>NC_084901.1:9596132-11996132 GCF_949316345.1 Pungitius pungitius
CAGACACAGTTGGTTCATGATCCCGCTGCATTCTACACAAAAATGATTCATTGTGCTTTCAATTTATGTACCAAGATACGGGTGCATATTCAGAGAAACTTGTGGATGCTTCCTTGTTCATAAAAAAAAAGGCCCACACAGAAACCACACACAAAAAAAAAAAAAAAAGAATTACCAAATTTGGTTTTTCACGTGACAAATTTTCCTTCTCTCTACGTCACGTCACTGGTCCCAGGTTAAAAATACTCCAGCAGCAGCAGCAGCCACCAAACACAACATTTCCATTTCTGTTGATGGCATTTGCCTTTGCCCACGTGACCCGTCTGGGGCTGACTGCACCGTCTGGGAACCGAATCAGCCAAAAGGCTTCGCTCTCCAAAAGGGAAAAGTGTGTGGAGGGGAGGAACGACAGTTCCCAGCTCACTACTTTAACCAGCAATGACAACTCAGGCAGAGGACTCTCCTCCTGAAGTGAAAAGGTGTGCATGGACATAAAAAGGAAAAATTTTTAAAAAACGGTTTTACTTACAGAAAGAGCGTTGTGATGTTCGAAGCATAAGGGCCCAAGTCAGGTATCGCCTCCAGGTCATTGTGGTTCAGCTTTCTGTGCACATCGAGGAGAAAAAAAAAAAAAAACGACAGCTTGCCAAATGCACAGTGATGAAGGCTGTTTGGGGAAAAAAACCTGTGTTTACTTTAGAGCGTGCTGGGAACACAGGGCATACTTACATTTCAGTGAGATGTTGTAGTTTGGAAAACAAAGTGCTGTCTAGCACCTGCAATTTGTTATGGCTCAGGTCCCTGAGAAGGGAAAAAAGAAGGCAAAAATTAAAAAAGGTAAAGTATACACCATGAACTGCGTTTCTCAGCCCCTGCGGTCTGCCATTTGCGCCAAAGTAGGGGACATAATAACATACAAATTGACTGTACTACTGTGCCTTGGTACTGAACGCAGGGCGCGCATCAAAGAAAAGGCACCGTCATAAAAACTGATGGCGGTTGAATGCAAAAGTAAGCAAGAGATGAGATTTACTGCTGACATACTAACAGGCGGGAGATTTCCTGGAGAAAAACTAAACAACAGTTTCAGAGATCGCCAGAAGTCTCCCTGAAGTCACGTAGAAACGGCCCGCCATCTTTTTCAACCAACTGCAAAGAGGTGGGTTTTTTTTAACCTGGTTCTCAATGAACTTCATTACTCTGTTTCTTAGACTAGGTGTCACTAAATGTTTCATCAAGATAAACTATTGGACCAGTACAAGACTGGCAAAATCTATTTTCTTGCAGTTACTTGCGCGGCTTGATTCGCTTTGTGCTGAAAGGAGGTCGAAACCGGCCGAGGAAAGTCGATCCAAAATTAATTAATTAATTAAATCACGCCACGGTTTCAGCACCAGGCCGAGGCTCGGGCCACATCTTTTCTCTGGTGTCTGGGCTGCAAACCAAATCGAACAGATTTGAAACATGCGTTTCCACTGATGGCCGATCTGGTTTCTGTCCATTTCACACATGTGGTGTGAGATGTGGTCTGAAGAAGATCTCAAAACCTCCAAGCGAGGTCTGCTTATTCCAGACTCGCATTGCACATCTTCAAAACACCGTACGCAATATCACTTCATTACTGAAGTCCCTTTTGGACGGGAGTGGATGAAACTCAATCGAGCCTTGGACTGAAGCAGGGGGGTGGGGGGGGGGGGAGGGTTGGGGTTAAAAAGCAGCTCGAGGAGTCTGTCGAGCGGAGCCTCGTGTGCCATAAAGCAGAGGAGTTATTGACGCTGCCGCGCACCATCAACGCTGCGGTGCCAGACACTTTTTTTTTTCTTTCTTTCTTTCTACACCCCTTTCTTACCTCCCTCATCTGGAATTCATCAGGGAGCTCTGGGAGGAGGGGGAAGAACCGATCGACTGGTAACGCATTCACAATGCCGGGAAAGGCGAGAGGGACGCCTTTCATACATCTGAAACACCCCTGTCAAATTTTTCTGGGGCCTGTTTTTGTCCTTTGGTGGAAAGTTTCACAAACCACTCGAATTGAGTTTTACTTCTGACGCCCCCCCCCCCCCCCCCCCCTTCCCCCCCGACACCAGAGCTTTTTCTTTTCCAAGCGTGGACCTGTGTGCTGCTGCTGTTGTTGTGTTTTGGTTGCTGTAGTTCCAGCGCTGGGGGCCATATGGGAAAGGTGTCCTATCATACTCCCCAGATAAAGTCTAAGTAGCTCTGACACTTCCACTTCCCTCACAAAGCAGGCAGTGAGCACAGCCAGATAACGCGCCGCGTACAGGCCTCAGTGTGTATCAGCTGCTCGGGGGGGGGGGGGGGAGGGGGGGGGGGGGGGGGAGTCCGCCGCACCGCTGCCTTATCAAAGACGGAAAAGTGAATCAATAAGCCCCTCTTTAGATTACTGGAGCTGTGAGGAACGGATTTAGATTACAATAGTGCCTCTCTCCGTGAGTGAAGCCAATTATCCAAAAATTTGAATGCAAAAATATCGATCGGGGGTTATTGTTTTTGTGTTCTTTGCATTAAGAACCAAGACGTGCGTGAGTTTTGAAAGCCAATATGAAGTAGCTTGTAGTTAGAACAGCTTGTCAAAATGGGCAGGTGACTGTTGGGCAACATTAACTGCTCCATTCTTCATGTCCCCGAGTCATTAGTGTAACCTGGCCAAACAAAACATTTAAAATAAAACATCAAAATATATAACATTTACATCTTAAAGGAGGGTTTTGGACTGTAGTCTACTACTCCAGTTGGGTGATGTGAAGTAAAAAGTTTTATTCTATGACATTCAGAGCTCTAAGTTATATGGAGTTGCGTTGCTGTTTTCCTACTACATACATATCGCTTGCCAGTTCCAAACTGGGAATGTTAGCTAATGTATGTCTAAATCCACCTCCTAACGTACTTCCTGTCTTTATTACTGGCCAGAACAATTTAGCTCTTTAGCTGCAAAAAAACAAAATCTTTCTAAAGTCTTGTTAAAAAAAAAAAGTCAAGTCTGTGTTTACAGACGCTACTCCTCCAATGAGAGATTTCTTATTTCAACTCTCCACGCATTTAAATTAATGCACATAAGGTTTTTAAACTAAAACTTCAGTAGCCTCATTCACGAACCTTTAAAAAGGTTCTACTGGATTGTCATGAGTCTTCCAGCTCTTCTCCTTCCCTGCAAAGTTTGTTTCAAACTAATCCTACATGCTTAATCGGTTCCATCGCTGGCTCTGGAGTTGCTAATTCAGCAGAAATAATGGGGTGCTGGAAAACAAAGGGTCGGGCGGTTTAAGGGGTTTAAGATGTGCTGGAGAGCCACTCGTAAATTAGCATGCCAGAGTGAAAAGAATTTTTCCCCCCATGTGGAACTGCTTTTTTTCTTCTTCTTCATTTTCTGGAAGCCCGGCCTCGGTTATGAGGCTCAGGCCGGGTCTGTTTTCTCTGGCAACGTCAAGTTTCCAGTGCAGCACATTTGAGAAGGAGAAAAACTACATTCTACAACAGGCGCCCAATCTAGAGCTCCTCCAGCCTCACACAGTACGATTAAAAAAAACAAAAAAAAAAGTACACACACACACACACACACACACACACACACACACACACACACACAGCCTCTGATTTATGGCTTTGGAGGCCTCGACGACATGTGTGAAGCTGGAACCTCAAGCAGACTCAACCAACACCAATCACTGCGAGCGCACAATGTGGATGTAACCCCAGTGTCGGAGCGTTAGCAGCAGTTGTGTGTGCTGGCCAAAGAGTGTCGTGATGACTACAAAAAAGCGCTGCTAGCAGAAGGAGCACCGCCGCTGCCTGAAGTGATACATGAGAGCGCCTGGGAATCAAAGCACTACCTGCAGGCACTTGGGGAGATTTATTCACATTTGATGGGGAGGTTTGCAGCGACTGACAAAAGCACTTTGATGTGTAAAAAACAGACTGAAATGCTGCTCGGGCTTCCCTGTTGGCCTCAAGGACCCTGACATGCTGCTGCAGGGACCGGTGGGATAAGTAAAGCCTATTGAGACAAACGCATACATTCAGGACAGGGTGTTAACAGGTTGGATTAGATTGGAGGGGATTCTTTTTTTTTCCCCCCTGGAACTTTAGATGAGGGGGGGGAAAGTTGCGAGAGGATTCACTGACTAAAAACACATCTACAGGCAAGTAATGGGACGATTTCATCTTCTCCCATTCCGTCTCCTCCACTACAGGCATGCTGGAGGAAGACAGAAGCAACCTGTCCCACACATTACACAGGTGGAACAATATTTGGTAATTACTCAATAAACCAAAACAATGATGTCATGGAGAAGTCACGCAAAGGCCCCTTTAACATGGACTCACAGTTGTACTGTCCATTCCGGGATCTTGTCTGGAAACTGGCCCCTTCTCAGTCGACTGCAGTCCAAAAGCTCCCCGAGACACGCGCAGGGAGGCGGACACGTCCTCGTGTTCGCGGCACACACGCACACCAGCAGAAAAAGACCCGCAAAACTCGCAAAACTGCGGGCCTTCGCCGAGGAACACATTTCCCCTCCCGTGGCCGCACAAGAGAAGAACCCCCCCCCCCCCACTGGAGTTTTCTCTCTTCAGATGAAGCGCAACCAATCACACCCCCCCCCCCCCCCCTCAAACCAAAAAACAACAGCGTGAGAAATCACCCAAAAAAAAAAAAAACTAATCCCCAAATGCGGTGATCGGCGCAGTTGGTCCTTATATCCAGTGCCTCGTGGTTGTGAGCGTCGTGGACGTGGAGTGTAACAGAAACGCGCTCTTCTGAAACTTGCCCATTCCGCTGGAGAAACTTTGGTCGGCGCGGTGTGCTCCGCTGCTGCTGCTGCTGCTGGGGCAACTTGTGCTGCTGCGGGATCCCCGCACGGCTGAGGTATGCGGGGGGGGGGCGGGGCTTCGGGGGGTGGGGGGGGCGCCTGGGAGATGTAGTCCTCAGGGGGCCGCTGCCTCTGCGTCCTCCAGGTTTGTTAACAGCTCGAAGCAGAAGTAAAAACTGTTTTTTTTTAAATCATTTGAAATGTCTTCAGAATCGGTGACTCCAGACATCCGACTGACTACTTGTACTTGAGTGGCCTAATTACATTTTGGAATAGTTATTGTCAAAATGTTAAGTATTGTACTTTTACAGTAATTCCATTGCATTTTATTCATTCAGTTTCAGAGTTCTACATTGAACACGCCATGCTCATCCACATAGCTCGTTGTCAGGGGAAAATCAAATGTTGAGATGTTTAAAGATACCATTTTGTTTCCGATTCTAACTCCTCTATTGATTCTACACTTGCTGGGTGTAAGATATAACCTAGCAGTAACAGTAGGCGCGGGATTTACTCCATTAATAATGGTTTATTCCACGAATTGTCTCTAGGAGAAAACTAGGAGATTAAATTCAACCTAAAGTATTTTCCAGGGAAGTCTTGTTATTGGTCATTGGTTGTTTTTGCAGACCCAAATCCACTGTCTGGTGTATCGCTCGCTTAAGCCCGACATTATCATTGGTAGATTTATTTTTAGGAAAGAGTTGTGTTTTGTAAAACATTGTTTTTATCAGCATCTAATCATAGAACAACAGGATCATAGTGTTTAAACAACATTTTTCTCACACCAGCAATCAGTGTTCACACCATTCACGAATGGTGCTAATTGGACCAGAGGTGAAATTCCACCTTTCTGTAAAGGACACAAAACACCCCCATTTACCTTGAAGGCAAAGTCACTAACAGAGGCTTTAATTGATATTCCAAACTGGAAAGTCAATTTTATATTATTCACATTTGCAATTGAAAAGGTGTGAGCTCTTTTTCATTTCAACATTAAAAGGCCCTTCATGGGATATTCAAGCAGATGTTTCAGGTTCTCCCCCAGGCAAAGTGTTCAACAATTTCCTGCCGACCCAGGTCAGACTTTCACTGTCCGCTGGCACTTCCTCTTCTCCGTGAGAAACAAGCTCATTAATCTTTTGACATGCAGATTGGCATACCCATTTCTTGAAGAAAAAAAAAATAGGTGTCAAAGAGTCACTTTCTAAATGTATATTCACTTCTGGGTTAGGACTAAGGAAGAAAATATCCGCTGATTTCATGTTTTCAACTCAGTATTCATTCAAATGTGGGTGTTTGTATCCATCTCAGCATGTGGACCGATATGTCGCATGAGATGATGTTTTCAAACATTTAGGGGAAAACTGACCTGCAATTTTGTTGCTTCATGGAAAAAGGTTGTGGTTAGTCCACGGAGGGTTCTTAGTACTTTGGTTTACTTCATTGGTAAAAACATTTAGTAAAACATATCTCTGAGTCACAACTACTTTCTGTCGGGTAACTCAAATATACGCCCATGGACCAAGAGTTTGAATGTTACCAAACGACCAAAGTACCAGTGCTACGTGTTCTGAGTCTTTTGATTCATCCAATATGTCTGAACACTCCGGTCAAACCATTTTCAACATCTTTCTCTGCAGTTACATCGTTACATTTCAAAAGCAGGCCAACATTTTGCTGTTGAAACGTCTAAACATGTTGCTTGCTGTATTTTCCAGTCACTTTGGTCCCCATAAACTACTTAATGTTATGATTGGTTGCTTTGTTGACAATAAACATCTGTTTAATTCACCACGAGTGCCAGACATCACTTTGGGTAAATACATGTCAGTAGACTGCATTGATTTTGGTGTGAGGCTGTTTTTCTGCTCTTTCAGTGCAGCGGATTGGTGTTAAGCTATTCTATTGTTTCTTTGCACATTGTCTTGCTAACGGTTTATTGCCTCCGTGAGAGCTGCTCAAAGGTGTGAGAGTCCTCTGGTTAGGTAGCCAACTCATTTGTGTATTCATAAAAGGGCAAATGCGGCAACTACAAAGGGAGAGCCCCCCCCCCCCCCCCCCGCATGCTGCTGTGAGATAAGATGCTATTTGCACAAATTATTCGTGGTAAAAGATTTTCTAACATTAAAATACATTTGTCTTATTTAACAACTATTTCTAATTAATGCCTTTTCCTGCAGTAAATTCGCAGCATGCAACATTTTCCTGCTGCTCCATTTTCTGCTTTCCTCTTTTTTTAATTGGTTGTCAATAAATTGGATTGTGCCAGAAAAGAACTAGGTTATTCAACCGAGTATCGATTTAGTAGATAGTACGTGTACGTCAGGATGATTTAATAAAACAACGAAAAGCTTTATATCCACTTAGTGGCGTTATTACATCATCAATATGGACTTATTTGTGCGCGGAGCTGTTTAATTTAATTCAAACAAATGATTCAAATCAACATAAGCGCCTCGTGGAATGACTCCAATTGGCTCATCTACAACGTGGCAGAAACATAATGAAATCAAATGAATAACTAAATGCACTGAGAACATTTCCCACAGGACTCAGCTGATGAACACAACCAATACTTTTCCCACTTGAATCTGGTGTTTTTTTCTGCACCACATTGTAGAGACTTCTCAGCGGGGGGGGAAAAGCAAACAACAACACAAACTTAGCAGGAAGCCGGGGCAGGAATTGCATGTCGTAGTGATTGATTAGATCCCTGCACAGTCCTGCAGGACATTGGGAGAACAGGGGGGGGGGGATCTCACCGTCCCAACAGGCCCACTCATCGATGGGCTGATTGCTTCCTCATGGTCCCCTCCGCCGAGGCCTCTCGCTGGAAACCAACTCCAGGCAGCAACGAGGCTCCTCTCTTGCTTGCCAAGTTGCTCAATCTAGAGACTACGGTCAAAATACCACTTGTTCTTCCAGTGAGCGGTTCACAGTACATTGAAATGCTGCCTCGAGTAAACTCTCCTTGCTCTTCTACTCTTCATTTAATTAACGATTTGAACAACCTGAAAGTCCTGCAGAGCACCTGAAGGGCCTCACACGTCAGCCCCTCGCCAGCTGTGGGCCCCCTAGAATCCCCCCCCCCCCAACCCCTGACACAGCGTATACAGTGTGCAGCCGCCGTGCCTCAGCTCTCACATTCCTCCTCTCGGTGAAATCATATTCCTAGCCGACGTTGATTTGTTTGGTCACAGCGGCGCCTGCATGATTGAGATGTTTCTCTGGCTGTGAAACGCCCCAAATCCCCTCGTCCCCCCCCCCCCCTCCACCTGCACCCTCAGACAGGTTGGAGGAAAGTGGAGATGTGAGTTGCTCCGTCAGACAAGTAGCAGCGCCACAACCCCTGCAGCCCGGCTGAAGCACGTACAGATGTCGGCAGTGAGCTTGACGGGCCGCTAATGCTGCACGTGGCTGGCCGCCAGACATTATACTCAGAATAGTAAGAGTGCCAAAAAAAATGCCTACCCATCATGCATCGCTCCAGGTACCGCTCTCTGCCAGGAACAACATACAGTAAAGGAGCAGAGTGACATGGAAGGTATGCATGTGTTTTCTATGGATATTGCTTGTATAAAGTAGGTGAAAAAGTAGATTATTGGGGAATACAAACCATTTCCTTTAAAACTGTGCAGCACTTTTCAATGTTAAGCATTTATGTATTCATCCAATTGTAAATGTGACTTTTAATAGTGACCCCTAAATTGTCTGTTGATTAAACTTTGTCTTGTGTAAGTCTATTTGTATAGCCATTCAAAGGGCTACAGATAAAACCATGAAAACCTTCCAAACATAAAGCAAGCGGATTTAAAACATTGATTGATACGTAAAAGAAAAACCTCCATTAAAAAGATAAAACAAAAATTAGGAGGGGCTGAAAGATTTGTGTAGGTGTCAAACCACAGCTACACAGCTCCAATCAATATTTTCACGTACCGACCACCCGACTGCAGTCGTTTTAAGCTCATTTTTTTCTTTCTTTTTCTTTACGGCCCACAACTCTACCTTGGATTAAGTCTCAGTGCTCTCTTCAACCTGCTTTTTCTGATCCCTGACTCCCAACAACAGAGAGACAAAGTAATCAACTAGCTGTTAAGCAGAGTAGACATTTCCTAGCCAGGTACCCAAATGATTCCCAAAAAAGAGGCAAATGTTGATTACAAATTGATTTGACTTGCATGGCCAAAAACACGACTCCAAAAGAATGTTAAGGACTACTTTTTGCTGACATGTTAAACTTATTAACTTTAGAAGATTATATTTTGACAGTATTATGTTGGTGGTACTTAAAGGTCCAACAAGTCCCTCCATGCAGGCACCAGGTCCTCTTTCCTTTATTTCACACTCATCTCATGGATATGGTTTACTGCCACGTCAACCTCTCACGGGAGGTCTGGAAAAAATAGAACGGAGGAATTTGTTAATGAGACCTTCTGAAACGTCCATTTCTTTTGTCAGCCAGGTTAACAGCAGCAACACTGGTTGGTTGTAAAATAACTGTTGCATCATTTTCTATTATTGTAAAGATACTGTGTCTCTGCTCTTTTACTTATTGACTGTTGAACTTGAATTTCTCCCAAGCCCCGCGATTAATGTGACGGAGGTCTGGCTGTTAATGCAAAACAAGCCAGAAACATAAAACAGTTGGGGCCATTACTCTGAGTACATCATGTCTTGCGGAGGAGAGGCTCCTTGGACCGGCCCGCGTGGAGGTCCACTCCAGGTGTCGAGGCACGTCGGTGTCCTCGCCGCCCAACACATGGGCATTTAAACGTCAGAACAGTGGCTGTGTTGTCGCGGCTCGGCCTCTGTGAGGTTGATGTTGTACGTGTGGCTGAGAGGCTCCAAAGTGGCCCGTGCTAAGGCCTGCGTTGTGCGGCCGCCGCCAAATACAAGTCCCAGAGCCCGAAAACAAAATGTCTGCTGTGTGAACCGGTCGGTGGGGATAAATGAGGCAGTGTGCGGCGCCCGGTCAGGTCGCCTGCCTCTCATTATTAATGGGACGACTGACTTTGAAATGGAGTGTGGTGTCCCAGACTGATGGCCATACAATTTGTCAACATGCGTCCTTTAGCCCCATAATTCCTCCCAATAAACACACACACACACACACAAGCAAGGCACAGCCACTTTTTTGTTGATTTGGAGCATGCTTCTTATCCTAAGCGGAATTTTCACAAATCTATTTCTATAGATATCTCATATAACATCATTACTGATGTCAGCATTAGTTAACTTTGTTTCTAAAAAACAACAGTAATTGTATATTGGCTTTGACCTTGTTGTCAAGGACAGCGTAAATAGGGCAATTTGCCTGATTCTGTTATTGATTGTAATTATTTTCCACCCTGAGGTGAAATTGCCCCCCATTTGGCACACGGTTTTCCTTTATTTGTTAAGCTGGCATGCTTTTCATCCAATAACAACCCCGACAGACCGAAACTCAGTTCAATATCCAATTCAGCCTTTTTAATTCCCCCTCTCACGGACATTTACTTCTCGACGTACTCAACTTCATTAGTACATGTTTCCCATGTTGGCACACATGGATAGAGATACTAATCAGGGCCCGCACGGTGCAGTATACAAAAAAAACATTTGTACCCAGTGTGATATTACTGCATTTAATCTTCAGGCCCGAATCCTTTGCTGGTCCATTTCAGCAGATCCTCTAGTGAGGAGGATATGCCTCTGTGTCCTTCCTTTTGAGGACTTTCTTTGTGACATGTTTTTCTATTTTCAACTGTTATATCTCTGTCAGCGTGACAGTTATCCAACTCCTGAGGACAATAACTCACAGGGAGACTTTTTAATCAGGGTAGTCGCTTCTCTCCTAACTCCAGCGGTGTTCTGCCAAACAAGGCAGTAGTCACACCAGACCTCCTTCCTGCTAAGAGTCTCCAACCCCCTCCCCCAGACCCCCCACCTTCACTTAACTCACCTCCTATGCCCACCTGCCAGGAGAAATCAGCGGTGGGTCCACGGCAGCGCTAAAGAAAGCCCAGCTGTTCAAACAGTGGGGGTGGTAGGAGGGATGCATCAGCATATTTGGTCCTTCTTTTTGTTTTTAGAAATCAAACTCCATGCACATCAACAGACCACCGAATAAGAAGTCTCAAGGTCTTCAATATGTGTCGAAACTGCCGAGTCAAAGATTTTGTAAATATTTAAACCATCTTTGATTACACAAGTTAATTGGAGCCAAACTGCAGTGAAAAGGGAAGGTTGAATCCGATTAGATTGCACATCTGAGCCCCTTAATCTGGTTTGGGCTAAAACCTCTACCTTTTAAATACAAAGG
This sequence comes from Pungitius pungitius, assembly GCF_949316345.1. Classification (NCBI taxonomy): domain Eukaryota; kingdom Metazoa; phylum Chordata; class Actinopteri; order Perciformes; family Gasterosteidae; genus Pungitius; species Pungitius pungitius. The sequence goes on from NC_084901.1 coordinate 9,607,266, forward strand.
GATTTTCATCCTGAGGGAACTCAAAGGTGAATGCAGGATTACTCTGTCAGGAATCTCCATCAAGGGGACTAATTGAAGTAAAACTGAGGGTCACACATTTCATGAATAGGGGAGGGTAAAACAATGAAATAAATGCAGTAAGCAAAAGTCAATACACTACTCCAAACGTCTGATCCTCCTCGCCTGCCGGCCAGAGCTGACGGGGGAACGGAGGTCCGCTTCGCTATGACAGCACTGGGAGGCTTGTGCATGCAACGGGTCATTACATTAGCATTTCAAAGAGAGCTTGTCAGATTAAACCTCATCGCCGTCAGGTCAATGATGGGTTAAAAGAGGTCATTGCTCAAAACAATGTGTGGTTAATAGGTGACTCATTTTGAACGGACCACGGGAAGTGAGCACATCTGATAAGGGACAGCGGGGAGAAAGGCCGCAGGGGCAAATGTGTTTTCAGTTAGAGAGGGACAGTTTTGAATTGTTGTTTCAATTCGGGGAGGTAACTTTCACACACAAATCCTATGTAACACTTACATCAAATCACGTATACTCCCTTAAAATGTCTTGTGAACCGACTCTAATTGCCCCTGAATGGATCAATAATTAATAATAATAATTCAACACAAAGTGGTTGAAGTTATTAGTTTAGTTGTGATTGGGTAACACCCCTCCACCTACCACGGCAGGCCCAATCAGCCTGATTGTCTTTGGTGTTTGCTCAGCATTGAGGCAATCATGGTGTTTTGGAAGCAATGCACCCCGAGGCCACTTCTGACTCAATCTAGAAGGCCCCTCACCCAACTTTCCTACTCAACAAACCTCCCACGGCTTTTCTCCTAAAGGCTCACCCTCCTCCTCCTCCTCCTCCTCCTCCTCCTCTCACCTCCTCACCTCCCCTGTTTTCCATCCTGACCTTTTGTTTGGCGGCCGACAACGCGCGACACTCAGGGCCCAGCTTGAGCTTTTTGTTTCTGGAGCGGAAGGAGATACCTGCTCAAAAACGGCAAAATTCTATTATAGAAACAGTGGAAACAGGGTGACGGCAGCAAGAGAATACTGTTCTAGGCTAATTAAACAACATGATTCTTATATTTCAGCTTATCTTTCATTTTCCCCCCTGTACATCGGCTTCCATTAGCATCAGATCAAAAGATCAGATCAATATTTGTTGAATACGTTATCCTATTCAACGATGCTGTTAAAGATATTAACATTGTCTGTCTGAGACTTGTTCTAGTGATAATCAAGAGGCACTTTTACTATATCAAGTCCGAAGAACTTGTATGAACACCCAACTCCAGGACCGATGCTCCGTCAGTCGCCGTAAGCTTCAGACTATGATGCTCTAAATAAATTAAGAGCAACAAAATCTGCCCCGTGACTCTTTTGGCCCCATTGGCGTTTTGTTTTGTTTACATTTTCTTGTTATTTGAAGCCAAACCATCATGTTTTTTTAACAACTTCCTTCTGTAGTTTTCTTTCCTAAAGCTGAAAGTTTTGATGGAGCGTTTTATATTTTATCGTTTAAGATAACCACGTATTTCAAACTGTCCAAAACTCAGACTGTGACCCTTGAGAAAATACATTTCCCACAAAAAGTAAATGAAATGCAGTTCAGTTGTAGAGGACCGTTCTTTTGGAGGAGACAGACAGGGCTAGATACTTAAGACCAATCAATCATGCAGCTTTTGCATCGTGCTGGATCAAACGTCTACATCACAATGTTTTTTTCAAAGAACCTCCCAACATTTCTTTTGGCAGAAAGTACGTAGAGGAACACTTGAAAATCTGGCAGAACACACCAAACAATATCCAATTTCAGACAGAATGACGGGAATGCTACTAAAATGGAAAGAAAGTCATGTTAACATTTTAACAGCAATTTTGTTCCCCTGATTTTGCAGTAAACAGTCGTGTCCCCACTTGTCTCCTCTAAAACAGCCCCATGTGGAATATGTTCATTCGTCTTGTGAGCCATAAATATTGATATCAATCTTAGATCTGTACGGTAAATAAGAAGATATAGCCAGCTTCTGGTTAGCTTAGCTTAGCACATCACACGGACAGGGAACAAAGGCCGTGTCCGACAGACTTTCTAGCGGGATGTTTTGTCGGCCATTGTTCCCAACGACAGCAACGAACTGCGAGCTCCAACTCTTTTGTAAACGCTCTGGGGAGTTGACACCTTCATAAAGAGCGGAGTGGATAAAACAAGATTCGTTGTGGCACATGGTTGCGAGAAGCAGCATGACACAGGTGGAGGGTATCTATGGACACAGCTGTTGGATGTCACCTCACCCCCGAACCAGAGGGAGGTGTTGAGGTGAGAAGGCAGCCCTCTCTTCGCCGGCTCGGTGGAAACAAGCTGTCAGGAGAGGTAAACACAGAGGTGTGGAGAGAGGCTCTTCCTTCGGTGGTCTCATCAGTCAAATGGGTTTAAATACAGCCTCAAATCAGGAACACGGGCTGTTAAGTTAAACACAAGCCAGCGCACAGGACGAGTTACGATGTGAGAGCTGATGTGAGGATTTCAGAGCAGGGCCCCGCTCTTCCAAACTGTATGTGAGGGGGATTTCTGTTGTATAGTGACCTCTAGAGGTGGAGACAGTGGAGAGGGACTGCTTTCCCTCTCTTCACTCAGAGCTCCACCAGCCCTTTCTGCTTTATCTGAATCTCATCATGGGATTTACCTGCATTCCTGTCATCATGGGGAGAGGGACGGCCCCTGAGATTGGGTAAGATTAGATTCTTTGACAGCCTTCACTGGTTTTCATGGACTTACACTAACAGTCGGATGTATTTGAATAGAATATGTAATGAATGCTATTTGCAGTCATCCCATGTTCATTGCAAAAGAGTCAAATCCCATGTTCATTAAAAAAAGATAAATTGATTGACATTTTCAAACCCACGTCCCCCACGTTTTGTTTTTGTTGTTTTTAATTTAATTTAATTTTTGACATTTTCTATTTTAGAATTCTCATTTTGCTGGTGATATCCCTGCTGAAGGCTTTAGATCAGACCACGTCGGCTGATTCGCCGATCAATAAGTTTAAGGTCATGTTTTCATTGCATCTTTCAAGCCACTCATTCTGATAGTTTAGTAGCACACATCTGCCGTCCTTAAACAATCATCCACACAACAGGATAAAAAGGATGGTTCTGCCTTACAGTGAGTGTCCTGCATGTATTTTAAGGCTGGCGAGGTTGCTGTGGTGATTCAGTGGAGTCATTCGGCGGTGCAGCCTGCTGGACATTTATATTTATTAGCGTAGCGTTCCCAGTCCTGTCTCTTATGTGGCGGGTCTCAACTCGCAGTTTTCTCAATCACTTTTTTTGGAATACATTCAGTTAATGACGTGCCTGTTGCTAGTGAATATATAATTTCAGTCCCTTTTCAATCTTATTTCAATACTTATTTCAGCTCATGAAACAGGCATATATTCAAAATTTTGATTCCCCCCCAAAAAATGACCAGAAAAAAACAGAGCTGCTACAGTAGAAAACACAACACGGCTTTACCAGTTTGTAAGAAGACAAGACAGTTATTTAGAAAGAGCTTTAAAAAAGGGAGAATTCATTGACATCCTCATTTGTGACCCTTTGGATTCATTTTCCACACCGCACCCTGCAGGTGGTACATATTATGTCCACCAATGGCTCCATATTAATCAATGTCCTTGTCTCATTTATGCTAACACATTTTGCGCACCCACTCTGCCTCTAACAGGTGTTCTCATTTAACGCGCACACTAGCTCGTCACAGTCACCTGTAACACCTGTGCGACAACCTTTTTTAGATTTCCGTTGAAACTAACTTGTCATTGCAATGTATGCTCATTGAAGTGATACACATGAATATGAATCACAATGACGTCACATCCGGAGGAGGCTTAGGTGACGGAGGGAGCTGATTGGCCAAGTCAACGCGGATGGTTTTTAGGTCAAAGCTTCATGTCAGCAAGCCGCTGAAAAACTGGCATTTAAAACTAGAGAAATACTTGAAAAGTTAACTATGAACAGGATAGTTGTTTGATCAAAATCCCAGGAGACATGAGTTGTTAACATTGAATGAAACCTACAGTGTGTTTGTACCTGTATTTCTTTTTGTGCATTCATCTTACGGGCCCTGAATCCCGACGAGTCTCATCTACTCTGTTCCACACAGCGCTGTTGTGACCTGAAAAACAAGTTTCTCTTTGCTTCCCCTGCGAGCCGCACCTCTACCTCAACAGTGCGAGCTTGTCTGGAGTTTCTGTTTGGACTCTGGGAGCGCCATGCTTCCACAATCTGAGCTCTTATGTTTGTGTTTTTATCCACAACCTGAGAGCTTTCCGTTGACATTATAAAAACTGTGAGGGATCATGTGAGTTTCCCACCAGCAGCAGTGCATGGTTTTGTTGATATGGAAGCGCAGTGTAGCCATCGGGTCTATGTTTAGTAGTGCAGAGACTGTACATGGGGTTGAAAAAATGTCATTATTATATAGAGGTTTAATATAGTAATCAAGAGAATGTACAGGTGTTTACTGTTTACTGTGTAAATTTAAAATAAAACAGACCAGGAATTGACACCTTGCTACTCTCTGCCTTCAGAATCACTTGTACTTTTTTTTACAAAGCCCTACTAGCTTAGAAAAAACACCATGCATGGTGCTTCAAAATGGACCAAATGTAGTGGCCTTTAAGACAATTCAAAAATATGAATGAATAAAAAACGTTTTACCTCATACAATCCAACAATGGTGCCTAAACACAAACCACCACTGTAGCATTTTCAGATAGCTACTTAGCTGAAGCTAACTTAATGAAGCTAGCTAGTGTATGTGGTGCAATGTTAATGCTTCATGTACCGTGCTGCATACTGCCATAGCATCAACGTGTGTAAATTCAGCTAACCCATTTTTATACAGAAAGCTAACACTGCATGTTCACACACTTTTGTAAATTGTTGATGTGTGCCATTTATTCAACAAACAGTAAAGGAACAGTATGAAGCTTTATCTTCCATTTCTATCTTTGTTCATTGATGTATTTGGTTATTTTTTCGATTTGTCGGATTACTACATTCCATCAGCCTGTCTGATGCAACTGCATCAATGGACCTTTTCAGCCTCTTTGGTTGCTCCACAACTCTCTTTTGTCGATCTGATATTTAGTAAAACCCTGTGAAGAAGAAATATTGTTAGTCTAAATGATAAGATCCTATATCTGGTCAGAATGTCTAACAATATATTCAAAAAGTATTACATTTTCCACAACGTAACACCTTTAAATGGCGTGGGATGCATTTCCTTTGTGACATTTGGCCACGTGCCAGGATTCCCTTGAAATAAATCACTCTGTGTTGACACGTTGCGTAGGCTATACAAAAGGGAAGGGCAAATATTTCTGACAGGATGAAAGAAGAGAGAGAGCATTTAACTGAAGTTATTTTCAGCAACTATGCTGCTGATGCGTTTTTAGCAATGAAAATATAATGATAATAATTCCTATCATTATAGTGAGTGAGGACTTCTGTACCATTGCAGCCTCATTACAAGCCAACAGCTCTTTCCTGATTAATTAAGTTTAGCAGATTTGTTCCATTGGTAACTTCATATGACCCACATTGTTTTTTGTGTGCAGTGTTCTTAAAAGTCCTCTTCACATTTGACAAGTCACTCTTATCAAATGCAAAGGCTTCACTGTGACCCCTTCCCATTAATCCAACGGGATTGAGCTCAAATGACCCAGATGGAGTTTTTCATTGGTGATGCCAGGGGCTTTACTCACGCAAAGAACATCGGATGTCGAAAGAGTAAAAGTAAATGTACAGAAAGTCATTCTGAAACCTTTCTGAGGCTTTCAGGGCCACTGACAGACTTACGCTTAATTTAATGTATAATTCATCTTTCATCTCAATATTAAAACTACCACTTCATCCTTTTTAATTATTGCTGTTATTATTATTATTATTAATAACAGTATTCAGAATAATACAATTTCAACCATTTAATTGAAATTTAGATTGATAGTCTTTATTCATGCTTTTACATTACGTGTTGTGTTGTTGAACTATTTCCAATGGTAACATGCATACTCATTTAGCTCCTTCTAATTATTATTATTATTATTATTATTGCTACTTTGTGTTCCAGTTTCTCAATGACAAGCTGCGGAAGTGTTTTATCTATCTGGCCACACTAAGAATGAAAATATTCGCCGTGGCACTTCAAGTCATACGGATCCATCCATCAGGGGAAGAGCCGGTGTTTTCATACCCTGAACGCGACACGACGCATGGACCGCCGTACAGCAGGCCCGCCCAGCGGGACTCCCGAGGCAGCGCGCATGTAACGAGTAACGAGTAACTGAGTCGATCCTTCCGAGCCGCTCTGGTCCAAAATAGACGCACGACGCGGCCAGCGCGCCGCCCTCTGCAGCCCGCGGGAGCGTCACGTCATCCAGCGCCTCGCTCGGGAAATTCGAACACAAGAGCCTTCAAACAAGCGACACGCATCTCTCTGATCCAAGGTCACACCGAGCCGGCATCCTGCACGCGCGCGCACGCACGCACACACACACACACGCGCGCGCGTCATCATCCCACCTCGAAAGGTAAAGTCATATTTTAATGTCTTCATTTTTTTTTTTTTACCGGTGATCGGGAGGATTTAACCGGGGCTTTCGGTGTCCTCGGGACGCCGCGGTATGCAGAGATGAGGTTGCGATGGAGGAGAAATACACGTATAACAATATACACGAGGCGAAGGAGCCTAGCGTCGGACGGCGTGAGTGTGGACGTTTGATTACATTCTGCGATGCGTTCAGGAGCAGTTTGCAGGGAGGTGTGCGTTTTCCTCTCCACGCGGTTTGTGCCCCGGCAATTCCCGTAGGAAATTATATATGAATCTAACAATTAAACCTGTTTTTTTTTAAATATAAATCAAAGGCAACTTGGACTGGGAGCGCCCGGTTTAGTCCATGTAGGCCGTGGTCATTTAAACTGGCTTCATCCGGTCCCTGTCCTTGCATCAGCAGCATCATATGATTAGGCTGCAGTGCTGGGGAGTCGCTCTGCTGTTGCATCCATTACTAGCACCTAATCCAACTTTTACAGCTTTCCTCAGAATGCCAGCAAACAGGGAGTTGTATTATTAGAAAGAGGGGTTTTGTGAAGTCGACAGGATGAGTTGTGAGTTCTCCACTTCCCTCCAGGTCAGCTGATGAGCTGTAAGAAGAACTTCATGTCCCCGTTTTCCACTGGACAATGTATCACTGCTCTCTATTTATTTAGACAGTTCAACACCATGAAAGGCTTTTATTCACCTAACTACTGGTTTGCTATGGAAGAGTGTCTCGATCATCTTTATGAGGGTTCAGCTAATGCCATTAGTTATTGATCCCTAGCCACTGTGGCCCAAAGTAACATCTACACGATTTGAGTTTGTGCCACAATGTTACAACTAAATGTAGAAAAAAATGATCATTAAGTCAGAGAACTAACTGTAATATTGGCAACACTGTATCGTCAACTGAAATATAGCTATAACCTAATCCTCCACAAGCGGATGGCCAAAGCTGTGTTATAATTTCTAACAATGCCAACATTGTCCACCTGCCAGCACCTAACCTCACAAATAGCCATGTTTCTTTTTTTTTAACCTGTTCACAGACTTACCACAAGCACATTGCTTGGCCTGATGGGCGTGTGTGTGGGACTATTTCCTGGACAGGTGCCGTCACTTCCTGTAGCTAAGATAACCTGCTAGATGCCAGCTTCATAGCTAATGGGAGAAATACCAATCCTCTCAGCTAATTCTCGTAAAAAAGTATGTTTCCCTGTTCTTTAAAAACAATACAGTAGCTTGTAGGATCAATACGCAGTTTGCACCACCGTCCTTGTTTGTTGAGGAGGACATTTTGGAAACAATGCTGCTCGTATCGGCCCCTTTAGGTCTGTTTGTATCTTTTTGAATATATTGTCCATGTTTTGTTTGCCTGTAGTGTCAGTCTGAGGGTTACCTGCACTCTTTGGTTGTTTTTCCACAAAATATGTTTCCTTCAAAAGCAGTGACCTCTCTGATCATGTGGGCGAGGACATTCGAGTCAAACTCCATTTTACATGTTTCATAACTCGGTTGTTAAAGGTCAACATTTTTGCCATATTTTGCTGGTGAGGTTGTTCTCTCGTAGTATATAAGGAATTACGCTGACAGGGTTGTGCTCCTGTGTACCTCACAGATATGAATGCATTTCTATCTGTGTTGTTGTTTTTAACGTTTGTATCACGGTGCGATGGGTCCACAACCTCCTTCAATGGTCTCCGGGGGAAGTCTGTTTTCTGATAACACCTGATATGGAACAAGACATTGTATTCCACTGTCACTAGATGACCTGTAACAACCCCACGCCCCCCAAAAAAACATCCAAATTGGGTTGTCAAGGTGTATGTAGTTTAGTTTTCATCCACACCAATAAAAGTTTTTACAACAATCCACTTATGGAACATTCAACAGATTTCCTTAAATATTTGACCCCATGTTTAACACCAATACCAGATGCACAAAGTAAATAGAGTGACTGATATAGAAGCTGGCAGACACAGACTTCATTTTTTTCATAATAGCAATTACAGTCATGTCTCAAAAGGAACATAATGATTATTTATTGTTACAAAAGGCTAAGTGGGTAAAAGGGTAAGTGCATCTGTAAATCTGTCATCATCGAGGATTTCAGCCAAGGAAATAAGAACATAACGGCCTACGTTTTTTTGTTTTTTTTGTTGCTAATGTTGCCTTCATTCAACAGTTGACTGGAAAGAGGCAGGAAAGTAACAAGGAGAGATAAAGTGCTGAAACAAAGACACAACAGAGACCGGTGCCTGTGACCTTCATGGCGTGTTCAGGGGTGTGGGAGAAGCGGGAGCTTGGGATTGGCTGTTTAAGTGTTGACGAGCCCACATGGAAAAAGTGGAATTGATGGCCTGAATCCCAGCATGTTATTGTGTCCACAGAGGTGTGCTTCTGTGAAGATGATTTAAGGGTCCTTTTTTTTTTTCTCAAACAGATTATTCTGTCTCGCCAGAGGTGTTTATGGAAATGTTTAATTCCACTTGAATGTTTTTTTTTTAATCAAGGTATTAACAAATACGTTGAATCTGAATTATAGTTATTATCTTATTGGTGAAATGTATCCTTTCTTTATCTTAAGAAAGCCGCTCTGCTTCAAGTGCAAGTGTGTTCTTCGCGGTCACGGAAGTGAAGCCAGACGCCGATAAGACGACTGAAACGGGTTAATGATGAACCGTTTGTACAACAAAGTGAGTTACTCCAAGGTTACCTCAGAGTTAATCCTGCGTTGCCATAACTCGAAGTCTTATGACCGTTGGTTTGGGCAGCAGGTGTGGTGTGAGGGTCATTCACTGTCACTGACAGTAGAGGTCGTCTTCCCTTTTGGCAGAGTTTAAAGAAGCTGCTTTATCTTAACGGCATTTAAATGGAACCATTGAATACTTCTGCTGTTCAAGGTCTCAGCAAATATTACGAGGCGGAGCCCGTAATCCCGGCGATGCATATCGTAAAGCGTATACAGGCTGAGCAGGAATGTCCTCTTGCTCCCGGACTCTCATTAAGACTTGTTCCCACCTCAGCACCTGTCAGTCAGCTCACCTTCTGTCGTCCTTCATTACAGCACGAGTCCTGCAGAGCTTCACAAAAGGCCACATTAAGAAACCATTACTGAGTAATCACTGGCCCGCTATCAGTGAAAGTAGAAAAAAGTGAGTCCACTTAGAAGTTAAGAAGTCAAAAGAAAGCTTTAATCAGTGTGGGAAATGGAGGGGAGGAGTTCTACTTCCTCTGAATGGTACCTTTGCAGTTCTTTTCTTCCCGTTTTAATTGCTGGCTCCAAAGAGTCTATCAAACACTTGTGTGAAAATGTCCAAATAGCTCTCAAATAACAAAAGAAGTTACCACATGAAGTTATCCCCACATGAAATTATTATTATTATTATTAAATGAATCATTTTCCTTGGTCGTGTTTGAGAATTATTGCTTCGGGAAGACGATACTCACAGCGACAAGAGGAACCTTTAGGAGATCTTACATTCCACTCCCTGGCCAAATTACTTACTGAATCATTTTATGAAATCTGTGAATGCTGTTGTTTGTTATTATGTCTATTCAAGATATTCCTTGTTAATATTTCATGTCAGTGAAGCCAAAGAGTAGACCTCTATAGAGACGTCCAATCTAGAGCCAGAATATGCGCAACAGAAAAAACCCGGTGTGAACAAAGTGTTACATTTAGCATGTGTGAAGTGCTGCAGCGCGTCTTTGTGAGCTGACGCCGGAATCGTTGGAATCGTTTGGCTCCAGCGAGGGCCACGGCAAAAAGTCTCCTTGACACCCCCATCCGTGACCTCCTCCTTTACCTAAACTTACTCTGAAATACAACGCTGAGGTCCCAGCGTGGCCCCTTGTTGTCATGTTACACCCGAGACCCCCTGTCCCTCCATGGTGCAAACAATGCAGTCCAGGCCTTCTGCCAAGGTACTAAGTGATGTCCTCGGAGGTCACACTGACAGACGCACAAACACGAGATGCACTCTAAGAATGTATTGCTGTCTGGTACACCCCATTAGCTTTTGCCAGTTGGGATGATTTGATTATAGAAACCCTATTTTGGTCCCTGAACTCCTACCTTTTCCTGGCTGCTCACTCAGCGCTGTTGTTCGAGCAGCGTCAACAATGTGAAGCCAAACATTTGTCTCAAGTACAAGCAGGGGACACTGGACACTGGGATTTCAACTGTGCGTCTTTGTGCCTGACAATCTTCCCCAAGCCTGTGAGAAAGAAGGGTTTTAGTGAAAGTCTTTTTGACCACAGGGATTAAATAGCAGAAATGGATTATAATATTCAGAACTATACATCTGAGACGTGTTTTCCTTGGCTTACAAAAAATCCTTAAAATCCCCTTGGGGATTGGGTCTTCTGGACTGCGACATGTTGACCACAATGTTTCAAGAGCCTCCCCGAATAGGGGACACTCAACACCGGCTATAGCCGGAGCCTTTCAGCTTTGTAAGTCATGTGAAGGTGCAGGTTTGTCCCGAAACTCTGCATTAACACACACACACAGACACACACACACACACACACACACACAGACAGACACACCCCACGCACTGTTGGTTGATCTGAACTCCTTGTCTGGCTACTCTCACCTAAAGGGAAGGGTATACAAAGTTGTAATTAGTTGGTTGCAATCTGCAACATAGCAATAGATGCCACTAAATCTTCCAACGTGTTCCTTTAAGACCTGACCTTAAGCTAGTTGCTTTTGATGAATAATGGTTTTTGGCCATTAAGCAATTCCTTAAGGAGATTATTCCACCATAATTCTTTGTTCTTTACCATGCTAGTGTTGCAGTCCACCCCTTTGCGTTCAGAATACGATTGGGGTCCTTTTCCGCATAGACATTTGGTGTATGAAGTGCATCCTTCCATCTCAGATGCTTTTGCCTGAACAGATCCACTTCTAGTTGAATCAATGGCGCTGTCTGCATGATGTGTGCTGCACCCCAAGCCTCAAGTCTATTTCCTTATGGTTTATTTGCACCAGAACATTTTCACGTCGGAAATGAGAATAATTTTCCCGATGGTGTTGACAAAGCTTCATTGTTAACCTGACATTTTGACGGATAAGTGCTGGTTGCAGTTGATAGATAGTTTCAGGCACCTTGGAGTTCAGTTGGAACCGGTCCTCACCTGTGTGTTAATACAACGTGTGGCGTCAGTCACTACTCTGTCCGTGGTGTCAAGTGAAGGACACGTAGGCACATGATGTGGATCCGGGCTTCTAAAAGGAGGTGTTGACATTCTAGAAACTGAAGGACGACGTTGCTCTGTTTGACTTCTCATATACTTAGTGTGGTTGATCATAAACCAAATTTGTCAAGCTTGTCTGGAAGTTTGCCTTGTCCTCCATTCTCCCTGCTATTTTATGGTCAATCTGTTCTGAGCTTCATCAACTTAAGCTGCTTATGAGTTTGTCCATGCATTGTCGTCACGTTCAATCAATCAAAACCAGTATCTGCTACCAGAGGGCTGCTGTGGACAGCCAGTAATCTGATTAGTGTGGATTAGACCTAGTATATGGAAAGGAATAATCTCCAACTTTGATTAAAGGGGCAACACAAAGCATATACACAATTATATTTCCATTCACCAAGCCAGTTTTTTAGGTGGTATTCCAACCAGTTAAAACCAGGTATAATAACTAACACCAATGCTCCAACGCAACATTTAGTGTTTTAGGCAACCAGCAGCACAAAATCAAAGTACCAACCAAACGAAAGCATGTTCCGCTGAGTGAGTTTTTGTTTTAAATTCGTAGACTTAATCAATAGAATTTCATTAATGTTGATTAGTTTGTCCTATTTATTTCCCCTGTTGGTTCATTCTTATAAAAATGTACATGTGACTCACTTATTATGTTTGTTTATTAGGAATTTAAAAATATATATATATATATATCCCAAACGGAGAGATAAGAGTGATTTCTTCAGAGAGAAGCAGTAACACCTGTTTTATATTTACTATGAATCAAACGTGTAATGTGAAAGGGCTCGCTTTGCCATGTCAAGCTTATTTTAGAAATGTAAGTTAATGTAAGTTAACGTTATAAGTTATAAACCAGTACCCTGCCTGCAGCAGCATCATTTATTGATGTTGGCGGCTGGTATTCATTCGGTCGCTTACAGACACTCAGACTGTGGTGTCCGTTTCCATTGAGGCTTTTGTGTTGTTCAATGAAGCTTGCTGCTGTAAGATGTAGAATTCCATCAACATTATTTTATAGCGTTGGTTCTTGTTTGTCAGCAACTGTAGCACCAAAGCGGCTTAGTTTTCCATTCAGATTAAACATGCTCTTATGGCCACTGCAGACATTTTCCTGGCTGAATTACGAATGCAAATTGCAAAGCAAAAATCTTTTCTTACACCAGATATCCACTGAGAATACAGGGGTTAGTCTGAAAAATACATGTTGTAATCCTACTTTACTGGTTGAACACTTTTGTTATATTATGTTAATGGTTGTCCATTAACATAATAAGTTGGTTCAAACGTTAAAGAGGTAAAAAGTAGAGCTGAAACCATCAGCTGATTATTGGAGTTGATCACAAAAGAAAATCGTCATTTTCAGTGGTTTTAGTCTTCTTTTTCCATGCCAAAATGCAAACATTTGCTGTTTCCAGCTTCTGAAATGTGAGGATTTAAATAATTCTTATTTGTTTAATATAATAGCATGAGGATAGGCTTAAGTATTGAAATATTGCTTGTAAAGAACAATCAATTTAAATACATCTCTTTGGGCTGTAGTGGATTTTAACAAAATGTAGGCCACCTCTAGCCAATATATCACATACCAAAGACAAACGTGCATTTTCAAATTTAGCCACAATTGCATGGATAAGAAATTCTGATCTATATTATTGGAAATAGGTAATTTAAAAGGACACCATTATTTTGGTATTTTTATTACATCACTTTATTTGGATAAAAGACGCACAGACTGAATACAAATAAAGAAGATTTTTCCAAATGTATTCAATAGAGATTGCGATTTCCTGACTTATAGATTCAGGTTAAAAAGGGGAGCTTTTCATGTATTTGTTAAGTGAGTAGTATAACCATAAAAAGTAATTAAGCCTGACGTGTAAAACCGGTGAATGCCTCCTTTAATTTCTCTCTTTTGCTACAATTAGCTATTGCAAATAGTAGGTACATGGTGCATCGGATCACAACACTGGCATTAAAGAGACAAGCGTAACCACGTCCTCAGTATGAACTATGACACAGCTGTAGGTTATTCCTGGCCGATTAGCAAGGTGGAGCTAATGCGGTTAGAGAGAGCCAAGACACAGCAGCTACTCGTGTTCTACTATGATGTGTGGTGTGTTTCTCCTTGAAAGGCGCTTTGTAAAGAAAACAAACTTCGAAGTGTGGATGTGGACATTTGTCTTTTAATGTGGAGTCAGGGTTTGTTTGCATTGTGCACAGCAACACCTGGGCTGAGACGCCTTCCTCCGTTCACAGCCTTTTGTCTAGTTTCCATGACTTCAAGGTCAATGCTGGGTGGGGCTGCTCCATTCAGGTGAAGTGAATGCACGCCCTCTGAAAGCCTTAATTATTACTGTGCAGGATGTGGACCTGTGGTGTTTCCTTGCCTCTCTGGTGTCATATTACCGCTGGCAGCTTATCTAAATGAAGGCACATATTTATTGACCACCTAACTAATCCCTCAGCCTCAATGTTTGTGTACTGTCAACATGAACCTGGGGATCGGATACATACGTATTGTTGGTAACGATGTGTGACATGTTCCCACGAGGACGAGACAAATGTTCCTCTTTCCCTTCCCCTTTCTGTCGTTGCAGTGAATAGTCAGCGTTGGTGGTGGGCCAGTGATGCCGCCCCCGTCCACCAGTTCCCCCGCCGTGCCTCCGCCAGACGGCGGCTGGGGGTGGGCCGTGGTGCTGGCGTCTTTCATCTCCATAGGCTTCTCGTACGCTTTCCCCAAGGCCATCACCGTCTACTTCAAAGACATCCAGATCATCTTTGACTGTTCCTACAGTCAGATCGCATGGATCTCCTCCATCATGCTAGCGGTCATGTATGCTGCAGGTGAGTCATTGGTTGGTTGGTATTACGTTATGACATATTCATTTCTTTTTATGAGCAAATCTGATCTTTAATCAAACCAGTTTTTTGTGGAGCCACACCCCTGTTGTTACTGTCACAGCTACCATGACCCACACTGTCACTAACTGCACTCACTTATAAACAATGACCAGACCTTTTGAATATTAAAAAAACTATTTCCGAAAGAAGCAAACAAAATGATCTACAATATGCGCTAAAAGGATATATCCAGGATGTCAACCCGATTCAGCTCTGAAAACCCATTAAGAGAAAAAGAACCCTACAGATCATGGTGTAAAAGTGAACAAATGTTCCTGAAATAAAGGATTAACATTGTTCCTATTCTTAGTCTATGTTAACTGTTAAAAAGCAAGCACGTATGCATTCAGTAAATATTCAATAGCAAGCGTAACACAGAAGCGCTAACGCTAGCTGTTGACAACAACAACTTTTTTAATCATGGTACGTATTAAGTAACCGAGTAACCTATGAAGCACAAAAATAAGTTCACAGTGACTGTGGGTCTACTGGAATCCAGGCATTATTATCACATTCAATGGAACAATGAAATAATCCCTCGAGAACATCCATTATGAACAAATGAGTACAAGTTTGAAACAATCAAAGTTTTTTCTTTTGATTAAACTTCTTGCTTGTTTTAACTTTGCTTGTACATCTTAAAAAAATGATAATGGTGCTGTTCTCCACAGAAGAACTTGAATCCAGGTCCAGTTTTGTTTGTTGCTAAAGGGGTAGAGATAGAAGTCGGTTGTGTTATCAGATCGTGACCTGGATTTTGAAGGCGCTGCATCACAAGATGCAGACACGCCGTCACATGACGGGCCTCCGGACAGCTAGAAAACCCAGCGTGTTCGACCAAACTGAAGCAACACGTGAGAGTCAAAAACAGATAGTGTACCTGTTCAAAGGTTGTAGATAAAGGGAAAAAATGGCATTCATAATCCATCTGTGCTTTGTATAATATATATAATATAAACAAATTTGAACAAACGTCACAGCTGGTCTTAACTTGTTGAATAAAGGCTCAGGGTGCGTTTCCCGTAGGTCATTTCTCCACCATATTGCTCTGGTCACCTGCTGCATTTCCCTCTTTGGCTTCAGCCCCAGAGCCTTGCTTGGCGTTGCCACGGCGGCCATCTGTCCACGCTGTAATCCTCCTGTCACTTGATCTGCTGGGGTTGTCCCCATCTGTAGCGGCCCACAGCAGCACTGGAAAGCTCATTTCCCACGTTTTATAGTGCAGCCACTCAGCCACTATCTTCCCCTAACCCTTGAGTAATACATGGGCTTTTAAACAATCAAATGTTTGTTCTGTATTGCGGCCACTATCTTTGAAAAATGACAAGCAGCAAAATGCACTTTGCTCTATTGTAACTGTTAACCCGTTGGAAATGAGAGAAAACTAAACGAGCCAGAACCAGGTCAGAACCAGTACCATAATATTGATGTATATCAATAAAGTCACGGTTCAGCAACAATTGCCAAGTGCTGCTCTAGCTTGGCAATGACTGCACGTCACTATCGTGTGGTGACAGCATCAATATGTTCAGTTACTAAGCGATTAGCTCTTGCTACTCATTCATACATATTGATTAGACTCATTTGCTATTCATTAAAACATCTGCTCTTGTGTTCTGCCCCTTGCGCTGATGAAGCAATCACTGTTTGAAGGTTTAACGACTCTCTTCTGACTGCTGTGTGTGTTTGTGTGTGTGTATTGGGGTTTCCACAGCTCAGTCATAACCATGAACCCGCCTGATAATGATACCCAATAATATTTATCCGATTTGCAGAAAATTGCTTCTAATTCTAATTCCTGTCCAGTGCAAAACTTGTGTGTACAAACTTTCACAAACTCGGAATACAAATCCGATTCATAAGCCAGAAGAAGTGAAATCCATGATAGAGTTGATCCATCAATCAACAATCAGAAGGTTTAAGGTTTACATGCAAACGTTTCAGTCTTCTACACAGGAGACAGTCGACAGTAACTGTTTTCTGTGGCTCCACGAAACGATCAAGGGCCAGATTAATCTTGAAAACTCTGCACTCTGTCCCATGTTTCCACAATGACCACTGCTTTTTTACCAGACATATTTTTTTTAGCGATAGAGGTAAGATCAATGAACCTTAATAGTGGTTTTTCTTAATTCTGTATTTAAAGGTGTGCTAATATTGTAAACAATTGTATTCAAGGGCCTTTCGGTTCTGAATAAGCTTGTAGATGATGAGAGCATACAGTTTCCAGCCACAAAATTTGTATCACTATCTGTCCTTTGCAAAGCCGGGCTGTGCATGTGTCAGCTGGCCCCTTCGCAGCGCTCCAGTCACTCCGTCCCTCCGGCAGCGCTGCAAGCCGCGCTCTGTGATGACGCACTTTAAGCTGCAGGCGGCGTGTCCGTGTTGGATCAGTGTCGCTAATCCACAGAGAAAGGAGGGACTCGACCTTGGGCGAGGCAGCGTGAAAACAATGCGAGCCTTCGCTCTACACGCTGTGAGTCATAAACACAGGGAGACGCCGGGCGCCAAATAACCCCCCACAAATGTGCAGTTGACGTTCGCACCTGTTAAGTAGTTAAGTAGTTAAAACCAAACTACTAACTGGGTTTTAGATTCAGGGAAGCTTTGCAGCAGTTCTGTGTGTTGTATATATTTGAATTGTCAAACTTGTCTTCTGCAAATACTAGGTGTTATTCATTATTTTAACATAACCAAGGCTTTTTATATACATGTTGTCTTCTTTCCTAAAAAGCTTTTCTTGAGATAGAAAAGTGTTATTTCTCTTCAGGACCCTGAATGTACTCTGCAGTCTTCAAGTTACTATAGATTAAATGATTCACAAAGCATCGTCAGAAATACATTGAAATAATGTCTATGAGTTATGTAAATTAAGTAGTGAAGAGCGAAATCTTTTTAAATAATGTAATCAATTGTTTAATTACCATTAGGGTTGTAAAGTTTCTGGTAAATTTCTGTAAACTTTCCATGAGAAGTTAAGTTTCGTGGCGAGGGGAAGGGATGTGATTGGTTGAAAATGAGGGCAACATCTAATTGGCTACAGGTTCAAAAAACACATTTGCGAATCCAGCCATTTCAGGGGAGTCTCAAAGAAACCACACACAAATGTGGAGCGATCCACACAAAAACATACAAATGTAGAAATATATTCGTAAATATAAAAGGCTGTGTTGATTTCTTTAAGGTCTTAAGCCCCCCACGATTACCTGTAATATGAAGGCTGTCTCTTTGTTGCGAGAAGCTCTGCCCTGGCCCTCTCGCTGAAACCGGGCATTGCACCGTCTTCTAGTGCAGCGTAAAAATAATCCTGTTTTGATTCGCTGCTCTCATTTGCGTTTTATCTGCTGCCAGCTGAGCAGCTCCGCTGGGAAAAGGGCCCACGCTGACACGGCGCTCACTTCCCATTCGAGATTTCTACAAATAGTCTTTTTCTTAAGAGAGAAGTAACCCGAGTAAAACTGAACTGGCAAGCTCTGTGTCACCAGCCCATATTCTCCAACCCTTTAGGCCACCATGTCAGTATCACCCGGAGTGATGCTGCCCCCTGTTACACAGCTCTAAACTTCACCCCAAAGCCCCTTGTCAACTTAAAAAAAAAAAAAATGTGTATAAACTTTTCCTACAATGCCCGCAAATATCTATGCAATGGGCTGGCTGGACACCGAGCCGCTTCCAAAAGTAGTCCGCTTCCACTTCTCTCGACTTTATCCCATTTGAAGTGTGATGGATGGCCAGCATCATCTTGAGCTGTTCCAGCCTCGTCTCTGCGGCTCACATTAAAGGGTCGTGGATAAAAAAATGGTCAGACACATTTCTATATGTGTCATTCCCTTTCGGGATCTAGGTGGTTATATTTAGTTTCGGGGTTTTGTCCGCTGTGAAATGAAGTCCATGCCGCGCCTGGCCAGAAGATGATAAGCCTTTTTCAATGGAGGCAATGTGCAGGCTCAGGGGCTTCCTCATCCGGGCCGATTCGGGTCCCGCCGAACTCCCGAGAATAATGATCACCGCAGAGGATGCAAATGAGAGGAACCTTCCTCAAGGTCGAGAAAAAAGATTCTTGCAGAGTAAATTAAGTCGGATGACGCTTAGCCCGTTGTGGCTTTTTAAATTGCACTGGGCCTGGCAGAGATATGATACATATTCTGGCTGGTAATGACATTATTATCTTAATAGGAAACATCTTTCATTACTTTTCACCCTCCCTTTTGATTTACACCTCCCGTGCATAAAAGACAGCGTAGGGTTAGGGGACTGTGTCAATTATAAGATGTAGATAAGTGCTTTGAGCGGCAACAGTATTCATTGGATGTAACAGAGATACACTACTAGTCAAAAGCTTGGGCACGTTTTCTCATTTAATTCAATGGGAGAGGGTGTCCAAACCTTGACTGGTTGTGTATAACTGATCTAATGTTGCTGTATACTGCAAATGACAAAATGTAAACATTGGAACAGAAAGAAAAAAGGCTAAAATATTTCTTAAAATATTATGTAAAGTCATCCTCTTCTCTCAAAAATTCACAAAATCGAGTCACTCCAGTAAATAGACATAGGAAAGGTTTGGGCTTTTCTGAAGTATAGTCATGATTGACTTCATTATCGACTGGTCAAACATTTTTTTTGATTTGGTCGTTTAAACACAGATTTCTGATAAGCGACCCCCCGCCGTTGATATATTACAACTTATAGCAGTTCCAACTAATTCAGCTCACGATATAGTAAAAGCATGTGCCTAATAATAAAGTGCAAACTGTCGAACCGGGTGGCTTTGTAAAACCCTACGGACATTCACTGGCAGTTTGGCCATTAATATTACTGTTGACCTTTTGTTTTTACTTCTAATTGAGGCATTAAAATAATTAAGTTAAGTCGGGATTCGGGCACAATCTAATTAACCTCATTTAAGACGAGTTGTCTGTGTCTGGCACAGCTTTACAGTTGGAATATAAGAATATAAGGATTGCATACTCCAGATTTACATTATTAAAATGTATTTTTACTTGTATGTGAAACGTATGAGATTCCGCTTATTCAAAACTCTACAATGTTACTTGATGCACCTGCTTTCTTTAGTCAGACAATGTGGAATACGCACTGCCGGTCTTGGACAACGGATTGTCAGTCACTTCCTTTAAATCCATCTGGCACGAGATGATGGGAGTGGCGTGTTTTAAAAATGAAAACCACTTAGTTGCTGCTATCAATAGGCGCGGGGCTCCCGCGGGCGTGCAGCACTAACCCGGTTAAACCATTATGCTTTCACTTTCAGTTATCCTGCCTACTGTAAACATATGACATGCATGGGTTGATCTCATCTTTTCCCTTTGCTCCAGGTCCCATCAGCAGCATACTGGTCAACACTTACGGCTGCAGGCCCGTTGTCATGATGGGCGGCTGTCTCTGTGCCACTGGCATGATCCTATCTTCCTTCTGTAACAGCGTGGTGCAGCTTTACCTCTGCATTGGGGTCATAGGTGGTAAGTCCACCAAAATCCACTTAGCTCCATTTGATGAGCCGCTACGTCTAAGTAGCAGGTTAAAAATAAAACTATTGTTTCTATGGTTCATTCATCTATTCTGGTACCCATGGTAACTTATTGTACTGTTTCTTTGACAGATTGTAAACTAACTGTTAATAAATTAATTCAATATTTATATTAAAAAGATTGTTGAATAAAGAAGCCTTTATGTCATTAAATTTGAAAGGGGGTGGAAAAATGTGTAGAAAAAGAAAATAATTCTTTTGGTAAATATTGATATAACTTATTGAGATGGCTTACTGTTTGACCAATAATAACCATGTAGATGTTAAGCAACTATAATGTTTACCTTTTTCCTTATGAACATTTATCTTTCAATAATTTGTAACGACTGTTTAACGGAAAATTCTACTGATGCTGATGAGAACTTCATTAGTTTTCCGGTAACTTGCTCATAAATCCAGCTGTCAGTCTTTAGAGCCATGATGCTAGCACGTTGATAGATAGTTGTTAAAGCAAAGACATCAAAAGTACTCAGTAACTTAGTTTCTTTTCATAGGAACAAGAAGTAAAACCCATAATTTTTAGTGTTCTTCAGCATTAGCACATTAACAGTTGATGCATAACTGTTACCACATTTAACGTTAGTCCACCTCTGTCATCTCTACTCATAGGACTTGGACTAGCCTTCAACCTGCAGCCAGCCCTGACTATGATAGGCAGATACTTCTGTAAGAAGCGTCCCATTGCCAACGGACTGGCGATGGCAGGCAGTCCCGTGTTCCTCAGCACCCTGGCTCCTCTCAACCAGTACCTCTTCAACCAGTTTGGCTGGAGAGGCAGCTTCCTCATCCTGGGTGGCCTGCTATTGAACTGCTGCGTGGCCGGGTCCCTCATGAGGCCCCTGGGGCCGCCGCAAGGCAAGCTCAAGAAGGACGAAGAGTTAGCCGCCATAACCACCTCCACGAAAGAGAAGCGAACCGCCTGGCAAACATTCAACAAGTACCTGGACCTGTCCCTCTTCAAGCATCGCGGCTTCCTCATTTACCTCTCGGGCAATGTCATCATGTTCCTGGGCTTCTTCGCACCCATTGTCTTCCTCGCGGCCTACGCCAAGGACATGGGCGTGGATGAGTACTCGGCTGCCTTCCTGCTCTCCGTTCTGGCTTTCGTCGACATGTTTGCCAGGCCCTCCATGGGGCTGCTGGCCAACTCGCGCTGGGTCCGGCCCCACATCCAGTACTTCTTCAGCTTTGCAGTGCTGTACAATGGAGTGTGCCACATCCTTTGCCCACTGGTGGAAAGCTACACCGGTCTGGTGGTGTATGCGATGTTCTTCGGCTTTGCTTTTGGCATGGTCAGCTCCGTGCTGTTTGAAACGCTGATGGACCTTGTTGGGCCTCAGAGGTTTTCCAGTGCTGTGGGACTCACCACCATCGTGGAGTGCTGCCCGGTCCTCATCGGTCCTCCTCTAGCAGGTATGATCGGTCTGTGCGAGAGCGTAGATCATTCAAACTCATGCACAGTTCGCACTGCCTGTACTTTCAAGGGTTATCCAACGGTACCAACGGATTTTGTTTCTTATCCGTCTGCAAACTATGCAGAAATAACAACATTTTCTTGCAGTACTTGCATGGAGTTATGAAGGAGATTACTTTTTCATATGAAATTAACAGCGAGCCTTTTTGCTCAAATGGGTCTCCGTGGTAATACTTAACATTGGATGTCTTGTCTTGCAGGGAAACTGGTCGATCTCACAAACAACTACAAGTACATGTATTTCTGCTGTGGCGCAGTAGTGATCCTGGCCAGCATTTGGCTCTTTATCGGGAACTTCATTAACTACAGGCTCCTGGAGCGTGAGCGCAAGTGTGCAGAGATGTACAAACCGACTGAGACAGAAGATCCAGACAAAGTTCTGGGTCAGAAGGCGGCCGACGGGGAGGCGCAGGCGTCGGAGGAAAAGGGCGACGAACCAATGCAACGGGAAACCAACATCTAGACCCCTCTGCGCAGCCAACAGCTCACCCTCCCCTCCGCGACAACCTCGCAACACACTCCACCACGATCAAACCAGGCCAAGCCTAGAGGTGCCTCTATTTGTGGTCCTCTGCACTTCTGTGAAACTGCAACTGCCAAAGGAACGACTGCAGGAGGCTGCGAGGCTCAATATCTGTTTGTTGTTTGTTAAAGAGCTGCGACTATAACAGGAATGTTAACCACAGAGAAATGTTTAAGATATTGCATGCATATGGGGAAACCAAGTCAAAAAACTGAATGGGAAACAGTGTAGTAATATGTACTTCAATATGTGTTTTGCCGCGTTCACCTCATATCGGATTTACTGTCAAAAGAAATTTGTATCAAAACCTGAGAGCGGAAACCACGGATGTTACAGATGATTAGAAAATTGATTTCTTTGGCTGATATGAGTTATATCGTTGTCCCAACAAGTTCAACAACAATATTTAAGCTGTAGTAACATCCCTTTCTTCCCGGGTCAGTCTTCCTATATGACGTGAATGCAGCATCAGCGCGCTGCCAAACTGAACCAGCACCAGCAGACTGAATCCACGCTCCAGTCGGAATGGTCTCTCTTCTTCACAACACAAGAAATATTTGGTACTCAAGGAAAGGTTAAATCAACAAGAGAAAAGCGCTGCACAGGTCAGTCCTGTTGTTGGAAAGTCATCGGTTTCAGCTCCTTGGAGAGGTTTTGAGAAACACTGAATCCTAACTGCATTCACACCACGGGTAACTTGACTTATGAGCAATTTTTGAAGATTGTTGGGATATCTGAATGTCCAGTAGTCGTTCACATTAAAGTGGCTGCTTTTACCGATGGGAACGTTATTGAAATCATATCAACGGGGAGCAAAAGAGGATCGGAAATCTGATGACGTCAGTTTGTTGAGCCTAAAGTGTTTGGCTGATTTTCCTCGGTTGGTCAGCTCCGCAGGATGTGAAAAACTCCTGATGACTTGTTGATTTTGTTGCCCGCAGCGTGAATGCAGCGTTCGGAATCCCAGTGCAGCAGGAAATGGTTGATCCATCTGGTGGTATGTTTCATGCAAGAGCTCAAAATCCTAATTGCACTGTGTTTTAAAATGGCATTTGGGTGCCATAAAATCCACGCTTCCAAAAATAATGAACAGATGTTTTCACAGCTGGGGATGCTGTTGCCCGTGTATCATACGGCCCGCCTTTGCACTCTTACGTTGTGTAGCGAAACCTGCGCAAATGTCCCACTTTAATACTTCCAACGAAGTCATAAAAGGCTTCCTGCACGTCGTTGATTGTTCCATATTGCCCTCGTATAGTAAGTACGCTGAAAGAGAAATGGCCCCAAACAACATTAGAGAAAAATGCTGCGATTAAACAAGTTTAACTGTGGTTGAATGTAATTTCCTCTGTGAGCCTTAACAAGGTATAAATGACCAAAAACCATCTGCATAACAGTGGCATTTCTACAGACAGAGCCCATTAGCAATATAATTCCTCATATTCTAATGCAGATATACAGGGAAATGTGTTTCTTGTGCGATACATTGCCTTAAATGTAATGTGAAAAATGCAGGGGTACGTATGGGGAATTATATTATACGAAGCGGATAAACCTTTGTGTGTAAATGTGACCCACCTTTTCTGCTGTGAATAACTTTAATATGAGAAACCAGTGTTGTGTCCTCTGTTGGTCTCCTAACATGTCTGTTTTAATGTTGAAGTTATGAAATTCCATGATTTTGTTCTGTAACTAACTTATTGAAATCCACATCAGAATGGAAATATGAAGAAAAATACTACAGTTGCTTCTAATCACTAAATGCTATTGAAGGACAATATTTTGAAACGTATTGCGTTCAAAGGAGTGTGCGTTTTATGACACAATGGAACCTGTGCTGTAAATGTCAATATTGTCTGACATTTTATTCATTCCAGATGTTTTGTAAATGTCACCCTGCCGCGCTGTCAATGTGTTTTGATCAATAACCTGTGGCTTTGGTGTGAAACATTGTCCTAATCGTGTCCTGTCCCATAACAAAGACAACACATTTCAAGAACAAATGTCATTTTTTCATAGCGGTCATGAACAACAAAAAAACACAAATGTGTATTCTAAGTAATGCAAATGGGTGTCCAGCTGTGTAGCAGGAGCTCATATCTATGTGTCTTCACCTGGTTCATTAACTCCACATGCTTTGTTACTGTGAAATCCCATCTGGAAAATGGGGGTGTTTGACCAGATGGATTCTGAGGACATTTATTGTAGATGAGATCATTTCTGAAGGATCTGCACACTTGTTCTCACGGTTCCATTTGAAAATGTGCTAGTCAGGGTATATTGCCATGTCTTTAGCCTCCTTATAGCTTTAGTTAATGACTAACATTAGAACCTTATGAATGTTACCGTATCATGCTGGCACTTCATTAGTGGAAGGAGATGCTACTGAAATCGGATGTCACTGTTCATGACGCCTCTCACTGGGAAGGATAGACTGCTGCTGTACAATCACTTTTTACCAAATAACACTGCCCCCTGCTGGTTCTTAGACACCTAGACCAAACTGTACAAGAAGGCCAAGCTTCCCTTTCCTCTCACACACAACGGTTCAGAAATTCATTTTTAAGATGTCCGAGCAAGGTTTTAGTTATTCATGGGGGATGTAAGTGCATCAGTAACTTTTACTTTTATTGTACTGTCCATATGATTATACATTTTGGGTGTGTACTTGCTAGGTACACAAACAATTAAACGCAACCTTGTAATGGTTCAGAGAAACTAAGGGGAGTAGCATCGACTTCCAACATATTTTCCCCCACAGATGTTATTTTTGCTCCAATCATTTGTTCTCTCTAATCAGTAGTAGAAGCTTAGTCGAAACACTATAATCTGCTGAGCAGCGGTTCCCACAATCATAACACGACGGGAGGAATTAAAAATGATCATTAACACAAAATTGCTGTTTTCTTGTGAAATTCTTGACAGTCAAATCTTTTGACGCTGTATTAAATCCATAAAGGTTTTTTTTTTAGCCATAAAGGTTGGGGGCTGCCTGGTCACAGATACCTGACTTTGCCCTCTGCTAATACGGAGCTCGGTCACAATGTTATCGTATTCTCCTTACTGTACTTGATATTTGTTCCAACTTAAGCAAGCATACCATGTGTTTTGGTTATTTTTGTTTATTCAGGACAAATGGCTAATTGTAATATTTCAATCCCAAATGAAGAGAATTGATCTGTTTGTTTGACTGCACCACAAGCCTTATGAATTATAATGCATACCCATGCTTTGGGTACAATTACAAGGCTTGAAGTTAAAATGAAATGAATAGGAATTACTTTGACCCCTCTTTGATTATTTCTGTGCTGTGTGTTTATTTAAATAAATGTTTTATGTTTTCACTTTAGGAAATGCTATGGCTAAAAATGTTTTAATAAGTTATATAGTTGTATTTTTTCCTGATGTATGGGAGCAATATACAAAGGCTTTAAATTCTGCAAGGGACTGGAACAGATGTCCCTCAGTTTCCTCAGTGTTTATCGGATGGAGCATTTGTATGTAGTAAGAAATGCTTTTATGACAGGGCCAAGTCATGAAAGCATGTTTTTTTTACAGCTATTGAGTGAAGATCCCTGGAATAAGTGTGACGTCTCGCCATTTAAATATTTGTTTTAAATTTCTGTTTTGATTCTGCATTAGGTGATCAAACTGGATGTCTCTTATTCAGAAGACCTTTTCTTTTCTGTCTTTGAAATCAGGAGTTTTTAGTATCCATTCAGAAAAAAGCTGATTTTTCAAGAAGCTACAATCCCTGCCCCCTAAGCCAATGGGATCATTTCTGCCTACTTTAAGCGTTTTAAGACCGAACAAAAGTCCAATCTGTGAAAGGAAGTCTTGCAAAGATGCGTATGCGTTATTGGTGTGGATTGTATACTTGGCGGTTTGCCACTGGGAGGCTGAAGGACTGTTGATAACATCTCTGTGCCTTATTATGCTATAAACAGCTTTTGGTGAACACACTAAAACATGTTCTTGTGTTGCTCAAATTATAACATTGAGGTTCAAGTCTGTCTTTTTTCTTACTGATTGTATGTTTGCAAACCTACACTTGATGTATGTGCTTTTTCATCCGAAACCTCCACACTTAACACATGTGATCATCAGATATCGTCAAAATATGTCTAAATATTTGTATTAACTTTATATGTTAGGATGCAAATGTTTTTTGAAGACATTTTAGGACAGCTCACATGTTTGGACCTCAGTGCGCTTGTTTGTCTCAGCATTAAAGCCATCAACGTCCTTCCAGTAGCAGGCGTGCTGTGTGCTGCCCCATCAGGGGAACCCCTCTGGCAGTGCATCGTCTGTCCCTCTACCTCTACAGTACCATCCAATACAGATTCATTTCATTAGAAATAGTTCTCACCTATCACTGTAGTAAAATAAAGTATATATCCAAATAATTGTTTGCCTATTGTTTGTTTCTGAGTGTACGGTTTGACCGATGGGTTATAAAACAAGCTATGAGGATAAATGCTGCTTCAGGGCTAAGTGCTCAGATGTTTCCATCAATACTCTCGGCCTCTTAATGACAAAGCAATATCGGGATATTGGATTTGTGAATTCATAAAAAAAAAAAAAAGAGCCTCACATTAAACAGAAGTAATCGGAACCTTTGCTGGAATACTCTGAGTTTCCCTTTTCTCTTGACCATCTTATTGATGTTTCTTCAGAGAAGAACTTTGCCGGAGAAACTAGAGGTAAAACAGCTGGACCCAGATCAGCGTGACCTCACAATCAGACAACGGACCGGCGTAAATGGGAATAGTTACGATGAATAGTACTGATTGACTAGCCCTACCAACAAAAAACAAATCCACCAGCCGCCACTGTTCTACACGTTGACTGGAGCACACTTGTGGTCACTCAGATAGATTGCAAAAGGTCTGTAATGTTTCAGCTGGCAGTGCAGCATCAGAGCCAAAGCCAAGCCAAGGAGGTTACACATCATTTCAGACAGAGCGATGAGCTAATAAACCACCAGGAAAAAAGCAGAACCTGCATATGGTCATAGTATAAGCCCTTTAGCATGTCCGCACAATGAATAACAATAAAATAATATAATATGTGTGTGTGTGTGTGGTGGCGGGCGTGGTTTCGGCTCGGCTGCAGAGGGAGAGAGAGGGGGAGTGGCTCGGGGAACAGTGCCAGGTGGAAACACTTGGCAACCAGCTGGGGGGAATTAACGGGTCTCCTCTCGCCCCTATAAACAGTGAGGCGAGCGAGGAGGGAGGGAGGAGACGGACCGACCGACCGACCGAGCGAACGAATTAATTGATGAATTGTGCGAATAAAAAGCATTTTGTGAAACCCACCACCCTGCGGTCCTGTGCCGTGTCTTCAACCCCACGCACCCACACCGTACAGTGGCGCCCAACTAGGTATGGAACCCGGCGATCAGCAGGCGGAGGGGATGGCGCAGCCGGCGATCGCGCTCGGGCGGATGCTGGGAGAGATCGCCGCGATGCAGCGGGAGCAGGCCGAGGTCAACCGGCACTTTCTGGGGGCGCTCCAAGCCCAGTCGGATCGGCAGACCCGGGTGTTGGAGCAGCTGGTGGCCCGGCCAGCCGCGGCAGCACCGGTACCGGGTCCCCCGGCGTACGCGGGGGTGGTGCTGCATAAAATGACGCCGGCGGACGAGGTACAGTCGTACCTGGAAATGTTCGAGGCGATGGCGGAGGCATGCGGGTGGCCGGCGGACGAACGGGCAATCCGCCTGCTGCCACTACTGACCGGAGAGGCGCAGACAGCTGCCCTGGGTCTGCCGCCCGGGGCAAGACAGGACTACGCCGGGGTAAAGAGGGCCATCATGGACCGGCTGGGGCTCTCCCCCGAGGACCACAGGCGGCGTTTCCGGGAGGCGAGGCTGGGTCCGGAGGACCGTCCGTTCGCCTTTGCTCAGCGGCTACGGGACGCGGCCAACAGGTGGCTGCAGCCGGAGGGCGCGGGTGGCGCACCGGCGGTGGTGGAGAAGGTGGTGACGGAGCAGTTTCTGCGGGGGCTCCCGCCGCGGACCTCGTCGTGGGTCCAGTACCACCGTCCGGCGACGTTGGAGGCCGCGGTCACCCTGGCAGAGGATCACCTGGCGGTCCACCCCGGCGGACGGGGCGACGCCGGGCGCCCGCCCGCGCCGCCGCAGCCGGTCCCCACGCCGCGAAGGAGGACCCAGCAGCCGGCGGCAGGGTGGCCCTTGCCGACGCCGCGGTCACCAGCTCGTACCAGGGGGGCCGGGTGTGGTGGTGCGTGCCTGTGATCCAAGTTACTGGGAGGCTGAGGCTGGCGGATCGCTTGAACTCAGGAGCTCTGGGCTGCAGCGGACTGTGCCGAACGGGCGTCCGCACTAAGTACGGTATCTGGGGTACCACTTGGGGGGTGGGCAGGTGCGTCCTCAGGTGGACAAGACGGCAGCTATTGCAGCCTGCCCGCGCCCTAAGACAAAAAAAGAGGTGAGGCGGTTTTTGGGGCTGGCGGGTTACTACAGACGGTTCATCGCCGGCTTTGCGGACCTCGCCAGCCCCTTGACCGACCTGACCCGGAAAGGTGCGTCAGATCCGGTCCAGTGGTCGGAGCAGTGCCAGCGGGCGTTTGAGAAGGTAAAACAGACTCTCTGTGGGAAGCCACTCCTCCACACACCTAACTTTTCTCTCCCGTTTGTTCTGCAGACCGACGCGTCGGACAGAGGGCTGGGGGCCGTTTTGTCCCAGGAGGTGGAGGGGGTCGACCGCCCCGTTGTCTACATCAGCCGGAAGCTATCGGAGAGGGAGGCCAGGTACAGCACGGTGGAAAAGGAGTGCCTGGCCATCCGGTGGGCGGTGGGCTCCCTGCGCTACTACCTCCTGGGACGCTCATTCACCCTCTGTTCGGACCACGCCCCGCTCCAATGGCTCCACCGCATGAAGGATACTAACGCCCGGATCACTCGGTGGTATCTGGCCATGCAGCCTTTTAACTTCAAGGTGGTCCATAGGCCGGGGACGCAGATGGTCGTGGCGGACTTCCTCTCCCGCCCTCTCGAGGGAGGGGGGGGGGAGTAAGCTAGGCCGGACGGCTCCCCGGCCTAAGTCGGGCGGTGGGGGTATGTGGTGGCGGGCGTGGTTTCGGCTCGGCTGCAGAGGGAGAGAGAGGGGGAGTGGCTCGGGGAACAGTGCCAGGTGGAAACACTTGGCAACCAGCTGGGGGGAATTAACGGGTCTCCTCTCGCCCCTATAAACAGTGAGGCGAGCGAGGAGGGAGGGAGGAGACGGACCGACCGACCGAGCGAACGAATTAATTGATGAATTGTGCGAATAAAAAGCATTTTGTGAAACCCACCACCCTGCGGTCCTGTGCCGTGTCTTCAACCCCACGCACCCACACCGTACAGTGTGTATCTCCATTAACAGTCAGCACACGAGATCACCTGGAGGGGACCAGCGGCTCTCATTACACTCAAAGTGAAACTCCTCCCGCTCTCCCTCTGCCTCAAACCCGCCGATAATGAATTCTGCCTGGTAACCAATCCCTACTCCCACCCCACCACCCCCCCCCCCCCATCATTCCCCTCCTCCCACCCCCCCTCTGTCTCATTAGCATGCGATGCTACGAGGGGCTGCGCGTGCCGATCATGGCTGGAGACCGCGAGGCGGTGTTTCAGGCTAGATATTAATGGGGCGCTAAGGGTCAACAGGAGATGAGAGAACAATAAGCTCCAGTTCTCTGGGGGGGGGGGGGGGGGGCTGTTGGGGTTTGAATGCAGAAGAAGTTGACCTTCAAAAACAGTATCAAACTGTATTCCCTGTAGTGCTGCAGAGTTTCAGGTCGGCTGCCTTTGAGTCCCGGCTGTTGGCTGTCACGCTGCCACATAGGCTAACCACACCTCACTAACAATGTTGTGGTAATAGGTTAAAGACTGAGGGGATGCAGGTGGGCCCCAATGGAGATGTTAGCATGCGTTTGATGCAGCGTTAAGCTGCTGATGTTGTACATCTACCTGCCCCCATTAGCTCTCGTCCCTCTGATCTCCTCTCTTCTGACTGCACAAACCTGAAACAGGACTGTATGTGTTGTGAGTCTGGATGCCACGTGCAACAGTGGTTCTGCTGAGGTTTCCTGTCAATTAAGTTATGGACGTTATCCAAGATGAAAATAGTTATTTGTGCTGTTTCTGGCGACGTTTTGCATACAAAATACCCGGAGCACACTTCCTGTTTCACCTGGCATCAGCTGTCGTGTTCATGCTTGTAATGTTACTGGCTCATTCACAACTTTGTCGCTGTCAGCTGACTTGTAACTTCCAATCAAGCTGCCGGAAGTCCATCTTCTCACCTCCTTCAGTGCAATGTGTTTGGTATTGTTGATTTAAGAGCTACAGGTCCACGTATTTCTTTTTAAGGAGGGAATTAATTTAGCACTCTCTGAAAGAGCAGAGCCTTCAGCAAATTTAACCAGACGGCGTCCTTCCGAGTTTGGAATTGGGCAACCATGCGTCCAAAAGTTTCTTTAAAATGTCAAAATCCAATATGACAAGGGCATTCGATTCACACCGAGAATTGGCCAGGTGTGTGCAGGCGAAGGAGTCAGCAAGGTCAGAACTTCTTTCAAACTTTTCTCTTTTCCTCCTTCTGCCCGCAGCAACTTCCATTTCCTTTGGCAACTCCACAACCTCAGAATCCGTCAGCTATCGGTCTGAACTGAAATTTGTTCACAATTAGCCGCTTCACGAGCTAATTGTCAACAGACATAAAGCTGAATTCTGGTGAGAAGAGAGCCGGTTGGTTCTGTCTGCCAGTGGGTTTCTTTAGCGGTCCAAGTTAACTGTTCCAACCCATTCAACCAACATCTGCTCTTCAGTGACTACAAACAGAAACCAGAACGCTGCCAATACCAAATGCTAATCCGTTAATTTGTTAAGAGAGATACATAATAGGATGAATGCACTCTGAAAGACACTGTTCTGACGTTGGTTTGCCGTTGTCCCAATTTGTAGGATCTACAATGTCTTGTTCCTCTTCATTAGACCTCTTAAGATGTGGTCAGAGAACACTTCACACAACACTTTTAAAGCCCTTCACTTTGGTATGAAGAGGGAAGGGTTAAGTCAAAACCACAACATTTTTGAAATTATGCTTTGCTGTAGCATTCCCAGTTACTTTATATCACCATCAATCATATTCAAGGAGAACAATTCCCAACTGGTACAAAGCAAATGTTGTCTTTCTGACCTGGAGGAAAACTGCTCACCAAGGATTAGTCTTAAACCCTCGTATCGTGGATCGACTGTGTGAAACCAATAAACGCAGCCTCAAGGCATTCTGACCCAAACTGGGGCTCAAACCGCGATGCGCAAAAGCTACAAGCTGCTCCGTAGTCTCAACAAGACACGCATTAACCTTCCCCGCATTATTTTTCTGAGGAGATCTCCCACTTTGAAGTGCTTCCATTTAACCTTCATTTAACTTTTGTGTCATGCACTCCCAGGCGCCCCAGTTTGACAGCGGAGGCCTTTAGAAGTCGTAAAAAGGCCCGCGGCTATAGCTGGCATATCAGCACATCTGTCTGCTCCAGCACCAGGTTATAGAGTGGAGAACTGGCTGTTCGTTCTCCTGCAAGTGTTTCTGCTACTTGCCGATTGGATATCGCTGCAGCTCAGTGTTAGGAAGACACTTTGAAAAGGTAAAAACCCTACTTGTGAAGGGGCAATTGTGAGGGTTATGTGGTTCAATTCTGTGGGGTTATCACCTTTCTCGATAAACAGTCATTCGATCCACTGATATATACCAAGTAAATAATGTAGCTTCAGGTTAGGTAATGATTTCCAGATTTGACAGCAAAAGACGGTCAAAAGTGAACCGTAAGTCGCTTTGGACAAAAGCGTCAGCTAAATGACAAGTAATGTAATGTAACCCTTAGATCAGTGGTTCTCAACTTGTCTGGCTCCGGGACCCACCTTTACCCCTTAATGACGAGCCGCGACCCAATTCGATCGGTCAACGGGAGGGAGGGGGGGGTGCTTCCGCGTTCGCTGCGCGTTCTAATTGCCGCGCTGACTGAAAACATGGACGGACGAGCCGGAAAAACACCGACACTCCGCTGCATTAGAGAAAGGACCTTCAAAATAAAATCCCAGGATGAATTTTTTTTTTTTTAAACTTCTTTTTTAAAACTTTTTCCATGCAATGGCCTGCGACCCACTACAAACGGGTCCGCGACCCACTAGTGGGTCGCGGACCCACCAGTTGAGAAACACTGCCTTAGATTATTTCTTTTTGTGAGCATTAGGACACAAGGGGTATCTGAATCTTTACATAAACAATGATAACTGGCCATATCTAACGCTATTTAAACTGCCCAGTTTAAACCCTTTTTCTCTTTCATTAGCAAATTCATCAAAATTAAAATAAAAATACAATTAGTCATGATATTCTTTGGGAGATTTCTTTCTTTTTCTGTCTGTGCAGTTTGATCATAAAGGGGGTGTGGCTTGGATTTAGCAACCTACTGCGAATGACATTTCCATTTTAATTTGTTCAGTTATGAATGTTCAAAGCCACCGCATCACCAAACTAACACGTTTTCATGACGCACCTCTACATGTCCTAAACTCAAATCCAAAACACTAGCCAAGAACCAGCGCTATGATTCAGGAATTTATCAACATTGCCGGAAATTTTTTCAACGTTGTTAGGTGACAATTTCCGGAATGCCCGTCCCGCTTCTAATCACATAGCTTTCCAAACATGACAAGAACGTTCCTGTTCCACAGCTTTTAAAGCATTTGGCCTTGCTCTGCTTCAGTCTGTGATTGAAAAATGATTTTGCTGTGTGCGTGTGTGTGTGCGTGTGTGTGTGCGTGCATGTGTGTGTGTGTGTGTGTGTGTGCGTGCGTGTGTGGTTGCTGCACTTGGTTGGATTGAAGAAAGCATCTCTCACTTGTTTTTTAAATTAACATCCTTGTTGTAAAAATATTTTTTTAAATACTATATAGAAATATGATGTTGAGTTGTCTTTGGATATAAACCAACCGTGTTCATAGTGCACCTTTTGCAAATTAGTGCAAATCAGCAGGCCAGTCTTCTGGAGAATATCAGCTGGGATTTCAACACTAACTCCAGATTTCCCTTCTAAATGTGGTTTTTAAAGCTCTTTAATAGACTTATTACCCAAACAAGTCTTCAAACGGAGCCCTTTGATTTGGGTAACACAAGCGTGACAGCATCATCTGGTGCTGGGGGGGCAATTAGTCCAGTAGGAAAATCTTTCTTCTTCTGCGGTGGTGACAGGATTTTCTCTGGCTTCAGCAGAGATGAAGTCAGACGGTGAAGATCTGCTCTGCTGCTTTGATCTGGCCTGCTTTCCCACTTCACTTCTGATGACGCTGCACTTACAGAGGGCACCGGGAGCGTCAAGCCTTTCCACTGCCATTCACGCCAACCGCTCTTAATACTGAGGCCATGTTGGGGGGGAATACAGCTGCCGAAGAACCAAGTGAGTAGGGAAACATTTTTTCGCCGATGAACACTTCCAGAGTGACGAGCAGCTGCAGCTCAATGTGCCTGATTCTGTAAAGTCAACGAGACTCTTTCAGGCACAGAGCGGCAGCCGGCACGTAGAGGGCACTCTTGGCTCGGTTTTCTCTTTCTATCCCCACTGTGTAAGAGCACTGGGGAGTTATTTATAGAGGCGGGCTTCAAAGGAGGAAAGAGTGAGTTGTGTTGAGTTTTGTTTTTTTTGGGAGTTCTGCGAGTGAAAGGACAGCTCTTTGTCTTGTGTCCTCAACGTCACAGAAAAGAATGGAATGCGTAACACAAAATGTGATAGCGCTGTGAAATGTCTCTTCTGGGTTTGGATTAAGCATGTGACTTTTTGGCTTTATTGACAGTGAGCGGGAGGGACAAAGTTGTGGATTCCTGTGGGGGCTGAAGGTGAAATTTCTGGTTTCTGGGCACATCTTGTGCTGCATGAAATAGTATACTTTGGGCAAAAAGAAAACCCCCCAAAAAGGAGAAACAGACTATTTTAAATTGAGCTGTGTCTGCCTGTTTGTAGCTCTCCGGTTTCCAATCCTTGGTTATAATCGATTTGTATTTTTATTTTATCAATATCAAGAAAAAGACATATTTCCCGGTGATGTTCGCAATGAATAAATAAAAATATAGACACCATCACACCCAAGAAAACTAGCAAAACTCAAAGAAACT
Organism: Pungitius pungitius; assembly: GCF_949316345.1. Lineage (NCBI taxonomy): Eukaryota > Metazoa > Chordata > Actinopteri > Perciformes > Gasterosteidae > Pungitius > Pungitius pungitius. The sequence goes on from NC_084901.1 coordinate 9,641,715, forward strand.
TCCCTCTCCTTGGCAACAAAGCACATTTACTGAAGTGCTTTAAGTGAGCAAAATCAACAGTAATAGATTTATTAACATTGACAACATGAGATAAGAGAAAGTGAGGCAGAACAGAATCTGCTCACACCAGAGCACCAGGAAATGGTGGCGAGAGATTCCTTTACTGACACACTGACACTGCATCGCGTTCACAAAGACTTAAAAAACAATGCCGGTGAGGAGTGCTTTGAGAGAAAAAAACATGGTGTGAGAAACACACAGATTACAACTGAGACAGACACCCACATTCCCTCAAATACAGAGGAGGACGAAGAAATCTGAAAAACAATAGATGACACCGATGCCATTAATCACGTCATTCAATCCGGCCAAAAGTAGGACACCAGTCTTTTGGTATTTAATTACAATCAAAGTGCTGACACTCAAACCGACGTGCTGCGAGTCACAGCAGTTTCGCCTCGTCTCCACCTCGCGCTGCAGAAAACACCTCATCACTCCCCTGTTTCACCTCACCATGGGAAGATGCTGGCAGGAGCTCCGCTCTCATGCGTGTGCTCGTGCAAACTGTTCACCGGGAGCAGGTGCACAAATGTGGGAGACTTGAAGCTGAATTTGGATGGCGCCGTCAACGCGGGCCGCCCCGCAGCAGCGTGAGTCCACCTCAGGGCCCGGGTGTGCCCAGCTTTACCTAACGCCACATCACATCATCACGCGGGGGGGTTCCTGGGCCAGCGCTCTTCGCATGATTTTTTTTTTCCGCCCACCAAGGTTTGAGCGGGAGGCTTTGAGCACACAGGGGCCGCCTCCTGACCATCACACAGCGGGGCGGATATACTTAGGCATGTCCTGTCCACGGGGCAAGGTCGCGCAGAATTCATCCAGCAGCAGGTTGCATCTTTCATGACGCGAGGTCAAAAGGTCACCTGTCTGGGCACCGAGTCAGAGACTGTGGATGAGCCAACTGTGGGGCGAAACTGCACCAGATACCAAAGGACCTCTGAGCTTGTAATTCATCACACGGACAGTGTTGTGGGTTGTTTGTTTTTTGGTTGTGCGAGATGTGCTTCTTGTACTGCATGAGGTATGGTCTGACCAGTAACTGTAAAACACTGGTTTTAAATCGGAGGTATTTGTGTAATCGTCCATATTCATTACTGAAATTGTCATGATTTTGCTTTTAAAAAAAATATATTTTGAAAATCCTCGGTTCTTGTGTCCAATGCTTATTTTACCTCAGTCCTTTGTTTATTCCTCCCTCTCTGCCCTCATTAGTTTCTGCTGTTTCCCACTCACTTCTTCCCCTACTACCTAACGCCTTTTTATACAAGCCTCGTTCCTTTCTTCCTCTTCATCAGCGTGTCTTCGGTTGTTTCCCAGAGTTTTGTACAAGTCAGTTTTGGTCTTTGCCAACAGCATCCTGCCGTTATGTTGGATTCATGCTTGTGAGTTTTCTTTTGAAGTGAATCATCACACAGTCTCTGCTGTACCCGCATCTGAGCGCGTGGATCCCTCCCGTCGCCAGCATTTGAAAATTAAGTTACACATTATTTATTAGAAATTGAACGCCCTTAAACCCGGCCCAGCTTCCTTGAGACTGTGTGGGTTAGGCTTGATAAGATTTGATTGACAGTCGCCCACTTAACACAATGAGAAGAGCATATGTTTAAAACATAAAAAAGCTCTTGTGAAATAACAATCTTCTCCTACTTTGTTAGAAGATTGTTTGTTCGTGTTTGCTCTCTAGGAAACAGAATCTTGTTTCAGTGCCTTTTTAATTCTAAACTAATACTTTTAGTTTCTATACATGTTCTAATATTTCTTATATAGAGTTCCGTAGCAACCTTTTCTTGTCAGGTTTGGATGGTGGTTGAGAAATGTAATCACTATTATAGTACTTTTTACAAACCTCGGATCGCCTGTTGTTCAACCGCAGTAATGTTGTGCTCAGGTAGGTAATGTGGACTTGGCAGGTGCATGACTACAGTTGGGTTGGGGGAAGATTGTGGTTCCGGTTTTTACAAAAGTTTTCCTTTTTTAATCTCTGCCTTCTTTTTCACATACAGTAAAGGCTTTCTGAAATTGTCACTGTACGTTCATGACACTGGAAAAGCAGTTCAGAATGAAGAAGGAACGACAAAGCATGAGCTTTAGGGAAAGTGGTTGAGCTCTGCCTCGGGGGGGGAAACAGATGACACCGAGGGCAAATGTTCCTACAGTACATGCACGGAGAGGACGGTCATATACACACACTTTCCCCTCCTCAAAGAAAATTGGATCTTCAATGCCTGCACATGTCTTTCCTAATCATCCAGCCCTAATTGGCAAAAGTAGAGACTACACACCAACATCTCTTAGCTCATTATTTAAATAACAATAGAGCATAATGATGAATCACTTTCCGTGTGCTCACCAAAGTACCTGGCGGACCGAGCACCGTCTCTGCAGCACTGAATCCTCCAGCTCCCGCGGCGTCGTGGTTCCTGCGTCACCAGGTCGGGTGGCATCGATGACTTCCTCTCTTCAAGTGTATACTCCCTGGAAAGATTAACCAACTGTCTCCCTGTGCCTCTGTGGCTTTTCGTGGATCTGACACGCTCGCCCTGAGCCTGACGGTGACGTGGCCTCCCTGCCGACCGACTCACACTCCGACAGGCGGAGTGAAGCGCCCGTGGGCGAACCCCAAACTTGAGGTCCACCTGCAGTGCAGAAGGACACCTGTTCGACGGTAAGGTAGCTGTAGCACTGCATGTAGCTCTTCACTGAAGACTTACAGAAGGCTCCTTCGGTATTTATCTGAAATGATTTCAGGCAATGGTTCAACTCAAAATCATATTCATACATTTTCAAAAGTGGTTAATCCTTAAAACGCCACATGCCATAGAAAACATGAATCGGTGTGTTTTACAGGAGGAGAACAAGTTAAAGTTATTAAATCTTCTGTTTCACTAGGATCTCTCAAGGGACCACCATGACCTGCATGCTGTACAGAACGCTATCACTTGTCTATTCAAAGTTTATCAACTTTCAGCGTTTTTCCAAATTGAACCAATTTCAAGATGTGTGAAGGAAACACACTTTTTTTTATAAGAGTAGATCTTCCTGGTGGTAAGTTTATTTAGGTGGATTTTAAGTGGATCCATACGGCGCTACTTTTAGAAAAGTGCAGGTAACTCTGGTTCAACGGAGCGCTTCATCAAAACGCTCTCCCTTTCAGTCTATGGTTTGTTTCTATGACAACAATTTATTGACTACACATATCACCACTCCAGCTGCCAGTGCATGATAGGCTAGCATCCCCCTCTTTGCCCCAAAAAGTCATAAGCGCTCTGAAATTAGATGCTGGGTGCAGAGCAGCATGCGGCTGTCTACGCTCTCTCCTCAACAGTTAAAAAAAAGAAACGCAACGCTGAATCGACGCTGATTGTTTTTTAGAATAATGATTGAAGCGGTCCCTTGAGCGCGTCATGCTTTACTGAGGCTTTAAGAGGTCGCTGCAGCATGAATAAAGAAGATACTCTAAATAAAATGCAATCAAATTCTTCAAATTCCACCTGGTAAAAAAGAACCACTACATAACACCTCATCATAACTGCCATATTTTTGGAATCAACAAGCCCACAGTTGAAGTATTTGATCTGGAACTATTTTTTGTGTAAACCATTTTTCTCTCTCAAACAAACCGTCCAAACAGCCTTGATGGCGTCCGCAGTCCTTCGGCATGTCTGAAAAAGTATGTAAGTATGTAAGTACTTAACAGCTCAACGTGTTATGTGACCGACATACGGTATTTACATTCTCACGCTGACCGCATAGCTGCAGTGACTGTGAGGTAAATACAGCGTGACCAAGGACCAGCAGGGAGCCTTGTTAGTGCCATCGCCCACGGACTTGAGGCAAACTCAAAGGACCGGCTACACAGAAGGTGAGAGCGGCAGGAGAAGACGTTTAATGTATGCCGTTTGAAAAGCGCCCCGCTTTTCTCCCCTCGAATGAGTCTCCTTTTGTTGTGGCAGAACTCCATGTGTCCAAGGGCAAGAATAACATTACACTACAAACAGGCTCCCCGAAGCCAGCACAAGTGGAGGTCTCAGAAAATCTTCCTGAGCTCTGAAAGGCTCCGTGTGGAGCCCGGGAAACGCTCTGTTCTCACTCTTTAACTGACCGTTTCCATCTCACTGAAGGACGTTCCGTCTGCACGCCACAGTTCCCATTTTCTCAGCTCCAACTTCCCCGAGTCCGACCCTCACGGAAACACGCCGTACAGCAACTATCCGCTTATTATTTCTCATGAATAATTTAGGGGCCGACTGCTTTGTTTCCAATGCAAAACTGTTGTTGTGCAGCTGTGCAATAAATCATCTCTCTGAGCCGTTCATGCAAGATTTTGTGGCTGGACAAGCTTAACATGCACCCAGCCTTCTCTTAGTCTGATCCTTTGGATGTACTTCTGCTTGAAAAAATCTTAATAGATTCCCCTCCGTGGTTTTGCATGCAAGGCAGGATACTATGTAAATAGGGGTAGGTAAAGACATGTAATTGTGCGTTGCATTTACCACGTTCATCCTCTTAGTTTTGCATTTGCTTAGTAGCTCTGAACACAAACTACAGCTGAAGGTGAATTTACATTATGAACCTTGCTGGTTGAGTAGTTCTCACCAAAGCGATAGCGAAATTCATCCATAATGTGAAAGTCTGCACTGCATTTCCTGGCGATCTATCGACTAGTTGTCAAGACGTCTCACACAAAACTACAAATATAAACCTTGTGTGGTAGGAGAGGAACAATCACAGCGTGAACGTGATTAGGATCCACTGTTGGGGGACCATGAATGCCTGTCCAATGTTTGATAGCAATCGATCAACAGATGTTAAGATATTTCACTGTGCACTCAAATGGTGATACAACTCAATGGTGAACAATTGCTATCCCTATTCTCACTCCCCAAACATACCTCGAAAATATACCAGTTGGAAAGTTTTAAAGGGAATAATAGTTTTACAGCTCTGGCCTTTGGCTCTGTTACGGTAAATATTGGCTAAGACTTTACGTGAAGAACTTGAACTCTTTACTGAGGTAATTAAACAAGTGAGAAGTAGGATCATTTTCTTACAGAACATTAAACAATTATACTGTATTTTTATTTTACTTTTATGTCTGGGCATGTGGTAACTCTTTAATGGCACTTGAACACATTTTTTTAGTTTTTGAGTACTTACAACAGCCTTATTCTCACATAATGTTCTTGAAGCATCAACTGTTTGCGGTGGTCCTCGTGTTGATGAAATGTTTAAGTAAACAACAGTAAAAGTACCAGATGCTGCCCCAAAATCATTATAACTGCAGATTTGGGTTTGCACAAACACCATGCCATACTGGTGCCAAAAGGGACGTGTACACACACACACACACACACACACACACAAAAATACATGCATGTAGATGTAGATGTATAAAGTAACCCCATGCAGAACTTTATCTTGCGTTTCGCTTTGTCTGCTTCAGTCTGCGTTTTTCATGCAGCATTAGCTGCTGTTTCCCTGCTGTGATCCCTAAGTCAGACATCAATCAATGCAATGCAATGGGAGCCGGGGCACGGAAGAACTCCTCTTAATTAAGGGATTCAATTTAAACCGTGAAAATTGAATTTACTGAAGGGCTGGCAAAGCAATCACATAAACAAGGTGACATATTCCTGTAATCACAGTAATTAGTTTTGTTCTGAGCATTTGTAATAAAACTGTATGGAAAATATTTTGTCCATGCTCACAAGTAGTTGTGCTGTTTGAGGCCTAGAACATTGAGTGTGTTTTATGGGAGAAAATCTCTTTCCTCTTTATTTATAATGCAAAGTCAGACTTATGTGGCTGGCACAGTTTGCATTAGGGACATCGTTATACCTTATATGAAGAGGAATGTGGAGCTCTGGTGCAGGCAGCCCAAATGCCCTTGATGAGCTTTATGTGACAGCTTCCCTCGCAACTAGAACACGGCACCAAGGGCAGCACTATCATAAGGTGGCTGAACGGCTGATATAAAGGGACAGCTGGCAATAACAGTAACTGCATATATTAGCCGAGTGGGTACCATCAACCTGACATGTTGAGTTGAATTTGTTTCATTCTGTTTGGGTTTAGGGAAGGTTTAGCTAGGAAAATGCTTCACAATAAAAGGACAATGATAGTGGCTAAAGTTTGCAGCTTAAATTTGAGCAAAACGCCCACTAACATGCGGCCATGATTAGCATGTGGAGCACATTAGTTTAGCATGTGTTCACTTGCTAAAATAAGCTACTTAGCACAAACAACAAGAAACCTGTCATTCGCTTTGTAACTATTTGGACATATTGGACACATTTTGGTCTGAGTCCCTATCCAGTAGAGTTCTCAAGTCAGCACGAAAAATAAAAGAGCCACCCTCATCTTGTTTTTGTTGAAGTACTTCATTTATGCTGTAAATCGAGCATTTATTTTCCGGGAAATGCGACCCGGTGGCAGAGTGAGAGTCATACTCAAATGGAACCAGAATCTGAACGCAGATGTGTCACCACTCTACGTACATTCTTTATATTGTGCAATCAACATTTACTTCATTATGATAAGTTAATTCAAAACATTGAGATTGAGATTAATCGCTTTGTGACCATGAATGTCTTTGACCTGCTGACTATCTATGCAACCAAGAAAACTTGGGTCTTAAAATAAGACATATGGTAGCTGGACAGTCTTACATATTACATTTTTTTTAGAAATGTTATCAGGTGAAAATCCCTCACTGCATTTGTGATAGAAGCCCAAATGCCTTTCTAGAATCTAAAATGAGGCGATTCCTCTGTGACTTTTCAACAGCTGTTTGATTGAAATCAAGCTGTTGTCAAGGAATGGCGGTGTGCTGGGCACTGGCAAGGTCACAGGCTCCCGTCGGTAACTGAACCTGGTGCAGCCTTCAGTGTAGTAAGACAAACGCTCAGCTGGTCCATTAACGGCGCCGCGTCTCGTAACCCAATCGAGTAACAACTTAACATGTCAAGACAAATTGGCGTCTCGCTCATTCACCGGGCGAGCTGCGATCCCTGTGATGTACAGGTAGCTCCGTCTCAGGAATCTGAGAAGCTAATGAGAAGAAACGAGGGCCGCTTTGATTTCCCGGGCGGCCGGGGTTGGTGTGTTCACATTTTTTTCTCCTTTTGGTTTGTGTAGCTCGTGTTTTTCGGGTTCGGTCGTGTCCTTTGAAGTGTAGATGTTTGAGGCCTATCACGCAATCTGTCGAGTGTTGTTTCCCTTCTTTAAGAAAAATAAGTTATTGTCGGTCTCAGAAAATGTTTCTCTGGGAAAGCACACAGCTCTGATTGAGTATAGGGTTCCTTCTGCCTCGATCATTAAGTTACCATGACAACATTGAAATATGAAGGATGTCAGAGTAGGGCCCTGTATTGTTGTTGGTTAATGATAAGCAACGTTCAGCTTCAAGAGTTCTTTGTGAAACACTGTGTAGCAAGGTTGAATCAGGTTTCAGGTCCAGATCTTTTTCTGCATGATTGCATGGAGTGAAGTATGCCAGTTTCTCCTTATACTACTCCTCAAGTCAATTCAAACCTTTTCTTAAAATCTGGTTTGTAAAAATCCTCTGAATTATGACATAGTATCATTTAAATAAAACAGTACAAAGCTGATAGTTTGATCACCATGTGTTACTACAAAAAGGAGGAACATGTTATGCGTATAATGCAAAGAGGAGAGCAGAATCAATATTAGAAAAGTACACAAAATAGTCCAACCAAACAAAACGTCAGCCCCACCAAATACGTATATTTAATAAGCATAAAAAGCAACAAGAAAAGAACATTTCAAAAGTTCAATATTTAAAAGTCCAATAATCTGAATTTAAGAAAAGAAAATGATAAGTAAATCAAAAGAAAAAAAACGGGAATAGATGTAATATAAAAAACAAAAAAACAAAGTTTCATATATGAATTCCAAAATTGCACTCATGTGTTCATAACATTAGAATATTATTAGTTTTCCCATCATATTCTGGTTTGGTAATAACACTCAAAAAGAGTACAAAAGTAAAGTACATTAATCTATTTATTAATGTATTGTTTGTCAGTTGAATCTGATTAAAATACTTATTGTATTACAATATTTTTTGACTGATTTTGCCGATTTAATAATTATAATTTTGTGATCCAATTAAGGTATCATTCCCCAGCTTTAACTCTCCATTAGCAGGTTTGTGCAAGTTATTTTCCTCACCTGCTAACGTATGGAAATGAAAGTGGGGTCACACATGCCGTTCTAGAATAGCACCCTGCACTGTAAAAAAAAAAACCCCGGAAAATTCAAAGTCAAATAACTTAATTAAAATGAAAAAGAAAAACATAAATTTACAGGAATTTGTCTTAACAATTTTACAGAGAAACACATTTATTTTAGAGATTTTCTCTGTATTATCAAACACCTTCAATAAAGTGATATCACCAAAGGTTTTAAAGTTAAACAATATTATTTTACAGATTTACAACCACACCACCGTGCCACCAATATCTGTAAAATATATATGTATTTTTATATTTATATATGTATATATGTATACACAATACCCTGTATTGTAGGTGTTTCATCGTAATACTACGTTATGAAATAAATGTGTTTCTCTGTTAAATTGTTATGAAAGATTCCTGTAAATTTATGGTTCTCGCACTTTATTCGAATTGAAAAAACTACAAAATTACTGTAAAAATATAAGGTTATTTTCCGTAAAAATAGGATCTTTTTTACAGTGTGTATAGTAGCTGCCGTGTGTGTCTGGTTCTTAATATCCGTCCTCATTAGAGCTGAAGAGTAGCATCATCAAATTCGTACTTAGACTCACAGGTTTGAGCGATGTGTTGCAAGCTATTCTTCCCAGATTCCCCTTCAGTTTCATTCTTTATTGTGCAAAATTACAAGGGCTTTCATTTAAATGATGCCAAAGGGATATTAGGTGTCTTGAGAAGAGCGCAGTGGAGAGTATTCCTGTCACTAAGTTTTTGTTTTCCCCTTTCCTTCCTTTATCCCAGTAGGCCTTGAAGGGTCCCTTCAGTGTGACCACTTGAAACGCATCAAACTCCGTGAGCAGTTTGCATCAGACTCGTGTCCTTGGCAGGAGCTGACACCCAGCCTGACAAACGGATTCCTAGAAACACCGACCTCCTGAGAAGACAGCCACAGATATACATGATGTACATTCATGCATCCAGTCGTACAGTAACACACACATGTGGAGTGAAAATAAATAGAAATAGAATAATAGAATTGTATTACATCAGACATCGTTGCTGATCAAAGTCATGTGCAGCTGATCGCATAATTAGTTCTGCAGTACCAGAACCATCAATCAATAGGATCTTTCCCTCCGCCTGTGCTGGAGTGTAACCAGGTACATTTAGTTGAGAATTATACTCAAACATATTAAAACATCAGTACTTTATTTCAGTCAATCACCTATGATTAGTGGTTAATTTATAGTAACTTACCTTAATTGTATTCAATGTTAGAAAAGTGCTGATTTTCAACATGCTGAGAGATGCTTTTTTCTCTTTCTGATTCAGTCAGTCTGGCGGTTTAATAGAAGAGACCGAAGAAGAAGACACAAGCACACAGAGAAACAAGCAGTTCATGTTCTTGATAAGGAACGAGGTGTGTCACGCACAACCAGTCATATAAAGCGGCTAAACAAAGCCTAATCAACCCCCCCCCCCCCCGCCCCTCCCAGAGATTATTACTTTTAGATTAAAGCAGCACACATTGTGATATCACACCCTGCAGCGGGGTCTGTAGAATGAGGACCACATTGTCAACTAATCTGATGTCTTCCCCCAGTATCTGCTGTCCATCAGTGACAATAACCTTTTATTTCTTGTTCGCACCCGCCGAGATGTAAACACGCAGCATTAACGGACTCGGGGCACTGACTGAGAATACGCTCAGAAAACTGAAATAAATGTTGTTGTTACCGTAAAAGTTGTTACAATGTCCTATTTGTCCTTTTCAAATACTGTACTATAGCTCTTTCACACACACACACACACACACATACACACAAGCACTGGGGCGCTCTGCCCGCCTCTGACAAGATACATGATGAACGCATCCACAGTGATTTATAATAACTCACTTCAGAACGATGCCATTGCCAAGAAGGAAATTGAACAAACAGGCCATGTTATCTGTCACCAGATGACCCAGTTCAAGTTCAAGAAGCTGCCTGTCAAGTACAATTGACTGCACGAGTGATATATTAGACCTTAATGGCAGCGGGGGAAAAAAGCTCTTAACGATTGCCTTTGCTGGTCATGTGAAGGTCCCGCGGAGGGGTAGATTGCAAAAAGGAAAGAAATGATTTCCTGAAGTGGCATCTTCCTTCCAAAAAAAAAAAAAAAATCCATCTGATACAGATGCTTGCGTTGCACTTTGTAGAAAGCGGTTTGATGGTGGGTTTGCTTTCAGTGGATTAAAGGACCGCTAAAGATGAGAGGAATTTATCAGATTATAAACTCTGTGGTGTTCAAACATTATCATTCATTAGGACCATGATCGTTGTAAATCGAATGTCCAAGTGCTTGCAAAATACCACACTTTGCTCCAATTTATGCAACACACTTGTCACTGTCAACAAGGGGCTGTCTGATAACGTGACAGCATCCAAACAGACAAAGAATTGTCGTTATTAATGAAAGGCCTGTGAAACATATGTTGCAGCATATGGCCCAAAGAGGAGATTCGGATCTGATTGGCCGTCAAAGCCTAAAAATATTGAGAAATATTGCAGCACACGGCTGCTTTAGGAAAAACACATTAACCTTTTTGCAGAGCGAAAGGGGAGTGAAGGCACAGCTTGGCGGAAGAAGGGGAAAGAGTGGAGGTGCATTCTGATTTGCACTTTTGCAACAGGCCTTGTGCCTTTTTTTTTAATGACTTTTCGTCACCATGAACTTAATCACGGCACATGCATATCTACAGTGAGGGTTATCTACAGCAGCCTGCACTTGCAGGGGAAGTAAAATTGCTCTCAATCGATGTGGCAGAAGATCCCCAAGGGTCAGTTTACGGTTTCATTAGAAGGGAAGCAGCACAAAAGCTCCACAGTGACCCGGTGGATTGTGGATCTCACACCACTAAATTATCTCCTGTTTAGCTGACAAAACATACTTTAGGCTCTCACTTCCAGGGCTGAGCTTTAAGATTGGTGTGGCATCAGTGCTGTTAACGCACACCCGCTACGCAGCGTGATTTAGAGCCGTCGACGCGCTCCCCGCTGACAGACTAGTCATGTTTAAGCCCCTTACACTATGTCAGAGCCCCGCTTTTGGGCTCATGTTAAATCCAGGTCTGATTAATAGCTTGTTGCTGATCAGGCGCACGTCATGGTTCTCACCTGCAGTTTAAAAGGCTCTTCAAGCCCCGTGATCTAATAATGGGGTCGAGCTTACGTTATTCCAAGACAGTCTTAGACAGACAGAACTTCAATTGGCTGACTGTGATGAAGGTCACGAGATGCAGCTGTAAAGCTAGTTAGTGGACCCTGAGATAAAATTCTATTTGGAATAATTATATATACATATATATAATACTGACTTGACTGCTATAAGGTATCAAACTGAAATTTTTGCTAAACGAGACTGCAAAAAGGTGGAAACACATCTTACAAAGACATTCAGAGATGTATTTGAGCAGTGGGCAAAATTCCAAGCAAGGGATAGATACTGCACTATACATCATGGATTCAGTATTTTAATATCGAAAATCACATGGCATGAATTTTTATTAATAGAGTGTGATTTTCTAACTAAGTTGTCAGCTCGTTAACACTTCACTCGTAACCGGATATTGAAGTACCGACTTGTAATGTGGGGTGATTTATAATGTATATAATAATATATGTTCCTTAAGATTAAACCCTATTTAATGATGACTACACTCTGTTCAAGATCAGGAATCAGGAATCAGGAAACGTTTATTGCCATAATATGTCAGACATACATGGAATTTGACGTGACAGTACGACAATGACAACAGACAACGTAGTTAAGGACAAATAAATATATAATAAAATATAGTGAAATATATGCTATGGGTTAGCAAGCTTAGTCCTGATGGACCTCAGCCTCCTGCCGGATGGAGGGGGCACAAACAGGTCATGTCCAGGGTGAGAGGGGTCGGCTTCAATATTTCTGGCCCACTTCAAAGTCCTGGAAGCAAATAATTCCTGGAGAGACGGCACCTTCTCACCTTCTCTCCAGAGCGGATGACACGCTGCAACCTGCCCTTGTCCTTGGCTGTGGCTGCAGCGTACCACACGGTGATGGAGGAGCAGAGGAAGGACTCCATGATGGCCGTGTAGAAGTGCACCATCATCGTCTTTGGCAGGTTGAATTTCTTCAGCTGCCCCAGGAAGAACAACCTCTTTTGAGCCTTCTTGGTGATGGAGCTGATGTTCAGCTCCTACTTGAGGTCCTGGGTGATGATGAAGCCCAGGAAACAGAAGGAATCCACAGTGTTGATGGGGGAGTCACACAGGGTGAGGGGGGAAGGTGGGACTCCGTTCTTCCTGAAATCCACAACCATCTCCACTGTCTTCAGGGCATTGAGCTCCAGGGTGTTCTGGCTGCACCACGTCACCAGATGGTCAGACTCCCACCAGAGATCAGTCCAATGAGGGTGGTGTCATCAGCAAACTTCAGGAGCTTGACGCTCTGGTGACTGGAGGTGCAGCTGTTGGTGTACAGGGAGAAGAGCAGAGGGGAGAGAACGCAGCTTTGGGGGGAACCGGTGCTGATGGAGCGAGAGGCAGGGACATGTTTCCCCAGCTTCACGTGCTACTTCCTGTCAGACAGGAAGTCAATGATCCACTTGCAGGTGGAGTCGGGCACGTGTTAGCTGTGACCTTGTGTTCGTTGGGCTTTTTTAGGGTTGTGTGAACATGTGAGTCACAGAGGCCATGTTTCATTGCTTCCCGGAAAATATATTAACAGTGGACCTTTTTTTTTATTTCAGAAGTATGACTTCTCAAAGTTGGTTCAATAATACGCTTAAAAGTGAGAAGAGCCCGCTGCAGCTCTCATCTTGTTTGAGCTGCATTATTCTGTAAGTCTTTAAGGAAACAGACACACACAAGACTGATGTCAGGATGTTGGGAACACATGCTATAGGCAAATGATATCCCACTTGCATTGTTTTACAGAAACCCTTGCTATTATTGCAGTCATTAGTCTAAATTATTGACTCATAACGTAGCGTTTGTGTGCAGCCATCGCTGGGTTTACGGTTTAATTTATATGTAAATGCATTTGTACCCTGTGTATTATTTGTCAGCACATCATTTGCTGAAATGAGATGTGGGACGTTTGGAGGGATGTTGATTACAGCTCAGATCGTCAAACTCCAGAGAATAGGCCCAATTTTCTTCAGCTCATAATACAGTTTTTGGTAGAATAAATGCAAGATTTCTTTGCTGACTTGAAACTAAATGTGTTTATATTTATTGTTACCGTGGGAACCTGTGATGGCCTGGAAAAAGTGAAATGACTTGACAGCAATAACAGAATGATAAATATAAGATCTGAAATGAGATAATATTAATTATTACTGTACAGATATGTAAAGTATGGTAATGCATTTTCTTCCAGCTCTACGAATGACCAAGAAATATTCATTTGCGGTTTGACTACTCAATCATGTTTTTCTAATGAAGCAATTTTGAAAGGCATTATTTGCAACATAAAGAGTCCCAAGAGGCCATGATTATACCGAGCTAATCATTAGTGGCCTCAAATTTTATTTATCACAGCCTTGCTGTAGGCAATTAAGGATTTTTGAGGTAAAGTGAATCCTTCAGAACTCTGTGTAGAAATCTGTTAAGAATTAAAAAACAAAGAAAACATAGCTGCCGAAGAGGCACCAGCTCATTCAAAGATAACTGGAGTTCATCAGCCGCCATGTCACCTACATGTAATTAAATTTGCAAAACCTAATGAAGGCATGGTTTTCTTCAGATTGAGCACAATAGCACAGTGGTGATTATAATGTTCATTGGTCAAAGTCAAGACTTTTCATTTTATTTTTCATTAGTTTATTTGATATCGGACAGTGCACATTAAACACGTTAAATAAATGCGTTTACAATTAACCTATTAGGCTATTTTTATCATTTTTCATATGATATGAACTGCATTATGAGTAAGTGAGGATCCCTAAAGCACATGTCTCTGTTCAAAGACATTTGGATTAATTTATTGCCAGAATGGCTCAGACTTAATTCATTTCCAAACAGCAAATTTTAGTGCCATCTAAAGCCAGCTTCGTCCCCGGAAAATTACGTTCTGGTTGAACGAGACTACAACTTGATTTACAGGTTATGAGTTTCCAATGAAGATAGATTTTGTTGTTGTTTACAATTGCTATTGACTTATCACAAATATACTAACAGCACAGCATTCACCAAGGAGAACGCTGTTCATGTCCTGTGGCAAACAAAGACTTTTATGTTTTGAACATAACGTTTCAAAACGTTTTCAATCTGCAACTGCGATGAAGAGCAAATATGTTTACGGTGTATCATGACAGGGATGGCGTGTTGCTTAGGAACCGACAGACATCTTTAAAAACGTGACAAAAATTCTATGACGACACCTCTGTCCTGTTCCATCCACCATTTAGAGTTTGCCAAACCTTGAGTTCTCCAAATGGGTGTGCAAGGTGTGAGGGCTTGTAATGCTTCTATAATGGCGCAGTGGCAGGTGTGGACTTACCATGTCCATGACGCTCTGGTAAGAATGGTCTTAAGGTTACACTTTAGTGAGAGAAGGTAAACATTAAGGTTGAATCTGTGTCACATTAATAGAAAACACAACATACCATTTTATCATGAAACCCATCAAATGTGTTACACACCAATTACATGGAAGCCCCTTTTATACAGACACCTAATGTCATTGATGCAATATGGGGGGATTAGCTTAGTCTCCTGTCGCACCAGCGTTAGCTGCAGGGTGAGGACGTTTCGGCCTATTCTGCACATAAAATACAGTGTTGTTCAAGGGCTAACAGTAAAGAGCTGAGGACTGACTCAGCTAAAGATACTAATACAACGAGGGATGTGAGTAATTGCTTCTGCTAATGAGTAATTAATAAAGTACAGTAATTGCTTTTCAAAATAATTAATAGTTACACTGATCATTAAACATCTGTAGGAAAGTCCGTCAGGACGTAATGCTGTCACAGCCTGTGCACGTGTGCACAACAAAGGGTGTAGCCGAGGAATATATGCAGGCCTAACACTGATTTATTTTCCTTTTTTCCAGATTAGTGACATGGGCTGTTCGTGATACAGAATAAAGAAACAGCAAACTGCAACTGCTCAGTGGCTCCAAAGTAGCCCCCTGGCAGCGACCCACACCCGGCAGTCAGTAATCTGCACTGACTCTGCTGCTGCACCCTCAGTCCTCTTTGAGCTCAGACAGAGCAAACAGTTCTCAGGATCTCGCGTGTGCACGTTGGAGTTGGAGGCTAATGTGCTCTGGAAGACATTTTCCGACCCACTGTGTAAAATGACTCTCACAGAACTGACTTAATACAAAGCATTAAAAACAAAGAAGGTTGCTCAATTACAAGAAAAAAAATCCAATATCTGTCGAGTGGTGTAATTAGTCTCTGCAGAAGCTGCATTATCTCTGAAACAACAGAGCTCATCTTTGTACACTGAAGCTCTGCATTAAAACCAAAATATGTAAGTTTTGTATTGATAGAGTCTCTTGTATGATGAGTGTCCCACCAAACCCCCAAATTACTGGGTTTTTAAAATGGTAAGTCATTCACGCACACACAAAATACTATAAAATACGACAGCAGGCCTGATCTAATTCTTGCATCAGTAGTTTTCTGGGTAAATTGTCTGCTCCAAAATGTTTTGCCTGCATACATTTTATTGTCCTTGATTGTGGGAGGGAGCACCTAGGACTTCGGTCCTTTCTTCCCTCTCCCAACATTGTTGCCCAGCTTCTTCAGTTGAGCCTGTTGTCTGCGAGGCTTAATATTGTCAGATGTAACCTTTCACATGTCGATAAATGTTGAGGGCAGCCAGATATGAAGACGGAGAGCACAGAGGGATCCGTTTGACCCTTCACTCGTCCCAAAAGTTATGTGCCATCTTATGTTCAACTTGCGCCGTTAACCTTCACAAAACTTCACAGACCTTTTTTCCCTCCACCCACTACCGGGCGAGTGGCCTCCACGAACAAGCTTGTAACCCCCCATATTGA
Organism: Pungitius pungitius; assembly: GCF_949316345.1. Taxonomy (NCBI): domain Eukaryota; kingdom Metazoa; phylum Chordata; class Actinopteri; order Perciformes; family Gasterosteidae; genus Pungitius; species Pungitius pungitius. The sequence goes on from NC_084901.1 coordinate 9,658,013, forward strand.
AACTAATTCACGATTAGCCAAATTTGAAAAGGTCAGTCGGGCTTCCATAATCAATTCCTTATTGTTACCTCCCTTGCATAAACTCGACGCATGGCCCATCATGAAAGCATGACACAGAACATTCGATTGCCGGCCACCAGGGGAACGACCTTTGGAAGGCTGCTTGAAGGATGGAGAAGCTGAAAGCGTTCAAAGTCTGAAAGGATGAGAATGCTGCTCAGCATGTGGAGGCTCAATGTATGCTTAATAACAGTAGTTGCTAGTAGACCCTCTCCATCGAAATGATAGTGTCTCATCTAGTTCCATGTAGACATATTTTAAACAGTAAAACCGTAGGAGAAAGACTGCACGAATCAAGCAGAGCGGTGATATTGGATGAAGGGTCACCACGGTTGCCATTGATGGACGTCCACAGGCTGGACTCTTACCGAGACTCCCAGATGCGTGCGAGACGTTTGCAGGCCGACACCACAAGGCAGCAAAGCCGGCTCACCACCCGGGGCTCTGACTGAAGCTGCTTGCACACCTGTACAGGCCTGTTACTAAAAGCCAAGTTGATTCTTCTATTCAGCCATTAAACTGTACTGACCGCTGGAGTTCGAGCTTGAAAGGTGCCGTCGCTCCACCCCGTTCAGGCGGGTTTGGGTTTAAGTTGCTGTACAAAAAAAAGAAAAAAGATGATGAGAAAAAGATGAGAAAAACTCAAATGGCCTTACCCGTCCGCCATTGCGCCCATACAGCCCCTGACTATCCATGACCTGCACGAGGCTCTTGTCACAGCTCTCTTTCAGCCCAGAGAAATGGAGTTTGACTCTGGCTGTTTTTGCCCTGAATCCTCCGGGGGCTGTATTAAAAAGGCATCGCAGCAATGTTGACAGGAATACATTTATTGGGATTGTGTCTCCTTTCAACAGGCGGCTGGGGGTGGCGCTGGCTGCCACAGGTCGCCCTGGCTGGCTGGCAGGCCATTTGATCGCCATATCACCTGCACTGGATAGTCCCGCATCGGGCAGGCGCTTCAGACGGAGCCTCGTGGAGTAGATGGAGATCAGGTGGTGGCCCCTTTCTGTTTCTTTCTTTCTTAGATCATTGAGGATCAGTTTCAGTTTTCTCTCCTCCTGCCTTTTTGTCAAGCTTGGCAGTAATTGCCCTGCTGTGAAGCATTCTGGGTATGAATGCAGAAGCTAACGACAGCGGTGGCTTCATACCGTCTGCACTGCGCTGTGTTTTGAAGCAGTGAAAAGCTGTTTGTGGGACGCTTTCAGCATTGATTTACATCAGTCAGCGGTAGGACATTTCTCTCCTTTATTTCATGCATTTCAGCAACACACAACTTGTGACATGGTTGACAAGTCAAGCAAACCCCATGGTTTCTCCGGTGACTTGATTGTATCCGTCAATCTTGTTTTTTAACCAATGAAGTGTCTGCGGGACTTGAAGAAGAACAGATGGCATGTTCCCGGTCACATGTTTAATCACAAATCTCTACGTGGCTGCTGGTACAGTCTTAGTCAGTTAAAGTGAACAGAAGTTAGTTAGCAATTACTGGGTGTTCAGCTTATACTAGATAATCAGAAAATACAGCTGAGGCTGTTAATTAATTAGTTTAGCAAGTGTCTGTTGATACTAAACTAAAGTACTCATTTTGTCGAACACTAAAGTATTAGACCAATCTAAAATGTCAACCTTGTGGTGATGCCAGAGGAAATGCCAGAGATTCTCCCAAGTCACTTAAGTTTGAGAAAATAACATGAAAAAAGAAGGGATCTGCATCCATTGGCCCACAGAGAAATGTCGCCTACTTTAAATGATTGTAACAAATGGAGTATATAAAATGATAAGAGATATTTTCCTCAATGAAATACTGAAGGTTTGTCTGTATTTCTAAAGCGGTTCCCATGTCACAGAAGCAACAGACAACGGGTTTCTGTTGTTATTATCATAAGGACAGTCATGTTACTGTTTGGTTAAGGTTTGCTATTTAACACCATTTTTTAATGACGTATCTGACCTCAATGCAGAGAATCACTTGATTGCAAGTGTGTTGATTGATAATCAAATGCACACATAAAAGTATGAATATTAGTTCAATGTACCGTCAACGTTGGATTGTCAGTGAAAACATGCCACGGAAGGGATATGTATATACTGGTTTTCTCATGTGAAAAGTAAAATATATATACCTCAATAAATACATCTCTGCTGTTTTCAGGCATCTGTGTTGCTGCCACTGAAGTTTAAATGCCAGCCGTTGTCACGCACACAAACACAACCAAACAAGAAAACACAGCAGGATTCCAGTAAACAGCTTAGAACCCGCTGGTTGTAATGCACCATAAGTCATTCCCTAAACAATGCGATTTCAGAGGGAATATTGCCATTAGGCGCATGATGCCTCTATATTGTTTTTTGTCATTGCAGTTCACCTTTAAGGCCCTGCAGCATTATGCAAACATGGTTCGGCTGAAATCTGACTCTGACACCTATTCCGAAAGAAAAGTTATTACGAGGAGATTATGAGTCAAACATTTAGTCGAGAGTCAGATTTATGAGACGGATTGCTAAGGGCTCCTGGACTCTTTTGCATTCAAATAACCTCCCGTGGATCCACTCAAACACTCTGCTTTATTAGCGCTCGGCTCGACTAATGATGTAGAACGCCGTATTAATTGCTGAAAAACGCCGGCCACGGATCCCCGCATCGCTCTCCCCTCCTACCTTTGGCTCTTGCAAGGAAAGGGACGTATCTGTGGACATGGTGGTCAAAGTCGAGCACTGATGGCCCAACAACAACGAAAGCTTAGGCTAAAAAAGATCGAGGCTCTTATCACAGAGAAAGCCTCTGAAATCAAAGCCAAGCATTTTCTCTCTCGTTCTTCTTAGTATTTGGTTTTGAATCGAATATCCAAACGTGGGATCCAGTAAAAATGTATTGATCCCTTCTTGGTAGTACTCATAATAAACTTGAACTACTTAATATGGAACCCCAAACGTTTCAAATAAATAGGGCAGCATAAAAAAAAAACATATTACAGCCAAGTGAAATAAATGTACAGTGATGAAATGACTGAAAATTACATTATTTTGAGATGTCATTTTATAGTTTGAACCATGAATGAAGTGATAATCTAAAAACAAAAGCTGTCATTGGGAAGAACTCATCATGAAATACAAGCAGGTTTAAATATGCCTGTGGAAGCAAGATATACATTGTCAAATAAAATGAAAGGAATGGAATTAGATTATTAACAAGATTACATTTGGTTTATTTAATAGTGCACGCCTTAGGCATCCACTAAAACTGTCCTAAATCAAATCAGATACCAACTGTCACTGTGACCTGGTTGAACATTTGAAATCAATATGAAGGAGAAAATGTTGCTGAGGTGCTGTATGATCTCATGCTGCATCCTGATCAATATTACATCCTCGTTAGCGAGACAAATTATCCCCGGTCTCGGTGTACGGCGGTGCCGCTGCTGGAGTGCTCTGCCTCTCTTTTCAGCCCGAGCTTATTTCTAATCACACCTAAAAGGGGAATTGTGTGATCGAGATTAATTGCATCCCTTGAAACCCTGGCTCCCACCTCCCGGTTTGGGCCCTCGCCACCCATCCGGCCCCTGAGAGTATCAATTTAACCCGGGTAAAATACTGAGACGGCTGCCGAGGAGGAGAAGGAGGAGGAGGAGGAGGAGGAGGAAGGGAGCTCAGGAATCAGGCTCAGAGTGGTGGGGCAGTAATGCAGGAAGGGAAGTATCGCTGATGGATTTGGGGAATTTGAGTGAACACGCACACACGCATGTGTATGTGTGTGTGTGTGTGTGTGATGTGTGTGTGTCTCTTTTCCCCCGCCACCTCATACACTCCGCCTGAGTGGCTGCAGGATCTGACAGCCCAGCTTCCCAGGATGCCCGGGTGGGCCATCTCTCGAGGTTGGAGAGTCTTGTTGCCATGTGAACCGCGCTGAGCCGGATGCGCCACACAAGGAGCCTTTCTCCCATCGGAGCGGCGAGGGTGCAATCGCACCTGCTGTTCATTCACTGTGGTCCGTCCCCGGGCAGAAAAGTTCACTACGCTTCTTGTGTCACTCCGTTTTAAAGACAACGGCTCGTAAGCAGCGTGACGCCAGCTCCTTAATTGGACAGTTTTAGTGATAGATGGGCTGTGTTTTAAATAATTAACTAGAAATGAATCCCTTCATTTGCATACCGTGCAATTCTAGCAGAAAGACTGAGAAGTAGGACTTTCTCTTTTTTACTGATCAATCTTCTGTTGTCTGAGAATTTGTGTTGCTTTCTGTTGCCTACGGAAGTGTGATGATATGCTGCCAAGACACGGATCCTCAGCGAGAGAGCTAATTAACTCCTGCAATGACCCTAAACTTTGACAAATGAAGGTTTTGCTGTGCTTACGTACCTGGGGGTTTTATTTTGGTTTTCCTCTTTTGCATTTTTCAGGTCGGCGTGTTTACTGTTTGTATTTTTGGAGTATTTCTATTTTCATTTAGATTTTGGTTTTCTGTTTGAAACAACAGCAATCAGGCTCCGTCATATCTCAATTAAGCCTTTGAAAAACAGTTCATCTTGTCTAACTAACCAATTTTCTGCAGTTACTATGTTTCTCCATTGACAAAGTCCAATATTTTTACTCATCTTAGCTCTATTGTTTGGTCCCCACCAACTAGAAAAAAAAACTAAAAGGGCCTTTTTTTAAACTTAATTTGCTTAACAAATGAATATGTGACCCTTGCTGAAACTCACCCTCACCCCCCCACTATGTTGTTCCCCCACAGCAGAGTTCGGTAAACCTCCCGGCTTTGAACGCAGCCTCTGCAAGCTCCTAAAACAGAACACACACCGACCAAAATAAATGTGCTGAACCTCCGACTGAATCTTTCAAACGTGTTCCCCACCGGCAGTGGCATGACGGGGAATCGGTGGCCAACCAACATGCGATGTACCCCCACTCGGATATTTGTCCATGTCTCGGTCACTTTGGTAACAGTCTTTGTAACCTCCGACCGGCATTATCTTTTAACATTGGAAGATTGGAATATAGGAAGTGGCAAAACGTTGCCCATTGCGATGGGAATGTGTGAAAGAGGAGAAGCACAATTCCTTCTTGCTCCTTATCGCCGGCCTCATTTCCCCAGTAGGAGAAACCCAGACACAGACACGAAGTTGTACATATGATGGTGCATGAAATCATCCAGATAGTACCAGCATTTCCTTTTATTGTACTACGAATTGGTTCTGAAAGTACAAAGTAATTTGCATGTTAAGTGTCGTGACTTCCAAACCCGCCACTAGGATCTTATTTTGGGTGCAGGGTAGGTAGACGATATCTCTGGCTCCCTCTCGCACAGGGATGAATGGCGTTGCTCAGACGCTCTGAAACGTGCACGCGTTCATGTCAAACCTCTGGTGTGGGACGGTGAGGAGATATTGATGCGAGGGCTTTTAGGAGGCTGTTGCAGCTCCCTCTAAGCCTTCATTCATTCTTTTCAGGACTATTCTGGGAAGGAAACAGTATGCCCATGTTCACTGAACAATGTGAGAAAAAGAGTGTGCAGAGTTTAAATCTGTTTTGCAGCCCTGCTACATTCCTAAATACAAGGTTAGGCAGATTCTTTTTCCCGTTGAGCGATCAGACTGAGCAGAAAGAGAAAGTCACTGGCAAAAAAAGCAAAACATTGAGCTGAAAGGTGCGAAAATGCTCCTGTTGTTAAAAAATGATTGATTGATGAGCATTGGAGGTATGAGTTTGCAACGTTCGCCAAGTTTATAATGATGACAAAATCAAGGTACTAAACAAAACACGAGTGCAGGTTTTGCATCCCGTGATATTGCTGGTAAAAGTTAGTTAGTGCATTCTGCAAGGACTCCAGAATGCATGGACAAATTGTCTAAAGAACATTAAGGATCTTGTGGCATACCGCCTGCGCCTGAGTAGTTAAACACTCAATTTGATGTATGGCCAGGCCAATAAATACATCTTGTGCAATTCACCTGAGACAGAGGTTGCAGCAAGCAGAGCAGAGAAGTACCATCTCCCTTGCCATTTATCGTTCTCTTCTGAATCATCATAAACCGATGCAGTCATTACCAACGTTTACCACAGCCGGGCAGAGTTATGATCCAGAAGAACCACGGAGTGAGAGGGGAAACATAGTGTTTGCTGTTTCATTCCCCTGATCTTCCGCAGTGAAGAGTGCAAAGAGTTAAAGGACATAACAAGCATGTTCTCATCACTCCGTATCCGTCTCTTTAATAAATTAAGATCATGTGCTTGCGACACCGACGTCGGAGCATGAACTCGCACCACGACGAGCGAAACGCTGAGATTTGTTAACAAGACGGTATTCACACCTCTGGGAAAGGAAGATCACTTTAATTTAAGCCTTCCTGTGCTTTCTCTCCACCTCGCATGTGTAAGCCATTTGTCAGCAGAAATGCACATTTCCTTACTAGCAGGGCTTTGCTTGGGAATCATTCACCTTTATAATTAAGAATTGACAAAAGGCAAGCTGTACAGCATGTGATTGCAGGTGAAAGACGCAGAGGTATCAATATCCCTTTCTTCTTAGGGGTGTTCTGCGTCGCAGCTCGGACGACCATGTGTTCCTACGGTCTCAATCATCACACTTTTTTCTTTGTTTCATTCTGTATTTGATTGTATATCGAGGTTGCTTTCAATTCGTTCGGCTTGTTCATCTGATTCTCACTAAACCAAACCCAATGGATTTAAAAATGGTGATTAATATAATATTAATGCAAAAGGACCCTTCCTCCCTCTTGATTAATTGACTAAGTCAACACTTCGAACATAAGGTCTCAGTTGCTAGTTTGTCCTGCGTTGTTGTTGTTGTTGTCCTTGTTCGTAACAGCGGAATGATCCACTTGAAAAAATGGAGCTTAAATCAGGGAATACTTTAGGGAGGCCTTAAATAGCTCTCACGTCACTCCGCCTTGTCCAAATATGGTCACTTCCATTCGCTTCCATTAAGAACAGCAAGGATGGCATCGACCGAGATGGTGAACCTGAGCATTTGCAGGGGTTCTTTTGAACTGAAATGATGGGATATAATTCAAAGCTCATGGAGAAAGTCAGCTCGGCAACCTGAAGCTGAGATCATTATTTCCGAGATAGAGAGTGATTTCTCCGGTCCACCCACTGAGTTCTCACTATTTTTGTAAAAATATTTTTGTGACTGAAACAACTCAATGCTCTTACATCAGGATATTGATGTTAATTGGAATATAATGTTTGCGCGTGCTGAGTTTGAATTGTTCACTTTAAGTCTTGATTCGAACCAAACACACCTGTGTGACTTGGGGACAACATGTCTCCTGTTGGGAACGGGAGATGCTGTGCAGTGTCTGACAAAGTTGGCATTTTTTCTCATGTAACTATTGCACTTGGGCCGAGACAGATATTGACGCTATACTAAACGTGGCAACCTTGTATACAGTGTTTTTCAATTTTCCCTTAAGTTGTACTTTTGGGCAGAGATATCTGGAGGGTTTTGTGACGAGACACATGTTTGTCTTTGATTGGATGAGTTGCAGTTTGATCTTGTAACTCTGGGCTGAGGAGAAAACGGTTTCTCCTCAGCCCAGAGTTACACTCAATTTGTAATAATTTCCCAGTTATCTAAGGCTTCTCAAATAACTTGTCGCTTGTGTTTCAGAGAAAGAGGCACCTCTGTCTTTGTATAAAGTTTACACCCCCACCAGCACTTTGCAGTATATACAATTAGATTTGAATCCTCGCTTGAAATTACCTACTTCCCTTTCCTTACGTGGGTGTATGGTAATTGATACCAAGAAGAAAGACTAAATATGCAGCAGCGAAATAGGAGTAAAACCAACTTTCTTTGTGTTCATGGTGATGGATTAGCTCCTTTTATTGGCTTTGGAATGCTTGACAGCTGCAAATGGCTTAATCTGAAGGAGGAATACACGCGCTCATAAAGAACTGCATGCATGTGTTTCCAACCATGCTGACTGTGTCCAAAATGTAAGGTATTGCTGCCAAACACCATTGTGGTGTTATCATCAATGCAAAAGCATGAAAACACTGTGGTTATTCTCTTGGTCCTCGTGTTTTCACTCTGACTTCTGCACGTTGAATAAAGTTGGATGTTATTTGGTTCATTTACTGGAAGGTAATGGGTCTGCTGCTGCTGCTGATCACTCACTTGTCACAATGAAGCAGAGCAACAGAACAAATGGGCTTAAAGGCGGCAGCATTGGGTTAGAAAAGCTCAGCCCATAAATATACTACTTGGCAGCAGAGACTGAGATATACTATTTAGAACAGAGCTTCCAAAGCCTGACCCTTAGTTCAGTTTTGTAGCCGTTGACACAATGAGGCGATTCACCCGTCACACGCGACTCCCCTCTTAGCACTTTAATATTTCCTTTACTCATCGGTAGATTACTCTAAAAAAAAATCTTCACCTTCACCCCGATCATGCCAAAGAATGGATGCAGATTACATTATGCTCAAGAAATAAGCTCCTATATGTTGATTACATTATTTATCTATAGGCCTATTACTTATCTAAGTATACTGCACAAAGGCTGCTGTTGGATGAGAACTAGTTGCAGTAGAAAGAGCAGAGCTCGCTATAACCCTTGGCTTCTCGTCTCTAAGCCGAACTCAGCTAGTAGTCTCCTGGCTTCGAGCTCAATAATTAGTACATGTCTCAGTATTTTCATCTAAACCGCAGAGATAAATAGGCCTATTTCTGACACTTTTCCTCTTTGTGCTATAATAATGTATAGCATTATTGTAATAATGGTGATAACGTCTGTTGTCGTTTGCGACGTTATCTGCAAGCAACTAACTCAAACTTTTCTTTATTGAGATCCATTAGGAGGCAAACAAATGTTCCATACATATATAAAGCACCTAACAATTGATTTTCACCAAAAATATTGCAATCATTCTTCAAGCTGTGAACAAAAAAGGAAAAGGCAGAAAATGAGTCAAATGTTCTGTTAGTGCTTTTTAAAAGCATTGGTTCAAAGGACGCCACGCTGGAGGTTAATAGAATTTCTACTGACAGGCAACTTCTCAGGAGCTGTGTCCTTGCTATGGTAATAATACAAAACAGCTCACTGAGAATACATCCCTTGCTGGAAATGTCTGTGCATTGCAGGTGGAAATCCTGGCTGATAAAAAACAATTAAAACCAACAATAATGTGGGGAAAATGAATAAACAGGTATATAGAACATGATATGTTTGCCCCATTTTTTCATTCATCCATCAGAAACAGAAGAGATTTTTTTAGCTGCACATTCCTTAGAACGATATCATTTGCATTGTGTGTGTGTGTGCGTGTGTGTGTAAATGCAATTTCACTCCATGTATCCAAGACGGGAATGTATCAAATTGGATGTGTCTCGGGCTGACGATATGAGCTTGAGCTCTACCTGTGGCCGCCTGTCAGGGCTCTGTGCTGCTATCGGTGGGGATGAAGGTGACTGAGGATGACAGGCAGCCGAATGCCTTTTCACCTGCAGCTCATTTCTGAACGCGAGCGCCCCAGTTAAGACAATTTGGAACGGGACGCGGCGATTACGTGGCGGCTGACCTTCAGCTTGTGCACGCGCTCTGCGATTGAGCTGTCACACGCCTCGCGCTTTGGCGCCCTTTTGCCTTATCATGGCCACACTTTGAGCACAAGAGGAAAATGTTTTGCTTTGATTTGATTATTTATTATACCCCGTTTAAAAAAAGGCTACCGTACATTTTTACCAAATGATCATTTTAATTGTTTTCATTTGCTATGGGGAGACAGGCTCATCACTCTGCATGTCCTATGAAAATTTCCTGGAAAATATTCCAGACAAACGAAGAAAAATGCAGCTGATAAATTCTGCATGTAAAGATTAAATTTGAATACAGAGGTCAAGAGCCCTCATTATTTGCAGTAAAATATTCAAATACCATTAATATTTCATGTGGCCAAATATGCAGCGCTGAATTCATTTCAAAAGAGAAATGTTTGCACGGAATTAAATGCTTTTGGGGCCAACCAATGTAAGTCAGAAACATTTATCCCGGAGCTGAATTCTTAATTTATCCAGAGCCTTGTTGCGCCTCGGTGTCAATGACGGACTTATTGTATCGTGGGAAAAACGATCAAATTTCTCACCTGAATACCTGTGCATGGATTGAATTTTATATTACTCTCCATGCTGGTCTTTTACATGTGTATAAAACAAATTGAATGCACTTTTAGGAGACATGTCTTCCTAGCAGAGTGTGCTTCTCCCATCTCTCACGTTAATGATCCAATTTAGCTCAAATGCTGATGCAATTCCACAGTGTGTGAAAAGTCGCTTAATTTCACTCCTTTTAAATCTAAGGAAATATGAACTATTGTGTACTTGTATTTGGGACAACCCTTTTCATAAAAACCTTCTTATAGAGATCAGCTCGAGTTGTTTGCCTGCCAGTGGTGTGGATCAAATGTATTTACAAGCAAGAGAGAGGCAAAAAATGTTGAATTTGCTTGAAAACCCAGCACCTTTTCAAGGTGTTTAGGTCTGACTCATGTTCACAGTTTAGTGAGGGCGAACTGCAGGGGGTGGTTAACACCTTGTAATTTTAGCAATATCATGAACTTTAATACGGACAGATTGCTACAATCTTATTGTGCACTCATAATGCTTTTTTGGGGGAAAAGTAATTTCACTGGATAACACGCAGTTTGAAACTGAGACATGTGGTAAACGTAAATTGAAAACAAACACAAAAAAGGAGGGAAAGCTACTTAGGCCAAAAGACATCATGGTTTGACTTCAAATCAGTATGATTAAAACTGTGATTCTCTTGATGTGTAGTCATCAGTGCAACATCATTTGTAGTAAACAGGGCTGGTTATTGCAGCATAGAAATCAATTTAAAATGTTTTAAATGATTGCAATATCCATTGAATTGCAATTTTGATTAAAACTGAGACCGTCTTCAGACAACATGACTGGCTGACAGTCAGCATCGAAAAGACTAATACATCAGTCGAAACCTGCTAATCGCGATATAATTGCCCCTTGACACACTCAATCACTCTTGCTGATCAATTACACAGACGACAGATGAGCCCCACGTGTCTCCAGCAGAGCGGCTTCCCCTCAGATTCCGCATTCAAAACCCAATTCTGCCTCTGTCCACGGCTTGCATAAGTTGGTCGGACGAGTCCCTTCTCCAGCCAGATTAGTTCCGCCCCAGAAATGCGGAGAGTGACAAGCTAATCGCGGCCGAGGCGGCGGCGGCGAACGGAGGCCTCCGGGGGGGACGGGGGGGGGGGGGGGGGGGGGGGGCGGATCGATGAGCTTCCTCCAACACAATGTCAACGTGGGGCATGCGAGACACGCACCTGCGAGGACAGGCTTCTGCTCCGCAAGGTTTGAGCTGCCTTCTGTTGTGCCCGATGGCATGATGAGGACGCAGCATGATTTATCACTTTCTGAAACATAAACCCCTTCTGTGTTATATAACTTCAGTCTGTGTTGACTCCAGGTGCCATTGTATATATTATTATACACAGACTATGGCCTCACAAGCATCCAGGCCCAAGAACCTTGGTATTTTGTGGCGCTGGTCCACATATGGAGAAAATGTTTTTCCAATCGAAACATTTGTGTGAAATCAACACGCAGCCTTGGGTGCTCTGGCAGGACACACTTTCACACCTTATTAATTTGCATTTCACACCTTTGTGGTTGACCCGTCGGTCTCCAGACTCCAACTCCGACCAGCTGGACCTCATCCGGGCTGTGAAAGTCATTCGCTTTTTGGGCCACTTTATGTGTGGCCATTTACTCATCGGTGGTTAGATTGGCTACAGGGTCAAACTGCTTTGTTTGTATCACATAATCGTATCACTCATCACATATGATGATAAAACAAGATCAGCACCACACAGCAAACAGTTCATTTTGTTCCCGTTTTCCAACCTGTTTGATGGTCTGGGCATGCTCTCCCCGTCACATGACAATGTCATAAGAGCACACATTCATTTCAGCTCACACCTTGAGTGTGTCTTTTCAAAAGACTTTGTTTATGGACGTGTTGCGTAACAACGGTTGACTGCAAGACATTTCTCCTTGATATAAAGCAGAGACACACTAATGGAAGGTGCTGCCTTGTCCTTCCCTGCCCGTCCTGCTTCAGATGAATTTACATGCTCAGGGTGATTTCCACACTAAACTCTTTTTCTTCTTGTGTCAGGACCGATTTAGACAATGTTCCTGCGACCATATCCATTTATTTCTAATCGTCTCTCCTCACCTGTCCTTGCATCACCTGTCCCCTGCCCAACTCTCCCTCCCTCCTCCTCCTCCCCCCCGCTCTCCCCCTCCCCCTCACTCGGGTGAGTGACTTGGTGAGATGGACGTAATGAGACAGGACCATGCAGGGGAGGGAGGGGGGAGGCAGCGCCGTGTACAAGTCCCGCTGTAAACAAGGTGAGAGATAATCATGTGAGGGTGCACTGCGGCCCTCTGAGGGCCCGCTGCAGCCCAGCATGCAACTACACATCCCTTTCGTTTCCGTGGAAAAGGTCTTTGTTTACCTTCAGTCGGCTCGTAATGGCTCGCTCACGGTTCACTTTGTTTGTTTGTATACATCTCTTCTTTTAACACGGACTCATCTTATTACTGGAGCATTATCAGATCAGTTTCTTGAGGAGAAATATTGTTATTATATATGTCAACGTCAGAGTTTATCATGTTATTCCAATCAGAAGATTCCCCGGCTCCTCTGTGTAGTGTCCTTTCAGTGTCTCATTCATTGGAGTGCTTCTCAATCGATGTATGAATGATGTATGAATGTCGACATATTCACCAAAAAAATGTAATGGCACATACTGCGAAGCAGACATTACATGTCATTGAGCTGACGCGTTTATCCAAAGCAACTTACATTGCAATTTAACCCATGGTTTACAACTTGCCTGGGGAGGAATTAGGGGTTGGGGTGTCTTGCTCCCCATCCTTGCAGCTCACAGCGCATCACGCTTCTCCATGCGCCACCATCTCATTTACCATTAGTCTACCTCTTCTATGAGAGTAGTGGTGGTCTGACCATGCTGGGGTTCAAACTAGATGGTTTGACCCTCAAAGAGGCCTGAACAGCAATGATAGATGACCTATACTCAATGGCCCCCGTAGGCAATTAAAACTGGCTGGTGGGCGGCCTTTCAACAAGGAAACTCATGGAAATGTTTGACTTCAGCAACTCCTCCCAGAGGCACTGTTTCCTCCGCATTGTGCAGACTGTGAAGGTGGAGATGTGTACCAAGAGGTCTGAAGGATCCTCTCATGAGCCGTGAAGGCGTTAGGTTGAACTTCAGAGAATTCATCCTCATTTAAATGAACAAAGCTTCTTGCTAAAGTAAAATATACAAGAGGACTTTTAAATATTAAAAAAAAAAACTCATGGGAGCAAATTTTCATGTGAGATCAATTACACTGTTAAATGAGACCTATGGTAGGAAGCTGACATGATCTCAAAGTCCCTTCTCCAAGGTCTGTCTGTACAGGTAAAGGTCAAAGGAAGACGTATTAGAGTGAGGGTGGGCTTCTACTACTATTCTTCTAATACTACTTATTTTATTTCATGATAGAGGTTAGTTGCAAACAGTTAAATCTAGATCTCTAAATCTCTCGCTGATTAAAAACATTTGATTTTTTTGTAAACAAGTGGGTCACAACCCACCATTTGAAAAGCACTATTTTACTTTTATTCTTTAATCTTCTTGACGCTTTTTCTCATTGGTTTGTATGTTGTTGTTGTTGTTGTTGTTAGGGCAGCCTTTTCTTTGTGGATTTGTCAAACAATCAGTAATTCCTTCATGCTTTTTGAAGCAGAATAACCTATTTGCAAGAAACTTTGGAGCACATCTGTAGTAAACACAAGATTCAAAGTGGTGCTTTTAAACAATTTGTTTGACAAGTAAATGAAACTTACAGGTTATTTTTTTGATAAGTCAACAAAAACGTTCTTTGGTTGAGGATAGTCAAAGTTGTTGATTAATGAGTTGCTCGGCTAACGCTGGTACATTAGGATTGCCTTTTAAGAGTGAGAGAAATGTTCCTTTTTTTCTCGCCTAGTGTGTTTAATGGGACCATTTAACAGTGTTTGCTTTATTCACTTCATTTCAATTCATTTTATTTTGTACAGCCCAAAATCGCAAATTAAAAAATTCTCTCGGAGAGCTTTACAGTTTGTACACATGCAACATCCTCTGTCCTGAAACCCTCACATCGGCACAGGAAAAACTTCCCAAAATATGAAAATCCCTTCCATGGGGGAAAAGGGAAGAAACCTCAGGGAGAACGTCAGAATGTGTACAGAATGAACAATGTAAACGATGTACAAAACATTCAATTCCAATTCCTGATTCAAATAATTGTGATTAGTAACCCAAGTGTACGGCAGGACCGCTGCAGGCACAACCACCATCAGATAGACGCACCATCCACAGAAACATGTGGGGGGGGGAAAGCACAAACGATCAATAAAGAAAGTGATCATCTTGACGGAATGCCCCGAACCTCTTTTACCCAAAATATGGTCTCATGTTGGGATGATATGACCCGATATCTGTCTTTTTAAGGTGATCAGGTTGGGAAATTCCATCAAACCTCACAGCGGGCCAATTCCACTCTTAGAAAGAATGGTGATTGTTTTGATACAGAGTACAGAGAAGGGTGATAGCCTGGCCCGTAAACATCAATGTTTCAAATAAATCAGTCGAAAAAGCCCCATTTGTCCAGGGTCGAGTACTGCAACAGCGATGCAATTTGGGCGTCAGGCAATACAGCGTAACAGCGACCACTTTGACCACTTCTTCTGCTGCAGACTGGTGTGACTGGTGGCACAGCGCTGTCAGCCGCCACACAAAGTGCGTTACTGAATTTTTACCACAGTGCGCACAATTATTGTCTTTCACTTTGTTGGAATCTGAACACACGATGAACGAGGGCCCTGAAGGGAGAATCCCCACTACGCTCACAGCTGTGTGCTCCACTGGGCCATTGTTGCCACGCTCACTGCGCAACCGCAAACTCATTCTGACATATTTGTCTTTTGGACAGGGATTTTGGCAAAGTGTCCCACGTGCTGCATCACGCGCAGAATGAAGCAGACATTTGTTACACCCGTACCTTACAAATGCCCGACGTCTGTAGGCATCTGTCATTATTATCATGCTAGCTTTGTGTACACTGTATTTGGCATCAGGGCGTATTTGCTGCAGGAATGAGTCTTAAAAAACAGAGTTGAGTCATCGTTGCCTCAACTTGAAGTTAGTGTATTTATTGAATGGGGTGGAAACAGGCCTAAAAGACAGAACATTTTTGTCTGTTTCCATTTTTAAGCTTGGTCTGGTTGGGGTGACCACACAACAACAATATTATTTCAACTTTTAGTCGGTGGGAGAGGAAGAGATTAAATACGCCTGTGGATGCCTTTCTCGTGAGTTTTAAAGCTGTGTTGAAAAGTCTTTAAAAAGCAACGATCCATGAGAGTGACTCAGCTTTTCTATCTTTATAGAACCCGGTTGCACTTGAGAACTTACTGTTATGAAGTCCTATGTGTTGTGTATGTGTGATTCTGAACATCAATTGGATGTGACTCATAAAAGGCAAATTTTGATTCATAGTTATTTTTACATTTTACCGCATATTCTACATCGTTCCAAGATCTACCCTAACGCTTCCTTCCTGTGAGAGAAAATGGAGTAATGCAGTCGGCTTTGATCTTCACCACGATGACCTGCAACACTTCAGCGTCCACAACGTGGTCGAGCCCAACCAATTGCGTCGTTTGGCTCGTCCCGCTCCTACACTGCTGTTTTTCTCCCAACACGGGCTATAATCAAGGTTGCAGAGGCAGAATCGATCCAGTCGTCCAGTTCTGCAGTTAAACCGTTTATTAAAACATCAAATACTCCGACCCGGTGGATGTGTGCCCAGTGATTACCTTTGCAAATCAATTAAGCCACCAAGTATAATTGATTGGATACGTGTCTGCGGTTCCAGGATCTTGTGCTTTTGGAGCGAGTGAAGGTCAGCACTTTTGTACGAGCTTTCCTTGGTATTCCGCTCTTTCCTTTGAGGGAAGTAGGGTTAACATGGCGGGTGGAATCAATGAAGTAGGGATTGGATGTACGTTTCGGGTTCTCTGCGGGTAAAGGACTGCACTGCCAGGCTGTAGTAAGTAAATGGACTTTCACTTAAAGTGAATATTTTTACACCATAAAAGATCAGTCAGTTTTCTGGCTAAAAAAAAACCCCTCTTTCACCATCAAAGTGGAATATTTACAAAGAGATTGAAGCATTATAATCAATTAATCAAAACTCTTTTGCTGCTTTGAAATATTCCAACCCATTAAGTGACAGTGGATTTCTGAGGTTGTAGAAATATGTTTGACTCAAGAGTTTCAGAATAAATGTCACAGAACGCACAGAATAAAACAGAATAGAAGGTCAGATGGCCTTCAGTAATACATGGCTACTAATGGGACTTTGTGGTCAGTGTCCTCTCTTTGGCTGGGAACAAATCAAGGTGGACAATGAGCCGCCTTCATCCTCCACGTTGTGAATGGCGAGATGAAAAGAGCAGAGAATCCAGACAACCTGTCGTACAATAGCTGAGCTCCCTGCAGCATGAAGATGTGAACGTCAATGCAATTAAAACCGGTTCATCACACCTTCACACCTCGTCTTTTAATTTCATTTGAAACAGGTAGCAGTCGGAGCTCGGGTTGAGCTTGTGAGCGCTGCTCACCCTTACTGACCATAGCCTCCAAGGCCCATGCCGTTACACTAGAAGAGGCAGGTTTTTCAAGAAGGCCATTAATTCTTTAAATTAGTGTGGAAATGAGGTTCTGGTGGTTGTGTACTGATGAATTACAGTGGCCAGTAATTTGCACGGTAATTAAAGATTTGAGCTCCCCGCTGCGCCTTAAGTATAAATCACATTTGCAAAGATGTCGGCCTGAATCTGTGGAGCACTTCACCTCGTTAGAGCCAAACTATTGGGTTCTAACAGAGTTTGAACTTATTACGAAGGCTTTTCTACAGGCCACCAAGGTTGGCAGGGTTGTGTTAAGTACTATATATGTATATATATATATTTCCCCAAAGATTATTTTTCTAGCAGTCTGGTTTGACAAGGGTTACATCTGTGACAACAACTAATGGAGAAAGTATGACTTATATTTATATTTTACTTTACGTGCTCTGACATTAACAACTTGTATTCGCGTAACACAATACATCCTTTTCTTGGTGGAGGTGTACATTTTCAATCACTGTTTCTGACCGTAACACGCCACGCTTTTTTTTTGTCCACTTTCTCCAAGCTCTTTTCCTGCTGCCTGCTTCCCTTGGGATATAAACACCGATGCACACCATAAGCACATCCATGCGCATTCGCCACATGGTTGTTGTATTTGCACCGACAGGTTTTAGATTTCTACGGTTTCCACGGAGTTGTTCCTTTTACATGCCGAAGAAAATTGGGGTTGATACTCTAAAATGTTCCTCATCACAAGACGAAGGCATCTGGGTGTTGAGTTTACAAAGCTAACCACATGGCACTGTGCTACCGCAGAGGGGAAAGAGCTCAACAGAGTATTACATCATTTCAATAAAAAGTGGTTAATTAGAAAAATTGCATCACTTCGAAGTGCGCAGTGTTCAAACACTGTAAACAAAACATTGCCTCGAGCGCATTACTGCTAGAGATCAGGACCCACGGTGTGTGTGGGTGTAATTGTAGTTTTTCTGATTACTCCAATGAAAGAAAAATCCTACTAGCAGTAGTTTGGACGTAGTATACAGCCATTTGTGCTTCATATATAGACTGCGGAACACGGTACACACATCGCGGCATACATGAAAGCTAAATAAAAGACGCCATGTTGAAAGTATTGATGGATCCGCTTGAAATACAGTGTACTTGATCCAATGAGAGGTGACATGCAAAGTACAATGAGCTCATTCCAGCTCCGCCTGCTTAATGAACTTACATCCGGCGAGATTAGCGCAGACTTTTTTTCCATCTTCCTTTCAACAGACAGATTACTTCCACAGTCTCTGTCAAACAATGTTTTCAGTGCTCGCCATTGTTTAATCAAGAGGAGGTGTGCAAGACAAGAGAGCGCGCGCGCACTCTCGCTGGATGAAGGAACTCCTCCGCTGGGACCTGATTTGGTTTGAGAGAGTGGCGTGGGTGGAAGAGAGGATATATACGCTCGCCAGAGAAACGTACCGTGCTCCACCAACACACTGAGCGCCCCGAGGGAGCTGAGGCAACGCATCCCTCCTGGATTTTCTCTTTCAGTCGCTTGCTCTCTCGCTTTCTCTCTCTCCCTGCACCCCCCCCCCCCCCCCCCCCCGCTCCCTCCATCCCTCTCATCCTCATTTGGTTGCAGTAATTCATCACGGAAAATCAAAACCATTCAAAGCTCCAGCACAGAAATGAAAGCTTCGGAGCCTGCGCATAATTGGTTTCCGTGAGGTGACACCATGCCTATTGAACCGTCTTGACTTCATGTCCCAAGCAATAGTACGATAAAGAGAAAAGAAGATCCCCGGGAGACACAGAGATTATGACGACTGCGACAAGGGGGGGGGGGGGGGGAGCTGATGTGTCTCAAACATTCATGAAATCACAAACGTTTGAATTGCTTTTGTCCTTTTCCTCTGTTTTAGGATCATGCATACATACATATATATATATATATATATATATATATATATATATATATATATATATATATATATATATAATGTATAAGTACTGAAGAAACCGCCAGTCAGGAAGGGGGCCTCCTTTCTTCAACTATGTATTTCAAACGTGTAAATAAAATGAAAACATCTTTACAACCAACGATACTAATAATAGCAGCAAGAGAAAATTCTCTCATTCAATGGCGTCAGTAGTTTGCGCATTTGAAGCTAGTCGTGTCTTAAATGTTATGGAATAATTATACACTTTACCTGGAGAGTTTGGAAGGATATATATATATATACATTGGGTGCAAGACATCTCCGTTTTTTCAACACCAACAGTCAACGTTGACGTACAGTATTCACTCTTCATCAGCTTTACCAACTCCGTAGACAAATATATATTTTTGGCTCCTAAATTTGTTGACGTGGAGATTCCAGCGCTTGGTGCTGGGCAGGTAATGCACAATCCGCAGTTAGAAAAATGTTGTGATTGGCATTGCTTAAAATAAATCTGAAGACAGTGGGAGACGAAGCAGAAAGTCAGATCTGGAGGAAGTTAAAAAAACAAGCATTGCCGTTATGTTCAGTAAAGTCAGGAGGAACTGTAGTCTTAAAATACAATAATGCTGATCAATACAGCTTTAAATAGTCACGGTAGAGGAAACATCAAAATCCCCCTTTTATTTAATCCAACCCTTATTTACTCAGGTTAATTCCACTGAGGTCTAAAACTGCATCATAGAAAAACCAATATATTAAAAGCTGCTTCAAAGTACTTGAACACTGCTCTATAATAGTTTGTGTCAGAACTCTGCTGTCTGCTTCCACTTTTAATCACAATCGAGACAGCTTCTTGAGCCCCTGCAACTGCAAAGCGCCGATGGCTTCAAACGCCATCTGCGACTTTGGGCAGACAGTTCCCGTTGTCTGGCACAATCCCGCCGCTGACACGCACGCCACCGTTGCAGCGACACTTCCTGACGGGATCCGACAGTCTTCTCAGGCCAATAACGGGCTCCCTTCCTTCCTCCCTTCCAAGCGCTGGGGAGTGTAGGGAGCGAGCGTGCTTGCCGGTTTTTACCGAGAGCTCGGCTGAGATGAGAGAGGCTGTCAATTTGCGGTGGCATCTGTTCCTTCAGACGGCATCATCCAGCTTCAGCCTGCGAGCTAATAGAGCAATCCCTTCTCTTCATTCTCGTGAAAAGGGCCTGGAAAGTTTGGATACTGCAGCGTTAAACATAAAGACATCTGCTCGGAGCTGAGCTGGTGATTACTGGATGAAGAACTGGCTCACTTGCCAAATGGATGTTGAAGTTACCAGTGAGCATGTCGGGAACAAACCACCGAACGAACAATGAGCGGTAATAAGTTGCCGAGTGTCTCGGCATCAGTGGATAACAAATAATGAGAGCATTGACCTCTGTTTCTGATCAACTCTATTGCTTTCTCACTGAAAACACATTAGTTAAAATCTTATGTGACCCCTCAACCATTCTCCTGACAATGCGATTTATTGGTTTTGGTATCATATTCATTAAGAGAAAAATAATGAGTGCAAGAAGACTAGCTGGTGAATTCTGGTGTTTTGAGTAGTGACGCAGAAAGCTTTGGCGATATGCGGACTGTAAAACCACCAGTGGGGGGGGGGGGGGGGGGGGGCTATGACTGTGTGTGTTGGTATTTGTGGGTGGAGAAAGGGACATCCTGTCACCTCGCTGATGCTTACAGGTGCTTTCGTGCTGCGCGCTCTGGATGAGCCACGGAAACGAGCGGTCATTAAAGTAGCAGCAGATTGTCCACATGAGCCTCGCTGCTCGCTCGCCAAGCTTCCCGCCAGCAAAACAAAGGCTGTCTGCTGGAGCGCCTGTGCCTCTTAGAAATCCCACGGCTTCACATTTTCATGAATAGACAGTGAACATCCTGTTGGGGGGGGGTGGTGGGTGGTGGGTTGTCTGGATTTACTGTCACCCCCCCCCCCATATGTTGATTCGAGCGGCAGAGGACGTATTCATTAGCCGCCCTGTTATCCATCTCCCCAACGTGGTTAATGAGGTGCTGCTGTGTTGTATCGTGTCACTAATGGCCAACATGGTTCCACCACCAGTGCAGATCCCTGCTGACAGCAGTGCTCATTTTCAAATCAATTGTGTCTATTTTGTGAAAATCAGCTGGAAAATGTGAATGTGCTTTGGGATCAAATAAGGTTAATAAATGTGGCGGACTGAGTTTTAAAACTTTAGAAACTGAAATGATTATGTTGACATATTTCACTCAAACAAGTTTTATTCAGGCATTTCAGGTTTATCCGAATACTGTGAGATGTGTGGGTCTTTGTATGAGTCTTTTATATTATTTTATTTGCCGTACCAAAAAATTGTGGCAACGTAGGGAATAAGGCTGTGTGTCGTATGACCATATATGGTAAACACTTGCTGCAGTGTTTCAAATGACCACATCAGGTGACATGAGGAGAGGGGTGACAGCGGGACAAACAACTAACAGATACAGCTACAACGCCCCTAATAAGGCAGAATAGAGAAGTACAAAAATACATGTCGTGTGATAACCGCCTTTAACGAGCCAGTTTTGACCAGTTCTTAGGGTGTGGGGAAATATAAACGGGTTCACAGTCTGACAGCTGACAGACTCTTTGATGGATCGCTTTTTTGATGCATGCTTAGGGGTCTCCAGATAAATCTGTGGGAATTCATCATGGATCTTTTTCTCGTCTAAATAAATGGGAATCTATTTTTCTTAAATACAGTGGTGTTTTGCGTGAATCCTCATCAACCAACGCGAATTATCATGTAAATATAGTTTGGCATTGCCTACCTGAGCAGAATGAAGTCACCCTCCCTCCATGTGTGTTGTAATTTCTCCACACAGATCAATATCAGCTCCATCAGCGTTGTTTGAAACATTGAGGCCACAATAACTACCACGCTGTAATATTAATGACTCAGGTTTTTAAAATATCAAAGTGCTTTTCATTGTGAGTGAATTTGTAGACCCCATGTGGTGTCAAGCATCATTGTGGTGTGCCTGCTAACAATACCTCTGAAAAAGAACACACTTAAGATAACTTGTTGTATTCTTCATTCACAACCTTTTCAATAAAACAATTTGCTGTTCACATAATGTTCCTGTTTGAGCCAAAACAAATTAGTTTTCATCCATCCAGTTGTTATCAGTGCTTTGGATGCCAGAGTAGTGCTGGCTTCTGCCTCTGTAGGTAGTTCATTGCACTCAACTTAAAATATAAAACGGTTACAAAGAAAAGCAGCCAGGCTGAGAACCACTAAACTACCACTTATCTGATAGGAAAGTGTTTCATTTTTCTTTTCTTTTTTTTTCTTCTGCTCATTGTGGACAACAACGGATCAAAGAACCAATCATTGGCGTGGGTCAGCGGGTTGACGCACACACCAGTTTGTCCCTTTATGGAGGCCGCTGATCCTCTGGTGTCTCAACCCGTGGCGGCGTCCTCTGTTCCGCCTCTCTGCTTCGTTCAGCGGCGTCCTCGCCCCCCTTCCCATCGGCTGGAAGCAGCGCTGCGTCCAGATAGAGTTGTAGGAACGCGAGAATCCGGGGGGCTTAAAGAACAAAAGAAGAGGCCAAGTTTGAGCGAGGCGGAGAAAGTCGGTGAGATTAGAGCCGTCAATCCCCGGCATCTTTAGCACCTAGCGAGGCCTCCTTGTGGGATCAGCCACAAAGTTGTTGTGGAGGTGAAGGAACTTTTCTTGTCCACTGCCCCACCCACTTACCTCCCCAGCAGCAAGACGCCTGGGGGTGAGATAGGTTTGGGGGGGGGGGGGGGGGGGGTGGCTACGTAGGTTCGATGATGAAGAACTTTCCCTGAACTCTTGCCAGCTTTGTGTCTCTTACTTTCATCCCAGGTCACTGTCAGTAGAGGATTTATCTCGTTAAGAGCGCGCGCTGAGATGAAACAGGGACCACGGCTGCTGAGCATTAAGGGCCCGGCTTCCTGTGCTGCTTTTCTTCTTCACATACCTCAGAGGGAAGTTTTTCTTTCTGCTAAATATGGGCCATTTAGTCTTGAGACAAAGTAACCCCCACAGTCTCCACCTGATTAATTAACTTGGAGACTGGAGAATTCCGCATAGCGTGAAATTGCACGGAATAAAATGGATTCAGAGGAAACAGAGCCCTGAAAAATATCTAATCCTGTGTTTTATCCTTCATAATTGAATGTGTAAAATAAGAAACGCCGCTACAAGGGAATAGAGAAACTCCATTATGCTTCCGTAGCTTGGCATACATAGCAGGTAGTCGCACTGGGAGGAAAATATCTCATCCGGGCCTTGATGAATACAGAGGCATACCCAGACGACATGTTTGGATCAGTCAGATAAAGACAGTGTCAGGAAACAAAGACGCTGTCAAACCCGACAAAAGACCCATTCGTTCTGTTCTGATTTGCCACCAGACATCTGACAGTTATTAAAATGACTTGCTTTTACAAAAAGCCTGTGCATTCTCACTCCCATGTTATTGGTTATTGTCAATCTCCTCCAACTATTGTTGTGCCACGAATGGTTTTATGATAGCAAATTCCATACCGGGGAGCCCAGATAATACAGCCGAGGCAGTGGTAGTAGGCACAATGGCAAACCAAATGACTTTGCTTTATCTAGCGGTCTGTCCGTCTCCCGCACACAGGTGAGCTTGATGATACTGATGGCTCACTCAGAGCACCGATGCCAAGCATTTGTCTGCTTTGTTGCAGGTGATTTAAGGCTCAGCCGCATCTCATTTGCTCGATGCTCTTACCAATTTTCAACCGATTTTTAGCTTTACAATAGAATCAGAAATGTGTGTCAGCGGGCAGATAATGAGGAGACAGCTTCGAGGAAAACTGATTTCTATGGACATTATGCACCGCCAGATGCCTTGGTGATCATTGTATCCGTGCCTCTTCAATTTGGTTGCTAAACGTTGCTGGAGCATAATGCAAAGCTACTAACTTCTCTGAAAGCAAAGCTTTGACAGTTTTATTTCTCTTAATCGGAATCGGTTTAGTGTAAAATGTACATCAATGGTGCTACGTCTTCCTAGTTTATTGCTTTCATGTAAGTAGGAGAAGATCCACTAACAAATCTGAAATCTCTAAAATGAGTGAAAGATAAATGTATTGCTACTTTGACAACACCTAAACATGTTGTAATTTAAAATGGTGTGTTTGGGACTTATTTAACGTTTTTTCATTTCACGTCCAAGACCATTAAGGGAAAGACTGTCTGATTTGAACTCCGTCCAGGCACAAAGCTTAAAAGATTGCACCAGGCTCATTTTTGTCAAAGCAGCATCATTAAAGTGTAACTTCCAAGTCCACCCACTGCATGATTTAAAGTAATTGCAAAAAGTTGAGGCCAAGGTCTTGGAGATGAAACTAGGCCCACTTTCCTTTGCCTCACTACACTGAGTGACTGCAGGTAGGAGGGACTGAACCCTAAAGCCGGGTCGTCTGCCGCCCCCCCCCCGTCCGGCTGTAGTCTCACAGCGCCCAGGAGCAGGGACCCAAGTGCGGTGGTTCCCGAATCAACAGAAGACTGGACAGGTCCGATAACACCGACAACCCCTTTCGAAGAAGGGACGGAGCAGACTGTTCCTCCTGAGGAGATTTGGATCCTCGCAGATCTTCCATCGGTCCAGCCAGTTCTCTGTTCTCCACTGAGCTGTTCTGGGAAGGCGGCATCAAAGCTGGCGAGGCCAGCCAACTCAACAAGCTTGTGAGGAAGGCCAGCTCTGTGGTTGGGCGGGAACTGGACAGTCTGGTGTCAGTTGCAGACAGCAGGATGAAGGAGAGAATCCCAGCCATCTTGGATAACCTCTCTCAAATGCTCCATGAGGAACTGTGGCAGATGGGCAGTTCATTCATCCCTGGATCATGCCGCTCAGGTGCCAGACTCTCGATTGTCATTAATATTTTAAATGTTCTTTTTGTAATTTAATAAACCTCTATTAATTTTATTTTAATCTTTTTCCACATATGTACCTGTCCTCCTGCTGCCAAAGTACCTCAATTTCCCCTGTGTGGATGAATAAAGTTTTATCCTATTTAGATTTCTTCTCTGAAATGGCTGGTCCAGTCCACTTAGGTGCTGTACGGGCAGGTGTTTCCCAGTCAATACCATGTGCATGTGCATGTGCACACCTGTGGAAAACAGCACGGGCTTGGCTTGGCTTGACAGTAACCATGCAAAATTATCGTATGAAGAAGTAACTAAAGCATGTAAATAAATCAGGGCACAAATGTCAGACTTAGTATTAACAGAGATCTTCTATTCCAATTTTAACACCCTGTTAATAAATGCACAAATTTACCTCAAAAGGTTTAGTGGCTTACATATGAGTGTATTTTTCTCAATGACATGAATGAGCAGGATGAAGCCCTCCTGCTTCCTTTTCCTTATTCCCATGTGATCTAACGCTGCGCTGTGAGGGACGTTTCACGTAGCTCCGGGGAAAAAACCGGTGTGATCCATCTTGCTGCTAATTAGAGCCATCTCAGTTTTATTAGAAGGACCGGATACTGTTGATGACCTCAGCTCTGGTCGGTGCGTGCTCGGGGATCCATTCCTCATCAAATATTCGATAAATATATATAGCAATATCACCCCTGAGGGCAGTCTTAACAACATCAATGGGTACAACTGTGATGCATCACCGCAGCACCTACGATAACAGTAAAAAAAAGGTCCTCTGGGCGAGTTTCAGCATTTATGGAGCAGTTACCGATGCATGCGGTCTGAATAAAATGTATTCTGTAAAATAATTATACAATCAGTATGGTGAAAATGTCTTCAGCCAATTAAGTTGATTGGGTGAAACTAGAGCACTTGTTGAATAAATAGAGCAATGCCTAAAATATATTTCTGAGCATTTTTATTTTATATCCCAGATTAATTTATAGTATTGATAGTATAGTATTATTCTTTTTCTGAAACGGTGATATTTTTCTTTTTTTCTCTTAAAAAAACAAATCACATACATTCACTGATATTGTAACATAATCATTAAAATTATTGAAGGAGGACATTCCCACTTTTGCAGCTAACAGTGGAATTCTGGAGGCAAACAGTACAGAAATGGCAGTTAATAAGATATAAGAAAACTTTTCATAAATCAACTTAAGTAAATTTCACACGAAAGCTTAATTAAACTGGTTTTAAGACTTCAGAGAGGAAAAATCATGTTTACGGCCACATTAGGTACCACACCTGTCAGAGGTAATTACAATATTCAAATGGTTGCGGTAATTATGGAGTGCTACTTTGCCAGGTGATGTGTTGAATATATGAAAAATGCAGGAATCAGACATCCTACAAAATATCACCTAAATATCACCTAATGAAAGTAGACATATATTTATTTTCACTACTCAAATTGTTAAGAGGTTTAAGGCAAGAAGATAATAATAATTCATTTTGGATGGTGATATTTGTCAAACAGCTAACCGCTAACAGTGTTCTCTGAGTCACTAATAAATCATTTCTGCTTGTTGGTGACGTCATTCTTTTTGGCCTTTATTCCCAAAATGGCATACCCA
The DNA here is from genome assembly GCF_949316345.1 of Pungitius pungitius. Taxonomy (NCBI): domain Eukaryota; kingdom Metazoa; phylum Chordata; class Actinopteri; order Perciformes; family Gasterosteidae; genus Pungitius; species Pungitius pungitius. Next base: position 9,684,343 of record NC_084901.1, read on the forward strand.
TGATAAAAAGCGTAATTATTCTAGAACTAATTTGTCTATCAGGACAATTATTTTCTGTCAGGATAAAGGGGAATACCTGTCAGTGGTCTGAGATCAGCTTATATGGTAATGGTTAAGAATGAATATGACACACAACCCTCACATTATTAGCCCTATAAAACATGAAGATACTGGGCTAATAACACATCTACGTGATAGCCCAGTAACCAAGAAGCTTCACGTTGATAGAGCGAAGCTGAACTACTCTAAAGGAGGCTTTTGTGTCGGCCTCACGGCAGCGAAACGGCAGGACTGAAAATCTGGATTTGTTCCGAAACCCCACTCAGGTTGGCCGAATTGCAAGTTTAGTCAGATCGAGGAAAAGAGCGACGGCTCCCCTCAGCCACTCAGTAGCCAAAACTGGTTGAGTGTAAAAATAACGCCCAACAGTGACATTTGGCTTTGAAATCCCCCGCCCCCTAATCCTATAACGTTATTCAAAAGCGAAAAGAATCTCTGTGGGTCACACAAGATGCCTGCCAGATGTAATAGTCTAAAGAGATGGGATTTATCGGGTTGCAACTTGGTTTTGGCTCCAAAATGGAGACGCTAGGAACCAACGGGTTGTTAATGTCAGGCCGATTTCAGGATTCGCAGCGAGCAGGTAACTCGGTCACAGGACTTGTTTTACGATTAGTGGCAAAAAAAAGTTTGATTAGACAGAAACTATTTGAATGCATTTACATTATTTACATCTACTTTAGTCAGTCTCACACGATTGATCCCTCAGAATGACACAACCTGTGTTTCCTTCACAACTATACTTGGTTTAATTCTGTCCAAACAAATAAAAGATTTATTTTTGTGTTTTAGTTCTGTACTTAACAAACTCGAAGAGAGAGTTTAAAGCTATACGTGCACGATATTACTGTGTATTACTGTGAGACCGCTGTCCCGCCACTTATAAATGAGGTAATAAATTGACAAAGCCGGGACAGCTTTCTCCTTATTAATCAGAGGGGAAAAAAACATCTATGTGCTTAAATGCCTTGAATTCAGATCAATAAACTTGCTTTCTGAAAGGATTTCACGACCAGTAGATGGATTGGTCATTAGTGGTTGGTTAGTTTGTACTGCACTTTGGAGGCGCACCCAGACCACGTCTGCACACACCGATCTAACCAACCAAACTGAAGGGGGTTAGCAAAACTGACACAATAGCCCTACTTTGAATACATGTTTCACCTGATAAAAGGATCATTTGTCACACCATCCTTGATGACAGATGTTAAGAATTAACAACATCCTTGTAATAGGAATTACCTCGTTATGTCCATTTATTTTGACGTGAGACCTAGATCTATGAATAAAGACGTCAGGAAGAAGTTTCCATAAGTTGGTGTCTGTTTGCGTTCCGGTCACGACTGGAGAAGATGGAGGTTTCTCAGCTGAGACGAAGCAAAGATCCCGGCTGGAGTTCCCAGGCTTGGCTTAAAAGGATTTCAACACACAGTAGTGTGAAGGCTACTGAATATCAACCCTTCCCACAGTTATGGCTTTTATTATTAGAGGAACATATCAATAATTCCAGTTCAGCCTGTGTCTCATTCCTCACATGATGAATGCCTCAGAGTATTTCCTATCCTTGGAAAAAATGTGTTAAAATGTCATGCAGACAACTCCATTACAAGCGATAACAAATGGTCAGATGGAAAATATTATTCTCCACTTTTCAATCTTATCTTCTCTGGCCCGAGAAGTTTGTGAAGACCTCATGTGAGAGTAATATACTGTACATTCACATCTGTAATTCTCCCTGGAACATGTGAGTCTTTTGGTTATGTAAAACGTTTAAACATAGCGGAATTTATTTTCCCGGTGAATCAATGAACTCCCTTCCCTCGGTGCACTGTGTAATTAGAAAACCATCATTAGATTATGAAACTATAGAACATATGGTGAGAGGAGGAGATTCTTTGATGTGCTCTTGTAATGACTGCAGCAAAAAGAAGAAAAGAAAGAGAGAGAGACATAGAATTGCCTGTCTCTACTTCATTTGAATCCCTTGAAAGAAATGAAAGCATTGAAAGAGAGGTTCTCTGTGTGTCGCAGTTCCCACACCCCCGAACACTCCTCCGAGTCCTGTGATGTGACTCAGGCACCGACCGGGAGTCTGGCATTGACCCCAGAAATGTCAAACTGTTTGGACACGCCGAGGCCAGCGGTGCCGCAGCCCTTTTTGATTCGTGGAGAATGTTTGTCGTTTATTGCCAAAGGACGCCTTCGGTGAAGAAGAATAAAGCTCGACGTTTGAAGTCGAAACATTACGAAAACATGAGAAACAGCGCTTCAGGCGGGCCGCGGAACAGAGTCATTTGGTTTGACTGTGTTTGACAGACGCAGACGAGCGACAGTGTCCACGGCGAGCAGGCTGTGTCGCAGAATGAACGCGAGAACGCGAGAACACGAGCTCCGTTTAAAAACCTCAAGAAACAAGAGCAATGCGTCCTTTCCAAATTGCCTCATCTATCTGTGTCAGTCAAGCGTCTGCAGCTGAATGACCTCCTGATAACACTATTGCCTCCGTTGTGGAAACTTCTTTTTTTTTTTTCTTGTGATTTCCCAAAAGAGAAGCGTTTATAAAATGTGTCAGCGAAGCAACAAAAAGCCATAGAAAATCTCCTCAGCGGTAGCAGTGCTTCTTAAGCTGTGGGTTAAGATCCAAATTGAGGCACAGGCTTGTTGCTGGTGGGTCCCTTTATGGAGAGGATGTGGAAATTTTTAATAAGCCTATTTCCCAAAGCAGGGGGAAGCTAAATTCTCACTGGGGTCCTAAAAACGTTTAAGAAGCTCTCATCCAGACATCAGAATTCTAAGTAATGTCAGGTGAAATAATGTAATGAGCGATACATTCGTTTCAGGGAGGATCTTATTCGCAACGGCAACTATTTAAGTTATCAAATATAGGGTTTCAAACTGCTGGGCACGCCGTAGGGGCATTGTTTTGGTTACTATTATAACTTGTGTGAAAATAAATCATTGACATCGATAGAATTATAATCGCTAAGACAATTCACAAAATAAATAATTAATAGGGAACCACCCTAAAAAGGGACTAATAACCAAACCATAAATCAAGTCTTTTAATTGACATTTACGCATTAAGATCAAGGAATTGAAGGTTCACACACTGGTCATATTTCCAGCCAGCATTACAGTACACACATGCACAGTCTGAGAAATCACAGAAAGCTTCTCCTTAAAGTGTAACAGGATTTATTAACTTCCAACAATACTATCAACAAAAGCTACTCTACGATATCCTAATATCTAAACAACAAATAAAAAAACATGAATTCATGCATGTGGAGGGGAAGGTGTGTGTGTGTGTGTGTGAGATAAGGAGGGGAAGGTTTGAATGAGGAAGGGGTTAGCTTGAAGCTAAGCTACCGGCCACATGGAAGGCCACATGTTGCTACCAGCTTGTAGAGGTATTGCTAGGATCCCTGGCATAGTTAAGCCTTCGTCTGGAGGTAACTCTCTATGTGTGTCTAGGGACAGGTGTATTGGTTAGGAGATGATGAATCAAAAGAAAGAAGTAAAGACTCAAAGCAAAGCAGATCTTATGCGGGACAGTGAGACACGCTAGCGGTTCGCTTCATCAGATCATAAACATTTCTCATACACCGTTTCTCTGTCTTTTGCTGCAGTACCGGTGCTGTTTATGTTTCTAATTACGGGTTCATACTCACCGTACGCTTGCATTAATATTTCCAGCTCAATATGGGGGGAAGTGTGCCGACCGATACTTTGTGGTCGTTGCCATGGTAATATTATGGTCGTATTATCGTTTCATGCTGCCTTTATACTGTGGTGGTGCACAAGCTCATCTCTGAGTCAACCTACTCAGAGTTGATTGAACCAGCTCTAAACAGCTGTTCTGAAACTCCAAACTCAGAGTTTCCCATCTCACGGTAAATCGGTTTGACTCAGAGTTTGTTAAACCTCCATCTTGAAACTGACATCTGCTTGAGCCGAGAGCGAGGACCTCTCTGGAGCAGCTAGGGGTTTCACCGACGAGGTTTGGTCCGGGAAGCGCTGGGTTGGAGAGGCCTAACCGCTGAAAGCTTGAGAGTCTGAATCCTTAATCTTCAATCATCTGAGCCAGCCGATTCGAAAAAGTTGATTTGAGGAGGCTCTGACTTAACTTTACAAGGACTAACGTTTTAGATCCCTGTGGTGTCTGTTTCACACCTAGGTGTGATGACCAATTCCTAGCGGGTGTTTTATGCCCTGTAGCAGCAATGCATTACAGAAGGGAGCCCAACAAAACTAAATAAATGTTGAGAAATTAACATTTTTCTCAGACAAAACATTTTAGCCTATATTTCTTTGTGTTGTTTGTGCTGTGATTCCGAGACGGAGGGCAAATTTTGACGCTCTTTGTGGATCAGTGTGACGGTACCGTTGTTTGTTATCTAACTTCAGACTTGTAGCCAAAAGGCATTGTGGACATCGCTGTAATGAAGCATCAGCATGCAATTTTGGAAAATTGATTATACAAATTTTAAAGGAAGACATTGGCCTCAGAATAGATCAATGGGATGTTAACAGACCGGCTTCTTGTTGTGGAAAGTAGGGTGTGGCAAATCAAGGGGGAGGAGCCTGGAGGCGGATCCCAAAGCTCAGGTTGGGGGAGGTGATAAAGGGGGTGTACTACCCAGGGCAGGTGCTGTAGCCACTAGGCACGTGGCATCAGTCACACCTGCAGCCGATCACCTACTTTGAGGGAGGAGGATATATCCACGGAGCTGAGCAGCAGCGGAAGGGAAAAGGCAGACGCTGCAGGAGAAAGAAGAGCGGCTGCAACGCAAAGAGGTAACAGCGACCTGGACCCCACCATCGTTTGCGCTATCCCAGCAGGACGGAAGGATCCGGTTACACCGCGAACTACAGCGCAGTAACGGACCCAGAGCGAAAAAAACCTTTGTTTTGTTGAGAGTTGGCTTAAGTGCCCTTAAACTGACCTTGTTTTTAAAAGGACCCTCTATGTTAAGTGCTTCCGAGCCTCCTATTTCAGCCTTCACTCTGGCCTCAAGAAACATTTGAAATATTTTCATAAGAAAAAACCAGGATGTATTTGGCAACTGTGCTTGCCGAATTTCAAGCTTTGTCTGTTTATTCGATAACTTGAGCACCCGTCAAGTTTGTAAAGCACATTAAAAATGATTAATGAGCGGCTGATTTTAAAAGCATCAGAGGGACTCCAGCAAATGCTAGGATAGTAAATGAAAACCTGTTAATGGCGCTAGAGAAGACATTTGGCCATCATCAGTCAAGTGATGGCCCAAGTCATTGAAATTCATTGTAATGGACCATCACCGAAATGTGTCATGGTAATTAAACCAATGGTTGGAAGAAAGTGTTGGCCAGCTACCCATGAGACCAGTAATCATCAATCAACCATCCCTAGATCAACTAATGTGGCTAAATAGTGTTAGCGTATGCTAAAAAGACACAAGGCTTTAGTTACACAACCATAGTTTATTAATGATGTCATCACTTGCACAGACAAAGGAAGTGTCATCAATACCTACTCAAAGGTGATCAGGAAATCCTATTGGAGTGACTGGTTGAAAAGTGGTCGTTTTGAGAGCATTGTTTTCATCACTCTGCCAGCGACTAGATGCTGTGTGTATAATTTACACTGCTGTCTAGAATCTGATCTCCAGAGCTTTGATGAAAAAAGATCTGGCAGACAGCGGCAGAGGGATGTTCAAAGGAAAAATGAACCACAACCGGTTCAAGCTTCACTGCTTTACCGCCCTGGTATAGGTCAGCAGGCCTCAAAATGGGTTGCAGGTTTCAAATTTATTTAGAATGCTTTAACCCTATCTCTGGCACACAGTAGGAATGATAGGTGTATAAATGTGGTTGTGTATTTTTTTTAAAGTTCACCCTGAATATCTTCAGCTGAGCCACATATTTTACTCTGTTTGAACTCTCGAAACTACACCTTGTTAGAGAAGAAGCCACAATTGACTGATAAAACAAATCACATTTTGCATTGAGTATTTGCGATACTTACAACAAACAGACCCGTCGACTTGTGATGCAGGTCCCGTGTGATGGACACATTACTCCAGAAATGAACAAACAGGCAAAGTTCACCGTTGTGTTCCACCATAAGCAGTACCACGTTAGAGGATAAATCCGGCCTCCAGTAAGGCTGATCAAATGGAGTCCTCCCAAAAGAAGGGCCCCGGTATCACTGCTTCATGTCCATCGAGTTCAAGAAGACGCATTCAGAGTTTTCCAGAGATTAACTGCAGTCCAGAAAACAGGAAGTCTCTATTTACAGAAAGTTCCTTTGAATTATTTCTCTTTTGATAATCCGACAAAGACCGGAGGTGTTAGTTCGCCTGTGGAAGAAAGAAATGGTGTTAAAATGAAGTCAAAGCCGTCAAAGCAGCCCCAGCGACAGAACTCAATCAAAGAAAGTAACCCCCACAAACAACACCGAATATTTGAATAGAATTGGACATAAATGCCTGCCTCTCTCTGTCTGTGTGGTATGACAATATGGAGCAAAGCGTGTGACGTAAGCAGGGTCTGATACCATGGCTGAGCAGAAGAAGAAAAGGTCATTATTTACAGTAATGATAACAACTCTATCAACAGAAAGTTTAAGCGAGAAGACAAGAGACATCCGCCCACACCGACTGACCTGTCAAAGATGTTGGCAAAGCAACTGCAAAATCTGATCCATTATTCAACCTCTGTTGGCTTATTTGAAATGTTTGCCACAGTGAGAAAACGTATTATCTTCAGAGGGAAAGTAAGGCTAAAGGTCTAAAAACCTCTGCTTGTGGCCTTTTGAGGACATGAACTGTTAAAGAGCTGGATGAAATCAACTGGATGCTGAGCGTGTTTCTTTTTGCAGAGGCTCAGCAGTAGTTTATCATATGTATAAGCCACGGGGCCACTGAAATCAGAAAGGGTTTATCTCAGGCTGGCCGATTGATCGAATTTTATTTTCTATTACAGTTTTAGGCTTCCAAGGCTTATGGAAACAAGATAACTGAGATGAAATGACTATTGTGCCGAATTTCATTTTTAGAGCGATGTTCTTGTTTTGTCTGTGTAAATTGAGGCTACACTTGTCAGGCCTCTCCCCCGCCGTGAATTTCCTCCATGGCGACGCCTGGCCAGCGACTTTATGTCGGTTTGGGAAGGCCTGGAAGGAAGGTGGCTCGCGGCAAATAAAAATAACTGAGCTCTCTACACTACTCATTCCCTACGGGTCACACGGCGACCTGCAGCGCTCCTCGCTGGGTGAAAGAGAGTCGAGTCTAAAAGGTCAAGTTGTGGAATTCTTTCAGATCCATGTCACTCCAGAACCTCCTAAAAGACGAATATTGGCTTCGTGTATCAGCACATCGATCTATCGGTTAGAGCGTGATGCACTATTCAGGGTGAGAGATGCCGGCGAGTCTGGCTCTCTCCCTCCACCAGTTTGAAGCTGTCAGGCACTCTGAAGACCTCCATTCTCATTGAGAGTAAATTGCCTGTCACGAAGCCCAGTGGCTGACTGGCAGCTCCTCTGCTCCTCCAAAAGTACATTCCGGAAAAGACTCTCGCGGAACATAACATAACAGCCTTCATAACGACGTCCGCTATCGATTCCATCCGTACGACAGCCGCCGCGTGGGTTTGACGGAGCAGGAAGGAGCAGGCGTTGCCGAATATGTAAGGCGCCATTATCAGTGCTGAACTTTTGACAGGAGACCGACAGCTCCGACAAACCCAGTGAGAATAACTCACCGAGCGGGTTGTGTGAGGAAGAACAGACCGGAGCAGGGCGGTGTTGTATAAATCATCCTCAATTATGCAGAATAAGCTAAAACAATCCAAAAAGCATCAGGCGAGCGATGGACAGGAAAACCTGTGTAATCATATCAAAGCCACGGTGAAAGGATTCCATAAACGTGGGCTGTTGCAGCACTTTGCCGGCTGCAGTGCGAGCTGTAATAAAGTCTTCTCTTTACGGAGTCATTTACATTCTCAGCTGTCACTGTGATGAATGGGCTACTAATTTGAGAATAATTCCACTGAAAAGACCAAAAAAAAGCAGAAGCGCTTCTCGTCAGAGGAGAAAATGTCTCGTGAGATGGATCTGTGTCTCACTTCGGGACAGGGTGGAGGACAGGGTTGGCTATCTGAATAAAATGCTAAAAATACAAACTTAGTCTTTGGCGCGTGTTGCGTTCGAATAATTGGCAGATGACGAGCGGTAATTTAACAGGCAGAGGATTTATTGCCATTCCGTGCCTGAAGTAAGGTTGGCTGAAAGATTTGACACAGCAGGTGCACGGGCGTGTTGTGTACGTGTAGTTCAGCCGTGTAATTGGCTAAGCGCAGTGTCCTTCTCAGCAATATGGTTTGTGCGGTAGGCTGGGATTTGTATAGTATGTCTGTTTTAATGCAACATCATGCAACATCTTTTGTGTAAATCTGCCTGAAAATGAGCAAAAACAGACATTAGGGACGCTGCAGTTTCACCTTCTGCCCAAATTAAGTTTACCAGCAGGGCTTTTTATCCCCACAAATCAAAGGCACTGTTCTGGAGGGGGGGGGGTGTCAGTGAAACCAAAACTATTGATGAAGAGAGAGGCATCTCAGACCTTTTCACTGAAAACTCACACCAGAGTTGCAAAATAAAAGATTTTTTTTTACAGAAGCTACATAGAACGGATCAAAAATGCATATTATTTCCTCTTTCTTTCTTGTTTTGGGTCATTGCATCTTCCAACAGAGCACCACAGTGGAATCTCAGCCTGACATTGTTGAGACAGAGCAGCTGTAAATGGTAGCATTAAATTAGCCCCGCCATCTGCGAACTGCAGAGATCCAATGAGTGGAAGTAGCACAAAATTAGAATTGTCAAAATTAGACGAAAGTAAATCCTTTTTTTCATCCTGTAAAATTTAGAAAGGCCTGCGAGTGATTTGCACCTCAGCTTGGCAGCACTCTATTCTTCCAGCCAAAACCTGACAATCCCTCCCGCGATGACTCCATGGAGAGAGTTCATCAGATCTATAGAACTGGAAAATCTCCTTCATTGAAATGAATCCACAAAGAGCTGGTCAAGGTAGATGGAGTGTGTTAGACCCTGAAGATGAGACATTACATGAAAATTAGATATGGTTGCTATTCTTCTCCGTAATCTGCAACGACTGTAGTAGTTAGTACGCCCAAAGAATAAGAAAGTATGGAATTAGGCACGTTAAAGGTACCCACTGCATCTGACTTTGTGAGGTCAGCTGCCGTATGTAATACCAAATTTCCCCAAGTTATTTGATTAAGTATTTCAATTTTTTTTAAACTTCTTTATAACACATACATATTAATTTTCATTTCAAAAGCCAGATGTCATAACTTGTTATTTCAAGTCAAGAGTTTTTTTTTGTCAGAATGTATTTAAACCCGTAGTGTGAGTGGCTGTCTCTTCTTCTTCTCCTTCTAAACGTACACGTTTAACGCTCCAGCTCAACATCTTTGCACATCCTAACTCAGAGACAAACCAAAAGCATGTCTTCATTGCCGTGTCCCGGGACTAGCTGGTTGCTTAGTTAGAGCTTTGAATTCTAACGGTGTATCCCGTTATTCATTGATGATACACAGCGATAGAGGTCAGTATATCTGGAGGTTCCAGGTTTATCTTTGTTCAGTTTTTCCCAAAATGGCTCTGCAGAGGTGGAGAAGAGAGCCCAATCCGTCGCTGCTTAAAGCAGCCTGCAGAGATATTTGAAACTGAAGGAACTTGTTCCTCCAGGTGAGTTTGAAGGTGTGCAAGATAAATCCGCTGGGCATTGCTGGTGCTTTGAATGCGTTGTTGTCTTTGGAGGATCGTACATCCCCTCTCGCCCGCTTTCTTCAACTCTGGCCTGGTTGCATTACAGGAACATGGGCTGAATTATAGACTTTCTCCTTGTCTGTTTGAAGGAACATTTAAGAGGATGCTACGGTAAATGATGTGCATGCATTCTTCTTATGCAGTGAAGAGCAAATATGAGACAGACCAAAGATCCCAGTTTAGAATGTCTTTGTATTTTTACTTTGGACCACTATAATTATGGAAAAAAAACCCTCAACATATTTTAAAAAAAGGTCTATTACCTGGACTGCGCTGTGAAGCGTTACCAAAGCTGCTCTTTGTCCGCTGAAATCTTTCAAGGGTTCCATGTGATAGAAGACAAAATCAGAAAATACATGTTTAACTTTCATTCTCATAAGTTCTTATCAAGACAATCAATAAAACGTCATTCTCAGAAGACAGATATGCTTGTCTTGGAAACTTGGACCACTAAAAGATACAAATTGATATTCGTCATTTTTATCATTATTTTCTCCCATCTCCCATCCTGAGGTCCTGACAAGTCGGTGAATCAATAGCCGTAGGCTCCAGGCTCCTGGCTCCAGGCAGGTGTGGTGCAGGCAGTTTAAATAATTGAGTACATGGGGGGAGGTAGAAGTGAAGGCTACGGGTCGTCATAACACAGTGAAGGATACGGGCATCATGTTACGACGTTAAAAGCAGGTAATAGGAGTGACTAATTGGCCAGTTTGGGTACTCAAAGTGGCCTGAAAGTGCTAAGGAGACATGGCAGCACATTGATTAAAGGCCCCCAGGGGTCCGAGCACAGAGTGCAAACTGTATCTGCTTTTAAGTAAAGGCAGACGAAGGTCTACGAGAGGCCGCCGCCGGATGACTTTGAGGAGTTGGGAGGTGTGCGAGGTCGGACTCAACAGGTCTGAATATGGTTTGAATCTCAAACTCACCTTAGTAGTTTTGATCTTGTTTCCTGTAGCACAGCTCCAACCCTTTAGATCAGGGAGAACTTTGCATTCCTCTCCGTCAAGACACGGATGCATCTGACACCACCACTTCTGCTCCACTATTGAGGCTGGGGGCAGAGGTCAAAGACGAAATGGTCAGACATGTTCACCATGTCTGTCGCACTTCAAACCGCTATGAATGTGGTCACTGAAAGGTATCCCCTGGAGCTGCTATATTAAAAAGTAAGTTGTTTTGTTACATGATGAAATTGAAAAGGGTATTTTCACAATTCACATATTGTCATGCCAAATTTAAAATGATATGTAATATCGTTAGTCGGAAACAAAGTTTTCTTCAAACACCATCATAGCAGTGTTGCAAAAAGTTGTGTCACATTTTGACAGCTGTCTCAGATAAATGATGCAAGATGTGCTTTTATGACTGGCAACCTAATCTAATTTACTATTCAAGCGCACTCTGTTGAGAGTTTTGCATTTCTACGCTTTCAAGTCAGGAACTGGAAAAAGAGCTCCAGCCATCGGAGGGGAAAACCTTTTAGCTTCAGTAAGTTGCCTCCATTAGGACCACATTAAGCTTCTGCTGTTCCATTGTACAAGCAATCATTAAAATTTGGCACATTGCAGAGGTCGTTATCTACTTTCACACACCCTCGTTGGCGTTCTGTCCTAATGAAGAGGACTGCTATTGTAATCCTCACATAGCACGGCGGCCTCACCAGAGCAAGTTGCAGGGGATGGACACTTTATGACATGAGGGAATCAATTTGTACCACACAGACGCGTGGCTACAGCAGCAGTGTGGTGCAGAGCGTCCATCAGGTCAACTGCAAGCAGATGGTGGTTGTGTAATAGCAGCTATTAAAAAGCCACAAAGATTTTCTCATGAAATTGAATGGCATTATTAATAACCAGACGTGGGTACAGTGCATCGGATACGTTTCATTTAATGACGCTTTGGAACCATGATGGCAGCTTTTGACTGAAAATATTTCGCAGTAAAAAGTAGATTTTTGCTTTTATTTCATTTTATTGCCTCGACTGTAGATTTCTACAAATATTTTCTTTGACCTTTTTCAGCTCATATTCATCAACGACCACTAATGTTTTTCCCATCTTTTTATAAAAGTAAAGTTTCTGACCAGCGCACTAACACACACTAACATATCATTAGTGTGTCTAACATTTTTTGTTTTTAAAATTGAAAAACCAAGCATGAAGATAAAATGCTTTAATCTGGATAGAATATAACAATGTGTCTCCTGGGGGGCCACAGCATTTTGTAGTCCTGTCAGGAGCACGATTCTAGCTAGTAAGTGAGTTCTAATTTAGTGCTAAATTTGAATCCAAACACGGTAGCTCTGTTTGACTCTCTCCATTTGCAGAGTTTGTATAAGATTTGACATATAGATGAAAGATCAGGTTTGCAGGTAGCTTCTTTTCTGAATTACACATTCAAATCTATTCAGCTTTCCTCAGATGTCCGGAGGTTAATTTGTCGTTCTATGAAGAGCCGATTGTCTCACACAGAGCTGAGCTAAAGGTAATCCCTGCTTGTAGAAGAACGAATAATTAAAAGGTTAAGTACTGGGATATTTTTCCTTCCGACTTCACCTGCGCAGCTTTAAACTGAGGCCAGTTAGCTCACATCTCTAATTTGCCGAAAATGTCAACACTAAAATGTCAAGGAATAGGTCATACACGATTGGGTCCAGAGCTTAGCCTGGAACACGCGCCCTTCAGACCAAAGGGAAGCAGTCGGCTCTCACTGGGAGACATTAGAAGAACCTCTGGGCAACAGAAAACCTAATTCCCTCTTCATCATCTTTCTCGTATCGTTGCGAACGTCTCCTGGTTTTCTTCAATTTAAGGATTCATCCGTGCTCAAAACCCTTGGTCAAGCTGAGCTTGGAGGCATCATACTGTGCATGAGCGCACTTCTTTTTTTGTCACACATTCACTGCAGCCCCATCAATTGAGTGAATCATCAATTGATAGATAATGAGATGACTTCAATGTAAGTTTTCCATATTTAAATTAATTTATTTAATTAGTAAATATACTATATATGTTATCACCAGTCCGTTTCTCAATAGATATTTGTTTCTACTGTGTGTTAATAAAAATGTATTTTTCCCTTGACGTACCATGTGATACCAAATTTCCCCAAATAGTTCTAATCTGCTAAAACAAAACACAGTTGGACGCATAGATGAATCTCAGACTCCACTATGTGTTGCTCCCTGACAGCATCTTCTAGAAGTTCACCTAGTGAGTCAGCGTGTGCTGAAGCACTTATCCGTGATCTCAGCAAAACTAATCCTCAAGATTTGTGGAAAGGAGCGTCAGCGGAAAAAAAATGAGGGATAGAAAGGAAGGAAGGCCCATGAAATATTCAGCCGGAGCGTACCATCTACACACGACGGGGCGGCTCTGGTGGTGCCGGCCACTTGGCCCGGGAAGCAGGAGCACTTCACGGTCTGAGACCGCTCCTCGATTTTGTTCTTGTTGCAGCAGCGATGCAACGCCACCACCTCGCAGGTGCCTGTTGGGACGTGGTGGGCTGCTGGAGAAACAACAGAAAGATGGAATAATTAGTGAGGATATTATCTTTGGTGAAATAGTTATTACCCTGATCCACCCACACACACACACACACACACACAAACACAAACTTGGATTGAGTCCCGTAAGAATATCTCTGTTGGATCTCTATTGTCTGCTCTGCATTTGTCTAATCCATCTCAAAAATGAAAAAAGGCAGAACAGATTACCAATTTTCTTTTATAGAGGATCATTTTTATCAAAGAAAGTTAGTTAATATGCATTCTACTTTTCAAAGTGTAAATTTCTTTGAGTGGCCTACAGTTTTTTGGGTTGAATTTACTTAATTATTAACCTCTGTCAAGTTGACTTTGCTCAGCTTGGCCATTATTATACAACCATAGTTGTTAAACTCTAACCAAAAAGCTTTTAAATTTGTGTACATTTTAGGAGATAGTAACCAGTTTTATTATTCACGTATGTCATGAGTTTATCTAAATGATTTGAAAAAAATCACATGATAATGTTACTCTAAGTGCTTTGGCAGCAGAGGTGGACATTATTAGAAATGAATTGTAATAATAGATTTAAAAACATGAATAAAATGAAGAGCAGACAGGCTTTCTTAATTCACTCTCTAGAACTACTCTCTGTGCATCCTTTTTCTAGAGATGAGCATAATCATAAAAATAATGTGCAGATGTACTGATGTGCTTGGGAAAGTTCCTCATAGTGGAGACATTTACAAGGAGGGGAATGACTCCCACTGAACATATAGAGAGCCCCCCTCACAGGCTATTCTTAGCAAAGTAATCCTTGAGTGAAATTTGAGTGTCTCTTTAAGAACATTTAGCACCAGCAGCAGAGTGGTAGAGCTAACCAATCACGATCTGGCCTCGGAAACCTCAATAAAATCATTATTTTCATCCCCATCCGGATTTTCCTTTTTTTTTTTTACTTTAAACGGCTCCCTTTAAATAAGTATGAGACTGTAATGATTGGAACTGATCCCCTTCCAGATTTCCCACAACAGGCAGAAGCATTTAAATAAATAAATAAAAATGCCAGATATCTAAAGGGGAAAGTGCAGTGCTGCAGTATTTGGAGCCAATTTCCACATCACGCTCCATTGTCTGAATTATTTAGAGCCTGAGCTGCTCCATTCTCTTTTAATTGCATGTGACATTTTCTTGAGGTGTCCTTCTGCTGAGATGCCGACTGTTGCTGCAGTGAGCTGTGAATCGGAGATGACTGCGTGAAACTGGTGTGAACTAACTGTACTGTGGCGGCTCAGCTAAACTCCGTTAATTACGTTCTCACTCCGGCGTGTCCTATGTGCGGCCGGCGGCCCGTTCCAGCGGCTGTAACAGGCAGCCACCGAGACTAACGGTGACGGAGTCAGCCGCTCTGCTCGGACTGAACAAACCTTAAATCTGACAGAGATGTTCTGCAACGATAGCCCACCGCCGCTCCTCCGAAGGTCACTTTTTCAATACGGAACTCAGGAAACACCAAGGAGGAGCCTAATGTTCCTCGCGCCCCTCCTACAACGTTTAAGGTTGGCTACTGTAACAGGTGGAGCTGGAGTGGACACATTTTAAAAGCCCAAAAGACAGAGGGACAGGAAAGTTCTGTTTTGATTATGCGCCCAAACGCCCAAATCCTCCCTCCTGTCCGTCCTCACACATCAGAAATAAAGCAGGTTCGCAGCAGTCGCAGCGAGGTGGTTGCTGATGCTCTGGCCCCAACAAGAGAAGATATGAAAAACAAACACCCTGCAAGCCAAGCTGCTTTAGATGAAAAGAGAAGTGCTGCCAGTATCCCCCACATGAAGTGCATGCTTCACACGGAGTGGCTGTGGTTTCTCTGACTGGATTTGGAGTTTCTGCTTGGATCCCTTCCCCTGCCAGCACATACACAGAGAAGCATTTCACTGGGGAATCAGCTTTAAACCTACTGCGCCTTCCGCTGTGACAGAGAGGATCCCTCCGGCTCTGGACCCACTGCCGCTGCTGCTGAACTTGTGTTTTGTAGATTTGTGTCTCCCTGGGTTTTATAAGACAGGCGTGATGCTATGAAATTTAAATAATAGAATTCAAGGACGTCCCGGTGGCCTGGCAGTTAGGAAACATAGGAGAATGGAGCCACAATATCCCCTTTTGTCTCTCTCTCTCTCTCTCTTTGCATGTGAACTACCTGCATCTCCAAAGGAAAAAGGATGCATGAAATAAATTTGCATTGATTTGTTTGTTTGTTTGTGTTTTGTGTGACTTTGGGATGCGAAACCTTCCGTGTCGATGTTCTCCTGTGTGCTTCTCCATCAGTTAAACAGGTTATACAAACCAAGTATGAATAAGGATATTTCCTGGATATGTTTGGGATATTTCTGGATATTAAAAGCCAACTGATACAACCCCTCAGCGTCTAATTGGCCGTATATACTCAGACTCAGACCCTCATCATTTATGTTTATAGTAAGTGCATGACAATTAGTGCAATATCTTTTGGCACAGAAAGTTTAATAGATAACATTACCACCCTATCACTCACAATATAGTCAAGACCTCGGCTTTTGTTAGCTCATTTTAGACCATCCATAAATAATTCTCTTTAAATAATAAATATATATAATATAAAATTACCATCAATTTTTTTACATTGTCTACATGTCTGGGCTCAAATCTATATTAAAATGAGGAAGTTGTTTTGACACAGTAATCAATAATAGCAAGAACATATTGACATGTTGCTCCATTTATTGACATATTTAGACATATAGATACATGAAAGGATGATTTAAAAAAAAAAAGCTCAGTCCAAAAGATCCCTGCTGACTAGCTTTGCAGCGGCTGCATTGAAATGAATTGAATTTCCCAGAAGAATGAATTTGTTTGCTTGAAGTCAATAGTATAAATTGACACCAGTGTATTTTCTACATAGAATGCTACAGCCGGTTGTCTTAGCTGCTTCTATTAAGGTTGAGAAGAGGGTGATGTTCTCTGAATTAGAAAGTCATTGTTAGAAGGCAGGTAGCAGGAAACCTACCATTAGGACCAAAGGGGCGGAGTCTATATAATAAGCCAGGAACATACCTAACACAACATCTGTTGTTGTTTGGTGACGGCTTTGGAAGGCTCTCTTTAATTGAAATGATAGAAATGTCACGGTTTGGCTTCGCTTCCTGTTTTAGTTTGAAGTTTCATGTCTCTTGTGGTCCTGGGTTAACTTCACTTCCTGCCTTGTCTTGTGATTGCGTGATTGTCTCCACCTGTGTCCAATCACCTGCACCTCCCTTGTGTATTTAAGCCCTGTGTGCCTGTTGTCCCCGGTCGCGTCATTGTCTATATGTCCCTCGTCGTTGGAGCACGTTATTTGGTTTGAGAATAAACAGCACTTTGATTGAAGAAACTCTGCGCCTGAGTCCTCACTGCAGCATGCCCCAGCTGCGAACGTGACAGAATGACGCGACCCAAGGAGGATTCAGCAGAGTTTTGGAGCGTTCGGGGCCCCGACTATTTGGACGAGGGAAGTCCTTTTTGGCGGCGTGAGACGGACCTTGTTCTCGGGCCCAGAGGCTACCGAGAGATGTGCCTCGAGATTCGAGACATCCTCAACCCGAGGAAAGGGAGCCCGGGGGGGGAGGAGACCACGAACCCCCCAGTCCCGGCTCCTGTCCCGGCCCCCAGAACCTCGCCTGCGCCCGTTCCTGCGCCGAGACGCCCGTCAGCGCCCGTTCCTGCGCCGAGACGCCCGTCAGCGCCCGTTTCTGCGCCCGTTCCTGCGCCGAGACGCCCGTCAGCGCCCGTTCCTGCGCCGAGACGCCCGTCAGCGCCCGTTCCGGCCCCGAGACGCCCGTCAGCGCCCGTTCCGGCCCCCAGAGCCTCACCTGCGCCCGTTCCGGCCCCCAGAGCCTCGCCTGCGCCCGTTCCGGCCCCCAGAGCCTCGCCTGCGCCCGTTCCGGCCCCCAGAGCCTCGCCTCCGCCCGTTCCGGCCCCCAGAGCCTCGCCTCCGCCCGTTCCGGCCCCCAGAGCCTCGCCTCCGCCCGTTCCGGCCCCTCGTCGCCTGATCTTGACCCCCCCTTCCCACCCTCTGGGGACCGTCTGGAATCCGGTCCTTGGAGGGGGATTGGGGTCAGGGCTCAGCCCGGCGCCCCCCGCCACGACGACGCCGGAGCCGCACCACCCGGCGCCCCCCGCCACGACGTCGCCGGAGCCGCACCCCTCGGCGCCCCCCGCCACGACGACGCCGGAGCCGCACCGCCCGGCGCCCCCCGCCACGACGACGCCGGAGCCGCACCGCCCGGCGCCCCCCGCCACGACGACGCCGGAACCGCACCGCCCGGCGCCCCCCGCCACGACGACGCCGGAACCGCACCGCCCGGCGCCCCCCGCCACGACGACGCCGGAAACGCACCGCCCGGCGCCCCCCGCCACGACGACGCCGGAGCCGCACCGCCCGGCGCCCCCCGCCACGACGACGCCGGAGCCGCACCGCCCGGCGCCCCCCGCCACGAAGCCCGGTCTCCGTAGCGGCCGGTCCCCCGAGACCCTGAAGCCCGGTCGCCGTAGCGGCCGGTCCCCCGAGACCCTGAGGCCCGGTCGCCGTAGCGGCAGGGCCCCCGAGACCCTGAGGCCCGGTCGCCGACCCGGCAGGGCCCCCGAGACCCTGAGGCCCGGCCGCCGTAGCGGTCGGCCCCCCGAGACCCTGAGGGCCGGCGGTCATCCCGGCCGGAGGGACCCGACACCGTGCCGCCGACCCTTGGGGTCCCCTGGGCGGCCGGGGGTTGTTGGGTTCCCCGCCCTCCCTCCCTTGTCTGTTTTTCTAGGTTCCACCCTCCTTTAGGACCGTCTGGAATCCGGTCCTTAAGGGGGGGGTTCTGTCACGGTTTGGCTTCGCTTCCTGTTTTAGTTTGAAGTTTCATGTCTCTTGTGGTCCTGGGTTAACTTCACTTCCTGCCTTGTCTTGTGATTGCGTGATTGTCTCCACCTGTGTCCAATCACCTGCACCTCCCTTGTGTATTTAAGCCCTGTGTGCCTGTTGTCCCCGGTCGCGTCATTGTCTATACGTCAGTCGTCGTTGGAGCACGTCTTGTCTTGGTTGAGAATAAAGAGCACTTTTTGATTAGAAACTCTGCGCCTGAGTCCTCACTACATCCTGCCCCAGCCCGAGCGTGACAAGAAACATAATGTATTCATTTTTTATTCATAGCATAACATCAAAGGTTTTCCAGATTTCTTTTTGAAAATGTTTAAAAGTTAATCAGAATTGTTTTTGTGGTGGTTTACTGACCATTTGTCAATACATTTTTTACTTTTTACATATAACCCAGACCTCCCTAATGGTGCAGTGTTGATCTTCTTGTTTGTTCATTTGTTTTGATTCATATATTAATCGTATTGTTTATTCGATCCCAGCATGATCTCTATTTAGGCTTTCTATCCGAGGCAGTGTAACACAATCTAAATGTGCATTATAGTAATCCACTTTGTTCTGGGTCTTGTGTATGAATGGGACACATCTTGAATGTTGAATCCATAATGAAATCAAAACTGAAAAAATGACACGTTAGGCTGCCGGGCTTCAGAAAGTTACTGGTCCTGGCCCAGGAATAACGTGGCCATGGTTCAACCATATTGTTTAATATGCAGCTCGGAATCGTAACATTTACTTCCAACTATTGATGCTGACTAACAAACAGCATTGTTTCTACGAGGCTTTTGTTCCTTTCGGCAATTTGTCTGAACCTAAGTTGCTTTCATAGAGAAGTGATGGGCCATTTCTTTCTGTGCAGGGCTGAAATAACTCAGCTCGAGAAGCTTTTATACGATGGTCTCCGGAGACGCTGGAGAAACTGCAAATGGTGCACGCTTTGTATCATTCATGAAGCTGTTGTGAATGATAATGTAATCATTGCTTTGCTTTACACACATCCCTGCGTGTGACCACAAATACCAGCCCTCATACAGAGAAATAATCCTCATGCGTGTAATTCCCTCTGTGCGAAGGTGAGGTGAAGAACTGCCATGGTAACGGCGCAGTACAGATTTTCCCCTCAAACTATTTGTTTGCTTTGTTTTAGACGAGTGACGTCGGAGGACTCATCTTTGAGCCATGGATACAAATCCGATTCCGGGAGCCGAACTTGGTGGAAAGGACAAAGCGTGTGGACGGATTGTAACGTTTAACATGGGGAGTGTCTCTGGCTGTTAGTTACAGCTCCCTCAAGGGTACAAGCAGTGTTTATGCTCGCTGGCAAGATGCTTCTCTTTCATTATATAAGTCATTTTTATTACAAAGTGCAGAAGGTCTGAGGTGCCGAGCCAGCAACAATCTTTGATGCGTTACAACACAAGAAGACTCGCGGTCCGTCAGACACGTAGGTCACGCGCCTGGGAAAGATTTACAACCAGCAAGGGGAGCGGCTCGAGAGGCGCGGCACAAACTGAAGCCCGTGGTTCACCGCGGTGCACGTCCGAGAGAAACCCAGCGTGGACCATCAATTTCATTCCACTCAGGTTCAAGTTCCCCGTAGTATCCTGCTTGATTTTATTCTTGCTAAGTGGTTTCCCAATTGTGGACACGGAAATCCAAGGCTGCAGCGCGTCTGCTGGGATCACGGCGGCACAATCTGAAGGTCACAATTTAAGACTCTCCGCAACCATCAAATCTGTGCTGCGCTGTCTGCAGGGAATGTACTGCGTTATCAAAGCAAGGTGCAGGTATAAACACACATTTCATCAACAGCTCACGGAAGGGCTGCGGTGCTTTGTTTCTTTCATATTTGTTGAGTGTTTTATGCCTCATTGGATTGTGGACATGAATTAAGGGAAGAAAAACGACAATGAGATGGATGGTAAAAATTAAAATCTCTAGTAAGTTGGGTACAAGCTGCTGCTGCATTAGGGCTCAAGTTTGGAACTATCATTTTTTGTTGTTTGTTTTAAGGTTTTCTTTATTTTATAATCCCAGAACCAGTTTTTTCTGTCGCCGCCACAATACAGCTTACAGAAATGATAAAATGCCAGCAGAATCTGCAGAATTATCCCAGGAAGTCTGGGAGGAAGTCCCAGGTTTCCTTAGCTTAACGTTGTTAACGAGTGGAATTGGGATGGTGGCACGTTCAAGCTCAGGATAGCAGGCACCATAGCGGACCCATTGCAATACGTGCTAATGAAAATAAACCAGATGTCACCACAACTTGGTGAGCCGAGGCGGCCTGGCTGGGATTGACTCCGGTTGGACTTTCCTCTCTCTCTGCTCCGCCTGCCTGAAGGTCGATCGAGGACACGCTTGACAAGTCTGTGGTGTAAACATCCGCAGCAGCGGAGGATAAATGAACCGTGCCTCATAGAAGTGAAATAAACTGAATGAACATAACTGTCATGGAGTAGAAAAGCATGTTTGAACATGATGCCGTCTTTGCTCATTTTATTTAAGGAAGTGAAACACTAAATTGGCCCCGCTTGTCAGAAGGTAGGCTTAGATGTACTTTTCTCTGTATTCTCTTAGAAGAAATACATTTCCTCTACTTTGGACATGTTCTGGGTTCATTTCATCCCCCGAATGATAACAGGTTTACAACATCAGAAATAACACCCAGGGGAAATCAAGGCGCCGCGGCGGCCATCGGAGAGAAATTGAATGCGTGCGGGATTATTCTGATCCACTTCTCGCTGAAATGATGAGCGCCCTGAGTGGGGGATCGCTGCCAATCAAAACCCGCGCACATCAAAGCGCTGGGCTCCCGTCTAATTGGTCGACAAAAGAAGAGGGGTATTTTTTTATTTTTTTATTTTACCAAGCTCACACGGAGACATCCTGTCCGGCGCCGGTGCTGCCTGCACACCACCAATTACCTGAGGCCGCGTGTTGTCAGTGGGACTCCCAGTGATGAAACATGTGGGTTGGCCTGTACTTGTAGTCCTGCTGAGTTGCCATAATTGATCTCCCTGGGTTTACCACTGACGACTCGACAACACTTTTAATGAGGCAGGGGGGGGGAGACGGGTTTGAATCTTACCTCCCAAATAGCTGTTCCAGTCAAATGACTTCCCAAATTTACTACGGTGACATTTTATCCGGGATGATGCAGGTTTGAGAAATCCCTACTAAGCACCTCACGTGACCAGCGGTGGGCGTTTTGGTCCCGGGGGCCCTTCCCCGCCCCGCGTTGGCGTTTTGCATGGAGAGTGGAGGCCTCTAACCATGAGCAATTAAAAGACGGAGCTGAGTGAATAGATGGACGATGACACAACAAACCCCCTTACAGAGAAGATATGTGTTGTCTAGATGTGTTGACTGGAGTGGAACTTTGCCCTGATTTGCTCGTCTTTATTGAAACTCTGGAGAGATGGTTTCCCTTTCTGGACCATAAGTAGAACGATGTAATGGGGTTAAAAACACGGCCGGAAGCCGATTCTTGAAGTTTCTTTGGCTGTACTCAAGAGTTCTGCTACCTCCTTGTTCACCTGGTGTGATTCATTCAAGCTCCTCATATCTAGAATAAAGATCTCAAAGGGGAACTCCTACTTCACACAAGAGGATGACTAACTCTTGTTTGTCTTCTCTGGCTTTGTATGAGGAGCTTGGTCTCAAAAAATAACCCTTGGTGATGTCATCCTATGCCGGGCTTGGAGACTATATTTCGGCTGTAGAGTAAGCCTTCATTAAAAAGTACATGTAGAATTTGAAAAGATCTACAGGCATTCAAAGGGCAGGGAGAATCGATAACACTAAGCATTACTACAACACCACATACCATGAATCATTAAATCCCGCAGCCTGCTAATCACTTCGTATTAATCTTTTGATCTAATGGGGAGTATGTAATGACAATATATCTGTTCTGGGGGGACGTATAATGCACATACTGTGGAAACATACTTCCCCTTTGGGACAGTATGCAACTATTGAGTTGCGTTATGGGTAATGTAGGATGAATGATTTTGAGCATTGACTCACATAAAGAACATAAAGTCAGCACATCTCAGAATCTAATTCTTTATCACCTAACAGTAATTTCACCAAAAAGCCTGGCATGATGAAAGGACCAAAACCAGTATTTTCTCAAAACAATGTCAACCGGTCACAAATGTATGCATTCATTTAATCGTAGTTTTTCACAAATGTGAGTCAACTAGGAGTAAACGGATCATTTGTTGGGGACGATTTTCAGTTGGGGAGTAATAAAGGTTAGTGATTTCAGGCAGCCGGATGGTTTTGTGTGGTATAATTTAAATAGAGCCCATGTTGTGTTCATAGTCATTAAGGAACACGTCATGCAGGTGATGTCTTTTTAATAGTTTGTGATTAACAGTGGAGCTCTATGGCACACAGGAATAATAAATATCAAACCGGCCATGTGGAAAATATTTGTTGGTCTTTTCATGGAGTGTGTTGGCAATAAAAAAAATACCAAATATCCCTGCCTCTCCCCCCCCCCCAGAGCAAAATACCGTTTTGACTTCAAAGAGGAAGATACCAGCCAATGCAGCCTTCACCGTTTTATTGAAATAAGTTGCTTTGCAGGTCTCAACCCTGTGGTACCTGCCGTAACCAAGCAACTACGTGCTGTGATGAAAACGATGATTAAGTCAAGGTAATTTGGCAGTACGCCTCACTGGCTAAGCTAAACAACCTCGGGACAAAGATGGATGGATTTCCAGCATAAAACTCCGACAGTAGCTTCAATGCTCCATTTGACATCTTTAGTTTGACTGACCTTTCAAACGGATGCCGTGACTTCCTCGGACAGCAAGGCAAAGCGTAGCGTGATAGTGTAATAGTGTAATAGTGTAATAGTCAGTGGGGCCGGTCGTAAAGCTCTGGGCGGTCCTGCACTAAATCTTCATGCTGCAGCGTTCCAAACTACTTTGTGAATTTATACTTGAAGCATCCTGCATATCTACATCGATGGATTTGATGAACACAGAAGAAAAAAACCTTGTGTGAACCGGGTGTCATGCGATGCCACGTTTAAGCTCTGACGATGTTGGTGTTAAAACAAATAGTAACCGTTCTCTTTGGCAATTGGAACGTGCATTTTATTCCATCCGCGTACTTGAGGGATAAATCCAGCTGTTTGAGCATGCTCACCTTTAGCTCCTTCCGTTGGCACGGCCATCTCCCAGACACTGATCACGAGCACCAATACAAGAAGAGCCCCTTTACTTCCGATCCGCGTGTATCGCTCACTCATCCTGGGAAAATGAAAAGAGTAAACATGTCATTTATGAAATCAGTTGTTACATTCCTATATTCTAAGAAGCGCACTACAAACAAGGGCTATATTTAACTATTAGGAAGAGGATGCCGCTCAACTCGCTCTCAGCTCGACTTCACAATAGCTTCCCCTGTCTGACTGCTCATTGGCTTTTATCAAGAACGAGAGACGGGCTTTTATCCCTTTGTCTCTCAAAACACAGCACGGATGTAAATGTGCACTAAATCACCTTCTCTCCTCCCCTGCACCTCCTTCCATCTCCACCCGCAACCCGAGGCTCTTGCAGCGGGGACCCAAACAGAAGGTGAGGACCCTCTGCCGCCCCAACAGGCCCCCGATGGGCCTCCCGGCGGATTGGTAGATTTGGTAGATTTGGCCGGCCACAGCGACTAATCCACCCCTACAAAAGTACCCTTTTCCTCTGCAGTCCCTCTCCCTAATGAAGTGAGGGGGCCGGGGGGGTGGGGGGGGGGGCGCACTCGCCATCTGGCACGGTCCGTTATCGTGACAGACAACGATCGCATTTCAAACGCGGGGCGCGGGAGCCGTGCGGTAATTACTGGAAGAGGCGCGGTGTCGTATGGCGCGAGCAGACAAAGTTACACGCTGCGTTTACGCCTTATTTACCGCCTCTTATCTGCCTGCCTCATTGACGTATAGATTGGCTAAACCTCGTTGGGGCTCTCGGATTTACTCGTGTAATTAAGTTTATTTTGGCAAGCCGAACATGACCTTTTGCTCAGAATTTCTCAGAGCCACACAGGTATTAGATTCATTAGTGATGTGTCACCAGAGCCCAGACGGGACTTGCATGTCTCAGACAGAAATATTACAGACATGAAGGGAATAATTGCTCACGCTGAATTTAAGCACATCGTAAACAGTTTGTATTGCTGTTTGGTAACTTTTCTGAAATGATGTAAGAACCCAGTTGGGGGCTGGATGTATAAACCATGAGCATCTTTATTCCACAAACAAACAAGTCACATTATTTGTGGGTTGTTTGCCTATTTTGCTGATTGTAATATTGGTTAAAATGTCAATCTGCTGCGCATTTATAACCTCATCTAAAAGGATTAATGACTGATGACTTTCATCATTCTTTCAATATACATTTGAACCATCATCTTCTTGCTGATTGGTTATTTTAACTCTGAATTGGAACAGGAGTGCCTGGAAAGAATCATTAATAATCCATGAATTAACGCTTAATAGTAATGGTCCCCGGGCACGTTGAGGTGGATGAAATAGTGGTGCGGACGCTACAAGTGGGCACCTCCGTGTGTGTAATGACAGCTGCTGTTGGACAGGTGGAGCGAGCACGAGTATCAAAATGCCAAACTGTGGGAGTGGAAGCGAGGCTTGTGAAGGTGATTTGAGATTGATGAAAGATAAGAGAGAGAGAGAGTTTGTGAAAAAATGAGTATGCAAATGTCTCTCTCTCTCTCACTTGGCCAAAGGTGAAGAAAGAGAATGTCTCTGTGCTACTGACTTCAAAGAAAAGCTTGACATGGAGGAGAATACTCAGCGATCTGGCATCTTGTGCATCAATGGTGGCCGAGTCCGACGTCCCATTAGCAAGGCAGCCATGGCACCTTTTTCAGTCGGGATACCAATACCTGGGCTTTGAGTGTTGGCCGATACGAAGTGTTTTTAAATAATAAGCTTTATTACTTTATTACTGTGTAGAAGAGACTGGTAACCCAAAAAAACATCAGTCTTGAAAACTGCAACATTTTGAATTATAAAAGTTAAACGGTAAATAAAATCCCACTATGATGTATGAAGTGTGTACAAATAGAGCATAATTAAACACTACGCCACTTTAAATTGCACTCACTGCAATTTTCAGTTACTTTACCCGACTATTTAAGTTACACTTTACATTTTTCACTTTTCCACTGTTTTTGAAAGAAAATTGTTCTATTAATAGTCTACTCATTCTACTCAATATGTTGGTATAAATCGCCCTATAATATAGAATACTTAACTCAAGCAGCAAAATGTTGCTTATACAGTAATGCATTGCTATCAATAAACCAACATATCACTCAGATGCACTTTTATTTTCCATGCTGGAAATATCTGAACGCTGTGTCATTTAGCCACTTATCCACCGGAGGAAGGGAGATACACCCGGACTGAAGAACTCCACTCATCTTTTAGGGTTTCGTGCTTTTCCATCTCCAACATGAAGTAAATCCCCACAGAGGCCATGATTGTCAGTTTTAGGACACTTAGCAGGGGAATTCAAACGGCATCTAGACATGTGGAAGGAGAGTCACTCAAATGTTGACAGCGATGGCCTCGTAATAGTGAGGTTCATGTATCTGCTCAATTGGACCTCAAATTGTACACTTAAGTGCTCGTATTACAGCAGCGGGTGCTAATGCTCACCTCAATGGCAACAGATTTATAGCCGGAGACTTGGAGGCCGGGTTGAAACGGTGGCCAAGCGATGTGGCTGTTTCCTAGTGTGTGTCTGTGTGTGTGTGTGTGTGTGTGTGTGTGTGTGTGTCTTTTTACACACGCACGGACCGAGTGCAGGGCTGAGCACTACAGCGCCATTTGTTGGGTGCCGTCTAAGGGTGCAATTCTGTAAATGACATCTCATTGTCCCTGAATGTGCCGTGTTGTCATTGGAGTGGCGGCGTGCTCGGCAGAGCGAGCCGCTGACTATTTGTTACAGTTTGAGGCCATTTTGCATTTCGACCTTGAATCGGAGAGCTTTTTCCTTACACAACAAACTGTCTGTTTGGCTGCGCTGAACACAACATGATCTGGTAGCAGCTTTCTGCTGCACAGGAGGTGAAGCATTCAAGACTTCAAAATGTATACTATAAAAATGTTTGTGATATTTTCCCCCGATTTGCCATTTTTCATCTTTGCGCTTTGGTGAGAGAACCTTACAGTAAATGTATGGTTAAAATAAACCAATGTGGACCACCTTCACTAATTCATGTTTACATTATCAATGGACCGCATAACTAGCTATTGATCATGGTGGAGCTTTTAATAGCTATAGATGTATCTCTCAGAGGAGTCGGCGAAGCCTGAACAAAACTCAGAGGGAAGTGAATATTGGAGTTCTATTTGTCTGGTGGCCAGAAACATGACACCCAAGGAATGCTAATGTTGCTCTCTGTCTGCTGGATGTGTGATTAGGTAATTATTTTCTAACATGATCAGCATAACAACTTTATGCAGTTATTATATGTCTGACTAGTAAAACAAAGGGTTTTAAATTAAATCAATTAATACCCTTACAATGCGGAAATGAATGTGACCCCACAAATGCGTCATCTAAGTGCTTTCACACCCCCCTACACTTAACACTTGTGCTGGCTGGTTTGGAGACAAAATACATAATGGAAATTGCAACAATTTTGACCATTAGTGCATTTACAAAATACTTCCAGAGTGAGATTTTGACAAATGGAAACGAGGAATAAGTGGGTGAAGGTGTGCGCTCCCTTCACTTTAACGAAAACCAGGAGGGACAGACAACACTTGACGATAATGTAGTCATAATGTACAAAGTCCTAGGCTTGGTCTAGTCTTACTGTATAACAATATAAGATGTTAAATTATTCCTTTAAGCATCACCAGCTGTGGCATGTAAGGACTTTATTTGGACTATTCCCTTGATTGTTTGTAAAAAAAAAAAAAACGCCGACTCAAACCGTCTAAAAGGAAGTTTTAATTTTTTCTTTTTTAGCCTGCCAGCACTTCATATATAATGTATACCCTTTGTCACAGCATAGGCCCTGAAGTGAAAGTCATAATGGGTGCAGATGATTGCCATAAGCTTGAAACATGAACTCCACGTTGACGTTAGGAGAACAGCCGACTAAAAAACAAACGCTAATAAAGCGAAGCTTAAATGAAATGTGCAATTATCCTCGTCGCGTCTCCTCGTGGCTGCACAGGGCGTCTTTTCCTCTCTGCAGCGGATTGCGCCGCTGCACTCGAGGACACTTTCAAATGCAAATGAACACCTTTAATGTGGCGTAATATTCTTTTCACCGGTTCCACCTCAGTAGTTCTCCTGGATCCGGTGCTCAAATTCATGCAGAGGTTGGACTTTCATCCCTTTGTTACGAGTCGGCTCTGTTGTGCGGCAGATAAGCCGATGGTGTAGATCTTCGGATTTCCTTTTTAAGAGTACAAAGTGAATTTGTTTAAAACTGAATGAAGCAAGGAATCCCCATCTCCGACGGAAACACTGCCGATGGCTCGAGTTGTTTCGCCCTCCTGCATCTCGCCTTGAAACAAATTGAATGGCAGCAGACCAAGAGGCCTGCTTAAAAAGGACCTTCCTTGATGATTGACCTTGGTGAGCCGACACCCTGACAGAAGCCTCCTATTAAAAGACTCCCACACTCGCAAAGATAAAGAACACCTACTGTAACAAGCGCCGCGAAATCCCACCTCAACTGAATCAAAGGAAATAGTGGCATTTTGATACTGCATTGATCCTCGATGGTGCGACCGCCTCGAACAAAGAGCATCACATGTCCTTACTTTGGTTGTGGTTTGTTGCAATGCAATTAGACACATTTTCTTTGAATTGTTTTGTATGCTGTAGTACAGTTACAGTTTATTCACAAGTTAACTTTTACTAGTTTTTGCTGCTGTGGAGTCAAACAAATGAGTGGAAAGGTTTTGACGGGGTAAAGCGCAGCGCTGCCCGGGAGTCTACTTTCACTTTATTGGTTTCGATGGGCAAATAATAACATATTGTTTACTGTTGCCTTGAGACACTGTGAATAACCACTGAATCCTGAGACGTCGTCCAACAAACTTTTTTCTCTTGTACCGACGGTGAGACTGAAAGACAAAAATGTAAAGAGGTTTCACGTCATGTTCCCCTGTGGTTTGTTCTTTGTGATGATTGCATGTCAGAACTACTTGTCTTTCCTAAATTAGCGCCATGGTTCGGCAGCTGCTTGGCTCGTGATGTCATTTCATCACACTTTCACTCAGGTCTCGGAGGTGTTGACAGATGATGCCTTAACTTTAATGCAGCAGGCTATATTCTGAAATGTAGGCACCTTACATTGCTTCGCAGTCAATGAACATCATAGATTCACCACGAGCTAATAATCCTATAAAGTTATCAGATGTACTGGAAATAACTAACGTTCATTTCCACACAAATTTTTCCATGACAGAGAAACATCTGCAGATTCTGAAGCATCTGCAAATGTTGTGTGCACAGGGAGGCGAGAGCAAAGACTCACACTGATGACAGTTGACAAGAGCTGAAGCCTGAGCACTAACAGACGGAACATACAAAGCATATTTATATATATATCTATATATATAGATATATATATAAACACATTGGGCGTAGATCGAACCTCTGCAGTTTGTAAACATGGAGGGGGGACGATGAGCATCTCAAGCTTCTTCTTCAAGGTTTCGTTAGAATAGGTGTGTTTGATTTGGTGAATGCTAAACACTTCAGTGAAATCGACCTCTATTCTCATCTGTCCCATTTGTGTCACTTATTTTCCTACTTTGATGGGCTCACCCAAACCAAAGATACTTTTCATTAGCGAAAAAAAAGACTCCATCGCCCTTGGCCTATTAATAGTAATTGTTTGCAAAGGAGAAGGAAAAAAAAGGGGGGGGGGGGGGAGAAGTAATCCCTCACAGGATGAGTTTTTCAGGTGGTTGTAACTGAAGTGAATATCATTTCTGTAGCATGCAGAGCTTCCATCTTACATTTTAAACAGGAATATGTTTTGTACATTGGTTTTTCAAATAGCCCGTCTGACTCACCCGACCATAAACGTCCAGGCGTTTGGCACATCTTGGTGTAAAAGAAGGTAAAAGTAATAAGTACCAAGTATAGGATGTTTTATACAGTAACATCAGGGAACCAAATGTCCTCCTCTCCCCGTGTGGTGGGCAGAGTTGACGAAGGAGTTCAGCGACCGCTGCAGAGCTCAGTGTGTTGTTCCGGGATTGTTTTCACAAAAAACGATCCTGTTGTTCAATCACAAACAGTGAAGAATCCGAAGGTAATGGCCAGGTTCACAACATGTTTGTGAACGGTGCAGGTCAGAGGGACTGCTGATAGTGAGCCAGTGATTATAACACACACAGGTACTATATCTTATATGAAGATGATTATATCACTGCTCTAAACACTGTAATAAGGAACTCTTTTAAGGCTTCTAACACTGCTACACGTGCCATGAATATCTTGCCTTTAAAGCGAGCAGCTTTTGTAGTAAACCATAAAGTGTTTTGCTTGGTAATCATTTGAAAAGTGTAAGATTCAATTTTCAGTTCCCCACAATTGTAGGAAGACGCTGCCTTGAGATGCACAACGTCTTTGTGTAATCCCACCATATCGCAGAGATTGCAGGGCGGGAAGAGGGAGTGTTGCTAAACCTCAGAAAAGCTGGACTTTTTCCTCTCGGCCTCTGCAGCCGGATTCGATACAGGGATTACACCCCCCCACCCCCCCCCCCCCCCCCCCCCCCCCCTCTTTCCCCCTCCGCTCCTTCTCTATCTCACCCTTCACTTGGACCGTGACAGAGACTGTCACCTCGGACGGCTGCGGGGAGCCGATTGCTCCTCCACAGAGCAAACATCGCTCATTTGCCAGAACACAGCTGCCCCCCCCCCCACTTTGACAGCCGACGAGGGAAGCTCTCAACCCCCGTCACGCCGAACAAGGCCGCTTGCACTTGGTAAACAAAGCAGGACAGCTGTCAGGGCCCGTGGTGATGTGCGAACTTTGGGACTGTAAGAGGAGCGGCGCTTTAGCACCACCTTGTCCTGGCGACTCGCTGATCGGATCGGCACGCGGCGGCCGGCGGCGGCGGCAGCGAGCTCCTCCGCCGTGCGATTCCCAGTCCTCATCCTAGCGTCCCCCCGGGGACTTCACGCTTGCTTCTGATTTGCTGCTCGTATCGGACTCTCTTTTGGATGACTGCTCACATCCGTTCTAGGATGTGGCGCGTATCGCACTCCGAGGGCCCGACAGCGCCGTGAAACGTCTGCGTGCCGTGAATGTGTCTTTGTTTCAGCCCCCCCCCCCCCCCCCCCCATTTTCAATCAAGCCTCACATGTTTTTGGGTGCTTTCGTCCTGCATAAGCCGTTATCGTTATCACAGAGGTTGACTTTGTGATTTTCTTTTGAAGCTAGAGAAAATCAAGAAGGTTTTTTTTTTTTTTTTGTTGCTTTTTTAAAATGTAATCTCGATGGAGTCCAATGTGAGGGGGGAACTGATTGGGACTCCTCCCGCTGGGTGGGCTGCCGGAGCCCCAGAAAAAGAAGGGCCTTGATTTCAGACTTGACCAAAGAAGAGGCCGAGGCAGAGCGAATATCAGCGCTGTTACCCGACACTGACGCTGAGTGCCCTTTCAGGGAGTCGACCACCAAAACGACCTTCGGGCGACGACGCGTCAGGATGCCATCCGAGAGGTCGCGCTCTTCAAAACCGCAACAGACAAATGGTCTCAACCTTAGATTTCCTTTGATCAAAGTGTCGATGCATCACCGTCTCATGATCCAGTGTGCTATTTCAGTCCGACCCCCACCTTGCAGTACGGGCCCGGCAGGGTCAGCTCGTAGCAGCGTTCCTCTGTGAAACCCTGTTAGGGTTGAGATCGCATCACTCACCAGCCTGTGATTGGTCAATGAGACCAGTCGAAACACTTTGGTAAAAATAAGAACGTTTGTGTCTCCTTGGAGAGCAAAAACAATTGGAGAGATTTCAGAGGGAAATGTACTTTTTACTGCAGT
The DNA here is from genome assembly GCF_949316345.1 of Pungitius pungitius. Classification (NCBI taxonomy): domain Eukaryota; kingdom Metazoa; phylum Chordata; class Actinopteri; order Perciformes; family Gasterosteidae; genus Pungitius; species Pungitius pungitius. The sequence goes on from NC_084901.1 coordinate 9,715,710, forward strand.
GCAGTGTGACAGCTACGGGTGCTGATTGCATTTTAGATTTAAAAAAAAGTTATTTTTAAATTCTTCCACATATAAAAAACTAGTCCAACAGCAAAATGCTGCCGATACAAGTCCAATAATATGATGAATAATAGTGTTGCAAAGTTTTGTTTTGTTAATAACATTCAGTTTCTTTTAGTTTAATATCACAGTTGTTTGCATTATGGGAAATATAGTAATTTACTTTCTTTACTTTTGTTTTACGCACTTCTGCTACATAGCTGTTGCTTAGCATATCACGACCGGTCCAAAGCATGTGAGCTTTAGAGCTTATCTGTAAAAATGATCTGTATACATTATCTGTATAACAAAATAGAACAGGTTATACTCAGAGTTTGATATATGCTAAACATTTTATACTTAAGTCAGATTATTCATAATTTACAATAAATTATTTGTACGTTTTGATATGCAAATTTGATTTAAAAATAAAAAAAAATCTGTTATTTGCCATAAACTTAAGAACTGACATAAAGTCAAACACTAGAATCCAATTTCACAATCCTAAACAGTTTTTTCGAGGACATGAAGGCAATGAAGTCAAACTGTCAGAACGCCTCCAAAGCAGGTCTGATCACAAAATGGCGTTTTTGTCAGGCCTTTTAAAGAACCTGAAATGGTGTCACATTCACAGCAAGTGGAGCAACTGGAAGGACGCGGGTCTGATCCCTGTGACAGCGCGGCGTCCTTGTACGAGAATCCCCAGGTCGCCGTGCAGCGCCGCAGAGGAGTGTGTCAGCTCGATGACTGAGGAGCAACAGTGGGGAGGATAAATAAATGATGTATGAGAAATTATATTTATACCTGACAACCAGTCAGGTGCGGGGGGAGTCAGCAGGAAGCTGCCCGGTCCGATGTGATTTCAGCCTTGTGGTTCAGCGTTTCACGCCGCTGCAGTTTCTAATTTCTAATGGGTTGTTTCATTCGACTCAATTGACTGCTTATCGTCTTCTCACCAACATGTCAAAGAAAAGTGATTATTTAAACATTCGTGACAGTTACCGGAGTTCTTCCTCAAGATGAAAAGGGGGGGTTGACGGGACATGGCAACCTGAGTTAGAGCCTTTATTTTGTATTCCTTTTTTTTTTGCTGTCCCTCGGTATGGCAATTAAGTAAGAAGCCAGAGCCTGTTTCAAAGGCTTTTTGATTTTGACATGTATCAGAATATTAAATGCAATTTTTGATTTGTACCCTTTTGATAACAGAAATGACTTTCTTTATCTGAGAGAAGAGGACTGTTTGTTCCATTAGATTTTATTATTTCCATATTAATTTGACTTTCTTTAAACCCCTTATTTAGCATTTCTAAGCACTCTAAAATTAGTTTAACTAACTAACTTTAATGTGAGCTCATTCTTACATGTTTATTATTATGGCCCTGACAAATTAAAACAACTTTGGTGGGACTATAAGGGAGTAAATATCCATACAAAACATATGGGAATACATATGCTATATTATCACTGCTCCCACTCAGCGTGATTCATTATCAGAACGCCGTGCATCGGATAGGCCAAATAAAAAAAAATACACACTGAGCTCTATATTTTTGTATGCATCTATATACAGCTCATCTACTTTGTCAAAGAGGCTGAAAAGCATACGGCAAAATTGATTCGTCTGTCACTCAAAATCAGCCGTTACAAGTCAGTCACAAAGTAAAGTATCACACACAAACACGCTTGCGCACACACACACACACAGACGTGTAATGCTAATGAGGGCCTTCAATCAAATAAGATCCTCGACTACGTTGATTATATCTCCGTGGCAAGAGTTTTGTCCGTGTCCAGAGAGAAAATAAGCTCACGCCAGAACAAATGACAACCAGAAGAGATTAGTTGTGTTTAGGTCCCGCTCCACAACGAGTTTGAAGTCATTTCTATATGCGCACACAACCTGAACACGCAGCGTGCAGGGACTGGCCCCTGTGACCCGTGAACTGCTATTCATCTACGATTCACAGCTGGCTAGAATTGTTTTAAGAAAATAGAGAAGAAAAACTATTTAAGAAATACCATGGGGGGGGGGGGGGGGGGGGGGGACAGGAATACACTACACTCCGAGGTATCCCGCCATTTATCATCATTATTAAGCAAACAGCCAGTGCCTGAGTGTGTTGACCGGCCCCCGCCTGGCCTTTCCTCTCCGCAAAAGCGCATTCTGCAGGTTTTCCCTTTGCTGTCTAATGAGCTGTATTACTAAAATATGTTTGTTTTTGTCTGCATAAACTGTGACAAATTCTAGCTGCATTTACAGAGAGGGGGTTTCGTATCAAAAGGTACGACATTGGAGGCCCAGAGAAAGAAGATGCTATCTAAACAACAACAGAGCCCACAGAAGAGGAGTGTCAATCAAAACATTGTGATATTCTTGCGCTTTGTGTGAAATATCTCCACGCCGCAGTTCGTGAAGCTCAACGGGAGAATGAGGGGGATCAGACAAAAGCAAGAGGATTTACTACAGAAGACGAGGTGACATGGAAACCAGTACATGTGAGCTCCCACGTTGTCGTGCCATGTTTAAGAGCTATTTTCCTTATTTAGATTTGGGCTTTTTTGCCACTGTGTCTTCACTTGTCACCATGGAAGCTACCCCCCCCCCCACCCCCCCACCCCCCCCCCCCCCCCCCCCCCCCCCGCCGGGACAGGCTCGACGCACTTCCTTCTGTCTGTGCAATCGGAAACCCAGAAATTCCCACCTCGGATCAGTTGCAGCCAATAAGGGCGGTGAGAAACATGAACAGCGTCATATCTCGCACGCTTTGATGAGAGGAAAAGGTGAGGAGTGAGGTGTCGGGAGCGCACGGCGATCTATTTTTAGGCGTCTAATGAAACTTTTCAACGCCAGGACATAAATTGACAGATGATTAAGTAACTCTTTAATTAGCTGCCGAGCTCAGTTTCAATGTTAGTTTCATCTGGAAGGTACAAGCAAATGTGGAATCGTTTAGGACTCGGTGTTAGCGCCGATGGTTGCACATCCTTTTTTTATGCAGACAGTTCACATCTCCATTTTTGCCGATAGCATCTACGGGAGTTATAGCAAAAGGTGTGATCTAAAACGCTGACTGTGAAGACCAAAGAAGTGTCTCACTGTGTCATTTTGCCGTGATGTTTAACACCATTGTGGAGGAGCCGTGGAGGCCAATTAATACATCCACAGAGGGTGGAAAAAAACACCTGCAGCAAGATTGGGTTAAGGGTCTGGGTCGGTCTGGAAGTCTTTCACCGTCACTGTCTTCCTCCTTTATGTATAACACCTGCAGCTGACTGCAACACAAAACTACTTTTCTACAAAGCATGCTGGGAAATGTAGCACAGCACAAAACAGATAATGTTTGCTCAATAAAAAGGGATAAATGCTGGATATTTTGAAATGATTCCGGTAGATCCATTGGGGGTCTTATAATTAAGGTTGCAGTAATTATTACTTCAATCCTCAGATTTTTATGTTGTGTATACAATTTCAGAATAAGTTGAAATACAAGATGATTTTTCTCTGACAATGGGGTGTTACATGAAAAAAAAAAGACTTGATTAATTTGATTTTCCACTTTTTTGCTGATTACTTTTCTGTCGATCCTCTATTGAGTTGGTAACTGAAAATGGAAAACATTTTTCTAGGGGCTTTCTGGTGAACATCTGCTGCTGCACCATTTGAAATTTGAAAAAGTGGAAGTTAAAGTCTCCGAGATCTTTGTGAAGTTGTTTGGTTATCGACAGTTTGAATCCCTGAAGGTCAATAAAGTCGAATGATCATTGAATCATCAGTCAAAATTTCATCACGTCAATCCATCAATGTTTTTTTTTTGTCCTTTCTTCAAAAGGGTATGAAGAAACTTGTGCTCTAATAAACAATTTCTTCCTCATCACTGCAACCTGTACAAATTGACATTTTTGGAATACCATGGTTGAAAAAAAGGAATCTAATTCAATTCAGTTTGAGTGAAGACGTTTTTATAATAATTACGTCACAACTGTAAACATATTGTTGGATTCGTTTTGGCTTTCCCTTAAAAAGATTTAAGCCGTAAGTCTGATGTGTTTTTTTCACATCACACTGAAATTCCCTCGCCGCAGTGATTGTAGCCTTGCACTCCAGAATGTGTCGGTACGCTGTGAAATCGCTGTTGGGTGTATTTAAAAGGTGCAACTGAGCCGTCTTCTTACCACAGCAGTTAGAGGAAACAGACTGTAAACCGACAACCAGAGAGGGAATTGAAGCAGAGATCGAGGCTAGTTCCACCATCACCAAAACCATGTGACGCCCAATGAAATCCGCGTATGAGAGAGAGAGCGAGAAAGAGAGAGAGAAAGCTGAACAGTAGGAAAAGAAAACTGGACACGAAGGGCAGCCGTGTCGTCTCATCCTAATTGTCTTTGTATCACAACGCTAGCCGCGGTCCCAAAAGTGCCACCGATGACGAGTTCCGCCGGCACGGGCCATAAATCAGCGGCGCCCCGCGTCCCCTTATCTCCTGCTCTCTTGCGTTGACCTCCCTCGCGTGTCGGAGGGGAAGCGTGCGCCCGCCGAGCGCCAGAGGCGGGCCCTGATAGGGCTGCTCCTCCCTGCGCCAAGCTGGAAAGGGCTGCTGGGAGGGAAAGGCCAGAGGAAGGGGAGATGGGGCGTCGGAGGGGGAGGGGGGGAGGGGGTCAATTTAATTACACAAGGCGATTGAGCAGAGCGCGCAGTCTTTAAAATGAAATTGCACCGGGTTCTCTCTCTCTTTTTTTTTTGCGGTTGCGCTCCGGTGTTTTACATCACAGAACAATGGGGCTCGAGTTATTTTAGCCGCGGCCCTCGTGAGGCTTATAATCCAGGCTAAGTGACAGGCTAATTTGTGGTATTAGATTGCTTTCATTGGGTCGTGGGCCCGCTTTGAACGTTAGCGGGACGAAAAGGCCGCTCTGACTCGGAGGTCACATTGACTTGCATTGAGGTGGAAGTGGGATATGAGGAGGGAGGTGTGGGGGGGGGGGAGGGGGCGGCTTTCAGAGGCCATATTTCCTCAGTCGTGTTCAATATGCTCACCGAAGATGGAGAAAAAGCACGAAGGACCCAGCCGAAAGTGTGGGGCGGAAAACTTTCCAACGGGCCCAGATCAGCCGAGCATCTGGTCTGATCGTGATGAATTTAGTTGGTTTAGAACAAATGTCGAGACCTCGCAGGGATCCATCAAAAAGGACAAGATGCCCCGCTATTGGTAATGACAACATCCAGCAGAAGATCTCTCTGTGAAGAAATCCCAATCTGTGAGTGCATGTACATAGGAGGCAGGGTCAGCCTCGTTACGCCTAAGCCCTGAAACACAGGCCGCTTTCTTTAACAATAAGACGGGAACCATGCCCAGTCAACTTATCGCTGATGACCGCTCACAGTGTCAGAGGCCAGGACAAGTAATTAAAGGCAAGAGGAAAATGGAGGATTAGTTTAAATTAATCCGCAACTTTTCCCCTTTTCTGGCAGAAAAGGCCGTTACGGAGGGATATTGAAATGTGGCGTAGCATAGCAGAACTAATGGCTCGGCAGCTCTCGCCCTGACATGAGAAGGGCCTAATGGATCCACCGCCCTGGCTGAGATGGCTCAGCCAGATTGCGGATGTGGATTTAGGTAATTTAGAATATGGTTGGACCCCCCCCGTCCTTCTTCAGTGAGAGAAAATGTAATGTATGACGGTGAAGGCTAAATTATGAAATTCCACATTTAGGGAATCTCGCTCTGAAAATGGGAAAGCATACGCTATTGGAATACATATGGAGGGTGGGGTGTAAAGGGCAGCAGGAGACTGCAAATGATAAATGCTGGTTTTGAGTCCAATGCAATCGGGGGGATTTTGAGACAGTGTTGTGGGATTATCTCCCAACGAGCTGGGGGTTTATTTCACGCTAATTATTGGTCAAATAAACAGTTAGCACAGACAGCTTTTTCATAATTTACACGATGTATTTCAGCAATTTAAATTTGATGAGTGAGACCGTCTTTAGCCGTGCTTTGGCCAGAAAATGAGTCATTAATTGTGCAAATTCAGTCAGTGTTGAAGCATATTTCTAACTTGAACTGCAATAATAATATTGCATAAAATGTGACAAGTTGTAAGAAAGCGAGGAATTGTATCACATTAGTTACCCGTGTATATTGTTAATAGTATTATTGGCTCGTCATTTAACATTTCGTTATGTTCAGTATGGCAGATAATGTAATGCAGTGATGTTATCTTATCTGAGAATTGATTACCTCTCAAAACTTTATTGCATTTTCAAGCCATGTTAACACAATTTATTACATTGCACCAAGTTATTACATCATCTATCAACAAAAAAAGGAAAGACCTGTGTGTTTGTGTGAGTGTGTGTGCGTGTGTGTGTGTGCCTGTGTGTGCCTGTGTGTGAGTGAGACACATTAGAAAAACTGAATTTAAATGTATAATTAAAAAACTTATAAATTGGACATTTCTTTCTACAGCTATCTTATAAAATTATTTTTATTGAACAAAGAAGGTCATTTCAATGCCTCTGAACAATTAACTAATTTCATGTTTCTTTAGACTAAAATTAAGTTACGCAGTCTGTACTCTCATTTGGTCGACAGCCTCTCAAACACATCGAGTAGTTCAATCGAGTATTTCATGTGAAGTTTTTTGGAAGAAGAGAAATCTAATTGTGTACAATTCATGTTTCCGGGACTTGTTGCCCTCAAACATTTCCTACGTTATTCCAGATCTAAAAGAAGCCAAATTACAAAGAGAAATGACTCAGGTAAATCATGTAATCTGATACTGCACTTAGATGCACTGTAAGAACCTCATTACAGTAGATCCACAAACACAATAAGATGTCTCTTCTACCAAAGAACTCGACCAGTAAGAATATATTGAACTACTTCCTGGTTTTGTGAATGAGTCAGACTGAAATGTGTTGTGTTAAGTGTGGCATGAAACAAAGACTGACTTTTGGTCTCCAGTGCTGCTACAGGACAAAGAAATGAGTTGGTCCTCACTCCTATGTCTGAAACTGTGCAATGAGATCTCATTGGTCAAGCCACAGACACCATAGGGGACCATGTGCTCTGTCGGTCGGTGAGAGATTAAGACAATATCTTCAGTCAACTCTCTTTCCAGTTTGGCTTTGTTGATCAATAGCACTAAGGACTCAGGCTCAACCCAAAGCTCCCGAGAGGTTCGGCACCCCGAGTCCTCACTCCCGGCCTGAGGAGCTCAACCAGAACCAAAGCTTCTTCTTCCCCCACAACTCTTCCCCAAGAACCCCGATTAATCACCGCAACAAAGGACAGAGAGGATGGCGAGTTAAACGTGACTCGGGGAAACCCAGGGAACCAACGCGCAGTAAAGCTATGTCTGGGCACAAGTGAGATTGGCATGTGTTGTTGTTTTTGTGTTGATGTTTACTGTATTGTTCAACAAGCAATTGTGTGTGTTTAAGAACTAACCATTACACCTGTCCCTCCACACGTAGATTTACCTACAAACACGGCCTCCTAGTAACACCTCTGCCAGCTAGTAGCCATGTGCCGTTAGCTTAGCTTCCAGCTAGCCCTCCTTTTTCAATTGTATCTCCCCCCTCCTTATCTCACACCTATACTTCTCCCCCTCCACATGCAAATTCGTGTTTTTATTGTTAAGATATTAGGACATTGTAAAATAGTTTTTGTGGATTTGAAACACTATTGATTGGATTGTTGGAAGTTTATCAAATCTGTAGTCTTCCTTTATTAATTTGTGCAAATCTACTGTGATGGTGGTTGGAAACATGGTCCAGTATTTGAAACTAAACCTTCAATTCCTTTTAAATGAGTAAATATCAATTATGAGACATAATTTATAGTTTGGGTATTAGTCCCTTTTTTGGGTGGTGGCCCGTTAATTATTTCCTTTGATTATCTTAGTGATTATTCATAATTCTAGTTTCGCACAAGCTATTAAGCCAACAAGTGATAGCTCAAAAACATCCAAATTCACAACTTATTGCAACCTAAAGAGGTTTTGTTTTGGTTATCCTTTTGGTCTGAAGTATATTGTATATGAAAACACATGAATATGGCACCTTGTCTCTCTGCTGTCATATTATTATTTATTGGAACTGGGACCTTTTCGAGGATGTGAATGCAATAACTACTGATTAATAATGTGAAAGTGTGGAATCGCCCCAATTTAAATGCTGCAGACCGGTCTCAATCATTCTTCATTAAACTTGCGATGATCTATGATCCAAATCGAAAGGAAATCTGCGGGAGAAAATTGACGATTCCAAGAGAAATATGTTCCTTTCATAGATTGTTTTGAAATACACACTTAATAACAAATGTCCCTTTCATAATAAGAGCGTAGAGGGCATACAGCGGCGTGAAGAGGAGCGGGACGTCGCTGGGGCCGTCTGAAGGCCCCACTCAGTACGGGCCACGCCTGACTCCGACAGGTGCCGGCAGATAATTGGGCGCCCTGCCGGGCTTTAACCGCAGCGCTGCTGTCTCCTGGAGCTCATTACTATCACTCAGAAGCTCCCCCTTTAAAAAGCTCCGCAGCCACATGACTCATCGTATTTGGTAAACCCCCGACTGAAATCTCTTGAAACGCTGCCATTAAAGGGTCTGTCAGCCTGCGGGCGTCTGAGGTGCTGTTTGGACGGATAAATGATTGCACTCGGCATGAGGTTTGACACACAGGTTCAACGGCGTGCAAATACACGCACACGGCGAGGCTCAGTCAGTCTTGTTAGGGAAAAAAAAAAAAAAAGAATGTGCTTCATGCTGATCACACCTTGGAAGCACAGCTTTTACCTCGTTTCTCCCTTAATAAATATTGGCATATGTTTTAGCCAGCTCATTAGCTTATTAGATAGAAATAGCTGGCGACAATATGATGGAAAGACTTGTGGGAGAATTCGGACTAAGAAAGAAGGATGTTGCAATTACCCTTAAGACTAACTGACAACCCACTAAAGCTATTCAGACTGAATGTAGCCCCCAATAGGTCATGGGGAGGGTCTGCTGTTCCCAGTGAGAAAACATGAACCAGGAAATGAAAGCGACTTACAATAAGTGCATTTCCACATAGAGATACAAACTCAGAAGAACAAGTAACAAGAAAGTACAATTTTCATCAAATAAGCAGTTTCAGAACATGTTATAGAAAAGTGCCATTATAAGTACAATTTAAGTGCTACCATTTGTTAGTGCTACGGTTTGCTAGTGTTTTTAGTAAAGGTAGAGACACCAAGACACCGAACAATGGTATGACTTAACATTACATCCCATTAATGCAGGTATGTACAATAATGGGCTATTCTTTTTTTTCATCTAAATGTTAGGAACAATTAGCAAAATGCTACAAAGTCAAAGGTGTCCAACAGATTTGGGGGTAAGCACATGCCAAAGTAACAAGCAATATTTCCAAGGTGGTGGTTGTGCGTTTCACAGACTTTCGATAAAAAGAGCTAAACTTATTGCTGCTGTTATTGCCGTCCATTTCCGTTTACCACCATGGGACTTCATTCCCCAAATTACAAACATGTCTTTTAGTTTAGTTAGAAACTAGATCAAAAGATGATCGGCCTCCCCGTTGACTACCATACATATTTAATTAGAAAACGATCCACTAGAACAAGAGGGACTTTGTCTCTCTATAGCATTCAGTGACAGAGATAATTAGTTAATGCCCCTAAAACAACTTTCTCAAATCATATCATGATGTGGAGTGATGGATTTCTGGAGAACTGTTGTGGTTTTCTGTGCACAGCATTGTGACCAGTAGGCATCATTAGGCTTTTTGAACAAATACAGAGTCTCTCATCTTTGTCTGATTATTTGCTCGCTAGACAGCAGGCTGGAGGGGACCAAAAGACATCACATGAGTGAGCAGTCAAACTCTGCGTTAAAGGGCTGCAGAGTACAATCTGAGTGATCTGAACGTCAAAATATTTCCTACAAAGCCAGGCGATCGCTGCTATGTTGGCGACCGCGGAGCTAGTCGGTAATTGATTCACCTCCTTTTGTCCATTTTGGAGGAGAAAGTGAATGAATTTGGTTGTCATTGAATGAATGCAGCAGTTTGACACGTCCGTGGCTGGGACAATAGTCAGAGCGAATGTTGGATTTTTAATGTCACGAGAGCAAACCCAAATCTTAAGTGAATAGGTACTCCTGCATAGGTTGCTAAACAGATGTTGTTTGTTGTGACGCACTCTTTTGATCTTTTGATAGCAGAGTGTTCTTGTAAATGGGGCAGATGCTCCTCAGCATGTACCACATCTAACACCCTTGACTAAAGCCTCCTCAGGATGTGACTGCAAATTGCTGTGCTTCATGAAGTGGATGTTAAGAGGATTTACATTTTACAAAGTTTCTTTCTCATCTGTCCCACGTCTGTCTTTGTAATCTAAACCCAATCTGTAAACCCGTAGGATGATATCACCACTTTAGTGAAATGCCAATAAGAGTCAAGAATTGAATCAAGTTACAGAGGTACGTCTTTGGTACCCCAATGGCAGGAGCGCCTCACACTCTGCAGATATAAAGACATAATTCTGCGATTTATATTTTTCAACTCAGCAGTGATGAGGTACTTGATATCGGTCCTGGTAGAAATCCACCTGTTTGTTGTCTAATCTAGGTTCTCAAATGAAGCAGAGGTTTTTATTTCATGAATGTACCTTTTGGGGATTTCTAAATCACTAAATCATTTGTTCATTGCGTGATTATTGCTTAACACCATTACCGTGATGTCTCATAGATAACAGAGAAAAATTGCCGTTCCCAACACAATGCCTTTCCATTATTAATGTTTTCTCACGGTGCACTTATTCACACTCTCACACAGAAGAGCGCGGAGGAAAACTCCTCGGTTTGCGTTCTGGTCTTAGTTGTTCCCTTTTCGCCAGATTGCGGTCTGCCACTTCAGGACGGCGGAGACGTTGTGAGCGCCAACTGCAGCTTCCATTCACATGATGAGTACCATTTTCTTTCTTTAAGCAATACCAGCCCCTGTGATACAATTGAGACTAAGAAATGAGGTGTATTTTCACGAGTACAGTCCTGCCTGATGACTCACCAGTCATGTGTGCTGTCTGAGGAAGAGAGACACTGCTCATGGCAGGTGTTTCCTCACTTCTGGTTTAGTAATTGCCTGTCAGCACCTTGAGATTGAGATTGACCATGTAATTGGTTCCAATGCTGCTCTGAACTCATTTAAGTTGACTATTTGAGAACTTGATTTGGGCTGTGTCCTTCAGAGCAACCGAAAAGAAAATCTTCAGTTCAGGGGCAAACCAATCCGCCGATAATGTGCGGCTTAAAAAGACGAAGACGGCTGAAAAGCTTAGTGGGTCATCCGTCTCTGACAGTCAGATCCAGCACTGACAGGTCACGGGGCATCGCATGGCACCGCTTTTCACTGACAAATGTGACACCCTCCATCAGCGCCGTGCATTTCATCTTTTGGGGTTTCAACACATCCTGTCCAAAGGAACAACAACAAGTACAGAACCAACTGTTGAACTGACGGCCAACGATCCTCTTCAATAACGTCCGTGTTCTCTGCTGCCGATATGTGACAAACATATGAATAAATAAGTCAAAGTAAGGGTCATGAAAGCATGTGATGCCCATTGTATAGGTCTATAGATTAAAGGTGGAGCATGTTGCAGGGTATGGTTGTAAAATGATCATCCCTCTTCATTCTCCTATTTGATGTGTAGGAAAGTGCAGCTATGCTGTGCCTCTAAGCAGCTTTGAAGTCAAAAGTTTCAACAATGATGAATACAAGATAATCGACATGAAGCAATTATTGCGCTGCATCCCCTTCGCCGCTTGTTTTGTCTTAAAACCAGCGCCTCGGGCCTAAAGAAAACTTTAATTAGGAATATTTGAACATGAGTTTTTCAGGTAACTATAACAAATTGGCAACCGTCTCAAGTGACACCAGCAACAGCTGGCGTGTACATCAGCAAACCAACAGATCCAGAACCTCGAGACCGGAGCTCCGTGGGTTGTACAGTCTGGGGGCTGTTTCTGGCATGTTCCTGCAGTAGCAAACCAATGCGACTGCATATCTCCTCTTTCTCGCACTCCCACTACTGTATAGCAGCCTGATGTTGAGCCGGAGAGAACAAGGAGCTGCAGAGGCAAGGGCGTGATGCAGAGTGTATTCATCACAACCTGCACTGCTCTTTTATCCTGCATCAGAAATAGTTTGGGTTGTTTTGTCTGTCGGGATGCAAGAATTTCCGCTGATGTAAGATCACAGGATTAGAGTTGAATACATGAGACAGTCTACGTGACATTGGATTAAACACAGTGAGCCGAGTAGAGGAGATTCCACATAGGCTAGTTTTATCTTTACACAAACAAATCCGTTTAAGCAGATCACAAAATCAATGCTTTAAAGTAACCACGCACTTTTATGAAACTACAGTGACTTATTTTAGTATTCTTTCATGATCATGGCATTCGTGTCGCTGGATACATTGCCTAGTTAGCACACTGGATTAGCTATGGGCTAACGTCTTTAGCAGCAGAGGGCCATGCTTTGTGGAAGTATCTCTGCTCACGTACTTCCTTCTTTTTCTTGAGATTGGGCCGAGGGTCGTGTAGATAAATGAGCATCAATGCTGCTAATGGTAAATCTCCCAAACTATTACTGTAATCTAAATCATTTTGGGCTTCACGGAAATTAGGAAGTAGCACGTTTCATTTGTAAAGTGCTGAATGAAGGTAATTAAAGGCACTTTACATGGTTAAGAAACTGAAGAGAATGAAATGACAATATAAACAAAGGAGATGAAAAGACAGCAGCAAAGAAAACAGCATCCATAACCACCATCCCAGGTTAAAAGCAGATTTCCATAGATGAGTTTGAAGTGTAGTTTTTAAAAAGTGGTGCGTCAGAGGTTGTCCGCGATCTTTAAACCATCGTCCTTCAACTTCTGCAACGAAAATGTGGTTTAGAAAAGATCAACCGCCAAGACATAGGGATTGAAGCAGGATATTTTACTGGATAAAAGCATTATATTAATTTTGTAAATTGGTTTCGATCTTTTAAAATACATTTTGGACTGGACCAATAACAGAGACCAGCAGCGCCGCTCGCTGTGTGCGTCAGAAAAGGAAAACGATTTGACGCAATTCCTTTAAATTCTGCCTCTGAGAAACGTTTTTAAACCCTAAAAACTAACATGGTTTCTCCAGCTCCTTCTCTCCCTCTCTCCCTCCCTCCCTCCCACTCTGTGTTTTATACCTCTCCTCTCCTCTCATATCTCCAGCTGTCGCCGGGTAGAATGTAAATGAGCCTCTCAGCAGCGAGCCTGCGCCGGTGTCAGCCCTCTCCTTAGTCTCTGGTCTCATTAGAAGCCGAGTGCAGCTGACATTTACCCAGCCGCTGTGTTGACTAGCTCTTCATGTGCGCCACAAGGGTCAAAACAATACACGCCGAAACCTCAACTATCCAAATGTCTTTGGAAAGGAAGGTTGCTGGGGTCTGGAAGATAACTGAATGTCGACAAAAAAACAAAAAAAACAAGCAATAATATGCCATTATGAAGCTTTAAAATGTGAAAACAAAATGATTCCTCTACCTTTGTTTCTGAATGCGTGTTGGAGAGATTTGAAGCGTTCCCGATGTTGTGTGTCTTTGCCCTATTGTGTTGGCTGGAAGCATCTGTAAGTTGTCAGTGTGTGTGTGTGTGTGTGCGCCCTAAAGTCAGCAAGACAAATTCCTGGCAGCTGGACTAATTAAGATTCAGAATTCACAGTAAATACTCACTCATTGGTTTTTTTTTTTTTTTTCCCCTCTGCTAAGAAGACGGATTGTTTTACTCGGGTAACCTGCATGATTTTTTTTTCTCCACATGACTTGCTCCCGGTCTGCCCACCAGAGAACGTCTGTACAATTTACACAAATTTCCTTGGATTTCGGGGGCGGGGGGAGATGGGATGACAAAAAGCCGCCTCTTGAGCCCTACAGTAAGCCAAAGAAACGGTTGAAATTAATAGGATGGCCACAGCTATTTCCTGACTCTGCGTCCTCTCGGGACCCCGCAGCTCTGTTTTTCTGCGGTCCGCTCATCCTGTTACTAATGCCTGAGTCTGTGTAACCCTTATCTCCATGCTCACGACACGGCCTGATAGGGCTCTGTGTGTAAGCAATTAAAACAGCTTATTTGCCAGATAAGTGGGGGAGAGCGGTCAGATTGAAAGCCACAGGCTGCCAGTATCAGGTCTTTAGGTTACACACACCCCCCCACCCCCCCCCGCCCCAGGGTTAAATAGCCCGGGGGGGGCTCAGAGTGAGCCGAGCGAGGCGCACAGCTCAGTGTTACTGTGTGGAGAGGGAAACACACACAGGACCCTGTGTCTGTTTTCACCAAAAGAAATATGGATCCATCGTCATACATACAGATAAGAGTAGCTGTATAGTCCTACCTTCATTTGAATGGGGGATTTTATTATACCTCCATAAATGTTATTTTGCTAAAGTTCCCACATTACAATGCCTTGCTTGACCTTTGATCGCACACCGGAGTTATGTCATCGATGGTGCTCGGTTATTCCAACATCAAACAGGTTTTGATGTATTCATTTATCTGTTGATAATAATAATATTCTGCAGACCAAAACAACAGAACGAACGCACTACATTTACTTTTTGGATCTGCTGTACAGTTGTCGGTCGGCTTCCCTCCTCTCTGGTTTGATTGTGATGTAACAGACGGATGGCGTATCCCGCGTGGATAACAAAGCAAGCAGCTGACAGTAGCCTCCACAAGCTGAGCGATAAGAGCCAGCGTTAGACAGACAGACGAGTAGAACGTTACATTTTTCAAAAGCTCTACCACATCACACAGTCTTATTTTCGAGGAGGAGCAATATCAGATAACGGGCTTCTTAAGCTCAGTCAATTATCTTTTGGACCGATTGGCTCACACGGGATGACATGCCAACATGTGTGGATTGAAATGAAGAAAGCATCCCAGAGTCTCTGAAGACGACGGGGCACAGTGGGAAGATGGGGGGGGGGGGGAGACTTTAGACCTTGGCCGTGACCTGAACAAACGGTAATGAGCTGCGAACTTCTGCCTCAGCTCAGTGCTGCTGTGGTTTTCAGCGTGCTGAGAGCTGGTAAACAGGATATTGAGTCCCAGGTGGGTTCAGCTCGCTCCATGAAAGCAGCGAAAGGCCTACAGCCACCGAAAACTAAACGGAAAGAAGGGGATGAGTCGGTGACACGAATAAGGTGGGGGGGGGGGTTCTGTGTTTCTGCTGTCCGAAATGCTCCTTAGGGGTGTTTGCTGGGAGGCATCCGGAGCCGGGGCTTATCCTGCGTGACGGGCACATGTTTGGGAGCCACTGGGCCGCACACAGAGCAACACTAAGACGCTGCTGAAGAGATAAAACGTCCCACACTGGGGAGAAAACCCCGGACACACACACACACACACACACACACACCGCCGCCGCTTCTCCGTGATCGCTCACTGCCGTGATCTCTCACTGCCGGGTTGAATGGATAACTATTGTGCGCCATACAATGTGCGTGTGGGGAAGAGTAAGGGCGGATGTCTGCGTAGGTGTTGTTTGTTGCATCAGGGGTTTCGGTAACTTTATTTAAATGAATATTTAAATTTAACCAGGTTGATGACTTAGTAGTTGCCTTGTGCATATTTTGTAGATAGAAATACATGTATAGCTACTGTTATTTGAAAGTAACAACACCTTATGTGACATTAAAACTGTCTTAGAGGGTTACAACACTGACCCTGTCATCACCACTGCCCCATTCAAGTCTGGTTGATGCGCTCTTCTTTTCTTTCCGGTCATCTCTACACTGACCTTTCTCCAAATGTAATCAAAAAGAACCCTTGATCACATAGTTAAGAATAAAAGAGTATAAACAGACAACCTTTGCATTCCAAAGAAATGTAACCCGGTCTAAAAGAAAAAATGAAATTTCCCTTGCCCAGGGAATGGGCCCTATGCCCAGAAAGGCCCTTCAAGTAGAAGTAGTATTTTAAATAATTTCAAAAGTGTGGCTATTATTTTATTAGTGTCAGCCTCTTGAGATGGATCACCATCATTGTCTATAAATTATTAAATGCATTATCAAAAGTTTTTTTTTTTTTTAATTAGTGCTGTGTCTGTATATTTCGAGTGATACCTTTCTGCAACTACTGCCAAAAACATGACAATGTTGTATTTATTTTACTTTTGGCACACCTAAACTCACTAATTAGGGGAGGGGATTAGAACTGAATTGAATTAGAAGTACGCGGCTCACGGTGTGTGGGTGCTTAAGCAATACAAAGGAAGAATCAACAGCAATGCTTATCACACTTTTGCCTCAACAAAAGTCCAAAGCAGCCTCAATCAAAAACAGGGATCGGACCAATCAACACAAAGCCCCGCCCCAAACTGTCAGCAGGAAAGCGAGACGAAAATGTAATCAGAGGAAGAATAAGAGGCGCCAGGAGAAGAAGGACGAGGTCGAAGGGGACGTCAGGAATCGCTTGTTATTATTTGATCTTTTTCCTGCAGAGCTCCTGTTTATTCAACGCTCGGTACACATTTTATTTTAACTCCGGATGAAACAGGGAGAGCAGAGCGAGCTTCGAATCAAATAGAATGTGAAAAAGAGTGTGGGGGGGGGGGGGATCCATGGCTTCCTGAAATGAAACACCCACTCAGCGGGTGTCAATCAGCCGCCGCCGATGATTTAAACGCATTCTGTAGTTTCAGGAGAAGAAGTCGCCAATCGTGCCGCTGACCTCAGAGCTCCGATGGAGGCCAGAAATCGGCCTGCTGCGTCTCCCAGATTCCCTCCAACGTGCCTCGACGTGTTTCCAACACTGTGCTCTTAGAACAATGATGAAAAAACCTGCCACCTGTAATGTCTTCATCTCTCTGGCTCCTCTGCGGCGTCGGCAATTAAAAGCGTTTTCCTTGAGACGCGTGACAACGTGCCGCCGCCGATCGCTCGGCGGTGAAGACGAGTGAGAGAGAACTCGGACAGACTGAGCGGAGTGGAGTCGGGTTCTCGGGCTCAGTTTTCTCCCACAGCGTCCCTAACGGAGATGCCACCTCAAACACAAACGGAGAGATCTCTCACTACGGCCATCACATGGACGAGTTGAGCCACAGCCAGCTGGAGTCCCGCTTTCACGGACTTGCCACAATAGGCTTTGGCACGTGTTGGAATAATGAACGTTCCTTTCATCCACCCATTAGCGATACCTGCTTCGATGGCAGACCTTGAACGCGCGCATGTGTCAGGGCAGAACGGCCGTGCACGAAAAAAACAGAAAGAAGGACGTGGCGCCCCTGTGATGTAATGGTAGGGGAAAGCTGTGAAGGTTAGGCCTTGATGGGCTGCAGTTGGGCATTGACCTTGAAAAGGTTCAAGTTGGGTGACCGTGGATCCGCCTGCAAAATACCAGGAGCCTGAAACTGAAGAGAATGAATGGAATTCAGCTGTCGTTCATTTTGTAATTTGGTGTTTTAATCATTTCTTACTCCATTGGATCCCGTCGGTGCTACTGTTCTTGCTTCAAAACATGTATTTGTAAATGCTGTCACAGCTGTTCAGCGCCAAGTCAGCCTCGTTGGCGAGGAGCAGCGGACCGCGGTGCCTCGGTGTCACCGCTTTGGTTTGATGGCGACGCGCTCCGTACGAGGTCACACAACCCACCAAAAAAAAGAGAGAGGTAACATCGGTCCAAGCCGCCTTCGCCTGCCAGACAGACGGCACCAGGTCGCCCAGCGCCAGGGGGAACCGGGCAGGAGCTCTGCACCCGATCAGCCGAGCTGCTGCTCGGGGGCCGCCGGTCGCTAGGAAGAAGCTGCTGGAGCCATATGACGTCATGTGCTCAGCGGCGAGAGACAGCATCAGTGGAAGAAGTTTATACCCAATTCACTCATGTGGAAATTCTAAATAATAATATTATCAGTAAAGCTATGTCTCTACGGCCAAATACTCTCCAGGCGCATGGTCACTTTCAGGCTGTTTGTAGCTATTCACACAGTCCCCAAAAAGGCCTCAAGTAGAATCGGAGGAGTCATTAGATTATTATTATTGTAACACGGAAGAGAAGGTTCTGCCACGCATGGATGTCATACAGCTACCTGGAAGTGAGAAAAGAGGCCAAAAATGTAGAAGCGATTGGATTATACAGTTTGTTTTATTCGGAGGGTCTTTTTTTTGACATGGACACTTTTGATGTTAAATTAAATAGTCAGGGGAAAGGTTAGGAAGGAGGAAGATAAAGGCACACAACGTTTATGCAGCTCCACCTCAGAGGAATCCCACCTGCTCCACTGTGTACTCTTTGGTGAGTAATTCATTTCTGTGTACAGTCTATTGTCCTGCCCCCCCCCCCCCCCACCCCCCACACCACGCATCACCCCAGTGTTGTAAACGCACAGCATGTCGCTTCGTTCCTTCTGTAGCAAATGAAAAGCTTTAGGAAGTGTGACCTGAGGAATTCCCCGGGGCCCAATTCCAACATAACGCTGAACCAGAAGAGGTTTCGACACGTAGCTCTGGTTTAAGTGAAGGCCGAAAGTACAACAGAGATCCTGCATACACTGGCATCTCTCTTTTTCTGCAGTGCACAGATGTTGTTCACCTACTGACTGCACACGTCTCACCCTGCTGCGGTCTCTGTGCTGGGGGAGCCCTGATTCAGTGAAAACAAAGTGAGTTGATT
This sequence comes from Pungitius pungitius, assembly GCF_949316345.1. Lineage (NCBI taxonomy): Eukaryota > Metazoa > Chordata > Actinopteri > Perciformes > Gasterosteidae > Pungitius > Pungitius pungitius. Next base: position 9,734,461 of record NC_084901.1, read on the forward strand.
GGAAAGCACCAATACAGGGTCTAACAGCTGGGAGACGTAGCAACTTTAATCACTGTAATTATATCAAGTCATTTAAATAGCATCACTCCAATTCCACGAGTTGTTCTCCTATTTTATGAATCAGTCACAGACACATGACTGAAAATGAAAAGTGTAAATCCAAGCCTCTAGGGGTTGAGAAGTTATATTTAAGCCGGATCCAATACGCATTTGGTTGCAGTCCTGATTGCGTATTGATGCGGGGCCGAAGGTCTACAGATAAAAAGCCTTGCAGTGTCTGAGTGGCTTTCTGTGCGCACCAGCCGACCGGTGATCACGAAACAAGCCAGAAAATGGGCGTCGGGGTCGCGTGGCTCTTACCTGTAATTGTCCCACTCCCTTCCCGCACCTTGACGCCCTCTCAAACCATCGGTGGGGCTGCTACTCCAATCCAGTGGCGTGTCTGTGATGTGGAGGCATTTGCGTGCTGGACTGGCGAGAAGAAAAAAACCCCAACGGGACCAACGGTAGAGGTGCCTGTAATGTTGGGGGGGGGGGGGGGGGGGGGTGTTAATCTTCTTCTGCTTCTTCAAAAATCAAACAGCCTTGTCAGAATGTCTTATTCGGGATGGTTTGCCTCTCACCCGCCGCACAGCCGAGACTCTCCTGCATCCAAAGCCCTGTTTATTCCGCTGGTCCACAAACAAAACTCTGATAACGCGCTTTAATTGCGTCCCGGAGGTGACACCTTTGGAAGCGGACGGTCCCACGCGCGATCACGGCGCACTCTCGCGACGAATGTGATGATTTGTCAAAGTGGGATCGATCCCGACCGATCGCTCGCGTCCGCGGTGTTCGCTTCGCCGCGTCTCTCCCCAGTCTGACAGCTGAGCTCCGCGCGCACTAACTTTTATGGAGACTCCGGAGCGCAGATCGCGGAGCGCGCCGCCGCCGCCGCTAACGCGTTACAGTATCCGGATTACCTGCAAGCACGTGGGTCATAGCGAGAGGGACAAGGACGAGTCGCCTCAGTTATCACCTCCAAAAGGAAGCTAGATTTAATAATCGATAATGATGTGATTAGATTTGGAAAACCACCAACTAACGTCACGATCAAATCAGCGATCAATACATGTATCATTGTACGTCAAGGTTTGGTTGCCAGGGGGCAATTAGTGGTTCACTGCTCTGAAATGACAACTAATAGGTCGCATCAATCGCATTTGATTAATAATTATTACTTAATTAAGCTCAACAGTGATCTATTCCCACTAACACAACTCGAATTCCACCAAACGCGAGACAATGACTAAAGACTAGTATCGGATCATTTGTGCCATTAACTGCAGCCACATTTAATCGTGTAAATAACCCTTTACAAGAGAAGCAGCTCAGCTCTCATCGTGAAAACAGGTCAGGTACTGCCACCATGTGGACATTTTACTTATTTCACCAAACCTCACCGACGTCCCTCCGGAAGAAACCGGAAGAAGAAGGCGATTAATACCGAGGCGAATATCGGCTGAAGTACAAATAAAGCAATATAGTTTGATCAAAAAGGTTTATTCCATGGTGAAAACATTCCAGACACACGCACGCACACACCCGATTTTTCTTTTTACAAACAGCAAAACTCCACAGTATAACACAGTAAAGTGTGAGGTGAAAAACCAAAAGGCAAATCATCAAAGTGACAAAAGCACAAAGGGATTGGCTTCTACGAATCATTCAAAAATAAAAGGGAACATTAAGAAAGTCTTTTCTGCTCTGTCCATCGTAGCAAAAGCACAAGAACCGATGCCGTTCATTTCTCCTTTTTTTACTTTAGGAAAATTGCATCCTAAGGCAACCGAGAGATATTTCACTGTCTGTCTGCTGATGGGAGCGAAGGTCCACGCGCTCCCGATCAAACGGCGCTTGTTGGGGCTGCTCCTGAAAGGCATCGGCGGCTGTAAAAGTAGTAAGTAGTCCACGGAGTCCTCCCCCCCCCCCCCCTTTCCTCAGAGTTCCTCAGCACTCCTCTTTGATGTAGATTTGCTCGTCTGTGTCGGACTCCAGGTGCTCCAGCCGGTCCGTCTGTCCGTTCATTATCTCGTCGGGGGTTTTCATGAACCTGGCGGACGGGAAAAACACTTCATTCAAACTTCCGTTGTGGAATGGATCCCAAAATAGGTCATGAAGAGTGTGGGCGGCCACTTTAACGCGAACCTACCTGAACAGCAGTCTTTGTCCAGGCTCCTTCCTGATGATGTTCAGTTTGTAGTAGTGTCTCAGTGCTCGCGACATCTTCTCGTACGTCATGTTGGTCCGGTTCTGTAGGAGGCAAAAGAACACGGGGGTCGTTACATGACGAGAATGTCTCCCACATCTGAACATGGACCGGGTCCGTTAGAGCCGACTAATGCTTCGGCCGCCCGGGGACAGAAGAACAACCTGGGAAACACATTGTTTAACATACAGATGTTAAACGAAGCAGTAAGCCATTTCACGTCTTTCTAATAATCTACATTATTCCCTACAAATAAAGCCGAGATGGGAGGCAGAAATGAACAGGATAATAGCACAGAATACCTGGGAGGAAATGTGCACAGAGGCACAGCTGGTTTTAAACTCAAACACTTGGAGGGAATTTAAATGAAGAGTAATCACCAGATTCTTCCGGACTTGAGAAATAGGAGCCAAGATGGGCCCAACAAATTCCAACTTGTGCTGGCGGAACATGCTGCCAATCATGCACACATAATCTGGTTATGCCCTAAATGAAGTGCATACTGGAGCTTTGCTGTCCTCAAAGACATATTCCAACAAGACATCCAACAATCCCCCACAGTAGCACTACGGAGAGCTGGATGGGAGAGCCATAAATACCTTCTTAAACATACTACTCACAGCACCACCGAATGGTAAAACTATCAGATTGTTACATCTGGATCCTCCTACATACGATGTATGGGTCCAAAATCCTCTCTATACTCACACACAAGATACACTACACTGTGGCGGCCTTTCTATCTTTCCAAGTTTTTTCCTTCCCAGATCCAGTCAAGGCCGTGGGTCTGGTCAGCAGGCAGTGGATTACGCACACTCTGTACTTTAAAGAATATATCCATTTATTTTGGCTTTACAAAAAGGGTGAACATAAACGAGTTGTAAGATTAAACTATAAAGCAAAGTTAACCTCCGTAAACAAAAAGGTCTAAACTTGTACCGAGCCGTGGTCAAAAAACTGTATCCTTTTACCTGCCTATACACCCAACATTTGATTCCAGTTCCACTCAACCTTTTGTGGCTGGCCAGGTGACACCACTTTTAATTCATCCAGGTGAGACTAAACGAGCTGTCCAGGTGCTATGCATTAATGGGCTGTTCAGGTGACAAATCATCCTTAAGTGCAAGGAAATGACACTCAAATAATCAAATAAGGAAACAAATACAATTATGTAACACAAAAATGTTAAATCTGAAAGAATGTCCAAAACGGCTACAACACTACACTCTGTGAAAAACATATGTGGCACCTACAAATCTAAACTCAGGAGTGGACAACTCATATTTCATCATCCCTTGGTTTCATTTAATTGCATTATTTATCCTTTTTTTATTTTTATCCCCTTTTCTCTTGGAGTGACCACCATCACACAATAGTCAATAACTGTCACACACACACACCTGAGCAGGGTGCGTGCATGTTCATGCACATGTGTAGTGCTACTGTGTAAAATCAGAGAGCCATCGTTTGATGCATACTTCAAACTGTCCTACAGAGGAACGCTGGGAATGAGCCACCTGCAGTGTGACCACGGACGACAGCAGCTGCACATCTGGAGGCCGACCGAGTGCGTGTTTACCTTGTGATTTCCCCAGAGCCTGGCCAGGCCGTTGGGGTCCATGATGCGGAAGACTTTGCTTTCTGTATCCTCCCAGCGGATGTAGTTCTCGTACCTGCTGTCTGACAGGAGCTGGTAGACGTAGTCCCACAGCAGCCTGCAGTCTGCGGGGACGCCACAGGGAAAGAGTGGGCACGATTGTTTCGAGATGCTCACGCAATTCCAAAGGGACAGGGTAAGTAAGAGGTAGAGTAGGACCAAAAGCAACATTTGCAATGCCCCCACTCGGAGCGTTGCCCCTTTTAACCTTTACGAGCGCTACGTGTTTACCTGCGATCCGCCCGATGGGTATCTGTGGCTCTTCTGGAGGCGACACGGGCATGATGACGTGGTTCCTGTAGAGCGCCTCCTCCTGCTGCTGCTGCTGCTGCAGTAGATGCTGCTGCTGCTGCTGCTGCTGGGGCAGTGGTATCTGATGGTGGTGGTGGTGGTGCCCGTGGATTTTACCCTCGCGTCCGTTTTCCAGCGCCACCTGCGTAGTGGCCCCACCGCGGCCTTGCCGGAAGTCCATGGCGCCGCTGCCCCCGCCGCTTCTGCTCGGGCTGTGGAGCAGGGGGTTCATGATGGCGCTGGGCATGAGCTGGATGACGCGAGGCGGGGCCGCATCCTGGCCCCCAGGGCTGCCCGGGCAGGGGACTTCTCGGGGCGTCCCGCACCGGCCGTTGGGCGCCGCCGGGGACACCGACAGAGGGTACATTTCCTCGGGCAGGTGGTGGTTGCTGTCGGGCAGCTGGGAGAAGGCCTGGGCGTGGTCCTCGCCGGCGGCGCGGGGGTGGCTGGGCTCTAGGGGGGATTGTCTGGCGGTCTGCTGGTGGGGGGAGCGGGAGCGGTGACGCAGCTCGATGGTGGGTGGATGCTGGGGCAGCGGCTCTGAACCACGCGGTGCTCGCCGTACCGTTTCTATGGTTTCAAAAGATACAACATGGGATCAATATCTCTGTGGTAGGGTAACTATAGAAATGTAGTTATTGAATGCATCAATTGCTCATTTACATGCAAGGGATGAACAATGAGCTTTATGTAAGTTATTATGAAAAAAAGTAAGATACCGTTTAAAATCCAACATAAATTTACAGCATTTCATCGCTGAGTTTAATGAGAGATCACTTAATTCAATTTTGTAGATGTTTGATCTTCATCTTTATAATCTACGAATGGACCCATTTCCAAATGTGTAAATGATTAAATGCATAAAAACATAAGAAAATATTCTTATTTAAATAAGGCAATTTGATTATTATCTCACTTTATGTTTACTGTGTCGCCTGGTTTCTCTGTATTCACACACAAGTAGACCACTAGGTGTCCCTGATACCCTGCACTTGGAATGAAGACGCTGATAATAGGACTTTCAGCAGAAGTTTCTCTTGTTGGGACTTTTGTTGGAAGTGGTTGGAATGTTGCTTTGGTTCCTTTGGCCGCACGTTACGTGGAAAGGGCGTTGAAAAGCAGGAAGTCCGTAGTGACAGATACGTGCAGCCGGTGGAGCGGCTTTTACTGCCAACATGTGAAGTCACTCATCCGCCCCATCTCCCAGCCACAGAGCATGGCACGCTGAAATGAACCAATACTTCCTGGACTACAGCAAACAACACCTTCTTTTTGTTGTATTTCCAAGCCTAACACACCTCAAATGTAATTGCAGTGTGAAACCAGTAGTATCACTCCTCAATACCTATTTTTGTAGGCCGACCCCTCACTAATGAGCCCCGCTTTTATGACTTTTGAAAAGGAGAAGCTTCGTTCATCCCGGTCACATGAGCACGGGCAGACATGCCAAGGCAGATAACGAGGACAGGTCGACTTCCTGTAAGACTTGTACAAACTCTTCCGCCCTGCTCCTATCCATTACATCCAAGGGTTGGTCAAAAACATCAATTTATCATTCATATATCAATCAATATATCAATCGCATATGTTTATTTTACCTTATAGAAAGTGTTGACACCACACAGCTATCTGCTATTGTGATCAAGTCGGTGTAATTATTTATTCATTGACAGTTGACATGTACATATGTATATGTAATAAATATATAAATATCTGCAGGATACTGATTTATGGGCAATCACAACTAGATTAGAATCGGAAACGGTTTATTGTTTGATCATTAAAGGGTAGTGACATGGTGATGGGTGCCTGACAGTGTGATAGTACCAAAATATGATTATTTGATATTTCCCCTTCTTCATTACCAACACAGGTCCTAGATGTAGATTAAATAGTCCCACGAATGCTGCAAGGAGGAGTCCATAGCAACAAAACCCTGTCATGTTGGAGCAAAGGTCCCAGTAACCCAGAACCAAGCAGGAGTCTAGACTCCTGACCCGCGCTTGGTTCTGGGTTACCGGGACCTCCCTGCAGACTCCAGAGGTGAAGCCGTTTGTGGGACTCACCTTCCAGCTTCAGGTGCTGCGTGGCGCTCTCGGGCAGCGACTGGAACGAGTTCCCTGGGAAGTAGCCCGATGGGTAAAACACGTGGGGCTTCCTCTGCTTTAGGATGTGCTGCAGCAGCTCGTACAGGACGTCTCCTACGGACACACGAGAGGTCAGAGGTTACCACCGATAGCCTGCGTTGAAATGGGGAAAACGAGCATTGGCGTCATCCGCAGACACGGGTTCCGCTTGTCCTTCCTCTTGCTTTCAAGGCAGCAGGGGAGCTTGAGCAATAATGGAAGCGTCTCTGAGGGGGGAAACTATGCGTCTGAGTCACGTTTGAGGACAGGCCGCTGTGGCAACTCAAAACAGCCTCTCCTGGATATTCCAACTCGGCCAACGTGACCTGGATGTTGACAGGAGTAGACGGGCCGTAGCTCTGTTTGACCCCGGCACCGGGAAGAATGCTCCAGAATCGTTAACCGCAGTTTGTTTGGCCCTAAACACTTGCGTGGTTAAAAAATAACTGATTTGAACAAAGGCCACCAGTAAGCCGACTTGAGGGATTTTTTTTTTTTTTAAAGTCTTACCATAACAAGGAAATGATTCTCATAAAGGAAGTAATGGTGAGTGCAGGCACACAAACAGACAGACACACACACACGCCCCCTTTCAGTTCTTACTTTCTGGTCCTGCGATGTTGGGTGACGGGGGGGGGGGTCGGATGAGCTCCCGCTTCCTGATGTTTAAAAGGTTTGCTTTGATTCTGGATCTTATAAATGCGTGTTTTGAACACAGTTAATCAGTGGCACTCGCAATGACTTCAAGGAAACGGGAGCAAACTGACGGTTCGTCACAGTCGACACACACACACACACACACACACACACACACACAGGTTATGTTATTAAAAGAGTTCAAGTCCAAACGTGCAGCTGTAGCGCTGCAAACGGTGGCTCAGTTGTGAGGTTAAGACATTCCATGGGGGTGTTGTTTTACAAAAGGAAAATATGGCACACAGCAGAGGCTGATGGGAACTGCACTCTTCCAATCCCCCAAAGGAGGAAACAGACATCACCAGCCAAACCATTTGCTCGCTTCCCAAAAACCACTTTCTCTACTGGCCACTGACAACAGGGCCAAAACTAACTGATATTAGAATGTGATCAATCGCCCGTCGGCTTTATCTCTCCACTCCCGATGATTTCAAAAATGTAATCGTAGCGTCCACGGTTGCTGATGCACAAATCCATTTCACAACTAAACAATGTCTGTGTCACATTGAGACGACTGAAGACAAATAAGAAAACCTGCGATGATGAATCACGTTTCCCACATTTTCACTCTCCCCCCCCAAACCACAACAGGATGTGAACAATTTTGCAGAGTTGCAATGGGAACACAAGCCTGACAACAGCTGTCAGCTGGGCGTCACCTTTCTAATGCTCCAGTTCATTCCTCTCAACGTAAAGTAAGACGTAAAAGGGACGCATTGGGTCTGTAGAACACACACTGAACCAAACGGTGACCTTTTCTCACCTCGTCATTGGTTCTCATCACTGTCCACATCAAATACATCGGTAAATGGCTGAAATAAGTACTTTGTCAAATTAAATATAAGAGATATTTAATGAAAATTGTATTAAGTACATAAATATAACATTCCTAATAAATGAAAAAATTCAATTTATTTCATTACACATTCATCTTGACGCCTCTATATACAACTCCCACTCTTTTCTGGATTTAAAGTGAGTCTTCTGGGCTGTGCAATTTATCCTTTGTGTTATCTTAATATTTCACAACGCAGATGGCTCATTTCATTCCACTCTTGTGTCCAACGCAGCAGTGTGTTGCATATAATTCCAAGGACGCACAATCAGACTTTGACTCCTGGTTCAAACACAGATCCAAAAACCCTGCAAAGGAAATCCGTTGACTTATTCTGCATTATTTTCAAGCGCCCGGCAGCTAGCGTTGCCAGGGAGACGGTTGAGGTTGGTTTACACTTCCTGATGAACCATCCCCTACTTCCTCCCCCAGCAGCTTCGCTGTAACGGCTGCCTCCCTCCGCTGTCGCCTGACACTGCTGCCTTCCCTCCTTTCTAAAAGGGTGCTGTTTAACTGTAAACACGTTCATTTTCACGTTCACTACGTTCACTGTTGGGAGACACTTGTGTGATAAATGTTTATTCATCTAGTGTTTCTCTCAGCTGTGAGGACCCCAAACAAATCACTCTCAATTTCATGTGGTCCCATCACCCTTTAAGGCAGCACGTTATGTAAAATTGCACTTATTCTTCTTAATTCGGTTTCAATGATCTAAAACTGCTCTTCCTCCCTAGTTGGTACCTCCAGTCATGTCCAGTTCGCTCCAGTTGGACGATAACAAACTCCTAATGCGATCAATGAAAGTGACTTATTTGCAAAAGGTTTTCACTGACGTCTCCAGTTTCCCAGACGAAACCGCTTTTGTAATAACCGAGAAATTCATGAGGAGGAGGAAATGATGCCAAATAAGTACCGGAGTGGGGAGATCGATAGCGGAAGTCCTCCTTGGTGAGCAGCAGAAGGGCTTTGCCGTTCATTTGGAAAGAGCCACTGGTGATCGGCCGCAGGGCGAACTCCTTCTCGGCCCACCTCAGCCACTGGGCCACGTCCTCCCTGCTCCAGAAGACCGGCTGCAAACCTGGAGAGGGGATGTGGAGGGGGCGGGGGGGGTGGAGAAAAGGAGTTGAGACCAGGTTTTGGTAAAGAAGCAACACAGCGTACATGGGGGGGGGGGGGGAAGGAAAGAAGGAAGGAGGAAAAGAAGGATGAGCTCAGCAGAGAAGGGTGTAGAAGGACAGGGGTTGGGGCAGGGGGAGGGCGGAAGAAATGGAGGAAAGGCAGGAAGGAGGGGGGGGGGGGTGACGGGGAGAGAGGAAAGGGGGAGGAGGGAGAGGAAGGAAGGAGGCAGAGGCAGTAAAAAGGATATTGAGGAAGTGGAGATAAAAGCCAAAAAGGAGGGAGTGATTATGGGAACGGCAGCAGAGAAAAAAAAAAAATAATAAAAAGATGAAGGAGTAGACAGATTCAGGAGGGTTGAGGAGGTTGGAATAAAAGATTTGAAGAGGATGGTTTAGAGGGAAGAAAACGGAATGAATCACACTGGTAAAAAACGCAAGAGGGGATATGAGAAAGAGTCTGACTGTTATTTAATTTGATTTGTTATGATCCGTGCAGTCGGGCACATCACAGGACAGCCGGTTTATTGTATAAATGGACAAGGACCGAAGACAGCAGAGATAGGATCTTTAGTTTTTTTCCCTCCCTCGCACTCTTAACTGTGGCTGTCATCGCTGTGGAAACAGGAGTATAAAAACATCTGCACTGATGACCAACAGTCATCACTGTGAAAATACAAATGAGGGGGAAAAGGGTTGCGCAAGACGGTTTTTAAAGCAGAAATGGGTTTATTTTCAAGAGAGACCCAATCATAGTGTAAAAGAAAAGGGAAATGGCTATTTCATTTTCATTCATTGCTTTGTGATGTTGAAGGGATGACTAACTAGAGCCAAACCAGTATTTACCTCATTTTGCCGCAGCAGCAGCCACCGGCGTTGTGCTAAGACAAGGTAACCGCCAGAAAAAAGATGCTGGCCTCAAGAGAATGGTCTTCACAAATGAATCAGTTGTAACAACAAGGGACGCTAATATGGAGGTGCATAACATGCTCTTTGGTGCAAACCCTGAGACATGATTTTATTCTTTCAGCCAATGCCACAGCACTAGGCTTCATCATTTTTGGGGATCGGAGCACTGCAACAAAAAAAAATCCCATTCTAATACAATAACTAATTACCTTTTTCAATGAATTAGTGGGACAGCCCGGTGCAGCAGTACCGACATCAAGTTAAGTTGTATTGACCCGTTTTTTTCGGTGTTATGTTTGCTGGAACAGAAGCGATCTGCTTATTTCCAACAAACTGTCCTTTCATGCCGGAGGGCCCCTCTCTCTGCATGAAAATATAAAAATGATCAACTGTAAAGTGTTCAAACCTTCCTGCTTGGGGAAAAAGCAAGCGCTTCTCTACTGATGTTAGAGGCTCCTGTCCTGAAGTGTCGTAATGTGTGCCCATGTTAGCCTCCAAATTTGTAATCCTGTCAATGATCCTCATTCATACCAAACATATCTGTAATCGGATTACCCCTCCTACACACACACACACACACACACACACACACACACACACACACACACACACACACACACACACACACACACACACACACACACACACACACACACACACACACACACACACACACACACACACACACACACACACACACACACACACACACTCCGATCAGAATATCCCCGACACCCACACGCAGCATGACTACTCGTTTCTTACATCTCACTTATCGCGCGGCCTCAAACACTTCCTCTGGGAATCGGACAGCCGTTATCTTGGAACGCCAATGTCACTGTCAGACAAGTAATAGGAACTGCGTGCTCCCTTCCAGGGCCCCCTGCTCCCAACAGACACGTCAAACAGAGGAAGCTGACGCGCGGCGCGATCAATATAAACTGAAACCCCGTGTAGATGGTCAGATTCCCGGTCCTCCCCTTCCACTCTGCAGTCACACGGCAGCACGAGCGCCGCTGATAAGTCCGGGAAGGCGCCGGTTATCTGAAGCACAGCATATGGCCCGTCAAGCTCAGACCCTCAGCTTGTCAACAGAGCTGCTCAGAAAGTGTCAGGCAGCGAGAGGCAGGTGTATCACAACCACAGGAGCCCGTGGTGAGCAGATAAGGAAGCGTACTTCTATCTGTCCCCTGGGATCGGCTTCTAGGCCACGATAGAAATCCTAGCCAGGCTAGTAGCACGTTTACTATGCTTTGTGCAAATCATTTTCATCGGGGCAGTATTGTCAACTTTAATCAAGCATGGAAGAAAAGGGAAGAAAAGTATCAAGTAAACCATATGGTGAAATATCCCTAGAAAATTACTTGATGCTTAATCTGCCTACACTCTGAAACGAGGATGGATCTAGGATCCACGGGAATACCCCTAAACGCCTCCTCATTGACTTTCTATCAACGTTGAACCGCGCTGCCATCTGCACTGCGTGCACCAACTGTACGCTGGTCCGTGGGCGGACAGCAGGGATGCCCGGGTCGCGGGGTCACGGCCGCGCCGCGCTCTCTCTCCAGAGCCGGAGAGAGGTGCTGCTCTGCCAAAACCCCTCCGAGATCCGGTCCGCCGGCCTCGGCCATCTGCAAGGAGCTCGAAGGAGGAAACGACAAAAAGGGGGGAGCAGGAGGAGGAAGGGGCCCCAAACAAACGTGTCCCACAACGCACTTTGGGCAGGAAGCGATCCAGCGTGGGCTCCGTTTTAGAACAGGAAACTTCCTGTGGGTAAGGTTAGAGAGCGACGCCGGGAGGCTTACTAACAGCCGGCGGGGCCGGAGACGAGTGGAAGAGTGCAAACGGAAAGGAAAGAGCGTTGAAAGCGGCAGAGCACCAAACAAAGAGAAGAAAAAAAAAAAAAGAGGAAGGAAAGTCGAAGAGTATCGGATACTTGGCTGAGCTGGAGGTTCCCGCGCTGCCCTGAAGTCGCGCTCGTTTGATGCTCCCGTGACTGCGCTCCTATTCTGGGATGTGCGTTGTTCAGAGCAGACGTTTATATCCACGTATGGTTTCTGGTGGCGCACTTCCAGCGCCGCTGTCACTCGTTTTGCCACCAGCTCCACTCCCAGCATGCACCTGTGGGCTGAGGGTCTACCTACCCCCCCTCCCCCCCTCCTCCTCCTCCTCTTCTCTTTGCTGTCACTCCCTGCTGTGCTGAGTGACGTGAGGAGGCAAGCTAATGTAATGTAATCCTGCCGGATCGAAAGATGTACGGAAGAATTCATAGTGAGCCATCGAGAGTTTGTTCTTTCTTTTTGATTGACGTGCGTCTTTGTCTTTAAAGCGGACAATGCCGAGCAAGCTGCCAAAGGCAACACGGATCTCGGTGAATCTCAGGGTTGATCTTATCAGTCACATCTGCGTGGTGAGTGTTGAGATTTCCCTCCCAAACCTCAGGTCTGTGCGACGGCGAAAGAAACGGATGGATAGAAAAAGGGAGACAAAAATATCCTTTGCTTACTTAGAGGTGGGAACGAAAATGGACTCGAGAGTGAGAGGAGAACAGAGAGCACTGTGGTCCCTGACACCCTGTTCCCTCAACACTTTCACACACTTCCTCTCACAGATTTATCCTCTCTGGTTCTGTGTCATACTCTGCTGCAGACGCGTCGAGGGTTACAGGGAGAAAAATCTATTTTATTCTACTTGTCATCGGCCTTTTGTTGAGTGCATCCGAGTCCGTGTTCATGGGAGTGAATGCGTGTGCTCATGTGGTCCCGTGTTTACATTGAATAAAACCCTCAAGCACGACCGCAGTAGATTCCCGAGCCGACGACTAAACCGTGGGCTCCTAATCCTCTCTGATGACACATCATTTTCACTTTGTGCTTTCTCAGGCCCCCGCACACACACACAAACAACGCGCAACACAGCGCGCAAGTTGCCACGGCAACTTGTAAGCGCTCGGGATGAATGAAGAGGGGGATGAGATCACTGGGATCTTGTTTCGTCGTTGCGGTACGGAAGGCCCCCCTCCCTCCCCGCAGCCAGACACTGTAATGAGGACCGTCCTGCTGCCACACCGCCCTTGCGCTCCAGTCACCTGATGGTTGATAGACAAAGAGCGACGTGCAAGTGGAACCGCGTCCCATTTAGAAAAGGGCCACGGGTATGCTTGCAGCTGTGTGGAAGAGAGAAACAATCCGTTGGAGGCGGTGTACGGAAAGATGCCATATTCTTGCCAATGCAAATATAAAACTAAGGCAGGTGCTCAAATGAAATGCGTACATGAGAGGATGCAACAGCTAGAGCCAGTGGTGTAGTGATAGAAGGGGAGGAAGGCTAACTGGAGGGAGGGGAGGTGGACAGGTCACACACAGAACAGGAATATCCACCTTCAACCAGGTACCTGAGCAGACTCATCAACATTACACCTGCCGCATTATGTTGTGGTGGCAACGCTTGAGACACGCCCTCATTTAGACCGCCTCGAGCCGTCTCCTCAGCTTTACTTGTGTGGACCTTCCGGAGAGGAACCACAGACCCACAGCGGGCTGTTTTTAGCCAGCTCTCCTTCGTGTTTAGAAAACACTTCAATGTCACTGGTTGGAAGCTGAAACCAAACGCCACCAAGATCTGGTATTCAGTTAGGAGGACGTTAATTGAATTTACAATAGTTGCCTTATGGCACGAGCAACGTTTACCAAATTTAATGTGTATTCTAAAAGAATGAAACCCTGTTCAGATTTTCTATTGTGTTCCTCCTGGAGTCATACGCAAACCTGATACTCAAATATTGTTAAACTCATGATTTTTAACACTAGAAACACACGTCAAAAGACAAACATTTCAGCATAGCCTGAGCTAAGTGAACTATGACTAGATAAACAAAACTGCAGCGTTGTGTCGGTTCGGCTGGGACTTTGCTCTCAAAACGCAAAAGCACCTCAGTCACTCAGTTCTTCGGTAAATGTTTGCCTATTCTCCCAAAGCAGAAGTAGGCGGATATTGGTCTTGCTATCTCAATAGAGAAAAGGTTTTTCTTTCTCCAGACAGAGGAGGAGGGGGAAGGAAGGAGGAGGACGAGGGCTGACCATGACCTTGTGACACCCTGACTGAGGGACATGTGGGAAGAGAACTGCACATATTTCCGCGTTCATTGCCGGCGCTTTTCATCTCCCCCTCGCCGCTTCGTGCTTCGTGCGTCTCTGCACACCGATGTGGGAGCGGCGGGGGAAAATCCTCCCACACACACACACACACACACACACACACACACACACACACACACACACACACACACACACACACACACACACACACACACACACACACACACACACACACACACACACACACACACACACACACACACACTCTTTAGTAGAGACATACCCCTCCCATTCTCTCATATTCATCCTCCACTTCCTCCACCGACATGCGAGTGCCTGTCCCCTTCCAGCAGACCTGGACTCCATCCAGTCAAAACAAACATAAAACAGAGCATCAATCACACGGAGCCTTTGTGGTTAGGAAGTAGCACGACCTGTTTTATGATAGCCTGTTGTTGAGCACAGGAGCAAGCCAGCTCTTGTAGGTTTGTTCCTGAATTCAGCGTCAACTGCCACTCTTCCTTTTATGCGCCAGCCCATTTTTTTCCTCTTTTTTTTTTTTCAAAAGATGTTTGTTCTAATACAAAGGCCCCTGCTTGTCTGAAAACACACACACACACACACACACACACACACACACACACGTTCCATCCGGACAAAGTAACGTCAGAATTTTGTGTGTGTAGTCTGTAAAAGGCAATCATCTTGACTGCAAAGCTTCCATGACGGTGTTTCAGAGCCTACAATGTTCAAACTACTCGTGGTCCAGTCTCATCCCAGGAAGCAATGTACAACCTTTACTGCGGTCAGTGAAATCGCTTTTCCCATTTACATAGTTTTTTCCAAGTGGAGTTAATACACAAACAGTTGGAATGGATATAACGGTTTGTACCGCTCCACACATTGTGTCTGCTTCGTTCAATTATTTTACATATTTTCACATTGCAGAGCTTAAGTGGAAACCATAAACCTTGTCTCTATGTTCTAGGAAAGTCAGATTTAAAAAAAAAATATTCCTTAAATCAAAGGGAACTCTACTGATTTAACTGATTTAATATGCCAAAAGAGAAATTCACTTGTGCTGATCAAGAGCTTTGAAACCTATAGGGGTGGTGCATTATGGGAAGTGTAGAATCCATTTGGATTTGGATAATATACCCCATTAG
Source organism: Pungitius pungitius (assembly GCF_949316345.1). Lineage (NCBI taxonomy): Eukaryota > Metazoa > Chordata > Actinopteri > Perciformes > Gasterosteidae > Pungitius > Pungitius pungitius. The sequence continues at coordinate 9,749,601 of NC_084901.1, forward strand.
TCCATAGTTGTCGAGATGGCTTAGCATGGACAGTTTTAGGTTGGAGCGGTTCCCTCACACATCCCAAAATGAATGAAGTGCAATATTACATTTGTAGAATGGCCCTTTAAAACTGTTTGCCTGTCTGAAGTCTAAATGTAGATTCGATTAGTTGGATATTTATCAAGGGGATTTGTTATTAATACAAGTTTTTATTGTGATGTTTAGAATAAAGCAACGCCCCCCCCCCCCATCCAGAAACACCATGTGGAGTGTGTTGCGGACAGGAAGAGAGAAGGGGGCTGCGCTCCGCTTACTTACTGGCATGTGAGAACAGTTTCCCTTTCAGAAGAGAGCGAGTTTAAACACACACACATACACACAACAAAAACAACAACATTTATTCAGGAAGCGCCGTCTGCCCACTCAGGAAATTCCTGAGGACAAGAGCTGCTTCCAGGGGCAGGAAATTTCCCCACCGAAGGACCAAACACACAAGCAACATGCAATTTCTTCTTTTTTTATTGCATGCACACACATACACACATTCTTTATGACACCAATTTGCCCGCACAGTAAAATGGGTGATATACAACAAAGAGGCAGAGAGAGACCAAAGGACGTTGTGGGAAGGGGGTCTGCAGGCATGTACGGTAACACAAACAAACACACACACACACACATATAGAACCACACTCCACCCACTTGCACAATCATGCATAGTGCAAAGCCAGCTGTGAGCGTGCACGCACCCACCCACCCACCCACACGCACGCACGCACACACACCAAGGAAACCAGCCAGTCTTGTTTCCATGGACATGGATCTTTTAAATCATCCAGTAAGATATTCCTACACTTGCAGCCACACTCTTCTCATGCGTGCTTTTTGTTAAATAACACACTGGAAGGCCTTGTGTTTTGGACCCTTAAATAATTCAGTGTCTTCCCACTGACTGGCTGTCGGTTGAGTCATGGCTCAGAGTACGTGGGAGCCACGTCCCGCGATGGCGCCCGGATTGCGATGGAATGAATTCAAAAGCGGCTCCGGAAGGTCAACGCCGGTACAGCGTCGCGGTGCGTGGTGGCGGAATCCCCCCCCCCGGCCCTTTTTTGATGTTTGACACACAAACAAACAAATCACCACGGGCGGCTGACAGCGCTCCTCCGCTCGGGAATGAGCTTAGACTAATTTGAGTTATTACTCGCTGAGCCTCAGTCAGGGTGACGCATTCAGGCAAACTTAAAAGTAGCCTCCGCTGCAACATAGCGCTAAATTAAACTCGTATTGCATATGATAGTATCGAGTAATATTAATGATGTTTGGCTCTTAAGCAAAATAGTGCACATCGATACATCCATGCGAGAATTATACTCTGGGGTAGTTTAAAATAAAATGAGAAAACAACGATGAATACAAATTTGAGTAAAGAACCACACACATCCTGCGTTTGGTCTACAGTCAAATGAAAGGATTGATGCAGACTCACTGGTCTGTATGCTAAATATGACCCATGTTGAGTAAAACTATCAGCCCGCCACAACTAGCAGATCATGTGCTGGACGCTTTCTTGGTTGGTGTCCATGGGCCACACAACAAACCAGCTGAGCGGACTAGCTCCAGTCAAGGTGATCTATTGAAGGTGAAATATTTGCCAATGGACATAAGACATTTTCTTTACACCGTTATCCCTTTGGTTTGTAGTTCTGAATGATGCCTTACTCTTTTGTATCAGCACCCCACTTCTTGACTCAGCATCACATTGTGGAATAATAGAGTGACATTAGTTCACATCTTTCCACTTTGTTAACTAGATAGATACTACTCCCTACAAAATATACTTATATATAATACATCGTTTTTGTTTCTAATGAACCTTTACATCCATTTCTGTCAACATCTACAATTACAAACAGGACAGTTTTAGTATGTCATTTGAAAGTAAGTTAATAACAATATAGCATAGGGATGTCTATTTCAGTGAGGTTCATGTATTGTAGTGTAATATTGGGCTGAAAGGGTTAAAATAGAGTCTGGTAGCATTCTTTAGTGTGAGGAGCAGGCTGAAACTCTCCCCCATCTAATCCACTTCCTCCCCAGGAAATGGAGAAGGCGGATTTCTGCCCACACTGCAATTTCCTCCCTCATTCTTTTTCTTTCTGCCCCCCCCCTCCTCCTCCCTCCTCCTCCTCCTTCTTCTGCTGCTGCTGCTGCTTCTCTCTTCTTCCCCCCCCTCCAGGACAGAACTCCCTCAGAGTGTGTTTGTGGAGGGGGGGGGGGGGGGTTAATGGGCAGTTTGTTTTCCAGCAAATGTGAGTTCAGATATTGAAGAAGAGAAAGAAAGGCGCAGAAGTGTTCAAGACCCTGTGGCAAAGAAACGTTGACACTTCTGTCTGAGAGTCCCGACCAGCAGCAGCCACAAACTAAACACTGACGGGGGGGGGGGGAAGTGACATTTTCCCGAACCGCAGATGTGCGAGTGTCCTGACTGTGTGAGGAACCATGCTCACGGGCTGACTAAAAACAAAGAAGGACTTCCACATGTGTGCGGATGTGAACTGACCCATCGGTTCACTCGACAGGAAACTCAACGCGGACCTGTTGAGCGCTCTTCCTTTTTCTGCAACAATGCAGAAGAGGAAGTGAGCCGAGGGAGTTTCCTGCGCAGTCTCATCTAGACCCAACCTGTGCAGGCCCCCACAAAAGCCCTGAACTTCACACTTGCTCCAAGAAGATAAATAAATGAACCAGTTAAACATTAACGGACCAGAGCGGCACTGGGTTGCACTTTGTCTGTCGGCACAGCACCAGTCCCGCCCGCTCGCCGATTGGTTAAGAGACAAAACAGATGTTTACCAAACTCCTATTATTATAATATGATGATATGTATCACCATCAGCACACAGTATATTGCGAATTTTTCAATTATGCACTTTCAGGTGGCTTCGAAACGACGCCGAGCAGTTTGTGTGCATTGAGTTTTGAGAGTTGATTTTTTAGAGCCCTCCTCTTCTCAAACTCTTCCTCCTCCCTATCAGTTTGTCATCTTTCCACTGCGCGCTTGCCCGCCCCATGTGAGTGATAAAAGCGGTGGTTGTTCCAGTGCAGTAGGTCTGTCAGTTCCGGTCCAGTGGTTTAAGTGTGTACAGTAAAAGGTGTCTGACCCCAGATCGGCTTCAACGCCTCCCACCAGAGGGGTCCAGCAGGACTCCTGCAGTACGTTATATTTGGGTCTGTGTGTAATAACGTGTAGTCGTAAGCCTTTTCATGTTGCCTGGTTTGTTACACTGTGTCAGCGGTGTTTGAAGAAGAAGAGGCCATATAGCGCCCACCCACAGGGTTTGATTGACACGGGATTTCTGGGATGAGACAACAACAAAACAAAAAAAATCTCACTTCCCCCGATTACAACTTCAACCAAATGCAAACATGAACACCACAATATGCAAGGAAAAACGGACAACAACAAAAATCCATCCAACTGATGGGTGAGTGCAGGAGTGCCTATCTCTCTCTGAGTGTGTGTGTGTGTGTGTGTGTGTGTGTGTGTGTGTGCATGTGAGTGAGAGGGAGAGTTACGGAGTGTGACTCACGCAGGTGCGCAGGCAGCCTGGCGGGCTCGTCCTCCATTCGGCTGGCTGGCCTCGCGGCGGGAGCATGGACGGGGGAGGAAGTGGAGTTTGGCAGCGGGTTCGCGGAAGGACTGAAAGAGCTCCTCTCCTGCTATGAATAGACACAGAGACACAAAGCATGGCTCACAAAGCTCCACGACGCAGACCCCGAACCCAAACGGACCCCCCGCCCCACTCAGCGCGTACATGTATGTTTGGAGAGCTGTGGCGCTGATGTGGCATTACACATTAAATAGTGATCCCAGTCACGTCCACCCAGGGAGGAATAGAGCTTGTTTATTTATATTATTACATTTGGTGAAAACAAGGCCGTCCACACCCAGGGGATGCTGTAACCAATTAATTGCATTGACAGATATCCAAACTTTTTTCCTCGATCAATCAATTGAGGATTGTAAATATTGCCACATAACCTTGTGGAGGTCGACGTTATGACTTTGTTACGCTGCGTCAGACCCGGTGAGCATTACATTAACGGCAATATGACGGAGACGCAGCGATGCTTTTTCATTTGGTCTTATAGCAAACTTTTTGGGGGGGGTTTGTCAGACAAAAGAAGAAAAAACTGAACAGGAGACACAACTGTGATGGGCAGCTTTCACTATTCTCTGACACTTTATAGAAATATAGAATATAAGAGACAGACAGACGCACACGCCATGTCTGCACAGAGGATGAAGAAGGGAGACATTGACCATCAACCCAAATGTTTTTCTGTCACTTCAAATAGGTTTTTCTAAATATTTCATCATCAATAGCTTAAGCAAACTATCCTTCCCCCAAAAAGAGAACATTCCCTGGATTCATTTGCTGCTTAGACTATGTCACCCCCCCCCCCACCCTCCCAACACCCATTGAATCTGGTTCAGAGGTTTTCCAGTCCCCTTTAGTTTCAGCCGGCTGTCCCAACCCGGCCTCTGCGAGACCTGCACGCAGCGACTGAACGCTCCAGGAATTTCCTTTGGAAGCCAAGCAATAATATTGCATTGCTTCCATTTCCTCCCCTCGGAGGCGAGGGCTTCTCTCTCATCCTCCTCCTCCTCCTCCTCCTCTCTACGGAGGCAGGGAGAGCGCTGCGGAGGGGAGACAAACTTCTCAGAGTGGAGTGCAGATTGCAGGAAAACCTCCCTCGTTCACATCAGGCCACAAAACGGTGTCAATGAACAGATTCCATGGAGGCTTTGACTTCCCAAATACTACTTCTATAAAAAGTTCTATCAGGGCTTAAATCAACAACTGACCCGTCAAAAGATGAATCAACCACCTATCAATGGATTAGTAAAAAAAATAAAAATAAAACCTTCCTCTTCTTGTGGCTGCTATTCGAGATTATTTTCATTACTGATTGATGATAATGATGACGATGATGATGATAATTTAGATTACAAGTCCAACAGAGGAACGCACCAGGACCTTAAAGTGTCTTTAAACTGTTGACAGTCTAATCAGCAGCCACAAAAGCCCAAAACATTGTGCAAAACAAATAAAAGCCGCAAATCCTCACATCAGACGCGGTGGATCGAGCGAAGTGTTTGCCATTCATTTGATGATAATAAACGGTTATGAATCGATTAAAGCAAAATGGGTCCATTCATTTCCCAACCGTCCATTGACAGGCAGCCTGTACGAGAGCCTGACGCGTTGACCGTGTTTACAACGCGTATGCGAATACTTTGTCAACGAGAGCATCCCCCTCCGCGCCTCTTCACACCGCTCGCGACCTCTCCCCACCAGCGTGGAGCCGCGAGCAACAGATGACGAGCAAAACAAGCGCTCCCCGGCCGAATGGCGCTGCAGCTGCGCGTCTTTTCGGAGGTGCTATGCGCCACGGCTCTTACCGGGAGAGAGGGGGGGGGGGCGCGCGCCTGAAGCCCCCGGAGGGAAAGTGGTGAGAGGGGGGCGAGAGGGGAGCGCGTTACCTTGTTCGCGGCGGAGGAGGATTCGGACATTATCCGCCGTCAACTTCTCTCCTTCTCCTCCCACTTCTCCCGGGTGTCCTCTTCTTTATCTCCGCGTCCTCCCGAGAGGAACCCGCTCGGCAGCAGCTGCCGCTCGGCCCGTTGTTATGGTACAAGTTTTGTTTGTTTTCTTTTTACATTGCCTGTTTTTTCTCTCTTGTTTTTTTTTAACCTCTTTTGTTTCTATCTGCCGACCGGCTCCATAGCGCGGCTATCGGTGTGGAAACTTCTTTTGTCTGCGTGTGTTTTCCCTTCATGTGTCGGCAGCGTGCTGGTTAATAATCCCTTCCTGGAAGAGCAGAGTGAGTCTCTCTCGCTCTCTCTCTCTTGCTCTCTCTCTCTCTCTCTCTCTCGCGTTCTCTCTCTCTCGCTCTCTCGGGCTCTCTCTCTCTCTCTCTCTCTCTCGCGCGCGCTCATTGATCTGGATGTGTGTAAAACGGCGAAATGACGTGAATTCCCGGCATTGAGCCTTGCCCCCTTTTAAAGGGCAACCCGAAGCAGGAACCACGCAGCAGGTCGCCGCTGCAGACACCACTGACCCACGGACGGCCTGCTTGTTCTTTTCAAGCAGCGTGCGCAGGGAAAAGAAACCGCAAAAGTGTCCGACATCAGAGAGGATGTGAAGGAATATCAGCATGTGTGATGTAGGGACTCCACGCGAAACTCATTATTTCATACTAATTAATGCGCTTCTTTCGTAATGTTCAATATTGCATGAAGCTTATTAGTCAATCATTGACTTCCACTCAGGGATTGAAGTTCAAAAACTGTGATTTAAAATATAGGCATATAGGCAGAAATTAATATTAACGTTGTGTTATTTTTTATAGCTTGTAGGACAATAGGGAATATATCCAATACGTTAGAATGTAGGTTGTCATGGTGATTCCAGAAATCATTATGCTGCATCAAGTCAAGTTGTACTGGTCAATAAATGTCTTTTCATTGTGATTTATGAGCTGAATGTTGGGGGGGAAAGGCATTTGAGGTGGTTGTCAAAGTGAGGTCCAGGGACCAGCTGGGGTCCTACAGCGTAGTCCAAGGGAGGAAGTTCATATTGTCCACATTAGTATGCATTATGGAACTCAAGTAGTAATCAGAGTATTTGTATAATTAGGCTATACTGCAGCGGCAGACACACGGTTGTATTAACAATGGATTAAATTAACGTGGTTGTACCAAAACAGAGCTAAACGATTCATATGAGCACTTCAAATGAACATTCGTGTTATTGTTTCATTTCTAGCGTGTAAATAAGCACATCCAATTATTAGGCACATGACAATATATAAAAGTCAAAAGTTTGAAAACTGCTTGTTCCGCTGCCCCCATGGGGTCAGAAAAAAGAGTAAATACAGCTTGTAATAGATTAAAGAGCTGCACAGTATATCATTAGGAGAGAATCAATTTGGTGAAATGAGGTCCCGCCTCCTCACAGAGGCCCAACCGGACTAACAAATGATGGGGGAGAAATTTCAAGGAAAATAATAAACTTCACACCACCATGAGTTTCCAGTAAAAGCTTCAGTGATCTTTGGCACAGATTGTGTCAGCAACTCCTCTGTGGCATGTGAATATCTCTATTCGTCCAAAGGTTACTCCCTTATTTTATGTTTCGATGATGATGACATTGTTTCTCAAATCTCTTTTGTTGGATCAAGTAGAGATCTGGTGACTACATGTGATACACATTGTTAATATCCATTCATCGTGGCTTACAGAGATGACTCTAGCCACAGCGAGCCTCCAGGTCCCATTTAACAGGGAGAAAGAATGGTCTACTTCTTCTAGGGAGCTTAAGCGTCAAAGTTCCTGATGGTTTGGCAATTTTAATCCCACTTTAAACTGTCAACAACGGCAAAAACGCAAGAGAACAGTCCCTGTCAGTCAGTATAATGCAGTATTGAATATTGATTATTACATCACGTGTTGTGTTTTCTTATTCTATACTGCAACAACCAAAACAAATGCAACCCTTTGATATCTGCCCTCAATGTAAGGATCTGTCACGTGACCCAGATGGCTAATTATGCGCATATAACTCCAAATACTTATTTATGACGTATCTGCATTTACAAATGTCTAAAAAAAAAGATGTATTACATTCAAACACGTTCACGTCATGCCCTGCCAATACATAAGTGAGATGTTTTTATAACACGACGGCGCTCCCCAGTGGAGGAGAGCAGCGTTACAGCAGGAATGCCTGCTTATTATAGAGCTCCGGTTAAGTTTCGGTTTCCAATCATCAGAAACGATACCGTACTTCCTGGAGCAGGGAGGGCTCTGGACTCCACAGTGTCCGCCTTGTTTCCTTTGACATTGGAAGGAAACAAGGAAAGAGCAGGGCCGACACCATGGACTCCGAAATATTGAAGTTCATCTGCGACAATCAAGGAGCAGTCGACACCGATTATTTGATGTTTAATCTCGGCTCGGGCGAAGCTATTAATGACGTCATCCGTAACCAGGAGAAATTCGCTATGTGTTGTCCCTTCGGGCAGCCGAAGGTGGTGGCCAGGACCGAGCTGAAGATGTGCAGAGTCCGAGATTGCGAGTGCTTCTGCGGCGCGCTTCACCTGTGTAAAAGGTTCCTGTTCACCGGATCCTGTCCGCTCAGTCATGGCAGGTAAAGAGATGCCTTCAAGTACGGGGCTTAACGTGAAACCAGGAGAGGCCTGTGACTACTTGTATATCTCAGTTATTCTTTTAATAAAGAGGTATTTATTGTGGAAATCCGAATAATCACCATCTTTTAAATATGGAAATATAACTTCAGTGGGAAGGAGACCGTCGGTGTTGCGTTTCGGTGCGTTTAATGACTTGTTTTGAAGGCCACACGTGATGCGTTCAAGTACCGTTGGTTTGTAGGTTTCCCCAAATCCGCTGTCATAAAAACCAGCGCGGGCGTCATGTTACAAACTAGTTCAACACAATGAAGTGTGATGGAGCTTCAAAGTTCAAATTTGTGCTATCTGGGTAATAGTCAGACTATTTGTTAAACCCTAATTTACAATTTAGCTAATTTAACGTTACCTCTGGTCGAGAGTTAAATGAGTCGGGTGAATTCCGGTATATTGGCACATCAGGTCATTTGGGACCGGAACAGGAAAAAGCTTTTTACTTCTGCCTTGAAAAGACTAAGTTAGGAGTGCTAATACATTGCTTAGGTCCAAAGTCACATGAGATAACGTTGGGGACATCACACAGGAGAAGTAACTTTCTTTTTCCTTATGCTGTCCCAAGTTACCGGATGTCCAAATACACCAGAACTGTTTAGCATATTTCACATAGACCCATATGAAGTGATGCTCCCACAAGATTATTTTTTGTATCACACCAATACACATCTTATTATATTACCTTTATTTACGGATAGACAGACGCGCTAATATTTTGCGCAGGGGCGTTATTTTTAAGCTCAAACCCACTCATGTGCCATGGGTCTTTTGTGCTCTTTGATGACAGGATGGGAGCCAAATTCTCCCATCAGCTGGACTCCGATCACAACATGCCGTTGCTGAGGAGCCATGACCTGCAGAGTCTTAACCTGACTCAGCTGCGCACGCTGCTGCTGCAGAGTGACAACTGGCTTCTGCCTTCCGTAAGTTTCATCCTCAACCAGAGCAGGTTTTGTAGTTCACAAAACTGATGCCTCGTGCACACAAAGGGACACAGATTCTGAAGACACCATTGCTAGAGACCCTAGCGTTCTCTAAAGTAGTAGAAGTTGAATGACCTCATGTATACCTGTGTTAACGATCCCCTTTCTTTGCTTACTCTTCTCCTCTAACCAGATATGTCGCAATTACAACAATGGCGGCGGGGAGTTCGGCCTGTGTGGGGATGGCCCTGGTTGCAAGAGACTGCATATCTGCGAGAAGTACATGAACCGCGACTGCAGCTGTGTCAAGAACCATGATTTTAATGCTCCCCAGCCACACAAGAGCCTGCAGGAGAGAGGCATACCTGACGACCTCATTCCCTCCCTGAGGTCCATTTATGGTAATATGTTGGCTATGAAGTACATTGACAGAAAGGGCGATAGGGGCAACTCCTCCACTGTCGATGATTGGAGCGGCGGCGATGGTGGGAATTCAGAGCAGAGCCAAGGGTACAGAGGGAGAGGTGGTTACCGAGGCAACAGAGGCAACGGAGGGAACAGAGGCAACAGAGGCAACAGAGGCAACAGAGGCAATAGAGGCAATAGAGGGAATAGAGGCAACAGAGGCAACAGAGGCCAGAGAGGTTGCAGCGCAAACAGAGGAGACCATGGCAACAACCTACTGCGGCAGGAAACCTCTTCCCCCGATGACATCAGCGATGACCTCGACTTTGACGATTTGGATCTGTACAGCGAAGATGGAGCGAACAATGTTCGGCAGCCGCTTCACTTCTTCGCCAGGGAGAACTCCGACGATGCTCAGAACAGAAAAGCCAGAGGGCGCGGCGAACAACGGGGCAGCCATGTCAACTCCACTGCCGACATCCCGGGGGCCGTCAAGGGCGATGCAAAGGGGGCCAGCGGTCCGGGTGGACAGCAGAGGCCAAGACCCGTGAGAGGTGAATAACACCACCTGCAAACCTCGGGGTCGGGGGTTGGGATGTTAAGCTATAAACAAATTCAAACGTGCACTTTTTGTTTGTGTGCTTCAGATAAAACGGAGATATGCTTGTACTTCGTCAAAGGACGCTGTATACACGATGACGGTGAGTGATCGGTGACACAGCGTCATAGCGGAACGTCAATAAATGCACTAGTTGTGCGGTTGTCACAGGTATTGTTTTTATCTTTGAGGCTCATTTGGGTGTTGTGACCGATGTGTTCTCAGAGCGCTGCTTTAAAGTGCACGTCAAGATGCCGTACAAATGGGAGGTCAGAGAGGACGACAGGTGGACCGCCTTACCTGATAATGAGGCCATCGAGAAGGACTACTGTGACCCTGAAAAAACATACAGGTACTTTTGGGATGTTGTTCTTTAACCATCTCAATATGTATATAGTGGGTGGGAAAAACCATTTCCATTCATTTTAGAGAAAAAAGCTTATAATTATTTCTGCTGATTTGCTCTAAATATTACTATTCATTTTTTTGTAGTAATACTATGTCTGTAGATCTGCAGGTTGTATATGGATATACGGAAAAGTCAGATATAAAACTCCTTTTAGCCTTTCAACACGATCAAGTGGAAACAACATATTTTGTAAAATGAATAAATAAAATCCCAAAACAAAATAAAACAAGTATCTTGTTTCTTTAGTTTTATATCCTATTTGTTGGTTGGGTGGGACTGAAAGTATAGAAGAATGAGAGAAGCATTATTTTACAGGAAGAATTTGTTTGTCTATTATGGCTTTTATTAATGGTTTCTCTCTGGTTGGCTGTATTTTAGTTGCGGCATCACACCAGTGCATTTTGACACGATGACCCGCGGTTCGGACAAAGTGCGGCGACTCTCCACCCCAAACTCTTTGCTCGAGCCGACCTTCCTCCTCACCACTGAGTGGGTTTGGTACTGGGAGGATGAGTTGGGGAAGTGGAACATTTACGCTTCAGCTGTGAGTATTTTCAAGTTGGATTTAGCACTACACACTTGTGTAAGTGTGTTGATGTGAGTGCTGAATATCCTGTGATCTGCTAAAGCTGCTCCCGTCACATTTTCTCATAGCAACAATGGATTTGTTATGTAATGGTGTAGAGATATTATTCTGAAGTGGATACGTTCAAGGTGTATATTATTTGACAACGTTTGATCCAAGTTCAAAGTCATATAAACTCCGTAAACATTGACACAGTTCCTCATAGATAACGGGGGCGAGTTAGCAAACACAGGTGCAGCACGGAAAAATAGCATCAGCCGCTGCAGCCTACAGTTTAATTGTGGGTATGCACACTGACAGGAAGCTAGCCGAGCTGATTGGGGCCAAAAAGGTCAGTTTACCTCTTTTTCGGAGACCTTTTGTCCAGTCGGGCCACCACCGTTAATGCAATTCACTGCAGCAAACTCACTCCAAAGGCCTTTACATTGCATTATGTGTCATTTAGCTGACCCTTTTATCCAAAGTGACTTACAATAAGTGCATTTCAACCATAAACATATACATTTGCCACACAATGAGAAAAATAAAAAAAATAACAACTGGTGATTGGTCGTTGGTCACCTTTTCGGCTTCTGTCCTGTGATCCAGGGTGCTGGACGCAGTGTGGCAGCGGACATGGACAGCTCTACTCTGGAGCGGAAGTTTCTGAGCAATGACAAAGACGTGGTGAACTTCACCGCCGGTTCACAGTCATACTCACTCAGCTTCCAGGGTAAACACATGTTACGCAACAGATCTCTCCGTCCACACTTCGGTGCATTTTGGAATATTCAAGCAGTGCTATAATCTTTTTTTTCTTTTTCGCAGACATGATGCAAACAAACACGCAGTACAAAACCCAGAGGCTCGTGAAAAGACGGCCCAAGTTTGTTTCCGCAGCCGATGTCCAAACACAGAGAGTGAGGTACGACATCTCAAATGTACTGTGTTGGGAAACACTCACACTAGAAATAATCCTGATCCTACTTTTCTTTTATGACCACAGAAGGCCAGCTGTTCAACCGACTTTCAGCACCATCCCCAAAAACTGGGACAAGACGCAGATTCCAGAAACAGGATACAAGGTATGTTGAACACAGCACACCTTTGTGTTCCTGGCTTACTTTACTGTAGCTTAAGTAGCCAAATCCAGACTATAAGATCTGTGATGACATTATTTGGCAGTGGGACGGCCCTGGCCGCCTTCCTTTCAGGCGTTGGAAGTGGGCGTGGCAGAGGCTCCTCAGGGGATCGGCTTCCCCTGGAGAAATCAGTGGCACTGGCAGTACATGGGCCCTTTGTGCCAGTGCCTTCTGTTAAAAGCCTTCTTGTGCTCAGTTTGTGCCTCTCTCCTTCCCGAGTCACCCATTTTGTGTTTATCTAATGGTTACTGTTTGTTTCCACACTAAACAACTTAATCAATTTTCCCTCCTGCACTTAACTACACTACAGGGTTTACTGAAACTACATGCCAATATTTGTAATTTACTTGGTTTTTTTGTCATGGCTGTGCATCGTGGTTCATGACAGGCAGCAATGTCAAGTTTACAAAATTAGAACTAAGAACTAAATTAGAACTCTAATTCTGTGTAGAGCATACAGGTAATTGTGGACACTGGCAGTAATACTGTTTCCTAGAGGAATGTATTGCTTTCTTTTTTTCTATTTATTAGGGGTTGATAACTCCTTTTAATTTCAGTTGTGGTGCCCATCAACACACTTGTATGCGATGTGGCACACTAATGTTAAATAATGTGTTTGTGTAAGTATGGTAAGCCATAGTGCAGACATATCGACATCATAAGAGGAGCTAATGGCAGCTACTTAGCAGTGTTCATGGCTCTAAACAAAAATGTCCCTTTATTGCAATGAACTTGTTGCTGTTGTTTATCAATCCCAAATTCAACATCCTACTGCTGTAAGTACTCCAAATGCGTATTAATCCACTTCTGTAAATAGTCCCCAACAAATGCATGGTTCTCTGCTGTTTCAGTAACGTTAGATAAATATTTTAGAACCCAGCTGTTACAGGTTACTTTTCTTTTATCTTTTATGTTAACATTACATTTATTTCCCCACGGCTTTCATTCAAACCTGCTCAAACACGTCACCACCTCAAAAATACGTTTTATATTTTCATTTTTTACAAAAATCACAAATAATATATTAAAACGCTGGCTAAGATGGAGAGACATCACCCCATGGAAGGCTTGAAAAACAGGGAGACGCTGTGTCATTGATGTGAAGTCTCTGAAACCAGGCCACCGTCATCCTGTCCAACGCGCCGCACCTGTAAGCAAACCAAATCCAGCAGCTCTGACCTGCAGTGGTGCTGATGTGTGCCGTCTCCAGCCAAGACAAAACAACAAGTACTGCAGTTTGTTGTGCCAAAAGCAGTTATGATAACAACAACACGTCCATGTTTCCACACTGGCTACACGTGTTCCAAGTGATACGTCTGAGAATGCTTCCTCTCAACCAGCGGTCTGTCAGTGTGTTGATATGCCGGCTGTTATCTATACATTGAGTGTAAAAGGCTGGGACATGCGGTTTCGAAGCTTTCACGTGGTGTTGCTTAATATCTGCAGTCGGGTGTGATTGACAACGTCGGCACATTTCACTCGCTCTCTTTTTTGCAGCTTATTAATTGGTGCCACGCAAGTCATTTACATGAATACGCACAGGAGACATGACAGGGCGAGAGAGGGAAACAGCAATCAAAAAATGATATAAATACAGATGAGAATACGGAAGAATAATTAACAGGCGGAACCTAAACACTAATATTTATAATCATCACTAGAATCATCATCATTGTACTAATTATTATGGTAGTAACCATCAGCGTCATCAGTGTTAATCATCAACTTCACCATGGAAAACATATATAATAATAATAATCATTACAACATCATTGTAATAAAAATTGAATATCTAAGGATATTGCCAAATATCACCATTGTTTTATATCAGTCCTAATAATGTACCATATTTAAAAAAAAAATAATCATAATCATAATTTCAAAAAATCCGTTGCTGCACGTGTAAATAAACGTATACTTATAAACTTTAAAGGTGAAATGTCAATGTTCCCAATGTGTTTCTGTGGCTATCAAATCTGAGAAAGCTGTACGTCTGAGTAAAAATGATTCTGTTGGCGTGTGTTTTCCAGCGAGTCCCCCTGCTGCGCCTCTCGGAGGACTTTAAGGAGCTTGAGAGTCTTTTCTGTAAAACTATGAGAGGCTTTGACATTGTGAAAATAGAGAGGATTCAGAACAAACCTCTTTTGGATGTCTTTCAGTGGTACGTATGTTTTTTTACAATGAAGAAATAACCCTCACCGTCTAATGGCCGCATATTAGTATTTATTATTGTATTTTATAGTTCAAGTTGGTCAGCACTCATTCCTTAAAGTATCAGCTTTACCGTTTCTGATTCAATCCTTAATACAGGCAGAAGAATCAGATGAAGAACAACAACAACGGGCGCAATGTGACGGAAAAACAGCTTTTTCACGGCACTGACCCAAAATACGTAGATGGCATCTGCCACACCAACTTTGACTGGAGGATCTGTGGACTCAATGGAACGGTGTTTGGCCAAGGTGAGATGAAGAAATATAAAGTGTGGGCCATTTACTGATTTGATGACAAAAGTCGCTTTGGGGTTAGTCAAACAAATTAACGAACTAACAAATTATTCTCATGACCAAACTACCTGGTGTCCTTTCGCGGCACTACAATAACCCCGACATCTTTTTAATCTCTGTGTCCCAACACAGGTAGTTACTTTGCCCGGGACGCCAAGTACTCGCACAGCTACACCGGTGACTCTGACGTCAGGTCCATGTTCGTGTCTCGGGTGCTGGTGGGAGACTACACCAAAGGGGAGTCCAGCTACCGCCGACCCCCTTCCAAGGACGGAGGGGACATCAACTTCTACCACAGCTGCGTGGACGACGTTTTGAACCCTTCCATCTTTGTGGTGTTTGAGAAGCACCAGATCTACCCCGAGTACCTGCTGCAGTACAGGGCCACGCACCCACTCGTTGACAGGTACGCGGCGGTACCCGCGGCCGAGACCGTCTCAGCCCATGGTGTCGGCCCAAACAACCAGCGCAGCCTCGCTCCGACCCAGCGCCTCAGCTACTCCACCCAGCGCACACTCGTTCCGACCCAGCGCAACCTCGTACGATTTTAGCACACCGCCTTACTCGACCAGCAGAAGTCATGCCCCAAAAGCGCCATCACCTCCGTTGAAGAAAAATGATAGCTGCGTGATTGCTTAGGGAAAACGGCAAAATATCAATTCACCTCAAAGTAGCCAAGCTACTATACTAAAGCAACTTTTTAATTTCCCGGGGGAAAAGACTTCTACTAAGTGGGGAGTTGTGTGGGTTTTCCGCCCCCCCGCTGTGGTTAAGTGAATGTCGGGCAGCAACAGGACGACAAAATTGCGAGATTGTAAAACCTATTTGGAAGCTTTATGAAAACATGTAATTGGGGTTCATTTTGTTTCCATCTAACATGGAATTTCACTTCATAGGTGTGTGATGAAAAATAAATTGAGGGATATTCATTTGAAATCAACGGACATTTCCTCAGGATTCAAATCCTCGTGCTTCTAATCAGAAATACATGCTTCATAGTTGTTGTTAAAGCCAGAGGTTCTGCTGCGTAGCTCTAACAGCAGAGAGGGAGGCAGCATCCTGGGCCAAAATACGCTATCACACTAATGGCTTCATTCAAATAAGGTTTTGTTGTGCACATGCGGGCTGTTTGGAAGTTAAATCCCTTTCGAGTGTGACTATCTATATACATCAGTGTTTTCCGGAGCTTTTTATTTTGTGTATTAAATCAATGAATAATAAAACTGCACACAGAAGCAACGTTTTCATTTTCGTTTTGCATCCAATGGCCTCGCTTGCTGCCGTTGAAGCTGCAGTGCTTTCTCTGTCCGTCTCGTAGGTGAATCGGAAAGGCCCCCAGCGGTGGGGGTGAGCCTTCTCTGTGAAATGAGGCGGCGCATGACATTAGACATACGGCCTTCACTCCCCCCCCCCCCCCCCCCCCCCCTCAATATACATACACTAGCAACCGCCTCCTGAAAATCTGCAGTGTGAATGTGAATAGTTTTTGCATCTTCAGATGATACTTCACTTATGGATTTAACTGAAATCTACACTTGACTTTATGCAATCATTTATATAACTTTATGAAGAGGAATTTGTTCTAATCTGAGTGCATTTTTTCCACTCAATGATGGTATGTATTTTTTCCAAATAACAAGACCACCAAACCTTGGTGGAGCATATTTTGTTTGCAACCAGAAGTGACACAAGAATTCAAAACGTTTGATCAACTTCATTGAAATGGAAACACTAAACATTTTAGACTTCTGTCAATCAATTGTCATAGAAATATAGACAAGGTTTTGGCACAACCCGATTGTGTAATAATGATCTATTTTATCGTTTGACCAAAAGCACGAGAACCTTAATTATATGGATTTTTTGTAATGTACCTAAAACTATTAACTTAAACTACTATCTGATTGGTACAATTTAATTGTTTTTGTTTTACTGTTTGGTCTTTGAATGAATATTTAAATGTATGTTGCTTCATCTTTTTTCCTTGTGCTTTTTTCCTAAGTGCTTTTCACTCCTCCTGTCAGTTACTACGAACCCCCCCCCCCCCCCCCCCCAGCACTATGTAGTTTCTTACCGTTTCTTTACATACATGTTTATACGCAAATAAATACATCTAACACAGCGTATGTGACGACTTCCACTCATGACCAAGTAATGGTGTCGACCTGTCAGTCCCGAGCCACATTCTGCTTTACTCTCGTTTTTCACAAGAGGACAATTCTTTACTAAAGCAACATGAAAAGAGAAGTACAGTCTGCTTTCCATACAATCAAACCTCTGGATACTTGTTGCTTGTTGGTGGACGACTGTAAATGGTGAGAACCAATGAAGAGCGTTGCCTTCTCAGAGCAGCGAATGACGGGGCAGCTCCGATGGTACGTTGGATTTACGGAGGATCATCATGGATCTGGACATTGGATTTGGCCAACACAACCAGAACATCCGTCTCTCTGACCACCTGTGCTCCATTATGGGTTTGCTGCCCATTTAGATGGAGCTGTCCTCTGGGTAAATGCAGCTGCTCCCCGCGGGACGCGGCAGCCCACCCAGAGGCGGTGAACATCCAGTGACATGGAGCAGCCCTCTCCCTGCCGGCTGCCAGGAGCTCCCGGGCCTCGGGCATGTCGGAAAATCAGCTCCGCCGGCATTACAAGAGCTTATGAATTAAATATGACTCCTTTCCCTTGTTTGCGCGCAACCCTGCTGGTGTTTGAGGTGTTTGTGTTTCTGCTGAGTCACAGCCCTTCTGTTCCAGCCGATGGAAGAGCGCTAGAGCGGCAGAAGCCCCCGGGGGGTCGAGAGGAAGTGAGTCAGAGCTTCATTTGGCTGATAGCAAGCGGGGGGGGGGGGGCTTGTCAAGTTTGTGGAATGGTTGTGGTGCCTTTAATAACAGCCGCGGTCAGCAGATCGTGACCGTAGATGTGCAGCCTCCGTAGATAAATGCAACACCTGTCGATCAGCCGATCACTAAAGGTTGAATGGTACCTGTTGGCAACAGGAGGGAATTGCTTGTGTAGGGAGGTGGGGTTTGTAAATGCATTTTTACCCCTTTAATCCAGGATGCAGAATCATGGTTGACTGTGTCGAGCTTAGTCGGAAATAACTTGGTTGTTAGTTATCCCACAACTTTGCTACGATAAAGCGTCCTTCTTTAAAGGGAGCAAACCTTGGAAAGTGTCAGATGATGTCATAATGCTGTCATTGGGCCCAGAGAGCCCTCTCTGATGGTATTACTTTGAAAAAGATGTCTGTAAGTCAGCGGATAATATGAGCTGAATTGAGGGAGTGATTTGTTGCTGCTGCACTTTTTTGTATTTCATCTTCCCTTCATCACTACTTCTTCCTTTACTATTCTCATTGTTTCTTTTCAGAAAGTGGTCTGTCGGTAGAACCTTGAGTTTTGAAAAGAAACGCAGCGGATAATTGGGATGAGGGGAAATGTGTTCTCAATGTAATGTGAAATAAGGGACTACTAATCCTGTGAGATTGCCCCCTCAGCTTAGTTTCTATTTCCGTGCGGCTGCTGTATACGGATGTGTCTCGCTGTGATTGGATGACAACATTTGCGCTGCACTTTGGGGTGCAGCTTGTGCTCTGCTCTGTTCCTGTCTCAGCAGCAACATTTGATTCCCCCTTTCAAGAGAGATCAAGGAGAAATGACTGCATTCAAGGCAGAGAGTTGGTTGTGTCATAATTCATGCTGACGCTATTTAGCCCATTGAAGATGAAACATTTGGTGTAACATTACATGTGGAATTAATTAGTAGCTATCGCAGCATCTGTGAACATTTCCTTCTGAGGGCTGGAAGGTGGACCAAAGCTTCTCATAAAAGTCTAATTAGCTCAAACACAATCCCGGGATTTGTATATTCCTTCAAAGAGCTCCCCAAGAATTCATCCAGTTTTTCTTAACCCAGCTTTGTGCTTATGATCCTGTTGCGTAATCATTCGACTGCAGACTGTAGTGTCGTGAAAAGGCTCTTTGAGTTCTCAACGTTATTATGAACTTCTGAAATAAAACGTAGGATTCCGTATAACTATCTGTGCTACTAGCGTGCTGTACAAATACATTGACCTTTGGCCACACAGAGAACACTTATTTGGGGGCGGCTGACTTTGCAACCAACAGACAGGAGCTACACAGCGGCGCCAGAGTGTGTCCCCCCCCCCAGAGATAAATGACTAATTATTACCCTCTATTACATCAGCGACAGCTCAGGGTTGACGGGTTCTTCTGTGCCCGAGTGCCGTTTTAAAATATTTACCTGTGCTGGTAGCAGCCTGACCGATACCAGTGGACACGGAGCAACGTGGCAATGCTTTGGGGGTCGTTTAGATTCTCCACTACTGAAGAATTTATCTGACTCTCTTTAGTGACTTTTTGATTCATGACTCACCAGCGGGCTGTTTTGTGCATGGTGGTTAGCATACAGTGTATGTATGTATTTTTTTTTAACATAAAACCATTAAAACGCGAAGCAAAAATGATTATGGGAGATTTGTGCCAGGGGGGGGAAGTAGATCCACCCCCGGTTTTCTGGAAATCAATAGAAGAAATAGTTTGTGTTACCACATAGTTTTGAAAAGCCATCCACTCATCCCCCACAAAAAGAGATACATGAGAGGTAAGCACATTTTTGCTAAAAAACAAAAAAGATGCTAACAGGTTTTTTTAATTGGAGTGTCTAAACAATTATAGGCAAGTTTTGAAAACATTTTACACATGTTTTAGTGCTTTCACAAGCCACACAGTGGAGTTGGCATCTCCACTATGGCTATCTGAAACAATTTATTTCAGATCCAAAGGTATTATTCTCCGGGATGCACCACCAAAATATATGTACATCCTTAAGTTGACGGCATTACTGTCATGGCCTCACTTTAAAGTCACTTTGAGTAAAAACTGACACAACACAACACAGCTCACTTTCCTCTACATCAAAGTTTTTTTATGGCATGATCTAGAGAATAATTATGTCAAAAGCTAGTTCTCTTGCAACAACAACGTTGAACACAAAGTAGTTTTTATGTTATTTGTTATAATGTTTGTGTAGAAACGGCCCAGATGGAGCTGACAGATGGATAGTGATGGTTGTTAAAATGAGGTGTTTATGAGGGCACAAACGAAATACATTTATGAAAATATGATTGATTCCCAAGAAGCATAAACCATGTTGTTACAAGAGTATATACAAAATACATATATGTGGCAAATAAATTACAATTACTTCTACTACTACAAGTCATATGGTTACGTAACACACAGCTGTGGGGGATGTTTTGCTAATTATCAAATCAGAATAACATCTGTTTTACACTCTCCATCTGCAGCAAATGTCCATTTTTTGTCATTTGAATTAAATGATGGATTTCAGCGGGATTTTCTTTTTTAATTGTATTGCAGTTGTGTAATTGTTTCGGTTGTGAACCATTGTAATGCTTGTCCACACACGTTTGTGTGATGCTCAGTTCCTTTCGATAATAAAAGCACCACGGACTACACCCCTCATGTTCCCGGCATGCATTGTGGAGAGAGAGAGAGAGAGAGAGAGAGAGAGGGGGGGGGGTATTTGGGGGGGAATTGGCTGGGAGGAGGACCACGGACCTGATCGCAGAAGAAGAAGAAGAAGAAGAAGAAGAAGCAGCATCATCGGAAGAAGAAGAAGAAGAAGAAGCATCCTCCGCTGCTTAGTCATCCCACAGAGCCGCTCAGGTAAACCCTTTGTGCGGATCTCCCATCCTCCCTTTACACGTCTGTGTGCGTCGGGCGGCGCTTTTGGGAGGAAATGATCCGCTCCACGCACCGAAGCTCGCGTGTTGTCAGTAGCGTGTTATTATCATGATGATGGGGGGGGGGGCGGGGGGGGGGGGGGGGTCTGTAGTAGGTCTGCGCAGGGATTCCCTCAGCCGTATCCCTGCAGCCTCCGGTCCTTTGGACTTGGGAGAGGGGGAGAGGGAGAGAGGGGGGGGGGGAGGGGGGAGGGGGGATCCATTTCATGATTGTGACAGCGGATTGCTATGCAAAGGAGCCTTTTTTTCAATTCCTCTCCACAGTTTTGGAGGAATCAATTGGAGAGATGTCTATTGAGTTGTTTATTTTATGTATTGTCCACTCCCCTCCCGCGAGAGGCTTGTCTCACATTGCCGTTGATCGATTGAAATGTAGCGATATCTGGATCAGAATGTGATGATGGATGTTTGCTCCAATCGCCGGGCTGCTGTCCATCAACTCGGATCGAACAGACCAGACGCGTGTCTCTTAATTAACGACGTCTGTCCATTGCAGATGGAAAAAAGTTTCATCTGGCTTCCCTTTTAGTGAAGCTGCAGAGGATGCTGTGCATTTCCCCTCGAAAAATAAATACAATTAAATATTAATCACACTCATCTGTCTTGTCTCCGCACACATGTCCTCAGCATGAACGGCAGGATGCCGCCACTAATGATCCCTTTTTATTCATGGGGACCTTTAGAGTCACCCTTATCAGCTGGTCTGTCTGGGCCGAGTGGACACTTTGATGGAGAGACAAGTTGTAGTAATGTGGGGGCTGGTTTGTTGTGAATGGAGCTACTTTTTTTTTTTAATGGAAATGATTCATCAGCAGCCTGTTAGTCATATCGTAGATGTGACTGGGATGGACGGCGCGTCGAATGAAGCAGACCTGGAGCTTTGTTTGGGAAGTGATGAAAAGCAACAGTTCGTTTGGTTCTGAGAATTCTAGTCCAAACACCTGGAGGGTGGGAGGGGGGGGGGGGGGGGCAGGGGGGGGGGAAGATAAGTGGTCACTCTACGCCACATGGCTTCTTCTGCTGGGGGGCCTGCCCTGTGTCGTTGCCTTTGCGATGGTACTAATGTAGTAATGTGGCGTCTGCAGTGACTCGGCAGCGACTCCTCGCCTCACCAGCCCCCCCCCCCCCACCCCCCCCTCCTGCTCCCCCCTCTCCTTGCTGCTGCTGCCTCCGCAGACCCTCCGAGGCCGCTGAGTCGCCGAGCGCGCTCCGTCACCGCAGTCGAGGTTCCCAGGATGACTTTCTCAGCGCCCCTCAGACAGATAAGGTGTCGGGCTCGGGGAGTCTTTAATTAAAAGTGGACCATTGTGTGGTTAATAAGAGCGACGGCTCCGTTTTCTAATTAAGTATCTTTCTGTTCCCACTGGACAATGTAAGGTCTCTCTGAGACGGAGCGAGTGTGCTGAACGCATTTCACAGCACCGGAATCAACAGCCTCGGCCTGGAGTGTCTTCACAAGCTTCCTTTTTACAAGTTTTTGCAACGGGTGATTAAAATAAGCAGCGGGCCTCTCCTCACAGCCTCCCACAACAACATAGCACCATCTCCCCTGCAGACGTCGTGCCACATCTGAGGCGGTGGCATTAAATAGCCTGGCTTATAAATTCATGTCGCAACTGAAGTGAGTTAGTTTCTATGGGTGTTTGTCACAGGTCGTACCGGAAGGAAAACAGCACTGAAACCATGCATCAAATGTTTCGGCCTTAAATGGCTGCACACTCTTTGAAAACTGATTTAAGGACTTGGTGATTCCTTTTAGTGCATCATGATATAATAGTGAGAAACAACTTAACTGATTCATTTCAGTGCAAACTGAGTGCTATGAATTCCTTGAAATGCAAAAGATAACATGATGTTGACATAAAATGTAATGTTGGTGGTCTAAAATTGATGCATTCCAATAGTGCAGACAAACGTAACTTTCAAAAGAAACGCAGCAAAAATTATGGATTATTAATACTAAACATCAATTATCAGCTGTTCAGATTCAGAACCGGAAACATTTATTCCTTCCTAGCCCGGGCTGTCAGGAATAATAACAGCCAAAACGTTTGCCTGCTGGACAGCAGGGAGTCACACACTCGGCCCTTTGGGATGGTGACAGGTTACCAGTGTTGGGCAATGACCCACGACCTGGCTCTGTGTGGGACGTGAGATGGGTTCTCGTCAAAGCATTTATAAGGATGATGTCATTGTGTATGCTCTTGTAAACATCATAAAATGATGAACACATCTAAGTCAATGGTATTCATTTGAAAAAATACAACCATACTTCCAAAAATAGATCCACATGGTTATTCTGACTGTACAATTATTGAGAAGCACATCTTTCGTTCTAAAGCAACCATTGAGCCTTGAGTACGCCTCATAGAGGAAATCAACATCTGTTCAAATCTTATTTGAAAATGCTTCTTTTTGCATCATTTGGACTTGAAAGGTGGGAAACGACAAATCTAACAAGCGGTGGTGTGAACACGATATGTGACACATTCAGCAGATCATCGGGATGAAATAAAACCAACAAACTAAACGGGACTTTGAGACCAGCAGGAAAGAACTCAGACAAGGTCTTCAATCACAAGATGTTGTAGATGAACACACAACGCACTAAGCCCCCGGGGGGGGGGGCGGGGGCCCATCCTGCTCTCCCCCCTCACCATAGAGCAAAGCCTGTGATTACTGCCGAGGCCTTTTTCTGCTGTTGGGGTTCCTTAGTACTACTTTAACATGTCCTCCTCATCCATTTGCACATGCAAATACCATAAATGCTTTTTTCTATCTTTATTTATATGAAGCGTTCTCGGTAATTTCTTTCTTTGGCTAAATGCGAGGCTTTAGAAATGAAGATAAAGGGATTCTGTATTTGCTCATTTAGCCTGAAACTGGCCATTTGGCCAATGTTTTGTTAACCTATCGCAGCACCAGTCTGACTAATTAATGGGAACAACGTGTGTGCACGCAGTTAGACTCATTTTATTAAACCCTCACTGGAAAATGGGTTCTCCGTTTATTTTTTATTTATTTTAGCATGCACGGGTGACACATACCAGCGTTGCCATGCCACTCTCAATCACGTCATGTTTCAATCACGTCAGTGGGATTCAATGTTTCACCTTTTTCCTCCAACACAAATAGGATTTATAGCAGTTTATTTCCCTCTTGATCTCATGAACACACGTGTCTTGAATACAAAGAATACTACTACACTCTTCAACATGACGCAAAGTAGTATAAGATACTCATTTACATGGGATTCGCATACTGATGAGGAGTATTATTATTATTATTATTAGAAGTATTATTCATGTATGGAATAACCAGAAAACATGTTTTATCATGATATATGTTATTCCTTTTTTATTATTGAGAAATTCAATGACCTGTTTGGGGCAAAAGGATTCTTCCCACATGGTCGAGCCCTTTATTAATCCCAGCGGAAAAATACGTGACAATATTCGCAGGAAGCCTACTTTGCTCCTGTTTCAGTGGCGTTAGATCGCCCAGTGGCTCACAGGGACGCCATTTATCCGTAATCAACACATTTGCACTATCGAATCAAAGTAAACAAATGAAATAACTTCCCCTGATGTTCGAAGGCTCGCAGACATTTAATCCCTTTAGCTCAGTGGGGCCTTCTGGAGTCTTGCAGCTCACATTATTGTTTTCGCCGCCCTGGTTTCTCTCCCCCACGCGCCCCATCCGCTCGCTTCCTTGCAGTTCGATGGATAAAGCCCTCTCCGGGTTAAGTAACCGCTTCCTCTCTCCCGTTCAGGCTCAGTCTGCTTTCCTACAGACGCGAGCCGGGAATCAGCGCTGCGACTTTGCATCCCGCGCCGCTGTGTCACTGAAGGATTTGCTCGCTGTTCCCGTCCCACCCTGTGTGTGGGGAAATCTAATTTCATGCAAATCAGCCTCAGCAGATTCATAGCTGCACCGTTTCTTCAATATAACAAGCTCTCTCTGCTTTTGTTTGCCCCCCCCCACCCCCCCGCCCGAGCTCGGCATTTATTTCCCACGTCTGACTGTTTGTCTCATTCCTGACGTTCGCTGATTGGTGTGAACTTTCAGAAGGAAGAAAAGTATCACAAGATTAACAACACAACGAAACTGTGATAACACAAGGCTCACCGCTAATTTCTACAGCTACTCTCTCTCTCTCTCTCTCTCTCTCACTCTTTCTCTCTCTCTCTCTCTCTCTCTCTCTTTCTCTCTCCCTTTGTCTCTGCAAACGCACACGTGAGATTACGTAATATGTACTGATTGCAATTGAATCACACTTTGGCCAGTTTGGAGCGGTGGGGTTGTGGCCCTTCTCTCCCTCTTCAGTGTAGATGGCTCTATTGGAATGTGAATGAGAAAAAAAAACTTTTCAACGTTTCATTTTGCAAATATATTTTCAAGTAAATTAACTTAAAATATTAAAATTGAAGAAGCAGTACCAAAAAATTCAACAGGAAGTTTTTCAAACCATTTTTTTGGCCATCTCCATCTCTCTTTATCTTTTTCTCTCCCTCCTTTTTGTTGCGCTTGTCTGCTTGTGGGGGGGTTTGAACACAACACATGTCCTAAACGTTTGTGGCTGTGTTTTAGCGTTGGTGATGAAGCCGCGACCCCCCCTGTCAGCCCACCGAGCCCTCGCCGGGGGTTGCGGCCCCCAGTTTGGGGACCACTGGGTTAGGTAGGGTTTAGTGTTTTGGCTGCTTTCCCTGCAGTGTCTAGAGGTGGGCGTGGCTAATCAGCTCAGGTTGCCTTCAACAACAGATTGTTTGTTTTTTGTCTCACTTGATTCTCATTACAACAAGATGTTACAAATAATCCTAAAATAGTCCTTTGTCCCCACCACCCCTCCCTTTATTGCAGGATTCCAGGCATTTTCCGCAAAATCCTCCTCTGGCCTGAGAGACTCACCAGCCCGACGCCATGAACTACCTCCGCCGCCGCCTGTCAGACAGCAGCTTCGTGGCCAACCTCCCCAACGGCTACATGATGGACCTGCAGAGGCCGACCCCTCCGGGCTCCTCCACCTCCTCCACGTCCTCCCCCGCCTCCCCGGCCACAGAGAGGCGGCAGCCCCCGAGCGCCCCGCCGCCGGCCTCCAACGCGGCCTCCAACGCGGCCTCCAACGCGGCCTCCAACGCGGCCTCCAACGCGGCCCCCAAACCGGCCCCGGGCGCCGCCCCCAGCGCCGCTTCGGCTGCGGGCGCGGGGGGGTTCCTCAGCTCCTTCTCCAGCGTGGTGAAGAGCGCTCAGATGGCCCAGAACGTCGCCGCCGCCGCACACGCCAGGTCGGCGGCCGCGGCGGCCGAAGGAGGGGGTCAGCCCCCGAAACCTGTCGTACGCAAGCCCAAGATCCTGCTGGTCATCGACGACCAGCACACAGACTGGTGGGTGCACCTTTTCTTTGCCTGTGTGTGCGTGTGCGCTTGGGTTGTGTGTCACATTTTTCTCGCATTTAGAAGATAAATGATTTCATTTGTGAATATTAATGATGCGATTAGTTTGTCTCAAAGCAGATGAGTAATAGATATTGTATTTCTTTTGCATGCATTAGTTTGTTTTTTTAAATCATCATACGAGCATCTCACCGCTCACTCTGTAGCTTTCCTGAATTGGTAGTAAGCTTAACGTCGTCTTAGCACATGAAGCAGAGAAGCATCTGAGAAATACAGGATGGCAGCTCGCCCTTTGTTTTCTAAAGGTCAGTGTGTTTAAACTGATCAGTGGACATCCCGTGTCCCTCGGCTCTACTTTAACTCAACCTGTGCGGAATCTTTACAGCATGCAGTCATTTAAAGAAGGCAATGAAGTGTATTTCCCAAAATGTTGAGGCGTCAGAGAGCTTGTTAGTCATCATCTGGTGGCGTATGAGGACTTATTGTGGAGTGTTGAAATGTTTACTTTTCACACAATGTGCTCCACTGTTCCTTTTTTTCAGCTTTTGTTAAATCAAAAAAATATTCTAGTAGTATTGAAAGAAGTGACCCATTTAATCTTTCACGTCCTTGTCTTTTGTAGGCTGATACCATGGCTGCCATGGTAACGGGAGGGAGGGGCTTTCCTTTGTAGTTAATTGCGAGGAACTTTAATGGGAAGAAACCGGTTCATCGTTTAGCAACCACGCATACCTGTATGTTGGAGGTCTATTATTGCAGCTGAGACATGCAGCAGCCCGCTACATCACGTCGGTCCCACACAGTCAATAAGCCGCTCGTGTGTCCCCAACCACATCAATATCACATCACAATACATTCATCGAATAAACCTTTGGCCTAAAGCTTCTTCTTCCATTAAACAGCTAATACACATAACATGTCCTACATCATCATAGTTCATTACATCCTAAACATAATATTTAAGGGCTGGGCTTTCCTATCTGTACATCTACGACATCTATTGCCCCTAAACTGGAGAAAAGAGGAACATTTAAGCCTCCTTCCTCCAGACTGAACATCATGGATGGATGTCAGGTGTACGGTATTAAACAACTTACAAGATGTACACTGTGTTTAGTTCATATTAGAGATATTATTCTAATATAATAATGTAATAATTAACATCTAATATCACACAAACTCTAATTCTACCACTAAGCATGATCACATATTTGATTGTTTCTAGCTCTAGGCGTGCTCTTCTGCTTGAATTATAACATATGCGAGGCTCTGCTGAGGGAAAGTTGTGTCTGGATTAAAGCCCCCCGCCGACAGCGCAATGCATTCTTGGAATGGGTTTATTTTTGCATCATTTATTCTTCTTTTAATTGATTTGGGATGGTGCAGTTTGCCAGTGACGATGTGGATCAAGCTCCAAAAGAAAGTCGGTCCTGCATTTCCAATAGTCGACTTGATATTGCTAATAAGCATTAGACACCACACCCTTATTCTTTCAGACCTCCGGTCTCGCTTTCTGTTCAAAATGTTGATTCTCAAGAGCGAGATGATGACAAAAGACTCTAGCTGGTGTCATCGGGGTTACTTTTTACATTGTGGGTCTCTGTCAGTGCCCCTCTTAACTTATTATTGCCTTAGTGCTGGTTGTTAAACCTTTATTGCTGGATCAACCCCTCCACGTCTGTCTCATTTGTAAATGGAGCATAAATCCAAGAAATATTTTTAATCAATATACAGTGTATTTCAATAAAATAAAAGAAAACCTTTTTTATGGCCACTGAGTGTCACTGTAGTCCAATCTTCAACTTGCTGTGAGGTTTCTTTGCAGAAGTCAAGGCGCTGGCCAGCAGGTGGCGCCGTGCGATAGGCTCTGAGGTTGATATGACCCACTCTGAAATAATCAGCTGCAGCAGATGTGATGTGCAGCCGCTCTGCTCTGTCACACCCTGAAGCGCTCTGCTTCACACTCATGATGCAGATATTGTTGTAGTGTCGAGTCCACGCTGAGAGTTGACACCGATATTCAATTTGAGGTCTCCCGTTGCTATTTCATATTTCATACCTGGGACCGGAGGTTTTTAGACGAGGGGACCTCCTCCTGGGGAGTTGAACTAGGTAGATGAGAGGCCATAATAAGTGATTAGTAGTTGTTTGGTTTGCTCATCATTGCAATCAACGCTCGCATCAGTCGCTCTTCAGGATGGCACTTCCACCCCATGACAACGATTTGTGTCCAAAACTATGCTTCCTCTGAACATGATGCAGAGATGTTTTGATGTCATGTCATTATGTCTGGTGTTATAGCTGTATACATGTCACTATTTGTGTTAGGGGGGGGGGGGAGAATAGCTGGTCGCTTTCTGGTGAGTCCACCGTAAGCACATCTTTGAGTTGCTAGGCAACAGCTCGGGTCCATGTTTACTTCTTGTCAGCAGATGTTATTTACATCCCCTGCAACAGGATACGAGGGGAACACATACTGTACATTAGACTTATTAAAGGCTCAGTTTCGGAAGGCAGGCTGAGTGTACTTCTTCATGGGTTGAGTTTGTACACAGGACTTAGACCTTCATAATAAAGATGTAAAAATCTCCATCTTTACATGACGACACCTGTAAAGAAATGGCCTGGAGCGGCCATTAGAACCAACACTCAGTGGACGCTATGAATAAAATGCGGATGACTCGTAGACACAGTCTGGTGTGTCCGTCCCCGTCCCGGGGGTTGCATTTTGCCGCTGGGCATTCCTGCAGAGAGCCCCGGGGTCTCTGGGGAAACGCTGGTCCCTCGCTGACAGGCTTGGCCTCCAGCAATGACTGAGGCACAATAGCAGCTCACAGCACTGAGGCAAAGTCTCCAGGAGCATCCCCACGACCACCACGACAATCCCTCCTTCTCTGCCCTGAGCCGTGTGACGACATTTTCATTCTGTGTCAAAAAAAAAAAAAAAAAAAAAAAAAAAAAAACACTGTCTCACAGGCCAAAAAAGAAGCAGAAGATCTTGTTGTGGGAGTTGTTAATCCGTGCTTCACTCTTCCTGACGCATCGTGAGGACTTGCTTGGTTCATTTGTGTCCCACAATCCAGGGATCCAAGTGGCCAAAATTAAAAAAAAAATGTTCTTGAGACCTGCACTGGTAATAACTACACTACTTGCCTTAATATGATGAAACACTTTCTTATTGCTACCATGCGTGCTTCATAGGAGAAAACAAGCCAAACCATCTAGAAAATCGCCTTCGAACACAGAGCAGTATTAGCACAACATCAAGCTTAGCATAGTAGAACTAAATAGAAACAATAACTACAAAAGAACCCTGGAGGGGGGGCATCTGGTTTTGCCAACATACATGACTCACATACACATACTGTAAATGGGCTATAAAACAAGGAACATATATTCCTGTGGTAATGTGTGCATGGTGTTTGTACAGCGGGCCTGTGGACGGGGGAAGCCCCAGACCAATTTGTGGAGAACAATGTTTACATTTGGACACTTGAAGCACGCCGGCGAATACGTCAAATCTAAAATTAAGAAATTGTAGAAATGGTTTGTTGTGTCCATCTTAAATGTATCTCTTAGGCACGCCTGGAAACGCATACCAGCTATTTTTCAGCCCGTGAGCCCGAGGGTCCCGGATCATCTGTACGGTGGGAGCATCACTTCTCTAGCATTTAGGTCAGTCACGAAGATTTACGGCCTCCCAAATGACAGGGAAGGAGATGGGGGCGAGACCCGAAACAGCTGGGAGACCTTCAGAACAAGACCCGCCCCCTAATGAAGCGACTTATGGGACGGAGCGGGTGAGAGTTGAAAAAGAGTGAGGACGAGGAGAGGAGATGAGTGGAGGGGGTCTGAGGATGATGGGATTGTGCTGCGAAAGGATAAAATGGGCCTTTTGTCGCGGCCCGAGCGGCGCCGTGAATCCCAAACAGCCCGTCCCAGTGACCGCCAGGCCTCAGCGGCACCAGGCTCCGACCTACAGCCCTCTACTGATTGTTAACCGCCCCACGCCTGCAAGGGGTCAGAGGTCGACCCAGTTGCATTATAAAGCTCGAGAAAAACGCTTCTATCGGCTCTTTTAGTGAGTTGTACACCATGCCAACGATGATGTCACACTTGGGTCCAATACTGAAAAATAGCTGGATCATTGTCGATATGTAAATCTGGTATTGCTATAACACATTTCCATCTGTGTATTTATTGGTCAGGTTTTGTTTGAGGTCCATGTTTAGGACAAGCCGTGGACATAATGCGATGACCCATAATGAGACATACAGGCTGTGTAATAATCGGTACTGTCCCCAGCCTGCATCGCTGTTTCTGATTTATAGAGTATCTCGACATCTCGGGGATTTCCCAGTAAGGTCACTTTCAAGCCCCCCCCCCCCCCCCCGCCTTCAACGTCCATTTGGCTTTGGAAATGTCAGAGACGAGGACAGTTGCGCCCGGTTGAAATTGCAAGAATCCGATCGCTTTTGACCTCGGCAAAACTCCAAGAAACGAGTTTAGCGGCGCAGCGGAAACCTTCCGCCGCGTTTTTTCACAAACTCCAGCTTCCACATGTTTGTTCTCGCTCAGTGTCAACACTGCAGGTCCGATGGCCGGGGAGACCGCTCTGCCAGTAACTCGGGAGGTCACAGGTTCCGGGCCAAAGGGCACGGGCGCCTTCTGGGTGACTCCTGCGTTTCCACTACAACGGAGTGTTTCTCTCCGTTAACGGCACTTTATTTCAGCAGTTACTCTTCGCCAAGAGATTCTGTTTACCCCGCACGGTCAGATGCTGCAATTATGGAAAATATGAGTCATTACTTTTTTCTCGCTCATAAAGGTCCGCTGAGATTTCATCTCTCGTCCAATAAAATAAACAAAGGGATATTTTAAGGTTGTTTTGACCGTTTGGAGCACACACACACACTGTTCGGTGGGTGCCAGGGGGGGGAATCCAGATGTTGAAGAACATCAACATGTGGATTGCTGCAATACATCACAGAGTACATCACAGTTTGATTGGTCTCAATCTTTGCCTTGTTTCATCTGTGTTGTCTCACCCAGTGTATGAAATGCATCCTTTATTCTTGTCAATACCTTCACAGTTTGTCTTCTGTTTCTTTGCAGGGCGAAGTTTTTTCGAGGGAAGAAACTTAACGGAGAATATGAGATCCGGGTGGAGCAGGTACGGTGCGCTTAACATCACTTCCGCCTCTTTATATATATTCAAACGAATCATTTAAAAACTACGAAATGCAAAAGCCGCATTGCATGAACTGATATTGTAGGTGACCTCCTGTTTACGAGATGATACAGTGTGTTATTTTCAGTAAGAGAACATAACATTATCACAGCCTCTTTTCCTAAACAACTATAAAATCGCCTCTAAGTGTTCTGCACATATCTCGAGAACTGTTCATCCGGTTCAGCTCATACTCGGCGGGTGTTTGGCCGGGGACCCCCTGCCGTGCTCTGTCGTATTTGGTACAAAGCGTTAAATGGCAATACCAAGAGCCAATAGGGCCAAACAGGCAAACAGCACCAGTGAGTCTCTGTGACTGTTATTATTGGACACACTTCCTTTTAATTTCTTCAAAGCTACTTAACGTACGGTTATGCATTCAAGCTTTACCATGAATGAAATGTCTTGGTAAATATACTGATCAACTTCCTAGCCATGTATTATTAGAATATCAATAGCAATCGCATGCCGTTGGGAGTTAATAGCCAGCGGTGGATTAGCTTAGCTTCCCTTAGCATTAAGCTGATTCAAATACGCCTACTAGCTCCCCCAGAGAACGTTAATCCACGGGTTATGTCTCGAACCAAAGTCTAAGAAAATAAAACAGCCCTCCCTCTAGCCTCTATGCCAAGCCAGACCTAGCCAATCCCATCAGAGGGACGCGCATCAGTCTCCCAGAGCACGGGAGCATGTGTTTCCCCCGACGTCGAGCCTTTCCTTTGAAGTCGTTTGATTTTAACGCAACACCGTGATGCCAACATCACATACAGTACAGTATGCACAGAAATATGTGTCTAGACGTGCAGTATTTACAGTGTGCACATAACATCTAATTTACCTCAAATAGCTGAAACACTTCTACATCTGCAAGCCATTGTTGTGCTGGTAGTCCTCTTTGAAAGGTAGTGCTGGGTTTTAACGAGGGAGGGGAAAAAAGAGGACCACAATGAGCCGGACCGGTGGTTTTATGGGCTGTTTGCTCAGCTCTGTGCTGTTGTGGTCCCATCGTCTTCCTGGAGTGGGAGTGGGTCGAAGTCAGGGGAGAGATCTACCTCTGAAATGTACTATTTAAAGAAATGAATTTGGTGTGCCCAAAAGAAAGTGACTTCGGTTGATACCCACCAGCCCCCCAAGCCGAAAGAAGTCCAAAATCTCACCCATAGCTACCCACTGTGACCTACTTACATCTTTTTGGACCCTCTGCACTTTCCCAGAAGCCCCTCCGCGTCGGGCGATAACAAGTCGCTCGCTAATTGCCTTCAGCAGCCAGACTCTTCGTAGGCTGTGTGGGCACCTCGCTGAGAGCCTCGGGACGATGGAAACACCGTCTCTGTGTGAAAAGTTAGCGACACGCTGAGACGATCCCTTTCAGGGACTGACAATAAAAGCGGCGGGACCCACTGCATGCTCTCCCTTTTCCATTTAATTCCACTTCCCTGTACCCGGCAAACAGTTTGACATCGAAGGACTTTTTTTCTTCTAGAGACCAGCACTGAAAGCGAGGGGCAGCGGTGAGGTATATCGACCTGCTGTAACCTGCTCTACCTGCTAAAGCTCATATTATATTCGGGCAGTGACAGGTGGCCCATTGTACGCCAACCACTCTTTGTGTCCAGTGCTCCTGAGAACGCCGAAACCAACATAGCTCTCCTGGCTTCCCTCGCTGCCACACGAGGTGCCATCTCCACAAGCCCGCGATGTGATGCTGCAGCGAGGGGAGGGGGGGGGGGGGGGGGGGCTCGATGCCGGTCCGTGGCCAGAGAAGAAAGAGCGAGCGAAACCTTTTGATTCTTTCGATGTAACGTCTGTCATTAAGGCCGGGGCCCCGCCACCTGAGCCTTCCCGAGCGGCAGATTAAGCGTGCACCATTGTTGTGGGTCCTTCCCCTCTCATTTACGTGAGCCACTTTGATGTCTGAGGTTCTCGTGTCCGCCGGGTAACTCTTTTTATCCACTGAGCAGATGCTCATGGGAGGGCCCCCGGCGGTGGTGCCTTGTGCACCCGAGTGGCTAATAAAAACAGGCTCCAAGTTCACTGCCTTTTCATTAATTCTTTGGCAAAATGATGAAATATGTTGGTCAGTAATTCTCGATGGTCTGAGGGCCGAGGACGTGCCAAGCGATCCTCACGGTGATGAGTATAACGGCTTCCCCTTCTCTTGATTCCAAATGAAGACCACAGCTCTTCTGAGCGAAATACAACAAGCTCTCTATTACTCTTAACATGACCAGAGCTGCTAGTAGTACATGAAGTTCTTTCACTCGGTCAGTTAATCTCTTGCGGGTTAATGTGCGATGTGGAGACATTAGGTTAGTGCTCAGAAATCTTGAGCCTGTGACTCACTTAAATCAAGACAAAAAAAAAAAGTAAACTAAGATAGAAAGAATAAATATACTCTGATAGGTTTGCGAGGCTCACTTTGTGCCCACAGCCACTGTCACATACAAATATGCATCATCCCAAATTTAATATAATCAGAAAAATCTGGCCTTTAAAATGGGAAAATAATTCTAGTGTCACTCGTCACTATTAAGGGCTAATACCAAAATAACCTTGGTGTAGCTCTACACATGGAAAACGGTAGACTCGAAGAGTCGTAGTCGTTCCGAGACACAAAATGTGACACTGAAATAATAATAATATAATATGGAATAATAATAATAATAATATGGAAGAACCGTAAATCCCAAGGGCTGGCAAGTGTGACTCAGAGATTTTTGGGGATTACCGTAGAAATGGTTTGTCGTGATCATCTGGCTGGTTCAAACTAAAAGGGGGGGGTTGATTTCAGTTGTCATGGTGACAACACACTTCAGAGGGGCTGTTGAAGTGTGTCCCACTCACCAGCTGGCAAACTCCGTTCAAAGACAGAATCACAAGCCGTTGTTTGGAAAATATGTTACACATACAGGAATTTTGTCTTCATGATTGGCGCGGTATAAGAATAAAATGGAATAAAATAAGATAAGAAAAAAGAGCCACAATATAAACAAATAAGATTTACAAAGACATACAACATATACCTCTGTGCAAATGTCCTGGTGATGTAATATCTGGGTCAGTGGGGGACTCTATTTTGGCCAACAACCCACAATAGAAATAAATGAAGCAAATCTTCAATTCACACGGAAGTTAACCCGCTACGTGCAGCGGTCACTACTAAGACCCAGAAAAATGGCCGCCGCTCATACCATCCTGCTGTGTTGACTTGATTTTAGTCTGATTTCAACGCCCCTGTATCTAAGACCTGAGTCGCATGGCGGCGGTGCCAAGCCGAGGGCCCCTAAAGCTGACATCTCATGCTCCAAAAAGTCGCAGCTCTGCTTCTCAATGTGCAAAACATCAAAATCGAGGACAGTCTATGTCTGTCTGTGACAGAAGGTTCCCCGGGTGCGATCAGCACTGCTGCTCACACACACACGTCGACGGCAAAGCGACTGTTTGCTACCAGCAATCCCTGCAGAGTCATAAACACTGCAATTTGCACAATTGGACAAATTAGGCAGTTGAATTTGAAGGGGCCTGTTGTTTGTGAAAGAACAAGAGGCGGTTCTTCGGTGGCCCGGCGGACCATGTGTGGTTCGGGTCCGGCAGGGCAACATCTGCTCGGCAGGCACATGACCTCAGCGCTGTCCCGCGCTCCTTTCCGCTTCAGTCATGGCAGCTCGCAGGCAGTTGGCTGCTTGTTATCCGCACCCCGCACCACATGACACAAGGCATCTGGGTCCAACTTTCTCAAGACCGACAATACGTTTCGGTACCGACTGCAGACGTTTGACTGGTCCAGCTGCTGCATTTAACATCTGTACTGGATTTCTTTTTTTTTTTTTTAAAGTTTAGTGCCTCAATGAATTATTTCTCTGTTGTGCAAGGTGGTAGTGATTAGGGGCAAGTACCTCCCCGGGGTGCACATGAATGGCCCACTGTACCTCTCAATTGCACCAGTATGCGATTTGACTGAGCTTATCGAGAGGTGTACTACTAATAAATCCGAGGTGGTCTGTAAAGACGCAGCCTGCATATCACATGGCCACAGTCTGTTATCTTGTAACGTTTGTACAGAGGGCTGTGTACAAGTCTCATGTGTCAATTTAACACTTGCCAGTAAGCGTCCATCGCTATCTGGGAGTAAAACTACTTTCATGCTACATTTTCTATTAATAAGTTGTCCACCTAGGTCTCGTTGGGTCAAGGTTTTCCCCATTGAAACTAGAGAGTTGAGGCAATAAAAGAAGTACACTGTGTAACAGAAAAACATCTATTTTGGGATGAAAAGAAGCTACAATAAACTTTATCTATTTTGTTATTTTAAATTCATGGCCTCCTCGATATACGCCTGTCTATGATTAGACGTCCTCTTCTTTGTAATCACAACAAAGATACTTTATAACCTTAGCATTCAATATTCATTGGCTACGTTTATTTTCTACAATTCATCAGATCATATATACTCATATAGTTCTGTTTAAACTTTTAAGTTTAATTAACTAATTAATACGACCGCTTTCATTGCACAACCCTCAGCATTTTAGTAGCTGTCACAGGCTTAGACATGGACTTTATATTCAATTCTTTCCTCCTTCTTTATCATATGCTCCTTTTTGTACACAAGTAATCTCACTTCCCAGAAACACTTGTAGTTGAAGTGCAGCCCGACACGTTCTTCCAAGCGGTTATTTCCGAAGGACAAATGGTCCTGTGCGCAATTTGACTCATGACTAAACAAAAGGCACCTTAACCCCCCCCCAACCTCAATGACACGTGGAAATCCAGATCTAAAAATACTCGCTGAGGTTCCCGAGGAGCTGCTGTCAAGCGGTGTTTAGTGTGCTGCCCACAGGTTCACATGGCTTTGCATTCAGGGCAGAGTGCACCCGGCACTGCAGGGATAACCGAGGCCCGCCTGAACACCTGTGTCGCTAAGCTAACCGCGCGCCTCACACCCGGGCGGCACCCTTTGACTGTGAAAAGTGACGCCGATGCGGAATGGCCTCAAACTTGCATTCACTCCGATGGCCAGCGAGGCCATGAGAAAATGACCCTACTCCCTTGACCTATTTCCCTCAGTGAACACTGTAAACAGGAGTTTATGGTCTCCAATACAGCATGAGTCGAAGACTCTATGCTTTTAGGGCGTGGCTACCGTGTGATTGACAGGTTGCTACCACGGCGTTGTCTGAGGTACTTGATTTATCCACTGTATTATTACAATAATGTTTTTATCCATTTCATGGTGTGTTTTTAGTTTGTAAAAGTTGATTTTGCCTGAAAAAGTCCTGTCAGCTTCTCCTACAGCTGCTCGAATGTGTTTTACATTCCTCGTTGGTTGGGTTCACTGTAAATGAACGAATGATCAGTAAGCGGCTTCTGGCTTGCAGAACGACTTTCAGTAAGGGGAAGAAAATTCAAACCGCGCGTCCTCCTTGATTCTGTTCCTCCTAGCAGATTAGCTGAAAGCCACTCTCTATGCAGCCTGAATGCTGCTCTTCAGCCGGCTCTGGAGGCGGTTGCCCTCACGTATCACTTCCTGTTTTCCTTTCCCAGGGCAAGAGCTGCTCCGAGACAAGTGTCTGAATGCGTTACCGTGATGGTAACCATGGCGCCGTGAAAGGCCTCCCGTCCTGGCTTTTGGGCCTGTGCTCCCGCGACCAGCCACTCCATCCGTTACGGCCCAATGACAGCGGCGGTCCGCACTCCCCCCTCCTCGCCTGCAACTGGCCAATCGGCGGCGACGGGGGGAAAAGCTCGGCCCCTCGCCAAAAATGTTCGCCCGCTCTCTGGTTTTTTTTCTCTCAGGTCGCGGCGCGAGTCAATGCAGGCCTCCTCTGTGTTTCGGATTGGGATTTGTTCAGGAGACGCGCTGATGGAGGACTTGCATGCGCGTGCGAGCGTCCGTGCGACGCGCGTCGCGCAGATGTTCCTTTCACTGTTGCGGGTAGAGAAGAGCCGAGGAAAGGGAAGGGGGCCAAGTAGATGTCCTTGAAGCGCGTTGAGCGTGAGCGGCGCCTTCAAATGAGATTACGGCATTTACTCGCCCCCTTGCTCCTCCTCAGAGAGTGAGCCACAGTCATTTGAAAGAGGTGGGTGTCGTTTCTCTCGGCAACAAAAAATAAAAAACGACAACCCAGTTTCGTTACTTGAGCACAGTCTTTTCAGGACCGACTTACTCCCCCATGCAGAGTTTACATGGGCCGCGGCGCTGGATGAAAGGCAAATTTATCTCTGTGGCAATATGGCTGATAATATTTCCTTTTTATGGAGATGAAAGCCCATGTGTAGAGCGTGGTAAAGCAGACTCCAGTGATCAGCGCAGCATGAGAACGCGTAGATAGCGGGAGCCGGGTTGAGCAGAGGGTCGGCTGGAGGATTTGCTTTCATCCCCGTCTCCGTGTCGGCGTGGTGGAGTTGAAGGCTGATCTGAGTGAGACACGGAGCCCTGCCTGTCTTTTGCAGTGTTGCCAAGCGCAGGAGCTCACTGCAGGGCTGCGTCGTTGCGAGGCCCGTCGGAGCATCGCCGTCAGACAGCCAGCCGTCAGGTTCTTGTGCAAATCAGCAACGTACTGGTGAACAAAAAGGATGTTGTATCTGGGTTAGGGTTGTTTCTTAATGACTCCAGTGCAGTTCCCCTATCGCTGCTTTTTCCTCCAACACTGTGGAATGTGATTACATTAGATTATAACACACATAGATTAAAAAGGACTTTACCATTGTGAAAGGCCACAGACGAGCTATTTATTGAAATGTGCCGTTGAACAAAATCCAGTCCCAGTGCTTTATGTTGATGGATGCAATTACAAGAATCTGGGCTCGGGCTGTCCAGTCAAAGGCAGTGTAGAAACATGCCGTGGTCATGTGACATCAACAGCAGACATTGCTAATTAGCACCAAACCCAACGTCAGCCATTCGTCTCGTATACGCTTATCCTTAGAGGGTTCGGGTGGCAGGAGGGTTAACATGGAGACAACCATTCAGTCTCACATACCTACTTTGGATTGTGGGAGGAAGACACTACACCCAACGTACTGATGGGAATACCATGATTCTTGCATATTGTGATGAGTTTGCACAATAAGGTGAGTCTTAACGGGACTGGAGACAAGTCCATTCCATGAGCTATTGACATCAATAGATTTAGTCTCTACAGTGACATCAATTAAAAGGCTAATTTAATTGTCCCTGTCCAGTCCTTCTCCATCTAGAAAGTTCCTTCACAAAAGTTGACTGTCACCGCCCCCCCCCCCCTTTCGAATGACCCTGGGAGTTTGACTGAGTCATTAGGTAGCCGGGCTACGGCTTTTACAAGGCCTTCACTGTCCGGGAGGCCACAGGCTGGGGATAACTTCATTTGCGTCCTTTCAACAACTCCCCGTCTCTCTGACTCCTCTCTTTCTCTCTGGTTTGCAAATGCAGAAATGTAAAATGAGGAATCTACTATCTGAACTGTGTCAGTGGGTTTATTCCAGCCCCCTCCCTCTTCTTTATCAGAAATATGTCAAGTTAAAGCATTGGAGCTCCATCCCGAGGCTTTCACGTGTCAAAAAGAGCATTTTTACTTTCACTTCATGAAAGGAATTTGTTTGTCTTAGAAAGCCCTTTTGTTCACCCGAGTACGAGGTCAGGGAGTTCAATCACTGTAGACAGACCTGACCTTTTACAGTATGTTGTTGTGGGACGCGACATATAATCATGTCACTTTGTTCTTTGTGCTCCCCCAGGCGGAGTTCTCGGAGATCAACCTGGCCTCCTACGTCAACTCGGGATGTATGGTGGACATGCAGGTGAACAAAGGTGGCACCAGAGTGGTCAGGTACGATGCTCGGCCCGGTGAGGGGGGGGGCGGGTGTTGACGCATTTGCCCACGCAGCCCGTTTGCTGCCTCAGTGAGCCTGCACAGAGGCTCCTGTTCTCTTCTCTGTTAATCGGTGTGCGTGTGTGTATATTGTGGTAGATTTCACGTAACCTTTTGGTATTTTTTCGCTTCAACTCCCAGTGAATTGTTACTTATTGATTCTCTTAAACCCTACAGAACCCCAATCCCCCCTCCCACCCCCTGTTGTTATGTTACGGCTCTGACCTTGACAGGACATCAGCTCCTGCAGAATAACTTCTCTATCGGTGATGCAAGGTGGCGTTTGCCCGTGCATGGCCTCATCAAGCGAGAGTGATCACGGAGCAGGAGCCTTTGTTACAATGCAGCCTGTTGTCAGATTGGACCCAGAGGTCCTTGTTTATTTAGTTGTAGCTAGATAGAGAAGCCAAATTGGCGGCAGACCTCGGGTCTCACCGCGCCGCCTCGTTTGCGTCCACTGCCAAGCGCTTTTCGGATTTTGTTTAGTTCTCTGAACTCGACAACAACAAACGGTTTAAGG
Organism: Pungitius pungitius; assembly: GCF_949316345.1. Lineage (NCBI taxonomy): Eukaryota > Metazoa > Chordata > Actinopteri > Perciformes > Gasterosteidae > Pungitius > Pungitius pungitius. The sequence goes on from NC_084901.1 coordinate 9,789,183, forward strand.
GCTGTGTGAACGGACAGTTATCCGGCCCTGTCCTAAATCAGAGCGTATTAAAGCTTACGATTTGGTTTTATTCTCGGCTCGAATAATGTTGTAATCGACATAGGACAAAACACTCTGATTAGGTTATTGGATGTGTGGGTGTGATCATGTGATGCGCAGCCGCACGTTTACACTGTACTGTGTGTTCAAAGCAGGTCCCTGTTCATCCATGTGTCCCCTGGCTGTTGTGTTCTCAGTGCTCTGACCTTTGACCTTTGACCTGGCTCTGGGATCTCCTCTGCTGGATCCATGAAGCAGCACACGTGGTCTCACAGTGGTGTGGTTACGTTTTTTCTCTCACTCCTGTGAGTCTACTGTATCGTGAGAGGAGCCCAATTCACAATGAGCTTCACAAGGTTGCGTTTCCACGGTGACGCTCGTCTTGTTGGTATTTTGTTTATTCTTGGTTCCGACTGGGAGCGGTGACAAAAGTAGCGCCGCTCCCTCTTAAGTCGATCAGTCGACTGGTCCAACGTTGTGGACTCAGTAGACAAAGATTCATTTCCCATTTCCCATTATTTATTTTAAATGTGTACTTTTTGTGGTTCTTGGTAGAGAAAGTCTCGGATCAAGGACAGAAGTAAAAACATAACTTTTATGTTTTATTATACGTGAGGCATCATCTATTGTTGCTTCATTCATATCATTTTCATTAGAAGCAGTTTGTAGTGCATGTTTCAATAAACATAAACTGCCTTATTTTTCATTTGTCTGTGTGAATATTGATGGCACTGCCAGGGTGAGGTACATGTGATGAATTAATGGTAGTAACTGACATTGTTTGACTACTGGAACAAAAAGCATGATATTTTGGGTGCCCAGTTACCTCTCATGGTTGGGCTGAGCTGGTTTGGACCGCCTGCCGACTCATCACTTGCTACCTGCCTCTCTTAACCGGCCCCCTGCCAGAATGGGCTTCTGGCGTTAACAGCTCAGAGCTTTGGAGACCCCCCACTGCTGGGACAAACTGCTGGGACAAACACATTTATGATCCTGGAAGGTGTGTTACCAGCCAACAGAACTATTGTTTTCAGTAAATGTGTTTACGTGCATTTGTTGGGGTGGAAAGCTGTCGAACAGTGATTGATAATCCTAAAACAGTACTGTGTGAATGCACGGCTCTGCAAATCTGATAAAACAAGAATGTAGAGTTGTTATTTCTTATCAGAATGTGTTTCCTTTTTACATCACTTCCATTCTTGCTTCCCCCCCCCCCCCCCCCCCCCCTGAATCTGTCTCATTAACCCGGTGAGCCAAAACAAAGATGCACGCTTCCAGCGGAGCGCATCACGAGTGGAGCACACACGCGACCGCTGCCGTATGTGCGGCGCCGCCCCCCCCCCCACAGGGGTACAGCGGTCATGGCGGGTTGTTCCCTGGCGCGCTGCCTGTAGTCAGCCCTTTGGCTTCGCCGCTGCCCAAACCCTCCGGAGAGCTGCTCGGCCCCCGAGTGGGAACTCGGGTCTGGCTGAGAGGCCGCAGCAGCGCCCACGCCGCCATCCCAGGGCTCCCGGTGCGGTTGATGAAACCACGTTGGTTAATGGCGGGAGGATGGCACCGGGGACTTGTTTTAGCTCGTTTTACTGTTGCACTCAGAGGAAGCGGTTATGGGCGGCAGCGTGGATGTGAGGGGGAAAGTTTCCATCATGCAACACTGGACTCTCAGCATAACAAACACCAGAGGTCAATAAAAAAACATATATTGCTCTTAGTGGGCCTAATTAACACTAGCCGCTCTTGTTATTGTGCCTGTGGGGACACTGATGCCTTCATTAACACTAAATTACAAGGAAAATTAGCAGTTTTTCTCCCAGTACACAGCAGGTTTATTGCTCTTAAGGAGGAAAGACAATTAATATGAAGATCCATAGCGAGCAGCACCATTCAGTGACACGGTGGTTGCGGTGAAGTTAACATTTAGCTGGGTGGATTTTTGTACAACAGTACACTGATTTAAATCTCCAGGCACCCAATTATTATTGTCGGCACAATTCCTCGCCATTGCCTGACCCATAGAAGGAGCGGAAAGTTTCAGCTGGATTACATTAGCAAATCATTGTGTGAATCTTTTGGTTCTCTCTTTATTCAATTTTCTGTCCTGAAAGCCACCGGTGTCAGCCAGACGGGGGCCGACTCTCTTTCCTCCTTCCAATTACTACAGAACAAGACTCTCCTCCTTTGGTTACCTCGGGTGACAATTTACTGCTGAGACCACACAGAAACGGTTCTCGCAAATACAAGCCTAAACACCCCACCCACACCCTCCCCACTTTGTGAAAGGCCATTTTAATCAGTGGAGAAACAGTCCGCCCCGTCTGCCTCAACACCTAATACCTCCGACAGGTTCATAACATTACCCGGCGAATGAATGCGGCTCAGTTCAGACGTGGCTTCAGGTGGATTTCTTATGGAGCGCTGGTGACTGTAGTGAAGGCACACAGAGTCCCACTCGGCCACCCCTGCTTTTATGTCATAATCACCCACGAATACAAATGGCCGCGCATAATTTGCACAACCCTCATTTCCCCATCGTTCAAGGCGCACAGTGTGGAGGATGAACCCCGGAGTGCGATCGCAGCTGGAGATGATCTAAAGCTTTAGCAGCCCCTGGCCGGGCCACCGCCCAGGATCTGAGCCAGCGCCAGCTCGCTCCGGAGCCACGGCCACAACCACAGGGAGCCTCAGATCCAGGCCAGGGGGCCACAGCGCGAGGCACTGGGAGTCATCGGGGAGTCACTGTACACACAGAGGATGGAGGCTCTCTCAGGGTTCTCCGGGCCGTGTCCGATCGAGACAAGACTAACTGTGACGTTCAATATTTACAATACGGCATTGCTTTACATTTCAATTGGTCCCATGCCAAGTGGATCTAAATCCACCTAATAAACAAGTGTGGCTTTTGTTCCTATGAATCAAGAAGAATCATTAGCAGGGGCCAAAGTATTAATTAAAGTGAAGCCAAATGGTTATTTCTAGACTCCTGCCAAAAGGTCATCCTTTTCATAAGTGAATGATCAATTGAATTGCTTTACAGCATGATAATACTGCTAGTTGTTGACCTTAAATAGTTTGCCATTTTGGAACAAAATGCTTAATTGCTATGTTGCGTAAAAACATTGATAGCCCACCCGTGTATGGATTAGCGCCACTTAGCGTGGGGGCTTCTTCCTTCTTCCTCGCCTTGTAAAACCACAAATTCTAGTTTTTCCAGCACTATTCATGTCAAACATGAAAGAAGATGTGTTAATCTGCGAGCAATAGAGGTGTTGCCTCTTTGAAATTTAATGGACGCTAGGCTAGCTATACCCCCTGGTTTCAGTCATTATGCTAAGCTAACTTTAGCCTACCACCTGGACGCAATACTAGAATCTAACTAACGATATGAAGCTTCTCATCATCAAGAGAGCAAATGTCCCTATTTCACAAAATGTTGAGCCTTCCTCGCAGGATAACAACTGTTTTTTGGTACGAGCCCAGATGTTTTTTTAGAACCACAGTGACCGTCCTTGTAACAGGAAAGCACAGATTTGTCCTTCTAAGGTGCATTTCCCTCCGATGACGGAGAGGCGATTTGGCACAATGAACCATTGTGTGCTTCTGCCCCGCTGCTCCTCGGTACGTACTGTTCCACATTCGTGGCATTCCCGCCAAGTTCTACCCAGTTTATCCTTATCATTGGGAGACAGACTGATGGAAAGGAAGATAAGACCCGTAGCAGGCTTTGAGCCAGGCACAGGGCCACTTTAAAGACAAATGCTCCGTACAGTTCAGACATCCCTGTGGAGCCCATTAGAAGGTCAGAGATTCTGTACTGTAAATGGATCTGGACAACAAAATGGACGCATATTATCTCGGGTTTCAATAGTTTTCTGCTCCAGGAATGCTGATGAAAACATCCTGTTGGCACTGTTTTACAGTATGTTGTAGAATGGGCTTTCACAACCGTTGGGCTCGAAGTGTATTTATAACTAGACCAATATAAAGGGTAGTGACGCAGCCCTTCAATGTCCTCATTAAGAAAAATGTATGGGAAATGATTTATTTGCATTTTTACTTTTTTATATAGCTCAATTAAAGTAATAAGGATGGCTTAATCAGGGTCAATACATTTTCCAACAATATATAGTGCATCATGGGCATAATGTTGAACGGTACTGACATGTCCTCACATGATAAAGGTATAAGCATTCACTTTAGTGCTGTGTTTCTGGTCCCCTGAATACTTCACTTTTAGCATATATCTGTCTCATTAGCTGCTAAATGCTGCACTCTGTCCACCAGCTACATTGGTGGTGGACAAATAGCATACAGTGCCATTATCTGAGCTCTGTCACCTGGAGATTGGTTGGTTAGAGCTTTCAAGGTCAAAATCAAACCAATGAGCTGCAACAGGCTACAGCTACTGGTTTTAGATTTGTTAAGACGGATATTTCCCCCACCTCGTCTGTCCCCATCTTGCTGAGTGTACCAATAAAGATGTCATGAGTGGATCCATTGCCTCCCAATATCTTTATCCATCACCCTGATCTCCCCCTACCGGTGCCTGTATTTCACCTGCGATAACACAAAGGTTGCATTAGCATATCCCCCGTCAACTCATGACCGGGGCCCAAGCGATTGTAAATCGACGCAGCTGCCGCTTCAGTGTAATGCACGACTGGGGGAGGGGGGGGGGGGGGCCCTGTTTCGGCGTAACGAGTCCGAGTGAAGCGACAGAAAAAAGTTAATGGGCGACCAACCTGCTCTTCTGCTATAGGGCACCGGCTCCATTAACCGAAGTCAAGTGAGAACCATCCCAGCGAATGGGTTTCTTTGACCTTACTCACAAAGGAGTAGCAGGTGTGTGTGTGTGTGTGTGTGTGTGTGTGTGTGTGTGTGTGTGTGTGTGTGTGTGTGTTCATGCATGAGCGTAGAGAAAAGCCTCTTCCTGTGCTGTGCAGCCGTACAGCTTGTTGTAACACGCTGGATAAAACAAGTGATAAGAGTTTGTCAACATCACATATGCACAAAATAGTAAAAGATTTAACTTGTGGTTGTGATTTCCTTAGAAAATGTGTTCACATTTTATGAAAGCAATGAAGTAATCACAATCAATCATCTATAATAATAAGTTGAAGACCTTCTTGAATTCAATAAAGCCTTTTCCTGATTGGTGGATACCGGTCTAGCTCAATGTCTTGGCTCGTGCTGCTCAATACTTCCCACGCACTTTCTCAGGCACCTTGTTGTTCTGCTTTTGACTGTTAGAAACAGCACATTGCGCTAAATTCGGCCGGCACATTTATCGGGGACTCGCGTTCCACATGAACTGTTGAGTCTGCTTTGGTTCTGGAGCCTCAATAAACAGCTCCATCCTGTATAAATAGCAGAGCCTTTGGTCCCATGCCACTGCGGCAGGGAGGAACAGCTGCAGTCGCTCGGTCGCCGAGGCCGGATTGCTCCTCGGTCTCCCTGCCGGTGCTGTCCGTGCTGTCCAACATATAACAGCACTCGTGGACTCGTGTACGGGGGGCCGCCTGGCCCCCTGCGGCCCCTCGCGCAGGCACGCGCGCATGTTTTTGTCGTGCATGTGGGACGTGCAGGCGAACAGAAGTAACCGAGCAAGAGCTGAGTGAAGCTGCTCACACATGGAAAACATGTGCAGACACAACAGGCTGCAATGATGTCTTTAGTTACAGTGGGTCAAAGGATTTGGTGTAACATGCCACGTGAATTAACAACTATCCTCACAAATGGTCAACCCCAGCTTTCCTCTCCCCTCTACGCAGAGCGCAGGCCTGTCTGAATTCTGCAAGAAAAGCTACGATCATGAGAAGCAAATTCCACTTGATTGTATTGTATGGCTTACTGTTTGAGCAGAGATGTGCAGTGTAGAAACCTTACGTACAAATGGTTGAATAAATAACACTTGCTGGGATGACATTTTGAACGACAAGAACCTCAAACCTGCATTCAATCTGAAAAGGACTAACAGCTCAAACATGGAATGCCGTCAAAGTGGATTTCCTGCGCCACTGTGAAATGCGGGCTGCTTTGAATGAGGGCTCCAGGTGCCTGGTGGGTCGCTTGGCTTTGCTCCCAGAACACTTTGTAAAGGAAGGCTTAGGCTGCTTTAATTGGGTGGAAGGTCCAAAAGGATGAGGTGCACGGAGGAGCATTTCCTTGCGCTCGTATTGGACGAATGATGGAGCCCTCGACTGTAAACACCAGACCCAGATGCGGCGCATCAACGTCTGAGGCCGCGGGCCGGCGAGCATGGCGCGGGCGGCTCGGATTTCTAAACAGAAGGGGGATTCTCTTAAAACTGTCTTTTTGTATATTCATGTCCAAATGCAACATTTGTGGCCTCTTCTGAATCTCAAAGGACAGCTCATCAAAGGGCCAACGCATGATGGGATGGCCGTTTGAGTCGGTCCGGCATGCTAACCGCTCCATTAAAGCTCCTTTGATTTTTAGTATTTTATCAAGTATTGACCGAAAGAGGAAAAGTCAGCAAACCCCCTGAGTGTATGTGGGCTGTTTGGGGTCAATAAGCTAGCGATCCATCCAATGCTTTCAGTTTGTTTACCCGACACGGACTGACAGACGGACATTGCCAAGTCCAGACTCAAGCCTCAAGCGTGGCCATTGGATTGCTTGCATATACTACATTTCCATTTACCAAAGAAATTTTTAAAGTCAATGTGTCATACTCCTCTCTCTGCACAGTCTGCATTGTTACACCCTCCTTGTTGCAGGTCCTTCAAGCCGGACTTCGTCCTGGTTCGCCAGCACGCCTACAGCATGGTCCCCGGGGAGGATTTCCGGAACCTGGTGATCGGCCTGCACTTCGGCGGCGTCCCGGGCAGCAACTCTCTCTTCTCCATCTACAACTTCTGCAGCAAACCGTGGGTGGTAAGCAACCCGTAACTCCCCTCCTTGCTTTACTCCAACCCACCTGCGACAGACTTATTTGCGCCGTTAAAGGGAGCTGAAACAGCCGTCCCCGGAGTCGTTAAGTGACGTGCCGTGCCTTGTGAACTCCAAGTACAATCCACGAGAGATAAGATTTTCTCTTAGTATTTCCGTGTTGGAGCTCATGTTCCATATATTTACAGCTTCCTTGTTTGATCTTTTGTCAATGTTAATATATGCGGGTGCGCTGTAGATTTACAGATCTATATTTTTAATCAAAATGAAACACTAACAGGTGTTTGCCGAGAAGTGGTTGGATGGTCAAATGGGTCGAGAAAAGAAGTCTGTCCACCGGAAAGGAAAATTACAACAAAACGAAAAAAAAACTACAAGGCAACAGGTGTTTAGCGTTATGTTAAACTGCATTAGGTCACTTTTTTTCTAAACAGCTAATATGCATTTGTGTACGATGCATTATGTCTATCTGGCCCCTTCTTGTCCTCCGCTGCTTAAATATTAACCCTCTTGTTTTCTGTGCTGGCAGTTTTCTCAGATGATAAAGCTGTACCACTCCCTCGGCCCGGAGAAGTTCCCCCTGAACGAACAGACCTTCTATCCCAACCACACGCAGATGGTGAGTGCCCGTCTTGTTCGCTGTTAATACACAGCAGAGAAAACACAAGCAGGCCCACACACAGGTCCGTTTTTTCATTAAATCTTTATTATAAAAATAGAAAACACAGAAATTAAGTCAACCATTTCTATAACCACTACAAGAAGCCCCCCCCCCCCCCCCTCTCGACGTGCACACACACCTCTGGGATGAGTGTTTAAGCACAGACTGTACACAGCTTGCTTGATTGGAATTCTTTTGTAAGGATCAAACTTGACCAAGGGTTTCTGTGTTAAGCAGACAGTATATTTACACAAACATGAACCACAGAAATAGTGGAGCAGAAGCCTCGTCAACACGTATAGACAGAAAGGACATGTTTTGTATGGAAATAATAAATCTCTACTGGGGTGGATTTGTTTGGCTCCACACGATCCGCAACCAATTGTAGCCCCGTTAAAAACAGCGCGGTACAGACTCAAGACTCTATGCAGGTCGCCTACTCAAGTCAAGGATTCGCTATCAAGGGCAAGTCGACGGGTTGAAGACTATTCACTCAAAAAAAAAAAAAAGGGGATTGGAGGATATTTTGTTAAAAGCAGAGATCTTGCGATGCTAAATCAAACGCGTGGATCAACATAATTTAATATCTTTTAATGGATTGTATGACCGTAGCTTGTGTCTGTAGGTGGTTTGAATGCTGGTTTTATATGAAGAAAACATTTTGGCTGTTTTGGAATGGAGACATGGAAACATTTACACATTTTGGGAAACATAAAAATGATTTCCTTAGCTTATCTTAGCGTTAAGACAGTAAATTAAGCCAACCGGCAAGAAAGAATACAGAATATATTTCCAAAAAAATGTCATACTGCTCTTTTGAAAAGGACTGACTTGGTCAAAGCTACTAGGCTGTAACGCTGGAAGATTCTCTACGTGTTACTGATGTCGGGGCCGACGCTCATGGAATGGACAGAAGGTCAAGCACTGACAAAAGACCTTGATGGGAGCAGGTGAAAAAGAATGAATTTAGTGACAATATTGTTACTTTGACTGATTTCATATATATATATATTGTTCATTTGAAATAGTTAAATAAAAAAAAGATATACTCTTACAAAATATGTCTGAAACCTCTGCTTACACTTGACTTTCATTGGATCGGTGAAGAGTACCAGTTCGGGGGACTATAAGCCAACAAAGAAAAGTACCATATGTACTAAACTACTGGAGATGCGGGTCCTTCATTCTGGACAGTTGCACAGGCTGCAATAGTTGCAAAAGTAGTTTGGACTGTTACTATTTGTTAGTTTTTTTGTGTTTTTGCAGATAATACTTTACTGTGTACTCCAATAATCATATAAATAAATTCATTAACAAGGTTTCAGTTGAAATGATAGTCCATGTCTGTAGCTTATGTTATATACAGCAAAAAATTAAATATCACCATCTCTGCAAGAAGGTTTTTTTTTTTTTTTTCTTTTTTTTTTTTAAATCATAAAATAAATTGAGGCAGATATAAAAAGGTATAGTATTCAGAGCTCATACCTCACATTTGCACTTGATCTGCATTGTTGATGTGGAGTCTAATGCTAGCAAGTACAGTTCAGTAGCAACAATGTAACAGCTTTACATTTACATAATGATCATTGGCTGTACTTTCATATAGCTTACACTGATTGAAAATAATCCGATAGATTGTGAACTATAGAGAGTCCATTTAAAATATGAACTGCCACGATGCAAAAAAAGACGTAGTTAGCGGCAGGCTAACTGCAGGCTGCTAATCAAATGGGGCGCATTATAACTTAGAATTGTGTTTCTTGAGAATTAGTTAATCAACTCTCATGATCCAATGAAGGTTGGTTTTATAACCGTCTGCCTTCAGCCCGCATTTAACAGCACTGAGCCCTGAAGATGACTTTGATTCACGCTTTGGGAAAAACAAAGAAAAACAGTAATTGATTTTTTATCAGAAGTGCTACGAAGCAGGCACTGTAATGGATGTGGTCTTTTCTCTGTTGTTGCCACTTTAAAGAGGCCGCCACCAACGCAGGTGAGCTGAAAGAGTCCTGTAATTCTCTGGCCGGAAACGGGTCGGGACGGAGTCGGGGAGGCGGCGGGGGTTGGTTTGAGTTCAGGGGTCGGTGGCGTTGATGGTTGTTTTGTCGCGTGAAGCCATGCCCCGGTACCAGCTGCAGTAGCCCTCCTTCTGCTGGATGCAGGCGTAGTGCCGGGACTGGTAGCCCGGGTAGCCGAAGTGGGACAGCATGTCCGTCCATAGGCACTCGTTCTTTGAGGTCACGAAGCAGGGCAGGTAATGGCAGGGCTTGATCTACAGAGACAGAGGCGAAACTGAAGATGTAGCAGGACACCAAACTGGATACTAGAAACAACTACTTCTTTAAACTCGCTGTGTTTTCATAGCTCCCTTGCTAACTGTAATAATATCTATTATAGTCCTGTTTAACTGGATTATTTCATTAGTATACTTCTCTAAATGAAAGACTTCCCTTTAATGTTACCTAAAAACATATTATTTATAATATATTCAAAAACCTCTTGAAGCTAACAGTAATTCGTATAGAAACATCAACGTCAGGGAGTCAAGAAGTTTTTGCAAAGTAGAAAAAGCTTAGTAACAGCAGTATAAAAGAAAAGGAGTACATCATTTGGTTGAAGCATAAAAGAGCATCATTTATTTACTGCTTTCAGCTTTTGTTTTCAGTCCCTTACTGCAGCAGATTGTCAGATGAGGTGTCAAAATGCAGCTTTTTAAATAACTAGCTCGTTTGAAATAAATTAAGACTATTTAGAACTAATTAGTCAATAATGAATGCAAACCAAATACGCGTTTCCTGGCATTCACATGCTTCGTGCTGTGGAATGTTAAATGAATGTCGGCCATCTTCCTGAAGCAGGGATGTTCTCGTAGTTTATTGATGATTAAACTGGATTTTTGCTCAGCATCTCTTGTGCGTCACACCTCCAGGTGCTCGCACAAAAAGATTGACAGATGAATACACGGCTCGAATTGACAGGAAAAGTGGCATTAACCACTCGGGGAGTTGATGAACGGATGCGCTGTGTTTAGCCGCATGGAGCTGCATTTATCGCCATCTGTATGAGCCGGAAAATTCAAATACAAAGTTAGAGGGCATACTTCTCCTTTTGGGTGTTTTTGTTATTCAAGCCTGGAGAGTGCTTCCTCCACAGTTCACAGACGTTTGGCGTGACTTCCGAGTCTCTTGTGGGTTTTTTTCTGATGCGTGCAGAATCATTTTCTAACCAGGGCGACACGCTTCCTGCGTTCGAGGTGCAGTGAATTATCATTATGCGGAGGAATGCGGAGGCCGACGGAGCGCGTTGGAATAAGTGTGATGATGTTTGCTCCTGCCTGTGTGGATGCCTCGGGGCTTCTGCCCATGTACCCATTTGAGCAGAGTTTACAGCCGCTGGGCTTCGTCTTCCTGCTAATCCACTTATACCGATAGGGGCCGATGGAGTGAGCAGATGTTCAGGGCACTGCTGTACAGTAGGACGTTTACGAGGCACAACAGCTGCGTAGCGGCAGGCCACATGTTTTCAGTCGCAGGGGAGAAAAAAAAAAACAACGGCAATGAAGAGGCCGGTTCCAGCGCTGTGATTTAACAACTCCCAGTGATCGCTCTAAAACTTGTTTTCTCTCCGTTTCGGTCTCCGCTTAGCGCCCCCTGAAGAATTCAAGTGAAATTGAGGCTCATGATTCGCAACAACATTGAGGACTGCACAACATCCTCAAAAAAAGTACACGCAAACGGTGGAACGGTGGCATTAATGAGCCAGAATTGGTTTACAGCATATCCTTCCCTGTGTAATCATTAACAAGCTCCTGAGGGACCTTTTGGTTACACGTTTAGTTTTAATAGCGAAATGGAGGAGCTCATCCTGCCTCCTCTTTGCTCATCTTGCTGGTTTTCACTCACCCTGCAGTTGCAGCCCAGCTGGTAGCGATGGTTGAAACCCTTCTTCTGGGCCAATGAGAGGCGCTCCCATCGCTCGTTGAAGTTGCACAGCCCTGTGTAGACCTTGCCTTCGTACACGCGACCTGTTGTAGAAAAGAAAGGCGGCAATGGGTTGTCGCGTTGAGTCACGTTGCAAAAGATATGTCAGTTCCAAGCCAACTGTTGGTAGCATCTCATTTTGTCTAATTTCCTAAGCCTCCTTGTGAAACGTAGGAGACTACAAACGTGTTTATCCCTGGTAAAACAATCTCACAGTAAAGCCATACTAAACCAACACCCCTATTTCTGAATTTTAAAAGGTCAGGAGACGTCTATTTTTATCAGGTGAATGTTTGCGGCGCACCGACTCATGAGACAGGTGCACAGCGGCGGCCTGCGAAACCCTCGTGGGCATCATGAATTGTCAAAATAGGTCTTCTTCACCCGGAATTTGGCCGCCCTAAAAATATGTGCTTCTTCCCCTGAATCCCCCCCACCCCCCCGCCTTATTACATGGTGTCGAGTGCTCGACATGACTCTCAAAGTACCGGGGCACTCGAGGCTTCAATCAAAAGAGAACCCGCTCTCATAGGTCTGGATGCCTTATTGCCGCTAAGGCAGCCTTGATCACATGCAGGGACTTATTATGGGACCTTGAGAGCAGCGAATGACATCGGTGAAGTCATTCGCCCCCGGACCGGGGTAAACAGAGTCGTCGCTACCTGGCAACAGCGGCTCGTTCGCGCTGACTGTGGGGTGCATCTTGCAGGATTCACAGGTCGAGACTTAGCGTTATACAAGCCAAGCGCAGCAGGGTCCAAAGTAAACTGCTCGTCTGTTGGAAATAGCAACTCGTAAAAAGCCTGTGCTGGAAAACGCCGGTAGCTTCCTGTTAGCTGGTAATGACGAGTTGTGAAGGGAATTGCTTTCTGCTGTTTTTGTCCTGATGAGTAATTGGAATCTAGTGCAGTTTTTTTGTTGTTGCTGCTTTGTCCTCCAAATGGAAGGGTATAAATAGTGGGAAAGTTTGGGTCAGCGAACTAAATAAAGTCCCTGGAGAGGAGCGTACGTCAGACTAAATACCAGATAAAAACAAACCAGATTCTAGATACTTATTTTCAAATATTCCAATCCCGACGTCATGCCATTAGTGACTAATTTACCTACGGCAGGATTATACAGGAACACTGAGAAATTTGTGTGCTTTTGTGAATGGGACTTTCTTGGGTGTCATCCTCTTATCACCTGAATCCATTTCTCTGCTTGAGGGAAACTAATATCAAGTGATCCTTGGGCGATGAGATCAGAAACAATGTCAGCCATGAAGCTTACCTGTGATCAGGTACTGGTACTTGTTGATGTCAAACTTCACGCCGCACAGACTCTCCGAGGCGTCCGTGTAGATGTGCTGCACGTGCTGGACCTTTTCGAATCCTTTGTACATCTGCGAGGATCACGAGAAGCAATGCTGGTGTTAACACCAGAAGAATCCCTGGCCCTACACAGCTTCACTTAACTGTACGCCGGCTTTATCAGATGACATTCCTTAATAGACCATATATAACACAATCCCATTGTTTAATGTTCTTTGACTTTGATTTGCCTTCTATTGGTCCTTCTGTGCTGGGCCAACAGTTGGCGTTTACCCTCAGTTGAATTTATTTGTCTGGGAATAACAGGAAATCCCTGTTTAGACACATCGCCCCCAGAAAAACAGAACATACTGTTACTAAAGCCCGAAACGGCAGAGGTTTTTGGAAAGCCGAAGGCATTTGTCTCGTAGGATTTGTTGCAATTTGGAGGGAAGTGCCTTTCTATTATGGCCCACGAGGAAAACCACAGTTTGAAGTGTAAACCAGCCGACTGGAATACAAATAAATAACCCAAGAGGTGCAAAGGTCACATTCAATTCCCTCGGGATAATCCTAACAGTGGTGATGAGCGTGCTTCACTAACAAGAGGCCACTTAATGCTTTTTGTGCAAACCGCACTGCAGTACTGCAGCCCGCTGTTGAAATGTTTACACTCAGCGCGAGGAGTTTGCTTGAGTTGTAATGCCCGTAAGCCGACTAATCCTCCGTCCCGGCTCCTGTCTGAGCAGCAGGCAGATGTTAGCATCTGTCCGAAATATGCAGCGTTATATAAGAAAAGTGAAGAGCGGGCTTTCGTGTTAAGTGTCTGCTTTTCAGCCGTCACAAGGCAGCTGAGGGGGCGGAGAGGCCGTCAGCATACTTCATTTTAAGGGTATTCTATAAATGGTTTAAATGACACTTCGCATGCGAGGACCTAGCACCTATAATCAGAATCATGTGAGACCATGGAGCACAACATCCGCAAAACACTTTCTGAAACTTTTGCTGTTCCCTTACTATTCATATTAATTAATAAATGAGTAGCTATGATCAAATGAAGAACATTTCATTTGTAATTGGAGTGGAGCATTCTGCTATATGGCTTTATGGCGTGTTCACTGTATCGCTTTCTTTAGAGGGTTTGACAAAAAGATTATTGGCACTAGGGCGAAATTAGCTTTAGACCTGATGCATTGAGGAAAATGCTAGCATGGCTCGGTCAGAGGGGAATTAAAGTAAAAAAGAAAAATATAGAATTAAAGTTGTTTTTAGGAATAAAACAGTAGATAAAAGGCTAACCGGACTTTATTGAGTCATTATTATAATGTTTTGACTCATTAGCTTTTCCCTTCCCCCGGTCTATAAACCTAGCTAAGTGGCATCTTCTCGTGCTTTTTCTGAGAAAGAACAGGAGATTCGGTCCCTTCAGCATGCTTACCTTCATCTGCTTGACTGTGTAGCGCATCGTTCCAAAAGGTCCATCTCTCAGAGGCTTCTTGCCCACGACTTTAGCTCGAATCACTGCGAAAAGAGGAGTCAGACATCAGCGGAAGCACTTTGAAACATTCCGGTCACATTCCTCCAACACAGAACTACCCAATCCATCAAATAGCACTCGGCCAGTATTTGGCATTAGCAGACCCATTATGAATACCATTTTAGGACCGGTTGGCACCACAGTTAATCCGTTTATCTGATTTTCTGCATTGCTGCTGTTTGCCAAGGAAGGCTGATTTGGGGGGGGGGGGGGATAAAAAAATGGTGCAGGGACTTTAGAGTTTGATACCGAAATTAGAGTTGTGCAGTTTCATTTTCCACGGCTGGTGGTTTTTGGGTAGATAAATGCTCATACTGCTCAAGGCGGAACCTGTAGCAATCACAGGACAGTGTTGGACTCTTGGTTTGGATTTTGTAGTGATAATATTCACATTTTAGATGGGTGGGGTGCGGCAGTGTGTCTCTTGCTGTTTCCTTCTGTATTTGGATCAGGGCTGGAAAGAAATATGCTATCGGTTTGCCAGATCCAAACGTAAACATCTGCGAGGTGAGAACGCTCAGTTGTGAGGATGGTTTGTTTTCGTTCACTCATGGTGGAGCAAAGGGGCTTATTGTGGAAGGCCGGGGAGACGGGAGCGTAGAAATGGGTCATAATTTGAGCCGGTGAATAACAATCCAAAGAGAGCTGCGGGCCCTGCATGTATGCGGTCTCTCCTCTGTGAAGTTTACCTGCTGCCCACAGCCGACTGGCCGCAGACACAACTAACACGGGCCATGTTTGTTGTTACACATTCTTCAGTGGCTCACATTCCCCAGAAAGGAGGAGAAAAGCTTTTCAGTCCCGAAAGAAAGAAATGAGGCATGTAGCATGTTCTGTTTGTCTTTAGTTGTTCTACTTCCATGCACGCGGCGTGGGGTATAAAAATAAAACTCGAAACAGGAAGCAGTTACAGCACGGCCACCCAAAATTGGCGACCACAAATTTATTTTGGACACGAAGACCAGAGTTTGAACTAAGCATTTATTTAAAAAAAACCTACAAAAAAAAGGATTACAAGCCAGAATGACCTAATCTAAAGAAAGTGGCCAACCAGTAGCTTAAGAACAGAAAGTGTTTGAAGGGCTGCAGGTCAGCTGCTTTTACATCAGATAGGTCCCCTCTAGTTGGACAGCGGCCACTAATTGGCCAGTGATGGTGCCATCACCCCGAGGAATGTGTGAAGGGCCCCAGCTGCTCCAGAGACAGAGGGCCGGTGTCACCGCCTCACCAGTCAGCACTTATGAATTGTCAGCATCGTGCCGCCACCACGTTACAAGTGTTTATTTACCCCACTTTCGTAAAGTAGTCTCACGTCAGCCTGTTTCTACTGGTTACTGTGGACATGCTGTGTGGATAGTTTCTATGTTCTACTCTTACTACTTTGACTTCCTGTACAGTACGTCATGTGGATATATTCCTATTCCCTTTTCTTCCTCATACAGTCTTTCTACATTGATTAGTTGTAGACAGCAGTCAAATTTGATTCTTCACAAATATTCCGTTTAAAGTGTGTCATTTGATCATCCCATACTGAATATTTAGCATATATGCAGTACTACTCATGTTTAATTAGGGGATTTAGGTAGGAAATAAGGCAACTGAAGTGCTTATATTTCAACTTTTCAGATATCGTGCATACAAGAAAACATATCCATTAATAACTAATATATTATATAGTCAAGTTAAATATCTGTCAGCCTCCCTATGCTGTAATGTTAGAGGCTCTCTCCCTCTTCCTTGCGAAAAACGAGGAATTAAGAGGCCATCTAACATACATTTTCATGTGTGGGAGGCTTTTTGTGTTGAGGTAAGAAGTGAATCCATTTCTCCCTCAGCATCTCCTGCAGAAAGCCAGGAGGATTACACAAGCACAGATGCCAATGGAAAATCTTAAGGTGCGCGTGTCATTTTATTCGGCCTACGTACATTGTGGCAAACGGCCGGCATGACAAGAATGAGGCTGCTCGTTGCGTGTGTTTGCGTGAGGGAGTAAAAGAAAGCCAGCGAGGCACGGGGCAGGTGACGGCGATTTTAGTGTCCAGAAAGTGGTCCAACTTCGGGAGGTCGCGGGGGAGGAAGAGGAATTCTCAAGGCGACCCGCCGCCATGCTCCAAGATAAACACTATCTGAATCCACTGCAACGTCAGAGCACAGAGCCCAAAAAAAAAATCTCGAAGCAAGGGACCATTTGGAATCCTAATGCGAAGCCTGCTGACCTTGTTAATTTTTATGAATTCCCTCACAACAAAACCTTTTTCTAAATTAGAGTCACGGCTGACATCAGCTAACTGACAGTTAGTCAGGGCACACTCGCTGCCTTGTTCCCTGCTTTTCATATCTCTCTCCCTCTTCATCCTCATTCAGTCACCTGTTCTTCCTTTCAAGCACCGACTGCCTACAGACTCAGTGGCCACATGATTACCTAACGGTCAAATTGTAATTTGATCTGCGGCTCCCATGCGTCTCTCTTCACTTGAAGGCCAACATAGAAAAGCTGACACTATGGAGATAAATCCATGACACTGAAGGTGAAACTGGTCAACGCTCCCAGCTCAAAGCTAGCCTAACTGTGGGGGAGGAAATCACTGGCGTGTGGTGCAATAGTCGTAGTATCATGAGTGTGTGCTGGGCTGGCCTCCATCGCCTCGCCCCCTGCCTGGCCCCCGTGCTTAATAGAGTGGAGCCCCCGGGGGGGGGGGGGGGGGGGCGGTGTGGGCCTCAGAGACAAACGGGAGGGACGGGCTGGACATCGGATACGCCCGGCTCAGGGGACGAACACCCCTGGCTTGAGCGGAATCCAGAACCTTTTGACATTGCATCGTATTTTAGCTCTTTTGGGAAAGCGAGGGATATCGGATCCGAGCTTACATAATGCGCCTCGCAAAAGGAGTCCTGGCTTCACTCTGGTTCTCCCCGGTCACCGGTTGTTGACCTGCAGTCGAGGCGGGAGTAGTGATTGAACCCAACGCTATTCCCGAGTAGAACTAGGTGGAGGTACACACGTACCGGTACGAAGCCCTCAGGCCGGGTCGCTCTTAAACCGCTATGCAGCACAAAGCTGCTCTGTGCGGCACAGAAGGGCCCACAGCGGGCCGGGGTCCATTTCTCTTTATGTCCTGATCCTCAATCCCAAACTCGGCATCGACGCATATCACGCTAATCCCCAGCAACTGACCTGGTTCGCGGTGCAAGCGCGTAACGGCTTGCTCGGTCACCCCGAGCGCTCGGGAGCTTGCGCCCTTAAAGGGCGACATTTAAATCTCAGGGTCAAAGTTTACTGCCGGGCCTCTAATCTCGCTTTTTGGAGGGCTTTGGCCAAACAAGCGCTGCTCGTGTCCTTTGGTGAATGGGCAGCGTTTTAACCCTGCTGCCTAATAGCAGCCAACAAGTTATCTGCGCAGGACAGCATCCAGGTGCTTGGTTCCCGGGGACAGTACCAGTCAAAGGTTTGGACACATTTCCTCATTCAAGGTACTTAAACTGTAGTTAATAAAATGCACTGTTCATTCCTAGGTATCCTAAACATACCACACTTCAGAACGAAGGGAAAGCAAGAGACACAAAACACCCTCTTAAATATTTCTATTTTAAACATATCAAATAAAGAGAGACAGACTCCAATTGCTTAATCGCCAAGCCTTTAACCCAATCGTGATTCATCCAGTGGGTCAGGGCCAAGAAAGCAAGAGCTTTGAACTACGGGTCTTAAATTGTGAAGATTCCAGCCTGTCGCCTTTGATCTCGACAGTAAGAATTACGGGGTTTCTCCTCGGCATTAGCATTCCAAACCTGTACCTTATTCCATGTGTCTGTTATAGCTCAGGGTGATAGAAATAGGATGAATGTTAAATGAAAGAATGATCCAGGATTGGAGGATCTCATTATAGGGGGGTGTTCTGCAAACAGTCTCATTATACCTCTGAGCGAGTGCTTCAACTTGTATCAACATTGGACAGGACTTTAATGCCATACGTGGAAAAACGACAATAAAGCGTTGGATCATTCACACTACCCTCACACATTTTGATAGTCTGGACTTGACTGACTTTAATAGCTGTGACCTTTGCATCCAGCCCGCGTTTCAGAAGTCTTTCCCTCTGAGGACCAAGGTGCAAGATTCATTGCATTCAAAGCACACCTAAACCGGGACCTTGCAAATGGGATTTGTGGGGCTCACGCCCGATCCCTGCGCCCATTGAAGTCAGTCCCAGATTTAAAGCAGGTGCCAACCCCACGGGCCATCTGAGGGACTGTGAAAGGCTTCGCATAAGTGGAGACGCTCCCACGGGCCCTGTGATCAGGGTTTATCCAGTGACAGTTTTGGGTCCTGGAGTTGCAATATCTGCCCTATTTTGCCAGATTCGTCTCATAAAGGCAGGGGGTTCTAAGAGATGGCTGGGTTTAACCTGTAGCCCCTCCTCCCCTAAAGGACCCTTCAGGGGATTCACCCAAGTGTCGCACCAGCTTCCTGTCCACGTCACCAGGGCCTACATAAAAATGGCTGTGTCCAAATTTGGGCAAAGAAAGATTTTAAAGACATGCAATGTATGTATATATATATATATATATATATATATATTCCTCTCTACCTGTTGTGACCACTAGTAAGTTTACCATCACACACTTAGTGTGTGTGTGTGTGTGTGTGTGTGTGTGTACGCCCTTATTTTATACTGAGAGATTATTGTTTGATAGTGTGCCAGGGTTTTAGAGAGCATTATGACAGTTTCAGGCTTTTAAGTCAAGTGATAGTGAAGATCACCAGCTTTTGCTGGCGATCATGATTATGTGTGTGTGTGTGTGTGCGTGTGTGCTTTTAAGGGACGGGTTATAGTCAAAGAAGTGTGTGTCTCCTTCCCTGCTGGAAATCAGATGACCTCTCGTCCCATCAGAGTCATTTCATTCCATAAACTGCCTGCAACTTTCGGACCCCCGAACCAGCAAATCAAAACAAAGCGCAGTTTGGACCAGCGCTCCAGGCTGAGCCAGGTCCCAATTGTTCATGGAAAGCAGAGTAAGATAAAGCATAACCAGGCTTTAAAACAAGCACTTTAACCCAGCCTCCATACGCCATGTCAGAGTTACAGCCCAGTGGCTGCCGCACACATAAATACCAGTGTGCTGATTAAAAAAAAAGAAGCATGATTTGAAACTTCTGAGCAGACTGTAGGTCCATCACACCACGTACATACTTATTAACATTTCACAGCCACGCAGACATACCTGGAGCTTGAAAAATAAATCATTAAATTGAAACGTCATCAATTTGAGGGTAAAGAGTATGTCAAGCTATAGGGAACTTCAGACACACCAGTCACTTTTCAGACAAATCGCTGGCGTCCTTCACGGACCTCACACTGTTATATTCAATCATATTACAATTAAATGTACCAACAGGTTTGGAGCAGAGAGCTTTTATGAGAACTGTAATCTGAACACGACAGAAGTAGTGAAGTGTTAATATGTGGGTTTATTTTAAAGTTTTTAAAAAAAGGAGTTAATGACATATCTCCTTCACATTTGATCGTATATACGTGTATTTAAGTTATTGTATAATCAGGGGGGGGGGGTCGGATGACCACAACTTTCACCAGCCGACAAGACGCGCAGCCAGTAAACTGATCGCATGTCAGCTCCTCTCTCCCGCATTGACCGACAGGCAGCACTTCGATCCAATCATACCGTGCATGTTTGAATCATAAAACAGCAGTAAAAAAAAATACAAATACAAATACAAATACAAATTGGAGAGTAGACGTGAGCCGTCACTCACCGATGTCGGAGTTGCAGAAGGCGTCCTGCGGGTGGGACAGAGCGCACGAGCAGCCCTCCGTCACCTGCAGGCTGCCGAAGACGAGCAACAGGCCGACCAGCTGCTGGCACACCGACTGCATTCTGCTCCGGACGCGTCCACTGGGGCTAAAGCGATGGAGTCCGGCTGAGTCCTCGAGGCTGGTGCGTAACGTCGACGTCTCTGCTCCGCTCCGCGCGGGGAGCCGTACATATAGAGCTCGCGTTCACGCCCCCACCCTTTCCAGCCCCGGAGGCTCGCGGGCGGGCTGGCCAATCAGCGGCCGGTGATGGCTGCGGGAATTACAGACACGCCAGACGCGATGACATACTGGAACTTTACTCTTGTTTTCCCCCCCGAATGACACACAAAAAAAGGGGGTTTGTTTGTTCTCCCGCTGCTTTATAATAGAATATGTTGTAGCCTAACTTACATTTATATTCAAATTGACAATAAATGAAAATAAATAGGTCACACGTACAATTTCTCCTGATAGGCAGGGACATTTGTGTAAAGTTGTCATTTCTCAGGCGTTCCTGCGATAGATGGATAAGAAGCAACATTTCAATCACATCTGTACAAAACAAACAAATTCATGCAAAATATCGGCTGCATTTCTTATTAACATTTTCCCTTTTCTCACTTTTCAAAAGTCTCACTTAGTCATCCCGCCCACGCCTGACGCCCCCCTAATAAGAAATACTTAGTATTGAAAAGTATTGAATACAATGTGTAGCCAGATTCCTCCCGTCTGCTGCAATCAGAGGCAACAGATGACGATTCATCCCTAAGCAGCTAGAAACAAGAGCTTTGAAAGCAAATGAGGGCTCCAGTTTTTTGTTTTGACACATTTGGTGCCGTAATTGGGTTGAAGAATCTTTTATTCCATTTTTGTTAATTCATTTAGCCTAAATAAAATGTATTTTAGTGCAAAAAAGTGGCTCACTTAGTTAGATTTCATTCTGTACTCAAGTTACTGTTTTTACAGACCTGAGTGGACCTGAGCAGAGGCTTATCTGCAGAGACTGAGGGAGCTATGTTAAGGGTTGACGCTACTCACGGTTATATAACTAAGCTAGAAATAATCAGGTCGGGGAACTCTGACCCTTAATCGGCCTTAATTAGTTATCTCAGTTTATTGAACCCGCATGGTCAGATATAGCCTTTATTTTGTACCTACGTGATAAGCTTGTGATTTCAATTACCATCTTAAAAGTGTGATTGTCTATTTGCTTCTCAGTCAGTCTGTTTTATTTTTCGCAAAAGTACATTTTATTTGCCTGAGCTTATGTTAAAAAAAAACAGGATGTATTTTTTGCACTATGCCACTCACATCAATAATAGGTCAGCCACTATGTTTTTAAATGGTTTTACTATTACCCAAAAGTCAGTGTTTGTTAAGGTACACTACGTTAACACACCGTGTTCTGCTGGACTCCAACGGGAGGACATTTACCATCTGTGGATATTCAGCATCACGCTGCCTCATCTGCCGGACCCCAGCCGGTCATCTGGCGTTAACCATTGATGATGCCCAAATGGATGTCATTTCAGCCTCCGACCTGAAGTCGGAACTAACATATTTGTGACATTCCTTCGAATGTCCTCGATAGACGCTGGCTCAGAATGCGTGACAGGTGGATTTGCATTTTGTTATGCCCAAAAGAGGCGGTGAAAGCAGAATGGTTCAGACTGTCAGGAAGTCTCAGGGAGGCTGGGAAGAGAAAGGATTCTCTTGGGTATTATTACATTAGACTTCAAGAGGTATAACAGCCCCACATTCCTAACATTTATCCCTAAGATTACAAGTTGAACAAGCCAAAAGAAGGAAACAGCCCTAATATGGGATTACATATTGCATCAAAAGACTTAAAGGGGGGTCCATCCTTCAACCCCCATTATAACCACACAGTATTCAGTTACTAACCCTAGAAATGCTGTTAGTTTGATTAGTTGGGGGATGGGTTGCTTGCTGTATGACCACAAGTTTGATGGACAGTGCTGTCAGTTTGGTCCTTGTGTGTTCAGGTGTGCCTTGCAGCTGTCCTCACGCGAGGGGTCACACCACAGTGAAATGGATGAGGCCATCCTCTGAATCTCAGCCCGACAACAAGGTCGCTGTTTTTCCAACACTGTAGCTTCCCCAACAAAATGATTGCATAACTGCGCTGGTTTAACTGTGCCGTCACCAAGGGGACAAGATAAAACAGAAGTCTCCAGAATATTCTGGTTATGTGTGTCTCTCACAGCTTGTAACTATGACCTGGTCCAAGCAACAGGGCCATCTGGAAATGATGTCGCCAAACCAGGCCGACATACTTTGAGCGTAACTCAGAAGCCAAAAAGCATTTAATCTGGAAAAAGTCCAATTATAGAAAAAGTCCTCTTTTGAGGGCTTGCCGTCCGAGAGGGGAAGCAGATAATGGCGTTGTGTACCGGCTCTAGCCTGACAACACAGCGGCTGACTCAGAGGAAATACCTTTCATCTGACTGACAAGTGGCTTAAGAGAGACAGGAAGAGGCCAAACTTGAAAAGATTGCGCCGCCGGATTGCCCTCGCGGCACAGAGCTCTGCGGCTCTGTGCCGCGAGGGCGGGCGGAAGTGATGTCACGGCAGGAAGAGGACCATAGTTGGATGTGATTCTAGTCGCAAAGATGGCTGACCTCAGCTCTCAGGAGGATCCAGGACGCTGCGTTTCGCGGCTGGGTCTTTCTTCAACTTCTTGGATGGCTGACTCGAGTGTGAATAGAATACACACTGCTACTATCAATATCTCACAGGGGGCTCCTTAATGTGATTATGGGTGACTCTCCCGGGGAAGTTACATTATATGACCATGTACCACTGTGCTTGGAGCTGCGTGACACTGGATACCGTTAGCAGTCATGGTGACTTTCATCTGAACAATGGGGGACTCAGTTGTTCGGAAGTGAGCTCAAAGAGCAGCATCGGAGAGGTGTCCGTGCAGTGGGATGTCGGTTGTTTGATGGGCGCCCTTGTCTCAACCCTTCCGGGGAATAGGAAGTAATATCGAAGCCCGCTGCAGCGTTTGTAGCCGCCGCTCAGTCCGTCCACTCCACTGAACATTTCAGCAGATGCGCGCCACTTTTCAACCCCCGCCGCGGTCTGTCATGTGAAGTGGAGTTAAGACATCAGAGAAGGAAACACAAACATGGCCCTGACCCATGATCGCGCTCACAATAGGACTCCCCCTGCAATAAAATATGATAAATGGTCAGTAACTTCCTACTCAGGCGGGCCAAATGCAACCACAGCGCTCGCTGCTCAGACACTCAGATCCCTGCTGTATTCTACTGTACATATTTGGTGTGTGAGCGGTCAGGAAACACTGCAAAATGACTATGTTGTATTACGGCATGAGACACCGAGCCAAACCATAAACACGGACATATGAGAGCATGGAAATAGCTTTGAGGGATTCCTTAAGGTTGAGGGAATTTCTAAAATGGGTCCGACGTAGAGCACAGTAAAAATTAAAATAGTTTAATGTTTCAGTTTGTGTCCTGTTAACTGGTGAGTGAACATATAAATAACGTTTAATTACTAAAATATTCTATTTGACATTTGTCAAGTGAGCACAAAGAAAACGTCTGAATGAACATTTCTCTGTAACACATACCACAAGGCTGGCTAGCGACAAGCCTCCAGCTAGCGACAATCCTCCAGCTAGCGACAATCCTCCAGCTAGCGACAATCCTCCAACTAGCGACAAGCCTCCAACTAGCTACAAGCCTCCAACTAGCTACAAGCCTCCAACTAGCTACAAGCCTCCAACTAGCTACAAGCCTCCAGCTAGCGAAAAGCCTCCAACTAGCGACAAGCCTCCAACTAGCTACAAGCCTCCAGCTAGCGACAAGCCTCCAACTAGCTACAAGCCTCCAGCTAGCTACAAGCCTCCAGCTAGCTACAAGCCTCCAGCTAGCGACAAGCCTCCGGCTAGTTAGAATCCTCCAAATAGCGCAAGAAACCTACAAGGTTACTGTAATTGTAACTGTACTGTAACTTTAGCTCAGGTCAAACCTGTGCTGGAGAAAGTGTATCACTAAACCCGTTATTCACACTCCATTGTGAGAAAGACCAAAGGTCATTTTTGGTCACTGTTTGATTGGCAGGCCATCACCAGGAATCCAGCATACGTGGTGGTAGGCTCCTGGAAAGATTGACACTGAAAGCTAAATGTGTTCCCTCAGATAACCACTTAAACTGTTTTGATAAGGAAAGAAGGAACAGAGAAGTGTGTTTACCCAAACTGCTCCTCTATAAAACAGTGTGTTATTACTTCTCAGCATCTGAGTGTGCCCTATTAATTTGCCTTAAGTTGAGTTCATTTGGAAGGGACGGTAAATCATTCCAGTGTTTCTTCGTCTTTGAATGCTGTAGAAAGCTGATGTTTGCCAGAAATGTGTGGGAGGAAGACAGAAAGTTAATTTAGGGAAAGTGTTTGAGGGAGAACTTTTGAATCACCAGCAGGTCAGAGGTCAAAGGGTGTCAACGAGGTCCAAGGGGGGGCTGACGTCTCCTTGTGGGAGGGGGGATGGATTCGGGCAGATGGTTACATTTAGAAATGACATCACGCTGTTGGGACATCCCTGTCAGTTGTCTCCTCTTGTCTCACCAAGGGACGGTTGTGTTATCTCCTCATGATGTTTGACAGAAAGAAGGCCAACAGAGTTACTGTTTTAGGAATGACTCATCTGGCCTTTCCCAAAGAAGAGCTAATATTTTAAGAATACTATCATGTCGTCGTCTTTGGGGGAAGCAGAAGATGCCACAGGAATGGCTGTTTATGTTGTAATGTTTCAAGAAACATCAAGAATCGTGTGGAACCTGAGAATCATCACTATCCTTCAAGCAATATTCGCAAGCCATGTCTTGCCCTCAAAGTACATTAGTTCAGTAGTAGTTTATGATTGCAGATATGCCACGCCGCTCAGTCACTGCATTCTGGTCTATTCTTACCTGGTTTGGGTGTAACGTAGACTGTGAAGAGAACTGTATTCCTCCTCTACAATGGAGGTGTGATGTTTTAAAGATACTGTAATATTTGTTATGTCATAAGGTGCTTCAGTGATAGTGTGTTATGTGAACAGGTTTCACTTGTAATATCAAATGGAAACTTTCCTCAGCAGCTCACCGGGGGGGTATTAGTCAGCTGACTAGGAAAGTAGGGGTAGTAGTCGGTCAAACGGTTCAGCCGACCGGGGGTCACCCTGGTGGTCTCTGCCTCGCCGCTGCAAGCTCACACGGACATATTCGCGACATATTCATGTCCGCGTGGAACCGCTGTGCGTGGAAAAATAACTAAATTACATTAAATTAAATTTTCAATTTTCTGACAACTGACTTGGGACCCCTTTTAAATGAAGCAACGCCCACTTGCGATCCATCACCCAAGATTCACTAGAATGATTTTATGTTAAAGGTCCTGTGAGGGTTGAAGTTGTTTTTCTTCTCTTGTCGGAGTTTCACAAGGAAAACAAAGGAAAACTTGGACAAACAGTATATTGTGTAATGAAAATATACTGGTTTTTTTTTCTTATCCTTTACATTTTTTGTGACCCACGTAGATTTATCTTCAGACCCAAGGGGGGGGGGGGTCACGACTCTCAGGTCGGGGATCACTTTTTTTAGATCAGGGAAAGCATTTTCTGGACATTACATCATATTCCCCGATAGGTAACAACAAAAATGGCACCAACTTGATTGGAGAGATCCCACACGCCTCACCCATATTTGTTTTGACCTAGGATACACTGTTGTTGGGACTGTTCTCTCCCTCTGGATGCCTCAGGGTTTCTGTGGGCACTCATGAACTTTCCCCTGGCTCAGACCTGAGGGTGTGGGCGTAGCTGAGCATAGTTCACCGCGATTTGCCAGACAAACCGCAGCGGGAGGAATCCCACATTTGTTTTTTAGGCTGGAATCCTCCAGCAGACGGGGACTCTACACAAACATTTATGCACGGCACAGAAACACAGTGGCGTGACGCAGTTGGTTTTCGTGCCGTTAAGAAATTCACAACGGCATTTAGATCCGCTTATAAAAACACGACGTCTTGCTTCAGCTTTCAGAGGGGATCTCTTCCCATTATCTGAATCATATCACAAACACTTGACGCTCTGTTGCTTTTGTTTCCCCCGGAGTTGTTCTTTTCATTTTGAAATGGGTGCCTTTTGTTTGCCCTCAAAGCTCTGTTGGATATCGTGATGGATGAATGCATGAATCTGTGGTCTGGATTCCTTTTTTCAGGACAGGAATGTTTTTTGCAAAAATTTATATTTTAGGCAAAAAATGAGTATATAAAGATGAAAAAATAATCAGAATCATCATAATTAGAGAATTTGATCATTGATATTATTATTATGATGATAATCACTTTTTCCCATTAGGAATAATTCCAAATGGAGCATCTTCTCCAGAACATCTTTTATCATTGAAATATGTTGAAAGGATGGTACAGCCAGCCCTCTCACTTATTCATGATTACTAAGTGTATCACAGCCGTCTCTTTAATATCGGAGTAGTGTATTAATCAATCCCACCCCAGCTGCTGCTTGCACTTGGTTTGCAACATCCAGCTGTTCCAAAAATATCTTCCCGCTTGATGTTCTCCTCTCTCCTCCCTATGTAGCGTGTCTTCATTGAAAACAATTGCGCTTCAAAAGTCACTGTCACTGTGACATTTAAGCCAGTGTCAGTATTGTCTGTAATAGAAGCTGTAATATTTGCACATATTTCACTTTAATGGAGCCGAACTTATGATCTCGCTTCATTCTGCAAGTTTATGAACTCCGACATCCGCAATGCTTCGGCTACAAGGATACATACATCTCGCAGAACACACAATGAATTACTTTGATACTTGAGCCGTCATTCTTAGTTATTCTTGTTATTCTATTTCAACTCTGTGCTCTAATATTGTCGACAATATAACATAAAACGTTGGCAAAGCACCCAAATAAACCCAGGTTAACCGTAGCTGTAACACCAGTGCCTCAGTGCCTACAAGTGCAGCTTCCTTCAATTCATGTACATCTTCTGAGGAGACAGGATATTTGGGTCAGGAAGAAATTATTTAAAGCTTGTTTCTTTTGGAAACCCTGTGGTGCCAGAGAGGGGACTTTCATGCTTGGCATGTAACCAGGACCTTTGACAGCGCCGTGTTTGAATATTTGTTTGCAAGTGCACGTTTGCAGAAATGGGTTGGAGAAAATGAGAACGAGCAGTACCACAAACAAATACATTGGCCCTCTTTCGGACTGTTAGGGTACACCTACGTCTGTCGGGTTGCTCCCAGATGGCTTTTTGTATCCGTGGTTGTTTTCACCAGAATCCCTGAGCTGGAGTGAATGATTCCATTCAGGCCTGGGGTCACGGCACAGGGAATCCAAAATGGTACATGGTCACCTCATTTCTGCACGGCCTTTTCCGAGGCCTAATACTGCAGGAGCACCTGGAAAATGGGAAAGCAACACCCCTTTTCCTTTTGACTTGAGAGGAATGTGGCATGGCGCTGATGGGTTTTACAGAATTGGCCCGTCTGTCCTTTTACTTCTGAAGCCGGAATGCAGGCTAGTGAATTGATTGGGGCTAATCAGGCCTGTCCAGCTCCGTATTACAGCCCCACCGCAGAAGTGCAGTCTGGACATGTACTTATGACCGACTTTCAAACAAATCTCTGTTTATTTGAAAACGAATACACTGGACTCAAGCAGTGGCTATGTTCTGTAATTGAATGATATTGATCAACCATCTGTAATATTAACCACCTGATGTTACATGATACTCAATTTAGCAATTATTTTGTCTGAATAAAACAACATTAGGGGGATTTCTAGTTGTGTGTGTTGGGGTTATGGTAGAGGTTAGGAGCTACTTAGATATTAATATCAGAAGCGTTTGGGTTATAGTGTTTGTAGTCCAGTAAACATTGTTGACATATTTGAGTCTGTGCCTTAGTGGTGGACTGACATTCCTGAACCTTCAGGATAAATACAGCTTTTTATTTAATAAGCATATAGGGTATACTGTATATTTTTTCACAGCGGGTATTCAAATGAAACCTCCACACGGGCATGGCAGCTTCCCGGCAAAAAGGGCTAGTTCTTTATTTTGGTGCTGTGTTAATCAATATATATTATTGCAAGCCCATTTATATTGTTACTGCTCATCAAATCCATGACTCGAAGCAGTGATTGGATAAAACAGATCAGATCAGTCCCTTCGGTGATCTGACGCTGAGTCTGCTTGTAATTGATAACATATACTGTACAAGTTGTTTATTAAGTGGATTCCAATCTAAATTGTAAAGAGAGAAGCTTTGTGACTCACTATGGCCTGCGCTATTCATTTACCGTACAGTAGTGAGTGGTTCCGCTAAAGTGGCGCAGTGAAGCCCGACACTCTGCGATACATTTCCTCCTCTCCGCAATCACTCAGCAAGTTGTGATGACAAAACAGCTGGCTTGACCACCAGAAGGAGCCACCATCCCCGTCACTTCTACGTCAACACCTCGGTGATGTCTGGAAGCATCCGCCCTGGAAGCTTCCATCCTCGGGAGTAAGTTTGGTTTTCCTAGACAGCTGTCTTTCTCATAGAAACACACCAGGATGGAAGGATGGACCCTAATGGAAGCCAGATAAGCTTTAATTCCACAGCAATAATTAGAAAGCCTTTATTCTTTACTCTCAACACAACTGGGATCTTCTGTTAGTTTCCGTTTTATGTGGATGGGGGGGGGGGTTTTACCATGACAACTCGTAAAAAGTCTGTTGTATGTGTCATGCTTATGTTACTCTTACTTTCGGGAACACGTTTCAAATTAGTTTTGAGGGTTTACAGCCTGAGAAATGCAGGCGGCATGTTTAGGCTGCGTGTGCCTCAAACAGCTGGGCCTGAATTAGTGTAGTTCAAACAGTTCAAACTCGCTCTGCACATCATTCGTTGTTATTGCACCCATCCCTTCTGTATCGGTTCAACGTGAAAGATGTCTGCCACCATTTGACAGGACTCAAACGTGCCCTCAAAGAGAGCTTAATCCAATCCTGTCAGATGTGTGAATTCAGTCAGTAACTTAGTCTCAGTGACAAACATTATTGGTCCCGTGAGGCTCACTTAATCCACAGGCAGGGTTTGATGTGGTCGGGCTGCCTTTGGTACCCGCTGCGGTCCCGAACTCTTGAAAAGGATTCTGGGTCGGGGTACCCTGCTGTCGTCGTCTGCCCAAACCATTGCGCCTCGCGTCTTCTCCTTGATGTGGCAGGTTTGAGTTGCCATAATAAAAATGAAGAGATCATAAATGCAGGATGGAAGCAGCACATGTTTTTATTGGATAATGCATGTGCCTGCAGAGAACGATCCAACTCCTTCTGCTACGCAACGGAAGTGCTGAACTGCTCTACACGCGTATTTGAACGTGAGTGTGTGTGTGTGTGTGTGTGTGTGTGCATGATCCATTTTTGCTTGGCTTTGTGTTCAACTTCGCACTGATCGGCCAAATGAATGTCTACGTTCTTTGAATCATGCACTAATTCATATTTTTGGACACTGGTTGTTCTGCTTACTCTAAGTAGCCAAAATATATATTAATTCTGCTTTAAAGGAACTCGTGGCACAGGTGTGGGATGGGGTTGGTAACATTCTCACAAAATATTTAATAGCACACAGAAATGCCTTAACGCTGTTGGGGTTTGTGTCGTTTATAGTATTTAAAGTCCACATCGGAATATTGCCATCATGCTATTTTTTGGCACACAACAGGTCTGTTTAGTTCTACCTCAGCGGATGGAATAGTAAATGTACAGCAGGGATTTTATCATCCGCAGAAGAAGATTTAATGATATAATCAAAAGCTAATATTAGGACCTTTTGGATAAGTTTGGACTCTTTGAATATGTGATGAACCTTGGTTGGACCTTAAAAAGCAACCCAACAAAAGCCTTTGTGCTCTTGGGTTTAAAATGTGGGATCTCTAGACTCCCAGTCTGCTAAGGGGGAACATGTGTAGGGCTGGAATGTCCCACGAAGGTGTTTGGCAGTATACCTTGGACACTGAGTCACAAGTCACTATGCGTGAAACAAGCTTGACGGATACGGTAAGGAGGGGATGCGTGTGGGCGGGGAAGGGCTTCCCTGAAGTATTCCCACCAAGTGCCAGGCCTTGTTGTCTGGTGCGTTTACTGGAAATGAAATGTGTGTTACGAAATGGAACCCTGGACTGGTGACCTCACCAACCGTATATTTAGCTTTTTAAGCATGTGACCTCGTAACGTCTTTACCACACTGGATTGCTTTTTACAGATTTCTGCTGGGAACAAAAGGCAGAGTGGCCCACGTGCAGCTGGGATGAAATAGCACGCGCAAGCTTTTGTAAAGCAAACACTTTCACGTTTGCGAGCTCACGCATGGCGATGGACCACAAGGATGGAAACTAGTTCTGTTAAATGACTCACTGTAAAATATAGACTTCCCATGTTAGCTGTTTTTATATGCTCGCTTTTAGACAGGATTTAATGATTCAACAGTGTTGTGAAAAAAACCTGTTTGAACATAGTGTTGACAGTTCTGCATGAATGAGCTCTGAAATCTGCAAATGTTCCCTCAACGCACAGTCAATTGCTTTTTGGTTAGATGCCTTAGTTAAAAGGTCCAGGAAACCAGTTGCAATCCTAACTTGCAGGGTTGGCCTACAAAAATCTGTCAACTCTGCAGCACTTTATTATGACATTAGTCAGCAAGCTAATTAGCCAGCTATCTGACAGCTAACAAGTCTGGTCGATTGGATGGGTTGTGGGGAGCTACGTCGGAGGATCTGCCGTGCTCCCGGGGCACGGCAAACCCCTTCAGGGCCCTAGGAAAAGTTGGAAAAAGGAGGGAGAGAAAAGAAAAGATAAAGAAAGGGTTGGGAGGGTGAGGTTTTCAGCTCTATTTATAGAAATACTAGAGGCGTGTTGGAGGCGTGGTCTTGCTCCCGGGATAATGCTAATTAGCTCCACCTTATGTAACCATCAGATTCCGGAACAGCCTGCCAACAATCAGGCTCAAATGGCGTCAAAATGTCAGGGAGTGATTAAAGTTTACAGGCTTCCATGTGATCTAACTAATGTACATGTTCGTGCACTGAGGTAATCTTATGTTTATGTTCCGCGGGGTCATCAGAAAACAACAGTGAGCACATGTCTGACGCTCCGCTTTCATCCTGGCCAGAGGATGTGGTCGTCTCCCCCTGCACTCGTACAGCGTCTCCAGATCTTTGCCACGCTGATGGGAATGAGTGGGAGGACCTGTCCAGACAGAGTGGGTGGCTTCCAGACCTTCCACCCAAAGCAGTCAAACATTACGCTCCTCCACCAACTTGTCATGCATCATGTGACGCACAAGTTGAACTGTGGTAGTAGTGTGGGACTTCTGGCTACAAAACACATTTTGTTGCAGGCAATTAAATCAACTTGTGACATTGGTGTGAAGCCCCATCTTGCCGGTCTATAATATCTCTCGTTCTGCCAAAATGTAAATCAAAAGTGTGACAAAATCTACACTGTTGAGCCAAAATTGCTCCCTTCACTCACATTGTATGCTTCATGGGGCATGTTCCCACTCGGAGGATGAGTCAAACCTGCTCACTCAAAGAGAACCTGTCGCTTTTCCCTCTTTACTTGCATGGTGGCACTGGACTTTTTGCAGAAAGGAGTTCAGTCTCTGGTAAATGTGAGGGCATTATTGTCCCATGACGGCGGATTTCGTATCATTATATCATTATCATAAAGAGAGGTAAGAGAATGTGGCTCTAGCGAACAGTATCCACTGTATTGTAAAGTTCTTTTATTTCAGTCATGCC
This sequence comes from Pungitius pungitius, assembly GCF_949316345.1. Taxonomy (NCBI): domain Eukaryota; kingdom Metazoa; phylum Chordata; class Actinopteri; order Perciformes; family Gasterosteidae; genus Pungitius; species Pungitius pungitius. The sequence continues at coordinate 9,821,251 of NC_084901.1, forward strand.
AGAGAGCACAGAGCAGAAACTCCTTTTCTCATCAGTTATCAGATTTGAATTGTATTTGACGTGTGTGTCCGTTTTGCATTGCGTGCATGTTTAGAGATGCTTCCCACTCACAGTACAGCGTTTGAAAGTGGATCCCGAAGTGGCCGTCTTAATACGCTCTCACCTCCCCTCTGCATTGGGGCGATAATGGAAACAACTTGAGCACGCTTTATCTCGGCAGCGTGTCGGGCCGGGCCTGAGCTGTCGAAACCTGTCAACGGACTCGCCGCTCACGCCCTCAAGCGGCGCGACTTCAGAACAAGCAGACAGCCACTTTATGATGTGCAGCCCTGTCAGCTGTCGGGGAGGGTTTTTGATGAAGCGATAGCAGCTGTTTAGGCGTTCCCTTCCTCCGCGCAGGTCGGAGCTCACAGTATATCTCAATGCGTGATTTGGCCTTGTGCCTCCGGTCTGAACGTTATCTCCTGCTGTGTTTATTTTATTGTGGGCTTCACCTTGAGGTGCCTGCCAGAGATTATCACTCTTGACTTTGGGTAAACTTTGGGAGTCTTACATTGACACGACTTTGTCAACATTCATGCAGGCAGTCTGAATAATATTATTGGTTTTGTTATTTTTTATTTTATTTTATTATTAGTTGATTTATTTATTAAACTATCATTTTATATGTAGACATTTAGTTGAAAAACGGTAAAAATTCATTGTAGTTTGAAAGTTCATTGTATTTCATTGCAATGTGCAATTTTTATATTTCACCATCCCTGAAAGTACTCTTTATTCTTCATCATAGTTACTACAAACTTAACCAAAGAGTCCCTCAGAAAATCTGGTGTTGCTGCCTAAAAACTATTACAGACAATAGTGGGGAAAGTCCCTTTTAAACGACATCCCATTTACGATCATATCAGTGGATTTTTCAAAGGGGCGTTTAAGCCACAGGGAGGTTTGAAGTAATCTGTTGATGTTTCATCCACTTTAAGTCTACAAACTATGGGAAACGGCATGTTTGCGGTCTGCCCTGTTTGTCCGAACCCATCCCAATGAGCTGTGGTCTTCCACCCAGATTCCCAGAATTTGTTCTTTTGTATAATAAACCAACATTTTTCCTACTCCACCTCATGCCTCCTAAACTGAGCAGCTTTAAGCTCAGCGGATTGGCACGAGTGCCCATGTGTTTCTTCACAAGGACACGGATCTGCTCACTTCACATATACAAGAATATGTTGCAAAGGAATTAGTTTTCCACTTTTGGTTGCCTCTCACTGTGGTGTTTACCACACATCTGTCTTCTTGTATATTTAGAACACAGTTCTGAATTTCCATTCTTGGTGGGAGATGCTTTTCCAAACAGTTGACACCAACAATTTTAATATGCAGGTTCTGATTTAAAAATAAAAGTTTATGCATTTTTAATCCAGGGTTTTTAACACATTAACATTGGTAAAGTAGTTTTTGTTTAAAGTTGTGGAATTTATATTTTTCTATAATAAGATTTGTAAAAATGACAATGTGTAATGTCAAAGGTTTTATTTGTGCTAACAGACTGATATTCAACACCCAACTCTTCCCAACAGTTCCCCTCACAACTCCGGAAACCTTTAAGCATGTTTCAACTCATTGTTTTGTGTCTTTTGTCCAACAACTCTTATTGTAAGTCGCTTTGGATAAAAGCGACAGATAATATACATATAATGTAATGTTTCAGCTGTCATTATTGTTGCTTTTCTACAAACAAGTGGTTGTCAGCACCAAAACTCTCAATATATGATAATGCCTATCAAACTAAAAGCGTTTGTATGTATTAGCAAATAGAAAAACCCATTTTTTAGTCAGGTCTTGCAGAAAAAAAGCTGATATAAGCGTGTATAATGGCCAATTCTCTACTGTTTTCATAGCTCAACCTACAATCTGGTTGTGTCCCGGGATTTTTTGACATCTTTTTGTATAGGAATGCTATTCATATGCCAAGAGTGACAATGAAAACTCATCCACCCAAAATGTAGCTTTGGAATGACAAAGGTTATCAAACCTAACTTATATTCTGATGGTCTGGTCCGCAGGTTACAAGCCCTTCCTACCCTGTGGTCATCAAGATGGGGCATGCTCACGCCGGCATGGGGAAGGTGAGTTTATTTTCCTGAGATATACAGACAAAAACCCTTTTAACTGTACTGTTATATGAGTGGAATGAATCTGCTCATCTGTTGTCTTTCCCAAATGTCCAACTATTCCTTTCCAGCCAGGAAGACACTGCGTACTTTAAAAGAGTCTGTGTCCCTCTTTCAATGACACACGTTTGCAGACAAGTACACAAGTTGAAATCTCTTTTATCGGCTCAGATTACAAGCTCACACTCAAATTTGTCCAGGTTCCAGACGTGCAAAACCAACGTGTGATATTATCACAACAGCTTTGACTGGTCTGCGTTTCAAAGAGCAGCCAAGAGAGGGGAGACCTCAAACCGTTTGTTCCAGCTCTTGCAGAACGGTGCTGATCTTTAAAATCATGATGGCCCAATCCCAGTTGCAATCAGGCCGTGGAGCTGGTTTACTCTCTCTGACTGGATATCTGATTGTAACAAAGGCAGAGGAGCACACAACTGATAAGGTCCGAGTACAGGCCTCTGGTGCTTCTCTGCCCGAATAACTATTTTAGAAGATTTAACAGGGTCGCTGGGAACAACTGTAGAATGGCGTCCATCATCTCTGTTTATTAAATAGTTAGCAGTGAGGAGGGATTGTTTTCAAAATGAGTAAAGCTTTTAATACAGCAATAACAAAGTTCACACACGTACTCTCCCTAGCACAAATCTCTCTGTCCCTCCCTCTCCCGCCAGTCATTTGGATTCACAGGGAGGGACAATTCTTAAATGTCTTTTCCCCTCGTCTGTCTGGTAGGGCTTGGTTTCCTGTTAAGGGGCCCGGCTTGCTATAGAATTTCCCATAAGGCTCGAGTGGATCTTGGCAGGCCAATTTTGAGCAGGACCTCGTTTAACCCCTCATCCTCACAGAGCTCTGAGAACTGGGATTTAGGTCCTAGCTGTTTGCTTTTGACAGACAAAAGATTTGTCAGACAGATCTACTTCCCAAAACGCTGCCTTTATAAAATTTTGATTTAAAGGTGCTATATGTAGCCTAAGCCTTTACAGGATCATTTTATTATTTACTTTTATTTTGCTCAATTAACATGATTAAAGCAAAAGTATCTCAGCTGTTTTTCTAAATAGAAAGTTGAGCTCTGTAGCAATAAACCACACCCTCACTCAATTCCCTACATTCAAGGCTTTTTTACTGCTAGAGCCTCACATGGTCTGGTGGGAGCAGAAGTTTCATTGTATTCTAATGGAGTCTAATGTTAGCGAGCTTTAAATAGAGATCGCTTTATAGGTGCATTACTGGGTAGGTTCAATGACTTAATCACTGTTCTCTAATTCATGTTCTTAAGTTCTTGTGGTTTTAACTCACTCGCCTCATGTTGACGTGTTTAAGGCAGCTCACTCCAGAAACAGTCCCTCTCTGTCCATAACTAAACAAATGTGTGGCTTTTGTCGTCCTCAGGCTGCCACCAGCAAAGCAGCGTAACCAAATCACAGAGTAGTGTGTACTTGCACATTTGAATAGGCTATACATATTAAATGTAGCTACTCATTCTTCATATGACAGACATAACCAGTAGCAGAGGGAAGCTTTATACCCCATTTTCCCATTACGTAGTTTTAAACTAGTCTGGCTCTGTAATTGAGCCGGAGTGTCATATAGTCTGGACACTGACCTTTTCCAACAGGCGCTGTCCTTCTTCTCCGTGCCAGTGTTTCACCTTCTCTGGCTTACCTTTTTCCACTCGCATCATCGCGGTTTGTTTGGTTTCCTCGAAGGAATTGAGTAATTCTTGCGTGCTTACAGCTCACAGCTGGTCGTGCCGCTAGCTCACAGCTTCTAGCTGTGAGCCGTGTTGTGAACTGTGAGTCACTCCCATTTATTCAGTTGGATTTGTTATTTTTAACTTCTGCCAGTTTACCGTCAACGGGAAAGGTTCATCTCTCAGCCCAAATGCTTGTGTTAGCAACACTTAAGTTGTGAAAGAAGTTGAAAACACTTATGCTTGATAACCTCGTAGCGCATACACTTTCCTTTATGGTATTTATAAGATAATATGAATAAAATTAAGTGATACAAAACAAAACAGAAGCCTCAGAACAATATGAGTGACCTTATCAAGGTTTACATAAGGCAACACTATATTTTTAAATTAAGAAATGAGTAATTCTCCATCTTTACAAATGAAACATCAAATCGGGTATGATTGATACTCCATTCTGATACTGTATACTTCTTGTTTTTGGAAATATTGAAACAAAAGTATTTTCTTGTGTTTAGTGTTAAGTAATTTGTCTTAGTTGCTTTTAATATGGACTCATGTGTCGGGAAATAAAGTTCAATGAATATACTCAACTCTGCTATTCTGCTGGTTTGACCACTAGCTAACGTTGGCTAACGTGAATTTGAGAAAACGTTAGGTGGCTAGTTTTGTTTATCCCGTTCTACTACTCAATATTAGCTTTGTCATTCTATTGCCCTTCTTCCGTTTTTGTGCTATTTTTGTGATAATATAAACTGTAGCAGTTGCGCCAAGGTTACAACATCAGCAAACTAATAAAGTAGGTTTCAGTATGCTAACATTGGACAAAATAAGGATTTGGCTATACCCGACCTAGAAACATCAAAGCAGAGAAAACACCTCAGCCTACTGAATGTACATATGCAAGTTATTATTATCTCCTACATTATGTCTTGTTTGCGACAGTCCCAATCTGATTATATCCATTTGTCTGTGGCATCTGCTAAAGGTAGTGGTTCCCTCTGCTTTAATGCTAATGAGGGCCCAACCACGAGTTATATTTAGGACTTACTACTGAGCGGATGTGATCCAAAACTCAAAATAAATAGTGTATGGGCCCAGTGGAGTGGGTACTATGTTACTGCTGCACTTAGTTCCAATAGTTCCTACAATGTAAAATATGTACATGGTACAAGTCCTTTATCAGCCTTTGGAAATCAAACTTTTCAGCTCATTTAAGAGGCTAATAGGTTTAGTTGTGGTATGACAGCTTTTTATGTTGCTTCCAACTGTTCTGCTTTTTATCACCGATCAAAGTGACAGTATTTTTATTGGAGCACATAAACTAGTATAACATTTATACCTACTTTTATTGTTTTGGTAACATCACTGCTCTCTCAGTTTTTTTGTTTTTACTGGTTCTCCCACGGTCTCTTCTCTTCTTCAGTATTTGCTGAGGGTAGCACCACTTTTATAAGCTCTTTGGGAAAGTATGAAAGTTTAAATGCTTAAAATGCAACAATATGAAATTTCATGGGGCCTCACAAATTCTAACTTGTGCTTTCCATATGATACTGCAGATTGATTTTGATGACAGCAACAGAATGACCCTGAATAGATTTTCAACCTTCTACGGCACAACTTGGCCGTTTCTTGACATAATCGGAGTCTTGCAACTTTCATGAATCCCCAGGTGAAAAACCAGGGCTTCCAGCACTTTGCCTCTGTAGAACTGGGATGCCACCAGTGAGGAATGGTGACGAGTGAGTGGAAGCTCTGGACTGAATCATTTGGCATCTTAGCCACCCAGTAGTGACAGGTTGCCACGTGTCAAAGGTGATTAATGAGTTTGTCCTCCAGGATGCCCCATTTCCCATGACGTGATGGAATCCACCTCATAAACCGTGTACTAGCATTGTTGTAAAAAACACCACTTACGGACACACCGTCCACAGATAATCCAAAGTATTCATCATTCTCCATAGGCCAAGGAGAGCCCCTTTTTCTATGTTTCTATCGTGCTGTGTAGCCTCAGCGTTAACCAATTATTCAATAGTAACAGCGAAGAATACCTCTGAGTTTTATGTAAGAGCCGTGTTTCGTGTTACTGGATTCCTCTCACGCTGCTTCCCCGCAGTCTAGCTGTTCAGGGTACAGTCTTAAGTACTTAATGGGAGACAGGTGACGTGGTTCAAAGCCGCCACTGTCAATATTTCCATCCAGGGACCCTTCATTATCCTGCTAGTGCACAAGTGTGACATTCCTGTGGGATTCCAAGCAGCCACCGGGCAGGTTTATGCCGCACGCATTTTAATTAGCCTCTCACTAACGAGATGTGTCGCTCCCGCAGATCAAAGTAGAAAACCAACAGGACTTCCAGGACATCACTAGCGTGGTGGCTCTGGCTGGGACCTACGCCACCACCGAGCCCTACGTCCGGTCCAAGTACGATATCCGCATCCAGAAGATCGGCAACAACTACAAGGCGTACATGTAAGAGGTTTCACTCCAACGGTGTGACAGTGGGGCCCAACCGCGTTGAGTCCGTGTGTGCGTCCCACCAACACCCAAGACATTTAGGCTGTTTGCAAAGCTACTATCTTTAGATTTAGCCAACGTCACATCACAAAGTTCATCATCTTCTCGTCCCAGTGGAAACAGCACTTGAAGTCATGGTCATGTGAATACATTTATGATTAGGAATCTGTATTTCAAATAGTTGAGTCAAATAAGATAATAGCAATATAATTGAGGTGTAATTTATAGATTTCAAAAGTAATGACATGTGCAATCCAGGAGATAATAAGAGTCCTACGACAGCTCCGGACAAACAAATAAATTTAAAATTTTCATTAAAATTTTCATTTTATTTTCAGTTAGATCCGCAATGGCAGACCAAGCTTATTTATTTTGTTAAATTATATTGGGATCTAGGTATAAATACACTTTTTTTTTCAAATTTCCTCTGATTGTGTACCTCTGAAAAACTTCGGAAGAAACTTCTCCTGACTTGGTATGCCATGGCGGATCCAACTTTAATCCGACATTAAGGAGAGCAAATGAGCCGTTCCTCTTGTGATTCAGCTCTCTCTGCACTTTTACCCGTTCCACCCTTTAAAACTCCCACACCCATTTGGATGCAAGAGACCATCTGTAAATATAGCCAAGAGCGTTGCAACTAAGGATGTGAGTCAACACCCCCTTACCTTTCAAGTCTCCGTATCGCCGTGGCTAAGGCTTATCTCATCTGGCTTTCCTCTTGGCCCCAGCATAAAAGTACGTCTTTAAATGTTCACAAAGGATGGAGATCACCGTCACATCATCTCCCGTGGGCTTTTCTATTCAGCCACACTTTCAAGTGGTTGCAAGTGACCAAGTCATGGTGGAGCTGATTAATTACTCTGTGTTTCACTCTTTGATTTGCAGGAGAACGTCCATCTCCGGGAACTGGAAGGCAAACACAGGCTCTGCCATGTTGGAACAGATCGCAATGACAGACAGGTGAGATGACTCCGAGACACTCTGGCCTCAACAATCTTTTATGTCTTTAACACACTTAAAAATGTCGACTTGAGGTTGCTTTATCTCACATGTATAACTTTCACATACATACACAGGTTCTTTGTCCAAATACTGACAATGCAACCACCATAACAAACCCTTATGCTGTATACTATTATTATTGTCATTGTTTAATTATCATGACTTTTTGGAGATTTCTATCCGTCCATCCGTATTTACGTACGTCCTGAACTTAATATCTCAGGAACAGATGGAGGGAATTTCTTAAAATGTGCTACCTGAACTCAAGGATGAACTGAGATGATTTCGGTGGTAAAATGTCAAGATTAATGTGACCTCCCATCCCTCCTATTCCTGTGAATGTCATATTTCAGGTGCAACTCGACCTAGGGAACTTCATTAGTGGTTAAAGGTCACTTAGGCTTCCCGAAAAGTGAAGAGTTCGTTTTGATTCACACGGATTTACACTGGAACGTGATTGCTTAGTGTTTAGAGTTTTCTAGTTGAAGTTTATTTGTAATTGTGAGCCATGCAAAGTCCAAACCCACGACACGTCCAGAATTATTGGCTCTTCAATACTAGGTTCATCAGTCAAGGGTGTCACTGCGTTCCAGATATCGGCTGTGGGTGGACTCCTGCGCAGAGATGTTTGGTGGCCTAGACATCTGTGCGGTGAAGGCCGTCCACGGAAAAGACGGCAACGACTATATCATCGAGGTCAGTTTGTTTTCACAACAATCCCTTACTTGAATCTGAGCTTGTTTGAGGGGAATACAAAAGTTTTAAGAAAAAGAGAATTCAGAAACACACAATATTTTGGACCTTAAGTGTATTTAGGGACCACTAAAGTCTATCCGTGTGATTCTAATTTCTTTGCGCATGGGTGGACCCGTTGTTAGTAGCATGGCGTGAACGTGACCGCGGGTTCAGCCTCCCTCCCGGCTGATAATATTCCTGCGGTGAAAAACCGTCAGGGAGGGGTGCAGCCAGACTTGAGGGCACATGATCTTCCAACCCCTGAGAAAATGATTAGGATGTAGACCAAACACAGGCAGGAGAACAAAAAACATCGGGAGTCAGCCGGTGACTCACAGTGTCTACCAAAGCTGCCTGTTTATTTTGGCAAAGTTTTGTCTTCCATTTTCCAGCTTGTGCACAAATAAAGAGACTGTTGCTTAACCTGACACAGACCATTTGAGGGAGATTTCCTTTCTTTCTAGTCAGTTGTTTTGTTCCCTCGATGGGATGAGCATGACGGTAACGCTCCCTTCCAACTGAGGCCTCCTCCTCAGACATCATATAAGAGTTTGTTAAAGCTGCTCTAATAGTCTTTGGAGGCATGACTTGCTTTCTCTCCAATGGACTGACCTCTCATTCTGCTATCAGAAGTATATTAGTACCACATATCAACAACTGTTTGTGAATCGTCTGAATAGGAGGATACAATGAGATACAAGGTATTTTCCTGTAGTAGGATTATACCCAAGGGGTAAGAGAAACTGTCCTGTAGTCACCCTTTTTTGTCGATCATGGCCTCCTATGTCTTACAAATAAGAATATAGCTAGACAGAGAAACTGATGACCTAGTCGAGTAACAATGTTCTCTCCGACGCGCAACACTTCCTCCTCCTCTGCTCTATCTTGCTGTCTGCCTCCAACCCTTCAGCATGATGGAATTTAATTAACCGCGGCAGGGAAGAGCTGCCGGACCATGTTTTTTTGTCCCAGACAAAGACATCAGCCTTGACACCTCTCGCTAATGAAAAGTAATGAGCTGCTCAGAGGCACTTCATTAACAGTTTACGACAGCCGGTATTAACATGGAGCAAACTCCGGCTTTGTTTCCATTCACTGTAAACGTGTGCAGACGATGGAGGAGGCTGTGACAGGACGGGGTATCCCATGGCAACATCACAGCTCTGTGTCAAAATGACACGATTGTAATCACACAACATGACAAAATGACCAAAAAGCACAGACGTGACATGATGCCACAAACTAATGAGATGTATTGTTATCACTTTCAGGATTCCATCTTAGATCAGGTCAACAATTAGATTTGTCCAGAACTTGCTAACTAACACTTTTCTTTGCATACCTGCATCGCTCAAGTCACTACCCATAATGCTCAGCTGTAGTTTTAGATCAGCGCATATTGGCAAAAGTTAGCCAGTTTAAAGAAGATTCTGGATTCAAAATACAAAACAAACCCATTTTCCCACCTTATTAACTTAAGGGCATTTTGATGCTCGTGCAGCAATTTAACTTTGCAGGAATTTTTTTATACAACGGTTTTGCAACTTTTATTGAAAGTAAAAGCATCTCGTTACTTCAGAATATGGTAATAACACCTTCCATATGACACAACTGGCAGAATGTCACGTTATATTACATGGACAACAAACACATGACGTGATTTGACTGAAAACCACTACTCGATTTCACTTGACAAAGCGCCACGTGGGACGTACTTCAGCTCTCTGCACGATGCAGACAGAGATGCACAGGCGATACCGTGAACATTACACAGCTCACTTTTATTTGATTATCTTTGACTGAATCATTCTAGTTGTTGAACTAGCAGGAGGGAGGAATACAACCGACAGCTAACATGTTTCCCAAGAAAACACCACCATCCCCGCCTTCGCGGCACCGTAAATCTTCATATTTCGCATGTTGAGATCCGTGAAGTCTCCCATGCATCCGGGTACGTCGTCCAGACGCCAAACTGCGGTGTGTTCCGGCGCTGAAAGGACCGGTGGCCCGGCCGAGTCTTCTGCTCCATGACTCCGTGTCATCATAAATCAACAGGGTGGACCCCGGCTCCGCTCGCCACCGCACGCCGCTGGAAGTGGGGTCTGGCGCTCGCTTGCCGGGCCTCAGGCGCTCAGTTCCCTGTGGTAATGACTCAGCTGTCCAAAACACCGAGCCACGCCCCGCCGAACCCTCGCCAAAAGGCCCGGGAACACACAGAAAAGGGAGGGTTCTCCGGTATTGGTGGCGGTTTTTGTTCCGGAACAACACACACGGTTGGCTCTTAAGCAACTCTGGGAAACCATGGGGAAAGAGCATGAAGCCTACTGAAGATTTTGGTTTTATACCGTGGTATAAAGTTGATTTGTGCCATTAGCCACCAACCGGTCGCTGGTTCTGCAATGTCAGTAGAGTCTTGAACCATCAAAGCTCATGTGATTTCAATCAAGGTTTTTATGTTTACAAAATAGGGTAGAATTGCTCATGTTAAGTACAAATTAAGCCTTCTGAATTAAGCGCGAGTCACTCATAAAAACAACGTCAACCAGAGAAAGTTCTTTGAGGGGGACGACCGGGCGCAGTGCAACGCACAAGAGGATCAGCATCATCTTGCAAGGTGCGAGGTGAGGTGAGGGGAGGGAGGAGGGGGCGGGGGGGTGAAGCAGCCTCATCCACCACACCAGGCGTCCACATCCAGGCCGGCAGTGCCAGCAGCCACTCTGCTCTGCTGCTCATTTGTTTTGGTCTCTGGAAGCTCATGTGCTCCGTGGCCCTGCGGCGCACGTGTGTTTGCACGTGAGCTCAACATGTGGGACTTTTTTTTTCTTCTTTGAGGCTTATTATTTGGGTACGGCGTTGGATGTGGTCTGAACCCTTCCAAGTCATACCCCGGGCGACATAATATTTACAAATGGAGTCACTTTTTCATCTGCTGCTCACTCGTCGTTCCTCCTTCGTCCCATTGGACGGTGGCATATAGAAATAGCGTACGGTTTAAAGGAGGAGATTTGTGGGTTGAAATATTATTTTTTTTGTTTACGTCATCCATACAAATTCTCACAAAGCTACTCTCTTTATACTTTGGTATTTATTATCAGAGGATTTAGCAGGACTGATTCAGGAAAAGTGTCCGAGGAGTAGAGCATAAAAACTGAAAAGTCAAAGTCAGGCTCAGTGCATGCAGCAACAAATTATATTAAAGGCCGGCAGAGTGTTGCATAGCTTATATTGTCTGGACTCAATAATGACAAATTGCTGCAGGACACATTGTTGTGTATGTGATCTCTGTCAAATGACTCATTGTTGCTGGCAAAGCACCACAGAGTCCATTATAAGTGACATCATTCCGGGTCTGAAGGCATCAAATCTTCAAAATAAGAGGGCTAACACTGCCATCTAGTGCAATAACACTTCAGTTCCATGCTGAAACCACCCAGCACCCTGATTGGCTGTTTTTCTGTCTCTGTAGGTGATGGACAGCTCCATGCCACTGATCGGTGAGCACGTGCAGGAGGATAAGCAGCTGATCACCGAGCTGGTCATCAATAAGATGACCCAGGTGCTGCTGGGAGTGTCCACACCTCAGCCCTCCTCTGTCAAGGTACATCTCAGCCTTATATATGACACGTGATGTTTTACATGCTAAGGGTTGGTTATACTAACCAACTTTCAGCTAAAGGAAAGAATCCCCCTTTTTCCTAACCTATGCAGACAAGCCCTTGTTCCATATATATGTATATATGTATATTCTGTATAGCTAGCATTGAGGCCACTGAGGTCTTAGGTAACCTGGGGTTAGTTTCCACTATGATAATTTCAATAAAAATATTTCTAAAAAATGTGATTATGTCTAATTTGTATATCTAAATCTATATCTAAGCAGCCTCTATACAGTAACTACTATTACAGATACGTTTGCTATCTCCATTACTTCTAATTCTCCACTTCAATCATAACATCTTAGAGATGTCATCAAAGAAATTAAAAATGTTTTTGAAGGTACTTTATTGCAGTTAAACATAATGTCTGAAGAGGAACATTAGTGTATTTTTAGTGTAAGCTGAATTTAAAAAGATGTTCTGTTCAGGTTGTGTACCATTTGCTGGTTCATGCATAAACATTAAAAATCTCACTCCCTGCTCTGATATCGCTGTATCATTCTCCATCCACAGACTGCGCAGCCCAGGCGAGGTAGGAGACACTTCTTTGTCGTTGTTGTCGTCGCTCGTGTATTACTGCGACGGAGTGCTGGCGGCAGCAGTGTTTTTGCTTCAGTCCAAACGGTGTCATTTGTGTGTGCCGACAGCAGGGGGACACCACTCCGCCTGCGCCTCTCCATCTCAGTCGGCCCAGGGTTCCCCTCAGCGAGCCCGATCAGCCTCCACCTCACCCAGCCAGGCCTTCCAGCCCGGCCCCATGCCGCCCGCCGCCGGGCCCGGAGCACCGAAAGCGTCGCCTCAGCTGAAGTGCGTCCGCACTGAGCTCTAAGAGACCAACGTTAATGAGTGCTGGCTGTTCATTGTGTTCTCTTTACTGCGCAGCAAGTCCCAGTCGCTGACCAACACCTTCACGGAGACGTTGCGAGGGAACGTGACCGACGATGAGGCCAAAGCTGAGACCATCCGCAGCCTCCGACAGTCCTTCGCCAGCCTCTTCTCCGACTAAAGGCCTCGCCGGGGGGCTTCCTCCTTCCGGCTGTTGTCAGGTTTGAAAAAACAAAAAAAACCTGACTGGTTAATCTGTTGCGGAGTCTCCCTCGCTCCTCAGAGCCCTTCCTGTTGCTTCTTTTTCCTTTTTCACTGTTTGTGTATTTTAACACCTGGTGCAATGCTCTCTCACCAGATCAATGATTGATCCATCACTAGAAAGGCCAATAGATGAGAGCTGCGCCGTGGACTGAGGATGTCAAACTTTAAATGGACTTGTTTGACCTCCTGACGGCCGGGGGAAATTTAGTAGAGTAGAGAAATACAACTTTGACTCAGACTGATGATTGTGTCTGTTTTACCTTTGCTGTTCCTGCCAGTTAGGACTCAGTTAGTTTAACAGCATTGATAAAAACATTGGAAGTTAAATCAGCAGACCTTGGTGGGTTGGCCTTTCTAGTGGTAGATTATTATAATAAATAATCATCTTGGTATATAGTCGTTGTTCTGCATTCTGTTTGTCAATTTGTGAAACTGTTCATTATTGGGTTCTTCCTTATTAATTAAAAAAAAGAATAAATATATATATATTCATCCACAGCATCCAAATTGTTTAAAGATGTCTAAGGAAATATTCTAATTTGTAGCTGTCTGCTCATGAATAATGTACTGAATCCTCACGGTTCACCAGCGATTTTAAGCCGCATTTCTCATGTTTTCCATGTGCCATCGGCCCATATTGGCTTAGGCAGTGACTCCTCTAACCAACACTACCAAAGTGCTTTTTTATGAAAACACAACAACCATCCCCCCCCCCCTCTTCTTGCGCTGCAGTGGGTGAAGAACAGAATCACACAGCAAAGCAACCTTTGAGCTTGTGATTTCACAAAGCGCAAAAGGTGCCAGCGCTGTGCTGGCTTACAGCCATTGTCTTCCATCACAGCTCAGATCTTCCCCTGTAGTTCTTCTGAGTGTTCGGTGTTGGCTCTCTGTGGGGTACGTCTCTGTGTCTAAAGGTGAACAGTGAGGATGTATTATGGGACTTTTATTGTGCTTGAATTTCTACTGAGATGGAAAGGAGATTTGCTCATGTCACATCACACCTTTATTCTCTCAGTCAATGTTGTCATCATTGTTTTTTTGTCTTGGCCATCTGCATTGGTAGGTACCAAAACAGACTTCTTCTTTCATCACACTTTGGAATTGCATGTAAATGTTAAGTAAATGTCATACGTACAGTAGAATCAAATTGTTATTTTCTAAGGCTGTGAACTCATTTGTTCTACAAAGACAGCTAAAGTAATGGTCACGCTTTATTTAATGGGTGCTGCGGTATCTTCATAATTTCCCATGAATATAAATATAAAATATACACTATGTTGACTTTATGTATTTGATGGTAAATAATTTTAGGCTGTGGCTTTATTTGACAGTGTACAATTTAGTGTGAAGATTTTCCCTAAAATCAGCACTGAATTAAGGTCTATTTAAGGAAAATGCAAATTTCAAGGAAATAATTAAGAACAAGGTCAAATAAATTGTCAACAAGTTTTTTTCTATCTTCCAAAAAAGAGATGGACGGTATAATTGTCTTTCCCTGCAGATCACATTCTTTCCTCAGTTTGGCAGAACGGCTCAATAGTCTATACACTCTGTCTGTGCTGCAAACTGAATACGTTTATTATGTTTTTCATTCAGAAAGAATTGGAGTAAAAACATAGTTATAATACAAATTCCCTGGTGATTTGGACACCTGTGCGAAGTGTGCGTTTGCTGATAATAAGATTGATTTTTAATTATAATTCCCCCCATTTTGAGGTAAATCTCATTCAAGTGCATGAAGCTGTATAAATATAAAAGTGTTGTGAAAGGGTGCACATGTGTGTGACGTTCAAGTTGTAAATGTATGATTAATAATGATTCAACCACAAAAAAGAACTGCCATTATTTGCAATTATTACGTTGATCATAAGATAACTGATTATTTGATTTTAAACTATGAATCTTCTCTCTTTAAGAGAGGCCCTTTTTTTTACCAAGATTTCACTTGATACTTTGCTAGTCTCACTGGAGGAAAGATGAATAACTAATATTATTTGTTCGTTGAGCTAAAAATATGTGCTACTATGGTGTGACTGACTATGTGCGCAAAATACACACAATGGTGCGCTTAACTAAAAAACGTATAAAGCAATGATATGAAAAAAAGTGTGCTTCTGCAAACAGTTAAAATAATGTTATTGGTTGCATTTTTTCATTAGTGGCTGGAGCCACAAATCACAGTTGTTAGGCTAATGGTTTGTTTGCTAAGCCCCGCCTTTTTAGTTACTGTTGCTGCTAGGTGCGGAAAATCGCGCAAGACTCGCTGCCCGGCGACATATCTTAATTTTAACCCTTCGATGTCAATGCCTTATCTCAAAGGTGCAATAAATACAATTCAGACACGCGAGCGACTAAAACCGTTGCAAACCGATTCAACACTTAATGCTATAAAATGACGTTCAATATGCACTTGATGGCTACATGCTTGATATTGTGCCAAAAATTCTCTAGTGTCTCAATAGTAAAGCCTTTAAAATGGCTTTTTGTCTATGTTGGCAGGGCTTTATTCCCCCGATCTAACATAAAGTATAGACATACGCTAAGGTTAGCCTTCACCTTATGTAGCTATGCAGAGCTAGCTTCACCCAGGGCAGAAGGGAACATTGTGCATGTTTAGGCCGTTGCTCTGGGCCGGGTTACGGTTGCTGAGATCCAACGCTGTTCAGTGGAGGCGTTTGGAGGATGGTCGCCAGACTTCCAAAATCAGGAAGTCTGTGCTGGAAATATTTTCCTTTATTGTTATTAGGTTTTAATACACTGTGGTTCTTAAGCGCGCTCCAACCGTTCTCTGTGGGGATGTTTTGAGTCATTTCTAGCTCTGAGTGTCTTGTTATTGAGCACTTGTGCAAGCCTTTCATCACCTTTGGCATCGTGTCAAAATGGTCCAAATTTGTTTTTTAACATTGCGAGACCCGCTTGAAGGTGTAAATCCCATAGTTTTGTCTTTATTGTAAAGACACCTACCACTTAGTATATAATACTGCAGTGTAATAAGCCATATATAAACCTTAAGGATTTACTATCCCTTCAATGCGACGCAATAATGGCTATGACGTCACCAATATATTGATTTAAAACACTGTGTCCATTTACTTTAAAGACATTAGCAGGCCTGTCCTGCCCTTTTCGAGTCAGTAACTCAAATAAATAAAGCATATCACGGAGCTTAGGTGTGTTTTGCCAGTACTTCTCTCAGGATGACAGATACGCTTTGATGTCCCCAGTGCAGATTTGCTTTTTATTTCAGCGGTTGCCATATTAAGTCTCTGTAAATTATATCAAACAAACCCTAATGCTTTGGATTTGACTCTATTGGAACTGAGCTGAGAAGGCGATGAGTAACTACCTCAAGTTCAGCAGTGCTCTGCAGAAACTGACTCTAGCGTGGTAGTACCGGAAAACCTTTTGTGAAATGAGACCCCCGTATTAGTGCGGAAAGGGACCCGTCAGAGGAGAGGGATTAGTTTGTGAAAAGTGACGTCAAGCTGAGGCAGATGGCAGTGATTTCCTGCAACATTTAGGCATAGTCTGCAGGATGGAGACTATGAATGCCTTCCATGTAACAACTAGCACATTATCACCCCCCCCCCAAATTTGAAGGTCTTTTTAAGTTATTTTATTAAATAGTAGGCATTCGACAGTTGCGTATATTCACAACAGGTAAATCTGGCCTTTTATACCGGTTTTTGTTTTGTTCTGCTGTGGACATCAGAGCAACAAGTCTGAAGGGAATTCTCCCATCAATAAGACAATGAAGCTCATTTCTACCCGGCCTCCTGATGCTTTTAACACCGGAAACCTTCTCTATCGATTGATGTGCTCACACATGCCGTATCCCTGTTCTTTTTTACAGTGGGCTCTCATTTCACAAAATTTCAAAAGTGGCTTCACTTAGCCCCATCTTTCTTATTTTCAAATATCAGTTCCAATTGATGTGAAACTTTTGGATCAGGGCAATTTTCTGCTATGTTTACCTTTTTTTTCTTGAGGTGGTTGAGTGAGGAGCTCAGCTTCCGGGGTGTTGAACTGATTCCTAACAGTTGAACCATGCAGCCACAGAGACCTGCCATTGAGCCGGCCACTTCAAATGTGGTGTTTCTAAATGAGAGGCAAAATATCATAGCACTGGTTTGGTTGCGGATCTTTCAGTCCACTGTTCCCCCTCCTCTTTGCTGAATGGTGGATGGTGTTGTATGGTATTTTAAGTGTATTAACGTTCTGTAAATGTGGCATGAAAATCAACCCCCTCTTGTGTGCCTCGGGTGCGTCAACTCGGTCGTCAAGTGATCTTAATGTCTGGCTGCTTATTTGTGAGACGTGCGTTGCATCTCATGTATTCCTGTAATTTATATATAGTATTGAGACAATTTTGTTCCCTGTATATTTTGTTCTTTTGTCTGAAAACCAAGATTTCTGTTATTAAAGGTACCAACTTTTATTATACCTGTGGCGCATTCCAGTCTCTATCAGTCATCCGCAGTGCTCCTCGTCTCCATTTATGGTCACAGCAGCAGACGTCCTGGCTCTCACTCTGCTTTAAAAAAAAAAAGTACTGTTTGAAACACGCAACAGAATATGTGGGGATAATCTCCAAATCCCCTTTTTTCTAGGATTAGCGCTGTAATTCATTTGTCTTGGCATGAAGCGGCGAGTGTTACGAGCTGACTGGCAACACGAGGCCATGGAGAGGGAAACCTGCTGGGCTGCAGAGCGCCCTTTCATCGGCTGCCCACTTGACGTCGAGCTCTCAAATGAACGAGGCACTAATGTTACAGAGACAATATGAGACACATTCACTCATGAATAATGTTCAGCGCACTTGCACGTGTTATTGCTGTTCTAACAAATGGCATAGTCACGCAGATATGTATGTGTGGATGAGCCTCACTGTGGCGTAAAACAATAGTTTACACCACCTTATCAAACAACAAAAGTATGCTGAATGTGTCTCAAACCATTGTAGGATAACCTTGTTATTATTTTAACCACTTCGGGGCAACAAGACTAGTGACACATTACCAATTTATCTGGATGTTTTTCCACTTCAAGTATTATTGAGCTGACATGTTTGCAAATAGTTAGTCAATTTCTCCTACGGCGGGTATTGAATATAATTTAAATGTTCTGTTTTAGGAATATAAGGAATATCCTTATATGGAAATCCATACACCCTTCTTAACCTAAGAGCTGTTGCACAATAGGACATTTCACCGACCAGTCTGTATACAGTGCACCCGTCTGGGGGAGCTTGCTGTGCAGATTAAGATGTGGTTATTTTTCGCGTTCCTTGTGTCCTTCTGTCTAAATGTGTCTGGTACTAATACAGAATACCAAAACGTAAACATGCAGCATCCCACTAATGACACACAAGGCACACAATTCCAATTTGGCAATCATTCTGCACATATACGCTCCATTATCCCAGATATATTCATCCATAAACTCATAAAATGTATAATATATAATAAAATATCATTTAATATAATAAAAAGCAAACATCCATCCATTTGGCACCATGTTTTTACTTGCAGCTGCTCTGATATAACATAGTAAAAAACATGTTTTGTTCAAATAGACATCACCACATGCCTGTAGGGAACATTATGTGAAGGTAGAAGACTGCAGACCACCATGACCGCTTTCAACAGCAGTGTATTTACCACAGATTCTGAGATACAATACAGATCACGTTACATTACGTTGCGTGTCTCCTGGAACGGATCCTTCCTTCAACGTATGTCGCTTCATCGCCATTTACTCTCACGCTCAGTAAGAATTCACCCCACACAGTGTTTCAATTATCACTTGGATTTGCCATTGTCCCGTTTACCCCTGAAACGTCCTCCCAGTTTGTCCTGTGCTTTCTCTATCTGAGACACGTGTTGCATACCAGGCCACTGGCAGCCTGATGGTAATCTGCTGCCAGTGCGATTTCTTGCATTCTTACGGTGGAATGTCAAATCTGTCATCTGGCACAGGTCCCTGCCTGCCTGCAAACACTGCGCCTCACGGAGCCAGTCCACTTCCACAGCGCTGCTTGGTACTGTTTCTCAGGAAATAAACCCCAAAATGTGTTTCTCCCTCTTCAGGTCCCGTTTTGAAGTTCTGTTTTATGAATAGAAATCACAGACACAGAGCATTGATGGTGAATTCATTAAACCCGAAGGGGTCTTTGTCCTCCAAAACAAAATCCAACCATCCTCATATCCGTCTTCAGTCTCCTGTATTCATAATGTTTTTAGCAATAAGGTACCAGGTACAATAAGGATATCTCTAACACCAATCTATCTGGGATCCATGTGTGAGGTAATTTACCAGCAAAGTCATTTACCTGCTGAACAACCGGTGCACGGATTAAATAGACATTACATTGTATCGTCCCTCTGTTGCATAGACACTCACAAACATGACCTCAGCTGACAGGAAGCAAACATGGACACAGGCTGTTACCTAGCTACGCAGCTCTGTTGCTAAAAGGGAGTGTTATAGAGCCGAAATACAATTATGTTCAGGCAGTAAGAGAACATGAAAGAATGTAAACAAAATGAAGTCAAGTATGAACCAGGGCATTTGCATGATAGGTCTCCTTTAATGTATTGTTGCTCTTGGAAACTGTTCAATAACACACACCCTCTTCCTCCCTTTTGAGTTGTTTATCTTTGGCCTCCTCTGGTCACTGAGCACTTGGGACCGGTAAGGTAAGGGATTCATTCACATTTATGTCTATTCTCCACACGGCAACGCAGAGACACTGCGTGACACTGAGTCTTTATACTGTGGGATCACCAGCCTCGTCACTAGAGACAACCAACGTTCAGATATCTCCCACAGAGAGAAATGAAACATTGAATCAAATATTTGAATATCATTCAAACCCTTTAGGACTTCCGACTCATATTAAACTAGTAAATTGTAGCAGAAAGAAATGTTCATGTGTTTTTAATTGAATCATTTTCTTATGATGACCAACATGTAACTCGAGACAAGACATGCTATATTTGCACCAACATGTCAAACCATTTGAGCCAAAGACAGTATGTTCAGTCTTCGTGATGAGAAGTCATCCGTATTCGTCCCTGAATTTATATCCACTATTTATAATTTAACACATTCAAATATTAAACCTCTTAGTAGTACAACTTCAACAACAACAACTCACAACATTTTGTAGAAGTCCGACATGTTCTTCAAAAAATGAATATGTAGTTGTTAAATGACACTATGCTTGTTATTATTCATCCCTGACGAGTTCTGTCATCTCTCTAGAAGAATTACGGCAGAAAAGGAGAGATCATTCATAAACAGCAACCAAAATAAAATCTGTAATTAAAATTTTAAGAGAAAAGTTTCATTTACTTTTGTTAGTGTCCATGTTTGACCAGCAGATGGCGCAAAACTCACTAACACCGTAATCACATTCCTGGGCTTTGGGGCCTCGACCTCATTGGGGGTCTTTGAACGGACGAACCCCGTTTCTTCAGAGCGATTCCCGCGGCGGAGGTCGGGCCTTCCCACGGACACGAGTTAGAAGTAAGTCAGGGAAACCCACGACCACAGCACCATGCTACTCCCAGCCGAACCTGGGGTCTGGGCGGAGTTAGCTTAGCATGTGGTTTTGTTTGTTTATCTTTACCGTATTGTTTAAACAACCAATTAGTGGACTCCGCGGGTGCGCTAAATGCTGCATAAATATTTCGGTGCAGTCACGTGTTGCTGCGTAGCTCGCTGACTGTGTAGCTGTGCTAACTATTGTGTATTTGTTTCCATTGTGCTGCTGTTGTTTTGTGTAACTGCGTCCAGAAGCGCTTTGTTTTGAGTGGTGTGTGACTTGATTTTTAGTTTGGTTATTGGTCCCTGGTTGCCAGGCGTTGTGCCCCTTTATTGTCCTGTGTGAATTATTGCATTGATAATGTATTCTAATGGTGTCAATCATTTAGTTCATAGTAGCTGATAAAGGAACGTGCTTCTAAACCACGCACAAGACTTTTATAAGTGAAAGAACCACACCAGTTGGTCAATTGTAGAGTTTCCAATTCCTCCATTATGGAAAAATCAATAGCTGCCTTGTTAACTCATTCACAGTTAATATGGGACACACCGTTATAATTGCAGTCCTTAATCTGAACTGTGATATAGATCTTGGTTATTGAATTAGGTAGATTTGGTCTAAAAGTGAAATATGGGACATTATCTAAATATTCTTTGGATGGGCTGTCTTGTTGAGGATGGTTTGAAATTACGAAATGTCTTGTGTTCTATGAGTTATGGACTCAATGTGACATTACGAGAGCTTTTAATGACCAACGGGGTCAGAACTTCTGTCCCTATACCAGAATCACTTAATCAATATCCAACAAGGTCCAGTAACTAAGAATATACAATAACTTGCACTGATTTGGTTCCATATATATTGAAGTTTTAATTTTAAAAAATTCAATTAAATTATATTTCAATTCGGCAACACACTTTTTTTACATTTACAAATATTTAGTTACTTAGTAAAAATAAATTCAGCCCACTTGTATTATTTGTGACGTTATTCTCACCTAGGCCATCATTGGCTGCATCTGATCAGGCCACATTGCTTGGCGCTCAGTAGTCACCTTGTAGCTGTTTGTACGTCATTTTCTTTTAATCATTCAATCCCTTCATACTAACAATGTCAAGCAAAAGAAGTAAGTGGTCAGACAAACACTTAAAATATGGATTTATATGTATAAAGCAACATGATGGGAGTCAGCATCCTCAATGCATGATTTGCAAGGCCAAGTTGAACAATAGTCTAGCACTGGCAAAGCTTCCTGTTCAAGGTGAGGAGAGACAGACTCGATAACAAGGCAACTCTGCTTTGTACAAATCGACAAACCGATCCTCAGAGCATTGTACGAAGTTGGGTACTGATTATGAATCCTTCTTTTTAGGAAGACTAGTGCTTCATCTGTATGCTGCAGGGAAAAGTGCCTACGAAAGGGAGCATTGATTTTACAAGGCAGTGCGACACATCTAATTATATGGAACTGTCTATTTCCATCAGCTCAATTTGTACGTCAGACCCTCAAGGTGCCAGCATGCAACGGTGGTTTAATCCACCTTTCAACCATTGTAATTGTGCACAAATGTGTGGGTGGGTTAGTTTTTACCCGTGAGTGTGGCGTGTTAGCGTGTTTTATCGTGCGAGTATGTGAGAGAAACCTGCTGCACAATGGCGCCCTCTTCGCCATGGCGAGTACATCTAAAATAATTAAAGGCCTTGATAACCATGGCAACTGCGATGCTTTACAGAACACAGGATGGAGAGGGAAACCAAGAGTTTGGAATCCTCTACCTCCGCTTCTGTGGTTTCAATGTTTGTGAATATTTATGCACACGGTGTCTCCCTCAGTGAGGATAACACACACACATGGCTGCTTCCAGTTTCTAAGGTGGTGAATTCATTTCATTTCCGTTGCTGCTGCATCTCGGACTATAAATATGAATGGACTGTACACTGAAGTGTTTGACATTTGAAATCGTAAATGGTTTGAGTACTGCACCACACATGGTATATACATGTGGTAAGTCCATCCCCATGTGTGCACGTCAAATAAAGATTTTATTCCACAGCTTCAGAGAACTAGCAGATAAGTCATGGGCTCGTCAAAGGAGTAGCTCCACTTAAAAAATAAATAATATCAGAAGGTCAATATCCCTCAAGTTTGTTAATTTAGTTTGAACCTGGAGCCAGAAGATGGTTTGATAAGCGTAAATACTTGAATCTTTATTATTATATTTAGTATCTGAAGGAATGATCTGCAATACTCTTTTTCAGGTTCTAATTAAAATTTAGTTTGAAAATAACTCAACCCCCCCCCATGGGGATGATGAATAACCACAGTAAATGTTATGGCACTTTGGTCTCTTTAGTTTGAGATCTCTCAGGACCCGCAAACAGGAAAAGAACGTGGGACTATAATATCGGAAAAACAGGATAAAAATATTGTATTTTGGTCTAATAGACCTACTTATGCCTGTATAAAAGTTTTGCATGTTTGACGGATTGGGTATAAACTGCCTTCATACCTGTTCCACAAAAGAAAGTACTCGTCATGGTAACCATGACAGCCTGTAGCTGATGGAACGCCAACACTGTGACAGACTTCTGGTGTTTTTCCTCTCGAAAGCGGATGTCCCGTATAGCACTTTGGAAATAAACTGTCCAAGTTGAACTTAAACAGGCTGTCAGTGTGTGTCCAGCCCCCTCAGGAGAGAATTATGTCCTGTTTGTGAGAGAAGAGCCTGTTTACAGAGGGACTGTAGGCCCTCTCAGTAGGTCTTTCATTTCCTCTGCTACGACGCTCTGATGCTTTCCTTCCCGCCACTGTTCTGCAACTCTTTTGCAACATTTCACCGAGAGGGTTTCGAGCTACCGAATAAGTTCATACAAAAAAATGAGATACGGCGCCTGGGAACATTCCTGTCTTGGATTACATTTTTCTCCTATTATCAACATGGCAGCTTCGTCTTACGCTCGTGAAATCACTGCAGAGTTAATTTGACCTATGATTGGCTGTATGGGGATGCAAGGATATGGAAATTGTATTTGTTGGATATTGGTATCTGTCTTTTCTGTTAGCCAATCTGTGATGAGCATAACCCACACAGTGCCTAGATGTGTTTATTGCAGATGAAACACAGTGGATGACACATAACTTGAATTTGAAAATGTCTTCTTTTAAAAAGGAACATAGAGAGTCAGATCTCAGGTAGCATGTAAATATTGATGCTGTCAAATTTCTCAAAGCATGCTCTTGGATGCTGTCATCCCCTCAAAGCAAGAAGTGGCCTCTTCTCTTCAGCCTCCACACCACCATTTAGTATCTTACTGTCCCCTCATTCCATCTCTCTTATTGAGCAGCGTGGCGGATGAGAACTGTTGTTGCCCGGAGATGCCTGCGTCACATCCACCCCACCCCTCTAGCAAAGCCCCCGCTGGAAAGAAGAACTGTGTGGGGATCAGTCCCCCGATGGAGATGGACGAGTGGGTGCAAAGGGCCGCGTATTTGCCAACATTGCATGACATGCACACACCACCCAATACCCCCCGCCCCCCTTCCACCACCACTATAGCGGGATGATTTGAGGCCACGCACATACTCTTAAGGACCAGAGTTGTACAAATTCACTTAAATTCTTTATTCTAAGGGCATTTCATCCAAAAATGTTTGGTAACTTGCCTTGCAGCTGCAAAAGCAGCAGTGATAGTAGATAGTAGAAGTATTTTTATGTTAACAGTTGCTCAAATGATGATGCTTTATGTGAAAGGGGTTGCTTGTAGTAATCATTACAGATAATAACAATAAGCTTAGTATTTTAGATGCACCGAATTGGTTCACTCTCGTCTCTCAACACCCTTTTTCCCTTTTCAGCGGAAATCTTTAGATAAATCCCCCCATAACTGACCAGCCCAAAGTGACGGACATACTGTGAACTACATCTGTTCCGGATGGTGAACAGAGTCCAGCATTTGGCTTTTAAAGGGTCGGATATTTGCCTCAGCTGTTGGTGGAAAAACCTTGCTTATAGGAAAGTAAATATTGAATTTGAATTCATCAGGTGACCAGAGGGGAATCTAAGTGAAATCTAATCTTGCTACATGTGTGGATGTGAAAATAAGTAAGGGATAACACGTATGTATGTTAGGGCTGCTGAGAAAGAATACATTTTATTGTAATAGTACAATGTCTTTTTACATCTAATCTGGAATGTGTGTGTGTGTGTGTGTGTGTGTGTGTGTGTGTGTGTGTGTGTGTGTGTGTGTGCGAGTGAAGTGAAGAAGGAAAACATTTTCAACTGTCAGAATTCATATTGCAGTATTCTCGACTGGTCAGGATGTGGAGGGGCACTGTGGCTCCTTTCCCAGGTCGTTATGGGATTTTGGCCTCCAGTCATTATCCGCTAGATAGCTGGGCCGCTCCTTTGTGCTTCACACGAACTAAAGAAAGCCGTTTTTGTCCTGCCCCTGAGTCAGCAAACTCCTTCAAGGAACAAGAGTGTATTTAGTGGGACGTTTCTTCTTTAAGACATTATTTTGACAGAAGTGGCTTATGGTTTTACATTTTCATGGGAAGTAAAAGAGCGTTTTAATTTCAGCCCTTGAGGCAATAAAAAAAAAAAAGAAAGTATCTCTTTAAAATCCAGAAAACTGCTAAAATGGTGAGCTGTACTATAGCAGGAATCCACCCAGTATTGCCAGTGGTTATAATATATCCATGTGAGAGTAAGTAAATCAACTTGTATAAAGTCTTTGATTTTTTTTTTGGTAAGAAAGGAATTTTGTATTCCTTGACCTTTCTGGAAGGAAACCCCGTTTTTTGAAGCTTGTTTATGGTTTCGCTTTCTATTTGTATTTGTATTTTTAATCACTGTCAAATGTTCAGTAATTGATTCCCAGTGTTGCTTTTTTTCTGAGCAGGTGTTTTCCTCTTTTTTATCTTGGCTCTGAAACCTGAACTCATTCTCCCATTTTCAGTTTTTTTTTCCTGCTTTGGTTCTCACGGCCCATCGGACGCCACGTAGGCGAAGCAGGTTCTTTAGGTAGGTAAACTTAACTGTTTGCTTTATGGCGTTTTGACAATTCCAATGCTGGTTGTGCAGTGGTGACTATATTGACTGATACTGAGGGAATTATCTTATCTCATTTGATTTGCTTCAATCCAAAAACACTCTGAAGGTTGCTCTATAGCATCATTCTGCAACCAGGTGCTGTGTTTTTGTATTTCCTTTTGAAAGGTCGCAGCTGTAAATGTAATGTCATTTTTAACTGAGCTGTAACTGCCGTAAGAGAGAAGATAGTTGTGTGCAGCTTTATTAATGCTATTACTTTTAATCTGGCACTTTGTAGAACAAGTTAAGCAAATTTGAGGGTATCGTTGGTTTGGCACATTCCAAAAATATCTTACACCAAAGAACATTTCAAGAAAGATTTTGTTTAGCGTTTTACGTGTCTGTATCCAAAAAACATTTGCATACGTCCTTTGTAGAAAGCCAGATGAGCCCGAAGGTGCAACCGACTTAAATGTGCACTCAAATGTTAAACAGTCTCTGCTCTGCAGTCTCGAGACTGTCACTGTGTAAACGTGACATTTAAGGGTCTGGCTGAAGGAGTTGGTATTGTACACATTATTTATCACTTTGAACTTGGAACACCACTTAGGGCCTCAAAAACATCAAATACATGTACCAAGCAACGACATAAACATGCATGTCGACCAAACATATGGACTCAGGAAGAGGAAAACCAATGGCATATACATTTTTAATTTTGAGTGCACATCTGATTGTTTTTGATTATACAGGTCACATACATGAAAACATATTCCATTTCAACAATTACAGTATCTTCTACTGTACATGACATTGGGCTCTATACTCACTTAGTTTACAGAATTCAAAATTACAGTCGATAAGAACACCCCCCTGAATGTGACATGCTGGGCTGGTGAAGAAGGTTTGAAGAAGAAAACCGCAAAAAATGTTCTGTCATTATGTTCTGAACCGTACTGGTTCCACATGTTATGCACAAAAGCAGGGAGGACACATCAGAAATATTGGACTTTACATGGTTTGACCGACGGGGAGATGTCGAAGGAACGACACGGGTTGAGGACAGTGGATCTAGTTTTACGTGATAGTCGTTCTCTGTTCTTATTTTTCTTTGACCACTGGCTGAAAGACAGTTGAGCCCACGTGAGCAGAACCACGACCAAATATCCCCCCAACAATAGCAATACAGGTGGAGAACGTACAATTAGCTCCCCTGTATCCACAATGACTTTGATCCCAATGAGCTCAAAGGTTTACACCACGCTAAAGTGACGACATGAGCTACCTCTTCCACACGGAGGAGAGATTGCCTTTTGGATGGAACAAGTAGGAGAAGAAGTAAAGAACGCATTCCACACACTGCAGCCGTGTTTTCGGAGCCGATAGCTGCTTGCAACATTTAACATAAGAAAGTTGTACATTTCCTGTTGCTCCAGACGCTCTTCTCTAGCTGCTGATCTTGGTCAGCATCTTGTTGATGGCCTGTTTGACGTGCGTGGTGGAGCTGCGGCGTCTGGCCTTGCCCTGCACGGCCTTGCGGCGCCTCACCTCGCGGCACAGCTCGTGGAAGGCCTCGGCCACGGTGCCGCCCTCGTTGGCGCATGCCGAACATTCGTAGAAGGCGCACGCCATTTCAGCCGCCAGCCGCTCGCCTTCCTCCGTGCCCACCTGCCGGACGTGGTCCAGGTCGGACTTGTTGCCCACGAGGACCAGGGGCACGTTTTTCGGCCTCTTCACCTCCTCCAGGAGACTGCGGAGCGGCGCCACCTCCTCGAAGCTTCCCCGGTCCGTGATGTCGTACACGATGACAAATCCGTCTCCCCAACGCACGTGGCCCTCCTTCTGCTGGACGTCCTCCTGAGACCAAGACAAACAGGACGCTTAATGTAACTTAGTTGAGCGCTATAGTGCGATCAGATCAGTATTCCAATATCCAGCAGAGAGCTAGCTTAGCATAAAGACTGCAAACCGACGGAATCAGGCTGTTTTTCAAATCAAACAATTACATTTTTTCCAGTCAGATTCTCAGATGAATGTTTTTTTGCATTGAAGACAATTGGTCCCTGCACACTTCATATTTCAATGCCCAGTTGGATTTGAACCCAAAAATATTCCGTCTTGCTATACAGCAACGCTTTTGTCTCCAAGTCCTGACCCCTGTTCCCTCAGCCTCTCCCTCACCAGCATAATCTCTAAGGAATTTAGCCACATCCTCCTTGTTTGATCCTGGTTATACTTACTGGTCGCGTGGCAGACGCGGACTGGAGAGAGCCACACAGATCCTGATCTCATAGTGTTAGATCAACCCGCTACCAATACAACTCCACCTCCACAAATCACGTTGGAGTTAGCGCTGTAATTTGTCATAATGAGTCAGGACTCAGGGGAGACATTCAACACAGCCGTACCTGGAATATATTCAGACCCCATCCTAATGCGAGCTGAAAATAGACTACAACACGATGAGAGACGACTTGGCTGAAGTGTCGCAGGGGAAATCAACCGCAGGCAGAACACCTACACAGCACTGCAGCATATTTATCTTCTGCCTGAGGACCGTTGCAAGCTCTCTCAGGGCCAGGACCCAGCAATGCTTCTGGCATACTGCAGGAAACCGTCATCTCAGAGAGCCATTCAGTCTCACATGCACTCGTGTCTTTGTTAAAATAAGTGTTGGAATCCGTTAGGAATGAAAACGGTGGACCTGAGCTCTGGAGCTGGTTTGTTATAAACAAATGGAGCCAGCTTCTCCCTTTTTTGTATGTTTGGTTTTCCAGCCTAACAGTCTGCCTTCTAAAAATATACTGGTCAATTATTTATTCACCAAGTGACTATTTCAGTAGTGGTGTCTTTTTTCTTACTGGGCACCATACAGCACATACAGACATAATAAGCAGTTGGAGGAGAAGTTGGGGAGACAAGAGAAAAAAAACCTTCTCAGGGTAGACTTTGGCATCTCAGAATTTCTTTTCTTTCTTTCTGCTATTCAATTTATTAGAAAAGTTACATGCGCAGTATTGCCTCTTGTTATTTGAAATGATATAGCGGTACGTATTGGGGATATCACAAAACCAGAAAGTCAGTAGTCATAAACAAGTTCAATTCATACCAATTTGATACCACAGGTTGTTTTCTCCTTCCGGGTTTAGACGGTTATTGCTGAGCCAAGGAAGCAAATTAATAGACAATACTCTTGGATCGATAGATACTTGACTTTGTTTGTATACTTGCAGTACATTATCAGAATACTGTGTGATCATCCTTCCTTTCCTCCCAGTGTACGGCACAGTTGGGATGAATGGGGCAACTGGTCTCTTTTTCGACACACACTTGGCTTAGGGAAAGGGGGATAATTGGTCTCACCTGCCCAGCAGTGTCCAGAATCTCCATGGTAACGACCTCATCATCAATGTTGGCTTGATGACGATATGTTGATTCTGTTGGAAAAAAAACAATAGGCGAAAAGTAAGACCAGTTTTTAGGAATCCATCCAAAGTGAAAAGGAGTCACACGCGACTCTGAGGCTGTTGTTGATAAATACCTGTGGCTTTAGGTCATTTTCCCCAGGTATGAATGCACATTTTGGACCATTGGATCATTAAAGGAATTCATACATGTATTTAATTGATATCTGAAAGGACTAGCCTAAAGTTTACCAATCAACACATGGAATTTTGTATATTATATTCTGGCAAGTGCTGCTCGTGAGCTTGATAAAGCGAGACAAAAATCGATCTCTCTTCAGACAGTCAACATCACAAAAGTCTATTTCTTTTTTCAGCACCAATAGAGGGAAAAAAGGAGATGCCTTGTCTTAAAAAGGGACATTGTGTTCCTGTTTCTTTGTGGTTGTTCTTCCTTCAATAATTATGTTTTTACCTCAGAGCCAAAGGCTTCAGTTTGAACTCAGCATGTTGCTGCAGATTCTGGCAATGACCTCGGATGACCTGAGCATCACGTACCTGGTTGTAAATAGCGGGCTAAAAGCTTCTTATTCCTGGCACAGGAACACGGGTGTGAACTATGGCCATGACCTTCTATTTGAACAGCACTGGCGTTATCCACCTAAATTGCCCCTTTGTGAAAGCCCCATCTGTGTAAACACCTCGCACCGAAGCCCCGGAAAACCCTCCTTTTTAAAACGAAAGCTTGTGATGGATTTTGCTGTCATCTGTACCAGAGGGGCAAAGCCGGCGCTTCCTCAAGGCTTTTTGACTTTACGACTTACAATGGCATGTATGTATGTCGGTTTTGTGAAGGAAGGCTATTCAAAGATGAGTAAGTCACGGAATCAATGTTGAAAAAAAATTACTAGACTTTGTTTTTCTTCTTTAATGTTACTTTCATCAGTTTTGCCTTTCTTTTAAAAGGAATAACAAGACTCCATCTGGCACCGTTCATCAATTGCACTGATGAGCAAAAAAGTAAGTGTCTAAAGTAGCTGAAAAATGACTTTTACCGCTACTACTACTACCACTATGGGACACAAAATAGTGCTGGTAGGTTTAACTATTATGTTGTTCAAATCTAAATCTACATTTTGAACAATACATTTCCCTCTGCATTACTAAATTGATCATTTGTTACCAACTGAATTCAAAGCTCAGGGATTCAAAAAAACATTAAAGCTACAAACCATGACACTGAATAACCTTTGGAAGAGGAGGAATGAACCTAAAATAGGCGATTCCGATCTGGTTGTCCCTCCAGTTTCCAGTGTCCCACGTGTGCTCCCCCCTTTCGGGGATAAACAGGCAGAAGTAGAGTGCTGGTTTACAGCCGTTTGCCTGGAGGCCCCAGGAGCATCTGTGAGGAGGAGAACCAGAGTCTCACGCGGTGACCCCACGGGACAGACTAATTCAGGAGCCATCGCTCCATCAGCCGCAAATACCACCTAATCTGACTGCCTCAGGCCCACCATCCTGCCAGAAGGTCAGAGGGAGAAAGAAAAGCAGTTGCTTTCCCGTCAGCGAGTAACTCTTCCCCCATAACTCTAAACCTTCCACTGCCCGAGGGCAGCTTTGGCAGAAGGTCAAAAGAGAAAGTGTCATGCCAGACAATAGGCGTCAACTGGAAACATAATCTGCACGGCGCGTAAAGTCATTTCAGGACTTTATTTCCAAAAGGCTCAAAGCCGTATGGAGTCTTTCCTCTGAGAGAAATGCCACACTACAAGTGGTTAATTCATGCAGTGCAAAAGGATTCTGGACTGATGGGATTGTGTAACTGGCTGGTGTGCGTAGACACAACGCAACGCATTGTGGCCATCTGCATTCTGCTCATCTTGTAGCTGACTTTACTCCAGTGTTCGCTTTTTGCAAGGGGCGGATGAAACATGCAGCCTAAATATTCACCGGTGCTTAGATGTAAGTTGAGATTGCCAGATGCTCTTCAAACATTTCTAAAAGTGCAAATTTTACGTCAAACTTTGAGATCTGTGCAACATGCAAAAGCCTGTTTTTAAAAGGGATTAAAATCCCTCTCTCCGAGCCCCAAACGAAAAGCCATACAACATAGCACCTCTGTACAGGAGAGTCTCAGATTGAACGTGTTTATTTAGATAAAACATGAAAGTGCAAAGTGCAGGCTGTGTTCTGGCAGTAATCTTTCATTTTTAAGACTAGCTCTCCTTACGCACACACCTCACACGGGTGATGTGCTCATAATAGGGTTTTGATAATGTGTTGACCACTTCATGGGTAATTTAAGCCAGCAACTCTGATTGTGGCAGACACCCTCCGGCTGTACTTTTCTGCCCTCATGCTACTTAAGCTGTGCTCTCTCTGCTTGTGACGCCAGGTCTAGTAATCAAGGAGGCACATGTTCTTTTCTGCCTTTTTTTCCCTTTTTGCAGCTAAATCCCGAGCATTGCTCAACGTTAAAACAGTCCACGTGTTGTGTGAAGCATGTACACACAGTACTAATAGACTGCACTTCAACAAAGCCCTCAAGGGATAATTTTGCAGAGTACCTGTCTTCTCCCCTGGAACACATTTGACACCAGATCAGGGTTCCTGTTTTTTCACCCAAGCAGCTAAAAGTGTCTCAACTACCTGCTGGGTAACGAAACAGAGTGCGTAACGGCTATGACATTGCAATCATGTTCTTACACAAAGAGTTGATTGATTCCAAAAAAGAAAAGAAGGAGAAATGTTCCTGAGTTGCTGAACCGTATGTCACAGAAAAGTGGACCCGGTATTGAGGAGAGCACTATGTGAGCAATCCTGAGGCTCTGACCTGCCATGTACAGGCAGGAAACGAAAGGCACCTCACATAGGAGATGGCATGCCTTTCTTCCCTGTAATTATAGTGGCAAACCATCTGCATTGGTAAATAAAAAAGATGCTGCTGTAATGGCCTGCGAAAACCTTTTCTGCATTAAACCTGATTGCATCTCATTTAAATTTGATTTTGGGGTAACTATTGCTTTAAAAGTATTAGCACTAATTGATTTCTTGTTTGATAGACTTGAGATAGCCACTGATACAACACGGATAATTCCCAATGAACCACCTTTTGACATTTTTTTACACTTTTTGTACAAAAAAATTAGAACCAAGCCAATCGTTTGCTCCTGCATCCAGTCTTTATGCAAAGCTAACAGTCTGGCATACAGCCATGAGTGGCATCTTCTCATCCAACTCTCAGCCAAGAAAGCAGGTGCTTTGCAAAACGTCAGACATTTCTTGGACTCTTGGACAGAGATGTAGAAAGAATAAAGGAATACATGTTGTGGTGGCTGCAGGGTCTGAAAGTAACAACTCAGTCTTTGTTCCACATTAATTGGACTAGACTCTGAAGCCCTGCCTCAATCCTTTTTTACTCTGTAGTGCTTTCCAAATGAGCCGGAAATATTTTTACACTTCCCAATGGAAGCTGTCGGGCTCTCTCCAAGTGCATTTCCTCCAGAGAGATGATGTCCATGTTTTTGTATGAAGAGTCTGAATCAGCATAATAATGAATTTAAAATTGCACATCATTCGCTTCCCCCCTGGGATGAGAGAGTCACCCATTATAGTATTGCAAAACCTTAGGGAAGCCCTAGTTTGGCACAAAGTATCGCTCATGACAACAAAAGGTGTGCTGATCCAGTTAATCATTGCAGTAGGCAGCAGTAATGCCAGTACCACCCGTCAAAGTATTACAAACAGATCATTTATTGTCTTACCGAGTGTTGGGTCATACTCCCAGATGAAGCGTCTGGTCAGAAATCTCACCACCAAAGCTGCAGATGACAGATGACAGAAAATTTTTGTTATACATCATATTGTGTCCCGAGTGTAGATTTTACGGGACAAGAAAATTCAAAGAAAACAGCCATCTGGTTATTATAGTGGTGATTATATCAGGCTGTGGTCCTCATATCCACATCCACTGACAACATGACTGCTTCAATAATCCGCTATGGATATCCACCAGGACATGAACAAGATCCGAACCACACACATCTCATCTAAATGCTAATACCTATTTGAACAGTTCTGGATCATTTACCCGAGCAGCCCTTGAGGTAAAACATATCGGCTCTACAGAGTTCAGCATGAGCTTCTTATTTTATGTGACAATTATCCTGCTCTTTTTAGTGCCAGCCTTCAGCAGAAGTAAACAGAACAACATCCCCAGCAGGCCGATGACTCATACTCAATGATCTACCATCAACAGGTAACACGCCGCACAGAAATTACTTTGTTGTTCATTCAGACGGATTGTGAAGGGCCCTTATGTGTGAACCAGACCATATGTGTGCTCTGGGGTTATTTGGAAAGCCAGGTAACTACAGAAAAGCATTCACTTACCAATCAAAATGCGCTGGCTTTGTCTGTATTTTTTCCATCTAAAAACCCAAAACATACTCGGTCTTCTATTCGATGTGTCCTATCAACAGGACTACGACACCAAGTTCCCCCCCCCGACCACAGGAAGTCATACTCAAGGGCGAGTGCCTCATCTCCGTTGCAGTTTCTTCTCTCGGTCCTAATTGCAGATGTGTCTGTTGTCATTACATGCTAAGCTAGGACCTCGTGAATCCAAAGTGTTACCCTTGGAGGCAGTGAAACTGAGACGTTTGCTATGTAAGAACCCTTTTCTTAGCTTTTTGCTAAATGCACACTGACAAGTAAGTGTTCACACTTCCATTGTTTCTCTGTGGAAGATTTTATAAGCCTGAATGACTCCTTATAGGCCTGAGTGGCCCACTTTGACACCAAGCATGTATTGGTGTTCTTGTGTCAAGTTGCGGAAAAAAACACATCAATCTTGTTCAGGCCTTTTCTTTTTTGGCTCATAATTAGCCGTGACAGAGAACGACATAGAGAGCTTTCTGTCGGCCACAGCGTTGCCAGCACGCTCCGTTTTGCTCTTGAAGAACTGCAGTCTATGACCTCAGTGTTTTGGGGGTTTCTGAGAGACTGGGTGCTAAAATGTTTCAATTTTTCTTTCACATATCTGAAGTGACAGTCAAAACATATCAGTTACTTGACGCTGTTGCATCAGTCGGTTGGTTTATTCACACCGTTCTGGTGAGTAGATTCAATGAAACATGTACAGAGAGACATGCAGGGCTTCCGCCACCCCTAAAATACCCTGATTTTGTGGTTTTCCTTTTGCAGAATTTCTCACTAAGGCTATTTGGTGTTGTGTCTTCCACAGTGACTTGGATTCCAGGTGGACAGAACAACCAATGGGGTGTGAAGTCCTTTTCTCATTAGAGGTAACTGTATCTCCTGCTTTTCTCTGCCATTCGAGGAAATGTACACAGAGAAGAGAGGAGCCTTTGTTAACCTGCGTCAATATGGACATTGTGGCCCAAACTCCCTGCAGGTTTGCGGAGAGAATGATGTGTTCTGTATCGCTCAGCTGACCAGATCACAAAGAAAGGAGAGTCACTTGTTGCGTGCAGCATGAGGAAAGCTGATAACAGCGCTGGTAAGAGAAATGAAGCTTCATAGGACCTGTCACAGTTATACCTGCCCTGGAATCTCATAGCACCGCTTTCACTCTTTTTTTTATTTTAACATAACATATTATTTTTAAATCAGGAAACATCTATTGCCATAATATGTCAGACATACAAGGAATTGGACTCGGTGGTTGGTGCATAACAGACATTGGACAACAAGACAACATAGTGCAAGGAATAAAATATCTTAAAATAAAAGTCTCGTTGAATCAAATAATTGCATTTTTTACAAAATACATTTTTGGAATCAACCACAATTCTCCGATGAACGGCCCAAACTAAAAACCATATCTTTTCCAAAGAAAATTGCTCTAATTTAGTTAAATTCCTCAGCCCAGACTTCACCCGCCCGCTCTGAGTGGAAGGATGGAGGACTGCCGAGTTTTCAGATTCATTCATGTCCAACACATCATCTGGAGGTGTTTGCCTAAAGCCACTTTTGTCCAAAGTAACCTAATCACATTGGCAGCAGAATGTTGGACTAATTGCAAACGAAGCTAAAGCAATTAGCGGCGGCCATGGCCCTACTCTGAGCCGCCGCTGTGTTACTCACTGAACAGTCTCTATTGATTACCCACGGCCATCACACACCTCCCACTGCTCTTTGGTTCTATTCGGCCCACAAAAATACCTCTTTACTGGCTGAGCTGAAGAGCTCTCCCAGAGCTGTGCAGCCGCAATCAAGCTTAATGCCTTTTGTGTTCATGTCACGTCGGGTCAAATCATACGGGCCAGTTGTGCAGATGAGACTGTAGGGGGAAATGAGTTGGACTGTACCCGCATTTTAATCAATGAAGCCAGAAGTGACTGAGTGAAACTCTATTATAATGAAGACCGGTCCAAAAATTTCAGAATGAAAATAATACGTAAGACGAGATGTCGCCATACAATTTGGACGGATCATACCCTGATCAATGGATAAAATCTGACCCTCTCATGGAAGGAAACCCTGTTCAGCTCACGTTTTACGTCAATAGCAGGAGGGGAGGGGGTGTGTTGGGGAGGCGGCTTATTGACCAGACAAGCTGTTTTCTAGGGTTTTATAAAACAATCGTTACCCTGTTGTTTTTACAGAAAGGAAGCTACAGTTTTCTTGGAGGGACTTTTGAAATCTGTCAACTTGACTTTTCCGCCACTTGTTGATTTTAAACAGATATGCTGTATATATTTTCCTTGATAATGCAAAGAACAATTGATAGTTTTGTTTGAGAAGTAGAAGTAATTTCTGGCCTAAATTTAGATGAAATAGATTTTTTTTTTCTAGAATGCCCTAATCTCTCGCTTTCCTGCAAAGCCACTCAGTTTTTGAAAGATAACTGAGAAAATTAGTACACTTAATTCCTGGGCCTTATCATTAATCCTGAACATCTGCTTCAGCATGTATACTAGGTGTAACTGGATGACATCATTCCACAAAGATAATAAGATAACTGTTATGTGAACCTAAGTATAAACATAGCAGAAGGTTCCTTCCAGGGTTTGCATTGATTTATTATTATTATTGTCACAGATACAGGGTCATTTTAACGAAAAAAAAACGTATTTTGGGGGGAAATTAAATACCAGTTTAATTTTTACATTTCTGTCTGTATTGTAGGAAAGCTCCACTTGTATTGATCTAAATACATTATTGGATGGGCATGCTTTTTCACACACAGCAAGAAGTGACTGCACTAATGCAAAAAGCAATAAGAACAGATTAGCTAGAAAAGCACCCAAGCCACTCCCGTGACGGGAGGTCAGGCCACTGTTCCCGGTCTCAGAGCTTTCCCAGAGTTCCTCTCACCACCGATCTCACCCTGGGGAACATCTGTGTCCCTAAGCACCAACACCAAGCCTATCAAGAATGGCTTGATAGCAAAATCTGGATTTTTGGACGATAAGGAAATATATTGTTGTGCCAGGGGAAACATGCAATCTCTGCCTCCTGCCAAATATAAATGTCAGACATCTCATCATCTCTGCCTCTTTCCCGATCAGATTACAGCCCGCCAATCAGGCTCCATTCACATTTATTCTGGGATTGAACTAATACACTTTCAAGCAGCGATGTGGAAAGTCTAAAGTGAGCACAGTAACAATAACACACAAGGCAACAGTAAACATGTCATCTGCCATGAGTAATGGAGAAACTGTCTGGGCCAATCAGGGACAAATAATTGTTCGAGGTAAGGGTTCATGGAAATGTAGCTTCATGTAAGGAATAGTCTAAAGCAGTGATTCTCAACTGGTGGGTCACGACCCACTAGTGGGTTGCGGGACTTTGCATGGGAAAAAAAAAATGTAAAAAAAAAAAAAAACTTTTTCTAATGCAGCGTCAAACATCGCTAGCATCCCCCCCCCCCCCCCCTCTCCCGTCAACACCGCTAGCACCCCCCCCCACCCCCATTTGGGTCGCGGCTCGTCATTGAGGGGTAAAGGTGGGTCCCGGAGCCAGACCAGTTGAGAACCACTGATCTAGTTATAAACTGACTACAGAGTTACAGGTGTTAACAGTGCACACTAAGACTACACAGCTAAGGAGTGTTTGCCATTAAACTAATGCTGTGGATGTTGAATAGAGGACCTTAAAATAATGCTTGCCTTTTAATTAGATTATTATTTGTGTGTGTGTGTGTGTGTGTGGCAGCACTCTGCTTCCACCTCTTGCAGGCATTATGGACGTGCTAATTTTGACTCGTATGCATGCCGAAGCTTTCATGGTGGCAACATTAGAGGCATTGCTGCTAAGTATTTGTTTAAAATACGTTTTAAACGTATGCAGACCAAATGGTATTGAAGAATAAGATGAAATGTTTTAATCAAGCACCACGTTCTCTCATCTATTATAGTGGTAACCAGTGGCAGCTGGTTAGAGGGCATGGGGGCGTTTCAGCCCCCCCAAAAAAGGAAAGAAAAGATAACATTAAATTATAAAAAATGTCGATATTTGTGTCTTTGAAATATAGAATGCAGTAAAAATGTTTTAATATATTTTAAATTGATTGGATTGCCCTACTTATAACATATTCCGCAGCTGCCATTGTTGGTAATGATAACTTCCACAATCAAGCACATATTCCAAACCCTCTCAAGTTTATTCATGAAATAGTTAGTTTTCAACCAAATTAGCTAATTGTCTACATTACAGCTGATAGTCTGTGTAAAACAATGCACAGGAGGTCGTCGTTGTTAGCTGCGCTGGTTCTTTAATGTCTTCCCCTGAGTGTCACTTTTACAGTACACATGAACTCCCGTATAACCCATAGTATGTGTGCAAGCGCACTAGACTACCGTATATATATATATATATATATTATAAATTATAAATAGGGCATAAGCCTTAGCAACAGTACAACTAAGAGGTCCTAGCAGATAATCAATTGAGTCATTAGCTTGCTGCTTCACCCCCTTCTTTTGTTGAGTCATTGCTTTCCAAGCTGCTTAGTTGTGCCTCAGGAATTTGACTACCCATGTGACCCTAATGCAGATTTTTACCACTTCAAGAAAAGATCATGTTTCAGCTGGCCAATTATTAGCACGACTCGTCATATTTCTTCTACATGCCTGCACGGTAGACTCGTTAGTGTTGCAGATTCCTGGTCGTCACACATCATTTAAATGAATGAGATGTCAGGCATAAACAGAGCAACTGCTCCTCTGAGAATAATGGGCCAGCTTTCCATTTTTTGCCACACTTGATTAGTCATTAGCCATGGGATGATTCATAATTAGGTCTATCTTTGTCAACAACAAACTACATGTTCTAAATGAACCACCCTTAAGCACTGAGGGGTTTTGCATGAACCCCTTTTAATCTCACGCAATTTCCATCTAATATCCAAACTGCTCCAATTATCACTTGAGCTGGTGTGATCAGCCGTGAAAAATGAAAGCATCGCTCTTAATTTCATTGGGAGCAGCCCTCAGTCCGTGGCTGGCAGACATACCGTTCCAATGTTGTGCAGTAAACACACGCTCTCCGTGATGAGATATAGCTGCTAAAACAGTTCAACTGCCTCAAGCCTGATAATAAAAGCAAACTGAAAATGAATCAACAGTGTTTAACCCTCCTCAGTGAGCACAATTTCCTCTATAAATCTTGAATTCTCAAAAAATGTCTGCAATCATGAGCCGTGAAATTAGATTAGCTGGTATTATTTGCATTGGGTCGCCATCAACATAAACATACACATTGGTTTAAGTACTTTACTTATTTTTACATCTCAATAGCTGTTTCGGGGGGGTGAAAGGTGAACCCTGGTAAAATGATGGACCGACTGCACTCTAGCGCCCCCCCCCCCTCGGCTCATCCTTCTGATTCTAAAACTTGCAACTTTGCTCTTTTGAATTCACTCTCACTCTTTTTTATTATTCTTCAGCAAAGCAGCTCGTCTAAACACAATGTACATGTGGCACAGTGTGTATGTTTAGCACCAAAAGGCCGACAAAGTTGGCATCTGGTAAAAAGTGGGACGCTGCTGAGTTGGTGGAGACAAAACCAGAGCTGGAAATATCGAAATATCTGAATGTATTGGACTTTCATCTGTCAGGTTACCAGAAATCTGACTGTCCATCATGAGGCCGTTTAATTTCATTAAGTTTCTATGCGGTTGATCTCTACCCCTCTCACAAACTATGTTACTATAGTTTGTCTAATCAAATTAGTTTCACTTCATTTGAAATAGACCACCGGTCCAGTACTGTGAGTCCTCACCGTCATTAAATAATAATTGCACTGACATCCACT
The DNA here is from genome assembly GCF_949316345.1 of Pungitius pungitius. Classification (NCBI taxonomy): domain Eukaryota; kingdom Metazoa; phylum Chordata; class Actinopteri; order Perciformes; family Gasterosteidae; genus Pungitius; species Pungitius pungitius. Next base: position 9,860,381 of record NC_084901.1, read on the forward strand.
AAGATTTGACTTAATTTGATTATTTCCTTCCTCTGAGTATCTCACTCTCTGGGAAATGACCAGGGGGGATGGACAACATTATGGAAACAAAGATTTCACTTTCATATCACTTATAATTAGTGTTATTACAGGCATAGCATGTATCTTTGTCAGGTTTATCCCTCAGCATTTTCAATTTTAGAATCAATGCAAGGCCAATTCGTTTAAAAAAAAAAAAGTATCTTACATTGTTTATGGAGGGGAACAGTCTGTAAGATCACCACAACATATGCCCAAACATAGAAGAACAGCTTTGGGGAAAAAACGCGAGCATCAGCACAGCAGCCAAGCACAAATGGAAGCTGACCACCACAAGAGGAGAATAGTTCTGTATTCTGAGACGCGTCGTTGCCACGCCTCAACTGTTGCTCCTCCACTTTAACACAACGAGGCGAGCACACCATGGCAGAGGGAGACGGGGAGAAGGAGGCTCATTCTCCTCGGCCAAGGCTTTGAGTTCACATCTTCGGACAGGAGCTCGCAGTTAGACCAGGAAGGGCGCGCGTGGAATCCCTTTTTTTAAATTTTAGCCACTAACAATACCACCGTGGCTCTGTAAATGGAGAACTATCTGTGAGTCAGATAAGGTGCTGGGGCTACCACACCTCAGGGAGATCTTCACTGTGATTACGCACGTAAGGGCAACGCTCCGTGTGCAGAGAGCAGCTGGGAAATATGGAGGAATCCTCTCGTTTCCCCGTGAAGGCTCGACACGCGTTTCACAGCTTGTTCAAACTGCAGAGGCAGAAAACATGGCAGAGTTTGATTGGAAACTCTCACACATTCACTGTAGTCGTCTTATTAATCATGCTACTCGGTTGTTTTGAATACTGGCTTGGAAAATATCCCACTCTTTTTCTTTTTGTTGCCCTTTCTAAGATGACTAGTGGCCATAATCAAAAAAGAAATTTAAAAAAAATCAGTGCTTCGATTACAGTTAAGCTGGGTATTTTCTTCTGTTATGATGACAATAATGCTGTCCTTTTTATTAAGTTTCAAGGACAGTCTGGGCCGATATGGCTGCGTTTGTTATCTGAACAGAGACTGCAGGACTCCTCGGGCTGTGATCTGAACGAACGTGTGCAGAGTGAAGCTTTAAGTGGGAGATGATTAATAGGAAAGCAGAAAGTTGCATAGCTGCTCTGGAGTGTAGAAAAAAGGTTTTAAAATGTGATGGAACAGTGATGAATAAATCAAACCCAGCTGAACGTGGCCCTAAATATTAAACATTAACCTTTGCTGATAACATGTCTTCAGAAGCAATAGAAAGAACTTCATAGATCTATTATGACATTTTAAAATACGCTGCTTATGTGCAGACAAAAATGTCATTCGAATCAGAAGGGGAAAATAACCAGTGACTCACCCATTGGACCGAGGACAGCAGAGTGCTGAGCGGACAACAAGTGGAGGCCGAGGACAGTCGGAGGTGCTCACTAAAAATAATTTAGCCGAAAAAATGGACACAATCAAGACACCCACCTTCGTGTGACAGAGTAATTCCCCTCATGGGTCTGCTGCGTGTGTTCAGGGACCGCTGATTAATTTGCTGATATTTACACTGACTGGAGGAACAGAACATTCACTCCAGAAATACATCCTTGCTTTGGTTAAGCATGTGTGTGTAGGTATGTGTGCTGAAGGGAAAAAATATGTAGTGATTGGTCTGCTCTTTTGGACAAAAGAGGAGTCAGGAGAGGAGGAAGTGGAGGAGGAGGGGAGAAAGACGAGCAGTGTGGACACGTTGACGGAAGTGACACTGAGGTGCATCAAGTTGCTTTGACGCCTCCATGACAACCATGTTACAACTGTTTCAAGTGTTTCCCTGTGCAGCCCAAGCCAAGGTTCAAACCATCAACCCTACGGTTACTGGCATATAGATCAAGTTCAAAGATTAAGGGATATTGGAAAATAAAGCCTGAATATCAAACTTTAACCAAAATCCTGTTGACTCTGTAGTATCTGCATTTCAAAGATGGCACATTTGGCCATTGTCTTCAGTGAGTTTGGGTCTTTCAGGCTGCAGCAGTAGAGAGACTAATCTACCTGCCAATCAAAAAGTGTCCTACGAATGTTGGCGTTCAAACGTGCTCGCAAAGTTTTGCTTATTCCCAATCCCTTTAGAGGATAATGTGTTCATGTATATTGCTTGAAATGCTGTTGCACATGTTCATCATTTGCTGCAGAGTTGGAAGCTTCCATTGTCAATATCGCTGTAATTCCATCAGGCAGTTTCTGAGTGCAGAAAAGCGTGTTTGCATTCACACCAATTATCTTTAAGTAAATACAGAAACAATTTGGCTATGTTGTCCTAGTTAATTGCCCATTTTGACAGGTGTTTGTAGATAAAGCTGCAGCTTTACCTTGCCTGGCTCAGCTGCGTGGGTGAATCACAACTTCTAATCTGCAGCGCTCATTTTCAAGGCTAAATGAACTTTTTATCATTCTGATGAGCGTGTTCCCCTAACAAAGAAGGAAGTGATGCAGCTAAACAATTCCTACATCTCAACATTTTAGCACACAACCAGTAAATCCATCAAGATTTACATAATTTACTCATCATCACATTCATCTGTTTTCCGTTATAGATTATGTACCAGCCTGAATTTGTCTCGATTGGTGCAGTTCGCTAATATAGATTTAAAGCAATGCTTGATTCTACTTTTATCATTTAATATACGCTGAACTAAGAACATCCAGGCCTGTCTTCCCCACAGTGGTGGTTCCCTGTGACACCAGTTTGTTCATGGGCTCGTCGGCTGATTAGTGCCAGTGAGGCCTATGAGCGCTTCTCCACTGAAAACATCTGCCTGCTGCTGAGGCTGGAAGTAGAGATGAGATGAGAGTGCTGAACAGAAACATTCAAGTTGTCGAGTGTTAAACCAAAAGATAGCAAAACACAGTTTATGTAACTGCAGAGTTGAATTCGTAGTGGGTTTGTCCTTACAAGCAATTCCTTTCACATTATAGTCCATTGTTGTTACCAAGTTATTCATTAGTGCCGCGTTGGTAGGATTGCTATTGTTATTCCTTCAAAGGAAGCTAAGAAAACACGCTTGATGGTGCCTAACACTGATGTTCATGACATTTCTTTCTCTGTGTCATTTTTCTGTATTCTAATAAAACTCTGAACTCTTGGATAAGGAATTACCTCCTACTGGTAACATAAAAGTCACTTTACACTCACATAACTGTTGTTGGCCTAAAAGCCACTCATGAACATTTTGGGATCTCTTATCTTGAAGAGTCGCTGATTAAAGCACTTATGCAGCAGCATAATGCATTTGCTGAGTCATAGCTTTCAGTGGTTCACCAGGTCCGACACGCACAATGTTATCACCGGGAGTCAAAACAGCCAGTCCACTCCTCGGGATGTGCAGCAGTACGAATGTGGGCCCCCGAGCTTGTGCATCCTGGTAATTGGCCGAGGGTGCAGCGCGACTAGCCGCATACAGCCAGCCCTGATGTTATTTGATTTACTTTCCAGGACATTCATTTCCTCCAGCGGGCATTGCAGGAAGTTCATTTAAAAAGCAGTGGGAGCCCTGCAATAGTCATTTGAGTGTTAAAGATGGTCCCGGCCATATTCCAAGAAGAAGCCTATTTGAAAATCCACAGCGTAATATTGTATTAAAGATTTAACATTATCTTGTTTAATGGCTCCTTTATTGTATGTATCACATTAACACGAATCAGAGTTCCTAAGACAATTATGCGTAATGTAAAATATTGAATTAAGGGAAACTGCACGTCTCGGGCGCCATTTGTGCAATGTCGGGCCTATGATGTGTCATAATCTTTAGTCTAACAATCTGATATTATAATAATGGTAAAATGTGTTCGCCTAGCTACAGAAACGGTTCCCTTCTATTTCTTTTCCACAATCCGCTGACTCTGTTTGACATGTGTTCAATGAAAAGTGGTGAGCACAAGAAGCACGGCAGTCATCTAAACTGCAAAGCACACTTCAGTCCAGCACAGTAGCTGTCAGTTCGTCCAGGGCCGTTTGTTTTTGTGGCTTTGCCTGTCTGCCCCCCCCCCCCCCCCCACCCCAGAATGGCTGTTTACGGCATGCTCCGGGAAGACGCATACATTAGGCTGAGTTATGGTCTCTTCTTGGCGCTGAAGGTGGCAGACTGTAGTATTTCGAGGCAGACACCCGTTGGCCCGCCCCATTGTTATTGTTCTGCTTTCTGGCCGTCAGACACGCCAAGGGGAGGAATGTTTGCGAAGCGGCGAGACGAGATGTTTTACGAGCTGGCGCTTTGCACTCCATGAAGTTAATTTCCCAAAAGGACGTCCAACCCTCTCTATATCTGAGTGTGCACTGTGCCAGAGTTTTCCCAACAATAAAGAGCTGGGGGGGGGGGGGGAGTTCTTTACGCCGTTTTTTGCGAGTTAAGGTTGTTTGTTCAGTTGCAGGCAATGCGGTATCTTGTAGAATGCAAAATATCTGCATTCAGGAGTTGTGTCACGGGCCACCTTGTGAATGCATATCCGCATGTCCTCGCTTCAACTCTTGACCTGTCTCTTGACCTGCTAAATGCTCCTCTAATGCCGTTCACTGCCAGTCACCAACGGTGTCGATTTGCTGCTCGATGCTGGATTGGAACAAAACAAAGCCGGTGAGGGTGAACAAAGTAATGTGATCAAAGAGCTAAAACACTGAGCTGAGGGAAGTTGTTGGGTTGGCTTGTAGTTGGGATGTCATGGGTCATTTTAAACGATGAAATGAGTGACTGGCATTCAGATTCAGAATAGCTAGTTATTGAACAAAATGCAGCCTCATCTCAAAACTTGTTTCTCTTACATTTATTTATTTATGTATGACAGAACGTATTAATATTTAAACATTAAACATTTAAAGTGCAGGAAAGCTTAGTGGGAAAGAGACGCTCTGAGCACAGATATAGAGTGTGGATCTCTGCAGTAAAATACATTACTAATTTTGATGATATCCTATTAAATTAGTCAATAATATTCAAATAAAAAGGTATTTCAGATTTAGTTAATGGATAATTTACTTCTAAAAACCATACTAGACACAGTTTAATTTATCGGCATGAATTTGCTTCCTGCATGTTTAGCAGAGACCAAGTTGGAGGTACAGAAATTGGACACATTAAGACTGATTTTCTAACCCCAGTTTCCCTCGGCTGAGTCAACAAACAAAACGGCTACAGTGTGCCAGAACAACCACCTCGAGTTAGAACACTGTGCTTTTTATTGGTGCTGGATGGCTCTGCAGGAGTCCAGGTCAGACCATCACGAAGGGCTCAGCTAACTCCCGACGACGCCACGGCACCCGGCAAGTCTGCTCCTGCTTGTGAGGAACCCATTCTTTCCACCCAGCAGGGGAGCAAACTGCTTCTGGATCTGAATGATCACCACCAAAAGCACAAATAAGTCCAACTAACTCAACCTCCGAAGTCCTCTCAACCCTTTCTAGCTCTTTCGTATCTAATATCTAACACGTACACATGGAGTTCAGAGTTGACATAGAGAGCTTGCAGGAATGTCGTGTCTCGCTCTTGGACGCGTTTAGATTCCAGGCATGTTACTGTGTATGTAGCAGGAAAGGAAAGTACAATACATGGAGATACGTTAACCAAAGAACAGCACTCGCTCCAACAAACCAGAAGATTCAAAACATTTTTTAAATTGTGCATGAAGTGGGGGGGGGGGGTGTTTGGGACCGATGTTGGCCCATTAGAGGGAAGGGTGATTCATTAGCATCCTTGGGCCTGCACTGAAGGGCTGTGTGAGATTAGGGCCGTTCATTGTTGAAGGGTTCCCCAGGGCTACATGTGGCGTCAGATGTGTCCACACTGACTACCGTCCTGCTGTGGGGCTGTTCTTGCGCATTAAAAAGAGCATGGGTTGACTGAAAAGGATCGGGTAACTGCAGGCCAGCATGAATTCCCGTGAAAAAAAGAGCTGGTATTGAAGGCAATTTTCCGGCAGGCAAATAGCAAATTTATTTGGTAAACAGAGTCTCCTTTGCAGTGCTATTTTTCGAGGAAGATGAGCAGTGAAATACAGCAATACAACAACATGCCTGAAGCCTGAAAAATAACCTTTTCAATCATTTTTAGTGTTTTAAACTAAAGAACACGAGGTTAGCAGCCACACTGCAGGAAATCGCAGAAAAAACTGGGAAGAAAAATAATTAATGGCAGCGGTGGTGAAAGATCACGGCAGCTGACAACGGATCAAGTTGAAAGACGGGATTCGTTGTGAGGAGGAGACGGTCAGGACCAACGGTGCGCTTTTTAGTCCGGGAACCTTCACCGGCTCACGTTCACACCCGTTTGCCGCACTGTTTATGAACTCTGCAGCCGTTATACTTGAGTTGACCTCGTCAGGCATTTTGATGTCCTCATTCAATATGGAGGAGATATCTGTTAGGGCTCGACCTGCCAGAGAGTCGCACACCTGACGCCGCTCTGCTCATCGCCACAGCTGCAGCTCGTCAGCTCATCCCACAGGGAGGTTAAGAAGCAGATCTGCCAGTGGCTCGCTGTGAGTTCGTGCTCTGTGTTTCCCCAGAGAGGGTTGATTGTTCTTCCCCTGTGCTCCTCTTGGAAACCCTTCCGGAATTCCCTACGCAGAGTTTTTGTTTTCCCTGTGAGTATCGTGTGAGTTTTCATTTTTTGATTGGACTAAGAGCGCCCACGGACTTGAAGTTTTTGGAGTTGCCTTTTTTTTGTTTTTTCTCCCCCCTGCCAATTAAGGAGGCAGTTCTCGTTTTTTGGTTTGTTTCTCGTATTTGGTTAATTTGTGAAATAAACTACGCTGTTTTCCGGCTAAACCTAAGCTGTGTCTGGTGTCGTGCACTTGGGGTCAGAGACAATCCATAACAGTACGAACTCACATGATGACCCCAGCCGACACAGACCGTGGCAGTTTAGAAGCTGCCCTGGAGAGACAGCTTCAGCTGACGGACAATCATACTCACCAGCTGGAGGCGGCCGCCATTGCCGTGCAGAACCTCCAGGCCCAGGTCCAGCCCCTTCAAGCTTCGGTGGAGAGCCTGACTCAGCATCAGGTGGCGTCGGCGGCCCAGCAAGCCGAGATTCTAATACAGCTACGGGCATTGACGGCGGCTCTCACCACCCAGCCGCCGAACCAGCCTCCGCCGGTGAGGGCAGTGATCCCGCCCCCGGGGGATCCCCTCCCAAGTAGCCCTGCGGAACCTGCCTCGTTACCCTGGGAACCCTGCCTTTCCAGCCCACACCCGTTCGGGGGTGACTTCGAGACTTGTGCCACCTTCATAATGCAGTGTGAGTTGGTGTTTACTCACCAACCCAGCCGCTACACCTCCGACGCTGCCCGAGTCGCATATGTGACGAACCTGCTTACCGGCCGGGCCGCCCAGTGGGCTGCCGCTTCCTGGTCCATGGGTGCCAGTTTCCGTCACTCCTACAGGGAGTTCGTGGCCGAGCTCCGCAAGATGTTCCACCATCCAGTAAGGGGTAAGGACCCCGGCGCCCGGTTGGCCAGCATCCAACAAGGCAGCGGCTCGGTGGCGGACTACTCAGTGGATTTTAGACTGGCCGCTGCAGAAAGCGGGTGGAACGACCCAGCCCTTCGGGTTGCCTTCCGAAGGGGACTCTGCGAGGCAGTGAAGGACCAGCTAGCTACACGGGAGGAGCCCGCCTCCCTCGACGACCTCGTCAGTCTCGCCATCCGCATCGATGGACGCCTTAATGAGAGAAGGCGGGAGCGAGTTCCCCGGGGACCCCTCCCTATCCCCCACATCTTCAGCACACGGGAGAGGAACCCGGTCGCCCATTCGACTTCCCCCAGTCCCGTCCGGCCTTCCACGTCACAGACAGCGATCGAGGAGGAGCCCATGCAGCTGGGACGCACGCGCATCAGCCCAGCCGAACGGGAGGCCCGATTCAGGGGACGGCTGTGTCTCTACTGTGGCCAGAAGGGGCATCGCATCAGCGGCTGTCCCACACGGCCAAAAGATTAGGCTCACCAGGACCCCGGGAGATCCTAGTGAGCCGCCTTTCGTGTTCCCGTAGTCCTGCATCACCTAACCGGCGGGTTAGCGTCACCCTGGCTTGGGCAGATCAACGGATTACGGTAGGGGCCCTCCTCGACTCAGGGGCGGATGACTGTTTCCTGGATTTGGGTTTCGCTGTCCAGGCTAACATTCCAGTGAGGACACTGGAGAAGCCTTTGGAGGCCTTTGCACTGGACGACCGTCATCTAGCCCGCATCACCCAATGCTCCCACCCAGTCTCCCTCACTGTGGCGGGTAACCATGTAGAGACCCGCCAATTCTACCTCATCCAGTCCCCGTTGGCCCCAGTGATTCTCGGGTACCCCTGGTTCGTGCAGCACGAGCCACACATTGCCTGGTCCTCTGGGACTATTCTGGAGTGGAGCGCCTCCTGTCACGCCCAGTGCCTCCAGGCAGCTCCAAGTCCGTCACCCCGCCCGACTCCCCGTGCCCCTTCCCCGGACCTTTCCGCTGTCCCTCGGGAATATCATGATCTGGGAGAGGTTTTTAGCAAGTCTCGGGCTCAGTCTCTCCCTCCACATAGGCCATACGACTGTGCAATCGACCTCCGCCCAGGGGCCCCCCTTCCCAGCAGTCGGTTGTACAGCCTGTCCATTCCTGAAAAGGCCGCCATGGATGATTACATCTCGGAGTCAGTGGCAGCAGGGCTCATTCGGCCTTCATCCTCCCCGGTGGCAGCGGGGTTCTTCTTTGTGAAGAAGAAGGATGGGGGTCTCCGACCCTGCATTGACTATCGCCAACTAAATGACATTACGGTCAAGAACCGGTACCCCCTCCCCCTCATGAGCTCCACCCTCGAGCCCCTGACCCAGGCTGCCATCTTTTCCAAGCTGGATCTCCGGAGCGCCTACCACCTGGTCCGGATCAGAGAGGGGGACGAGTGGAAGACCGCCTTCAAGACACCCCGAGGTCATTACGAATACCGCGTAATGCCATTCGGCCTTACCAACGCCCCGGGGGTTTTTCAGGCGCTCATGAACGACGTGCTCCGCGACATGCTGGATGAGTTCGTGGTTGTGTACCTCGATGACATCCTGGTGTTCTCCAGGACTCTTGAGGAGCATGTCCAGCACGTTCGTCGGGTGCTCAAGCGTCTCCTCCAGAACAGACTCTTTGTCAAGGCGGAGAAGTGCCGTTTCCACTCCGCCTCTGTCGACTACTTGGGTTTCATTGTGGAGAGAGGGCAGACGCGGGCCGACCCCCGCAAGATCCAGGCGGTGGTAGACTGGCCGAGCCCTACGTCGCGAAAGAAGTTGCAGAGCTTTCTGGGATTTGCTAACTTCTACAGAAGGTTCATACGGAACTACAGCGTCGTGGCAGAACCCCTCACCAGGCTGACCTCTTCCCAGCCGTTCATCTGGTCCCCGGCCGCCGACGCCGCTTTTCGGTCACTCAAGAGGAGGTTCACTAGCGCCCCAGTGCTGCTCCATCCCGACCCAAAGCGACAGTTCATTGTTGAGGTGGACGCCTCGGACACCGGGCTGGGGGCAGTCCTTTCCCAACGGGCGGTGGGAGATCAGAAGGTGCACCCCTGCGCGTTCTTCTCCCGGCGTTTTCTTCCCGCGGAGATGAACTACGACATCGGTAATCGGGAGTTGCTGGCAGTAGTAGCTGCTCTGGGGGAGTGGCGCCATTGGCTGGAGGGGGCAGAGCAGCCATTTACCATTTGGACAGACCACAAGAACCTGACATTCATCCGGGCGGCCAGGCGTCTCAATGGGCGACAGGCTCGTTGGGCCGGTTTCCTCAGTCGGTTCAATTTCTCCCTGACCTATCGTCCCGGTTCCCGCAACATCAAAGCGGATGCCCTGTCCCGACTACATCAGGGGGGGGGACTGGCCACCGAGGAGTCGGCACCCATCGTCCCCGAGACCCGGGTGATCGGCATGGTGGCCTGGGGCATCGAGACTGTCGTGAGGGGGGCGCTGCGCTCCCACCCTGCACCGAGTGGCGTACCCCCACGTAGGCTTTTCGTCCCGGAATCTGTCAGGCCCCGGGTACTTCAGTGGGGCCACGCCAGCCAGTTTGCCTGTCATCCCGGGGTCCACCGCACCTTCACCTTCCTAGCTCGACGTTTCTGGTGGCCCACAATGAGGAACGAGGTGAGGGACTTTGTGTTGGCCTGCCCCGTTTGTGCCCGCAGCAAGGCCTCTCACCAGGCACCTGCCGGGCTGCTGCAACCCCTCCCTGTTCCTAGCCGTCCCTGGTCCCACGTGGCCTTGGACTTTGTGTCTGGATTACCGGCCTCCCAGGGTAGGACGGTGATATTAACAATAGTAGATCGGTTCAGTAAGGGGGTGCACCTGGTGGCCCTCCCCAAACTCCCTTCGGCGTCAGAGACGGCGGACCTCCTGATGAGCCATGTGTTCCGGCTCCATGGCCTCCCCCAGGATGTGCTCTCGGACAGAGGACCTCAGTTCATATCCCAGGTATGGCGGGCATTCTTCAAGGGGTTGGGCGCCTCTGTCAGTCTCTCTTCTGGTTATCACCCACAGACTAACGGGCAGACGGAGAGGATGAACCAGTGTGTGGAGACGGCACTCCGCTGTGTGGCTGCCAAGAACCCGTCCTCCTGGAGTCGGTTCCTCCCATGGGTTGAGTACTCGATTAACTCCCTTGTCAGCTCTGCCACAGGTCTCTCCCCTTTCGAGGTGTCGCTGGGGTACCAGCCACCGCTGTTTTCGGCACAACAACCTGAGGTGGCAGTTCCGTCGGTACAGACTCATCTGGACAGATGTCGTCGCATCTGGGGAGTCGCCAGAGCCGCTCTACTCCAAGCGGCTGAACGTAGTAGCCGGGGGGCCAACCGTCGCCGGAACCCAGCGCCAACATACCACCCCGGGCAGAGAGTTTGGCTGTCCGCCAAGGATCTTCCCCTGCAGTCAACCGCCAAGAAGCTGGACCCCCGTTTCGTGGGCCCCTTTGAGGTCACGAAGGTGCTCAGTCCTGCCGCAGTGAAGCTGAAACTACCGGCTTCTATGCGGATCCATCCTGTGTTCCACGTATCAAGGATTAAGCCCGTCGCCTGCAGTCCTCTGATGCCTCCTGCCCCGGACCCACCTCCACCCACAATCGTGGATGGACACCCTCAGTGGAGGGTTCGCCGACTGTTGGACGTTCGGCGTCGGGGGCGAGGGTACCAGTTCCTGGTGGACTGGAAGGGCTATGGCCCGGAGCACCGTAGCTGGGTATCTCGCCGGCTCATCATGGACCCGGGGCTTCTGACCGCCTTTTATCGAGCCCATCCCGAGAAGCCTGGCAAGTCGCCGGGTGGCTCCCTTGGAGGGGGGGGGTAGTGTTAGGGCTCGACCTGCCAGAGAGTCGCACACCTGACGCCGCTCTGCTCATCGCCACAGCTGCAGCTCGTCAGCTCATCCCACAGGGAGGTTAAGAAGCAGATCTGCCAGTGGCTCGCTGTGAGTTCGTGCTCTGTGTTTCCCCAGAGAGGGTTGATTGTTCTTCCCCTGTGCTCCTCTTGGAAACCCTTCCGGAATTCCCTACGCAGAGTTTTTGTTTTCCCTGTGAGTATCGTGTGAGTTTTCATTTTTTGATTGGACTAAGAGCGCCCACGGACTTGAAGTTTTTGGAGTTGCCTTTTTTTTGTTTTTTCTCCCCCCTGCCAATTAAGGAGGCAGTTCTCGTTTTTTGGTTTGTTTCTCGTATTTGGTTAATTTGTGAAATAAACTACGCCGTTTTCCGGCTAAACCTAAGCTGTGTCTGGTGTCGTGCACTTGGGGTCAGAGACAATCCATAACAATATCGAAAGTATGTTTTCCAACAGCTGATGGCTTTGCACAGGCCATCCTTCTGGATTTGCCGCCAGCAGGAAACACATGGTCCTCGTTATCGAGTTAGCTACCGGAGAAAACATAAAGGGCCCCGGCCAAGCTAACGTAGCTCGGAGAGAAATGCCGAAACCAAATGATGGTGACTCAACGGACTAATCTGTTGGGTGGAGAGTGTGTTCAGCCAGAACGCAAACAAGCTCCCCCGGTAAGACTGACTACGCAAACAGAAGAAAGGACAAATCATGGCAGGTATAAAAAATACTGACACGATGTTTGAGGAAAGCGTCAAGGCTGAAAGGGGTTAAAGCGCACCGTGAAACTTGCAGTAACCCAAGAGGAAAGCTCTCTCAAATGTTCTATCTGGAAATGGTACCACTTTGAAACAGTGAAGGGATTTCAGTCAAAGACAAATTGTCGTATTTCGAGACTTTTGACATTACGACAAACTTCAACTTATTTGAACACTCGATCCAGATGTTTACCTGACTTTCCCACCCCTGCTCTGCCAAAGACGGCCAGCTTCACCTCTGGGCTTTTGGCCATGGCGGCGGCTGAGGCCAGCGAAGATCAGCGAACCAATCGGTGAGCTCCTAGGTCAGCCATCCATCCTCACAGCCTCTGAGGAAACACAATGGACAGGTTGAATGTCACAATGCAGTGGTTCTTTTCATTCTTAGGCCCAGTTCAATGCTAACAACTAGATTGTTTCTATGGCATTAAACATTATAAATGTATATTCCTTTCTGTCAGTATTACTACTTTTAGCACCCACCACCATTCATGAAAGTCCTACAGTAATTGGAGGCATCATGACTAGACTGAAAAAAGTCCATAGTTACATTCTTAAATAAATCAAGAATGAACCCCAAATTACCACTAATATAATTCTGTGCCTGTTTATTTTGTACTGCAATGTAGTTTGTATCGGAAAAGTATATTCTTACTATTGTCTTTATATTCATTCAGCCCTTATCTAAAAGTTGAGTTACTCATGTTTGTTCCATTTTCTGTTCGTATTTATGTGAAGTAAGTGGTTCATAAATCCTTGTTTGGACATTTTTCCACAGAGAGGGCAGGGGAGTGTAGAGTAACGCACGCTAAGCGCTGAAGTCATTCCAAAGAGAGACACGACTGCAGCCCATTCAAACAGTCAAGCGCGGGTCTGTTTAAAAAAACCACAACAGTAGAAGTTATCTCCCCGGGTAATTGATTCTAAACCTCTGCCTCAAACACTCCAACTACACTTCCACCTAGAATCCGAATGACCCAGGAACGCCGGGATAGAGTCGTTGCAGAATGGCCGTAGCAGTAGGTTTGACAGAGATAACACAACAACACAAACAGAGGGCTGGTGAGTGTTGTGCACGTATTCAGTGGCGGGAGCAGCACTCCCTTGATGGGGGAAATGCAGGGTTTGGTTGCCAGTTGGGACAGAAGTGTTTGTGGATGGGGAGTTAAAGGTTAACGCGGTTTACCCAATGTTCAGGCGATACGCTTTCGTGCTCAAGTGTTTTGGCACAATACCCAATCAAAAGACTTCACAGGTGACAAAAAGCTGGCATTGTTCCAAGAAACGATGTATAGTGTTTCAGAAATGATCATCGGTGGCTGTCGTGAAAATCTCTTCCCTCATCCGCGTCAATCTCTGTTGGTTGAAATGAGATAGAGCAAGAACAACGGGAGAAAGCAACTGAAAACAGACGTTGAGCGCACGCTGCCTGATTAAAGGAAAGCTGAGAAATGTCTTTGTGTGCGTGCGCCAGTGCCAGAGACATGTCAGCCAGCTTCTCACTGGTTGAAGTGGCAAACTTCCAGCACCTTGTTTCCTCATCCTGTGCAGCTCCAACTCAAGTTATTTAAGCTAACCACTTACATTTTTTTTACGCCACCACACACATGCCCATGTATGGTTTGGCAGTGTAGCGCTTGTCGTGGCTCAAGCGCAGGTCGATCATCCATCACTGTCTCTCTCTCTCTCTCTCTCTCTGCAGAGGCCATCGTGGCACCCGTGAGTGTCTTTTTTGAATTTTATTATTTTTATCCAGATTAATGTGGATTCTGCCAACCAGACAACATAGTCAAAACAGAGCGTCATACCCCAAGGATGTTCTCGTGCTACTAAGAATGACAACAGGAACATTTTGTTCTGACTTTCTAGCTTAATTTGAGGCTTTTCCCCCATTTTTAGATTTTAGATTCACTTTTCCACCTCAGGCAAATCCATTGTTAACGGTGCAGTGTAGGCTATCTGTTAAGTAAGAAAGAAATCTGAAACTACTTTGCTTTAAGACAGTGGTTCTCAACTGGTCTGGCTCCGGGACCCACCATCACCCCTTAATGACAAGCCACGACCCAAATCGGGAGATATTCTAGAGGTCAACGGGGGGGCGGGCGCTAGCGGTGTCGCCGGGGGGGGGTGAGGGTGCTGAATGTCTCATCTTTTCCCGTTCTAATTGCCGCGCACACACACGCACAAAAGCACCTGTTCCCCTCCCTCTCCCACAGAGCAGCAGGGAACCACCAGCGAGAGGGGATGAAGAGGAATACACTCACTTCGCATTTTGCCATTTATGGCATCCGCCCGCTCCACCCACCATCCTCACTCTCTCTCTCTCTTGCACACACACCTCAGTTGTCTCTCTAAATTCATTGATATGAGTCACAATGTTGCAAAAGACTAACTATAGCAAGAATTTGAAAAGGTCTACAAAACAATACATGCACATCTACACATACCGTCACAGTGACACACTCAAATCTAAAAATAACTACAGACTGTCTTATATAAAATCCAGGGCAGAAATGAGCAACCACTGATGCAGACAAGTCGTGCCAAATAACTTGGCACAAGAACTGATGCTGCTTTTCAGACTGAAGATTAAATGCATTCAATCGATGGTTAGAATTCCATGAGCCTGGATCAACAATGAACCTCATGCCTCCTGTTTCTTTTTAACACGCTCTACAGCAGGGGTGTCAAACTCATTTCAGGTTCGTGCACACTGCGGCGGCGGGCCGCACTGGTCGGGGAGCCGGACACCCTGGCTGGCCGGATTTGGCCCGAGTCTCACATATGTGAATTAAGCACTCGCGGGCCACATAAAATGACGTGGCCACATGTGGCCCGCGGGCCTTGAGTTTGACACTTGACGCTGTGCATCTAAACTGTCAAACTGGACCCAAGTATATATTTTATTCCGCTGTGTTCCCAGCTGGCGTTTTCCGTCATGTTTACCCTGAGAAATGAATCTGGGTGGTGCTGCCGTTGTGGTTCAGGCTGATTACAGACCAGCCGGAGCTCCAGACCATGGGAGGAGAACCTGCTGCACCACGAGCTACATAAAGCCTTCAAGCCACAGGCCTGTCATCAGAGGGCACGCAGTAAACTGCTGCACTGCCACCGGACTCACCGCCCGTGTCTTCATCCAGAGGAGAGCGCTCTCTGTCAGAGCGCTCTCATGCTGAAACCATTTGGACCAATTTTGTCATCACAAGGCTGAAAAGATTTATTCCTCCTCTGCCGTCGACAGGAACAAAACAAAACCTTTTCTATGAGTCACCCGCATTTTGAGATGGATTCCAATCCTTTACTTGAGTAGCTGAAGGAGTACAACAATTTAGAATATTCTGTGATGCAGTTGAAGAAAAAAGTTTAATATAAAGTTGAGGCGGCTGGATGAGTTCTTGTTAACAAAGGAATTTGCATTTGCATTCAAACAAAGTGGGGAGGTTGAGATAAATACATTGCTCCATAATAGCAAAACCATGTAGTATTTAAGTAAATGTCATCATTATGTCCCTATTAACGTTCCCTTCAATGGAGCCGATATGCAAGTTGTATCATTTATATGGATGTCAGCTGAGTTGCTGTAACTTGTTGTTATAGAGGACATAGGAATCTTCCTTCATTCCATCCTCATTTTAGTTGGTACACTACCTACGACCTCCTTGAGGACTCAGCACCCCGGTTTGGCGAGTAGCTGTGTTGGATGTGTCGACTGACCCTAAATCCTATTGAGATGTGAGCTATTACGCAACAGCCAGATGCTGCTTGTGAATTCCAATTATGTCCTCGGAAGTGGAGGGGGCAAGGTGGAGGGGGCTGGAGCACTAGAGTCACAACAAAGGGCTCCTACGTGGAGATGAACTAGAGTTTCACTTTGGTGATTGCATGATAAAAAAAAAACTGATAAAGGAGAACGACTGAAAAGATTTATACAACTTTTACATAATTGTTCATCTGAGACATTGTAAAAACAAAGGTGACTGAACAAATGCCCATTGTAACATATTTAGAGATCAACAGATATACATATGATGCTGTGAGAGAAATGGATACTGCCATTGGGTCGGTCAAATACTAAACCACATAACAGGTTGGATCATTTTCACCCCACAGGGATACGGGTCCGTGTCCAGAGGGGACGCGTCTCACGCGCAAACACCGCCAGGGAGACTTACCGGGGGACCGCTGAATGAGGAAGACTCTCCCGGTGATCAAACGCTGATCAATTCTGGAGAAAAAAAAGTTGCCAGGTCTGCGGTTTTCCACTAGATGCGTCTGACCTTCCCGGACGCAGATGCGGACGCGCCGCTGGATGAATGGAGGGGATATCAAACAGCTGGATGGACAGATGCAGTAGGACCGAGCAGCCGCTCAGACGGAGATGAATGAGTCCCTCAGACGCAGGATGGGTGGAGATATACGGAGCAAACGCTCTGCTGCCTCCGACCGGACTGCCGCTGCATGCCGCTGCATCCACGTACCGAGGGTGGAGAGTGACCTCTAAGGGCAGGAAGAGGTATTACACCAGATTAACCATCTCGATGAATTGAATTGCAATGATTTAAAGTCCCAAATCCCAATGTCCCCCATAGACCCTAAACCCTGGGCTTTCAGGGACTTTACTGACGTCACCTGGCATATGACACATGAATGGGACAGCTCTACTGCCACATGTCATGTCCCCATGGCAACGTCCAAAAAATATTCTCTTTACTCACAAGCGATAGAGCTAATTTAAAAAGTTTCTCTGTTTTTGGTCCATGGCAAAAGGCTTTATTTTATGAATATATTATTCAACAATGACTTGTGGGTGATTCCATTGATTCCCCCACATTCAAAGCCCACTTAAATGGTTCATAAAAGGCTCAGAAAGCCCTTAAACTATAGGAGTGGGACAGAAAACCATCACGCAGTTAGTGGGAGCGCGCAGCAAAAGTCCCAGAGTCCGCATGTGGGAAGGTTGCAATGGGCCGTAGTTTGTTTGTTTGGTCGGAAATTTCATCGCAATTCATTGCAGTGGCCAATTGCAATTTTACTTTAATCCTCACGTGGGTTTGTCCGACGGTTGACTTCTGAATTATCTATTTCAAAATGGACCATTGAAATTCATCAAGGCGCAAACTAATGTAACCGGTGGGTTGTTTGTCCCTAATGAGCCGCCGTGGAGGGAATTCCCCCCCAAGCCGGTACGTAGACTTCCGCACTCCATTACATTAGCACTCATATATAAACACACAGCAGACACCCGTACTGACGCTACATCCCTGTGCCACTTGCGCCAATCGTGGTCCCTGGGGCGGGTATTCCTCTCACTGCTGAAGGCCTGGTAGGTGTGTTTGTGCTCCTCATTTTTTAGTGAATTCTCAGTTCTCCTTTTTGTGTTTTAGACGCTGGCTCAGACTGCTGCGTGTGTAAAGGAGGCGGCCTGCTATGACGTAGCCGCTCTCTTGTAGTCATACTAGGTAATGCCAGTTTACAAGTAGAGGAGGAATATTTATTACATGTGTTAACTCTTTCTTGTCCTTACAGGCGCTGAGTGCCTTGCAGTTTTTTATTTGGATCTAATTGGCATTTAATTTCGTTTTTGTTGTTTCTTTACTTGATTTACTTATTTACTATTTACTGTGTTTGTTTGGTGCTTAGTTCATTTTAATATATTGAACCCTGTGATTGGGTGCTCATTGTGTCATTTGGTGATAGAGTTACTCACTGCTGCACCATCACTCCTTTTGAATGCCGTGGTATTTTGCACCTCCCTTCACCACTTGTACATTTTCAGTTTGCCTCTTTTCTTGATTTGGTGTGTGTGTATGAATGTGTGGCACGGAGCGTAGTGAGTGCTCTATTCCAGCCCCTTAGTCCTCCATCGTTGTGGCCGCTACTGGCCAGCCCTGAGAGTGGCTTTCTCTCTTTCTGGTTAGCATTGGAGCACATATGTTATAATTGGTATTTTTAATGATTACATTTAATACAATGAAATAAAAACATATATTTTCCTATTTTTTAAGTCTCATTTCGCCAAATAAATTGCTCAAAATTGTATAATTTGTGTCTGGTCAATTACTTGTTGAATGCCACCATTATTCCAGGGCCCAGCGGTCACACTTACATAAACATATACTAAACATATTTTATTAGCGTCGCTTTACGCACCTCTCCGGTGAGTACTGAACCTCCAAATTATCCGAAATATAATTTCTACATAACTTTAATAACTTTAGGTTGTCACATTCATTTAAAAAGGTTTATGCTGTGATTTTTGGTTTGGTTTGGTTTTCTTGTAAAACAAATGCTGTGATGACGCAGGAAACAACGCTGTGCTGTAGAGAACATATAAAGCAGTATGACGAGAAGTGTAAAGACAAACAACTATCCACAACCCCCGCCCCCCCTTCCCCCAACCCACCCACCCACAGAAACATTCTGTGCAACACCCGTCAAAACCGCTTCAAACTAGGCTATAGGGTAATGAAGTGGGCCATAAGACCATAAGGTAACACAAGTGTTGCTGTGCTGAGGAAATGAAGTACAGAGCAGAAGTGACTGTGTGAAGAGGAGGGGGGGGGGGATATAAAAGAGGTCACAGTTTGACCGACAGGTGCTCGCATGTATCTTTGTCTCTTCTAAATAAATGTTTTGTTTTTTAACTTTGATTGATTGACATGCCGGATTTTTCTCATCAACCAACTCGGGGGGATCGTGAATCCCAACAATACCACATAGTTGGTGATTACTGAAGCACTTGAGTTATGATACAGGGGTTTGATCCAGCTAAGGGAGTAGTCGCCTACTCCAAAGCGGCTAATCCCTTCAAATAAGTCTGATCACTGCCGTGTCAGGTACGTCTTTCTTGGCGTGTATGATATTGATCATTCTACAAATATTGTGAGAGCCCTGTCTTCCTTTAATACATCCATTTTGGTCTGAGTCCACAATAGATGGCAAATGTTTTGTATCTTTGCAATACTTTTTGCATCGTTGTTGATTAAGGAGATGGGACGGTAGGATTCACACTTTGTGGAGGGCTTACCTGGTTTAAATATCAATGTTATCAGTGCGCTTCGCAGAGATGGGGCAGCTCATCATTTCCAAGTGATTCTTCAAACATTCTGTAAAGGGACTAGTAGCATATTCTTAAATCTTTTGTGAATTTCAGTGGTATTTCCACTTGGGAAGTTTTGGAGTGTGTGAGATGTGGCTCGACTTTCTGATGCATAAAATTGAGAATAAAATGTCTGAAAAGTGACTGGCCAGTCTGTCTAGTCTCATTTGTATCATTGAGGTTGATTTCGGTCTCAAGTTCTTTAATATCTTTTTTTAGCTCCACCAGTTTTAGGTGCTGTTTGTTCGATATGCTGCTTGTACAGCTGATCATTTGGCTCTGTATATAGGCCTTTAGTGCCTCCCATCTAGCAGACGCTGATGTTTGAGTAGTATTGGCTTCGAAATAGACATCAATATGGGTTTTGAAAAAAATTCATAAACTCTGTCATGTAGCCAACGTAGGCTAAGTCGCCGTATACTGGGGTCCTTATTGGCTGCTTTAAGAGAGTGATTGATGAGTAGTAGAGCATGATCTGAGATCGCAGGGTTAATGACCCAAGAGATTGGAAATAGACCCACAAAGAGAGGAGCCAGTTTCTTAGATTCCACATAAGTGCAGTTTGAGGAGCGCAACAGTGCAGAGCGGCCCTGCTTCAAAGTGCGTCGACACCTCTGGATAAATGCCTGCACCGAGGGGACACTGGTTTCCCACTTCCTGTCACCTATGCCCACCTATACACCCATGTCCATCTTATCACTGCCACCTAGTGTCCAAAATGCTGATATAATTATGTCCAAACAAAACAAAATATCATGCCAACAATAAACACAAATGGCTCCTACAATCGTTGTTTCTATCTGATGTTTAGGTGTGTGTTTTTTTTTTGGGGGGGGGGGGGGGGGGGGGGGTCCTCCCACATTCCTCCCTCGCCTGGGTGTGTCCAAAGGTGCACTTGCATCGCCTCTGAATAATCCATGTTACAGGGATCTATTTCAAAATGGCAATCAAAATTCATCATGGCGCAAACTTTTTGGCAAATTTTGTTGGTACTGAAGATCCAAACGATCCAAAATATATTTTCTACATAATTTGACTAATTTTAGGTTAAGTTAATTTAAAGATTATCCTGTGATTTTTGGTTTGGAATCAAAATGAATAAAAACATAATTATATAAATGTTAAAGAGATCTGTCTGGTCCCGTAGTCTCATATCTACTATTGCATTGGTTTGTTTGGTCAGTGACATTTAACACTAAAAATAATGGATTCATTTTAGGGACTACATTCATCTGAGAATAGAATTATTGGACGAACCAATCAACACGCCCTGTTGCTTATTCTGAATCAGTTTTTCCTGTAAGGTGTTTATCAAAAGCCTTCTCAGCAGGAGGCTGTCATCGTCTGAACTCCTTTGTAGTCAGACTGACAAAAACAGACTGTTTTAGAAACGAGATTTTAAAAAATGGCCCAAATGGCGACGAGCGTAAAAGGTGAAGTCGCAAAGTTACGCGCGTCAGTTGTCAGCTGTGCGCGCCCTCCCTCCCACTGGCAGCACTTCTCTTTTCAACAGGACCCCGCGTGACTCCTGTCACACCGTGGAGGAGAGCAGAGTGCCATGAAGACCGTCGGTGTGTGAGTGCTGTGCTGCCACAACATGATGCTGCTGCTGCTGCTGATGTCCAGTGTGTTGTTCGCGCTCTGGGGGGAGCCGGGTCGGTGCCTGGAGGACAGCGGAAGCTTCACCTTTGATGGAGACATCCGACAGTTCGCCGTGGCCTCCGGCACGTTGTACGTCGCTACGGACGAGAGGCTGTACCAGCTGAGCCACGACCTGACTCCGGTCCACAGTCTGACTCAGAGAGGGATCTTGACGCGTCATATGGACGAGGAGCACTTTTCCCGGGTTGCTGAGACGGACGAGGCGAACGCAACTTTTGGTGTCCACATATTGTTGCCGTTTGTTAAGAACGACTCTCTGATCCTCTGCGGGGTGACCGGGCAAGGTTACTGCGAAGTGCTGGAGCTGAAGAACATTTCCAATGTGCAGCACAATGAGAGCATCCAGGTGGGGTCCCTATGCGGCAAGTCCGTCGGCTTCCTGGTGGACCTGGAGCCAAACGACGTTTACATTTTGACGGCCAATCAGCTAAATGACACCAGGATCCCCTACTGCGTACTGGAAAGAGATGCGGTGTACCTTCATAATACGAAACTCCAACAGGCGGGTGGTATATTTTCAACGATTGAAAAACACAGTGACGCCTCAATCCAAGTCAACGGCAATGTCGAGTTTGTGGACGGATTTCAGATCAACTCAAGTATTTATCTTTTCTCCAACCTGCTCTCAAGTGACAAGAACAACAAAGTCCGTCTACTTTGGCTCCATGTCAAAAACAACAAAGTTGATACATTCAAGTCTCTGCGGGGCGCGACCCTCAGCATCCCTGGTGCTGATGGGGCCAAAGGCAGCAAGCTCCTCGCCTCCGCGGTGATCCCCGGAGGGCCGCGCGTTCTCTGGAGCGGCGTGTTCCGCGTGGGCGGAGGACGAAGCCCCAGCGAGCTGGTCCTGTTCGACATCAGCCCGGATCTCAGCAGACCCACCGATAATGATCCAGACTTCTGCACTGTCTGCAACAACGTGGGGAAACCGACGGTGGGTCGTTTTATAGATTTGAGTAATTGGGTGTTTCCAAGAAAGTTAAACAAATGACATTGTGTGGACTCATTCTGCGCACAGACATTCTTACAATGCGCAGTATCTCCATGTTATGAACCGTTTACAAAGTGTTTTAAATGACATAAAGGAGCAAAATGCAGTAGCAAAATAAGGGAAACTTATTCAATAATTATTTTTTGTTCACAAGATTAAGTTTTCCCACATAGATGTTGCATCTAAGCTTAAAGTATATTTCAAAGTACAATCTTTTCTGGTGGTCAAAGCATATTTGATGAGGGTTTGCTCACTGACTTAAAAAATAACAACTGTAATGAAAAGGTGAGAGATCGGTTCATGAGGCTTCTAAGTCGATTAGGGATATAGAGATGGTGCTAAAATCAGCAATTGACTATTGAATTTTAGTCATTAAAAGCCATTTCAACTGCACTATACTTAAAAAAATCTAAATATCCGTTTGATTCTAATCTGATAATCGCTGTGTTGGTTCGTCTCCAGCCAAAGATTCTGGAGCCAATGGCCGTGCTCTTCAAGCAGAACTACATGACCTCTGTTCTGGCAGTGAGACAAAAGTCCTGGATGGTTTTCTTCATCGGGACAGAAGACGGGCAGCTCATCAAGGTGTGTACGTCAGCTAGCAATGCAGAGTCCTGTGTTTTGGCCCCGTGTCTGTTTAGCACAATTAAAGATATTAATTGTTCAAGACTGTTTTAATAATAGTAAGATGCTGAGAGTCTGGTTGTGAAAGTATTAAAAGTGACCTGGTCACTGAAAGCCAACCATCTAAATTCTACGGCTGGTCTCTCCTTCAAACACAAATGCTCATTCTTAAATGGATCAAACCTAATCATTTTCCTTTGTAGCTCAATCAGAGACTTAACAAAGCTACCTTGTTGTTGTCAGCTTTCTGTGGACCAGAACTATCGGCCCACCTGTCCCACAGTGCTCTACAGGGCCGTTGACGACCGCAGAGTGTTTCCCAAAATGTATCTGGATCAAGTGGATCTTAAGCATGTGTACATGCCATTACAGAACCAGGTAGGTGCATTGTACATGTATAAATATTGTCTGGAGGTTTTTATTATACTTTTATTATAAAAATTCCAACTAGACTGTATATTAACATGTGACTGCATTCTAGATGAAGCGTGTTCCCGTGTCAAAGTGCAGCAGATACACAGATGTGCAGACGTGTTGGTCTGCGCACGATCCGTACTGCGTCTGGTGCGGCTCTCAAACAAGGTTAGGTGTCACGGTTTGGGCTTCCTTCCTCCTCTATTTTGTAGTTTCATGTCTCTTGTGGTCCTGGGTTAGCTTCACTTCCTGCCTTGTCCTGTGATTGCCTGATTGTTTCCACCTGTGTCCAATCACCTGCACCTCCCTTGTGTATTTAAGCCCTGTGTGTTGTCCCCTGTTGCATCATTGTTAAGTGTTGCCCGTCGTTGGCGCACATCCTCAGTTCTAATAAAGAGCACTTGTTGTTATGAAACCCTGCGTATGAGTCCTCTCTTCCGGTTCCAGCACCAACCAATGTGACATTAGGGAAACATCATAAACTCTGTTAAAACGTATTGTTTCTCTTCCTAGTTGCACATTTGAGGATGAATGCAAAGATTCCGACTGGGTGTCCATTCCTGATCGTTCTCAACACAGAATGGTTTCCCACAAAGTAACAAAGGACGCTGCTGGACAGGTACAGACCACCTAAAAGCTTTAACTGCAATCAGTTGGGACTGTCACATGTTCCTCTTTTAAACACTCTTATCCTTCCTCTATCAGATCACACTTAACATCCAGACTCACGTCACTGTGGGCCAGAACGTTGCGTCTATCTTTGCCTGTCAATTCTCCGCAAACTCTGGTGAGCTTTGTGGCAAGAAAAACCCTCCTCCGCTGTTCCCACAATGCACCTGTGTCCTCTCAAATAGTACACTTCCTGCTGAAGGTCAGTGAGCGCTACATATAATAATCCATGAAATAATTACATGTCGATTTAGTGATTTGAGAAGTTAACATGTTACATGTGACCCAACAGGACTGCCGTTCACTGTTAAGTTTAGACTTGGGAAGACTCGATTCAACAAACAGCTGAAGCTGTCCAGCTGCTCCGACATCAAGGGACCACCGACCTTCGTCCTGTAAGTACAGAGTCGGATGCATCACTGACAAAATGATCAGCTGCAGGTATATAGTCTCTTCACAGCTGTCTGTCACATGAGAGCCATCGTTCCTGCAAATGATTACACTTATAAATAAACATGTTTGCCGTTAACCTCAGGAATCCAGCTGACTTAAGACCAACGTATGCATCTAAATTCAAGCTTCACACACCAACTCCTATCAAGCCAAAAATGACCAAAGGACTGAATAAAAAAAGTTACAAAAATAAAAAGGTTCAAAAGCCCAATACATGAAAAGATATAATCAAATAATAGACAAAAAATGAAATAAAGAATTTAAAAAAAACTCCCCAAACGTATTCATTGACCTTTTAAGTAAAGCAATCTTCAAATCTTGACTTGCTGCATATCTCATGTTTCTTTATCAGACAAACAATAAGCAGTACCACAAACATGCGGTTTGTGTCATCCGAATTTGAGTATTAATCAGCAAAAATATGTCATTTGTTTCCTCTTCAGGTGTCGAACATGTATCGAGGCTGGATGTGGCTGGAGCAAAGATGGCTGCTCCTGGGCAAATGGAGACGGGGAGGATGTAAATACGCATGTTCTTATGTATCATCTAACGTACACAAGGCTTTTCCAGACCCCATACATGTTTCAAAGTGTTCCATTTGAAGTCCAAAGCATGAACACTACATCCATTCTCTCTGACCGTATAGTTGTTGTCTACATTTGCTGTGTATGTAATGTGATCCTGCTTCATTCTCTCCCCTCTTCTTCCTGCAGGAAAAAGTTTGCCAAATGATGCAGTCAGGAATGAACTTTTCTGTGAGTACGAGCTTCAATTCTCACACAATCTTTATCTGCTCACCTCATTCACACTCAGATTGAAACTACACGATCAAATTCATCAAAACAGATCAACTTTGTCTTTTTTTTTAATGTCAGAAACCAGGAATCTCTTCCATCACTCCCAGTAACGTGTCTTTCTACGGCAGAAACCATGCAGTGTTGTCCGGTTACAACCTCAGTGATGTGACCGGAGTGAGGATCCAGGTGGACGTGAACTGCCTTTCACAAGAGTCAGTTTACCAATGGCTCAAATTAGGTTTAAACTATCAGTTACAATTTTAAGAATGTGTTGGTGACAATTTAGTCAATACTCTATGTGCACTCTTCTTTGAAGCTGGGTTTTGCATTTTTCTCTTTGTGATTTGGCTCCAATCATTTTTTTTGTGTTTTTTATGTAATTCTACTTTGATTAGGATTACGTCATGGTTGATGGATGCTTATTATAAACTTCAGGTTTGTGTTTGTAGAAATTCAGAAAACTTTGTCAATGGTGCAGCTGTTGATCTGTCAGATGACCATTTTGTAGGTTTAAGGAAAGTTCATCTTTCTATTATAAAACACCGTCTCATTGAGTTAAACTTACTCGTGCCAAGCCACATAAGAGCGTCAAAATGTGGGTGTTATTTTCTGAGTCCTGACGTCAGTGAGAATAACTGGTTTCCCCTCTCAGGTCTCCTGTATGGAACAAGACTGATGGGAAACTGGTGTTCCACATTCCCAGTGCCGATAATAAAGGCACCGTCCAAGTATGTGTTCTCCTCCCAGACGGCAGTTGCCACGGCAATGCTGCAATCACCTACATGTCATCTCCGTCCTGCACCAACATCGTACCAAGCACCTCTTGGATCAGGTATGTGTAGCATTTAGAGACACATGTGGCTTCATTTTATTTTTTTAAAGAAGGAAATAACACTGGTCTTCACCACGTTATAACTTACTTGACTACTTGATTTTATACTTTGGAAATTACAAATCTTCTAGACAGCATTGTCAACGTAAAGCAGTGAACACTTCAGTTGGCTATTTTGGAATCTGCTTTCAGTGTTTTGTCACGAATCATACTGCTGAGACTTATATTCAGTAACCTTGTTAGTAGGTTAACAGTTGGGGGTCATCTTATGAGCAAAGAACGGCACTTCCCAAAAATTGTCTTTCACCATTATGCCACTTCCTGTTTTGTTGCACAGCTGAAAGCACCACTTCTGTCTTTTCACACTGTTGCTTGTTAACCTTGAATTTGTTCGGAACATGCATTTACATTACATGTCATTTAGCCGACGCTTTTATCCAAAGCGACTTACAATAAGTGCATTTCCACATAGAGATACAAACTCAGAAGAACAAGTAACAAGAAAGTACAATTTTCATCAAATAAGCAGTTTCAAAACATGTTATTGAAAAGTGCCATTATAAGTACAATTTAAGTGCTACGATTTGTTAGTGCTACGGTTTGCTAGTGTTTTAGTCTAGTCGATCTCGCCGAGTGCTTTTCTCTCAGTGAGGGAGGAACAAGCAGCTTGGCAGATGCAGATCCATGTCCTGGATGTAGACTGGACCCGCTCCATTCACAGCATGGTACGTCAGACATGTCAACCCTCCCGATTTTTCCGGGAGACCTCCCGAAAATCTCCCGGACCGACCTTTCTCCCGAATTTCTCCCGATTTCCACCCGGACAACAATATTGCTACACCATCTGTCACTGGGCACGCCGTTTCAGACCGAACAATAATAAAGGTTACACCTTGAAGTCAAGCGCGGCAATTAGAACGGAAAAAGATGAGACTAACGTGAGTAAAGGGGGAGAGGGAGGGAGCATCTTGCATCTGCCACTCGACTCTTAGCAAAGAGGTGTCATGGCTACAGGTGCCAGCCGGGCGATGACACGCCCCCTTTTTCCTGCAAATTGAATTTCACAGGTGCTGCTCATAGCTACGCTCCTTCAAGGGATGTGCTACAAGCATTGCACCTTCAACCCCCCCCCCCCCCATTGAGTACCAATGTTTTGAACTGGATGCGGGCGGTGACTGGTAACCAGTGAAGAGAACGGATAAGTGGTGTGGGAGTATTTCGGAAGGTTGAAGACCAGTCGAGCTGCTGGATTCTGGATAAGCTGCAGTGGTCGTATGGCGGTACCTGGGAGACCTGCCAAAATGCATACATTTTAGCTGCCAAAATGCATACATTTTAGTTGATAATTTGAAAAACAACTGTGAACCTGAAAGTTTAAGTTTTGTTGTCGAACGTTGAAAAATGCAAAAATATATTCAAAATAAAAATAAGTAGACGAAACTTATTTTTGGGTTGAATATACACTCACCTAAAGGATTATTAGGAACAAAACCAATTTATCATTTATGCAATTATGTAATCAACCAATCACATGGCAGTTGCTTCAATGCATTTAGGGGAGTGGTCCTGGTCAAGAAACTCCTGAACTCCAAACTAAATGTCAGAATGGGAAAGAAAGGTGATTTAAGCAATTATGAGCGTGGCATGGTTGTTGGTGCCAGACGGGCCGGTCTGAGTATTTCACAAATTGCTCAGTTACTGGGATTTTCACGGACAACCATTTCTAGAGTTTACAAAGAATGGTGTGAAAAGGGAAAAACATCCAGTATGCGGCAGTCCTGTGGGCGAAAAAGCCTTGTTGATGCTAGAGGTCAGAGGAGAATGGGCCGACTGATTCAAGCTGATAGAAGAGCAACTTTGACTGAAATAACCACTCGTTACAACCGAGGTGTGAAGCCACAACACGCAAAACCTTGAGACGGATGGGCTACAACAGCAGAAGACCCCACCGGGTACCACTCATCTCCACTACAAATAGGAAAAAGAGGCTACAATTTGCAAGAGCTCACCAAAATTGGACAGTTGAAGACTGGAAAAATGTTGCCTGGTCTGATGAGTCTCTATTTCTGTTGAGACCTTCAGATGGTAGAGTCAGAGTTTGGCGTAAACAGAATGAGAACATGGATCCATCATGCCTTGTTACCACTGGGCAGGCTGCTGGTGGTGGTGGTGTAATGGTGTGGGGGATGTTTTCTTGGCACACTTTAGGCCCCTTAGTGCCATTTGGGCATCGTTTAAATGCCACGGCCTACCTGAGCATCGTTTCTGACCATGTCCACATTACGATTTAAACTGAGCAATGTTTTTCAGTAAAATAAAACATTTGCATAAAGCAAGCCAATCCACTTTTCCATGTTGATAAGAACATTAAAATGAAGAAAAGTTATGGAAAAAAATAATTGAAGGGACATTTGGAATATACAAATTTGCGATTGTGATTAAGTTTGAGTTAGCTATGATTGGGATTAATCCTGATTGGATATTTTAATTGTCTGACAGCGCTAATTTTTATCATAATGATCATTTGCCATTGGCCTATTAACTATTATTGCCCCTCTAAAAGACATCCCTGCAACCCAATCAAACAACATCTTCTCTGATTGGCTGCTGCTCTGTGTCCAATAGTGGGAAGAGGGCGCTAACACTGGGGGGATCCCACCTGGAGTTTGTGGAAGAGGTCATGCACAACCACGCCCTGCAGGAAGTCAGAGCCCCCAGGAACAGAACCAGTCAGGTGAGCCTATAGCCTGTCCCATGGTATTGTCTCACATTTCGCATGATAAACATGCTGTCATTTTGCATCTTAATATTAACATTTTTCATTATGTAATGTAATGGCGATTGTTACACATGCGTCGACACACTTGCACAACCATGCAGACTGGGGTATGTCATTTATTACGTCCCATTTTGTTTGTATTGTATATACTTTGCATGTGACCCCGTGCTCTAACGCAGTAATTCTTAACCATGGGGCCGCGAGCGCCACCTAGAGAGCCGCAAAACACTTTCAATTTGTCCCCGCGTGCCGCACAGGGCTGCGGTTGAAATATTTCAACTTGGGCCGAAAAATGTACCCACCGCCGTCTTGCAAAAGCCAATAAGCGTTGAGATGCTCCCCTCGTCATCACCGGCGTCCGGCTGCACACTTGATGAAACTGCCGCTCACCGGAGACACGCACACACAGCTGAGACTGGATGCACTGTAAGTTAGTTGGTGTCTATGGCGATGGCAACGGATGACGTCATGAACCCAAACACAACACCAAGTATAACTGTCTTTACGGAGACAAGTAACGAAGATAAGCCACACCCCCTTCCAGGCACTGTCGATTGTATGGTGAAATGTCGCATCTCTTTTGGTGTGAACGCAGCATAACTCCAACGAAGCATTGAAGCCGTCCAAATTAAAGCGTTGTATGTGAACCAATGATCCACTCTAAATAACGGAGGGGTTTTTTGTGTTATTCTCTGAAGAGTCTCACCTATGACACCCCTGCAGCTGACAAAAAGACTTTGGGCAGCGTCGTGTTTCTAAAAGTGGCTAATCAATCCATAGCCTGCTCCACAACAATAAACTACCACCCAGACCCCAAGTTCACGAGCTTCTCCTCCATAAGAACAGGGGAAGATGTGCGCATCACCTTACAGGTAATGCATATTTTTTAATCCTCATGAACAAATGGATGCGTACATCCTCAAATGTGTTTCCTGTTATTTCAGAAAACGGCAGACAAACTTGAGGTGACCCCTGCAGAGTTGTCAGTGTGGGGCGTTATGGAAGGAAAGCAATACCCCTGCATCATGGAAGACAAAGATAGCAATAATGAGACAGACTTTTTCATCTGTGAGATTAAAAGGACGACCAATGCAGAAATTTCGCAGTTACTGGTAAGTTATTTGTATGTCAGTCACACACCAGTCTAGATGAGGCTATGGTGTAATCAGATAGTCACTTTATTGGGTTAGTGGTACGATATGTTACCAAATATAATAGAAGTTTCCCTGCGATAGTTACCGAACCAAAGTAGTCAATTTTTTTCCTGTTATATTCATTTCAAATATATAGTGATTGTCGCTTTTTTTTTTTTTTAACAGATAAACTATGGAGACAAGATGGTAACATTGGATGTCAGATCTTCATCATATCTGTACCTGCTTCTTGTCTTTCTGCTGCTACCCTGCATCATTGTTGGTAATAAAAACCAAGAAGGGTTGAATGATTTGACCCATTTTGGTCTACTAAAAGCCTAAAAAAACCATTTTGATGTTAAATTGTAAAAATTACTTTTCCCTGCTTGATTTGGTCTCTCAGCGGTGGTGATCTTCTACCGAAGCCAGCAGAACAAGCTCACGGCTAAGATGAACAAGCGCATGGAAGACCTGGAGCTTGACATCAGGAATGACATTAGACAAGGTTGAGCCTTTGAAGCCACCCATTCTCACAAAATCTACTTTCGTAAAGGCTTAAATATGATCAAAATACTGATGTAAACGGAAGGAAGATGTGCGCAAACCAATACGACGGTCTGCTTCCAAACTCTACAATGTTGTGTTGTGCATTTTGCCATTTTGGGAGACCAGAAATAGGGTTAGTTTTTTGTTGAGACAACAGTAATTTGGCTACTTAGAAAATACAAAAACAGATGTACAAAGACCGTTTGTACCAATTTTAAAACATCTCCATAGTCATGGGAATGCACTTTCCCTGTAGCGCAACCACAATTATCTTATTTACATATAGTGTTTAACTGTTGGCATACTATGAAATATTGGATACACTTCAATTATTTGTATCCATTTATACATGTATTGATGGATGCATTCTTGTTCCCTCACAGTCTAAATGTATCCATTTTCACTTCCCCTTTCAACTTGTGATGTGCAAACAAACGCTTGCTTCACAATTAGCTCATTTTAAGTTTATATATGGCCTGCCAGGGTCAGCCACTCAACGAGCACAAGTCAAAAGCAGCCACACTGTCTTCCACAGGTTTCATTGATCTGCAGACAGAGAAAGCTGACCTGATGGAAAACGTTGGAGCAATTCCTTTCCTGGACTACAAGCACTTTGCCTCCAGAATTTTCTTTCCGGAGGTACACTTCAGCTGGAAGGAAAATGACGCCAACTGTTGCTGTGAGATGTCAAATATGACCCACGTCTAGTAAGGTCTAGATTAACAAAGGCACCTTTTTATCTATGGTTATGTTTCAGAGTGAATCCTTGATGGCGTTGTGTATCAAAGACATCGGCCAGGTAAGGTTTACGCCCCGATGACGTCGGTACCACGTTGTGACTCTCACTGATATGTTGCTCTATTTGACCTGAAATCAGGACGCGGTGAAGGTTGAACTTGACGAAGGTTGCCAGGGCTTGTCCAGGCTGCTCCAGGACCAGCTCTTTCTCACATCTATGGTGCACGCTCTGGAAGAGCAGAAGAGCTTCACCGTCAAAGACAAGTCAGTTTCGGGTTTTTTTCTGCATTGTTGTCTTGCAGAACAGATGTCTAAAGTGTAGTCAAATACAGTTGTGAGTTACCAAAATGTACTAAACTTGATTCACATCCCTTGTTCTTTTACTGTGGTCACTTCCGTGACTTGCTCTTCTCTTTTTCATCATCTAACTGTTTTATTGGTCTATTGTTTCTGGTCATGGTCCTTCTAGTGAAGCCCAGATCCTGTCACTTAAGCCAAATAGTGGCGTCTTTGCTTAAAAACTGCTATTGGGTTTCTTTTTATACTGACTTTGTTTTGTCTCCTCACCTTTGCCTAATGTCGTGCAGGTGTGTGTTGGCTTCTTTACTGACCGTGGCGCTTCACCACAACCTGTCGTACCTGACTGAGATAATGGAGACTCTGCTCAGGGCTCTAACTCAGCAGAAGAGCAACGCTCAGCCCAAACTGATGCTCCGACGCACCGAGTCTACTGTGGAGAAGCTGCTGACCAACTGGATGTCCATCTGCCTTTATGGCTTCCTCAGAGTCAGTTGCTCTCATGTTTCTGTTGAGTTTGCTATTTTAACCACGCTAGTAGCATCTTGGCTGTACGGATGGCAATGTCTGTCAGTCGGTTGGTTCATTGCTTGGTACAGCCTTGAATATCCATCTGAATGGATATTTGGTACTGGCATGTTTCCTTCATGATGAATTGTAATAACTTTGGGGGTCCCATATCTTTCATGTTGTGCTATCAGGTCAAAATAATGTATTCTGATATATTTTGACTTTAAACTAAAAAACATTTTAACAAACTTTTGATATTCCCATCGGCCTCAGCTGAAATTTGTGTTCATGTTCCAGAAGCAAATGTTGCCATGCTAACAAGCCAATTTGAGATGGTATATACAATACCTGCTAAACATGTTAACATGTGAGCAAGGCTTGCATTAAATTTTTTGCTCAGTGGGCCACTGTGGCTAGTGGTTTTTCCAAAGTTACTAGCCACTTAGCAATTTCATTAGCCACAATTTTTGTTGCGAAATTTAATTTAATCAAATGTGAATATGGTTTGTTACAATTTGCTTGAACTAGATTTAAAATCCTTTTCAAATGCAAATGACCATTGTAAACACCCAAATCAAGACTACATCAAAGGTAAACATACAGTCACATGTACATCTACACAAGGTATTTTTTTTTTAGTATGAAAACATGCAACTGATTAAGACAAAGAAAAAAATAGTAGCTCGTTGCATATAACTGGTGCATTTTGTTTGGGGCTTACCATCTCAAACGCAAAACCATTCCAAAAATAGCCACTTTGTCGAGTGCAAATAAACCAGAGAGACTGGTTTACCCGCCACAGACGAAATCTACCCGCATTTGGCGGGTGCTAATGTCAAGCCCTGCATGTGAGCTCATTTGCATTGAGTTCCCAGACAGTCTCGTAGAGCCATAAGCATGGCTTTACTTTTTGTCATCTTTACGGACTCCTCTCCTTGTTCGATATAGAAATGGAGAAATATGCATGTCGACAAAACGGGAGCATCCAGCTGAGTATCAGAAACCGAGCATTTCAACCAAATGGCTTACAATTTGTGGGACCAACCAATTTTCTCACCTAGACTGCCTTAACTAAAATGAATGAAAACTACCTCACACTGAATAAAGCCTTGTATGCTAGCTGTAGGTAAGGAATTGGCTGGTTGCCCTTCAAGTATATTGCACCATACTACAGCATGTCTGTCCAGTGATTGGTTTTTCATTATATCTTGTTCAGGTGTTGTTCCATTGAGGTCCAGGCAGGCTAGTTACCAAATACCCCCCCCCCCCCCCCCCTTGGCCCCATAGCTATAGAAATCTATTCAGCCATTTCATAAACCACATCCTGTTCCTACTTGCCTTATCTGCTTATCAAAGAAAGGACACATTATGTGGTTACGGTTCTTTCTGTACAGCTATCACAGAATTAGAGGTGCCTGCTTTGATTAACTGACTCTTCCCGTTTCTGGTTTTGTGCAGGAGAGTGTGGGGCAGCACCTGTTTGTGATGGTCAGCGCTCTCACGCAGCAAACAGCTAAAGGACCTGTGGACTGCGTGACGGGGAAATCTCTGTACACACTCAGCGAGGACTGGCTGTTGTGGCAGGCTCAAGACTTCACTTCCCTGGTAGATATGAATAAACACACCGTTTACATCTCACTGCATTTGAGCTGGTT
Organism: Pungitius pungitius; assembly: GCF_949316345.1. Classification (NCBI taxonomy): domain Eukaryota; kingdom Metazoa; phylum Chordata; class Actinopteri; order Perciformes; family Gasterosteidae; genus Pungitius; species Pungitius pungitius. The sequence goes on from NC_084901.1 coordinate 9,893,731, forward strand.
ACCTGCTTGCAAAAAGAGGTCATTTTGTGGTATTCTCAGGAATGAAATGCTCTTTTTGTGTTTGCATATCGCTCTGTGTTGGTGTGTCACAGGTTCAGTCATGTGTGCATTGACACTTCCCAATTCTTAGTTCTGTTTTTTTAGGACCGTGTCAGTTACGGGACGCTGTTTGTAAAATGTTGCATGTTCTAAAATCCTGCACAGTTTTGGTACATTATCATATGGGAAGAAAAAACAGGACAATAATCACTTTTCAGAGAGAAAATCATGTAAATACATGCAATAACTTTTCCAAGGACAATGTTTGGCAGTAATGCAAAGTTGTTAAATAATATAATCATCTAAATGTAAATGTTCAGTCTACATGTCAGACTTGACGACTGAACATTATAATATGGCAAGGTGGCAAGTCCATGAGAAGGTCTGAAATGTTTCCATGTCTGCAGCATCAATAGCGATCGTACAGGAAGTCCTCGTGATGTGATAAGAGATCTTTGTGATGTGAAAGAACTCTCTCTGACTCTATGAAACATTCATCTATTATATCGCTACTTCATCAATGAGGAAGAGAGCTGCCCTTTTTCCTCCAGCAGTCTCGCGTTAGTACAGTAGCCAACGTGGTCAGTTAACACTTCTTAGTATTAAATATTCACGGGAGAAAAAGGACAGACCGCCATCGTCTCTTTGGTCTTAGAACTTGCACTGAGCGCATGTTTCAGCATCCAGGTGCAACACATGTTTCAATGTGACGTCATTACGTAAGCTATTTAACATGGCTTTGCACTCATATCATATATGCTCAACAGGAGCAGTTTCACGTTTTTGGATGTGTTGCTATGGGGATTTTGCCAAATTTGCTTTGAGGAACTGAAAAGCCTCACCTATGTAATCTTACACTGAAAATGATCCGGTTAGCGACGTACGAGGAACAGTATTTGCTTTAAGCTCAGTCTGTTGACTAAATATAAACCCTCCCAATCTTCTAATTCACACTCATTCTGTTATCAAGTTCAGATCAAAAATTTGCAACATTAAGAGTATTGTGCCAAGTACACAGCGGCTGGTACCGGATAACTTCAGTAGCTTTATTTATAGGATTTTTATGGTTATTTAAAACAACAAATATCCTGGAAGTTTCAGAACAGAGGTTTTCTAAATAGTTCCAGAATAGCTTCGGTGAAAATATAAACCTCACAGGATTTTTTTTTTTTTTCTTTGTGGTTTCCGTTTTTCAAAAAACAGTTTTAGGGACCTGGGTAACACAAGTGAAACTGAAAAACACCCTCTGACTTCTGCCAACAGGTCCAAGTTTTCAATAATCCAGTGAAATATTTCAACAGCCACTTGATGGTTTACCACATTTTTATATGAACGTCAATCACTAAAAGTATTACAACAGGGAGCCAGACACCTCGACACACTCTGCAAAGCGGCACTCATTTTAAACATATTGCATTATTTAGGGTTGCATCATGTAGAGTTATCTTGTATACTCTCATGGAAGTTATGCAACAGAAAGTCTAGTTTGTAAATTGAATAGTTGTACAAGTAAAAAGACATTTCATTACAGTCTTGCATCAGCGAGAATGTGCTGCTTCCTGATGGGGAGTAACGCTACTCCAGAGATCACATGTTCTGCTGTGACAGAAGATGTTTCAGGAAGCAGCTACTCCCTTAGACTCTTTAAAAAACATCATTTCAAGGAAGTGGAGCACCACCAGCACTTCTCGGATAAAACACATCAATGAGCAGTGCTGTTAATGTTAAGATTAGCTAACTGTGAATGCACCTTACTCCTAACACTTAGCACTGGTTATTTCATCATTTGGGTAACCTTGTCGTGGAAATTAAAGCATAGGTTTGCAATCTGCAGAAATTTGCAAGATCCAAACAAAAAACCCAGCCTACTGTTGCCCGTCTTATCGGATGGCAGCAGCTGTGCAGCACTAGCTCCAAAAGTTTCTGAATCTAGCGAGAGTCTCGAAGTCAGTAACATCCTGTCCATTCAGGCCTCCGAAGGCCCACAACAAACCCAGTTATTGATATAACACGTCTAGAGATATAACCTCCATTTGATATATCCACAATCGGGTAGAAACACCATCCATAGAGACTTGAGAGGAAATGCCCAAAGATAAACCCCACTGGTCTATGGTGACCGTAATAGTGACAGATCATAGCTTTTTAAAAAAGCTTTTAATTAAATATTGGTTAGAGGGCCTATTCTAATTATTTTTACTTTTATCTTGCAATTTTTTTTATTGTTGTGGATGTGATGCTTATTGCTATGTAGCACTTTGAGATTAAAAAAAATGTAAAGTGCAATATGAATGAAATGTATTATTAATGGCACTAATAATAAAAATGATGGCAGCACCTGCTGCTATAAGGAGGCAGCACCGGAACCACGATCTATAAAAACCTGTGAGGCGAGAAAACACACATTCTCTGCGAAAGAAACAAAGTTAAAAAAAGACACAACATCGCTATTCACAATCAAACACATGAAAGGATGAAGGCAGTATTAAAGGTTTGACCGTAGCTACACCTGTTTGCAATGTGACAAATGAATTCACAGCCAGAAATGTATTGGACGCTTTCAATTATCTCACTGCAAAGTCTTTTTATGTTGAGGTTTTAGCACATTAAACACATGAAGAGCTTGCAAATAAACTAACGGCAATGTATCTATTGGGTTATCTCCATTAGGCTCTTCTGAAGCCTGGTTACAACTTCAGCGCTCGGCATTCTGTCCTCTCTTAAATTTCCTTTTCCTCGGCTGCTGCAGCAGTTATGTTATTGAGTCCAACAAACCATCGCACTTAACTGCACATTCAACAATTAGAGGATGTCTGCATTAGATGCATAACTGCGGAAAGGAAACAATATGGAGTGATGATGCATTATCCACTACAACGCTGTTGTGAAAGCCTTTTAGTAACCACACAGTTTTCTCTGCAACAATGACTGCAGCCTGACCATGAGGAATCTTTCCTTTTTTATGTGATAAATTATGAAACCAGAGCTGTTCCAATCAGGCTTTGAAAGGCATTATTACTAGTAATTTCAGTGGTTTTCTGAGGGGGACAAATGGCCGCATACTGTGTGTGTTCACTAATCACACATGCACTCGTACTGAGCCATCTGCGTATCTCAAAGTAGACGTCTCAGAGTAGTGAGTGAGCTCATTCAATTAAGGACATACATTCTGAGGTAGCCGTTTGAATCTTGGGTGGCTATTATTTCCTGTAATAAGCCAACTGTCCATATTGATGTCTATTGTTTATAGAAGCTGAAGGTGCTGTTTGCAGTGGGCAGTGACGGAGAGGTCAGCGATCATCTGGAGGTCAACGCTCTCAGCTGTGACTCAGTAGAGCAAGTCAAAGAGAAAATCCTGTCCGCCTTCAAGGCCAAGTTTGGGTTCCCCTACAACGGCCACCTCAGGGACGTTCGTCTCGGTAGGTAACGGGCCAGTCTCCCGGTCTCTCTCGTCTATGTAGAAGGTGGTGGATTCCATCTATTTCCTCCTGTTGGAATAACATTTGCCACAATTGGAAATTGCCAGCTGATTTGAAAGAAAATCCCTATTTGTTTGTTTGTTCACACAGTTTAACCATACATGCACCCTTGTTCTCACCAGAGTACGAGAAGAATGGATCGTTCTTTGCCCTTGAAGAAGTGGATTCGAGCTCTGAGGTCATTGGGGAGGTCACGATGCTCAACACACTCAAGCACTACAAGGTGAGGAATGGGATGATTTAGGATTTAGTCTGTTAGTGGAAGAAGGCTCTCAACTGTCAAATTTACCAGCTCTCGTGGAAAAAAGGGACGCCCACTAAAACGTTGCGCCGCATTACGAAACATAAGTACACATGAGAGCAAGGAAGTTGGGCTCGACCTGCAAGTTTGGACCCCCCCTCCCCCCTCGAAGTGTCGTTGTTCCGCTCTCTGCACACAGGAAGAGAGCATGCCCATGTGTTCTGTTGTGGTTGTCGTATAAATATTGTTAAAAAAAAAAAACTGTAAATATCCTATGGCTCCCTTTTTATTCTTGGAATATCTACAGCCTTAACCTTGTTGTTGGACCCAGATATAGAGAAGTACCTGTTTTAGGACATCAAGAAGGAGAAGCTTACTTTGAAATTAGTGGTTGAACTGCTGTTAAGACTAAACATCTCCATTAAGCATTAACAGATTTGAATAAGTAATAACTGAGTCGGTCTACTGCGTCTCAATGAAAGACCATATCTCACTCATTAACAAGAGGTCAAGCTTTTATATAAGAGGAAGAAAATACCCTACTAGTGTAGAGTGGTTTGTAATGGCTTCATAACTGGATAATGGAGTCATTTTTTTTGCTCTTGGTCTCTTTAATCTCTTAATACCATCAGAGTCTGGGATAGTTGACTCCAACACATGAGTTGTGTGATAGTCTGATGGGACGGTATAATCTATCCTACACAATCCAAACACGGGTCTTTCTGCTTGGTTTCTGTGGTTGAACTGGTGAAAGATAATCCGGAAACAGTCTATTGCGAAGCTCTCCGCTGACAGCAACAGGCACACGACACACCCAGCTGTCACCGCATTGCTCCTCCATCACCGTGTGGTGCGCTGCAGCCACGCAGCGTGTCATCCGCTCTGCAGAGAAGGTGAGAAGGAGCCGTCTCTCCAGGACTTGTTCGCTTCAAGGACTTTGAAGCGGGCCAGAAATATTGAAGCCGACCCCTCTCACCCTGGACATGACCTGTTTGTGCCCCTTCCATCCGGCAGGAGGCTGAGGTTCATCAGGACCAAGACCTCACGCCACACTAACAGTTTCTTCCCTTCGGCAGTCGGGCTCATCAACAAAGCCCGGGTCCCCCCCTGACTGACTCTCACTCCCATGTACATTCACTTTGTCACTTTCACTTGTCCCTTTGTTAGCTGGTGCACTTTATTTTAATTTTTAATTTTATCTTTATTTCTCAACTTACTAACCCATAGCATATATTTTATTATACTTTTATTTTTATCTGATTGCTGCACTATGTTGTCTTTATTGTACTGTCTTCCGTCATGCACCAACCGGCAAGTCAAATTCCATGTATGTCATAACATATGATGGCAATAAACGTTTCCAGATTTAGGATCTGATCGAATCCGTTTTGGACAACACTACATTTGGTAGAAATTCTGATTTTTTGTGAAATTGTAATATTTAACGCTAGTTTGTTGGCTATTAGTCACATGTTGTCCAATGAAGGTTCAAAGTAACACATCGTTTGTGGTTATTATTAAAGCATATTTAAAGTGTCATTAAAGCAACTCCTCTTAAAATGAGCTTCAGTGTTTTACGATGCAGAAATGAAACATGTCAGATACACACCCATTCCCACATACATTTATATTTATAAATGCATAACAGGCATGTAGATGGGATCTTACTTTCTTTGACTCCATGACTATTGTTTCATGGCCACTGAGAACTGGACGACATGAACAGAGCTTCTGTTCAACGCCTCCTGCTTGTTTGCCATTCAGGTGCAGCTGACCTCTTGTCAGTTACTAACATTTCTGTTTGTGCTGCTGTAGGTTCCTGATGGAGCTAGCATCAAAGTGCTTTCGAAGAAAGATCACCCCCCCCTGAGCCCGCAGGGAAGTCTGAAGGGTAAGAGCTGAGAAGAACACATCATTGTTTACTTGTTTACTATAAATGTGGATGGAGGCACAGGCGGTCAGTGTCAATAAAAAGGAGCCTAAGTTAAAGGGAAACCAGGTTGGTCTATGATGGAAAAGTTAAAAAGCAAATCTGTACTGAACTGCTGAATGCACAGAGGAAAAAGATTTTGAACAGTTTGATGGTTTTTGCGATAACGATCAAGAATGCCTCTGTACAAACCATTAGTTTGATGGCAGCAGGAAGGAAGGAGCTCTGGTTTCTCTCTTCACACGTCACAAGTAAAGCAGCCTTTCAGGAAATGCACTTTTAAACTAGCCTGCATTTAAATAAGTCATATTTATCATGTGGTCATGTTCTAGTTGGGCCTTTTGTAGCCCGTTATTGGTGTAATATTGTCGCGGTAGACCTGCATCAGTGAATCCTGTTCACATTGCTTAGTATAGTTGCATTCTTTAAACACAGCTTGATCCCATGGCGTTTTCCATAGAGGTCAAAGAAAGCTGAATAGACATTTTTGGACGTTTCTATCACAGCACTGTGGCCCACACTTTGACTGTGCCCCGTCAAAATAAATCGAAGTAGGGTTGTTATTATTACTGCTGTTGATAATCAGTTCATTTTGGTTTCCTTTAGACGACGAGAACTTCTCTGGAAAATACTTCCACTTGGTAAGAGACAGTTTTTGTTTTACTGAGGTGAATCCTTGGCTAATAAGACCATCGCTACACATGTACATAGCTAAATATTCCAACTGAATCGGGGTTGACTAATTTAATGTTTATTTTGTTAATTGCTCTGTTCTTCAGATTGATCCTGATGTAGATGAGGATCAAAGCAGGAACCCGGAGAGGAAGAAGTTGAAACTGAAGGAAGTGCACCTCACCAAACTGCTCTCCACCAAGGCAAGAGGATCGAGCCCGAATGCATTGTGCACAGAAACCCACAGCAGCTCTAGAAATACAAATACCAAATTGCGGAAGCTTTCATGTTGCACTGGGTCAGAGGGAAATTGCATCACTTTTTTTTTTCTTTTTTCTTCTCTCTAAGGTGGCCGTACATTCGTTTGTGGAGAACTTGTTCAGATCTATCTGGGGGACAACGCCGCAAGGCAGAGCCCCCCAAGCCATCAAATACTTCTTTGACTTCCTGGACACTCAGGCAGACGACATGAAGATCACTGACCCAGATGTCCTGCACATCTGGAAGACAAACAGGTATTGTTGGATCATCCAAAGCTCTTTGGACAATCGTTGGTACAGAGGGGTTTTTTCCCTTAGAAACTAAACTCTTCCCGACACGTCCACAGTTTACCTCTGCGCTTCTGGGTCAATATCCTGAAAAACCCCCAGTTTGTTTTTGACATGGAAAAGACCCCCCAACTCGAAAGCTGCCTAAGTGTCATCACTCAGGCCTTCATGGACTCCTTCTCCCTCAGCGACACCCAGCTAGGAAAGGTAACACAAAATGAACTATTGCAAGAAACGCCTGTGACCTTTCAGTGTTGAGACGATAGATCTACTACAGTAATATGAAGCTGTCTATATGCAGGGGTTCCGATTGGCAGCTATGAGAGTAATATTCTAAATAAAGCACTCCCCAGTTGCTAATTTATTAAGACTGTATGAGTCACAATATACTTTGAATATTGTGTTCCAGTATGCACCAACCAACAAGCTGCTGTACGCCAAAGACATACCCTCGTTTAAACAGGAAGTCAAGGCCTACTACAAGCACATCAGTGACCAGTCACCGCTCACAGGGTCTGAATTCAAGCAATTCCTGCAGGAAGAGTCAAAGGTAACGTGTATTTATGTAGAACGTTTTTTTTAAACAATTGGCACTGTGAAGACCGCAAATGATGGGATGACTTTTTATCATTTCAGAAACACGAAAACGAGTTCAACGAAGCCGCAGCCTTGAGAGAGTTCTACAAATTCATACAGCGATACTTCCCCGAGGTCGGTCCTTTTTGTCGCCACCCCTCAGTACATTTTTAACAGTGTGATTTTTTTTTTTCTTCTTCAATACATGTATGAGCACAGCCTGGTAAAATTAGATAAATGTGTCAATAGTGGGTATTTATTTATAACTGGTCACAAGACAATTGTGAAGAGGAAATAAGACCTTTGCTCATCAGTTGTTTCCTTTTTTTAAATGCGATACGGCCAAAAATGAAACATTTTGACCATAGTAAAATCCTTCTCACACTTTATTTGGATGAAAATTGTGGATTTTTAATAATGCCCTTCTGTATTTTCTAAAGATCAAAGAGAAGCTGGAACAAAATGGAGCTCCGGCTGAGCTGATGGAGCAACTACAGCATGTTAAAAACTCGTTTGATGGACTAAAAAGCTGCTCCTGGAACTAAACTGCTGTCCTCTTACATGGAAGACATTTTTTCCTGAGGCTGGATCATCTGCTGCAGAGCATTACCAGTCTACTTTTGAAGATTTGAAAGTGACATCACTCAGTTCTTTGTTGGCTGAACCTGTCGCTTATACATGTTTGTATTTACACAGCTTGCAATCCACTATTGTAAATCACTTTTTCCACCACATAAAGACTGAACTTGATCAGTTTTTTTTTTTAAAAGTGCAACATAATGTGTTTGTAAATGCTATTAAACACCAGTCTACTGCTTAGTGTCCCTGCCTGTGAGGGCCGCACTGTGCGACTGTCTTATGGGGAGGGACAACCTAAAATAAGAAGTGCGTCCTCTCATTTTGAATGTCCCAGAGGAAGTACAGATCAGAGGCCAGGCTGGGAGGAGTCCTGCTCCCTGTGCACCAGCGATCCTAGTTCCTCTAGCTGCTGCTGTTGGGCGCTTTCCAGGTCCTCCAGCCTCCGACGGAGCAGGGACAGCTCCCTCTGATGCTGCTCCTCCTGCGGCCCCGAGGGAGAAAGATATTGATGTTCACCTGTCTCGCACTCAATGGAGCTTTTATGATAAAGTTAAATCAATTCTAACAAATGATTTGAAACTCTCCATTCGACCATTGTCGTCTATCTACAGAACAATGTTACACTTACTGGTATGTTGCCTAATGGCCCCTCAGAGCTGAGGAAAACAAAGGGTGCGGGTGAAGAGGTCAGGAAGGCGGGGCCAGCGCTGTAGGCCCCCTGACCGCCCAATAGGAGACGGCGGAACTCGTTGTGCCGTCGCTGCAGCTCCTTCAGCCGTCTGTTGAGTGGAGCCTGTTCCTCTGAGAACGGGGGCCGCCTAGACAGAGGCGGAACATTTTCATTTAGGCTTTAGAACAAGATTAGCTCATGTTCATTTATACTTGCTGAAAAGGACAAGCTTGTATACCTCTTTGCTGCAGCTTCCAGTTCCAGCTCTGCTATCCTGGCCTCCCGCAACTGAATCTTATCCTGCATTTTTTTCTCTTTGTTCTCTGTCAGTGATTTCCTCTGAAAAAACACTCTTGGTGAGATTCAATATTACATTATAACAATGTCTCAGAGTCCTCCACGTGAAACAGAACTAACCCTGTTCTGAAAACAAGACTGAAGGAAGCCTTTTGTAGTATTAGATGCATTCTAAAGACATGGGGAAGAGTTGTACCTTCTTCTGGGCCACCGCTGCCCTCTGCAGTCTCTCTTTGACCTGAGAGTATTTCTGCTGCAGCTCAGCATTTCGCTCCTGCAGCTTGTGCTTTTCCTCCAACCACTCCACCCGATGGTCCTCCACCAGCCTGAAGGAGGCGCAACACACATCGAGGTAATTGAAGCGATGTTTCAAAGATGTATGATTTGATGGCTATCCGAGCGAGGCTGAGCAGCACCTCTCTGCCTCGTGTTGGCTCCTCTCAGCCTGCGTTTGGGCCGTCCTCAAATCCTCCCTGAATCGGTCCAGACTTTCTTTCAGCCGCTGGTTTGTCTCCATCAAGTCCCTTTCACAGTGAGACAGCGTTCCCAGCTGGACACCCAGTTCCTGGTTCTGCTGTTGGGTCAAACGAAAACTTTATTTCAGCCTACTTCCGAGGCTATGCGGGCTGCAGCACACATTACACCCAGTTACCTGCTGTAAGTCAGCAATCTGGGCTTTCTGTCTCTCAAGCTCCTCCACATGGGAGCTCTGCTGCTGTAGTTTGCTTCTGAAAGACACAAAGCACTTTCCTTAAATATACATGTTGAAATGCTGCATGTTGAAATCCCCACCCTGTACATTGACGTATGTCACTGCATACTTATGAATAATAATGTTTTTTTATACGAAGATGACATTAAACAGAACATTCATAAGTTTGTAGTGTCATAACTAAATCTCTGAAGTTTTAAAATTGGTTGAAAATTGAGCAAGTTATTATTATTTAAAGTACATGTACCACTACCTACACAATGCTACAGGTGAGCAAGCGGATTGTACCAAGATGGCCGCCACGTGTGGACCGGTCTATACACCGCTGTAAGACATCTAGCCTTTATATCTATATGCGAATACAATTCTAACCATGATACCATTTAATTTGTGCAAAACATTAATATGGGAAAAAAGAAACCAAGGCTTTTCCACTCTAACACCGCCATCAATTTGGTACTGGAGTTTGTAGACTGTGGCACACTTAATCTGAATTTACTTCAGATAATAAACCGGCTTCTCCATGCACCGTAAGTAAGTTTTCCTGTCAAAGGTCACTAATATTACATGAAGAATGAGCAGCTCAACCCGTCCACATTCAGCATGAAGCTGACCTCAGGTTCTGCAGCTCCTTGCGGGCCGACTCCTCTCCTTGTTGGCTGATGCGAAGACGTTCCTCCCACTCCTCCTTCTGGGAGTGGTCTGCTGCGACCTGCAGCGCCCTCTGCTGCTCCAGAGAGGCAAGGCGGTTCTCCACCTCCAACCTCAACAGAAAGTAACGCACCATCAAGATGAGGAGTTGCACAGCAAAGAGAAACATCAATCCTTTTTGGATTGTGTACCGATGAGGGATTTAAACGCCAGGCCCCTTTCAAAAGAAGACCTCACACCGACTGAAAAAACAAAGGGGATTCTCACTTTTCCTCATGCAGGGCTGCAATTTTATGGAACTCCTCCTCGCGGGCAGACTGCACCTTCCTGACCAACTCCCTCTCTTTCTCCACGAGCACGTCCTTGTGTCGCTCTGCCGCAGCCTTCAGCACCTCCAGGTCCGCCTGCAGGCCTGAGATACACAAGCTACCATGACAATCGGCAGCAGAGCCGAGTGCAAAAAGTGGCTGGTAGAAAGTTCCTTTTTGAGAACGGCAGGTGCCGATGGTCGGCGGTAGCTTCCTGTCAGAGCGGCAGGTCAGGTGGTCGGTGGTAGGTTCCTCCGGCACAAGCCGATCTCAGTTGGGTATTTAGCGGCATGCACAGTCCACGTAACGTTAAATGAGTCTTCATGACCATGGGTAAACTTTATTGAGGATCTGGCACAACACAGCGACCTGCAAGTAGTCTTTAAAAAAGTGATGTATGTCTTAATGCGAGGCTTTAGAAATGAACACAAAGGGATCCTGTATTTGCTCATTAAGTCTGAAACAAGTCATTTGGCCAATGTTTTGATAACTGACTGAAGGCAGCGGACAGAGAGCACCTGCCGTTCTGAAAAAGGAACCTTCCATCGACCACTTTTCACAATCGGAGGGTAATGAGGAGGCACATTATACGTGGCATTTTGTCAGAGACAAATGCACAGTTCAAATGAAAAATATTTGTATAATTAAAAAAACAACTTGCCATTAGTAGTTTTCATGACTTAGCTGCTTATAGTTAATGTGAGGAAATATTGAGGGTCATATTTCTTTCTCCCCCGTATATTTCACATTAATAAATAGGACCCCACTAAATATGATATATTCTATGGCAGCTGATTGATAATTATATTATTAGGCTCCACCGATCAGCATGATTCCACCTTCTACGCTAAGTAGTAGATATTTCAGGAGCACGGTCCACTTCTCTCTGCAGTGTGTGTGAGGTCCGTACCGTCAATCTGCCCGTGCAGTGCGTCTCGCTCTCTCTCCAACTCCCCTTTAGAGCGGGCACACTCCAGTTTGATGCTGGTCCCCTCCAATTTATGGGTGTGCTTCAGGCTGTCAATCTGAGAACCGCAAAAAGACAAACTGGAAAACTTGGCACCTTGAGCAAATTTAAGGTTTTGGTTCTGTACTTTGAGGAATAATTCATAACCAGAAACTATAATTTAATAAGGGAACGCCGTCATGAGGAGCCTCATTGGCCAACAGACTGTTTTCGCCATTGCAATTGTTGCACAAGATCATTTTAATCTATTCTCAGGTTTTGAACACTAAAGAGGAAACCCCTCTATATGCCAAACAATACCCCTCCTCCACCATTAACTATGGAGGAAACAAAATGCTTTATGTTATAATATTATGATTGAGACAAAACTGCGTACCTGGGAGGTCAGAGAGCTGACCTCTCGCTCTGCTTTGTTCAGTCGTCCGCTGAGCTGGCTGTTCTGCTCGTGTGTCAGGTGGAGCTCGCTGCCCATTCGCTCCAGCTGCAGACGCAACGACTGACGCTCCGCCTGTCACAACAGCAGCCGGCCATCAAGCTGAATCGTGCTCGTCCGAAACACTGTGCGTGCGGGTAAGTTAGAGCTGCAGCAATGAGACGTCTCACCTCCAGCGACTTCACTGCGGACTGCGACTCGGTCAGCTGTCGGATCTGGATGCGTTGGACGCTATCGGCCTGCTGGCCCGAGTTGTCTTTCTGGGCGCGAAGCTCCGCCATCTCTGCCTCCAGGCCCTTCATCCTCAGGTGGAGCTGGGCCTTCTCCCTCAGCAGAGCCTCCACTCGTTTTCCGTCACGCAGCTGGTCTGAACCCTGGTACTGAGCCACCAGGTCCTCGCGGTCCTTCTCCAGACGAGAGATCTGACGACAGCAAAGGGGTCGTTTGACTTAGAATCTAATTTATTTAGTTAGAAATCAGTGTAAAATAACAGAATGCAATGAAAAAAACATTTCATATGTGACGAACCACAAACTGACCTCTGCCTCATAGCGGATCCTCCTCTCCTCCAGCATGTGAGCATGTTCTTCTCTCTGGTGGTCAAACTGCGACTTGAGAAAGGTGAACTCATAACGCAGCTTGTTGTACTCAGACCTGTACTTCTCAGTCTCCTGACAAAGAACCATGAGAACACAAATCAAATTAAAAACTATATTTCATTGTTCTGAGAGTGATTTTTGGCATAGGGGAGCTAGGAAGAGATAATGTGGGTACATTGCAAAACTTGTCTTTAAAAGGGCATTTAAGGGACATTGTTTACAACATTCTTTTTTCTCTCCAGTAATTGTTATTGTAAGTCACTTTGGATAAAAGCGTATGTTAAATGACATGCAATTGTCTTTAATTGTTTCATTTTAGTGCTGAATTACACTTCTTCCCGTCAATAATTCGGACTCCCATAGGTCACTTAAGTTTTCCCTCAGAACCAATCCTTAAAATCAATTTGCATATCCATTAATGACATCCATAATGACAAGGGAAACACTAAACATAAATAGATGTATAGCAGCTATGACACAATTCTCTTTAACGGGGTACTGTTAATACAAAGAAAATGTATTGTACCATGTCACACATCACTGAGCAATTGTACAGAAACAAACAGACTGACCTCCTCCAATTTATTGAACCGCTCTCTGACTGGAGCCTCCATCTCCTGTTGTACCTGAGCTCTGAGCAACTCCAGCCGCTGAGGTGTCATCACCTGGTCCACAGACACACACATTTGTTTGGAAAAAGTCAATTGAAGTCAGGTTACTTTCAAAAATTGAACCAAAACTTTGACCACGACAGAAAGAAATTGTTCAATTGTTTGGATCTGTGAACGTAACCAAACCAAATGAGGTTTGGTCACAATCAAACAGCAGAAGATTGCCTCAATCCTGCAAGCTTTGTTAGGGCAGACTTTCCCGTTTTCAGGTTTGGTTCACCTGCAGTCGCAGCTCTTCCAGCTCCCTGGTTTTGTCCAGCAGTTCTCCTCGGAGCTCCGCCAACAGCAGCTGCAGTTTCTCCTGCTGTGTTTGCCTGTCGCTCAGCAGACGTTTCAGCTCACCCTGCGCCTGGGTGAACTCATCCTGCAAGCTGCAAGAGACGGTACCGGGTAGAAATGGGAGGTTATGAAAAATGTCCTCTCATACAACTATCCTGGTCAAAGGAACTGTGAAAATAAATTAATTATCCCAATCAAGCATATGGAATCCCTTCACCTTCTGTATACGTTTGATTCACAAATGGGACACCCTAAAATGAGGTAATCGTAAGGTCCTACAAGCTAGTATAAATAAAGGATTCCATTTTTTTTAATGGAACTATTTTGTTCTAAATGAAATGTTTCTTTATCCTGATTGGCAACAGCCTCTTATATTACCTCATCCCTAATACCAGAGCTAAGAGGGAGCTAAGTACCGTACCAACAGAAAGCACAACAACATGTAAATGAGCATGGTGAGACTCACCATGACTCAGTGGCAGCTTCATACACCAAGCTGTCAGACAGCTAAATTCTCTCCCCTCACTCCCCCTAGCCATATCCGGCAGTCTGACACGGGGCTGAAATCCCCCACATCCCCTTTAATCACTCGGGACTCTGCCATCAAAACTGTTGCACTTGCACTTTTATCACACCACTGCTATATCTATTTATATCTATTTATATCTATTTGTATAAAAAATGTCTTGAGAGTGAGAGTGTGGGAAACGTTTTCTCGATTACCTGTATGCCTGACATGCAGGAATTGACAAATAAAGCTACTTTGACTTTGACTTTTGACATGCAACAACTTATTGTTATATCTACCATCTGTCAATAATATCTACATATCAATAAGGAATAAGAGGCATAGATTTCCAGAGGATTCAAAAAAAGTTAATCCTAAATTAAATTTACCTGGTATGTTCAGCCTTTAGAGTCTGGTAGTTGGTCCTGTGGTTTTCGCACTTCATCCGCCCATCGATCAGCATCTTCTGCAGTTCCAGCTCTGCTCCATCCAACCCAGCAGACAGCCCCAGCATGGCGGCGGACATCCCCATCCCGGGCTCCAGGTTTGGGAAGAGAGATTCCGGCTGGCCGTGGACGGAGGAGGCCATCTGACCTCTACGGCAAGGAGACGGGAGGAGAGTGGACAGAAGATGGGTGGACAAAGCAAAGGATTTGCTGGGAAGTTAATAAAACATTTTTTATAAAAAGGAATAATGTGCCATTTTAACAATGATAACAAACTGCCTGCACTCTCTGCTCTGAGAGGGCGGAAATGATTCCTGCCTCTGTTGTCAGTCAGTTACCATGGAGCCTTTGAACAGGCGTCCCACAGCTACTTGTTAAATCACAACCTCTTATCAGTCAAGAACAGGCTGTGGATCAACCTCAAGTGATTAGCTAGCCTCCATTCCCTGGAGTCTCGGTCTGCTGTGGATACTCAAGACTGTAATAGAAACAGTTAAAGGACTCGACATCAAGCGTCCAACCATCTCTCTCTCTAAAGAAAATCAAACCAATGTGTCAGAATGAAACGACACTGCGCGTTAAAACGTTGCAGCGTGATGTTCGCTTCATGAGCAGACAAAAGATAAAACATTTCCTTAAAGTTGACAAGATTGTTACGTTAGCCTAAGCGTCACAAAACTGCTGTGGGGACGTTTAAGGCAAAAGCAATTCATTGTTTTTAAATGTCGCGCCGTTTTCCACGACACGATATGCTAACTAGCGGCTAGCTAGCATATCGTACTCAAGACACTCGCTTCCTTTGATCTAGCAAATAGAAATACAATGGTCAGTGTGAGCAACTTAACGGTGCAACCTGAGCGACCAATTTAATTACCGGAACTAGAAACTTTAAGTTAGCGTGGAAACATGGCTTCGGTACAACCAGTCATGTGTACAATCAAGCGCATATTTGGGTTACATAGAATGAATTGCGACACTATAAAGCTTTACCAAAGAACCACGTCATTTAATTTACTGACTTTAGCTGTAGATTGCAGAAAACACGTACCCGTTGTTGAATTTAGAGCTTCCTTTCTTGCTTTGTGATTGTTTGCCTAACCAGACAGAACTAGGTTGCTAATCTTTAGACTACAAACTGGGGAATCATGGGAACTTTGGGGGGGGGGCGGACCCCGGAAGTTAGTGTTGCGCTGCTCCAGGCTTGACATTAACTAATGGTATTTTTCATTCAATATGGAAATATTGCAGTAAATAAACTTAGTGCGAACACATGATACGTACACACTGAACTTTTTAAAGTGAAGGGAAACAAAATATCCAACTTACTTATATTTTTTATTTTATATTAAAAAATAGCTAAATATTTATATTTTTAGCACTGCTTCTTGCACCACGCATTTGTAGCTACTGTTACTAGACAAATCACATTTATTGATGTATTTTTAGCATATAATAGTCCTTCGTATTTATTTTACACAATTATACAGGAGGTTTACTTAGATCAAGTAGAAAGGTTAGCAGACTTCTTACAATGAACAAAATTCCACCCAAACCACCAAAAAAATCCACACGGGCTCACTTTATAATGTACAGATAAATCACCCTGGGACTAATCTGCACTTACCTCAGTAAATATGAGCTGCCTTAAAAAATGTTGAACTTCATCTTTCCGGATATTAGCCCACAGCTGGACACTCACCAGCTGCCTGACCGACCAGCAAGACTCCTGAGGCATATATCCTCTTACAACTACTAAAATCATTACTTTCAATGACAATGACAATGTCTTCAGCCCCCTTCCTTTAAATACTGTACAAAATTTATATCTATATATCTATATATATATCAGAAATATAAGTAGTGCACTTTGGTTTCAGTCAGTTACATTTTTGGGGGATTTCGTTTATAATTTAAATGTAAAAATGTTGGGTAATGTGAATAATCTGATGGAAATAATGTTTAAAAGGAGTGCTACCAATCATAAACAAATAAAAGTGACGCAGCACTGTAATTGATAGTGAAATTGTTTGTACTAACAAATGTGTACATTGACAAAACACATTAACAGGATTTTAAATCAAACTTGAAGGATTTGATTGTAAAACAATGATAACATTCTACAACAGACATAACTGGTATTTCATAACCCTGCTGTGTAACTTGGATTATAAAATTGGTCCAGGGCAGAACTATATTTTCTTTCTGATGTCCTGGTCTGTGTTTCATTCAAAACCACCACATATTTTTTAAAGCATTTGTTGCTGATATAGTACATTTTTCTTGTATTATTACTTATTATTACTTAACAAACCAATTGTTTAAAACAGCACATGGTAAAACTTGTGAAAATCTATTTACAATGTATTAATAGATAAAAAAAATAAATTAACAAAACTATCTAGGGAAATATACAACGTCTGAGTGGGGTACTTTGCCAACTTCCTGAGTGCACATATCGTCTTCTCCAAAACACGTTGTCATTGGTCCAAACTATTTCAACTGGAGCTGCAAGAAAATAGGAAAAAGCAAGATCCCTCAATAAAAATCCTACATAGGCAAAATTAAATGAACTCATGAAATATTCTAAATAGTGTTGTTTCCGTAGTAGAACTGTAAACAATCACAGCCATCCTTTTATCTCGTGCTTTTGCATTTCTTTTCTCACAATGTGACAAATCAAACATTGCACGTCGGGTCACCGTGGTTACCTGTCAGCAGCATCCGGGTCGACTTCGGCATTGCCATCGGCTTTGGATGTGGACCCTCGCAGTTTACTGAAATCTAGGCAGAAACAGACGGTTCAGTCAAGTTGCAATCAACATAACATTTTCCCAAAAAAAATGGGCAGGAACCAAAAACACTCCACCACCTTGGATCCAACGGATCTGCGTCGCTGGCCCGTAGCCCTGTTCATTCTTAGCAGCTATGCGGAACACCACTGCTGGCCGGTTAGAGGCCGAGCAGTCGATTTGGGCATTGTCCAGGTGGGCGGAGCCAACCGAGCATGATGTCTTGGTGCCGCGGTAGATTCGGATGAAGGCCATCTGACCCAGACGCTCCAAGCTGGTGGACCGGCTCTTCCTTACAGCCATGTACATGGAGTACTCCAAGATCCGGCCAGACGGAGAGGTCGGAGCCTCCCATGTGATGTGGACAGAATCATTGGCCTGAGGATTAATAGAGAGAACATGAGGGAAACAGCGCCTCTTTTTTTTTCCATCAACAGCATTTCAGTCAGAATATTCTTTTGAAAGTCACCTTGGTAATTTTGACAGCAGAGGGCGCTCCGGGGAAGCCGGGTTGGCATGTCTTGAACTCACTGACAGCGCTGAAGTCTCCTTGGCCAAAGAAGTTGATGCCTGCCACTCGGAACCTGTAGGTCTGACCCGGAGCCAGCTCCTGCTTCTGTCTGCTCTGATAGTCCTGGGCCCCCGGGAGCTTTCTCTGGGAGGAGAGGTGGAGGACGACGTGGGTGAGAAGAAACCGGCACAATTTCATGGAGACCCAATCGATACCCGCTAGCATCACAGTACAAGTGGTCGTCTCTGTTTTTATACCTCTTTAGTATTTGGCGGCCGGCTGCTGACGCCCGCTGTCGCCTGGTTACTGTCGGCGAGTAGAAAGTAGTGGCTGACCTCAGAGAAGAGGACTTTGAACACACCGACATCAAACCACACAGCTTCGTCTGGATTCTGCTGGACAGGGAATTTATAGGCTCATTTAAAACCAGTAATTACCACGCCGCGGGGACATGGTTAAAGTGTTCGGGTTGATGTGTACGGAATACACTGAATGTTTCACACGGGCCACAACAAACCCAGTGGAGTGTGAGACTGGCTCACACTCCACTGGGTTTGTATGAGTATGAATTTACATGCATGTTCCTATTATATAGAGGGAAGCATGGAAGGAGAGTCAAAGTGGTTTTATGGTACGTATAGTGTACCCCCCCCAAAAGCTGTAAACCTATATAATGTATACTAGACATTATTCACATCAAGATAACAGCGTGCTTCCCCTGAATGTAATATTTTGATATTGACCAAAAGCAACTATCTATTTGAATGCATAGTGACATATTAGTCTGCTGGAGTGATCATGCTGATATGAGTATAAACATCAAAAGCAGTCAAACAATGTTTTCAAATATCACAATATAGCTACAAAAATAGAGATATTATTTAATCGCCATATTGCCCAACCCAAATCTGACCTGATGTGTAGGGGCGCAGGAGTCTTTGGTCTTGTCAGCAGAAACAGTTTGCGACTCTGTGAAAAGAAAAGGAAAGTTTACAGTAAATTTCACTTAACAAGGGCATGCAGAATTACATTGCTGACATTTGACCACCGTTGTCACCTGGCTGTTGCTGAGCTGAACTGCTGACCTCTGTTGCGGAGGTATCCTGTCCAGCACCTACAACCAACACACACAGAGAAAGGTCAGAGGACCAAAGATCGGAAAACTGGAGCGAGAAGACAAATCTCGTTTGACGAGGGCAGTTCAAACTCTTCTCTCTGTCTTGAATAAGACATGCCTACTGCAGCTTGTGTTGACCTGGAAATTACATTTGTGGAAGCACAGAAATGATCAATCATATAGTCACGTGACAAGGCAAGGTACCACAGCGCTGTGGGTCAGGTTGCCTCTCTGTCTCCCTCTCAGCACTTGGCTCTCCTCGCCCTTTGGCCTCTGCCGTGATTTGCTGCTCTACCGAAGCATCCTGAAATCCAGGGAGGAAGTTAAAGCACAATAAACAGAAAGTCTCATAACTTATATGTATGTAAATACATACAAAATATTTTTGACCAAATAGAGGGATGTTAAGACCTTGTTGGTTTTTGCAAATTGAACCGTTTTTTTCTATGTGATTTAGAGTTTTGAAGCGTTTCAGGTGCAAATTGGGAAAGTTCAAAATCTCACTACACAAGATAGAGACTAATTAGGACAGGAGCAAGAGGCCTTGGTGAGTATGATACATACATTAATTAATTAATAAGCATTCATATAATATAATAACATTTATAATACAATGAACATAAATATTGTATGGAATAATGTAGGGCTGCAACAACGAATCGATGAAATCGATTAAAATCGATTATTAAAAGCGTTGGCAACGAATTTCATTATCGATTCGTTGTGTCGCGCGACTATTATCTTTGAGTATTAAAAGAAAGTTGCGCGCGCCGCGCAGAGCTGAGAGAAAAAAAGTTGAGCGCTCGCGCAGCAGAACATCGGAGAGACCCGTACTACTGTTCTGAAACATGCGGAGGAAGAGAAGCCAATGTGATCTAAATATTCCACACTGAAAAGGGGGGTGCGGGTCCTAGCGGGCAACGGGGGGGGGGGGGGGGGGGGGGGGTGCTGCGGTTTTCTTTGCAGCGCCAGTAGTTTTACGTTCTAATCGCCGCGCTCGACTTCAAGGTGTAACCTTTATTATTGTTCGGTCTGAAACAGCGCGCCCAGTGACGGATGGTGCAGCAATATTGATGTCCGGGTGGAAATCAGATAAAGGTCGGTCCGGGAGATTTTCGAGAGGGGCTTTGAAATTCAGGAGGGTTGACATGTCTGATTGTAAGATATGCAAAAGCGACATGGCCTGGCACGGGAGCACCACGGGGATGATATATGATTTTGTGCCTAATATATTTAATTTGGCGGCTGTAAAGTATACATCATGAGATGTGTGTATGTTTTTTGTGTTAGTCCATTTTATTTGCTTACTTAGGGATGTTCAAGGAGCAATCTGTTAGTGCAAAACATATTTAGAAAGTGCACAGTCAGTTCTATTTTTCAATAAAGGGTTGGAAATTAATGTTTTTACATTTTTTATTTTTTTATCCGATTCATCGATTAATCGAACAAATAATCGACAGATGAATCGATTATTAAAATAATCGTTAGTTGCAGCTCTAGAATAATGGTCTTGGATATAAGCACGTGCTAAGCCTGCTTAACATCATACCCACAGGCCCCTGTTAATAAAAAAAAAGTTAAATACAGATTTCACTCATTCTGTCATGGACCAAGCGGCGTAATATCTAAATTTAGGGGTCCCCTGCTAATAGGGCTGTAGAGGGCTCAGGATGGAGACTCACATGTAAGTCTAAGATGGAAAAATTCAGTAGTATGTCATATGTAATAATCAAAAACTGTGTTAAGTACGTCACATCTACCTTGTCTGATGCTTTGGCTTCCATATTAGTTGTTTCTCCAGTTTGAGGCTGAAGACACGGGACACCTGAGAAAGGAGAGAAGGACAAATGTCAGAGTGCTACAAATCTCCTTGGAAGGCTCCTCACCCTAATAAACATGCAGCTGATTTTAAAGGCAGTAAAATTGTTCCGGTCATGTCATTTCTTGCTGTGTCCTGGGGCTCAGTGAGAAGATGACTGGATATATAGCTCAGTATACCCGCAGAATCTTTCCCCCTCGAGTCCAGTCCACCCGCTCCGGTGGGGTCGGCTGGTTTGACTGGGGGAGGCGCGGGCTGGATCTGAAGGATGTAGCAGTCTGCAGCCGCCAGGGGGCGCCACGCCACATGGAGCATGCCGACTGTGGATTTGATGAGTAAGGGTGCCTCTGGGGTGGCTGGTCGATCTGAAGGGGAAAATAAACAATCAATTGAGGAACTGTAGTTTTTTAATTTCTTAAATGTTGGCCTTTTTACAGCAATCAAAACAAGACCTCACCTGTCTCCAGGTACCAGAGGTCCTTGCAGCAGACCTGGTAGTTCCAGCTCCGGCGGTATCCGTCACGGCCGCTCCAAATGTAGAGCCTGGACCCCACGGCGGCGGCACAGTGGCCGGCCCTGGCTTTGGGCCGACAGGCGTACGGATCGTCACTCTGGGGTCCCTGGCCCGGCAGCTGGGACTCAGTACTGACTTGCTGCTCCGGGCAAAGCTTTTGCCAGCACATAGTGTCTGTGACCAGAAAGCAGGGCAGAAGTGAACTTGCAGGCCTCTGAATGATGCAGAGACCCCATGGGATTAATAATGAACAAAATGCATCATAGCTGTAGAGGCTAAGCCAAAGTCACTGAGGCATTTTAACAGGAAACCTAATTGACGCGCTGGTATTTTACCATGAGGGATGAATGAGAGTCCTGTTGCTTTTCCGTTAAGATGCAAATGAGTCCATTTGTTTGCCATCTTATGCTTAAATCACACGTTTCACACATACATCCACATGGAACAGCGGTTTTTTTCCTAGTCCGGTTGGAAAAACCTCCCGACCCCCTAAAGGTTCCTACCCTAAATGGGCTGACCCGCAAATCACCAGCGCATTAAACGCAACATAAAACTGCTCTTACAATAGCTTTGAGGTCCCCCTTTAACATTGGTTAGAGGTAGGGCTGTCAAAAAAAGGAGTTATAGGCCTCAGCCTCTTATAACACAGCTATTAACAATAACAATTAAAAAAATACTATCAAACAACAGTCTATCTAAAATACATGAAGTTATTACTTTTTGATTTATAAGATTTAGTCTTTAGAAAAAAATAATTTCTCAATGATTATTCTAGATTTTTAGATTAGTTGACAGAACAAATACGTTCCTCAGGGGTTCACCCTGCATCAAAACTCTGACAAGAGCGTGGGATAGTTATAAAGAAACGTACTGACCTAAGTTTAGCACACTTAAAGAGTCACTGCAGATCGATTCAGTTCCTGAAGCATTTTGTTTATCTGACGCTGGAACAGGAATCCAGCCGCCAAAAACATACATCCTGCGGACAGAAGGACACAGTAGTTTGTCGAGGCTAGTCAGCTAAGGTCTCCCACACAAGACATCTGCTATGACAGAGGTATGACACTGATGCTGACAGATCTCTCACTTGTTTCCAATGACACTGGCGGTGTGAAGGCTTCTGGGAAGTGGCGTGGAGCCCCTGGTTACAGCACTCGACCAAACCATTGTGTCTGAAGAAAGGAAAAGGACAATAATTTGCAAATAGGTAAATAACCCTAGCCGACTGGAGTTAGGAAACTTGCAGCTGTAATCAGTCAACAAAAAGACACCCTACCGAGGTCAATCTGCCAGAGGTCGCCTAACCGACGTCCTTGCATCCCTCCAAAGATGTAGAGCTTCTGGGAGCCGAGGCCAGTGTAGGCAACCGAGGTGTGGGACTCACGCGCCGACGGACCACCGCCCTTGGTCTCCGGGATGCTCCAGCTTCTCGCCCCCGATAACGACTGCAGCTCCAGCTCATAGAAGTCCCCCATGTATCTAGGATGAAAAAAGATCCAACTCATTTATGAACTAGATAAACAAGTCCCAATAGACTTGATTTCGAAGGCACAATGTTTGGGAACATTTTGGCTTTAAGCCGAATGAGAGAGGACAGCCAATCAATGTGAACGAGCTGGTGCGTTTAAAAACAGTGGCAACAAGAACTATGCAACACAACTAAGCTAAAATCTCACCTAAAACAACCATCCACCCAGTCTTTCAACCCGAACTACTGTTAGTTCCTCCGGACTGCTCGTTCATCTCTTTGTCTGGGAGGGCCACTCCCTGCAGCAACAGATCGCATCGCCCTGCCGGCGGTCGAAGCCCCCGGGTTAAACCACCCCGGCTGCCGCGGCGCACTTTTCTGCTGGACACATTTTCTCGAACCCGACCGCATCGCACCAACCCCGATGCTTCGCCCGCTCCGTGTCCTTTGCACTTATTTTTTGTTTTGTTTTATTTATTTAGGATATATTTTCACATGTCTATCTATTCTGACGAATGAAACGTTCTTTGAGAGAGCGTTCTATTACTATGCTATTATATTGTCATTATGTAATCAGTGGCATAAAATGGTCAAAAAATTGCATATCGCAATAAATGTATATGTGATATTGTGACAGCCCTATTTTGACCCCCTGTACATTGATATAGTACCTTGTTATATTGCCATTGGGGTCTTCACTATCGTTGGCCAGGCCTCCAAACAGGTAACACTTGTTACCCACAAGAGTGAGGCTGTGTCCGATCCGAGGGCAGGGAGGAAAGCCATTCCGGGGGGCTCTGGGCTTCAGCTTCTTCCACAGCCAGCGACTAGCCTAAAGCCACAAGGGACCAAAGTTGACACGATTGAGAATGATCCGTACGACAGAAATTGGGTTCGAATTGCAACCGACGACCTTGACCTGCATTACCTGAAGTTCATAGAGGCTGTTGGTATATTTGCCAAACTCAACCATGCCGCCAAAGACCAGTATTCGGGTGCCTTCACAGACAAAGCCATGGGCGGCACAGCCGGGTGGGATGTCCCCCCTCACCGCAGGCAGAAACCACTGCTTAGAGACTGGGGAAATGAGCAGAACATAAACAATAACCCTTACAAATAGAGAATTTTTAAATACAGTGGCGAAATTAAAACGTAACCTCAGAACCTGCATGTTACATTTAATACTAATAGGGGGAAATGATTGGCCTCTATTGCATAACGTCTTCATGTAATCTAGTTTAGACAAAACCATGTAGAGCAGTAACGTCACACACAAAACGCAGTCACACCTAAATACAAACCGGTCTCAAGCATTGGCAACAGTACGCTCAGACCCTCAATGATAAAGGCTATATTTCACGTTTTTCATTAAAAAATAAAAAATCGCTTCTCATTGTATTCTGTGATGGCAGAACAAAGAGTAAAGTTCCGATTTCGGGGGGGGGGGGGGATTCGTAACGTTAATGGTTCAACATAAATTACACCGTCCAGTTCTAGTTAGCGTCTATTGTAACCCAAAAAAACGTGCGAAAATGGGCAAAGAACTGGTCAATGAACCATAAACTAACGGCTCAAGGCCGGTTGGTTATTTTTGTCCCCTGCTCATGCTAAAAACATTAGCCGCTAACATGCTAGTTGGTGTAAAGCTAGCGCTAGCATACCAGTGTTGTAGACATGGAGGTCCTCCGCTATTCCTTCATTTCCACCACCAAACACAACAATCAGTTCTCGTATTGCAGCAGCTCGGTGTCCGTGCCGGGAACGCGGTACCACTCCGGAGACAGAGTGCACTTTTCTCCATTGGGGCTCTTCGGCAAAAGTGGTCATTTTCCCGTTAGGGAGCCTGAGGTTTGCCGCTGTTGACGTTTCAAAAAGGTAGGCGGGGCGAAGGAGGCATGAGGAAATGGAATCAGAGAGGTTGAGAAAACATCTCACTCTGCCTCGTTTACCATGTATCAAAATACAGTTAGCTAAATAAATAGCAACAACAACTATATTAATTTGTTTCCCATTACTTTTTTAACCTTAATATTTTTTTTTACTATTTTATCAATGAAATTTTAAGCTAATATATTTTGGCTTTACTTTCCATGACATTCTTCGCCATTTAAAAACATATTTTTTCACTGTTACATGTTTTTACCCAATACATTTAGACTTTTTTTCAATAAAAATTGTTATTCATACTTTTTTATTTACATCTCATTTTTAATTACATTACATTTTAATGCATCAACCACAGTCTGGCAAGCCCCCCGTGTGTCCGTGTGCAAGGGTCCAACCAATACTGCTTTAATTCTCTCAGTGACCTTTTATTTCCTCTCGATTAGAAGATTTTATAGAAACATATTGCATGGCCTTTGAGCGCCATTATAATTAGTCCATAGTGAAGAGTTGTTTGAAACAGATCCGACTTCCGAACACATTCCTTATCATCTTTTCTATCAATAGGGTGACAATAACAGACCCAATTAAGTTCTTTGTCCGGTAACCAATAATTCCATTATATGTCACATTGTGGGACTGTTTCAGAGCATCACGTCAGCCGCTTCACTAGATTTTGTCTTAAAAATAGACGATCTTTGGAAGTCCCTCACTTTGTGATACTGAGACCCTGGATATTTAATAACCTGGAATACTAGTTATTTTGGTGTATGTTTCATCAAATATTGCAACAAAATAGATGTTTCAAATTGTATGATAACATTGCATCCAGTTTAAAAATGTCATGATAATCAAAGAAAATAATTGTCATAAAAAATGAACTGAAAAAGTAGGGAGAAAACAATAAACATATAAAAAATAGGAGAAACTTCAATCAAACAGTATAGGCTTCAGTACATTGATTTATTATATTTGCTTTAGCTACATAAATCACTTTATCCATTTTAAGTCACGAAAGTAGATACGATTGTGTGCGCGTGTGCAAGTGCGCGTGTGTGTGTGTGTGTGTGTGTGTGTGTGTGTGTGTGTGTGTGTGTGTGTGTGTGTATGTGTGTGTGTGTGTGTGTGTGTGTAGTAACAGGAACCCCTCCCGGTGAGCAGGAAGATGGTGACGTCAGTTGTCATTCGGCTCAGCGCTGAGTGAGTCAGAATTACAAGTGTGTATTGTGTGTGTATCACTGTGCGTGTGTGTTTGTTTAAAAGAGAAAGGGAGGTAAAGAGAGAGGAGGAGGAAGAAAAGGAAAGCATCTACCTGTAGGCAATTTAAGTGCACAAGAAAAGGTGTGTGAGCGTTTTGAAAAAAGTGTGTGTTTACGGGAATATTTTCTTTTCTCTCTCTGTGTGCGTGCAGCGCGCGCGCGCGCGCGTGTGTTTACACAGACGGGAATGCTACGCCAGAGGAAGTGCGCCGGTTCTCCGTCTGCGCGTCTCGACTTCCTGCTCTGAGGCAGGGCAGGGAAAAGCTGCAGATCCGCTTTCAGACGGCAGCGGCATGGATCCCCGACACAACACACACACAGCGCTCTAAGACACAAACACACGCCTCGCACACGGCCAGAGGAGCAGAGGAGGAGCGGCCGTCCACAGCAGGGTAGGTACAACTTTACTAATACTTCATCCATATACTGTGTGCGCTTTCGTGCGCAACGGGGATACAGAAGCGGACTTCCATTAACTATTTTCGTTTTCTATGAAAACCGATCAAGTTCACAACTTGAAAACCACGTCGACGCTGCGCGTCACGTATTAATCCTGCGCGTAATAAGCGTTGTACCAGTGCGTATAAATGTGTTAAAGCCATGCGTCCTCCGGGTTTGGCACAGAGGCACGCGTAAAGTTCCCCAAAGTGTAGCTTTATAATTTGGCAAGGGGTGTGGGGGGGGGGGGGTAAATAAAAGAGGTCAGTGTTCCAAAAATTAGCCGTGGCTCCTTTAAAAGTCTGGTCGTAGACTTTCTGGTTAGTCTGGACCTCGCAGACTAATTGCCATGCGCTTCCGGATTGAAGCTGGCAGCAGACAACATCTTGAAAATGAGTCACTGGGGCAAAACAAAGAACCATTTGAGTTCCAGCAGATCCCCCAATTCGCCCCCCCCCCCTCCTCCGCGCGCCCACACACACGCGCACACACAAACCCCGCAGCAAAAATAAGAAATAACTAGCCCGGAAAATGGATGGAGAGTCAAGTGAGGCTTGTTTGGATTGTGTTGTATTGACTTCCCCAGTAACGCTTGGTGTTTATGCATGTATTCGATACGTATTAATAAATACTTACTAGGGGAGATGGAGAAGTCTTGACACGTCGCTGGGCCAGATTGCTTTTACTCGGAAATCAAGCAATGAATCAACATTTCCTCCTTCGTTTCGCTCCAGTCCAGATTTGTTCAGAGCAAAACGTCAAAGGGGTGCAGTGCGACCTGTGCGAGTTGAATTTTTTTTCTTTAAAAAAGAAGCATAGGTGTACGTGCGTGTGTGTGTGTGCGTGCGTGCGTGTGTGTGTTTGTGCATGTTCCCGGCGGTTCCCAGTGACAGGATGTCCTACCTTCCAGAGAAGGAAGGCCTTTCCCCGGGAAGACGCCCCCTCAAGCTGAATGACAGGAAGCCCTGGTATAGGACAGACGGCACTACAGTTCGTCCATCACTTAACACACACACCCATGCAGGAAAAAGGAAGCAGAGATATGCTTTTGTGTGTGTTCCTGGCGACGGGTCATTGTTCGGAGCACACACACTTTCCCCTCTCTGCTGGGTGGTTTCCTGTGAGAGAGACAGAGGGAGAAAGAGGGATCCATGCTGTATTTTCATGTTGAATTAGTGTTCCATTATGGTGGCGGGTAGAGTAACCCTCACTTCTGGGTTCAATGGTCGAGGCAGATGTTGTTGCCATAGGGATTTGTGATATTGTCATGGTTGCAAATTAAATCTGGTTCTAATGACGTATTTGAAGGGTTTGCTTTTGGCAGTAAGTAGTTCTATATTTCCTGCTCATGAAGCAGCTTGTTGAAATGATTGAATTGAGAAAGTCAGAGGAAGAGAAAAAAAGAGCGACAGCAAAGGAGGCAGAGAAACAGACAAACAGGAAGATGGTCACAGAAAGTCGGTGGCTTCAAGGTAAACGCGTCGCCTAGACTCGTGCTAGTCTTGGCAGAAGGTCACTGACCACATCCTGCTTTATCACCATGGAAACCGCCGGAAGTCTGGCCCTCGCTTTTTCTCTCTGTTTCTCTCTCACACCCACACATACTCATACACACGCACACTAAAACACAAGAGTAAGACAGTACAACACAAACAAAGGAAAAATATAAATATGTACAGCCAACAAAATTAAAACTATTAAGCATGTAAAGAGGGCTGCGAACCAAAACGCTTCTCAATTGTTAGCAACGCGGTTTTATTGTAAGGAAACACAACTTTACGTTCTGCCTTTAATAAAAACTTATTTATGTAAGTGAAAGTCAGTTCTAAGAAACCATCACCGCAATTTAATTTCAGCCTCGATATGTATACAGATAGGTTAATTAAAGGAAAAACACAATAAGTGTTCTTTGAATTTGTTACTCATCTTTCCACAAATGATAAATGGTTCTCTCAAGGTGAAGTACGGGCATTACACGTAACGCTGAGCATCAGTCATATGTTAGAATTTACTACTGCTTTGGGAGGCAGCCAAAGGATGCAAGTCAAGGCGATAAAAGAACAGGAGCTCATGTATGTAAAGTATAGATTACATATATTACTCAAATCAACGCATTTCATAAGTCACAGCCAGGTGGGCGTTTGTGTACATGTTAGTTTGTGTTGTTGTCTGCTGTCTGAGCGCGGGACAGGGTGTTCCCGGTGAGAGGATAGGTGGTGGTGGACAGCTTTGTTTATGCTTATGTTCTTTTGTGGAGTTTACGCCGGAGGAAGGATCTGGAATGACGCCTCTCCTCCTTCTCCAAGCTACCCATCGATCCTGCTTTCTTTCCTTCTTTTCTTCACTTTATGTTTTCCAAGTGTGATTGCTAATCTTAAGAATGTGTGAAATTATTTAAATTTTAAGGGTTTATTGTCAGGGTTAAAATAAATATTTGCAAGTTTTAGAAAATGGAAAGGTGTAGCTCATGGAAAAATCCATAACAATCATCACCTAACTATGGTGATCATCTAACTGGACATGCAAATCTTCTTGGTAGTACAAAGCAATGTCTGGT
The DNA here is from genome assembly GCF_949316345.1 of Pungitius pungitius. Lineage (NCBI taxonomy): Eukaryota > Metazoa > Chordata > Actinopteri > Perciformes > Gasterosteidae > Pungitius > Pungitius pungitius. The sequence goes on from NC_084901.1 coordinate 9,922,692, forward strand.
TGGTTTTATTTCTCTAAGCCTTGATTCTCCCCCCATAGATTGCCTGTGTCTCTGGTGTCATCTCGTCATGGAGAGCTCCATCACACTGTGGCAGTTCCTGCTGCAGCTGCTGATCGACCAAAGCCACAAACATCTCATCTGCTGGACGTCCAACGATGGCGAGTTCAAGCTGCTGAAGTCGGAAGAGGTGGCCAAGCTGTGGGGGCTGCGTAAGAACAAGACCAACATGAACTACGATAAGCTGAGCAGAGCTCTGCGCTACTACTACGACAAAGTACGCACCGTATACAGTTCAAGAGACTATTCGTTGTCAAACCACCCGACTGCTTTCACGAGGGGATTCAGGTCCTCATGAAACCCAATTGAAATCAACACACTAAATAGGGGGTTTGAAATAATTACATCCCGTCTTGTTTGTTCTGCAGAACATCATCAAGAAGGTGATCGGCCAGAAGTTTGTCTACAAGTTTGTGTCGTTCCCTGAGATCCTGAAGATGGACCCCGCGGTGGTGGAGTCGGGTCGCAGCAGCGAGGAAAGTGGGGGCGCAACGTCAGAGCCCGAGGGTGACGAGGAGGACGGGAGGAACCAGTACCTCCACTCCGGCCTGTACTCCCCCTTTGCCGGAAGCTCCCTGCAGCACCCCATGGAGCAGCGTCGGCCAATCAAGACGGAGCCCCGATCCGACCACTACGGCGACGGCTCCTCCGTCATCCGATTCTCAACCAACCGCGGGCACTCCTCCCTGCCCCCCACCCCACCACCGTCCTCGGCCGAGACCTCCCATTCCTCCAGGCCGTCGCCGGTGCAGGCCCGCTCTTCCTCCTGCTCGTCCTCCTCCCCGCCGCAGAGCCCGGCACAAGCACTGTGGAGGGGGCGGGGCCACAGCTCAGAGACTAATGAGTTAGAGCACAGTGCCCAACCTCTGAACCTCTCATCTGGTCAGCGGGAGAGAGAGAGGTCACAGGCGATGCAGGAGAGCAGGAGATTTGCCAACAGCGGGCCTTTGAAAAGCAGGAAACCCAAAGGTTTAGAAATCTCCGCCTCCTCGCTTCTCCTGACAGGAAGCGACCTCGTCTCCATTGCTCTCAACAGCCCGGCACTGCCTTCAGGCTCCCTGACCCCTGCCTTCCTCACCACACAGGTACCACATGGAATAAATACCACACAGTCATACTCGCACATGGGCTTTCTGTAAATACAGGTGATTTTAGGAGAAGGAAAGAGGCGAAGAACGAGGAAACAGAAAGGACGATGCTTCTAGGGAGGGGGGGGGAAGAAAATGAAGCCTGTAGACAGGGAGACGGAAAGAGGTGAGCGGAAAGAGGGGAGGAGGCCAGGGAGGGAGGAGGTTCGTAAGTGAAGCCATATGTTTCTGCAGCTCCTGATTCACTGGCTGCAACACACTTGCCAAACCAGGACAGTTGACTACATTCAGGCATTCAGCTGACGCCGTTATCCAGACGGGGCTCTGATATGCTGCTGAGTGTACAGTACTTAATTGATGGAAAGTAAACGTGTATGCTAAACGGTTCCCTCAGGACCGAACATTTTGTATAATTATGTATTTCCAAGGCCCACCTGAGCAGTTGGTGTCCACAGCCCACTATGCACATTCCCCTGGACAGACTTTTAGTTCCTACCTTTGAAAGTCCCTGAAGGACAGCCATCTCCGTAATCACATTACAGTGATTTCTGGTCTTTTGGGGGTAAACTGTTACCTGGCAAGTCAAGCCGTGAGCTTGATCTGGCTGGTAAATCGGCCAAAAACTGCAGATCCCTGACTAAAAAAAACAAAGTATTAGCTGGTCCTGAGCAAGCAGCTTTGAGATACAAAGATAACCGGCAAAAAGATATTTCTGAAGCACAGCCTGGGATCTTTTCACAGGAAGTGTTTGCGACAGCTTATTGCAATGAAAAAATATTTTTCAGCTCATTTGATGTCTTTATTAGAAAGCTGATGTAGAGATGGCATGGAAGAAGGGGAGAAAGACATGGGGCAACGGTTATGATAAACATCTCGCCAGGACGCCTTTACTAAGATTGACTTGGCTTAAAACTATAAGGCATAAAATATTGATCTAAAAGCAAATTGAAGCAGGTTTTTATGTTTCGGAGAACAACACAACTTCATTGGCACTTCTCCTTTGTGGTGAGAATATGACAATTGAGGAAACTGTTGTCCCCGCTTACTAGCGTAGGTAAAAGTCCTATGTTCCTGTGAGATTTAAAGAGATAGAAGGAATACTCACGGCCATGAGTGGAGCTTCCTGACCTGCGGGGTCAGTCTGCCAGGTCGGTCCGTCTGGGAGTTCACTAGAGGGCAGACTTGGCTTTGAGCTCTGCGAGAGAGTGAATGACTCGACAACCCTGCCGCAGACCATGAGCAGATCACTAAACACCCGTGGCCAGAACAAATACCAAAACATTTCCATCGTGCTGTATTTATTTTATATTTCCCTTTATGTCAATGTAGACTCCGTCCGGTCTGCTGCTCACTCCCAGCTCTCTGCTCTCCAATATCCATTTCTGGTCCAGCCTGAGTCCAGTGGGACCACTCAGCCCTGCACAACTGCAGAGCCATGGCCCCCTCTTTCAGGTAATGCAGACATATGCAACCCCACCCATTTGGTGTTGCTGTATATGCGAGGAGCCCAGAGACAGCATGTTGTCCGAACACAGGAATAGCCAATCCAGACGTTTATCCGACACAACCGGCCTGAATCCTACGTTGAAAATCTGACAAGAATGACGAGTAGCTCCTTTTGTTAGTCAACGTCAATGCTTAGAGATAGATGTTCTTGGGTTAGTCAGTTCGCTAACTGTGAACTGGTTATCCTAAATGTAACTTAGGATAATGCACACATAAAATGTATTCAGAGACCGCTATTTTGCTCCTGTAAACCTTTTGTTTCACACTACAGATTTACCTTGTGCTTTGTTTTCAAACATCTGTGTGCTTGTGTTGGTGTGTGTGTGTGTGTGTGTGCGACTTGCTGCGTACCACGGTTTCAAAATAAGCCACAGATGTTTCCGTTCTGGTTTGGACTAAAAGAGGGGGCAACTTCCTGTTGGTAAGGGGGAGCAGGAGACGGCTGGTTGGTCAGGAGCCCCTCCCAGCCATGTCGACTCTCTTGACACGAACACGTGCACAGCTCCAAAAATCAAAATGGAAGAACTCCATTTATTGGCCAGTAAATGAAGTCCTTGCAATGGATGTCGGTCCTCACAGTGCTGGTGTACCACTACGGTGCCCAGAATGCAATGTAGCAAGAGTCAGAATAGAGAGCTGTTGGAATTTGTTACATAATTCACCTCACGCAGAACATCCATTTATCTCATCTTACTGCGCAAATCCCCGTAGGAAAGCATTGACACATTTTATCATCATTATTAATGTAATAAATAGAATCTAGTCATGATCAATACATCCATATACTTGTGTATGCACATTTTAATTGACCCTACGTTTTCAATCAGTGTAAAGCCACGATGATTTAAGCCATTTACAGTATTAATTCTTCTTAAAGCTCTGTTGGTTTTGAACATTTCAGACTTCAGCAACAAAAAGTCCCTTTTAAAATTGGTATAACATTTATTTGACGAAGAAGTTATAACTAATAGTTCCTCACACCTTATCTATCTGGCTGAAGAAGGAAAGTATATTTCACTTCAGCCAAAAGAAAATGACACTAACAAATGTCATGCTTCTCTTCAGACATTTTCTTTAGGGAAAGTAAATATGATCCGAGTCTTCCCCCTCTAACCCTCCTCCACCTGTCCCCCTGCAGTTCCCCACTCTGCTGAATGGAAACATCCCTGTGCCTTTACCCAGCATGGATGCTCGCTCTCCTCTGCTGCTCTCCCCCAGCTCCCACAAGTGCTGATGCCGGCCTAATCCCCGGGAGCCAAGTGGGCCAAACCGAGCCAGGCCGGATCGGGCACGGAGCCGATCCGCCTTAGACTCTGACCATGAACCACACAGGAGTCTGACCCGAGACCTGATCCTGTTGATTTATCAGATGAAGAAAGAGGACCATAGACATTTCTGTGTGTTTACTACAGTTTCACTCCTTGTGTTCTTCATGTGGGTGTTTGGTGCTTCTTTTCAAATAAATTGAGCGGAGGTTAAACCTCCTTACATTTCTCATCTCATTTTAAACTTCAGTGATACAGACTGGTTGCAGTTTCATTAGTGTTATCCCTATTTAACACTCCTGTCAAAATCCACACCAGGGATTCAAACAATAATCTGGGGAAATCCTTATCAGGTGTTATGACCCGCTGGTTGTGGCTACACATTTAAATGAGGAGTTGTTGTCAATCTTCTCAATTTATTCTCTTCCAAGTAGGTTTCGAAAATGTGGAGCTTTCATTTCAATTGAACAAATCTTACTATGTGACCATTTTTCTGGTTTAAACACAACCATCAAAAAGCTGTTGGTTGTTTTTAAACCACAAAACTGCTCACATCGTAAGATTTGTCAACAAAGTACAACGAGTGACACAACGTAGATAATTTTTTATATTTTTAAAACAACTTGATGAAGATTTGTCTAGATGTTGTTTGAGGATGAATCCATCACTGACTCCTAGCAGAGACCTGCTAGCTAGCACGTTAAAACGTTGTTGAAGTCTTTTCATTTTGTCTCCTGCATTTCTTTGACGCTGTGAATTTGGTTTTATCTGTATAGTGTCACGATTTTCTTTTTTAAAATGCACTGTACTTTTCAGCTCTGTACCAGCTGTGCCTTCAATATTGTAAGACTTGTGTAAATGTATTAAGCTTAAAACCAGGTTTTAATAGATATTCAAGGTCAAAATTGCACAAATGCTTTTATTTTGTAAAATGGCTCCTGGTTATTTTTTATAAAGAAATTAATGGAAATGTATTCTCTGTGACTTGCTTGTGTTTTGTTGAGAGAAATCTTACTTTTTTTTTTGAATAAAATGAATTACTATATTAATTTTAGTTGGAAACAACACTCTTTCACCACTAAAAGAACGACTGCTGCACAGACTGTTTATGAAACAGATTAAATTTACTTTCAATGGTTATGAGAAATAAATAGTTCCAGTAAAAAGAGTCACACACACACACCAACTCTTCACCGGCGGCTCAGTGTTTCAGAGGTCGAATACACAACACAGCAGGCCTTCCATGCATCAGCCACACATACACACTCACACACACGTTCACATAAATTCAGGTAATTTATACATTTGAAAAGGTTTTACAGTTTTACAATATTAAACATTTAGCGGTTGCAGAAATCTCCTTTTGTGCATGTCACAGCTGCTCATGTTAAAAAAAGAAGGTATTATTGACATAGTTTGCAGTTAATGGTGGAATAATCCTGCATTCATAGGAGTAATTAAAGCGACATGAATGACAAACAGAAGACGGTTTATTCCAAATCCAGTGTGATAAAGTTTCAGTGAAGCATTCAAACACACTGAAGCAGATCACGTGAAATACAACATGAGGAGAAGAAAAATGTTTTCTCATTTTAAAGCTACCTATGGAGAAATAATTTGGGGAAGGGGTCAATGTAATACAGGATGTACACCATTAATATAATGACAATTTGTCCTGTGAGTACAACAATAATTGTTACATTATTTAAAATGTAAATCTTCCATCTGCATTTGTTTGTAGCAAGCTCTGGTTGTTCAATTATGAACTCACAATATATACTCTAAAACATTGTGAAAGAGGAACTATCCTTCCAAAGGATTTAATTAGTATGTTTACAGGACTATTACACTGTTAGCTGCAAACTGATAAAGATAAAGTTAATTGTTTATACATTAATTCTCTAGGCTATTAATGAGTAAACCATTAGTCATGCTTCCAACATTTGTCTGGCATGTTCTACCCAATCAGCAAAAATCTCTGCAGCTTCTGCAAAATGAATTTGAAATTTTCGTGTAGATGTTGAACGAAAGAGCTCTGCAGTAACAGAATAGCACAGCTAAGATCTTCTCACACTCTTCAACTTGTGATGCATTACTTGTGATGCATTCCTGGTGTAATTCAGTGCAACTTATATGCTACTGTGAGTGTTGAAACATTTGGGGGAATAAGACGATTTGTTTTCTTGCCGACGGGTAGACAAAAAGTACCACAACTGGAGTGTGCACAATCAACATGTGGCTGGGACCAGCAGCTGGTCAAGATAGCTTAGCACAAATAAAAGAGAACGTGAAAATAAAATAAAGGCAGATGTGTAACCATTGGACGAAGCCAGGTTAGCCTCGGTTCAAGTCTTCACGCTCAAATAAGCAGAACTGGCTCCTGCGGCGAGCTTCATACTTACTGTACAAAGAGGGGCATCCCTCAACTCTCACACAAAATGTCAGACATTCCTGAAAAGCACTTTTTGCCAGCACATAGCTGCTGGAATTATCTGAATCAGATGAGAATACACCAAAAATAATTCAAAACAGGGATGGAAAGCACACCAGCTTTTCCCAGTGATTTTGGGAGAGCTTCTATTTGCTTCAGTAAACATGCAGTGAAAAGTGAGACTTCTCAACCGGCTTCATCTGTAGCATCACTGTCAGTCGCAAACAACACATCGGGCAGTTAAACCGAATATTTCAATTTGAAATTGTTTTTAATCTTGTGTACAAATGCCAGAGAGCAGTGGTCTAACCTAGCCAAGTGGAAAACAACCATATGGCTTTGGAAGCCACACTGGAGAAGTCCGAGGGTCCCAGACACAGAGGACACCTCTTAATACTATTGGGCACCGGCCCCTGATTCCAAAAACATCACGTTGAGGGGTCATTTAAAAAACACATTTACTGCAGTGAGATTCCAAAGCACCGACAAAGAAAGTGTAGCTTGCATTTTTTTTTAAGCACTAAAGTGCTGGCAGTTTTTTGAGAGGTCTCAGGGAAGGTTTGAAGGCTTCCTGTGGGACGTCACTTCCTGTTCAGCTCTAACATTCCTCTTTCAACTGCGCACACCCAGCCCCGCGCCCCCTCTCCTCCATTTGGTCCCATTGCTGGATGGTCAAACAGGACAAAAAAGAAGAAGTTGATTGGACCGTGTGCTTCTTAAACCATCAACTTATAAATGCTGCCATAATCAGCTCAAAGTCCTGCTGTTTGAGCCACAGTGCAACCCCCCCAGGGCTCTAGAAGAAAGGTAAACTGAAATGTTATTGAAACGACGAGGAATCCTGAGGCACCGTCATTTCTGCCCCCGCCATCTCACGTCACGGCCTGTTTGAATTTGGAAACGTCGTGGAATTCAGTCACGGAAGCTCAAAGACAAACAAAACAAACTCCAAATATATAGATAAAAATATACATATTTATAAAAGAAAGAAAATTAAAGAAGCTGAAGCGTTTTGGTCTCCAAGCACGACAACAACAACTTGGATCACAGCGCCGACATCAGTGAAATTCTAACTCAAATGAAGCCGGAGAATCGTCGTCAGGAGTAAAACAATAGTCACCTTTCTGACTGCATAACTGTGCATGGCGTCTCGAGTTCACATCATGCACACACACACACACACACACACGGTGTGTTAAATACAGACAGTAGTAGTTTAGCAGCAAATAATTCAATCTCAAATCCCCCCAATAAATAAACACAGTTTCCAAATAGATTTAACCCAGAGTCACAAGCTCGGAGGGGTGTGTGTGCGTGTTCATGTGTGTGTGCAGGTACAAAGGGGAGGTGGGCTCATGCGAGAGGTTGGTGGGAAGTGATGAAGGTGGGTAGCCGACCATCTTCTTCACCAGACATTAGAAGAGCATGCTCTGCCTCCTGTTGATCTTGCCGTTACCTGGAGAGAAGGAAAAAAATATTTTAAAATGCAATACCCATACTCCCTCGGCTTTACATTAATAACGTTGTAATAAACAAATTTTATCTGTAATTAGGATCCCTAAAAGGTATGTTATATAATGTCTTCTTTAGTTCTGGAGGGAGATTCACAGTGTTTGAAAAATGATAATAATAATGATGTCATTGGGGTTATTTGGGTTTTGGCTTGAGACTTGAAATGCTTTTACTAAAGCTCTAAATTACACATTGGAGACATGTGGTTTGCAAGAAGCACGGGTCCAATTAAAGACGCTGTTCCAGTTGCACTACAGGAAACTAAAACTAAAGGTCAGGGTATCTGGGACCCTGCTGCTTCAGACTCCCTCTTGTCTGTGTTGAATACCCGAACTGAAAACCTCCTCACTGGAGTATCTTTAACTACTATAATCAAAAGACAATCCAATAGGAGTCGTTGGGCTTTGACCAGATGGATGTTGAGTAAAGTTTCCTGATTTTTATTTCTTTCCCAATTGAAATTTCCAATGGGCTTGTTATTTCTTACCTGACTCCGGGTAAGAGGAGTTCCTGTAACCAGGGTCCCTCTGCAGCTGCACTTCCTTTAATGTGAAAATTGAAACACCTGCGACGCAGAGGAGAGGTTTAGTCTAAAGACATTAGCAGGGAAGAGAAAAAACTAAATGCAGTGAGAAGGCTCGAGAAGGGCGGATTGCAGCACTCACTTTCAGGCAGTGTGTGAACTCTCGTCCCGAGCTGCCGGAAGTGGGAATGTTTCATGGCCTCTTCAGCTGAAATCCTCTTCTTGGATTCGTACTGCAGAGACAGAAACAGGAACCATCAACCATCTTGTGAAGTTGGCAGTTTTTAGTCTAAAATGAATGATTCACTCAGATAAACTGAGATGAACTTGACCACATTAGAAAGAGGAACTTGGAGTAATGTTCACTGGACACCCTACACATGGGAGAAACCTGACAGTGGTGGGCCTCCTGCTGTATATAACTGGTACTGAAGGAATTCATTGCCAAAAACAAATCGAGTGGATTATAATGATAAAGGATTACCTTGTGGTCATGTATCTCCTCGTTTTTTTGTAACATGACCCAAAGTTTACATTAAGGTCATGTGATATATCATGTGAATGTTCATGCACCTTAAGATTCAATCAAGCACTTTTTTTAATGTTTGTGTAATAATGATTAGAATTCAGTGCTTATGCTGCTATTTATGCATAATTATATTTCAAATTGGTTTCATTTAAAAATGAAACAGGTTTGAAATGAACAAGACAAGTCCGTTGTGACTGAATTGCATTATGGGTATTATGTGGTAAGCAGAGACTTACTCTGAGGAAAGCCAGCAGCAGCTCAATGCCTTCGCCGTCCAGCCTGCAAGAGACAAAAGGAAGAGCACCGATTTAGTGGACAGGAATGTGGGGGCTCATGGGAGGAAGGAAGCGATCTGTGAAATGTTCCACAGGATTTCCTGCCTGCGACACAGATGCACACTATTATTGTATACGCGTGAAAGGGCGGGCCACGGGTGCGTAAAAAAAAGAAGCACAATGTGCACACATAAGTGTGTACGCGTCCATAAAACGCAGGGCGGCAGTACCTGGGAGCGTGGTTGATTAGCGGCTGGGGCTTGTATTTGGGGAAGTTGTGGGATTTAAACTCTTCGATGGAGGAGATCCCTGGCCAGTTCTCCTCCTTTGGCGTGCCTGAAATCAGAGAATCACTGTCAGTCAGATACACGAGGTTGTGCCGGGCGTGGTTGAACAGATGCCTCGAGACTCCGGGAGGTTTTCAGGAGTCGCTCACCCAGTAACCTGAAGATGAGGTGCAGCTCGTCTTCCACCGTGGAGCCGGGAAACAACGGCCGACCTGCAGCCATCTCATAGAATATGCAGCCAACCCCCCTGCACGCACGCACACAGACACACACACACACACAGGATTGATACCCTTTATTAAAATTATTATTGTTGATTCTAAATGTTTGCACTTGATAAACGGCTCAAGTTATATAATGAATTTGACAGGAATCATTTTTCTGTGATAAACCCCGTGATTTATGTAGAAGTCAGTAGTAGATGCGAGACTCGTACCACATGTCGATCTGTGTCGAGTACTCGGAGGATCCCAGCAGAACATCAGGGGGCCGGTACCAAAGAGTCACCACCTCGTTGGAGTAGGTTTTGGTTGGGACGGACTTGGCCCTCGCCAGCCCTGCCAAGGGACAACACAGATTGTTTACACAGGGGAGAAGCATTGCATCTGTAGAGAGCAGAACTGGGGATAATAAAACGCATCTTCACACAATATCCAAGCTTAAATTCAGGATTTTGCTGCAAAGGACAACGGGAAACCATTCTAAGTTCTCAGAACTAAAAAGCTTCTGCCGTAGTTCCGCTTACCGAAATCAGCTAGTTTGAGTTCTCCCTTTTCGTTGATGAGGAGGTTCTGGGGCTTCAGGTCCCTGTGGAGAACTTTCCTCTTATGACAATACGACAGCCCTCGCAAAATCTGGAACAGGAAAACCTGCAGAGATGTGTGGAAAAATGTGATGGGAAACCTCCCTCGGTTCATCACTGCAGAGCATAAAATGTCCTTTTACTTGCTATATATATATACGTGTGTGTGTGTGTGTGTTTAATGAAACATAGAAAAGCGGATACAAAAGCCCTCAGGGATTACAAGAGAGAATTTCAATACTATTACAATAAGTGAAGAAGGCAAAATATGAGAAATCTCACCTTCACATTGTGCATGCTCATTATGTTCCCACAGTCGTCCATGTACTGCTTCAGGTCCTTGTCCTACAGGGAGAAATCACACCATCAGACAGAATGACACCCTGCCATCTCCTTCCCCATATAGTTCCCCTCGTCTTTCGGACTCATCAATCCTCTGTTTCGAATGGCCATCTCTGATGTGGGTGTTCGATCAGTGTTGGTAGAGATCTGGCTTAGATGAACCAGAATTTTAAGTTTGCATCCTCTATCTCCGAAAACCTTTTTTGTCTTTTATTACATACTTTTTTTAGGGGTGGGGGAGGGCACCCTTGTATATAGGGGAAACACTGATGTGCACAGCGTATCCTGTTAAGGGTTGCGGGTATGTACATTTCGCCTATCTATCGCAGGGCAACATTTGAGTGATCCATAACATTTCGGGAGAAAGCCAGGAACAGAAAGAGAACCTCAACACGGGAGGTCCCATCCTGGAACTCAGCGCAGGGCCCATCTTGCTAGCCACATTAAAAAAAAATGGTGCAACACAAAGGAATGAGTCTCACCAGATACTCGAAGACGAGCGTGAGGCTTTTGTCAGTGTGGACGATGTCGTGAAGCGTCACGATGTTGGCGTGTTTGAGGTCCTTCAGTAACGACACTGCAGACAACGACAGACGGATTGAACACTGTATCATCACAAAGGCCCCATGAACCCAATTTCATAGACAAATAAAAATAAAAATATATTATGAATAAACTTTTGGAAAGCGAGAGTACCTTCTCTGATGGCGGTGCATGGCGCCCCCTCCTCGTGCTCGAGCCGGATCTCCTTCAGTGCCACCAGGTTGTCCGTCAGCTTGCTGCGCCCCTTGAACACTGTGGCGTAGGTTCCCTGAACGCAACACAGAACGTTGGTTTGAATATGATGGACTTAACGTGAGCTGTTGAATAAATAAATAAGATGGGACATCAGGAATTCCTCACCTCCCCCAGTTTGTCCAGCTTAATGTACGTCTCCAACTTGCCAAAACCGATCTCCGACTGAGGAAGAGACAGTGGAGAGCGTCACTTTAACCACAGATGTAGACACGATTAGAGTCCCACATTGTACTGTTGCTCAATCTGGATAAAGCTCTTTTCAACTAAAAAACAAGGTGTTGTTATTCCTTTATAAACAAGATAAAACGCTATCTGCTAGGCACCAACACTAACTTCTTCAAGCTTATGAGTCATTGTCGACAGACTACTGACATACGCAGAGCATCAATGACCCTGACAGTCCGTGACCAATGACTATCACACCCCAGCTGAGACTGAAGATCTACTTTGATGGGCTGAAAGCAGGAGGGGAGCGCCTGTGACTCCTTATTAATCCATCCCAATCTCACAGCGGGCCAGTTACCATGGTGACTTGCACAGAGGGAGTCTGCGCCACGGAGCAATAAAAACAAAAAAGGCAGCACGCACACACACGCACACACACACGCACACACGCGCACACACACACGCACACACACACACACACACACACTGACCAGCGAGGCTCTGCGGGAGCGCCGGCTGAGCGGCTGGTCGAAGTGCGGGCTGCTGAGCTGCAGCTTCTCCAGGTACCCGTCTGGGATTCGGATGTCGGCCGGCAGGGACAGGCGCTTGTTGAGGTCCTAAAACACACACGTGAAAAATAGGTTTTAAATGTTTTGACTTGTTAGGGAACTCATGATGACATTTGTGGGGGAGGAGGGGAGCTGTGGTGTTTTAGGGCACGGAGCGTTTGCATGTAGCTTTTATGAAATACACTGACATCACCGCCACGTGAGAAAATGTACCACTTCGTGCCTGTTTCAATAACAAGCAAGACAATGTAGGCTACTGCTCGCACGCACACACACACACACACACACCTGTAAGCAGAACAGCGAGACAGAACAAGTAAAAACAAACCACACGTGCAGACATTATTCTTTAAAGCTTGTACTCCGTCTATTAACGTCAACATTAATGAGCTTGTGTCGTTTTGCTGCGGATGAACGATCACATCTATTCCAGGATCAAAGCTAGAACACATGGGATGGAAAACAACTGACACAATGCCAAGAAGATGTGGGAGAAACAAGGGCGAGTAAAAATACAGCGGGAGAAGACGTCGCATCTGTTTGCTCATTGTGTGCCTTGTCAAGTTTTGGCCTCTCCAAAAATACCATCCAGTCGGCCGCTCGCATTTCATTAGTGCCGCGCTTTGTGCTCTGGGAGAAAGCTGCAGAGACGTATCATGACGAGTGACAGCTCAAATAGAAGCTGCAGCTACGTATAGCATATCGGGGGGTCTAGAAAAGGGAGGGATTTATTTTAGTAGAGTTCTCTTGAACCTCTGCCACATGTCTCTAAATTGTCCCATGTCCAATTTCAGATATTTGGGTGTTGGCCTGTGGACCAGACTAGACAGATTCAAAGATGGTTTTGATATCCATGTCAACAGCCACACTTACATAGTAAATGTGAATAGAAGCAAATGGGCACTTAGTTCAACTACTTAAAAAGAATGATTCCTATTTATACATCAATTTTAGACAATTGAAGCTTCCTTAAATGAAATGGAAAATGATCGGCTGCTGGTACAAATGGAATTAAAATATGCAATAAATAGGTCACTGTGTGTTTGTCAAAGCATCAAGGCTGTTTTCAAGGCTGATTTTGTCACATTGGCTCCTCTGCCAGCAGGGGGCAGGAGGCCCCCAGGATGAGACACTCATCCTCTTCAGATCAAACCCCAACTCTCCCGTTTCAAGAGGTTTTTATAACAGCTTGAGTGAAAGAATGTAACAGATACGTGATAAATGAGTGGTGGCCTACAGCCTGAGTGTCTCAGTGAATTCATACAAACCCCCCCCCACCCCCGTGAAATTATAAACATGCAGGCCCAATCATGGGTTGTGTGTGAGTTACATTGTCTGAGATACCCTGTGGGCCTCAGAGGCCATTTTATCATCTTTGATCCAGCGGGTGTTTAAGAAGCTTCTTCTGGTTGGGGGGGGGGGGTCTGCGTCTAGACGATATGAACAGCACATCAAAAAGGTCCTACTGGAGGGGATGCCTTTGCCCTGCTTCGGGGGAGGACTCTAAAGATGTCTTAAATGGTATATTGCCTACTGAAAAGGTATTTTTTGGCATTTCGTAAATGCAAATGCAAATAACTTTGTCTGTATAAGAGGAACAAAGAAGACGCCCCCCCCATCACCCACCATCTCCCACGAGCCTTAGGGGAGAGAACGGGAGCAGAGCAGAAGGACTGGAATAGTGCCCTGTCAGCCTTTTTTGCGGTTAGTGAGCAGCGTGTGTGTGTGTGTGTGTGTGTGTGTGTGTCTCGCCTCCATGGAGATCCTCCGGTGGAGGCGGTTTCTCAGGCAGACGCCAGTCGGAGACTGAACCTCGTCTGAGGACGTCCCCGACGCCTGGTCGCTCTCCCCATCAGAGCCCATCTTCAAGTTCTCGTGCACAATATCTGAAACAGAATGAGAGCAGCACAATGCTTTAAAAGACAAACAGGGTACAAAGTGTTTCAGTTTCAACACTTTACTCAAAAAATTGTATGTATAAGACTCTGTGTAGTTTATAAAACAGTATAATGATTTACTGATCAGAATATATTAGCTTCCTTCTGACCCCACTGTCACCTTTGAAGATGTAACCTTTCTCTCTAACACACCAAAATATTAAGATCCTTAACCAGCACCACTTCCACCAGCGCAATGAAACTACTACTACTGCCATAGCACTGCAGGAGCAAACACACTAATGTACAAACCACCCCCACTCCCTCTTAAACACACACACACACACACGCACACGCACACGCACACACACACACACACACACACACACACACACACACACACACACAGTTAATGAGCAGCCATGGTTGAGCAGCTCTCTGTCATCAGGGTGTCAGAGCCGCCAAGCATGTCGTCTGTCATCAGAGGTAAAGGCAGAGCACAGAAATGAGAGAAGAAACCCTTCTTTTGTTGATGCAAATCATGTCTTTTAATTATTTTAAAAGAGACAAAGCGGATTAGTTCTCAAAATATCACATGAGATAATTAATTATCATTTATTTGTCAAGATGTTTGTAGAGAATCATTGTGTTTTTGAACCCAAACAAAGCTCTATTCATGCGACTTATTAACAAACTTCTCTTCACACGGTTAGGTTTTATTTTTATCCTCTGCGGATGCAAAAGAACACTGAATGTGATCCTGCAGGTGCTAAACACACAAGGTCTTCTCAGATTAAAAGGAGACGCTGACCCACTTTTAGAACCCCAAACATTTTCCTCTGGGGGCTGACTCGTTCAATTCCATTCCGCCTGTCACTCGGGTTTCCACAGATGATTGTTGCGAGGTTTTGATTGCTGCTAATTTGGCTTTGGTGAGAGAAGAACAATGTTGTATACTACAGGAGGTCTTAGACGCCGGGGGTAGGCCGTTAATGATCGGTGCCATTTGTGTGTTGTTCCCCCATCGCCGTTGGGCAGAAAAGCCATTAAAAACTTGCAGGATGTTCTAATCCAAATAAATGAATAAATTGAAGAAACCGGTCCTGTCGGTTTTGCTTGAAAAAGAAACAGGATTTAGGAGAAGGTGAAGAAAATTGGGAGGAAAAGGAAATTCTTGCAAGGTTTATCTTTCCTCATTTCTTCATCTATTCTTCTAACCTTTAGAAGTCCCATTTATCAACTTGAAAAGCAAAATTGGTAGAGTGCAGATCTCTTCCAGGTGTGTCTCTCTCTCTCTTTCCCCTCCCACAGAGGGGGCCAAGTCTCACTCAATTGTTCCTCAAAGCTGCCTTAGAGTCAAGACAACATGAACAGGGATTTATTCATTTTACGTGGTGCCAAACTGCATTGGATCATAACTTTTCTATGGATGTCAGTTTTTAATGCCACAAAGAAAAGTTCAAAATGCCACCCGCAGTAGACTGGTAGGGCTGTAAAAGCCTTTTGCTGCTGAGGCAGCTGCCCCCACTGGCCCGTAAAGAGGAGACAGCGGTCAATGATGGTATTAAACAGTCAATACAACTCTGTTATGTGTACTGCGCAATCAGATTGATCGATTTCTACTTGTGCTTGAGAGCAGCGTGTTCACATTCAGCATTTCTTCTAACCGCAAGGACCAACAAACTCATCGTCCTACTGCGACAGCACTTGTCATAACAATAATGTGAGTATCAATGGAGGACTGTCAAATGGGCTCTTTAAATTTATGAAAACAAGAAAATAATTTATTTCGGAAAAAATAGTATGATTTTTTAAGTTTAAATTATTAAGAGATTTACACACATGGTCAACAATTTTCAGGAGGTGCTAGCGACTCAATCAATCTACATTCTGTCATTCCCTCTATTTCTCATTGATAGTGGCGACTCCGCCATTCCCACCCAGCGCCTTAAACGAGTATGTGTGGGATTCAAACAGGACATGATGCAAATACATGATTCTATTTCAGTGAATTCAGCATCACTGTTTACTGTCTTCTGCCTTCGGCACAGAGCTGAATTATGTTTCTGCTATTGGAACATTTCACCTGCTCAAGATCAAGAGAACTGGCTAAAAACAGCATGGCTTTTATTCATGAACCATCCCACGCTGCATTTATCACTGAGGCTATAATCACGATCGCTCATCAAAAACGCATTGAAAAAAAGGCAGTTACATACAGCCCTTTTTTCAAATATTACGTTTTATATTTGCAAGGGAGTAATGAAAGAAGAAGTCGGAGTGAGCTATTTGATGAAATCTATTTTTGTTTTCTGCTGTCATGTGTCATGTACAGCATGACATGAGCCTGCGGTTGCTCATGGCTTGATAGAAATCAACTAATAATTGACTGACCTTTTTTTTTAAAAAACAGCAGGAGTTTATTTGGCTCCACTGTGAGCAGATCAATCACTCTGCCATTGTACGTTTTTACAAAATAGCTCTTCCTAGACTTCTAGGAACTTTACAATGAGCCGTACTTGCTGGTACCCCCAGGTAACCAGGGGTTACGCCAAGGCAACCGGGATCTAACATTAAAAAATCTAACATTATCTTCCTGGCTAATTTTTGTTCATAACAATTAACTCCACATTACAGCCGCTAGTACTTCCAGAGAGATATGGCTGCCCTTATAAGGCGTTCTTGGGGCCTCTCTATACCTAAGTGAGCCTGTACGTGCACAAGCAGATGGATTTGGAGTTGTATTGCTATCATTATAAAACACACAGGCCCCTGACATGTTTGACCACTGTATTTAACCCATCCATCACCTTTTAAGGACCAGTCTTGTTTGTTTACTTCCTGTCTCCATTTTCCTCCAACTTTCCCCATAACTGCCAGATTTTCTTCCTCCTAACTTTCTTTCTGTAACCATCTTGCAAACGACTCATCCTCGCCCCAATTTCTAGTCTCCTCTTCCCTTTTTTGGTCACTTCGATCTCTAATGTTTCTTGCCTTACTTAAAAAAAACATTTCTTTCACTTCCCATTACCGCCATTCTTTTGCTTTACATATTTCTCCATCTCTCTTATTTAACTCGTCGGGTCTTTTGCAGCAGCCGACCTGACTCCAGCTGTTGCTTCAAACACATTCCGCTGCTACCTGTGCATATGATCTCATCTGTCCTACTTTCTGTTCCTTTCAGCCTCCTCTTACTTTTGCATTCCTCTCCATTATCTCCAGCTATTTTATCCCGTCATCTCCTACATAAACTCCAATATTCTTTTCCTCACAATAATATTTTTGCATTACACTCCGTCATCCTATCCAACAGCCAAACCTGATTCAAAAACCCTTACGGCGGTTTTCTAATCTCCCTACATTGTTGTTGTTTGCACGTCTCTTTCCAAAAAAACCCCCACCCACTTTTGGTCTTTCTGTCCTTCCCTCCCCTGCTTGAGAGTGTTCTGTACTTATTCTCTGACTTTCTCTCCATGCTTGTTCTCTTTGCAGTTTTTAGCAGCTTTGCTAATAAGCACACAGAGAATAGCAGGAGTCAGTGGTACATGGATGTCCTACTTAGCTGTCCTCTTTTTGGATCCCAGTCCCTCTATCTAGGCCAGGGTCCAGTGTGAGGCTTGACGGGTCCTCTCTAGTGTATCCCCAGGTCGCAAAAATTTCGATCAGGGTCCACGTCATTAATGAAATAATGAAAATGATTCCACTGCTCCAGGGGTAAAACCTGCTGTTGTTTAACAGTGAAGAGTGGCTGATCATGGGGCTTTTGTGAGAGCAGTTATGAATCTGGAAACAGAAATACCTGTCAGTATTCTTAAAATAATATAGTAAGCAAAAAATGTCAAAATACTACAATTAAAAGGGATTAACAGTCCACAGCACACTGGTGTTTTTTTCCTTCCTTGTCGGTGCTTGACTGAATAGTTAGAAAGCCCAATGGAGGGTAGATTTCGATACCAAACAAAACTTTGTTCTTCTGTTTCCCCCTCCCCTTGAATCACAATCTCAGACGCGCCGGATACTGACTCCTGAGTGACTGAATCCCAAGTCCATCTGTCCCCCTGCGGATGGAGACACCCCGTCTCTCCGGCCAGAAGAGTGCACTCCGCAAGAAGCAGGATGGAAAAGGTCAGGGTCCCGACACGTTTTTTGTTTTGTTCCCGGATGCCATCTGCACTTTCACTAGTCACTTCCTTCCTGGTGAGCGAGTGTTAGAACATGTGCTCAAGTGTGTGTGTGTGTGTGTGTGTGTCTCACCTAGACGGCTGCCGTTGCGAGGCATGGCCATGAAGGACCCCAGGCTGCCGCCGATGACACTGTGCGGCCGGCGGAGGGGGGGCTTCTTGAAGGAGCCGGTATACTGGTGCAGGAAGGAGTGCATGCTGTGCGAGGTGGGGGGGCGCCCGTTCCTCATGAAGGGCTCTGAAACACAACGGAACAACAACTCACATCCATTACAAACATGGCAAAACTAAAACATCATCTCTGATCTCCCTCAACCTGCCGTAGTGCGCTATAAGTATCCAAAAATAACAAATATCGGCCTAAATTAGTGAGAAATGTGTAGAAATAGATCTAATATTCTCCAAAGTTATGTAATGTTGCACCAAGTTGCACCAGGCTCAAGACGGGCAGACTGTTCTGCTTAGAGAGTTGAATGATAAGAAGATACGTCTGAGCGGGTTGAGGACTAAATCTGCATCCCTTTCTATCCCATATCCACATAGTTACAGTTGCCAACAGGTGAATTTTGTTTTGGAAATCTGAGCTATCCAGCAGCTGGTAGCAGTTCCATTCATCCACGATAGCAGGATTGTCAAATTCAGCGCAATAATGTGACTAATAATAAAATATTAGCCTCAGTCATGGGCCCCAACAAGAGAGCAAATCTCCAATCCCAGAAGACTGCCCCAACACGGCACCTGGCGCTGCCACCAGCGGACCGAGAGCACGCGTCCGCCCTTAACAACTAGCTCCCGCAGAGTGCGTTTGTTTAGTGGCTGGCGTGCTTTTACTCCGGTTACATAATTTGATGCAGAGCTACCGACTGGGAGTCCATTACAGCTGTTAGTGACATACACGTTGTAATCTCTTTCCCTTCATCAACTTCTGTGTTTCATAATTTAGATAACTCGTAAGAGCCACCAGACCAGACTGAATACGGTGTGTGTGTGTGTGCGTGTGTGTGATTTTGCATGCCTACTGACAGATGTTTATAAGAGAAGGATGAAAAATCAAACCTGATTCAACCATTTTTATGCTTTTTACAGGATGAAATGCAACTTAAAAACACAGCCTTTGACAAATCTGTGACAGTTTTTCTTTTTGTTTTAAAAAGAACAGATTCCTTTCTTCACTATTTTCAACTCTTTTTATGTCCCCATACAGTCAGTTTGTTGTGTTATGCTATAAAAAGATGATGATGATGTTACACAGTAGATAACTGGCAGAGAGGCCCTCCTGCTAAAAGCTCAAAGAATCCCACAGTGAGACAAAATGAGATAAAAATGCCGCATTACTACCTAATTATTACTTCTAAAGTTCCCAGATGAATGCATTTTATATATATATTTTATCCTTCTAGATTTTGTACAAATTAAGAGTTGAATAAAGTGGATCACGCACCGTTGTCCTTGGTGCCGCCGTCATCGATGGTCATCTGCTCGGCCAGCTCAGACAGCGACTCGTCGATGGTCTGACTGGTGTGCAGCGTCAACGACAGCCGCTTCTTAATCTTCTTCATCTTCTCCATAGCAGGGCGGCGTGTGGCCTGTGGGACGCACACAGAGACACACAGTCCACCTTCAGTCAGACCAGAGAGAGACAGAGTAGACAACTGGAAGCCACATTTAGAGGAATGGTCTTATTGTGTGTGTCTTGTAGATCGACACAAATATGCGCACACACACACAGAGGCTGGGGGATTCCAGGAGCCTCTGTACAATCCAAAATATCTCATCTTATGAATAACTCAAAGCTGCTTTTAATCCAATACTGCAAAAGATTGAACAGCACATGAATAAAGCATGAACTAAGCATGAATAAAGGATGAATATCACAATCTTGAACACAGCTGTTTTCATTTGCACACACATCCGCGCATTTAAAAAAGGAGAAATGAATGACTAATTGAAGGGGTAGTGAGTCAAATCAGTTAGCAGACACCCGCACGCACACACACACACACAAACACAGAACAGCGTTGTGCGAAACGAGTGCGTCTATGTTGACGCAGCAGTCGTCCAGGTCACAGGAAGCACCTTGTGTTGCCGTGTCAACGCACCATGCACGCTCGCGTGTGTGTGTGTGTGTGTATGCGTGCGTGCGGACCGGTCGTTCTGCGGTAGTGGAGGAAATTCAGTGAGGAAACCTGCATCAGAAACGCCCCTCCCGATCCTCAGACCAAAACAAAGTGACCCCTGCCGTCTCGCTCGCTCTTGTCCTCCCTCAAAGTCGTTCGTACCCGTCGTACTCAGGAGACACCATCTGCTCTCCCACACCCCCTTTTGCCAATTTGCTATTCACGGCCAGGAGCTCTTCATCAATCAGTGTTGGGACGTTGTGTGAGGGGAACCTCACAGCGACACACAACCCGGTCGTCAGATTGTAGGATACAAAAAACGCACACATGCACACATTTAAAAACCGTAAATGGAGGAGGATATGACCTGAATTTCTTTGCAGTTGGTAAATGGAATTCATGCATATGAAGTGTTAGTTATGAGTTGGGGTGATGGTGGCGCATGGAGTTGTGTGATGTGCTGGGAGCCGCAAGGTTGGTGGTTCAAATCCTGGCTGCCCCATGTGCCATGTCAAAGTGTCCCTGACCAAGACACCTAACCCCTAATTGCTCCCCAGGCAACACATGGGTTGTGATGCAATGTATGTCGCTTTGGATAAAAGCGTCAGCTAAATGACATGTAATGTAGTTAGAAATCAAGTCTTATATAAATTTTCGCTGGTATTCTTGCTTATACATATTGTATGACTAATTTAAGTTTAGTTAGGTAGATATTGGTCACAATGCCGTTCACTTGCTTAGTGTCACGCCGGGTTTGCATCTCCCCTCCTAGTCCTAAAGGCGCAAAGAATAATGGAAAGATTGAACAGCAGCAAACAGTAAATCCTAACCGGCAGTGAAATGACATCAGATGGAGATATATAATATCATTTATAATGTGTGTGTGTTGGCCAGTGACCCATGTGGTATGTGATTAGCCCAATTTTAGAGCGGAAGTGTGTCATTCCAGCCCCATCGGCATTCAGATCCGCGCCCAGGCACACACGCAGGCACGCACATGCACACACAATCCTGCTTGTAAAACTCTATACAAAAATAACTGCAGTGGAGAAGCCCTCTCTGTCAAACACAAACACTGGTAAACCCCCATAAACACCCACACACTCACTGCGCGTGAAATAAGTGCTCTTTGTCTCCCTTACGGAGGAGGGTAACAGAGCAGGGGTTTATCTCTGCACCAAACCAAAACAAAGAGACTCATGTGATGTGTGTGTGTGGGGGGGCGGAGGGCATGGGGGGGATACAACATGAAAAGCAGCACGAGCAATTTGCCGTCAATAGAGAGACGTCGGAAAAAATATGAGACTGTCGTCATCATCGTCATCTCCAAAAACACACACACACACACACACACCTTTTTGACCCACATTCCTGAGAACAGGAGAGCGTCTTGGGGGCTTGCGGGTATTCCAGGAGAGGAAACTTCAAAGGGTGAGTGAGGCGGGAGACAACAGAAGACAACGCCTAATTACTGACCTAATGATCACACACACACACACACACACACACACACACACACACACACACCTTCCAATCTCTAGTCCTCGCCTTTCTTCCCTCCATTTCAACCTCCTCTCCTATATTCCATCCAACGCAAATACAGAATATTTGTGAGGAGGAGGAGGAGGGGGAGGTGGAAGAGGATGAAGACACAATGACGAGGAAGGGAAGTAATGGGCGAAAGCAAGTGAGTTTATTTCAGAGTAAAGAGCCATAATGGAGCGTTTGTGTTTGGTTAACAGCCATGAAATCACCAGTGTGACTGCAGGCATGTACAGTGCTGCTGAGAGAGCGAGAGGGGGGGGGGGGGGGGGGGCGTTGCTTTTGGCCGCTGGTTTTGGTGTTAATGGCAGATTTGGGAATTAGCAGCATTAACTTTTTAAGTGTGTGCTCTCCAGAACCATTGGACCATAAAGTTCTCGTTCCCTCTGTAGTACTCAATAAAAGTAGGTTTCCTAGATTGAATTAGTTGTTGAGTAAGTGCTTCTCTAACCACCGTCTGCTAAAGCTGGTCGTCTGGTTGCCGTGCCAAAATCTAAGTGAGGCAAGTCGCCCGGTGACGGGCGATTGACAATGACCAGAATGCATTGATGATTGAAAAGCCAGCGTCGAGGTCGGACGACCTATTAAATATCTAACTTTTCTTGAAGAGTCAGTCTTGAAAATCTAGCTGGAAGTATATCTGCGACCAAATCCATTGGCCACTGTGGGTTGGATTATAACCAGCGTGTAGATCTACACAGATGCCCTTGTTTGGGTCGCCTCGGGGTCATCAGGTTTAGTTTGCTGGCTCAGCATAGCTCCGCCCATTATTGGTGCGTATCCAATCAAAGCCGAGTTCAAGCTACCATCGCAGCAGAAAACCTACAAAAATGTTTGTTGAACAAACTAAACTAAAAAGCCGAAGTAGAGTTGGAAGGAGAAAAAAGAGAAACGATGTAAGATGATGTAATGTAGATGTAAAAAATGTACTCAGTAACATCGGTAGGCAGCTGTCTCCGGATATTAGAGAGCCACTTTTGCTTCTCCAACTTTTCTTGTTGAGCCCTTTTGAGGATATAGGATCGTTGAAGGCCCCCTCCTCAAATGGGTCATACCTTCTTTGTTTTGAATGTATTTCATTATAAGATATAGCATTCAAATCTTGTACTGGCACTCCAAATATAAACCATTTCTTTCTAAAATAAGTACATATCAAGTACATATTACCTGACTATAAAAACAGTTTATTATTTCTGTTATTGAAAATGATCAGAATTCTTGGCAGACCATATTAAATCTGTCCATTTTGGGACATTAGGTGCAACCATATGATATAGTTCCCTTTCCCTTCACAGCCTCATCCTTTCCCTCGACATGGGAGGCATCCAACAGACTTAGAACGGTTCTTCTCTGTTTAATTCATCAGCTCGGCTCCACGCCAAACATCCTCTGTATGTTTGCGGTTATCAAATAAGGAAGTTGGTTTTTGTTTTCTCTGCAAACTGTTTTATATTACGAATCGTGGAGAGTGCTTTATCTCTGTGTTTCATTGAGCGATTCCTCCCACATTCTGCGCCCACACGCACCCTGGGAGTCACACATTTGTTCAAAGCAGCGACAGGCGACATATTAATCAAAACGTTTTTGATGAAAAAATGACTGCTTGGCCAAAAATGGTAAAATGCGAAATCTGAACCCACCCAGGTGCTCACTTTTGACTCCCCCCAAGCCCCTCATTAAGAACATGTCTGGTCCTCGCATCACAGGTGGTTCAAATGTTTGCGCCGCCTCAGGCCCACATGTAGCAATGGAAGAGACATGGAGTTTCCCTCATAACCAAGGTGTGCATTACAATCAGAGCACCGCCGCAAGTACTTCAAAGACCACAAGTCACAAAGGGTGTCACCTCGTTAAAGCCTCGGTGCAGCGCGAGTCCCTTCATCTGATGTCTTTCACAACCAGAACTGCGACGTCCGCTTAAATAAAACATAACAAAAGACTCTACAGTCTGCTGCTTGTGAGCATCATCGTTCTGTGGAGGCTTCAACAGGTCTGCAGTTGTCCACTCAATCAATACATGTACTACATATCGTTTCTAGTGTCAAGCAGATTATGCGTTTCATTTGTTTTTTTCAATATCAAACAACAACGTCTTCAGTCTCATTATCGAAACGAGCGGCCCATGTCAGCTGCACCCTGCCGGGTACAGTCACAAGCGTGTGTTTGTGCTGCTATGAGGAGACACACAATCAGCATCAGTGCTGCTAGCCCGGGGCAGTGGGTGCTTTCCACTGAAAGACCCTTTGTTTTGCATGAGAGAAAAATAAAAAGCTTCAGCATGACTGAGCCAGTGGGGCGAGCTGAAATAACCCTGAGTCTGTAAGAGCAGAAAAAGGCCCCAATGTTAATATTAAAAAGGACTTTACATATGGCCAATGAATGAATAATATCACTTGGGTGATAAAGAGAGGAGGAACAGCTTCATCGCGTTTCATGGGACGTATTCAAAGAGAAGCGGAATAACTTTGCGTCCTTGATTCGATCCACTGCTCTGGAACCATCCACTGTATCATCTTAGTTTACCATGTTAGCATGCCAGTGTGTGCCAATTAGCAGTAAACACAACGTACAGTACATGTCACTAGCGTTGCATGTTCATGCGAGGTTTGGACAAATGAACATTCCGACCTGAAGATGACGTTTGATGGAAAGTGATGGGATCATCAAAATTGTTAAGACGAATCTTCTCACGACCAGCAAGATCTGGCAATTGTTGTTGTGCCTTCACATGGATGGCTAAAAACTGAGTGTGAGCACATGTTACTTCCAGGTAAATGACATGTAATGTAATGTAAATGTTGGGTCAGCAGTGATCTGCTTCTCTCAGTGAAAAGGTTAAAATATACTAGGGTGAAGACGGTGCATGAGGACGGTGCATGAGGACGCAGTAACGCAGGTGATGAAGAGGGACCTGAGCCCGATTGCAAAGCTCCTATATTCACCCCTCGATCCACCTTCCATGCTTCCTTGGTAATGGCCTCACAAATGAGATCAAAGATACAAGCGAGGGAGGAGAGTATTAGGAGCAGCCTGGACGGCCAGAGGGCTCCTGGAGTAGAACTGCTGCCTCGCCTGCATTAAAAGAATCCAGCACAGAGGATTTAAGGGTGCTTCAGGACGTTTTCCAACCATGTCCACCTGTGAGAAGGCCTCAGAGCAAGGGATGGGTCAATTAACCCCCCTCCTGAGGTTTGGATTCTCTGTGAAAAAGCTAGATCTAAGCCTGTTGCCACGGCAGCCCACACCGAGACAAGTGGACGGCGTAGGACCACATGAACATTTTGAGTGGCAGAAACTATTTCAGGTTTTCATCAATGAACTGTCATCACATTTGGCTTCATCAGTGACACAGCAATGAATCAAATCGCATATTGGTGCGCTGCTGTCTCTTAATAAGGAAAATATTTATTTTAGAAATATATTTACAGGTGACCCCCCACACACAAATGTTGCATTTCTGCATGTGTTAGTTTTATGCACTTTAGCTTTGTAGGGGGAGGGGGGGCAATACACTTCATCCATCTCATATTACCAAACAAATATTGTGTATTATGTGCAAAATAGATAATTCTCCTAATCCCCCCCCAATCACACACAGGGTAGGGGGCTATGCTACATAGAATGCCCTTTGCGTTAACAACTGTGTGCGAGGAAACTGACAGAGTAAAAAAAAAAGACACAAAAAGAGGCACAAACTCACAAAAACAAACTTTTCTCAAAAGTTGATGAAGATGATTTGGTTGTTTTGCTTTAAAATACGAGAGCAGGCCGCAGCTGTAATGAGTTCTTCAGGAAGCTCCAACGGGACTGTTGGCTTCGTGCCGCTCCTGGAATTTACAGGCGCCGTGCTGTTTGCGTGGTGAAAGCGGTCGTTTGCAGATCCCCATGAAAAACGGAACTGTTCAAACAAGCGACTTGCCGTCGGTGCGTAAAGGCATAACAGCGACCACATTGCTGTCATACAAACTTGCTAACTGCATTTTTCTTCATGGCAATAAAAGAGACTTTAGATAACAGACACACCACCTGCTGTTAACCCCTGCTCCTCTCCTCCTGCCGCAATGATCCGCTACAGTACGTGTATACAATGCCTATTGTGCTCGGGACATCAACACCCTCCTCCGCCTTCGTTACATAACGCTCGTCTGTCTCATTACGTCAACACCAGACTTGTAAGGGTTAACGACAAGCTTCCCGTCCGTCCAACACACACACACAAAAGCACAGTTTGATGAACACAACATGCCAAGAATGTGTGTTTTCCTGTCTGGATGTTTGGTTGGTGAATCCAAAGCACACAGCTGGAGATGGCACATTCCAGTGGAGAGAGATGTGAAACTGTAAGAGCTAAAGACCACACACACACACACACACACACACACACACACACACGTTTTTCCAGTTTTTTTTAAACCATTCTTAGTCTGGCCCCTTGCCGGAGACCTCTTTGCCATGGGTAATCCTAACAGGAGGAGTGTGTGTGTGTGTGTGTGTGTGTGTGTGTGTGTGTGTGTGTGTGTGTGTGTGTGTGTGTGTGTGTGTGTGTGTGTGTGTGTGTGTGTGTGTGTGTGTGTGTGTGTGTGTGTGTGTGTGTGTGTGTGTGTGTGTGTGTGTGTAGTAGGGTTGTCACGATACCAAAATTATGACCAAAATATTACGATACCCGAAACGATACCACGAATAAGATACTAGAAAGAGACTGGCCAGTGTATTAGACCTCTGTGTTCTCTCTCACACAGAAACGCACTCTGCATTAACACCCACTTTGGTTATGACACACACTCTGTCATTATTCTAGTATGAATGAATCCCACCATGCTTTGTCAGGTTTGTGTGTGTGTGTGTCTGTGCCTGTGTGTGTGTGTGTCGAGTGTACACGTACAGAGGGTTGAGAGTGGAGATGGGCTCATAATGCGTCACCTTGACCGGTGGCCTTGTTCGAGCAGATACAGACTCAGAGGTCCCACGCAGAGACAGACAAAGCCGCAGCCCATTCATGAAGTCACTTCCGCCCTCCCATGGAGAGCTCTCACTCTAAACTCAAGGGGTGTCGTTTCACGGAGAACATGCTAAATTATTCACAGAGGCTGACACACGCGTTGACCCCTGTTTCCCCTTTTATTGTCTCTGGACAGAATGAGATGTCTGGATCATGTTTTCACCTCGAGGGATGACATATTTATGTTAATAAGGGACACCGTTGTGCTAATCTTTTCTTTCTGCTATCTGGTTCTCCCCAAGCTCACCTGATGAACCTTAGTTTACCCGACTTTGCTTTATCCAAAAATCACAACTGGCTCCTTGGCGAAACACAGCACAGACCAACAATGGAAAGGCCTGTTCACATTTCCACAACAAGACTTCAAGAATTAAAGAAAGCGTCTGATCGCAGTTCTTCCATTTTGCAGCCCGGTGCATCTGAAATGTTTTTGAGTCTAAAAGTAGAATTTATGTGCTGACAAAAACACAAATAAGAGGCACAGTGTTGGTACAGTCAGCCGTAGCCCACAATCTGCTGTTCAGTACATCCCGTCCTACACAACTCTCGCCATCTGCCTGCTTCTCTTCTTTGCAACCGCCATCGTCAAAATCATGACAATGGAATTATTCTGTGTGCAGTTGAATTTGCTTGATTTCTCGATCAGATGTTCCTGTTTTTTGGAGTAGGCCGCTTTGGCTCCTACGGAAACAGTAAGTCGGTTGTTTCTTTAATCTCAAGCAAGAATCTCTAATCATCCCTCTCTTCCCCACGGGTTAATCACTCTTCAGTCAGTGCCAACAAAGAGCATGATGCGAGCGCCAAAGATAGAAACGGAACAGGTGAATGGTGCACACACACCTTCCCTCACGAATGCTGCGTGGTTGAACTGAGACAAAAAGCAGAAAAGGGGCTCCATGGTGTTTCTGGATTTGAAGGAGGAAGAGGAGTTCTAATGGCCTCCAGTGAGATAGACATTTAACTTCCATACATAGTGTATATAACCTTTTAAGACACAATTTGCGAAATCCCCTCCTTTACTAGCTGCCGGTCTGTACAGTAAATATAGAAGCGACAATACGAAGCCATCACTAGCAGTTAGTTAAATTAGAGTAACACAAAGACTGGATACAGTGAGGAACTACGAGCCCAGACTATTTCCTGGCCGGGCACAGTAACTTCCTGTAGTCAATGACGCCAAACCCGGCCACAGTCCAGCACAAAGCGCTGAAATATAACGTGTGAATGAATGATCTTTAGAGGTGTGGGTTGAGACATCTCAGTGGACAGAGTTCTCCTTGAGCTCCTTTAGCTGAGCTCACTGGCTGCTACGTATGGTTTTGTGTTTTGGTGGACGGACGTGATGGTGGTTTCATCTAACGCTCATTTTAGAAAACAGATAACCTTGTTCCCCAAAAATAAACTATATTGTTTAACGTAAAGGCAATGAGTAGAGCGGTTTCCCTTTGTGTGGCTTGTATGTAGAATCCATGCCCTTAACCAGTTTTCCATTACATAATAATGCTGAGGGGTGTGATTTTAATATGCGTATTTAGAGTCCCCAGCCGACTCGCCCTTTTTTTCTAATAAGTTCTCACACTATTTGGTACTGATGCAGAGTTTTTTTTTAACAGCACATCGGTACTTCTCAGAGTAAAGTACAAAAAAATATGGAAACTGCAGTATCATATTGACACCATCAAGTAGCAAAGCGTTTATTTGCAAGGATATACAACAACTTTGCAAGGGTGTAAAGCTCCGTCGACTTCATGAGAACCAGGGACCTAAACGCAACACGTCTGTTTACTCGCAAGGCTTTCGACATGGCCAACGGAAACATCACAGTCCTTTATTGTTTCCACTGGATAATTGCTTGTCCCAACAAAGGAGACCCCTTAACTACAATCTGTGCAATACGTTATTTTTTTGGCTGGATCATAAAGCAGCCATTCCCGGTCCGTGTCGGTGCACAAGAACCACCGCTGGAACACAGTCTTTTAAAATGATCTTAATTTCCAAATGCGGTTTGATGATCGGGTGCAAAACGCACACAACAGGAACGTTACCCCACAAAACACTTCTACACAAAACCTCTATATTCTCTAGATTGAATAGTAGACAGATCTACACGACAAACGCTATCGCTCTCTCAGGTCCACGCTCTGCACGCTCGACACTCTGTCACTGAGAGAGAGAGAGAGAGAAGGGGCAAACTTACTCAACTTCACATTCCCTGCATCGTTCACATTACTTTCCTCATTAGTGTGTACGTGTGTGTGTTTGTTCGTATAGCTACAAATGTGTGTGATTTTGTGTTCTCACTGCACCCAGCCCACACTAATTGTATTCATTTTTGAGCCCTAGAATTACCCAGACGCCCTTAAAATAAACCCAATGATTACTGCTTCGCCCACATGATGCCCACTGCGTTGCAGTAAAAGGGCAGGGAAACGTTTCCCATCAGCCCCGGGGGCTGTTAGCATGTCCTACTTGTGCGAAATCTAAAATTATTATTACACAAATCAGAATATACAATCGCACACAAACGCTGAGAAAAGTGTGTGTACACTTTTCACACACAGACTCGGGCGGCGAGTTAGCTTGTTAGCTGTCTGGTTGCCATCAGAGGCAATACCCGCGGCTCAACCTACGTTGCAATGAATAGTTTTCTGATCCAAGTTACGTGGGATTTTTCAAAACCAAAAACCTTCCAAACAGCAGCCAGCGCATCTCTTAGGGAAAAGTCGTGTTGGTGGATCTCTGGTGTCTCGACGTCCCTTTCCCGTGTTTTCATGCATCGACGGAGTTACTTCTTGTTGTGGGTTATTAATTGTTGTATAATGTTATCACCATGACTCAATCTCAATAGACGTAAGAGAACTAGCTCTGACTGCTCCTCGCTCAGCGCTGAGGTGTAAAAATAAATTCTGCTGCCCGCCGAAGAGGAATATCAGTGGTTACAGCTAGACACCATTATGTGAAAATCTCTACCAGCATGCCAGTTGAACTGGTATATAACCCGCAGCGCTACACACAGTCAACACTTTCATACTTAAAATGATGATGCACTCACTGAACCACATACCAATGCACGTGAACCCCCATATAAGAAGGGGAAACACAGACACAAAACACTGATCAATAAAACATTGCACACACGTTGGAGTTATATAAAAAGGGAGAGAGAAACTGGGCCGGGGATAAAGAGAGAGACAGCAAGGCCTGGTTGTCAATGGCAACAGTGTTTTGGAGGCTGATCATTGGTGCAGGGAGCTCGGCAGCAAAGCATGGTGGGATATGGCCATGCATAGCATTTCAGATGTTTTTTTTTGCCTGAAGTACAGATAGACTTTCATGATTCACATCTGTTTAGCCCTAAGAGTCTAACAATATAGTGATCGGTTGGATCCACGTGCCAACTCGATTGGGACAAGCAGCTCTACACAGCTTCACATTGTGGGACATTGTTCCAAAACCCTGTACAAAGATTTATATATCGAGTCTGATTTCAGCTCAAGTTCAAGGGACCCTCGAACAATTCAGCCCTGGACAGCTTGAAAAATGTGACGTCTTTAATCAAAGCCGCCGAGGCCTCGTGCTTTAAGGTCGTAGCCCGCAAGGCCGAGACAACCCCTAACAACCTCGTCAGGGTTACTTTGTCAGACTTCTTGTCTCAAACTCAAACCAATCACAGGCCTCAAAACGGCCCTATGCTCGGCGACGGGTCACTCGGCCTGTCCCATCCCTCGTCTGGCCGTCCCCGAGTAAATGAAAGACGACGTGTTTGTACGCGGATTCACAGCGCACGCTCTCGTGTTCCTGCTGCAGGCGACATAGTGCGGAGACGGATCAATACCAACGCTGCTATAGGTTCCACAGACATGGAGGTTGGGGTGGGGAGGGAGCTATGTCAGGGTAATTACTTCCTCCTCCGGGGGTGTAACACTCTCACAGCCAACAGCCTACATCTGAATGTGGGTCAATATCTTATACACTCACACACAAATGAGCAGCCAGTTGATGGAGCATAGTGGAAGTAAATCCAGGTCAAACAGGAAGCGGAAAGGGGCCCAAATGGACCACGGGTGCTTCGCTGCCATAGTGAATAACGGTTAGTCGTGTAACCGGGTGTCATCTGCTGTTGAATGATACGGGGGCGATATGACGCTACTATACTATTGTGATTGACAACTGTGTGTGTGACGTCTGATCAAATGAAATATGAAACGTGTTCTCAAGGAATTCAGACATCAGTTTCTTATCTCAGCGTTATCAAGGCAAAGGCAGGGTGGTGCGTTCGCGTTGTGTCGGATTTAGCATACACTTGACGTGTCGACACAATACACAGTAAAGGCTAAGGAATTTACAAGAAGGATGTAGTGCACTGTTATCTTCCAACTTAAGCTGAAATTTTGCACAAGCACGTCAATGAAAGGGGCAGAAAAGAGTGAAAAGTCAGCGCACAGTCCGTCGTTTTGAATTCATTTTCACACGGGTCATATCAGAGGACGGTACTGCAATATGTTCTAGGACGCTTTCAAGTGCGCAGGAGGACAGGTCGCAGGACTTCTAACAGCAGAAAAATAAATGCCTGCCACTGGAAGAACAAGTAACTGCCTCAAAGTGAAAGGATAATATCACTGTATATACAAAATGCATTTGAATAAGTACAGCTTGTTATGAATCAGTGATATGAGAAGTGACACATAATGACGTACAAGTGTGTGTGTGTGTGTGGGGGGGGGGGGGGATCCTTTTCATTTCCGATTTGGAATGGCTTTCCTGCATTATTGGTGACAACAAGACGCCCCTGAAATATCAAATAATGCAGGAAAGTTCTCCCCATTCTCCTCGGCAGGACTATATTTTCTTGGTACTCAAATAATTAAGTCCAGCAGTTGGGGTCATTAATACAATTAAAAGTACATTTAAATGATGGCGGTAGTGGAGGGGGTGTAGCAGCCAATATAGACTACAAACCAGATTATTGGAACCAAAAACAATATATTTTTTAAGAAATACGCACAAGGCGCGGACACTAATTAAACTGCACCGACCTTTAAAATATTATATTAATATATGTCTGGTTGAATTGTTGTCAAACTGCAGTTTCCTCTGTGTTGACATGTCGACACGCAACTATACAAGGCTGCGATTCGAGCATCCACGGGACATGTAATGCCACAGAGTCCATTATCGGACAGGCCGTGTGGTAATTCACGCATGACGTTTGAGCATATTTTACCTGAATAGGGTGAATTCCGTCGATTCACGCCGTCTCTCCGGAGCAGCCAGGCCCGGGCGCGCTCCTCCGCTTCCTTCGCCCACCAAAGGAACGTTAGCTCGGAACACAGTTCCGTCCGTGTTCGGTTTCGGCTCCAGACGAAAGAGAAATATCCTCCAAGACACACGGATACATGTGAGGGGCTGGAGGACAGGGCGCCTGAGACTGAACACCCCCCCCCCCCAAAAAAAAATATTGTTTATGTGGGGGTGAAAGCAGTTTAAAGAGGCTGGAGGAGGATCTGTGTCGACTGAAGAGAAGGGAGGGGTGTAAACAAGCTGCCACTTACAGTGTTGTAAAACTGTGGTGGACATTTTCCGGTAAAATTTCAAAATAAACTAAGAGAAATGGTGTAAACAAGCTCCCACCAACCATAACACTGTGGTGGAAAACTTCCGGTATCATTTCAAAATAAATGTGTGTGCGCGTGTGTGTGTTATATGTGCTGTTAATTGATACACGCTTAGAACAATGCAATAATGACGCTTTTTAGTATTCTAAGATCACAACATTTTTACCTTGTCACATTCAAACGTCAATTCAATACATCATACACTATGAATGTATTTCATAATGACAATGATACAAATAGAAATACAAAAATATAAGTACTCATCACCTTTCAAATATATTCAAAACGTAAAGATCTAATAAATGGCTTGATAGTAAATATTGTACCAAAGCAATCTCAAGGGATTACTTATTAGATGGCTGTCCATTTACAGTTGAAAAGATGTTTGTTGTGAATAACGAACTCCCCCTTCACCGAATTAATAGATTTGATTCATTATTGTATTTGAAACGATTCATATCAATATTAATAGCGATCATCATATTAGTGACAAGCAGATATAGGACAATAGACATCAGTCGGACACACAACCATAAACGAAGCGAGCACCACATTTTATCTTTGGTTGTTGGGCGACACCTGCTGGATGAAATGACAAATACTACCATCTCTGTACACTGTTATTGTTGGAGCATGTCCTGATATATCTATCTCTATAGCTTCTGCTGTCAAACAATTACAAAGGAGGTCCAAACCCTATGTGCTGCTGGAAGCATGGACATATTTTGCATTTTTAATTACTTTTGCCGTCTGTTGTCAAGTTGTCGAACGGGTTTGTGGGTGTGACGTTATCCGCCTGCACTTTGCCCCAGTCACACCCACTCTCTCTGTCCTCGCTGATACTCCGGGAGACAACCTGCCTGGAAGATGTCTCGGGCTGCGGAAAGACTCAGACTGCTGATCAATCATCTCGATCGACCACCCGCCACGATCGTATCCTTTCCCGTAGGCGTCGTTTATGTCTGCCGGATCACCGCGGACGGTTAGCGGGACAGCTGCGCACCTAGCGGTGGGAAACCTCCGGACTGGCGTCCCTCAGTCGACTGCAGGCCCTTAGTGACATTGGGAGCAATAAGGGAGGCGTTTACTGACTCTTGTTATTATTTGTAACCATAATGCATGAGCATTTCCCCCCGATAGCCACAGTAGCAGGGACACCGTGCCTGTGAATAGAGGGGTCCTAATCGCTTCTGTAGCCTCATGTATCGTAACTATAGCTATAGCTAGCTGCTGTGTGTACGTTTGTGTACGTTTACTGTTTACTGTCAGAAATATATGTGTGACATTTACGCCAGACTGTGGCTTTTCATCTGCCCAACGTTTTATGTCCGACACACTTCAGTCAGGGTACAGGAAGGCTAACGTTAGCATGTCTGCTTCAGGGTCGCTCAGTAAACTTGAGCGTTTTATCTTTCATTAACAAGTTAAACTGTAAAGTTATACGTCGACGGCTTTTCCGTTCGGTTCCCCTCTCACACTGTCCTAACTTTGGGTGTCTCCTTTCCTTGACCCCTTTCTGCAGACAGCTCCGCCGACTTCAGCTCAAGCCTTCAGCTACGGTCCTCCTCAGAGACTGAGGTAGGGCTTAAGGTGATCTCTTCACCTTTAAATGACATCTTTATCTCTCATAGTGTCCCGCTTTACTGCGAGGAGTTCAGAGAACACATGTTTAGTGTCAGTTCATGTTCGTAGAGAAGAGTCGTATCATGTCCAGCATGTTACTATATACTGTCTCTGCTGTGAAACGTGACATAACATTCAATGCCTCTGTGTCTGTGATTAGGTGAAATAGCTTGGATTCATTAGGCAGGTCTAAGTACTTGTGATTTTGTAGGTTTTTTTATTCTGTTTAATATTTTGTACTCTGTGAACCGTGAGTCTGAAATAAAAGATTGATTGTCACCATTGGCAGTATTCAGAGTCAACAACTGTAAATGACTGTAAATCCAATATGACTGGAATGCGGCCTATCAATCATTACCCATTTATAATACCCTGCGAGAAGACAAATGTTGATATGGTTGCTTGTTATCACTTTCATTGCGTAGATACACCGACGATACAGACTTGCTGTCCCCAGACCAGCGACTCTTCTATGAGAAAAATGGTTTCATCCTCATCAAGAATCTGGTGTCTGATGAGGACATCGACAGGTTCAGGTGAGCACCAGAGACTAAGAAGAAACAGTAGTGGCTTTACAAAGTGGTGGAACTTTCAAACCTCTAAAATGCATTACGGCCGTTATGAAGAACCATAAACTCACTATAATAATTAGGGCTGTCAACATAAACGCATGAATCTATGCGATTAATGTGGTCGAGATTAATGCAACAATATATTTTAACGGAAACAAAATGGCCGCTAGCTGTCAGTTGCATAAAAATGGAGAGAGCTTTTTGCATTGGAAGTCAAATAAAACAGAGGCGGGACAGACCTACAGCGGAGAACTGTGCAGAGGAATTACTCCACGTGTCAGACAGACAAGCTCGCTGCTACGTCAAGTTAGCTGCTAAGCTACTTCCATCTCAACGTCTAACGTTACCCTGCGTGGCACACAGTCTGCAGAGGACCACAACCGTGTCCCTAAAAGAGCGTGGTTTGAAACTGTCCTGGCTGAATGTGGGGAGATTTTTGGTCCTTCAAACACAGCCGTTATGGAGAGTTGGGAACAAAGTGCACGAGGACAGCAGGAAGAGTCGCTAGTTCAGCATGTTCCACCTGGAGGAATTCTGCCTCCATGATGATCAAATGTGTGTAGTTTTGTGTTTAAAGTAACGTTAACCTTATTTTTAAGATTTATTCTTTAGAAGAAAAACAAATATTCATTAAAAGCATTGTAACAACAACACTAACATTCATTAATCGCCATTAATCGAGATTAATGAATTTCAAAATGTGTGATTAATTAGTTCTTTTTAAAAAAATCTATTGACAGCCCTAATAATAAGACAAATATTGTATCCTTACGGTATATTTGCATCAAAATGTCAAGTTCACTATCAATTCATGACCACAGTGAATCAATATGTTTGTTTATTATAGACCTCAGGTGTTTGGTCAGGTGATGAACATGATCCATGTGTTCCTCTGCCGTCCCTCAGGCAGGAGTTTGAACGGATCTGTCGACGGGAAGTCAAGATTCCAGGAATGGTGGTGATGAGGGACGTGGCAATCGTTAAGTCAGAGTTTGTCCCGGATCAAAAAGCGGTCTCCAAACTCCAGGACTTCCAAGAAGATCCTGAATTGTTCCGGTATTGCTCCTTACCACAGGTACACACGCACAAACGCAAACATTTTGTTTTTTACACTCAGGTTTTTAGAGGCCCCTTCCAGTGGTATTTGCACCAATTCTCCACAAACACAAACCTATGCCAATAAACACTGAAACTGATCCTTGTTTAAATGAGCATGTGTGCTTTCCTTTTCCAGATACTAAAGTATGTCGAGTGCTTCACCGGACCGAACATTATGGCCATGCACACAATGCTGATCAACAAACCTCCAGATGCAGGTACGGAGCTATTCGTACTCTTAACCAGCTGTATTTTGCATCTGTAGAGAAACTGGAAGCGACCTGGACACGGGAACTGCTGTGTCGAGCCTCATCCAGTTCAATCAAAAACGCCCACCGACTCGTTTCAGGTAAGAAGACGTCTCGTCACCCGATGCATCAGGATCTGCACTACTTCCCCTTCCGCCCGGCCGACCGGATCGTCTGCTCGTGGACCGCAATGGAGAGGGTGGACAGGAAGAACGGCTGCCTGGTCGTCCTGCCGGAAACGCACACCAGCACTCTGCGCGAGCACGACTACCCGCGGTGGGAGGTATAGAGCACGCGACATTCCCCATGACACGAGGAACGCGGCAGCAGGCTAACTGTCTCGCGTGTCCTCAGGGTGGCGTGAACAAGATGTACCACGGAGTGCGCGACTACGACCCGACCCTCCCCAGGGTCCACCTGGAGATGGAGAAGGGCGACACCGTCTTCTTCCACCCGCTGCTGATTCACGGCTCGGGCATGAACCAGACTAAGGGCTTCCGCAAGGTACCACGTTGAAACGAAATCAATAAAGACAACGGGATGAGAAATATTAACATTTAAAAGTGGTAACATTTGGGAGTTAAAACGTGTGCGTGTTTGTGTGTCCAGGCCATATCCTGCCACTACGCCAGTGCTGACTGCTATTACATCGACGTGAAAGGGACCACGCAGGAAAACATTGAGAAGGAAGTGAAGGAAATCGCTACCAAGAAGTATGACTTGGACGACGAAATTACCTTCAAGGTCAGACGTTAACATTCAACAGCACATCCGCTTCAAACTTTTCTTGCCACAACCGCCAACACAATCAGAGATGCAGAGGGCCGCTGATGTGTGGATCATTTATAGCATTGACAATAATGAGACATAATACAGCTGATCGGGTTGAAAAGCACCGTTTTACAGGTGAAGAAATGCTCTGTGCCTTGTGACCTGCTCATAAATAAGCGTTAACATCAGAAAACTTGCTGGTTCATTTTGGGACATAATGTACTTGTATAGGCAACATGCTTAAAGGCAAACTGTTTCTTTTTTTAAAAAACTTTGATTTAGTTGAACTGTCCCCTTAAACGTGGTTTGTCCCCACTACAGGACACCTGGGCTTTCAAAGCCCGCCTGGTGCAAGGAGAGAGGACCTCCCTGTGAAAGTGACACACAAATAAAGCACCACGTCGTGGCAGCGTGACCGATCACAGTCCAACACGCAACATGCAACAGGGCACGTTGGTATGGAGCCAAATCCAGGTCAAAAGTTTTGTTCATTTGAAAAACAAATGTGAACCTGAAAGTTTTGTTGTTGAAAAATACAGCAATGCATTTTGAATACATTGCTGTATTTTTCAATGTTCAACAACAAAACTTAAACTTTCAGGTTCACATTTTTTTTTCAAATGAACAAAACTTTTGACCTGAATTTGGCTTCATACGTTGGCCCTTGCTAACCATGCAATTCCTAATTTGCTTTTTTTCACTTGTTTATTTAATTGAGACCTTGGAGTTTGTGATTGTCGTAACATTTTGGGAATTTAATCTGTGTTATTCTTAAAGACGGCATAAAAGTGTAAAATTATTTTTCAATTGAAAATGTCAGGTTACCTCAGAGTAAATCAATACAAAGTCCTGCAGAATGAGGCGTTGCTGCTACAGGCTGTGTAGCGTTTCCCAGCACAACGTGTCATTTAATTCACCAGAACCTCCCCGGAAAGAGAAGTCCACCATGATTGACAGTAAGCGGATCGTGAGCGTCAGAGAGGTAGAGCGAGCTTGAGAGACGAATAAAGCAGAGTGAAAAAGAGAAAGAATTATGAAGTCTGTATTTAACCATAAATGTACAACTGAATCAACACAAATGGAGGCCTGGACTCAACTGCTGCCTTATAAACGTATCAACAATGTCCGGGTGTCCTTTTGATGGCGAGTGTTTGTTTCCTACATTCTTGCTGTTGCGAATGTCATTCTTAATAACATTAATAATAAATATGAAATCTATTTTAATGATACCTGGTTCCATTTCCTTTCAGGCTTTAGACACAGAAACACACACCAGCCACCTTTGACCTGCAATGTCATATAAGTACAGTCAGTTATCTCATTCGATTATAATTGATTAGTTTTTGCAACATACATTGAATGCCAATAATGTCATAACATCTTGAAAATTGAAAACAATATATATATATATATATATATATATACTTTATGATACAAGAAGCATGTAGATTATGTTGAAACAAATACAGGATCAACGATGCCAAAACTGTTGCTTAACTCCACCTGCATAAACCCAAAGAGGGAAAGACACTGCTGTGATAGGTTTATGATTTAGTTATACATGTATTTATCTAATTTAGCTAATTTGTCCTAAGCTAATTCGCCCAAGTGAGAAATAGCCTGTGTGAACTCTGGTGTTATCCCTGGCAGGATTGTAAATGACGAGAGGAGATCTCCAAACCACAAAGGATTATGGGTAAGAGGATTAACACTGAGAAAGATGAGCAGAAAAAGTCCCATCTTTAAAGACCGGTCTCATCCGCACTGTTGCAGCCTTATCTACAAGAGTGCAGACTGGTGTTTCTCTCACCTGGCAGGATGACAGGTCCAATTCCACAAACACGTCACAGTACATCCCTGGGACTTTTCTAACTGCTCTCAGTGGCCTACATCTGGCTGGTTTTCAGACAAAGGCCCGGTTATTTCCTGGCTCCCCACGCTGGAAAGCATATGAACCGCACAGTGATATAGACCAATATAACACCAAGGTTGCAAACTCATGCACATTTTATAATCTGCACATTTATGCACACAATCACGTTACCGTAGAAATGCAGATGCAACAAATGAGTCTCTCGCACACTCCTTAACTGCCGAAACCTTCCCAGACTGCATATCTGTTACCTTTCCTGTCGTCTGTGCCTAGTTTCCCTCGGAGGAAACGCATACCAGATTTCTTCGACATCACACAGAAGCTCAGAGGAAAAATCTGCGGGAGCTTTGCATCTCTCGCTTAAAGCGAAAGTCCTCTCCTACAGTTCCTCACCTCGCAGCTGGGTGCAACGCTAAGAACCTGAGATCCTTCACCACAGCTGGAATGATAACGAGAAGGTCGGATGCTGCGTGCACACACTCTGACTGTACGTCGTCCACATGGCAATGTTACAATGCACAATGGCAACATATGATTTAGGAAATACATCTGAGCAAGCAGAAGAGCATGTCTATAGCGGTAGGAATTATAATATGTAGGATCATGACCAGTGGTAAATTGAAGTTGTGATATTGTTGTTAGAATAATATCTCTAATATGAATTGTATATCTTATAATTTAAATACTGTATGCATGACATCCATCCATAATGTTCAGCCTGGGGGAAGGATGGTTAAACCTTCCTTGATATATTCCTTCTATATTTATTTTTATGAAGCAGCTAACGTGGGGGTCTGTTTGATATTCTCTGTTTGATCCTAAAGGTTTAAAAGGACCAATGACATCCAGGAGGAATCTTTGATGAGTGACTGACTGGTGGTGAGAGATGTGTCCTCATTCATGTCAGACCATCCACCTTTACATTGACAGCATGTGACCCAAGATGCACAAAGCCTGGGCCAAAGAGAATTATCTCTAAGCTATCACACATATTGGGGGCATTGGACTTATTTTCTTTAAAAAAGGGACTTTACTCAGACTGTGGTTTTTCTTTCTGCTGCCACCTTTTCTTTTTTTAACTCATCATTCCTTGTTTTCGTCTTCCTCTTATGCAACTGGTATTCTAGCAGTCTCCCACCCCTTCCTTCCTTTTTTCTTCACCCACCCTCTTCCACTCTCCCATCTTCCACATCAGTCCTGGCTCATTTCTTCGTCATATGCGTGAAGTCCACTGGAGTTCTTGCTTTTATCTCAAGATGTCCTGGACTCGAGTCTTGGTGCTCCCTTTGCTCACCACCCTCCTCATACTAACCTGTGAGTAACTTTTAGTGGGTAGCTGGGGAAAAGTATTTTTTGGGTGGGTTTTACCTCTTCTGTGGGCGACGAGCAAAAAAGCATTTAGGAATCAAAGTGCTGGTATTTAAGGTCTGTTATTATGGAAACAAAGATTTAAAACTAGTGGGGTTTTGTTGTTTTGAGCATTATTTATTTGTTGGTGTCAGAGTTTGAGTATGTCAAAGTTCATTTTTAAAATCCACATTTTATTTGAAAGTGTAATTCAAAGATTCATGTGAATCAACTGAATCCAAAATTCTGGTCATCAAAGTGAATTGTTGAATATTTGCATCAAAGCTTTAAGTTTCAGTGAAGAGAACAGGTGTCAAACAAACTGTAATTGTGCCTGGAGATGTCCAGTCGTTCTCCAAAAGACAGTCAGTCCCCAAAATGAGACATGCGTCCAGAGGACGGCTGGGACTAAGACCGTTCAGTGATAATGACAAGGAGCAGCATTCATTTCAAATGAGCCACATCAGACCACAGTGAGAAAAGTCAGACAAGACATCTTATCGTTTATCGAAATTATAAATATTAAGGTTGTGGCTGTTTACATTTGTCATTTGTAGAGGAACAATTCGTAATTGTCTCTAACAATAATCTTGTGCGACAGAATTCTATATTGTATGTTATTTTTGTTTGCAGTCTCTTTTGTGTTGTCTTTGAGACCTGGTTTCTAACTGTAAACTGTAGCAGCAATATGTAATATTAATTAATTAATCTTAATTAATTAATAATCTTGTCTTCCGGCATAGAAGTTTATGGTCTATTCTGTAGATTCATGAGGTTTTTGTGGTCCGCTTTAAAGAAAATAAATAATTGATCACTTTTCTGCTCTAAGTGCTTCTTATGCCATTAAGCTTTTTACACCAACCTTTTGAGTATATACTTTCAGAATTCTATACCCACAGGTGAATTGCAATATAGCAAGTCTCAACTTGCATGTGTTTCAATATATTGGCCCCGATATGCATGCTTCCCTGTAAAGACAAGAACGAATTGATTGTCTTCTCTGCACAGTTTCCAGTGTGGTGGGCGGCGCGGCGGTGCAGCGCGACTCAGAAGCTGTTGATCCTAAAGGTCACACTCCTTCAAGCCTTTTAACGATTCTAAACGTCGCCCCACATCTCCTCCCCGTGCGACCTTCACTTTCTGACCTCTGACTCTTGACTTTTAGGCGCAGCGCGGCAAGTGTTCGTGCCCGAGTCGGATGCCTCCAACTTCTTCAAGCGCCGCAGTCGGCGCTCAACCCGATACTATGAGCTGCAAGGCAGGTTCTTCTATATCCGTCCATCTGTCTGTGGGCCTGTAGTTCCCAGGATGACATGATTTGAGGGTTTGACCGCAAGCTGTGGAAGTCCAGGAAAGAAATAAGAAGAGAGTAGTGGAAACTCAAGCAGGTGTTGTTCCACAGAGTAACAGATCTTTAATCTGGCACACACACACACACACACACACACACACTAGAGGCTGCAGAAGGAGTCACAGGGTAGTATGGAGCGGCTCTCCTTCTCTCTCTTTTCTCGGTACAATGAGCTCATTCTCTCAGTGCCAGCATCAGCGCAATCTACCCTTTAAACAAAATGAACAAACACACAGGAACTCGTGATCGTATTCTGGCCCCCAAATATCGTCGCAAACAGGATTCCTGTTGAAGTAAAAGTGTTAAATTAAAGTATGTTCATTTATTTCTCATCTGCCCGCCCATCAGGGCCCGCAGGAGCCCCGGCTCTGGAAAAACACGCCCCCACATTCCCCCCCATAAAAAAAAGCCTGATTTCCCTTCCAGGCCGGTTGATGAGGAGCTCAGGGGACAGCCGAGGAGTGTTTGCCAACTTTTGTCAGTAATTTTGTCAGAAAGTGTTGGCGATGGCAAAGTGCCGTCTGGGTAATGCTGAGAATAGTCCGTAGCGGTTTGTCGGCCAATTTCATGATTTTATATCATCAGTTTAACCTCATTTAGTCTAAGATAGAAAATCCACTGAGAGAAAAGCAGAATTTCACTCCTTACTGAATAGGTCCATGTTGGATGATTACATAACAGAACATTACATCAGTGCAGTTCCCTTATAACTGTGGTTGGTTTTTTTTTCAAAACTTCCTGTGAGTTTAAATCTTTTTTTAGCTTAATTGAGCTATTTTAGGCAAGGAAAGATATATTCAAAGTTTTAATTGCAGTGTATCATGCTTTCACTTTAGCATCCGTGTGTGTTTATTGGCAGTTGTACTGCTAGTGAGAAAATACAATATGATTGATTTAGTTTAGGCCAAAGTAAGGAGCACCACTAATCTAACCCCCACAATGAGCTATTGGAATCACTTTGGAATCTGGGGAACCTTATCAAATATGCAGCAATGAAGACAAACACAGAAGCTGCTCACCAAGCTGTTAACTGTCCATGTATTTAAATAACACATTTTTGTTCTTTTATCTGTGTTAAAAGCAAAGTTTGCCCCCTACAGGTGAGGCACGAGCTACTTACTATAAGTTGGTGTGAATGGCGCATAACTGCCACTTGGGAAATGTTGGTACGGAATGCAATGTCCACTTGATCGCCGTAGAGACCTGTGTCAATCTGGACCCCAGTGGCATTCTGACCTTCATTCATCAGTGTCTTTTGCTTTCTTCTCCCCACAGCCGAGCAGAGGGTGAGGCTTTCAGTGAACGAGCGGAGGAGGGAGTACAGCGAGGAGCAACGGGACGAGTACGACAACTACGTGAAGGAGGAGCGTGACGGTGAGATCCTATATGGAGCAGCTTTCACTTCCTTTTCAAATGCTTTCCTCCTAAACCTTGTCCTCCATCAAATTGAAAGCGCAGCCTCGGAACGTTTGAACGACAAACAGTAGCACAAAGTACATCAAGATCCTCAGTTACACCCCTTCCATAGATTACTGAAAACACATTTAAGATCATTTTTACTTCGTCACATTGTTCCGTCACACTGAAAGAGGATCAGATCAGGCACGGAGACTGTTATTGTTTAGTATTTGGAATTTTACCTATTTTCTATATGTATCTATCTGGTATGTTAATGCTAGTCTGGCTGACTCATTCTTGTCAGTTGACCCTATCTTGCTGGGCCCCCTGTTCTGTCTCCTAGCGCCCACCTACACACTCAAAGGACCCTTGTCCCAGGCTCTCCTGTCTCCACATCTGTTCAACCTTACTATATCTGTCTGTGGGCCTCCTTCTAGCATCTCCTCTGCCCTTTATCGAACTGTAACTCATGTACCTGGATATTAAATACAGCTACTTACACAATTCCTTAGAAATGATTATAACATGAGTATATGTTGGACAATATAGAAACAATACTTTAGGTCAGTTAACACGCCTGAGATTTGCTTAAATTATTGTTATCACGAGAGTGCTCCCTGCACAGAACACATCATGGGAAGGCAGCGTTTGGATCTTGGACGACGTCTGTCTGGACCAAAGCGGAGCGTCCATTTGCGGTCCACCGCCAGCTGACAATATTCCTTGCGGCTGTCTGTCCGGTGTGATATAGTCGCAGTGTCAGAGTCGGAACTAAAAACTGCAACACCACAGAGATGCAAGTGGGTTTAAAGTTTTTTTGAGCTTTTATAGAAGAACCATCTCCACCAGGCCTCGAACAAATTAAGGTTTTGTA
This sequence comes from Pungitius pungitius, assembly GCF_949316345.1. Lineage (NCBI taxonomy): Eukaryota > Metazoa > Chordata > Actinopteri > Perciformes > Gasterosteidae > Pungitius > Pungitius pungitius. The sequence continues at coordinate 9,966,327 of NC_084901.1, forward strand.
GAAACCACCTTACTGGTTGTAAACATATCAAAACTTTTCATTTCTTTTTTTAGTCACATTGTTGGCTGTGAAAAGCAGCATGAGCTGAGAATACTTAAATAGTGAAAGAATGTGGCGCCACTTATTTTCTGATTTGACACTAATTTCAGAGATTCCAATTTCTTTCCCAAAAGAGATTTATTCTTGAACTTTGAGGTAGTTTTTTTCTGGTTTTCACCACCCTTCCCCATATATTTTTTAATCTAAAATTAGCTTTAATTACTACCTAATTACACATCAGACATCGTTATCTTTCATTTGGAATTGTATTTCTCCCCTTTTGGCTCTTTCTCTGTAACCCACATCAGTAGTCATGTGTACTTTACCACATTATTTGACTTTTTCTTTTATATGTAGAGCAAAATGAGAGATCGAGGGAGACGAATGAGCAGCTTCGAGAGTACCATTACGACGGCTTTCAACCTCGCTACTACTGGTTCCACTGAGCCGTTGTGCACGGAGGCCCCTCCCACCGCAGCAAAGAGGCCCCTCCCACCACCGCAGCAGCGCTCACGCCACTATCACCTTATCGTTTGTGCCAGGGGGGATACCTGGAATTTTGAGAGTGACAAAATACTCTCCATAGCTTTCTTACTTTTCTCTACAAGATAATGTTTTTTTGTGCTTTTGGTTGTTATACAAGACCTTAAAACGTGCAGTATGTCGAAAGCTGTTGAAAAGCGCAGTTTGGGCATTATTAGCTAATCTTCATCATATTAATTGGAGTTTCTACGTGTTGCATGCCGTCTTTCTATATGTACATACAAGCTAAACCATGTCCTTTTATGTCAGCCCGTGGCATTAGTAGCAATAAATCAACCTGTACGCCGATTTCATGTCTTGAAGTCAAAATAACAAATGTATGGGGGTATGTGACCCAATTCCCAGACCAATGTGTTTTAAATGACTCCAGCACTGACTGGTATTCGGAATATTCAGAGGGAGGGAGGCGGTGGGGAATAAAACAGAACGTGAGGGGAGCTGCAGAAGTCATCAGGGGGGAAAGCAAGTCAACGTTCCAGTGTGGAAATACTAGACACAAGCCGGGCACGGAGGGGGAGAGGAGCAGCGATCAGATATTATGCACAAGCCCTACACCCCCCCCCCCCCCCAAAACAACACAGGGGCGAATCACTCCGTACTTACTGACCATCATAACGATTTGAATCCAAAAGCAGTACTTTATCTCTACACAGGAATGCCACCCCAGGCCCCCTCTGTCCTGAGGCCACGCGGACTGCCTCACGCACAGGGCCTCGGTAGTGCGAAGGTGTCACAATTATAAAACAAGTGCATTTAGTAGAGATTTAAGCTAAAATGTGTCCTACATTTCTAAAGGCAGGAGTTAATCCCTTTGAGTTTTTCTGCAAATAAGTAAGTAAAGCATAATGTCCACCTTCATTCAGATCCCATGATGTCACTCGGCCTGAATTTTTTTGTTGATGAAGTTTTAAATTGATTTTCATACAACCGCTAAGTGAAAATATTTTCTTATTATTCCTAAAAACTGAAGTTGGGTTTTTGTTTAAGGTTGCGTCTAAAATGGACTGGCTTTTTAAACAGCAGACCTTTCAGCTTGTCTTTGTAGGAAAGGCGCAGCTGCTCTAATAACTGATACTAGCAAATGTGAGAGAACATATTTGCCCTATATGTAGTGTGCTCAGCTCCTTAGAAACAGACATTTTATATGAAACATATTGCTTTAATTATCGTCTTTAAAGCACATCCATTTAAAAACGAATTTAAAATTTAAAATCATAATTAATACAAACACGAAATTGCTACAGAGACAAATTACAGACTTAAAAATCCTGGGGCCGTCACTTCATGCTGTTGAGGAACTTGCCGTGCTCCTCTCCTCGAGGCTGCAGGAGCTCCCCGGCGATCTTTGGTCCCTTTTTCTCCTGCAATAAAAAAAAAAAAAAGTGTAGGGGAACATCAGTTCGGCTTTCTTTTACAACATCAGAGGTGAAGTGGGAGTCAGAGAGAGGTTTTACCTGCAGCATCCCATCGCGCTCCCATTTAAACAGGCCGCAGTTACTGAAATGGTAAAACACTTGTTAGAATGTGCGAGTAGGAACGAGGGAGACTGGACACGAGCTGTAGGAAATGAATATTTACCCGCAGGTTTTGTTGGGCAGTCGGTCCAGCGCGATGGCCCTCTGTCCACAGGGACATTTGAAGAAACGTTTGGTGGCATCGTGCCACCGCAGGTTATGATTCTCCTCCACACAACGGTCTGCCGGCTTGAAGTAGGTGTAACTGCACTGGAAGGGAAGATCATGGGAAGAGTAGCGGTTTACTTTGCCTGCTTCTGACGGGGAAAATACGTCTCATAAATACTTGGATGGATACAAATCAGAACTGAGCCGGAGTGAAATTCAACTCTGTACCTTTTTACAAGTAACAGCACGACACTTCATCTCTCTGATGGCCTTCATCTTCTCCTCCATCTGCTCCTTCTTCACACGCGGATCGAAGTAGCTCTCCTGCAGCTGGTACTCTGCCTGAGAGAGAGAGAGAGAGAGAGAGAGAGAGAGAGAGAGAGGACATTCAGACACAAGTGTTTCCCTATGGCTGAGGGAGTGCCCCCCCCCCGATAGAATGGTTGGGGAAACTTTGGATACACTGTAAAACCGTGTTTTACTTGTAGACAATATGTCGATTTGCCGAAGCAATTGCGAGATGGGATCTACCATAAATACACATGCAACATCTGGAGATTCAAAAAACACGTCTGAACGGAAACACGCGGTTAGGTTCCAACTGGCCGTACCGCCTGCAGTGCGGCGTCGTGGCGGGACTTGGCGTTGAGGATCTTCTGAAACTCCTCTGACTGGATGTAGCGCAGCTGTTCTCGCTTCCTCTTCAGCGCCGGTTCCTCTTCGTCGTTACCGGACTGTCCGCCTGAGCACAAAGTAAAAGGACAAGTTATGACAAGCAACGGCCAAGTCAATGTATATAAAGATTTAAATGCAAAATTCTGCATTTTAAGCTTTTCATACTGTCATACTAATATCTAAAATGGCTCTTCACTGTGTACCATTGGGAGAGGTGAGATTCTTCTCGACCCGGGCGTTGATCTTGCCGTCGGTACTCCTCTTTCTCTTCACAGCGTTGGGGTCTTCCTTTTCGAGCCCCGTCCCTTTAGCTTTCAGCTTCTTCAGAGCGGTCAGCTTGGCGCCCGATAGGCTGAGCGCGGCGGGGGCAGGCGGCGGCGGCGGAGCGCTGTTCTCGAAGAAGAGGATGTCTTCACCCTCGGAGAAGCCTCGGCCCAGGGTGGGGCCGTGGGGGGCCGCGGGGCTCTGCGTGGCTCTTGGGACCTCGGCGGCTGCTTTTGGGGACATCAGAGCCTCCCGGCCCATCGAGGAGGACGGCGTGTTGGGGCTGGGACCAGCTGAGTGCGGCAGCGCCCCCTTCTGGACGTCGTCTGCCCTCCGCCGCCGATTCAGCAGAAACTCCCGCTGCATCTGTTTCTGCTGCTTCAGCAGGTCCGAGGCTGTGATCGACTGAACTGGACTTGCATCTTTGGAGACTGGAGATGTGCAGCAGATTAATAAATGGGTGAAGGGCAGAGTTACCTTAAATAACACCGGACATCGTCTGGTTGTTTGAAAAGGAGATCTTTTAGAAAATGATGTTCAGAATGAAACTCAGCATCACTACTGCAAGGCTGATGAGTAAATATACCAGATAACATAGACTGATTTGTGATGAGCAGCTGTACAGTAAACATATTGAGGTCTAGATGACAGGGTCCTCAAAGGTCAACTTCCTGCCCGGTCTTTTCCAGATTTAGCAAATAAGAGTGATGAAATCAGATAATCAATCATGTTCACTCTAGCACCAGCTGAGTCAATGTTAGCTGTGCTAACACTTCAGTGGTCTGTGGGATAAATGACAGTTGTTGTTATAGTATTGTGGCTTTAGTTGGAAGGGGCTGTCTGGCAGGAGGTAGAATGGATGTGAATGATACAAAATCTATTAAAAAAACCCAGGTGATTACCTCATAGTTAGAGCAGTAAAAAAAGAAACAGAGGCATGTGTCCTGGTTGTGTACCTGATTGGCCACCCTGTACCAAGTGCTTCTTCAGCTGCAGAGCTCCGGGAGTCGGCGCCGACATCAAGCTCTTAAATTCATTTGAACAACCTGCAACTTCACCGGACCGCATGGCTGGTAACAAAAAAAACAAACAAGAAAAAGACAGAATGGGGTCAACCAGAGGCGCTGAGGTTTGTGCGTGCGAGTGTGTGTGAGGGAGACCATCTGAGCTCACCCAGCCTCTTGGCCTGACTGACATGCTGAGCGGAGCCCTTCACAAACAGCTTGTCCAGTGTCTTCTGGACGGGTTTGTTGGGTTTGCCCACCGATCTGCAACACAGTTACCGAAAGGTCACTGGCGGCTCAGATTAAGCCCACATCATGCGGTGTTCCTGACAACGGAGGATGTTTTTTAACGTCGTAAAAACCCCCAAATAGAGTCAAAGTTGCGACCTTGTTCTGCGTGAGTGGCTTCTACAGAATATTCTGCTAGGGCTGCAACAACGAATCGATGAAATCGATTAAAATCGATCATTAAAAGCGTTGGCAACGAATTTCAATTTCGATTTGTTGTGTCGCGCGACTATTATGTTTGAGTATTAAAAAAAATTTGAGCGCGCCGCGCAGAGCTGAGCGCTGAGGCAGAGGAAAGACCATCGGAGAGACCCGTAATACTGTTCTGAAACATGCGGAGGAAGAGAAACCAATGCGACCTAAATCCTCCCAGGTATGGGGATATTTCACGGGGGGGGGGGGGGGGGGTTTCTTTGCAGCGCCAGTCTCATCTTTTTCCGTTCTAATCGCCGCGCTTGACTTGAAGGTGTAACCTTTATTATTGTTCGGTCTGAAACGGCGCGCCCAGTGACGGGTGGTGCAGCAATATTGTTGTCCGGGTGGAAATCGGGAGAAAGGTCGGTCCGGGAGATTTTCGGGAGGGGCTTTGAAATTCGGGAGTCTGATTGTAAGATATGCAAAAGCGACATGGCCTGGCACGGGAGCACCACGGCGATGATTCAGCACCTTAAACCGAAACATGTTGGAAAAATCTAATCTAAATATTTTTTGTGCCTAATCTATTTAATTTGGCAGCTGTAAAGTAAACATCATGCGATGTGTGTTTTTTGTGTTAGTCCATTTTATTTGCTTACTTAGGGATGTTCAAGGAGCAATCTGTTTGTGCACTTTCTAAATGTTTTGCACTGTCAGTTCTATTTTTCAATAAAGGGTTGGAAATTAATGTTTTTAAATTTATTTATTTTTTATCCGATTCATCGAACAACTAACGATTATTAAAATAATCGTTAGTTGCAGGTCTATATTCTGCACACAAACAGTTGAAGTTGACTGCTTTTTCTCTATATTCATTATTACTCTGTCTTATTGTAATTGATAAACTGATGCTCTTTAAAAAAATAGAGATAGTTTGTGGAAGACTCGAAAGAATGAAACCAAATGTTTCCTAGAATAAACATTCAAATGACAACGCAGAGCGCGACTCACAGGGACGTGGCGCAGGCGGCCGACGACACGCCGCCGTAGTAGAAGCCGTCCTGACACAGGCGCTCCCGCAGGTTGCTGCCCTTCGCCTTGAACTTGTTGGGAGCTTTGCCGGAAAACGCGGACTGCAGCTCGGACCTCTTCGAGCTCATCTGTTTGTACTGGGCCTTGACGTGATACTGACAGTACTGGCATTCGAACTGTGGACCACAGAGAGAGTGTAAGAGGCGTTTGGGCCCCTGGTACTGTGGATCTAGGAGCAAGGTTAACCCATTCTGCGGGGCAAGATGGACCCACCATGTTGACAATCTGAGAGCAGGGGTCTCCGTTCTTCTTCATGGCCTGGCAGTTGCCGTAGTCCTGAGCTTCACCCATCAGCAGCAGCTTCTGTGGGTGATCCACGGTCAGGCTCACCTGGACACGGAAAACCAGCTTTTATTTTTCTGGAAGTGTAACAAAGGTTTTAACAACTAACAAATCAGCTCCTTTCTTATTCTCTTTAGATTATTGGATTCAGACATTTTGAAACAAAACTGAAATGATATATATATATATTATTTATTTATTTTTATTTTATAGACCAAATGAACAATAAAGACCGCAGAATCTTTTTTTTAAAGTTATGAAAATAATTAGAATGTGGACAATTAAAGATTTGAAAGAGCTGCTTCCTTCAGTTTTTAGAAAAATTACACAAAAAAAGAGCATATTACAATGGTAATCTTATTGGGGGTCACATGACTATAACAACAGGAGGGTATTAAGAAAAGCACCAGCTTCTCGTCTGCTGGTGCACTCACCCCGTCGTACCCCTCCTTCTGCTTCATGGGGTTCGGGTTGAGGAGACCGAGGACGGTGCCCGGCTCCGTCTTCCAGTGCTCTTTGTGGACTTCACCAAACAGCAGCAGAGACACAAACACTTCCAGGTTATGGAGGTCGCTCAGCTTCCAGATGCTGAAGGTTTTGCCCTGCGGACAGAAAGCACTCAGTCAATGAGGGGGACTTTGAGATATCAGCGATGGAGCGGGGGCGCGCACACACCCACGCTCTCACACGCTCAAAACACCAACCTCAGTCCAGGACCTCCATGCAGAATTTCTACTTCTTAGACAAGCGGAAAATGTGACATTTGTTTCAAATACATTTGAAGATTTAAAAGCTAATGAATGCAATCTGCCCATTCTGGTCAGCAGAGAGATACGTTTAGTTGGGCTTCCCTCAACAGCAGAGGTTCCCCCAAATGCTGGGTTGCTAGCAGCCTGTTTTATATGGTGAACTGGAGGTTATTTATCGATCAAACCTAGTTTTGAAGTTGGAGCTTAGTTGCTTCAAAAATTAGAATAAACTGCAAAATAGCAGAGCTCCACAAGAACAAAAATATTCTGTTTTATTGTTGATGATTTGTGAGCAACACATCAAGGTCACAACCAGGGAGCGTGGACCTACACTGCTGTTGCTTTGTGGTGTAACCTTGTTGACCAGCACAGCAAAGGTCACCCAGTCACTGTCCTCCAGCTTCTCTCGAGCCAACCGCTCCGGCACCTGTGACAGACGGATCAGACGCCGGTCGGCCATCTTGCGGTCCATCTCGCATGACGAGACGCGTGGTTTTCTGAAACGGAAAAGAGCCCAGATTCAGACTGAAACACAACAACACAACACTTGTTCAGACTCTGATGTTCAATTCAAAACAAAAAGCTGTAATTTCTTTGGTTTCTTCACCTGAGCCGCAGTCCTGAGTATTTCTCAACACCCACATCTTTGGGGAGGGGAGGAAGAGAAGAATGTTTAGGCGTTCCTGTTGATGCAGCTGGAGCAGCTCTGCTTTGAGAGGCTGCTTCCACTGGCAGGAAGGTTCCTCCAATCTTTATCTCCATCAGTGGACCTCGGTCTTCTGACAAGAAAACAGTATGGAAAAATACATGAAATAGATGCAAAAGTAGCATTTCTGAACAGAAATACACCTTGATTTTCAGTTGCTAAGGATTTTCATAAGGAAAGGTTCTACCTGGAGGTGTGTTGGGTTTGGTATGGTGAGCTACTCTCGGTTTACGTTTGAAGGAATCGGCATTGTTCAGCATATCCGAAAAATCAGAGGACTCCTTGGCCTTCAGAGCTCCTTGCCTGACTGGAGTTGATGAAGATTTTGCTGCTGTTAACAGACAAGGAAAACCAAATCAACTCCCAATTTTTTGCACCTTTATGAAGGTATTCCCTTCACTATGTGTAAAAAAGAAAGAAAGAAAAAGTAAATAGTGGCAAATGCAGTTCAGACTTTGGTTACGTCTCTGGCTGGTGGACAACAACATGTTTACCTGCTGGTGTCCTGGCCTTCTGTGTGGTAGAAGCCGGTTTAGCTGAGGTCTGTTTGAAGGTCGGCGGCCGAGGGGGCGTCAGTTTGGTTGTCTTTGGTTTGGGACCAGACGAGCTCCCTGCAGTCTGGACCGGAGCGGAAGACGAGGGGGAAACTTTCTGGCTTGCCTCAAGCTGCTGCTGCAACCGCTGCATCTGCTCCTGCATGCGCCTCAGCTCGTCTGAGGAAGGAAGACATTTAATGATTGTGAACACATATGTTGTCCAGCAACGAGAAGCAGACGAGCAGCACGCACCTTGTAAATCCTCCCTGGACCTGTTCAAGCTCTCGCAGGCTTCTCCAACACTTTCTTTTATTTTAGCTTCCTTCTCTTCATTTTCAATGTCATCCACCTCCCCGAAGAGCTCCGACACGGCCTCCTCCGTCCCCACATCGGGCCCTTCTTCCTCGACGCCCTCGTCAAACTCCTCATTGTTGTCTGCGTCAAACAGTCCGTCCAAGTCGTCGCCTGCCTGCTCATGAGTGGCCTGTGCTTCTTCCACTCCCTCACTCTCAGCCAGCAGCGCCGTCAACATGTCCAGGTCATCCTCACCTGGGCAGACAAGGCACGTGCCAACTTATGTTTGGAACTATTTAAGGGGATCTTTTTACAGGTGTTTTTAAATCCCATCATACTCACTGTCCATTTTGGAGATGTTTGCAGTGGTGCTGATTTCAGATGAGCTAGGGACCTACAAGAAGGAAAAAAACTACCATTGAGTAAAGTGAAGCAAAGGAAAGAATTCTTTGGCAGCTGTTCTGGGAATATGAAATGATAACCTGAGGAAAAAAACCTAGATCTGCATGATCATGACTGGATTTTTTAAATTCTAAAAGTATTCAGAATATACCTTTATCAGGACAGTCTCAGTTTTAAAATTGGAACTGATCCCTAATTAAAGTGTGCTACTTGCTGTATATTGCAGAGTCGGCTTACTTGCATTAAATGGAACATATTCGTCCTTTGTGTTTTTTGCGACATTTCTACCTCATATTGAATAATTTGTATCACAGGTTAATGGATATATTGTGTTACACATTTGCGGTTTTATTTTTTATATTTGTACCTTTTCAATTTTATATCATGTTTAACTGTGCAATGTATATAGAGCGTTTCTCACACACTTCACCCCATGATCCCAAAGCTCTGATGCATGTTGGAATGGGGACACTCGTTTCTTGTACCAATAACTAATTAAAATGCTCATTACACAGGTGCAGGTCCGGCCAGCTACACACATGTATTTGTTTATTCAAAGATAATAAGCTAGCCGACTTACCTCAGGTGTTACAGCGTTGTGTCTTTCGATGGCTCTAAAGCACCTTTGATGGGGTTTACAACTTAATCCAATCTGTCAATATGTTGTTTGTTTTCCGATAACAAACATTACAAATGACGTTTGTAATGCAAAAGTTATAGTTTAAAAAAACAATACATTTTAATATAACTTTTGGTGCAACAGTCCGACGGGGCGAGGGGAAAAAAATCTAAACTGGCGCTAAACGAAGGACCCTTCTGTGTTGTCAAAAATGTAGTAGCTGGCCAACAATCTGCCTGAAAACTGAAATCTAAAAACCTTTACGTTTATTCTTTTACGACTTAATTTTATTAAAGAAAACATGATAATAAATATACTAAAAAATACATGTTTGTGTTGATATTAGTTTTGTTGCAACATTGTCAATGTGGAATACATGAACCGTAAAAGCCTGTTTATAAAACTGAGGACCCATATACAGTTTGCCCTCCTTAGTGACTCCCAGGTATAATTAGCCTTGCAGTTGCTACATGCCCCCTTCCGTGGATTTATATATCAATCAACCCCCTCCACACCTCAAATCCTAACCTTAAATATATTGTAAACCCCAAATGCCTATAACCTTCCGACAGATTGGTATCCATAGAAGCAACGTGCCCGTATGGCAAAAATCTGGATTTAATTCCCCATTTTGAGACTTCCATATGGTACCTTCAACACAATTAGAGCTTTTTATTGATTTATTATTTGTATGTATTTTCTTCTTTTTTCAGAACATGCACGGATATGAATTTTCAAGCCATTTACTTTACTGTATCAATGATGTGCTTTAACAGTATGGAAGGAGAGAAGACTGCTCAGCGACAACAGCGTGCCTTTCATGTAACGTTAAGATACTCGAACGCCAGCATGCACTCAAAGGGACCATGGCGATATGTGACGTTCAAACTCTAACCTTTTAATCGGAAGCCCTGTGTCATCCCTGGGCGAAGATGAAAAAAAAAATCAATTGTTTTTTTTATAGGAGCTGTCAGTCAGGTATTTAAAAAGTGGACAACCACATCAGTATTAGTACACTGTTCAATAGCGTACATTTAAAAAACAGGGCCTTAAGTAATTTTATTCTCTGTTGCACAAAAACAGTGACAGAGCTGTTCAAGTAATGAAGACACCAGTTGATTTGGACGTGCTGTTAATCACCACGTTCAGGTTTAATTCAAGTCAATTATATCATTAAACATGAAACTGCAGGGTTTTTCGTAAACTTAGTCACACAAATAATCTTCCAGTACAGTTACAATATGACCAGAAGAAGACAGAAATTTGCAGATTTTATTTTTTCAGTTCAATTCAGAGGAGTATAACATGGCATCTGAAATCTTATGTAATCTACAGACTACTTTGGGCCTCCTGCACAAAGACTTAGAAAGACTGGGCTTTCAGTGAAGGAGTACTAAACAAGTTAAATATATTACAGCTACCAGGTATCTTCTGAATAAAACATATCTATTCATATTTAAGTGCCTACATTGTGCATACACCAACAACCCAGTCATCAGCTGAAACAGCTTTCCCAAGCAAAGAATATAAATTGAATTCCATTGGATGAAAAAAAAAAAGAAAAAGTTATATCCCAACTTGCAAAGGCTGAACTTATTGAATGTCTGCATGACAGCGCCTAATTACAGAAGTGTTTGTGTAACTTTTCCAAACTTGACACTTGAACGATTTGTTGTACAATGACTGCTTTAATTTCAAATATTTACAAGGAATTCTCAAGTTTAAACAAATTAGAGGGGAGCAATAATTCTCAGGGGGAACCCTAAATAAAGCCATACCAAAAAGTTTTCACCTTCGGATGGTGAATGTTCACCATTAAACTATGAGAGCTGAGGAAGACTTAGATTGAGGTGCAAATGGAGCCACTGTTGTCGTGGATGTTTTGACGGTGGAGGTCTAGATGATGCAGTCCATGATGTGGATCTGCAGGGAGTCCAGGTCCGGCAGGATGTCATTGCACTTGGGACAGGCGTGTTCCGGAATATTCCCCTGATGCTGCCAGTCATTACCTGAGAGTCAGAGACAGTGATCACAAACCCGACAGATGTCACGCTAGACTGTGCTAACGAGACCGTAGCTGATACGACTGTAAAAGGGAAGGAAATAGCTTGGTTGGCCCTGTCAAAAAGGATAAACTAACGAGTCTCTACCAGGGGCGCCCAATTTAGATTGCCACGACTCGATTGAAAAGTAACTTTTCAAAAAGTGTGGGCACCCCTAGTCTATACTAATATATCTATACTAATTAGCATGTTGTATCGTGTTTGTTCAAAATGCAAATATATTTTGTGGTTGCCGATCAAACTGAGGAATTATAATGTCGTTTTTACATTATGTGAAAACATGAAATAGTACCTCCTCTTCCGACCAGACTAGCGGCGGCTCCGAGTGGATTTCCTCCCAGTGGCACGTGTCTCTTCTTCATCTCGTTCAATGAATGCCTGTGGAGAAGGGGGGTGTTACACAGGTGCAGTTGGTTTGTGGTGTCAAAGCAAAGCAGACCACCCACAGGATTATGGATTTTTCCTCCTATTCTAAAGCTCAACTAAAATAATAAAACTTCTCTCACAAGAGCAATCTCCAACCAACACCTGTATATATTTATTCAAGATAATTTGTTACATTTGTGGATGACAGTAGGTGAGCACGTTTCCACATCAAAATCTCTGGGTTGATTCCGTACCTGCCCAGCGAGTCTAACTCCTCCTGCAGCTGGTGGTTCTGCTTCTTTACGTATTCCAGCTGAGCGGCCAGGCGCTCCCTCTCTTCGTGGAGTTTCTCCCTTGCTGCTCGCTCTGCGTAAAAGTCCGAGGAGTAGACCTCGGCCTGCGGTAAAGTGAAAAAGCACGAGTGAGACGTCTCGTCGTGGGGACGTCTGAAACTCCGGGTGCAACGATGCTTTGGTTCACTCGACATGGAGAAATCATCAAGCTGCTGACCTGAGCCTGGAACACAGATATCGTCTGCAGCTCCTCCTCCTTGCTGAACATCTCCTGCTTCATTTTGTCTATGTGGTTCTGTTTGGCAGCCAGGGCCTCTTCAGCGGAACTCAGACGTTGCTGCAGCTCGTCCACCACCTCCTTCTGCACCATTAGAGACTGAAGACCACAGAGCAAAAGGTCACACTTCTGGCTCCTATTTATTTTATAACTGCATTAGGTTTGATGGAAATCTTCAGTAATGGAATCTCTCGCTAAAACGGTCCTAGTTTTGCTTCTGACCTCTCTCTTCTTCTTCTCCTCTTTGAGTTCATTGTAGTCTTCGAATAGCTTGGTGTAGGCATCTTTCAGCTGGGCCAGGTTGGACCTGTGAGTTAGGAGGCAAAGGGATTAACTGTGACCCAGTGGGCGTGTCCAAATATAGGATAAACACAACAGGGGAAGAAATTTTGATTTTTTGACTTTTTCTGGAGAGTGAAAGCAGTCTAGCTCCACATAAACGTGTACATATATGTGTCGTCTCTGACCTCTCCTCGCCGGCCTTCCTCTGCTCCATCTGGCTCTGAGACTGCATGCTGTCCACCTGCAGCTTAAGTCGGTCGTTCTCAGACTGAACGGCCTGCTTCTCCCCCAGCTGAGCCTTCAGAGTGACCACGTCCTGCTCCACCTCGCGACATCTAGACACAAGAGAAACAAAACGGTTTATATATGTGTGTGTGTGTGTGTGTGTGTACGGGTGGTAATAAAGCATGGGAACGTTGCCTGAAGGAGAAGAGCTTTGCTTAAAAAAAAGCAGGCTTTCCATGTGGTATGTTAAGCTTTCGGGGGGGCAGTATTGTTGTTGGCAGGTTCAGATCAGACTGTGCTGGCCTAACCTGTCCTGCAGGTTCTTCTTCATGCCTTCTGCTTCGTACAACTTGCTCTGGGCCTGCTGCAGGTCTTTGAACAGTGTCATCATCTGACACTTCAGATTCTCCACCTCCGATGCTGCCTGAAGAATGTTAGCACAATGACACAAGAACATCAATAAGCTACTTGTGAATAAGCTAAGTGAATGGACCATTTTGTCGGGCTGTCAAATACACACATTACAATGACACCACTCGCAATACCTACTTTTTGTTGTGTGAGGGTAAACAATATTATTGTATTTTTCATACCCTTTTAGGTCACAGATTACATAATGACAATATTATGTAAGGGTTATCGATTATCGAGACATTACAGCAGAATGCTGCCAGATTTAGGAATTTAACTGCTGAGTAAATACCTTTTCTTCTTTCCCAGAATCCTCCTTGGTCTCTGTCTGGGGGGTCTGTGTTGATTTCTCCACACCAGTCTTCCTCTTCTCCAGCTCTCTAATCCTGTTTGAGTAATATGCCAAGAAGTGAAAACAATTCATTCAACATATGCACGTTATATTCATATACGTTCCTCCTAATTTGGTTTACTGAAATAAAAAGTGCAGGGAACAACTAACATTCTGACTTCCTGTGTGTTTCCTAATGCCATAAACTCAGCTTCAACTGGCTTGATGAGAGAGAGCATAAGCTACGGCTGGGCGGTGTGGCCAAAAATTCATATCACGGTATTTTGTACCATTCTAACGCTATTCCGGTATTTTTTTCCTGAGTTTACCTTAATTTATTGATGCCGAAAAGGGCCGCTGATAGGGCTGTGCAACCGGTATAAGAGTTTGGTACGGTATGAATTTCTCCGCCATAACAACTGACGTTGCTCTCTATTTATTTATTCATCACATAGTTTGCAGCGTTTGGAGCTAGTTTTCTTACGTTTGTTGAAATTGAGTCATTGTTATAATAAGAATGAATAATGCACAACAAACACTCTTTAACAGGGTAAAACACCACGACACAACAGCTTGTGACACATAAACAATTCGTAACACTAATCATTGTAAAAATTACCCCCCTGAACTGCATGCTGGGTACAGCTCACAAAGAAGTAATTCTGTAGCCACATGAAAACACGGAAAAGAGCGATACAGGAGGAACAACGAGAGACTAGAGATGCACCAACACAACAACTTGTGTCTGTTTGGAGGGTTTTTGGTTTTGGAAAATCCAACACAAGTTAACGTTAGATCAGAAAACGATTTATTATGTCTGTGAGCCGTTGGTATTGCCTCTGGTGACTGCTAGTGTGGCCACCAGAGGCAATACCAGCGGCTCCACCAGCTTTGTAATAGTATTTTGATCCAAGTTGCATTGGATTTTTCAAAAACAAAAACCTCTCCAGACAGACACAGCTCCTTCCTAATTGCGTTCATGCATCTCTGGTCGCTCTTTTTCGTGTTTTCATGTAGCGACGTAGTTACTTCTTGTTGTGATTTAGGGGCGAGCTGTACCCAGCATGCAGTTCGGTGGGGTAAATTTATAAATGTTCAATTATTAGTGTTACAAAGTGTTTATGTGTCACACGCTGTTGTGTCGTGGTGTTTTACCCTGTTAAAGAGTGTTTGTTGTGGGTTTATTAATTGTTGTAAAATGTTATAACCGTTACTTACTCTCTATAAACGTAACACAAGTAGTTCCGACCAAAGGTGTATAAATAAATTCTGCTACCTGCCGTAGAGCAACATCAGTTGTTAGGGCTTAACACTGGTATGGCGGTATGTGAAGAATTCACACTGTAAGGAAATGTTGAACTGGTATACCTGTACGGTATACCGCCCAGCTCTGACATCAGCTAGCAGTAAGCTTGGTCCCCTACCTGGCAGCAGAGGACTGAAGCTCGGCCTGCAGTTGCTCGGCCCGCTGCGCCTCGTTCCTCAGTGACTGGAGCAGCTGGCTGACGGTCATCTCCTCGCTTTCCAGCCGTGACGCCGTCATGCTCAGGTCTGGACGTCGGCTACTCTCCAAACCACACGCATTGTTCACACTGTCTACGCCTTGATCCTAAGAGGAAACACACACACAAATATATCCCAGAGCGGCAGTTGCAGGCTTTTTATTTGTATTTTTTTAGATGAGGCCTTTGCACGCTGAAAAGGTGTGTGTCTGTGCGTTGACTCACCGAGACCCTGATGATCTCAATGAAGGAGTCCTCGTGCGAGTCCTGGTCCGTCTTCAGCTGCAGCTCCGAATTCATGGCCACTAGGTCGTTCTTCTCTGCCTGCAGGCGAGAGACCTGGGCCCGCAGAGCATCCAGCTCAGCGCTCTGATTGGATGACACCGCCTGGACACCACATCACACGGAAATGACAATACCATAAAGCAGGGGTGTCAAACTATTTTCAGCATAGGGCCAGATACTGCCCACTTTGATTTGGAAATCTTGTGAGACTTGATTTTAAGTCAGCCGGGTAAACCTTGCTTTGAAAACTATGTAATTATATAATGAATATAATAAAAAAATATTATATTATATTATTATTATTATAACTCTCAGTTGATTTGACCCAGTCATATTCTCACCAGCATGCTTCCCACAGCTGGCCCTGTCCTCCCGTCCCCCTCCCTTCTTCTGCCCAGCTCCTGGTTTTGGAGGGTCAGCGCCTCCACGCGGTCCCGAGCGTCCTCCAGCCTGTTCTCCAGGAAGTCCCGCTCCTCCCGCTGCTTCTCCCGCCACGCGGATAGACCTTCGAAGCGGTCCTTCATCATGAAGTTGGTCTGGCGCAGGGCCTCTGAGGTGGCGACAGACACAAGCCGGAAATAACTTGAATAAATACAAATCGCAAAAGGCCGAGTCATTTGCCATTCTAGCCATTGTGCCCCTCGTTTCCCAATACACTGGTCCAGCAAGTCTTTTCAGCTACAACTCTGAAACTCCACCCTGACAAAAGCAGTCAGGGAGTTAGCCTCCCCTGACCTTTGACCCTCTGGCAAATTGAGACCTAATAAGAGTATTAAGAATGTTAGGTTGCAGAACAAAAAAACGGATAAAAAGCTGTCATTAGAAATTTAGACCTCCGTCCTCCTGCCCTCACCTTTCAGGTCTCGGTTCTCCTGGATGAGGATGTTCATCTGCTGCAGGGTTTCCTCCAACGCGCCCAACTGACCGGGCGAGCGAGAAATGTCCCCATTCATCAGGGGGCCTTCAGACGCCATGACGCTGAGAAGGATAAAAACTAGAGAACATGATGAGACTTTGAATATTAACAGAATAGTTAGAAAGATGTGGCTGATTTTCTCTTTGGAATATTGGACTTCTTACTGATCTCTAAGGAAAACGTTCATTTCATTCAGACGTTATCACGTGGTCTAGGCAGAATTGTGTCCACAGGAATAACTGCACTGACTGCGCCTTGTTTTTATTTGACAGGCAGAATTAATAACTTAAAACATGGATTATAGTTATAAACCCTTGTATTCCCCCTGTCATGTTGACTTAAGTTCCTACATTGCACATAAATAAAAAGTCCCATGCTGACATCATTGAATGACTCACTGCTTCAGCATTCAGTATCAGGAGCATAGAGCCGGAATGATCTAATCAGCAGGTCATAAGATTGTTAAATAACATTATGGTAACAAGGCGGGAATGCTATACACATATATGGTCAGACATTTACTCAATGACGGACTGACCAGACACTAAAACATACAATACATTGAATGCCCCGGACTCACGGTGGCTTTGTATGTTAATTTTAACATCTGGTCTTAAAACATTAGTTTCGCTTTCTTCAAGATGGGCCTATCCGATGAGCGACTCCTGGTAAACACGGAAAAGTTAGCAGTAACTTGCGCAACACGGATGCGGTCTCAGCTGAGGCGAACTGCGTCACGAAAAAAACGTTGTAGAAAGGTTGACACTCACCCGCTGTCACCTCGAAAAAATGAACTAAGTCCGGTAATTTACTTCAGAAATACACGCAAACTCGGAGAGAGGTGGCGAAATGCGTCGAGCAATATTGTGCTGCTGCTGGGTTTGTGACGTCCTACGTCAGTGACGTACGGAAACTAAGCGCTGTCCGGGAATTATTTTCAAAATAAAGTCCCGCGGGGACAAAAGCGTTTTGTTTGGAAACGATACAAGAATTGAGCACTTCTTTTACCAGTGAATTATGTTTTGAAAAGAGGCTTTATTTAGATAAATCATTTATTTCAGAGATGCATTTCGAAGTTTGTTGTTTAATTTACAAATTTTAGGGCATTGTTTCAATTAGATTCCCCATAATCGGAAGTTCAAAAACATGTATATATATGTTCAAAAATAAAATGTCTCATATGTCCTGGATATTAGCTTTTCAATGTATGATGGATCTACGATAGATTTTCTGAAATAAATTTTTTTTGATTTGAAAGTTTAAAAAGCTGATATATCAATATTTGAGGTATTGTAAAATGTATTTTCTTAATCTTTCCAGACATACATACATTTGAATTTGAGTGGATCTTCTGAAAATGTGACCAAAAAAATGTATATATATATAGAGAGTGAGAGAGAGAGATTATATATATATCATTATATATATCATATATATATATATCATTACATTTCTCTATATATATTATATATATAAATTAGGGCCGGGACTTTAGCGCGTTAATTACAATTAATTAATCACAATGTGAATTAAGATTAATTAATTACACAAAAAGTAACACATTAAACATTTTTTACGCATTTTTACACTTATTTTTTGCACCGCGGAACGTTTCTCACTGGATGAGTTTTGGAGGACAGATTATAGTGGAGCACCAACTAGCGTTCATGACTTCAGACAACAACAAACCACAGTGAACATGAACGAAGAAGCTGACGAGACCGTGTCGGGTGGCCCCGTGAATGGGAAATTTTATTATAATAAACACACGAATGGAAGCGTCGATAAGAGCATGGTTGTGTGCAAGCTGTGCAACAAGGAATTCACATCGAGCCTCAAGTATCACCTCAACGCAAAACAATTAGCAGCTAGCATGGACGTTAGCCCGACCCGAGTACAAGGACCCACACCCAACCCACACTCCACCAGATGACTGGTTTAAGGACCAGGGTAACTAAGTTAACTAATGTTCTGAATGTACTTGAAAGTATTGGTCTACTTAAAAAAAGATAGTTTACAGAAGGTCTACTTACCAATAGGCTACCTAATTTCTGAAAGTACTATATTTCTAAATATGCTATTGCTACACTTGTCTGCTGGAATTGGTTGAACAAAAATAAAAATCCATGTGAAAAAAATTACTTCTCACTGTTCTCAGGTCAAATATTTATGCAATTAAAATGTGATTAATTTTGATTAATTAATTACAAAGCCTCTAATTAATTAGATTAATATTTTTAATCGAGTCCCGGCCATAATAATATATATATTATATTATATATATATTGACCTTACATATATTTTTTATAATAATTCTTTACCTATTATTTAAAAAAAATCTTTTCTTTTTTGACCCTACATATTTTGACTTTTTTCACAATATTTTTTTTCCCATGACATGACTGGAATGATCTTAGATGGAGCAACCTACACGTCCCTGTCACTAATGCCAAATGCCCCAAATGTCTGTACTTTAAACCTTATCTGGGTTCAACCCTCAAGGGACATGGTGGCTCTTCCTAAATCCTTTTTTAGTTTTGGGTAACTGACATTTATAAAAAATCATAATGGGATATTGCCCCAGAGACAGATTGGTGCATCTTGGAGGATCAACCATGCTATTCATCCTTCCTGCATTGGTAAAGGCACAAGTGAGTTGAATTTGAATGTAACAGATAATTGGAGGGTGTATGCACTAAAAAGGGTAAACAAATCTACACCCTGTGCCAGACTGTCAGGGTTGTCCACAGGATGCCCTGAAGTAGACAAACATGTGATTGTCTTGAAAAATGCCCTCAGAGGCTGTAATAAGTTTCATGTCAGTGTGACCACTGAATGAGACACATCTGCTCATCTTTACTGACTCATCCGGCCTTCTGTCCCGTCAAAAAGGTGGAACCCTATATAGGCTATGTAGCATGGCTAATAAGTGATAAAAGCTTAATTAGCAATTAACATCAAATTAAGTCAATTCATCATCATTCAAAAGATTCTTCATCATTCTTGACAATGCCATCATAACTCAAGTGAACACACCTTGTGTTTCTGCATAACCCCCAGGGTCAACTTCTCTGAATCAACCAGTAGGGGCAATGCCCCCACAACTACCTCCGCGGTAGTGCGCTCAAGACTTGGCAGCAGTGGGATTTGCACCCGCTAGTGCTTACAGAGGCTTTTGGCCCCTGCACTCACCCCTACACCACCAGTCCTGGTCACATTTTGGCAACTTTGATTCTCCTATTTAATCTTGAGCATGTGAGTTAAACTTTAAAACTCTTTTAAATGCTATTTCCACATCTGGGCCTGAACCCACAACCTTCAAGTGCAGTGCAGGCTTGTGGCAGCAGCTCTTCTGCTGTGCTACTTCACCACACACTAACCAACCCTTTGTTTGTTGTATTTAACCTTGAGACTGCTTCTCAAACCTCAAAACTCTTTCAAAGCAGATGTGATGTCTGCATGAAGGGGTATGAAGGGGCATGAACCCACAACCTCAGACAGCAGGTTGGAGCCTGCAGCCCTTCAGTTGTTCCCTTGTGCTATTCAAGCATATGCCTCATTGTGTCCGTTTCTCATATTAGACCTCTGGGAAACCTCAAAACTGTTTCAAGGTTTACAGTTTGAAGCCCTGACTGCAACCAAACCCTCCTTCTGAGAGAGCAGGTTTGAACTGAGGATCCTCCACACTTCAGCCTTCCTGCTATCTCCCTGCACTGTTCCACCACACACCTGTTGATGCTCTTACTGTTTTCAGGTCAAATATTTATGCAATTAAAATGCGATTAATTTCGATTAATTAATTACAAAGCCTCTAATTAATTAGATTAATATTTTTAATCGAGTCCCTAATATAAATATCTTATATATATAATATATATACAGCGGGTGAAAAGTATTGTATATGTCACCATTTTTCAAAATGGCTCCTCGCAAGATTTCTAACAGAGGAGTGAAAAGAAAAATCAGAAGAGTTTCAAAAAGCTTCAAAAAGAACGTCTGCGGTTACGTATGTAACCTTAGTTGCCTGAAGGTAACGAGACGCAGCGTGGAAACGCCCCTGCGTGACCGCGTCATGAAGCACGTGTGAAATCTAACCAATGGCAAGCTGGTACGTCATGGACACGCCAGGACCAGGACGCTATAAAGGGACCCGAAGGGCAAGCCCATTCATCTCTGAACGGCCGAATCAAGTGCCACGGGCATGCCGGGAGTATGGCATAGACACGCAGCTTCTTGTTCCCTTCAGGGAACTAAGGTTACATACGTAACCGGAGAGGATCCCTATCAGGGAACTCGAGCTGCGTGGAAATGCTGTGGGAACGCCAATACCCACTCCGCCATATGAGCCAGTAACCGTGGTGTGAAGTCAGGGCGCACACTCAGACGAGAGCACCTGCGCTCCAGGCATGGAGTTAAGGTCTAGACGATAAAACCTCACGAATGTGTAGGGAGAGGACAGAAATGTCGTGCAGCCGACACAAATGTCGTGCAGCGACACTTTACCCGACAAAAGGGCTTTAGAAGCCGCCATACCCCTGGTAGAATGGGCCCAGACAGCCAAAGGTGCCGGCTGACATCCCCAGCCCGTAAGGGAAGCGTCTGTCGTGAGAGTGACGCGGCAACAGATCGCTCCTAGCACAGGCCCTTGGGATAAAAACCAAGGGTCCCTCCATATGGTCAGAGCCCACAGGCAAGGCATTGCTGGAAAAAAAAGTCCCAGTCCCGGCGCCACGACGCCCATCTCCGCCCGTCCCGGCTCCAGTCCCGGCTCCAGTCCCGGGGCCAGTTCCGGCGCCACGACGCCCGTCTCCGCCCATTCCGGCGCCATGGCGTGCGTTTGCGCCTGTCCTGGCCCCAGTCCCGGCTCCAGTCCCGGCGCCCGTCTCTGCCCGTCCCGGCTCCAGTCCCGGCTCCAGTCCAGAGTTTTTTTTTTCCAATAAGATAAGTTCTTATTGAATTAATGTGGGTGAACCAGAGAACCTGGAGAAAACCCCAAACCAATTACCTTGAGCGCTTACCTTCGCTTACTCAGGAGAGGACTTGTGTCCTTTCCTATCAATGTTCATGGCTGGGAACACGCAGCAAGCTAACCGGTGGATGCACGTTCTCCTCTCTGTCGCGGGCGTCATGTAATCTTTGATGACAGAGATGATGCAGTTTTCTACTGCGACGTCCCCTAATTTCAAGGAGAGCAGCACCATTTCCTCAAGGCCAATTGTCTCAGACAGCTTGTTGATAATAGCACTGTTGAGGTCTTTGACGTTGTTTTCTGTTAAATCAATGTCTAGGTCGACTCTCCCCAAAGTTTTTTCAACAAGGCCCTGTAAGATAACCAGGATTTCACTGGTGCTTATGCACCCGCTGCAGTTTTTCAATATTTCTGTGACAAGCTTCTGGATGATTATCTCAGCCTGTACTCTTTCCAGCGCTGCGTTGTCCTGTGCTAGCCCTGCAGGAGTTTCTGCAGGAATGTTGCTCTGGTGGTCGACAACCGGTGGCAGGGTCAAACAGTTTTCTAAAGCACTTTTTGTCCTTTGAGCCAGTGGGTCGACCTGAGTTTTCTGCCACCACTGCAACAGCCCCGTAAAGTTCCACACTCTGTGCCAGATCTCATTGTACATGTGAGCATTTGACCAGGATGTGCTCATGGTGCCGCCGGAACCCTCTTTTCTCCCTGGTCCTGAGACATCCTTGGGCGGAAAACTGCCTGTCATCCGTTGGAAGAGGATGTTGGTCAGCGACTGTGTGATTATCAGGGATTTGCTTTTTGGAATTCCCTTCAACATTGGAGGCATGCACTTCTGTTTTCCAGACTGTGCTTCGTCAACATCCAATGTCAGCAGCGCGGGGAGGATGTCATCTATGTGATTCATCAATATGGGGCTGCATTCAATGTCTGAGTCCTTCCTGAATTTTCTCTTTATTTGATCCAGTATGCGATTCAGCCATGTTTTACTAAAGTGCTGTGTAAAAAAGCCCTTGACATTGCTTCCGTGT
The DNA here is from genome assembly GCF_949316345.1 of Pungitius pungitius. Classification (NCBI taxonomy): domain Eukaryota; kingdom Metazoa; phylum Chordata; class Actinopteri; order Perciformes; family Gasterosteidae; genus Pungitius; species Pungitius pungitius. The sequence continues at coordinate 9,988,525 of NC_084901.1, forward strand.
GCTTTCTTGTCTGTCCCCTCCGATTCCTGAAGTTCTTCAAGAACTCCCCGGGGAACAGTTTTTTCCAAGGAGCTGTCGACTTGCAAGTTCTGAAAGTCAGAGTCTGACATGTCATCCAAGAACGGATGCATGGTTTCATTCACCTGTCTCACAATTACTGCTTCTGGAGATTGAATGATTTCCATATCAGTCTGACAGCCGGATGGGACATTCCCCTCGTCCTCAACAGCGTGTGAGGTTTTTGAAGACTCATGATCTGTCCCAATCAGGTCGCGAACCACCTGCTTGAGAACTGTTCTCTCTCTTCGTTCTCGGATTGTGAATTTCCGGTTCATCTTTGATGTAAACCTTTTTATCATTTTTGCGGCATGATCAACCATCTTATTGAGTGTTGTGGGTGGTGTGACGTCCCCAGACTGTAAGGCATTGGAGCCATTAGAATTTACTCTGACTCTAACCTCTTCATTGATCATGTCACTGAACATTTCTGAACTCTGACACTTGACCTCGCCCTCAACTTCCAGGACATCTCTGAAGCCTTGCCTCAGGGTGTCACCCAGAATGGTCCTGACTTCTTCTTCAGATACCAGGTTTCTGTTTCTGAGAGTGTGGAGCAAGGCTTCTGTGAAGACCGTCATTATATTCAAAATCAGGTCGGCCATCAGAACTTTGGTTGTGCTGTCTGGGGTGCCTTTTCGCAACAGTTCAAACTGTTCTTGTGTCACACTGTTGAAAAATGACTCGATACAGGGCATCACACTATATTTTGAATCCATTTTTCCTGTCTGTGTTTCTGTTTTGTTTCTGTTTATTCGCGTATTTTGACAGACCTTCCTTTTTTGACTAAATACTGATCAACTTTTAACTCTGTGAGCTAAGTAATGGCCAGATAGTCAATATAGAATCACAAATGAGGATCAATCCAATGACGTCCACCCAACAACAACTTGTGTGATGTCACGCCTAGTCAACGGTTGCTAGGCGACGACTGCGCGACCAACTGACAGCTGATATACTGTCAGAGCGATTATCGTCGCCACAAAATGAGTAACAACTAAAGAAGTTAAATGGACTGGACTCTCGCTATTGAAGCGTTCTCGCCGACGATTTGTGCATGTTCAAATGGACCGGAGGAGCTAACGTTAGTTAACGTTAGTAGACATTAGTTAACGTTAGCATCACCGCCAGCGGTTTAATTAAAAAACAAAATTAGACCAAAACACAGAAACAAGCGTGACTTTAAATCGTAAGTTAAGCAACGTAAGTAACGTTAGCTATATGAGGTCTGTGTTAAATCAAGTCATTCAGTCTACCTGACGTTACAAAACAAAATACGAAGCGCAGGAGTTAAACAAACGTTACATTTTCATAGAAGCAGACGCAACAGAACGTTAATATGATAGAAATGCCTCTGTGATGCAAGCGTAACATTAGAAGAAAGGGTATTTAATGAATATAAATAAATAATCTGTGGCCAATGTTAGCAACAGTGGTTGACTACGCGTAGATTCATTTTCATTCAGCTGCACAGCAATACTCATCTTCTGATCCACTGCCATGGCAGTCATGTTTAGTTGATAGCACTTGTAAATGAATACATAATTGATCCTGATGTAACGTTAATACCTGGCGATAGTGTTGAACACATAAAGATTTCTAAATTAATATAGTATAATCTACATTCTTTTTTATGTCTAACCACGTATGCAGAGTGACCTATTAATTAAAATGTATCAATAAAAGAGAAAAGGAAATTATAGAGAAAAATGAACGCATGACGCATGCTGTTCACGGCAATGTCCGTTAGATGGCAGTGTAATCTAAGCAAGAATACAATGCTGTTGAAATTAATTAACGCCACTAAATTGTGTAAAAAGTATTTTGTGTGATGTACATTTTGTTTTATGGAAAATTTAGCCGAAGCGGATGAATCCACACAGAACCTTCTCTGACACATTACTTCTGCAGAGATGTAGTGTACTTTTAAACTGTATGAGAACTATTCCTTCTACTGTGCTACTGTTATCAGGGATCAGGGATGTCATTGCTGTTCCCTTGAGGCCCCTTTAGAGAGGAACTTCTCATCTAAACAATAACGCACTCCAGACTTTGAATAATTATAAGGATGATGATTAATCCGGTGGAAAAAACGGTGATAAAAGGTGTACCATACTATTAATATTTATTTAAATTATGGATGTAAAATCTTCTTTACAACGTTTTGCAACATTTGGAAGACGTTTAAAAACCAACTTCTGAGCCCTCGAGCCGCCTGTCGAGTTTGCAAAGCCAGTTCAAATTACGGAGAGTTTTAACAGTCCTTGAACGCAGCACCCGTGTGCTTTGATGATGTCTGTGGCCTCTGCTGCGGGAGATGAAGTGGAAGCCCTGGGAAACACAGCAGCAGGTTGGCGTGCTTTAAGTTCTATAAATTAGGTTAGAGGGTTGGGTTCTTGAGTCTGGGGGTGGGAAGATCTTATTCTGTGCACGTTTAGTTAAATGGAAAGTGGTCGAACCTTGTGCCAAACGTTACAGTAGAGCATCATCAAGCCTCCAGGTCACCAACCAGATGTGCAGTTCTTTAAACGCAACTTTGAGAAACTTGCATGCAAGAGGACATAGACTTTGAATAAATTAGTAAAATCACAGGTTTCTGTTGTGAGGCGTTTGACCAGAAACCGATTGCTTTCGGACTCTTCGGGATGTCTTCCACGGCTCTTCTCCTCGCAGCGCTCGGCGTTTTAGCGCATCTGGACACATTTACGCACGGGTGCCAGCTGCCTTCCGAGTGGCGGCCGCTGAGCGACGTCTGTCGGGCGGAACTGGCCGAGATCATCGTGTACGCCCGGGTGCTGGCGATCCACCGAGAGCCCCTCGGCACCGGGGTGGACAGCCTTTACAACTCGCTGCCGTTCGGGTTCGGGTACGGGTACGAGGGCGCGGAGGAAGGACTGCTCTACTCAGCGGAGGTGGAGTTGCTGTGCGATCAGGCCTGGGGCAGCATGCTGGAGGTGCCTTCTGGATCGAGGCTAAACTTGACCGGACTGGGGTACCTGTCCTGCCAGTCCCACACCGTGATGGAGAACTACTCCTACTTCTTCTTCCTTAGGTGATTCTAATTCAAGTACCAACACCAAAACATTATTTTACAGTTTATAGACGTTTAATTGTTGCCACTTTTAGTTTGTATCCATGAAAAGTTTTTTTTCATTTGTCGTTTGTTTTAGAGCACTGAGTTGTATAAGCAATACTATACTGTGTTTGAATATACATATTTGGTATTTCCAACAGGTGAGACTTGAGATTTTTATATTCTGTATATTTTATAGGTGTTGTTGCGAGTTGCAAAAGAAAATTTTACCTGCAAAGCAAAAAGGCTCATTACATATGTAGCTCTTCTAAACATATGAAATGCATCAGCCTATGAAATTTGCAACATACATGATTTGCTACACCCTCAGCCAGAAACCCAATCATTCCCTCAGCAGCTCCCTCACAGTTTCTTCGGGACAATCTCCTCTGCAGGATGGATGAGAACTACAACATCCTCCCCCACGGCGTTAACTTCCAGGACGCCATCTTCGCCGACACGTCCGACAACAGGCGCACCTTTTCCAGCCTCTTTCAGTTCTCCAACTGCACCCAAGGGAGCCAGCCTTTCCACATCTTCAGCCCGGAGTGGGACACACAGGAGGACAACAGGGTAGGATACGTTGTTTCCACAGCAGCGCATGTAGTGCAAAACCAAGATAGAGTTGAACCCCTTTGGACTGCATGCAGCATAACTGCTTGGAGGTTGCTATAGTAGTGCTTGCTGCTTCATTGAATAAAAAAAAGACTCCTATCTCCTTATACAACACCATTACATTCTGAGAAGAATAATATACAGTCTCCTTCTTTAGTCAGGTCAGCTTTTTGTTGCTTACAGAAGACCTAAACAAACTCGACACCATGACCGTGGAGATAACAGCATAGCAGAGCACACAAGGATTTGGAGGTGGGGGAGGTATTGTTAAGGTTGTAGGGCTTTTGATGTGCATGTTTTTTATTTATTCAATTATCTGTGGGCGAAGGTGTGTGTAAGTGTGTGGACACCTAATCTTGAGTTAAGTTGTGACGCTGCTGACAGGAACGTGGTGAAGATCAGTAGAGACACAGCTTAACCAAAGGTGAGAGATCCCCCCTACACACACAAACACACTCCCGCTTTGTGCACATGTTCACACATATATCACTTACTTGTCTGATCCTCAGAAGGATTAAAAATAAACATGAATACTCACTCACATGAACCGAAAAGTTAATTAAATACCACGCTCTTCAGAGAAGCAGGATACTGACCATCCAGATGTCAAGGGTCAAATAGCACAGATCCACATCTTTGACAGGTAGCCGCTTTAAAGTGTGTCAGTGTTCAGCTTCGATTCACTTCAGTGTGATGCAATGTTTGCTGACCCAATACCAGAGATAAGCTGGACTGTGTCAACAGAGGAAGGAGATTCTGCAGTGTTTGTTATCAAACCCTCTGTGAGTGAGCCGAGCAGGTCACACTTTGGACAAGACGAAACTCAGGTCAAAGTTCTGGATTTGAAAGGACATTAATTCATATGGTTACCCAGAGTCAATACAGTAGCTTTGAATTCACCGTAGGTGTATCAGAGTTGTAGAATTAGACTTAAGTGCTCCAAGAGTGGGCTTTGTTTGGTGCTGACACCTGGAAGAGTTGAACTGACCAGTTGAAAACCTTCCTTTAATTGATATCCTAGAGCAACAACACGTAAATATGATTTGTTAGACAGGCCTGTATTTTGAAGGAACATTGCATCGGCCATGTCAAAACACAATATAAGGATGTCTCAGTTAAATGGCCTTTGAGGCTTTAGCCTTTGATCTGTTGAGATTTTTTAAAATAGTATTAAATTCAATTTGAACCTCGAGACTTGAGTCTTGACTTTGACATGTCTCCACTTGAGTCTTGAGTTTGACACATTAGCATTGACTTGAGTCTTGAATTTGACAAATGACCATTAATGTCAGACACATTTCCAGTGCATCGAGTCTCGACTTGGACGCACTCTCATTTACTTTTCTTCAACTTGCTTCGAACTACTTCAAATCGACTCAGAATTGAATGCGGACAATATCAAATATTCATAATTTAATGTCACACCGCCCCAACATCAACATAGTAATTCAGTACTCAGTGCACCTGTTTGTGTAACTTGTGATAAAATAAATCTATCAGCATCTTTGTAGGTAACTGTCAGGATGTTGCTTATTCCTGACTTGTAGTGGTGTGGTGTCTTCTTTATCCTTTCTATTTAGCTCTGAGCTGTGAGGGCAAAGGTCAGTGAAGGAGGGGTTGAAGACATTTAGAGGCAAGGCTGAACAAAACGGGTGTTTTGCTGCAGGAATTTATGGTGGGGAAATGGAAGGAGATTCCTTTTCCAGTTTTCTGTAGAGTGAAGACTTGAAGCTAATGAGAAAGTTGTCCTCTGTCTTTTGTTCTGTTCTGCTGAAGCATAATTATGAATAAATTAAAAGCCACAAAATCCAATTTTGTAATTTCATCCATCCATCTCCAAAGGATCTTCAAAGGCTTTTCCCTGGCTGCATAGCTCCATCACTCTGTCAGTGGTATGGGTTTAGACACAGGACCACCCTTAAGACGGAATTTGGGAGGTTGTTTGCTTCTGGTTTCAGTATCGTGGGAACCAGATGTCCCTTCAGAAGGATCCACTTTTCTGCCGGAACCCTTAATTATCTCATTTTAAAGCCTCCTCTTATCAGCAGCTTTTACAATGACACTGTCTTTTTGTTATAGATTTCTTTAATTTTTTGGAAGATATTCCACTTTTTATTTTCTTTTGGGTCCATTATTCTTCAGTTGATAGGCCAATGTAAGATGAAGCAAATTCCACCTCAAAAAAGTCTTCTTAATCAGCACATTTCCATGTTTACATGCGCTCTAATGATTTGATTATAACCACAGAGAGGGAATACTCCAGTTGTAACAGTCATGTAAACACCTTTAACAAGAGTTCTAGAGTCTCATTAACATTTTATGTGGATACAAGGGCGACAACACAATCTGCCTGTTTTGCTCAGTAGTTCGAGCTCCTACTTTCTCATCCTTGTCCTTGTTTTTTCTCCTCTTTCTATACCACTTTTGTCCCATTTATCATTGGCATTTTGTCACACGAGTTGTTAGGGTGGTAAGTCATGTGACTCACATCAGTCGTAGTCACGTGAGTCAGAGAATAAAGGGAACATACATATCATGCTCACTTCCAGGTCCATTCATGTATTTTTGGTTTAGACTTGAAAATGTTTACGTGATTTTAATGTTCACGTTCAAAATGAAAAGACGTTAATTTTCTCAAACGGTCTGAATACACGTGTATTTGCACTAGGTCCGAAGTCTTCAGCTTTAGCACTTGTCTTTTTGAGACTCTACTGAATCTGCTCTGATTGGCTTGCGAGAAAAGAATGCTGCACCTTTGCAGAGGCAGTTCTCTATCTGTGGTTGGAGATGTTTTCTACGGCTAACAACTAACAAAAACCGTCTGCTGAAACTGGAAACCACGATGAGAGCGGTGAGACTCCAACCAAAACTAAGATGCCACCCCTGAAACCAAAATATCAAGCTTATAGATGCGAAAATGCTTCACCGAGCGAACGGGAAAGAGTTTGTTGATTTTTACCTGTGGGTTCATCAACCCCTTTTCATCATTACAGTGGTGTTGTCAAAATAATGCATTTTAAATAGGGCTGTAAATAGATGAAAAGAAAGTACTAATTAATTGCACATAAGACTAAATCTTACGAGTAATACTGTTGTTTAATTGTATTTTAAACACAAATCTTCACGTTTGATCGTCTCCAAGGCCTGGTTGGAACATGTTGAACTATAGACTCTTCCTGCTCTTCTTCTGCAGTTTCCTCGCAACTCTCTCCGTCATTTGACGGCTGTGTTTGAAGTGCCAACAATCTCCCCACATTTAGCCAGCACATTTAACCACTGTCTTTTAGGGACACAGTGGTTGTCCTCTGTTGTCCATTGTGTGCCGCCCATGATAGATTTTGAGATGGAAGTAGCCTAGCAGCTAGCTTAGCAACTAGCTTAGCCTAGCGGTGCCTAAAGTTTTCTATTTAATAATTGGTAAATGGACTTGTACAGCGCTCTTCTAGTCTTCTGACCACTCAAAGCACTTTAACAACACATGACATCATTCACCCATTCATAATCTAATGACAGGACCTACCACACACAGTGACACCTGCCCATCAGTAACTAACATTCACACACACTGTAGTCACAGCTAGAGGAGCAATGCTGGGATTAAGTGTCTTGCCCAAGGACACATTGACATGCAGGTTAGCCGGGGATCAGACCGCCAACCATCTGATTGGAGGACGGCCGCGCTCCCCACTCACCCACAGTCGCCCCCCTTCTGTTTGACACATGGAGGAGTCCCTCTGCAGTTATTTGCTGTATGTCGCAGCTCTGATTGATTTACTCCCAGTGCAAAAAGCTCTCTCCATCTTCAAAATATTTGATTTTATTGATCTCAGCCACATTGTAAGTGTAAATTTTGAGAGCCCTAATTATAATCTTTTAACATTTACAGCCATAGATAACAGAGACAAGAGACTCTGCATTTCTATTGTCCGTTTTTTTCACGTGAATTTGAGAACACACGCAAGTGTGTTTCTTCACATGTCCTAGTGTTTGTACAGATGATGCTTAACGGTAGGTAACAACCGGATGTTTTGACAGGTGGTGTGCGTGTGCACGTGTACATGTTCACGCGTGTGTTGGGGGAATCCCACTGAGAAGCTTCCTCTGAGAATGAGAAAGGGTTCAAACTGTAAAAAAAAGTACAATTGTACAATTCTTTCGGAATCCTTTTCCGAAGGAAAGACTTTCCTTGAAGGATCGGTCCACCCAAACAACAAAGAAAATTGCATTAATTATAGATATAATAGAATAATAATATAATAGAATATAGTTGGTACTTCAAACGTTAGTGCGGCTTTTTTTACTGGTGGTCTTGAAGGCACCTGTCCTGTCAATGCAATGGCTTCAATTGGGACTTCTTTAAGCCCCGCCTCCGTTTGCAACTTGAGAAGCACCGTGGAAGTAGCCGCTCTCAAAAAATAATGAGATAAGCAATATATATATATATATATATGTATATAGGATATCAGAATGATTCAGCTGTAAAAACAGGTTAAAACGATAAAGATACAAGCTAAAGCTACAGATAACAGTAAAAATGTTAATCCCTATCATATGATGACTGAGACAGAAAACAAGAAAAACATCCTCTTCAATGTAAAGTTGGTTATAAGCTCTATCATCATTTAAAAAACCAGCATGCTTAGACTTTCATTAGTCCTGTGCTAATGTAGTCAGCTATTTTAGCTCCAGAGGTTTTTTATTTTGATAAGCAACAAGTATTGCTATTATGCAATGTTTAATAGTTCAAGACAATTCCAATTTAACTAAAAATGTGAGAAAATGTGTAAAACACTTTCACGAGACCCTTCAGAGCAGACAGGATAGTTGTTGGATGCTCCATTACGATATGATGGGTCTTCATTCGTGGCGGGACTTAATAAAGGGTCAATTGCAGCTGGATGCTTGTGTTCCTACCCCTCACAATATCCGTAGTACTTATAGTATTTATAGTAAGTTTTCAGAAAAGGTGTCTCCAATGAGTGCTGTCACATGGACACTCCTCAAAGTTCTGCTTAGGTCAGCTTTGTTTTCTGCATGAGGGTGATACATTTATTTAAAAGACACACATACAGTGCCCTCCCTTTGATCTTTTGCCCCTGGGGAGTCTGAATGAATGTAAATGTTGAGGGTCAGGACCTCCACCCTAAGTGCATCAGCTCTCTGAAAGGAGAAAAGGGACTAACAGCACTGTGGACATCCAAGGGAGGGACTGTTTTCTTTTCTCATTTTCAACCAACTGACAAGATAAGATAGGTAACTGCTTCTTTACACCATTTGGGTTTGCCCCTGTTAAAGAAAACATCCTTTTCATTTCATCTCCTCCTCCTCCTGATCCTCTCCCACCTCCTCTCTCCAGCTGATGTGCTCCTCAGTGCAGGCCGCGCTCTTCGAGGAGGAGGAGCTGGGCCGCAAGATGCAGGAGCGACTGGTCGCGGCGGAGAGGAGGAACCGGCAGCTGAAGGAGCGGGTTCGCAAGGTGAAGCGCTCCCTGGGGAACGCGCGCAAGGCCGCGCGCAAGGCCGGACAGGAGGCGCGCGAGCTGCAGGCGAGGCTGGAGGCCGCCGAGCGCAGGGCGGGCCATCACCTCAACGCCATAACGCAGGAGGAGCCGCCGCCCGGGCGCTACGCGAGCACTACGATGCGCAAGAGGACGCGACTTTGACTTGATCCGCTCCCTCCCTCAACCACAACTACTTTCTCCTTAGTATCCTCCCCCCCCCCCCCGGCCACGCCCCTTCCCGGTCTCAGTACTGCGGCTCTGCGGCCTCCCGCCGCTGCTGTGCACTCGTCTAAGGCATAGTGTGTGCTCAAGTTTTTGAACTAAAGTGCGACAAAAGAAAGTCACGTGTATTCATGTTTATGCTGACTAAGAATTGTGTTAAAGGGCCACAGAGAGCTTCCACAAGTCATGTCATTGGGCTCATCTCGGCATGGGTTTGAAAACATTTGAGCCGAAACCTCTCAACGGAAAACCCATTGGGGTCAAGACATTTGTAAGACATCGAGGTGGAAGGAGGTGGGAGGACAACGCTGGAGACTAATGTTAATGCGACTGGATTAAATCGACCCATTGAAGCCTCAGACCACCAGATGTAGAGTTGAGTGATAATGGTCCCTTTAAAAAACACCTTCTGTAATCAACCCCCTAATTTGACGCATTGTTAGTCGAAAGAAAATAAAATATTGATTACAGGAGTATTTAAATATACTAGTATTTGGAATTAAAGTAGTTTAAGTTAGTAAGCTTTTTGCTTTCAAAAAGCATCCAAACTTATATAAGAACAATAAAAAAGGCCTTCCACATAATCATGCCGTGGTGAAGCAGTGATAAGTGAAATTACATTTTATTTTAGAATGTTGTGATTTATCAACCTTTTCTTCAACCAACGTGAGTAGTGTATTTAAGAATGAGAACCCTGGGAGGTTGCATGAGATGGTTCATTTATCATTTAGTCAATATATATTATATTTTTAAAGTTGGAATTAGCTCGTCTGTTGATTCTTTTTTGTACAAATGTTTTTTCTGCATAAAGAATCTGGCTTGGATGGAAATTGTGTGAATGCTTTGAGGGAGACTATGAACACCTGAGTCAGCGGAATACAAAAAAAACAAATATTCACACACACACTTCTTTTAAGCCCCTACGGCGTCACATTAAGTTCAGGGGAGATAGTGTGTGTATAAATCTTGTATTTGGGGAGAGAAAGAGATGCGATTCGGGTTCATCAAGTGAATGGAATGTGTTAGCGTGGGCAGCAATGTTCCAAAACAGCGGGACGCCGCTGGAAATTATTCCTCCAATTCGGTGGAAGACCAAAATCTCTGGAAGGAGGCCACATTATGGGACCAGAGCAAATGCAAGGGACTCAAAATCACAGAATATCCTGAAAGGATGGAGAGGAGCGCAGGATGGCAAACGCTCGGTGAGGGTCAGCCAAGGTCATTCCCAAGTACCGAGGAATACAAACTGTTTTTTGTGTATTCTGTCAAACACAATCCCTTAGAGCTTCTTCTTCTTGATCTCTGCTAACGTTAGCGTGCAAAGGTCACTGCAACAGGAAGTACGTAGTGTCTTTTCTAACTGCCGAAGTAGCCAGACAAGCAACTGATGCTAACAACGTCTGTGTTAAGCAATACAGTTACTTATTTCATGTTATTATTATTATTGTTATTGTTTTGGACAATATTTGTTTCAGTGCTGTGGTGTACGTGTGCGTTTGATTCAGGAACATGAATCATTTTGAACGAACACACTGAAACGAGGTCGACAATCAGTCAGGAAGAGAAGCTCCAAATGAGACAGCAGAAAAAGCAGAGGAGGTGTGACGGATCAATAAAGTTGGGCCTGGTAATCTTCAGCAAAAACCTCCTGACAGTAAAAGTAAAAGTAGCATGAATGATGAATGGATCTTTCTTATTTCAGCCCTACTGTCTCCTCCACACGGATGCTTGGCAGCTGTCAAACTGCTGTTGAAGAAAAACACTGGCGTTTTTTTTGGTGAGGCTCACGTGTTGTTGACTGAACCTTTACCAAGCCCAACAGCACAATCATTTCAGTGTGGATCCTCGAGTCTAAACCTGAAGAGGGCGAACAGTGAGTGTCCCTCATGTGTTTGCCACATGCGCGTCGGCTTCACATCTGTTGCGCAGGATATAAGTAGACGATGTGTCGGCCTAGTGGTTTAGTGTCTGCTTTATATCAAGTGCGTGGATCCTTAAACCGCGAGTGTGGGGGAGTACAAAACACACACATATGGATTTGCATTTGTGAAAAAAAAGAAGTTAGACTTAGCGGTAATAGGACACATGCGAACAATAACAAACCCCGCCCACCCCAAAAATAAAATCTTATTACGATCATTCCGAATTTATTCCAGGAGAAAGACAAACAAAACATAACAGTCGCTGTGGCCTGTGTTGTCATGTTACCTCTGATATGTGCACATGATTGTCGAAGGCATCTGATATACAAGCCCCATTAACAGAAAGTCATCATCATCACGGTAAGTGAGGTGAGATATGAGGGAGGGTGCACAGGATGGGAGCTTGTCGTGGTCACATGCAGAGAGTAAATACAATACAGGCAGCGGGACGAGGACGCCCACAGGGAGACATCGGGTCACACAAAAGCAGCTGGTATCATGTTTAAGTCCTTCAAACGCATCCTTATCCTTATGTTATGTTAAGAAAGTTAATTATTTTTATGATAAGTCTGTGGATTCATGTATTCTGAAAATCTGCACACGGTAATTAGCGGTAGTGCTCACACATACAGTACATGAAACACTGTTACCGCTTCTTTTAATAAATGGTTAATTAATAAAGGTTGCAATATTGATCATTTTATTTTTTGCCTATGGAAACTGTTTGTAGAACCTCGAACTGTAGTTCTGACTAAGCTTTTTGTGGACTCCAGACACCTTAACCTGTGCACGTCTTTACATAATACAGAGATACTTACATCATACAAGGGCATATACACGATTATGCAAACACACATGGCAAAGTTGATTTCTTGGTGCACTTCTTTTTTTTTTTTTCCTCGTCATGCTTGCGTTTTCATCTTTAGTGACACCGTCAAACACAATGAGCGCAAGCTCAAAGGGTGGAAAGAGGCGGACGAGAGCGGCTCGAAGCTGCGCCTCGTCCTTAACAGTGTGTTTCTGAGAAGGTCACAGCTTTGGATTTCTTTCTTTAGAATGGCAAAAAAACATAAGCCTGAGTTCAATAAACAATGCTTTCATTTTTAGTTGGACTGACACTGATGGTGATGACTGGTGGTTCAACACTAATGTCATTGACCTGCACTGTGTAGCAGTATATGTATATATATATATATATATATATATATATATATATATATATATATATACATATACACACATATACTGTATGTGTGACACCAGACTGCAGAGAGGGGGAAAGGGGAATGAAACATTCCATAGAGAATACAATCAGCTTCCCTCAACACTCACTCATTAATTCTTTCACTCACACATGCCCGAACAGCAAAAAAATTGTAAATATTATCTTGAAAATAATCATTCATATTCACAATCTATTTACAGTGACATGTTGAACATAGAAAGATTCATTCAGAACACTTTTTTTTAAACAGAAGACATAAAAACACAGAGTAGCATGAACCCGAACCCTCCTGCCTGCCTCACAGTACATTCATAAATCCAAACATCCACCTAAAGTGGACAACATCACATTTAATGATTCTTATCGTGTCAACTGACTATTTGTCGACGTCTTTTGTGCCAGAGAAAAAGCTTGCAGGCTGCTTTACCAATGTAGCTAGTTCAATAATGACGAGAATAAAATGAAATTGTAGATCTGTCAGGGATTTGGTGTCTTGTATTTTTCCATTCCCCAAACCCACTAATCTATAAGCGTCGCCTGATCCCACTTCCAAGAAAAAGCATTGACGCCACTTAAATATGTAAAAGAAAAATGCATAGCAATCAACGGGGAAATAAGACATGGTTACAATGAATAATCAGATTAAGGAATAAAGCCCTTACATGGTTGAAAGGTTCCTTCAGTGACACTGATTACATGGATTGATTGAGTAGAGAGAAAGGTAACGCAAGACCCCCGCTGTAAAAACGTCAAGAAGTAATATATATTTCTGAGAGGTGAACAGTAGGAGACATGTGGGTGTTGTAAATATTTAGAAACACTCAAAAGTCTTTCACTAATACTGCATATATGAAAATAACTAAATAAATGAGGCTAACAGGTCTTTTTCTTCTTACACTACGCCTACAAAAAGAAGCAGATTTGAATGACATTTGGTTCTGCCTCATGTCAACTACATAGAGTGTGACTCGTTTTGTGAGATGTGTTTCCTCAGTAGGAGTCTATGGGCTTGGGGGCTGAAAGCTACAGATGCGGTAAGAAAGTTGTTGTGCATTGAGAGCAGGAGTAACACACCGCGCAGGACATAACACAAACTGTCTTGTAAGTTTTGATTTAGTCGACCTCATTGCCAAAAAGGTGTAACTTAATACTCACAGCATGCCGAAGGTGAATTCCAGAGAGCGTTTGACCGTAAATTTGAAAAACCAAGCTCTATGAATAATATGCAGATACTTGTCGCCAGCACTCAGTGTAGATAATAAAAAGAAGGCAAATGGCAAAAAATCAGGAAGGAATTGAATGGGGAATAAATTTCCCTCCAGAATAGTTTGCAGTGGGTGTTCAGCCCTTAGGTTAAGTCCACTTCACATTTGACTAGCTCTGTTCTAACTAATTCATTGAGTAGAATGAACCAAATGGTCTTGGTACCCAGCACTAGTCTTTGGCTACAATTCACAATAAAGGGATCAGAAGAATTGCATCGTGACAAACTGATATGTGAGACTGAGCACCCGACAATCCAAGCTACTGAAGTCGTATCCCACTCATCAAAAAATGTTAGCAATACAACCAGTTCTCCGAGCAGGGTGTTCAGTTCAGGGGAGGGGGGGGGGGGGGGGTCTAAAGGCGTGGATCATTGGACAAGGCGAGACCTAACCTCTCCGACGGTACAGTCCCATTCTGTCAAGCGCGAGGCCCAGCTGTCAACAGGAGTCCTCTGTGGAGCAGTCCAGGTTTGAGTCCAAGTCGCTGTCTACAAGTCACCACGTCAGCGTTGTATCATGAGCTGGGATGCCACAACACCTGGATCATAAAAAGACAAACACTGACGGAAACGAGCTATACTGGGAAATCCATATCCACCAGCTCAGAGTGCAGCTGTAGTTTTCCCTGAGCACTTCTAAACTGGGTATAGTTTGACAATGCAAAAAACGGTGAGGTCATGGCTTCTTTAGACGTGGGGGGGGGGCAGCGGACGGCCAACATTCTCAAAAAGAGGCAGTTTATTGCCTCTGTCCTAATCCATCCTCAACCTGCTGCACGCGTCGTAGTATGTGTGATTTGTCTTGTTAAGTCTTGATGAACAGATAAGAATCTTTTAGTCAACAAAGTGGCACAACGCTGTGACTTCCATTCTGGGTCGTTATAATTATAATAGCTTTATTTTTGATAGAGGTTTACAATCTTTACTCTCTGATTAACTTAAGTGGAATGCGGCTAATCTGTGTCTGAGAACACATCGGACCCTCTGTGCAAAAATACGTAAAGCGCTTACTCATGTTTCCACGTCTCAACAGTCGTATGGTTCTTTTAAAGCACTTCTTAAAGCACAAACAAACAGACAGATAAGCCCACGAGGGCATGTAAAGTGTCTTAAAGGTGCTATATGTAGCATGTAGGGCAACATGAATTGTCACATCGGTTTGCTGCATTGGTCAAATCAGTGTAAAGAAATGATTGCTAAAGAGATCTCTTGTCTTGGCAGTGATCTCGTTTATGAACAGTAATTGGACCAAAGTAGCAATATCAATTTGACAATGGTGTGTTTGCCTCCTTTGACATTTACAGTAATACTACAAAATTAAAAAAAAGTCAGTCAAACCTAATTTGGAACAAAAAGCTAAATAAAGTGGCGCACGAAAAGACCCAATTGGAGAGGGAAGTTGATGTTGACCGACACTGAATAATGTGATACCACCGGCCCCACCAGCAACTGCTCAAGCCTCACAAACGTCCCGGATCAGAGTCCGTGGCCGCGCGGCGTCCTGTTGGGGCAGGGGGAACGGCGTGCAGTGTGGCGGCGTGTGGCTGGGTTCGGTGGGGGTGGAAGTAAAGTCCTCTGCTCTCACGGGAGCAGGGCGGGAAACTTGCTGGGTGGGCTCGTTTAAGTGGAAACGTAGCGAGGAGAGCAAGGAACGCAGAAGAAGAAATGGGGGCGGGGGGGCTTGGGTGGCGGGTGCGGCCCTCTTCCTCTCCTGTCGTCCTCCGTTTCTCTCCCATCTCTCCGCCTCACAGTGCTGTGGCCTCCCAGCTCGTTTCCCGCGGGACCTGGCGTCACTTAGTCTCTGTGAGCACCGGGGCGGGAACTGCAGAGGGGTGCGTCCGGCTTAGCTCCGCCCCTGTGGCGGGAGAAGAGACCGCAGAGGCCAGGCTGCAGGATGAGACCGACGCAGGTACACCTGAGAGTGAAAAGACGAGCGAGTGGGTCAGGGGCAATATTTTCCCTTTTTTAAGTAACCTTCAACTATGACAGCATAGATGAAGTTAGCATGTCTGCTGCGTTGGTAGGTAGCCAAGCTAGTTAGCCCGACACGCTAATGTTAGCAGCTCTAATTCAAATCCTCCGGTCGGCTTTGGAGCATTAGCAAATCTGTAACCCGTGTGCCACTGGTGCTGCTGACTTAGACTCACATTCCTTGCGCGGAGCTGCCGCGTTGCTGTCTGTCGACGTGGTTTCGCTAGCGGCCGCGTTGGTGCTCTGGCCCTGCGCCGTCTGGCTCTGAGCCGGCTGGTTCTGGCCAGTCTGGCTCTGCCTCGGCCTGGTCGGCGGGTTGGAGGCGTCCACGCTGCTCCCCATGCTGCTGCCGAGCTGCAGCCGCCTCATGTGGCGGACCACAGCGGTGGCATTGAACGCTTGCTGGAGAGAGGCAGGAAATGGGGAGGTGAGCTCTCGCTGTGACCTCGGCGGAGTTCGCCGTACCGCCGATGTACTGTTTCATGAGCAGGTGGGGATCATTAGAAGGATTTTTATTTATTTAAAAAAAGGCTTTGAAGACCAAGCTTTCCATGAGGTGACACCAGTAAAATAAAACATCTTCCATAAAAAACATGTCATCTTACACAAGATAGATATGCTTTTAACAATCCAAGATTTAAATTACACACTTCCTGAGGAGCAGCTCTTAAAGAAAACAGCAACTCTGTGCACATTACTCTCTGCAGGAGGGAAGAAAAAGGTGGATGTTCGGTTGACTCCTGAACATGTGTCGGGCCGAACGCACTACCGACTGATTCATCTTCTACCAAACACAGACAAACTTTGCAGGAGCCGTACCGAAGTAACGAGAATAGACGGCAGAAAATCTGACTCACCCTCCATTTGCTCTTGGCAAAGTTCTTTCTGATCTGTCGGCTGACTGACTCATGAATGTTCTTGCACAGTGCTGTATCACCGGCAATCCTAGTACACACACACACACACACACACACACACACACACATTCTCTGTTAACACTTGTGACCATACAGCAATGTCTATGTGATTCGATGCCCTTTGTGTTGGCCCGTATCCGACAGCTCATGTGAGAGTCATTCCTCACCAGGGGTGTCTGAGTGCTTGATCGCAGGTGAACCTCTTGGCTGGATCCTTTTCCATCAGATTGCCGATGAAGTCCTTGGCTGAATGAAACACAGCGGCCGTGAAAAGCCGAAGCTCGTCCAACACAAGCACTGCACCAGCTTTGAACAGCATTTTGAAATGATTCTTTTAACACAGTGTGTAGTTTGTACGTGGTGTTGTAGGTGACTGATTCACAAATACATTTATTCCAAGCCATCAGGAGAGCAGGGGACGAGGAGGAGGGGGGCTCACCTGAGTCCGATATGTCGTCCCAGTACGGCGTGTCAAACTCGTAGTCGGCTTTCAGGATCTGTTCAAAGAGCTTGGAGTCGTTCTCGTCGTAGAACGGAGGGTAACCACACAGCCTGCAGACGAGACGTTGGCCCACTTACTGTGTGTATCAGGTTATTCACTCAGTCACAGAGGGACTTGTTTAGTCTCTTTGTCATTTCATGCGGCGCAAAACAAAATAACCACTGATTGTTTTGTTGTTTTTGCTCAGTCAATAAATGATTCAGTCATTCACACAGTTATTAGTTATAAGATTGGAATTATTTGAAGATGTTAATCTGTCGCTCTGGAAAGTTTGTTTATGGTTTTTATACTAAACAGCACACATGTGCCGGGATGTGATTTATATCAATATCGGGTTACTTGTGTGAGCTCATTGCGGTGTCCTTCCAGTCCTTGGCTCACAGCGGTGGTTAGCGGAACAGTTCTCTTTTACTGGTAGTCCTGGCAGTAGTTGGCGGTATCACCTTAATGGGGTCAGCGTGAGAATACTGGTTCCCAGTGTTTACTGAGGCTCCAGACTGATTCCCCGAAATGAACCGCCTGAACCGACGGGAGAGCTGCTGCTCAACCCCGAAAAACACCATCCGCACCTCATTACTGAAGTTCTGGATGCCCCAAGAGATTTTGATAAAAACTCATTAAAATGCCGTTCCCCACCAATACACAATAACATACAACCCCCCCCCCCCCTGCACGCACACACACACACACACACACACACACTGAAAGAGGCAAATAAAAGCACACCAGGAGCAAAGGAAGAAAGAGTCTGCCTGCCGTGAGGAAAGTAGGGCTTTCCGTCCGTTCTTCTGGTTTCTCATTTGGTTAGAGACTCATCTGTCACTCAGCTAAGCCTCCACATTATTACACACACACACACACACACACACACACACACACAGCAAGAAGAAACTAAGTTTCGGCCTGGTGTGAAGGGATGCTGGCCTTTAGATTTTCTGCTTTTACGTTCGGTTGGAGACTCACCATCCATCCCACTGAACACGTGCACGCACACACACACACACACACACACCCACACACACACACACACACACACACACAAGCACACACCTGAACACACTCGGGATCCCAGGTGATTATCATGGCTGATTACCTGATGTGATCTTTCCACCTGAGCAGCAACTAAAATCTAACAAGGTCTGAATCCCAACGCTAATTGTGCTAATTGTCAGCAGGGAGCCGTTCTAACTCTCTCCCTCCCTCTCACACACACAGAAACACACACACACACACACACACACTATTCCAATGAGAAAGCAGCTGCACCAAAACCTTATGGTTTTTAGGCATATAAAGATACACGTGTATATAATAGAGAGAGAGAAAGATTCCCCTTACACATCACAGTCACATCACAAACGTGTTAGACACACAACAGTGTGTGCGTGCTGTCTTCTTGCCACTTCTCACACACCGTATCTCGTTTACCTGCTGCTGCCCTCTGACCCCTGACATCTGATCTAACCCAATGCTTGAGGTAATAACGTCTTTGCCCGGCGGAGGAAGCACACACACACACACAGACACGTGAAAGTGTGTGTGTTGGTGTTGTGAGGTCGGAATGACGCGGGATAACAAAAACAAAAAGCCAGGAATACAAATTTAGACTCCCATGTTCATACAAGGCCCAGACGTCAGCAAGCGCGACGTCATCCAAACACATACACACGCACACACACACACAGGGTAAAATTAACGAATACCCACGCACACACACGTAGGACAGAGGCAAGTCAGCTTCAGAACACAGAAGAGTCACATGACCTTTGAGGATAATATGTTCTGTTCATGCATTAGCTTATACTGGCATTACTAATTAGCTGGTGCATGACAAACCAATGCTAGCTAGCTTGATGAAAGGAATGTGGGATCTGACTTCCAATTGATATTTTGTCTGTTATCAATTCCTACGTAGAGAAAAAGAGGAGAACTGTTTTCAACGGATTTGATGCATACAGATACCTTGATATTTTACCCCTATTTAGGAAGATTTTAAATATGAATACGGTACGGTTAAGTGGAATATAAAAATAAAAACGGATTTCATTCGAGTACACATATTCACATGGCTGGATCGCTCATGAAGAAAGCTGCTGCAGTGAGTACAAATCTTCATTTGTGGCAACACCGGTGGTTCCCCTACAGTGACAAGTCAATAAGACAAATGGATACTATGCTATTCATTTCTCACAGCCTACAGGTGCAAAAACGACAATAGATGGATAATAAGTGCATCATTTATACAAATACTAAAGACACTCCCTCTCTTTGCTTCCCTCGTTTGCTTTGTGTTAGATCCTGTCGCTTACACCCCGGCCCAGTTTATTCAAATTTACAGCAGACGTTTTGACTCATCCGAGTCAGTCAAATGAGGAGTCTTGCGGCAAAACAAAGTGAAAAAGAACTCTGTGACGTGTTCAGCCAGCTCGATATTCTGACATAAGGTGTCAACGTGGCTCCCGGCGAGAAGCTAGTGCAAACTGTGAATCTCACAGCAGCTGGGAGTGTGTGCTGATGGTCGGGCTGCTTGGCTGAAACCACTCGCTGCGCAGCGTGATCTGACCTTAAAGGAGACCATCTGGTACTTACAGTATATAGGCGATCACTCCAATGGACCAGCAGTCCACCGCCTTGCTGTATGGCTTCTGGGCCAGGACCTCTGGAGCTGAAAGGGAAAGAAGAAAAAAAAGAAGAGGAAGTAATCGATTACTCGTTTTTTGCTACAAATGTGGCTCCATTTTGCAGCAGCATGGGGTTTGTTTCACTAAGCTGAAATCTGAAATGTGCATTCAGCAAGTTAAAACTCTTGTGCGATCATTAGGTGTAAATGTGGCTGCTTTATGAGCCTGAATAAAGAGAAAATATGCAGACTCTTAATGTCTGTCCAAGTTGAAATCACGTGCCACGTTTGGATAACGGTGGGATATCCTCTGCGGGAGGTAAATGTTTTCACGCCCAGTGAAACGAAAGTAGACCCCGAAATATACGACCCAAACAATTTCACCAACTTGGTCGTGATTCTAAATAGATTTGGCACATTTACAGACATGGCAAGATATGAAGAAAGGCCAAAACAGACACTTTGCACACAGGCTGAATCAGAGCCTTGTTTATAGATTTACACGGTCATTGTGAAGGCGTGTGTGAGTCTGTGTGTGTGTGTGTGTGTGTGTCTGTGTGTGTCTGTGTTGTTTTACTGGACCTGATGCAATTATTTTAACCCACGGAGGTCATGAGCCTAGTGCTCACTGCTTAAGACAGATGAAGCGTTTATGGTCAACTATGTTGTAAATGACTAAAACATGGCAGTTTATGTGTACTACTCCGCTGTCATTGCTTAAGTGTTCTATGCGGCGTGTTCTCCACATAACCCATCACACCGTATCATCTTAGGACTTCGAGGCTCTGCTTCCACTGTATTCGTCGCTCTTCTGCTGTTACCAAGCAAAGCTGTTTTGGTGGGTTCATTGCTTTTTAAATTCAAAAGGACTTATTTGGAATTACCAGCCTGAAGCTGCTTCCCAGTGAGAGCCAACAGGAGACTTACAGGAGCTTAAGTTAACTGCCATGTACCTTCTATATTTTGTGGTACTTTTATTTACAAATCTCTTTTTATTTATTTCATTAATTTATACCACAATCCTGTACTCGCTGCTTTTGTCCTCCTGTTCTGTTTAACATGTCCCTGCTATATAAAGTGTTTAAACATGTTTAATAACATCAACTAGTTTATCATTAAACGCACACTGAGCATGAGCTGTATTCTAGGAACATATCGCTTTCAAGGTAGTTCAAATTCCAAATTTCTGACATCCGTCATCCAACAAATTCATCAAACTTTCTCTGCATTCTGTCAACCTACTGCTGTGGTGTTATTATGATTTTAAATGATATATATATATATATATATATATATATATATATATTATAAGTTCAATTATGGTTTATGGGGACACATTCAGAATTAGACTCAAAGCATTTGTTAGCATCTCAAAATAGATTTGTGTTGAAGACCTTTAGGGAGAACACTGTCAGTGGAATTTATTCAGATCTGGTTTTAATATTGAGGGTTATTCATTGTTTAGACACAAATGGTCTGGTAGAAATGCCCCGGGGGCTAAGCAGGCCTCTGCGGGAGGACAACATAAGGATTTCATCATTTAAAGTCAAAATGTATGTGTCTCTTGCAGGCTAAGGAAAAAGACAAATAAAGAAAAGCGTAAAGAGTAAAATAGGATTTTTTTAATTCAACAATTTAATTGATTTATCTGTCAATGTGTCCTTCTATGATAGACATAGTGTGTGTTGTTTACCAGAGCGACTGGTGTGTTTGTGTTCCAACATTGGAGTGTGTGTGCTGCCAACACCAGCTAGGACCTCCATCGCCAAACCACGACTCGGATAAGAGCCCAAAAGCTGTAGCGCGTCAGCTAAACCCCTCCTCTGAAAAACGGTCGCTTAGCGGCGCTAACTCGGCTGAAGCTTTGGATTTTTCTAACATTGTGGTCAGACGTGGGCAGAAATCCAACAGCAGAAAAGGTCCCTTGTGTTTTTATGTAACTATTTTGGTCTAACTAGCTCACTACATACAGTGGTAGCCAAAGCAAATTAAGACATTTTCGAATATGGTCTAATATTCATAAACAAGTCAGATTCAAACAGCAAAATACACCTGGAGACAAGGATTCAAACAGCAAAATACACCTGGAGACAAGGATTCCAACCAACTATGAGAACCTAAGTCAGCTTTATTGGCTAGCTAGCTACTTAGGGTTAAATCTGTCATTGTGGTCGGTTAAACCGGATTTTGTCTACCTCCGTCGTAAAATCAAGGAGCTGTTTAAAAAATGTTTGATCAGCTGTTTCAGGGGCAAAGAAAAATGGCGAACGACTACAGACTGTTGGAGGCCAACTCACCCACATATCCAGGCGTGCCACACGCAGTGGACATGACGTCTCCACTGCCCTCCATCTTGGAGAGGCCAAAGTCGCTTATCATGATCTTGGACTCGTCTTGGGGATTAAAATAGAGCAAGTTCTCTGGCTGGGGAAGCAAAAGACAGGGAGGAGGAGAGAGACAGGGAGAATCAAGGGGCTTCTATTTTCTTTTTACATCCATGGTCATTTGGCCTCTTTTGTGGACGCCGCTCTGACCAATCCCTTGTCTTCTAACACAGCGATTCTCAACTTTTCAACGATTCCCTCATTGGTGCAGTTAATTATTACCTGTCAAATGAGCACAAACTGCTGGTGTGATGTAAAATATGTGTATGTGTGTGTGTGTGTTACCTTCAGGTCTCGGTGCACAATGCCCATCTTGTGCAGGTAGTTCACAGCGTCCAGGACTTGTCGGATCAGCGTGCTCGCGTCTTTCTCTGTGTAGAAACCTTTTTCCACAATTCGGTCGAACAGCTCGCCACCGGAAACCCTGAGGAGTGCCGAGGAGATTGTGTATGTATGTCAGTGTGTGTTGCTGTGTCAAGATTTCTGGTCATTTATGAACTGTGGACGCTTACAGCCCAGAGCGTGTGGAAGTTGTGAGCCATGTGCTTTGTCACACAAACACTTATACACGCGCACTCATACACTCGGCAGTGTACTTTGTAGTCTTTTTGCATATGATGGCACTTAAACTATAACTGGAATGAAAAAGACATCAATGCTAGTAAAAGAAAAAAACTTTTTCCACAAAAAACTAAAGACACATTTCAACATTCATCCCCTCTGGCTGATTCTTCCAATACTTAGTTGGATGTTTTATGACTTCGGACCACATGAAATGACTTGTTCGGGTGCTCATAGAGTCAGAGCAGATGGAAGGGCTCATTATCTGCTCTACAGATGCATAGCTCCCCCTGCTGGGGGAGAATCTCCTACTTCACGTCTCTCATTTAATGTAAATGTTGGGATGTTGATAGTCCAACTATTTGCGAGACGAGATGCAGAAAAAGTGCAGACATAAATCAGCAACACAGTTGCAGTATTTGTAATATTATTAGTAGTTATAATAAGAGCAGTAGAACCTAACCAACCTTGTAGTATTCTCTACATTCCGCATATTTATAACTGTGCATCAAAGCGTAATGAAGGCATATTGCACTAATATACACCAGTGGCCACAGACGTGCACATACACCACTACAGACACACATGAGTGCATAAAGGCAAATGCCTGCATAGTTGCACAGGATTTCTGTGAGAAATTGTAACGGCGACACATCAGATTAAAGCTTGTGGAAGTTAAACTCTAATGAAGTTTCTAAAGAAAAAAAAAGAAGATTGGAATTAATTGCTAATCCTCAATCTTCAAAGAGGGCAGCGGCATGTTCGCTTTCAGAGACAGTTTCTGGGAATGACAGCTAAGGGCTAAACACACACATACACACACACGCCAAAAAACACACACCATGCAAAATGGGAGATCAGCCACCAAGCTGCATCGTTGCATAAGCGTTTACATAAGGAGACCATGGCAATCAGACAGGAGCACCCACACAAGAGCACACAGATGAAAAGGCAAGACCACACGCAAACACACAAAAGCAAGCACATACACAAAGAGAAAAGTGTGACAAAAATACAGAAAACATGCAAAGTCATACTTTAAAGTTAAACACGTACAACTATGAACGCTAAACCAGTTTACCCAAATGATTACAAAAACCCTGTTGACGTGCCAAGTCTGGTCTGACCATCAAATCTTCTGATGAGCTTTGATCATTTTGTAGTTCATCAGAGCGGACACATCTACATACCTGCAAACCCATAAGGGGTGAAAAAGGTGACAGTGGGGGTTGGGCTGGATTTCCATCGGGGCAGAACGGGGAAAAACGCTTGGGTGACAATGTTTTAAGAGAGACAAGC
Source organism: Pungitius pungitius (assembly GCF_949316345.1). NCBI lineage: Eukaryota > Metazoa > Chordata > Actinopteri > Perciformes > Gasterosteidae > Pungitius > Pungitius pungitius. Next base: position 10,012,657 of record NC_084901.1, read on the forward strand.
CAATGTCATTTGGAGAGGATCTGATTTTCTACAAATCAAATGATCCCCCCCCCCCCGAAAAAATGGTTCCCCTGTTATAATGGTAGGGGGAATGCTCTTATATAAAGAACAAACGTTTCGCTAAGTAATACGTCTAAAATCCTTAATTTGGATGAAAGATTTGGAAAAATTACATGACAGTTTAACTGTTTTGTTAAGGTGTAATTTCACCCCGGAAATTGCTATACTATATTGAAGAATTTAATCATTTTAATTAAAGGTATGAAAAGAAGAAGAAAAAAAGGAAAAAAAGATTGTAAGAACAAATATTATACCACAAGTCTATCTTTTTGCAACCTTCCTCAGGTAACCTCTCTGATCCTTCTAAATTCAAATATGCTACTTTCAATACCGCATTTGCTTTCACGTTTTGGCCAGTATGCCATTTATATCAATAAAAAGCCTGGGTCACATCGATTCTTCTCCCCGGGGTGGAGGTTACGTAAGATTTGATGAACTGGAGTGAAGGAGACGCTGCCGGACAGCATCGATCCGCCACATCATGGTTACACAGGAAATCCATGTTTCTAAACGAGATTCATGGGTGCTGAAGCCCCCTTGGTAAATGAACATTATCCTACTTTATTATGGTGGTGATTGGTCTGCAGATTGCTGCCACCGGCTCCACTGATCCATCTCCGTACAGTGCCGGAGTGGCCGTGTGCAGCATAAGGAAGAACAGCCTGCAGCGCTGAGGCCAGATCAAAAGGGAGGCCGAACTGCTCTCTGCTTTCTGCTCTCACGCTGTTACACCAAGCAATCTATAATTAAACATAGTTAAAGCACGCCTCTCTCCAAAGCGCTTTGTGAACATCAGACAATGCAGAATTTCATAAGAGCGCTATGAAAATATTAATAAAATGATACAAGAAGTGGCACTAATGAATTATTACAGTGACGAGGGCTTTCCAAAAGCTTAAAATCTGCAAACAAAGAAAAATCATTACAAAATAGCTTTTCATCAAACCTCTCCTGGGGATTATACCACCTGCTGCAATTCTCAAGGTCCCCACAAAATGCTATAAATGTTAACTTTGACCTCTAAACTATGGCAACTGACCCATATTCCATGAAAAGAACGAACCTGGAAAAGAAAAGATTAGAAAAAACGTTAAAAAAAAGAGCAAGTGAAAGGCGAGAGGTGATGTAAATTAGATGGGAGAGGGGAGGAAAAGAAGCAATGAAGTGAAGGGAGCGGACAGCAGGTGATGGGAGAAAAGACACAGGAATTGGGGGAGGTGTACAGGGGGATGGAGGATGATGTCTTTGCTAAGTCTGAAGGCCTGTGCTGTGCAGCGCAGCAGAAAGAGGTACATCAACTTTATAGCTGCCCATAAAACAGAAGGTCATACTTCTGTAAAGCTTCCACTCAAAGTCAAGATATACTAGTTGTTTAATCTAGAAACAAGAACTAATCCTCAGTGTAACAAAGTAAATCTGACTAACAGGTGGTGCCCCCCGGCCAGACAACACAAGTGCTGTTAATTGATTTACTCGTGGAAACAGGAAACTCTGCTAGAAGGTTAACGTTATTGGAGGTCGAAGGCTTGGAAATCCCTCAAATGCAGTCCGGCCAACAGAGGATCTTAGGTTGACGTGACACACCTCTGAAGGAACCTCAACTCTATGAAGGAAAATAAAGGAAAAGGTGTTTGTGCTAAAAAGAACATCTCAGCTGAGTAGCCGCTGGTCTCTGCCCTCAACAGGCCACAGGGCAGTCCTTTAGCCATCCCTAGACCATGTCTGTTGCTTCCACCAACAAACTCGAGAACAATGGCTGCCTACAAGTATTTATACAGATCAGTAAAGGTGTGAAAGTCAGTGACCACGCCCCCTGGGAGTGGTCTCCTGGTGAGTTCAATGTAGCTCGGATTTTGAAGGCCTCTCAGACAATATCAGTTGTGGTGCTATCAAGTATTACATTAATGCATTTTGGTAGATTACATTACATTGAACACAATCATAACTGTACATTGGTATTATTCTATTGATTACGGTTTCAAAATTACAGTGGTTTTACAACATTCCCATTACTTTGTTGAATACATATTTCCAGAATCATGTTGTATTCTGCTAAATGCATTTTATTTTAATCAATTTATAGTTAATTTATGAACCTGGTAGAATCATTTTCCATTAAATCTAATATATTTTTGCAACTAGAGGTGTCGCCCCCTGTTGGTCAGTAGTGAGAATGCAAAATTTAAGACACATCTTAAGACACTTTCTTGATTCGGCAGAAAGAGCCGCCTGGCTGTACGGTGAGAATCTTTCCTAGTCCGGAGTAGGCGGGTGATATACTGTTTGTTACTCCTTTTGCAATTAAATTTGGCCATGTCAAATTGTTAGGCAATACTGTTCGCAATACTGGTCGCTAACTTAACCTAATGTAACAATGTAGTTTTGTATAATTTTGAGAAATAATGTTTGTACTCCCGTAAACCCAACAGTTGCAGAAAAAGCACCGCAGCTTTCTTCAGACTAGATCCTTTAGCCTGGATTTAAAATGTCACTGCTGCTGAACATAAATACAATGAAATGTCATCAGAGGAGGTCTTGACATAACTATTTCCCAGTAACTTATATCGCAGCCATATCACATTAATCTATTACTTAGAATGATTCTAGCTCCCAGCTACAGCAGAACAACCTCTTAAAGCTGCGTTAGGTCTCGGTCTCTGACACTCTGGCTCTCAACATCAACATATCTGCCAGTTTTCCTCCGCAAATGTTACTATTAAATTTGTGATTAACCGTAAGCCTTCGTAGCCTCTGGCTAGTGTCTTTTTTTTCAAAGATATAACGCAAAGCTTTGGTACATTTGAATCTTACCGGTCCATCTTCCAGCTCTAAAGAATATCTAAATTCTCACCCAGGCTAAATTCTGCAAGATAAACCCAAGTTTAACTGTTATTGATTATAACACACAGCTGATGCATTGACCCAGGAACTAGAGCACACACAATCAAATAAACCAGTTCAATCTCAAAGAAAATTAATAAGTGAATGGAAAAAAAAATCAGTATTTACTCAAAATGTTCTTCTGTGAATCAAAACTCTTAGCTTACTGTATTTAACCGGCGCTAATGCAGAAGGATACTTGTGTGGTAGGGCAACAAGAAAATACGTAAACGGCGGGTTGGAATTGTAAATTCACTTAAGTAATCACACACAAACTCGATCAAAATGTTTCCAGTAATAGAGCCAAACAGCCCGACCAACTTCTCCTCTTATGTAAGCAGTAACCTTGCAGAGGAGGGTTCGTAGGGCACCCATGGGTGAACCACACACACACCGGGCTGACCATCAAGGCGGAGATGTTGTCGTGTGTTTATGAGTGTATGTGTGTGGGGGGACGGGTGGTCTGTTTGTGTGTGTCTGTGTCTGAGATGTTGTCGTCTCAGTAGAGCTGTCATTGAAGTGAAGAGTTTATGTATGCGTGTGTACATAAACGTGTATTGTGTATGTGTGTGTGTGTGTATGAAATATAATAATGAAATATGAATCTCTGTGTAGTGTTTTATGAATAAACCCAGAAAACATATCAAATTATTTAAGGATTTCTGTAAGATTAAGATTTCTGTATTCTACAGATATTGGTCATGTAGATTTCCCAGGTTTACAATAAAAAAATATATTTTTAAAATAAATTTTACATTTATTCATACATTTCATTATATTACATCAGCATGCATAAAGTGTTTTATTTGGATTTATTTTTATATGCGTATCCTTAATCCACTGACTTTCCGCGTGGATCTGATTGAATGATCTTCACGTGGATAATTTCGGGGCCTGTTTCCTCATCAGCAACGCTCACAAAAGCTCAAGTAGGAGAGCAAAAAAAAAAAAAAACAATCAAAAATCATGTACACTCACAGCTGCATGATCAGGTAGAGGTGGTCAGGACTCTCATGGATGTCCTCCAGTGCCACAATGTTCTCGTGCTTGATCCTGCAAAGCAAAGACAGACCCTCAGTGTCACATTTCAAAGCTGCAGCACGTATTATGTCGCACAATAAGCTCTAATGGGGTTTTTACCTCCAGATACCGTCAGTATCCAGGAGCTTTTCTGGAATTTTTGTTCAGATTATTGTTACCTTCATCTGCGGCTATATTACCCCAGTTGCCATGGAAATAAAGATTTCCATGTTATTCATTTTTCCAAAACATTACCCACCGATGAAGATCATGTCATATGAGTATAAATTAAAGCTCCAGATCAGCTACTAAAGGGACCTTGAGGCAAGACTGTTCTTTCTGGAGGCTAGTTGGCATCTGAAGTAGTTCGTCACCGGTTTTAAAAACCACAAATGATTACGCTGCATAGTATGTGGACTTTGTTAGTATTCAGTTGAACATTCTAGAGAATTAGTCATTAAATTGTCAACAGTGTGTACGGTGGATTGCAATGTTTTTGCAATTCTACCAATGCCGAAGCCGAGGATGAACATTTGCACTAAAATGTCATCCCACTAAAAACGACAACCTTCCGATCACAGAGGGCCATTGTACCACAAAACCATTTTCATCCTCTCCTCACCTTTCTGCTCTATTCTGTCATTTCTCTGCTGGTTTCTCCATGGTTACGGCTCTTTGAAGAGGGTGTTTCCACCCTTCTATGTGTGTGTCTGTGTGTGTGTGTGTGTGTGTGTGTGTATAGGTGTACATTCGTTATCCTAACACCTCATGCCTTGTAGAAACACAATTGATTTTGTGTGTGGGTTAATCATCTTTTGCATTGTGAACAAAGGTAATTCCCCCTGGTCTACATCTCACTCTCTCTCTCTCTCTCTGTCTCACACCCACACTCACACCCACACACAGGAATGCACAGCAGGTGAGCATCTAACAATTATTATGGAGCGTGCGACCTTTGTGACGGCAGGCTGCCGATGATCTGTGCTATTGAGACGTGACTCATCCACACAGACACAGGCGAGCAGGCTGCAACGGGAGGATGTGTGTTTGTGTGCCTGAGATAATGAAGAGAGTGTAATGGCAGAAGAGAGCCAGGGTGCTTTGTGAAGAACCCTCTTGTACATGACTGGTTGCTACTGTCAGTTTTTCTCATTCATGGATTTGTCCTGCGTGTGTCCTTCTGCACAGATGTCATGTGAGGCGCTGCTTTGTGCTTCTTTATTTGTTTCTAATGTAGCTCAGAGGTCAGCTGATACTATGAGTTGATTAGTTGTTTGCACAAAATACAATGTAAAAACACAGAGAAGGAAGGTGTTGAGCTTTCAGTCATTCAAGTGTCAACACTCTTTAAATTTTGCTTCATAAATATGAAATAAATATTAGCTGCTATTCTGTTTTGCATGGGTGTACTATCTTGATTTGGTCCATTTGAAGAAAACAAAAAGAAACCCTGATATGTGTAAAGTCGTCGTCTTTCTATCCCAGAGCTGAGGCTGCGTCTCACGGTGCTAACGGGCCGATGGGGGCGGCCAGCGGGATCACTTGTGCAGTAATGACACTCATTTGTCTCAACGAACGTCCACATCTCTCTCCTTTATTACTGGAGGCAATTTTCATTTTCTCTAATGTTACATAGTGCGGCTGAATGAACACATTTATTATATGTAATAGAATAACACATCAGAATAGTCACAGCGCACAGAGGCCCGGCAGCTTGACATTTCTGTGTAATCATGTGGTCACATGCGCGTGCGTGAAAGGGAGATGAGTCTTTTTTATTTATTTATTCCTCAACGGACGGATACGCTTTGCCTCCCTTGCTTGTTAGTGGCTGTCACGCCGGTTATTATACACTACACTATCCCTGATGCGTTGAAGCATGAACATGTAAATATAATCCTTTTTAATGTGTGTCCGTGCCTGTGATGCCAAATGTTTTTTCTCCCAACTGACTGAAACTTCAAAGACGGCGTTCAAGTTCCTCTGCTGGACGTGGTGCGGCCGTTTGGTGCTCAGGCAGACAGGCGCTTCAGTCGTGGTGTGAGCATGTGCGGTACATGGGCTACGAATCGTGACCCGGAGGCGGAGGGGTAGTGATGCGTGGAGGAAAGAAAGGGGCTGCACAGTTGCCCCGGTAACCAGTGCTCAGGAGGCTTTGCGTGTGCGTGCTTTTTTGCCTGACGGCGCTCACCTCCTCAGCACCGCGATCTCGTTCTCGATGCTGCTCTCCTTCCCCTTCAGGGCCTTCTTGGGAATGCACTTCACCGCAAACATCCGGCCGGTCAGCTTCTCCTGCGCCAAGACTACCTCGGAGAATGCTCCTCTGGGGACACATTCAAACAGAGGCACATCATTTATGCTGGTGTCCTGGGTGGTTTTCCCATGGAATAGGTTTGGACGATACATAATCGACACAAAAGACACAACAGACTCGATGTGTTAGAGGTCGAGCTGAACAAACGAGTCACGGGTCAGTAACTTTAAACCTTTTATTGTTTGCATATCTTCAACCTCATTTTCGGTGACATTTGCTCTTGCCAGATTAAATCTAGCCAACAAATGAGGGAAGAAAATGCAAAGGAAAAATTAATTAATTAGTTTTTTTTCTTTGAGATATCACTGACAGCAGGTAGAGGTATCTGATCTTCACATGCAGAAAATTACACCGCCACGGTGAAGGAAATGGATTAGCAATTCTTTTCACTCATTCATTGCTATGGTGGAAAAATGATTTCTAATTATTTCTAATAACGATTTTTCTCATCATAAAAATGGATGCTGCTCAATCACTGCGACAATATCAGGCAAAATGTCTCTTGGTTCTTGTATGACGGTGTGTGTATGTTTGTATGTGTGGGTGTGTGAGAAGCAGGGCGACGAATGAAGATGAGCCTATTGAGAGGTAATCGGCCCACGTTGACTCCTGAGACAATCTGCCCTCGGCTTCGCCGTGTTTATGGAACACAAACGTCTCTCTGTCCTGATCTCTAAGGCTCGTCACATGTACAATAGCATTATTTCGGGGTGTCGTTTGTGCCCATACGGCTAATGAAAGTCCAATATTTGCTTGTCTTTTTGCTCTGCACCAACTCTTGAGGGAAACATTTGACATAAAAATACAATATGTTTGCAATTCAAATCTAAAGGCCACTAGTCCTTTTTAGTGAGAGCAGGTGACATGAAGCTACAAAGGGTTAAGCGTCAAATATGTGTTTGGTTTCACCATCACCAGCTCCTTCTCGTCACCGTCCACTGTCCTGCTCCCTATAATTCAGGGGCCCCAACCCACAGAGCTCTCCCAATTACATGCGCTTGTCCCTCTTGACACACCTTCAAAAAAGCTTTAAAAAAGATCAACTTTTTACAGCCGTTTCCAGAGCCATTTAATACTTAACAGCATAACTCAGTCAAGAGATCTTATGAAAGCAAACAATGTAGCCGGTTAGTGTGAGCATAGAATTATGATAATCCCATCAGCTTCAGATGCACTTTGTCAATCTCAAAGGAATTTCGTACAGTCGACCACCGGACTTCATCACACCTTCACCCTCCCTCTCCATGCCCATGTTTCCCTTCACCCGGTGTTACATTTGTGTGCATTTCAATGGTGTGCGTTTGTGCTGTAAGTATGTTTTAACACTCATTCTTGGTGAAAGCGGCCGCTGTGAACGAGGTCTCGATCACATCGGCGTGTGCCCTCCGGCACGTCACAGAAGAAGCACATTTGAAGAGCCGCCCATCCGTCACCGTGGCAACTTGCCCCCGATAAACGCCAGCGGGCCGTCACAGTTCACGCTTTGTTGCCGCTTGTCGGCAAGGCCGTGGCCCAGGAGACCACTAGTTGGCTTTAACTCCATCTGCCACCAGTGGTGACGCACATTGGATTGACGTTTTCACAGCTGCTGTACTGAATGTTAGTTGTTTTAGATGCAACCTGCTGCAGGGTCTTTGTCAGTAATTAATTAAACGGTGAAGAATAATTCAGTAACAATCCACAATGAATCAGAGCAACTGTTTCAAAGCCGCTAGTTTCCATTGCTAAATGATTGAAATGATTGGTTCATATGTGAAGTTGAAAAGGACACAAGTGCTCTTTACAACCCCTCTAAGGAGCCTTCCACAACCCTCAACATATTGTTTTTGGTTTATGAAACACAGGCAACTTTATGACTGTGTCTCAAAATTCACGACATGAATATCACCTCTTTTTGTGCCGCAGCAGGCAGTTGTTTCAGCCATAGGACTATACAAAAATAAAAAAGCACATCCTATTCTACCTGCTCAAGACTACTACGCAGACAAAGGTAGTGATTACCTGGAGATGATAGTGGATCATTTAGTGGCTAAACAGACAGGTACTTTCCTCCGTAGTTGGTGCAGACCAAAAACCAAGCTAAAAAGAGAATGACTTTAAGTCCATCTGGCTTTTAGAGCCATAATAACAATAGGTTACATTTGAGCATGATAGGCACTGACTATGATTAGAAATATGATCATTACATGAGTATTAACCCAGAGATTTGTATGTTATTTGCATAGATGCACAAACGCAAAGACAAACGGTTAATTCAGACTGAAAAATTGGGAAGGAGTGAATGAAATGTGAAGCTGAGCTATACTGAAATCAGGTAAAAGGTCAGAATTGAGAGAGGAAAAGACTAAAAGAGTGTGCATATTTGGTTGTACACACACAACCAAACACAGGGACACACACGCTGAAGAACCTATGGGGCTCATTTGCTTGGAGAACAGTAGCTTGTATAACATCTGCCAGTGTGTGTGTGTGTGTGTGTGTGTGTGTGTGTGTGTGTGTGTGTGTGTGTATGTGTCTGTGTGTTTGTGTGGGGCTTGCCGTAACCCGCGGCAACAATGATTACATTTCCCCCTCTTTGAACCTGCACTGAGAAATGCGTTTGTAGCAACAGTGTGTATGTGTTGTTTCACATCCAAGTGCATGTTCAACAGGGGAACAGTCTGTCTCTCTCTCTCACACACACACACACACACACACACACACACACACACACACACACACACACACACACACACACACACACAGTAATCAGATTGCAGAATTTTTCTCAAACTGCCTTCTCTCTGCAGAATGGTATTTATTGAAGAAACGCAAAGGTCTGTTTGATAGAAAAGGGAACCCGATGGTGGTGTTAAATGGTTTTGCTCTCGCTGCCATGATTCCACTCCTCTTGTGGCAAACCCTACTTAAACAGGGTTGTTAAACAAAAGTCATTGAGGCGGCGGGTAACCCAGACAATTCCAGAAAGTCCATTAATGTCTTTCTGTTGGCTCACAAAGTGATCAGGTTCACTGGGACTGTGGAATGGCATTGATGGCATTAATGGAGCACGCTAGTTGTATTAAGTGCAAAAAGTTGACACATCCCTCGCTAGTTGACCACATAAACACCCTCCCTCCACAACGCAACCTGAGGCCCTTTAAAACCCTCTTATTCAGCGCTTGAAGGACATTGCCCCTACATATGCGTCACTTTGATCAGCTTCTTAGCGATGTCCTGATGTTTCCACAAGTTTTCTTCACAGAAGGGAAATTATTATTTTTAAGCTACAATGTTACAATGTTACAGCTTTTGCTTATGACTCACACACACATTCAGATGTGTGTCAGCAGTGAAGTCAGCTCCTGCCCATTCAATAATTAGTGGTTGCCTCAAAATGTGCTCTTACCTGCACACACACACATGCACACACACACACACACACACAGACAATGCTTGATAACGACAGAGCAAGCCAAAATACCGTCATCACTGAGCAGACCACCACACACACACACACACACACACACACACAAATGCACTTTTATTTTCATGTGCTTTGAATACAAACTTATCGGCCTGAGTTGTGTGTCATTGTCTGAATGTCAAAGACAAGATTGTTGAGTTCTTTGTGTTGTTTTAGTTTTATAATGACTCAATTGCCCAACTGCACCTCGTGCTTTCTATGGTAAATAACAATTTGAACGAGTACGTTTTTGGTTACACGTCATCCTCCACTGTCTTGGTAAGGTCCTTTCATGTAATCACAAGAAATTCAGGGTTTACTTTGAGGAACCAATTCAGACCTCGCTGGCTGAGAACGGAGCTTTAATTCCAGGACATTGTGATTTTAAATAATTTTGAATATTTTGTATATAACCTTCAAGATTATAGGAGACAGATTTAACTTTAGAGAATACACATTTTTTCCCCCTTTCTGACCCTCTAAAATGTCTCTGGACTTGTTGGGGGCTTCTGACCTGCAGGTGGAGCACGGATATTAAATCACTATGGCAACGAGTAAGAAAATTGCTCCTGCGTAAATACAACAGAGCAGAATAAAGCAAACATGCTGCCACGCGCATCTTCGGCACACCTACCATCTCCATATGTAGAAGAAACCCTTTGGGTGTAATGAGGAAAACAGGAGCCTCCTTACATGTGTCTCATCCTTCCTCTTTACTTTGCAACTGTGTGCTCTATGCCTTCGTTACAGAGTGCTCAGGCTTAAATAGCACTGTTGCCAGGGAAGCAATTAAGTGCCAATTATAGTCTGTATTCTCAATCTGGCTCCGACAGCAGAAGATGAAGACAAGCGAGAGAGAGAAAGAATGAAAGTGAGCGGTAGTGGAAAATGCCTGTAGAGTTATCTGTGCAATTAAGAACAAAAAAATCAACAAAACGAAAGCAGAATTTGGTCTAAAAGCTTGAGATGCTGTAATCCAAACTGTCTGTATGGGGGGGTGAGGTCCGGGCTGCTCGCCACCAGCAATACCATGACAGATGGGACGCACACGCCAAGCTCTGTGGCACAAAATGAAACATTAACAGATGAACCATGAATGTATTCATGCTAGAGGAGATCATTCAGGGGCCTCCATCAAATGATTAAAAAATAAAAAATGGCGTAACAGATTCAATGCTTTCATGCTGAGATGTCAGGTGTGCATCCAAGATACACAAAGTCCAAAATAGAGATTCAACAAAAACCCTGGATATCTCCACTGAAAGGTCTCACTGAAAAAGGTAATTCATTCTTTGGCAGTCTCAATATCATTTGCATTTCATTTTTATTATTCAATATATTTTTATTTATTTAGTAATAGTGTTTATTAAATGTACCATCTAAACAGATGGTACTTTTATTTTGGGGTCTCAGATTATGCCCCACTCGCTAAAAAGGATCCGAAAGTGAAAAAAAGATTTAAAACTTAATATAAATATAAAATTTGCAAGCAAAATATAGCGAAAGATGCGAATAACAAAAAATATACATTAGTGAAGAATGAAAATTAATATTTTATTATAAAAGAACCGAGTCAAAACTATATTCAACCCCAAAATTCTTTTGTCAACTCATTTTGATTACATTGTCATATTTTTGTATTTCAAATGATCAAAACTCTTGACCTGGATTTGGCTCCATAGTCGTGATCAAGACGATAACCTGAAGTCCTCCGAGTCCAGAAGAGAAATTAAGTCAGGAGTGGCATAATATGCTTCTGTGTCTGTGTATAATTTGGGAAAGTGACCACACAGCGCAGAAAGAAGGGTGATGCCTCCTATCTGTGTGTTTGATTCACATGGTTACACATGCACAGTCAAACACAGCCCGTGCGGTATGGATTTGCCACAGCAACAGCTAATGTGGCTGTCAGTACACTTCTGTTTACATTATTCGCCATGGTAACAGCTTCAACCTTTGTGTGTGTATGTGTGTGGGCTGCTTGGACTTTGGGTGATCCCGTGTGTGAAAGTGAGAAACCTTGTGTGTGTGTTGGTGTTCACGGCCCTTTTTGTACGATGTGTATGACTGTGTGTTTGCGTATAGCTGAGCGTGTGAAAAAAATCAATCTTAAAGTCAAAAATAGGATGTGCACACGTGAAAATGGAGATAGTGACAGCATGAAAGGAGTGAATCATGACCGCAGTGGACAAACGGCAAAAATATGTAGTAAAAAGGGAAAGGGGTTGCACACCAACAGCCCTTGCTGCTGTGCGAATAGATGAGAGGCGTCGAATCCATGACCTGTAGATTTTGTGTGATTGATATTATATGAATGTACTGCTAAAACAACGGCCCCAAACTACAATGAAAACAGCCGAGAAAAAACTGACGCAGCAAAAAAAAAAAACGGTTTTAACGACAGAGCAGTGAGTGACTAAGCAGTTTATCTCTAGTCCTGTGACCTTGGAGTTTCCCCTAGCCACATACACACACACACACACACACACACACACACACACAGACGGTGGATTGTCTGCCAATAGCATTTGATGTGGCAAAAGGTACATGGCTGACTGTAGCGATAGCAACATGCACACTGCCAGCACAGCACTGTAGTCTCCCAGTCAGAATAACTAGAACCCTGCTGAGTGATGGAGGCATAGAGAGAGAGAGAGAGGTACGGAAGGGGGGAGGGAGGATGGGAGGGAGGACGGGAGGAGGGTGGCATTTCCTCACCCCTCTTTTTTTGCAAACGGAAATAAATAAAAGGACACGACCAAACATGTTGAAGGCCATGCTGGAGGTCCTCAGCTCTAATGAGAGTGTGTGGAAGCCTTGAGGAGGAAGTAAAATAGATTTGTGATGAGAAGTCATCCAAATGTATTGACCCATAATCTAGTCATTTTTTATCTACTGTGGTTCTACTTCTGTGGCTTTCACTGATTACTCAATGTTGAGTCGTGAGGATTTCGTCTGCATATATATCACACGCTAGGAGTAAACATATCTTTTTGTCGGAGATAAAGCCTTTTCATTATGTTCCTATTCCTATTATCTTCCCGGGGTGGGTCAACATGTCCACTTCCTCTGACTCAGTAGAGTGACACGGTCATCTTGTCCTTTAAAATAATAATGGTCCCTAAATACCCACGGATCAGGAGGAACAAAATGTACAAAATGAGATACAGATCTTTTTCATTCATGAAGATGAGGTCACGCGCGCATTAGCTGACGGGCATCAACTCGGCCAAGTTGAAGCACCAGCATCTGTTTAAAGAATTATAATAAGACGTCACCGTGCGAAACAATCATGGACTGTTCGGCGAGGACACGGACGGCAGGGCTACTGAAGGACTCTAACAGCTCCATGCAAACCGGTGGTAAGACAAGCATCTCTGTTTCCAGCCAGGTTGTGGTACAACAAGTGAATCTTCCTCCTTTTTTAAGACCGGCATGTTTGCTCCAAAGTTTAATGGTTAAATGGCCCCTATCGAGGTTGCACAACAGTTACGCACACATGCTCACACTTTTCCCTCTTGGGGTACAATGCATTCCCTTTCCCTGCAGCTCTGCATGCACTTGTAAAGATAACCAAATGCACCTCTGTTACACACAGACACGCACGCACACATACACAAGAGAACAGGTGCTAAGAGGACTGCGGCACAGCAAAGCAGCCATTAAATCAGCCTAATCTCCGCTCCCTTCAGCAGACTACACATTTAATTTAATCAAACGCCGACGTCACGATAGCACAAGTTATACATTACAAAAAGGGGTGTGTAGACGGCAGCCGGGTGCGGCCGGCCTATAGGTTACAGACAGAGTGAATGGCATCCGCCAACAGATGAGCAGGCTTGCCTCTCGTGAGGGGATGGATGGATATCATCCCTGGAGGGGCTGGATGAGAGCAGCGAATGATGATCTAACGATGTGACTTCATGAGTCAGTCAAGAGCCAGTCAGTGTTTCATTAAAGCTACCCAGCAGCCTCTGAGATCATTAGTGCATTCGACTTGTGATTACTTGTGGTGTCACTATTTAACAAACTATTGCAGTCAGCCGGCGCAGGGAGAGAAGGGGAATCCACTGCCGCCAGGGCCTAAGAAGCAGTCCAGTCCAGTAAAATACAATCTTTTTACTTTGTAAAAGAGGTCGCTAATAAATGGATTCTCTTTAAGCTAACCAGTACATCACCTGTACTAGTGATATGATTTACCCCAACAGTCCAACAAGAGGATTCCCGGCAAGTCGGGCGGTAAAAAAGTCAAAATGCGGAGGATCGACTGTTATGTCACGATGATGTCGTCACACTAACGTCACACAAATTAAATACTTAATCACTCATCTGCTGAGGAGCTTTTCCTACATGTGCTGTTCTGTGCTTGTGTCGTGCAAATGACTGATAGCTTGACAGCGTTGCTCTAACTACACCTTCAAAGGTAGTAAAGCATTTTTTGTGCACCTGCACACAGAGCATGAGACATTTAGAAACTTGAGAATCAGTGTTTGTGTGCAGCATTGCGTTCTGCTCAAGGACAACGTGAGAGCAACCGGGCCAAGACGACCCCCCTCCACACACACACTGATCTAAGCACAGTAGTGGGACACCATGAAAGTAGGTCTGCTACAGTACAATATTGAAAAAGCCTCCGAGGTACAGATGAGTGTGTGTGTGTCACTCCTGTGAAGTGCAATGCCAACCAGGGTCAAATGTGCCATTTTAGAATAGCATTTTTCTTTGACTTTAGACTTCATCTACATAAATGTTTACCTGTGTGTACTTGATATATTCTGTTAAAATGTCAGATTGTGTACATGTTAGTTGTGTCTGTGTGCCTTAGCTCATCCATGTGTGTTTAAGCCTCTCTCTGCTTCTTTCTATTCATGTGAGTGTGTATATGTGTGTTTTTCTGTGAGTTTATGCGTGGGTTTGTTTGTGTGCGTGCAGTCTGCCCGAAATGACCTGTCCACAAGACGGAGTGTGTGTGTGCTGGCCCGCCGCGGAGCTGCCTCCACTAACGGCGACAATCACTCACATCTGTAACACTATGATTAATCCCAGCAGTCCGATCGATATAGAATAAGGGTCCAGAAAAGGTTACAATGCTCTCTAGTTGAGAGTTTGCGGTGTAAATGTTTTGGATTTTTACTAAATAACAAATGCCATTTAATTACAACACAAAAAATCATGAACCATACCCTGATTTCCAAACAAACATGTGTTGGCCCATAATGAGGAGCAATGCTGGCCGAAGCCTAATCACAGCAGAGTAGAATAGTTTGAATAGATGAACAGCATCCACAGTGAAACAGGCTACCTTCGGCATTTCATTTTCCCTTGAGCTTGCTTTTTGTCAGTTCATGGACTGGGGCAGTCGCTTATGTCGCGTTCACATCAACACCACATCTACGCGGTGAGATCATTAGTCATTTGGAGCCAACAGAATGCCTCAGATGTGATGCACTTGTGTCTCACAAGACACAGACACGCCAATGCCACCTGACATGCTCACACACGGCAGCCGTCCGACTCACACGTGTCACGCCCGTGTCTGGCTGGTACAACGGTCCTGGAGGCATGACCCAGCTCTGCTAATGTGGCTACAAGAATGCAATATGGTGATTGGTGAAGGAAGAGAACGAGAGACATGATGAGGCACCAAGGCACATTCTGGGGCGAAATCACAGTGCTGTTCTTGATTGCAGTTTCTGATTGAAACAAAGGAAGGCGGACTGAGAGATGACCTCCAACATATTAAGCCCCCCCACCCCGCACCCCCCATACCACCCCCACACTATTGACTGATTTTTCCCCCCACTTACCCAATAAGCGTGGTTACCAGGGCGACTAGGACGGCCCAACACCGGCAAACTAGCCACCAAATATGCTACTATTATATTATTATTATTCTGTCAATGCTCTGATACCTGATGGCCTTCTTCACATACACCCCACATCACTGAGACAATAATTGAAGGACATATTTTTAGGTTCTCTGGCAAATTCATTTCTAAAAAGCAACTACTCACAAATGTCTCAAAATTGGTCCACCTCCTTATTGATTTATTCTTTTAGAAAACATCATAAAGGTGTTCATGGTCTAAAACTCTAGTTTCAATTCTTCTTAAAACCAATATGATGTCCATTTAGTAAATTATGGGCCATTTAGAGTTAGACTGACTATAAAGCAAACTATGCTAGGGCGGGGCTACTGTGATGGACAGGTTGCCGTTTTGACGTCACTCCTTCACAGTCCAAATATGGTCACTTCTGTTGACTGGTTGCAAAAAAGCCAAGATGTCAACGGAGAGTTGAGTAAATACCGAGAACAGAGCAGTAAAAGACTTGGCCTGTGGGATGACAATTAGCTGAAACTGACCCTGTCGCCAATGGTCTACTGACCCAAGCAGCACCCTTTCGCCCTTTATCCCCAAATTATAGTCATGTCATCAACCGCTGACTTCCCCTTGACAAGCAGCATTTGTCCCCCAACAGGCTGTGGCCTTTATCAAGTCAGGTCTGAAACCAAATCATTCAGCCAGGAGAAATAGGCTGAAGTCTGCAGATCGCAAAAAACAAGGAACAAAGGGAATGGATTTTGTGGGGGTCTCGGCCCAGCATCTCCATCATCGCCTGAGTTTTTCCAGAGACTTGTCATGATTCGGTCTAAGGGAAACATTATTTTGTGCTAGTGGAAGTTGCCCCAGACCAGAAAGGTGTGTTTGTGATGTGTGTAATGTCTCTTTTATGTGCAGCTGATGCAATAAAAAAAAAATAGAAGACTAAAAGGGCAGGACCTTTTTCCTTTTGAACCTCCACATTTTGTAGTCTTCCCGAGGACGGGGACCGTGTTCCCACATGGGTGGGTGGCAGCACACCAGGGGCCACACAGCTGGTGGGACAGATCGACGCCGCGGCAACAGGCCTCCAGCTGGGGGGACATTCTAAGCTGGATGCGGTTTGCCCGGAGGTTTAATACAGAGCGCTGATCCACTAATGGACTAAACTTTATGATCATTGATACTCAGAGGTCTGGGTACACGTGTCAATCTGTGCAGAGAGGTGGATGCCGCCCCTCCCCCTGCGCGCACACACACCCACATTCACATGCAATTAGTGATGAGGAAAGCCCTGACAGCTGGCGAAAGCAAGGATTCCATTTGCAGCGTGTACGAAGAGGAAAAAGTGACTTTGCCCTTCTGCTGTTTTTAAATGCTCAGCTTAGTGTGTGGGTGTGTGTGTCCTGACTGTAGTGCAAATTTAGTAGCAGTGAGGTGCCAGACTTGGGCCGTAACTCAAAGAAGGCAAAGCTAAGTTATCCCGAAATCAATCCAGAGGTGCGAATGGATGTGAATGTCGTGTTGCTTGGATTGTTGATAGAGCGTTTGCAGCGTTAGCATGGATCGCTCCAGGCGGAGCAAAGCAGCGATGGACGTTATTTCCATTGTTAATGGGACGTCTTTGAATCTATTTGCAGCGTTGTCATGGAAATGGCTCAGTTGTTGGTGTTGATAACCACCTGTTACCATGAGGTTCGTAACCGTTTCTATGACAACGGAGCAAACTTCATCCGCTGATGAACATTGAGAGGGATGGTTGAATGAGAAAAACGAGTAAGTGCACCTTGAGTAAAGATTATTTTATTAAAAGGTTATAATAACCCCCCCCCGCCCCCTATTTTGCTACATAACACAACTAATGGCCCCAGCATCCACAACTTGAAATGATCATCATCAACAAACCCTCAGGAACAGAAATAGCATCGTAAGTTGGGAGATTGTCGGCATAAAATAAACAACACTAACCATGTCACCACCTTGTCAGCATCTTGCTTATCATCAACAACAAAACCCTAGAGAGTAACAACAATGTGATTGATGTCGTACCCAGCCAATCATCCCAGTAACAAACAACAAAGATGTTTGCAGCTGCGTCAGCAGTCGCCACCGACAGGACAAGCGATGACGTCACCGAGCTGCCCGACGAGGAACGGCGACCACCTGATCCCAGGGCGAGAGAGGGACGCAAGGGAAGGGGAGGAGGAGAGGACGGAGCAGAGGGAGGGGTGAAGGGAGTCTCTCTGAGCACCTCTACAACACAAAAAAGTGGGCGGCCAAACGGATGAAGTTGGTTTTGTCACATCGCAAACAATCCTCTTTTGTTCTATTTATAGGAGGCTGTTTATAACATGGATGGAAGAACGGGGACTTTTCTTTAAGTGTGCATCCTGTCCCAACTACGCTGTCCAAAAGGAGGAAGGTTGAACACAGTGAGGCACAGGGAGGTGAATGAAGAGTGACAGACGTAGAGCGAGAGAGAGAGAGAGAGAGAGAGATATGGAGACATAAAGAGGGAGGGGGGGGCGCTCTGCAGACCCATAAAACAGTGGACGGAACAGTGCCAGCAGCAGGAAATGGAGCAGCAATTAAGGGCAGCGTGCCCTAGATGGCACAGTAAGGTCCCACAATGCACCGCCACCGCGGCCGTCACTTCGCTTTATGTCTATATCTCACTCATTCACACGCACACGCACACACTGGGGGAAAAAAAGTCCCTGACCTCTTCAACCCGGATTCTGAACCACGAGGCTAATCCAAACCCTGTGTTGGGGGACAGCACGCTGAAGTGTGCTCGCTCTCCTCACTCTACTTCTTTTATCCGTCTCCCGCACTTGTTCTCACTGTGACCCTCATGCTGAGCATGCTGCGGGCTTACCTGAGACTCACACACCCCGACACAAAGAACCCACCCCTGTCGGTATTGAATTATTGAACACACACACACACACCAGTGGGGATGGTAATTAGACACTGTGGAGACGCGTACATGCAACCACATACGTATATATATGCACACACAAACACACCTTGCAGCGTAAACAAATATTGGCTTCAGATTAATACAATATAAGCAGGAAAAAAAGGTATATCAACAATGTGAACAGAGGAGGTATTTAAATGCACAAACACTAGTGCGAGGACACAAACTATGATGGGTCAGTGTCAGCTCCGTGACATCACATCCTGTCACTGCTAATGCAGCTCAGAAACGCTGACGCAGGAGACATTCAACACTGCAGCAATACGCCAGCTCGCTTCAGGGTTTCTCACACAGGTGTTGCTGGACCTGAACACGACGCCGAGGCCGGGGGGAAGGCAAACATGCAAATCTTTATTTCTGTTAGTTTCACCGTCGCAGAGTGCGGCACTGGATGATGTGCTTCAGTAGCTGGAAGCCAGATGCCAGAAGCATTGCGGTGGTTCCCTCCTCATATTTCTCCATTGGGTTTAGATTGTTGTGGGCAAGAATCTTTGTGGCAAACCAATGTTTAAAAGGAAAAGGAGTGCGGGTATATACTGACCTCTAGACTGACCCTAAAAGCAAACTTCAAAGCCTGATGACTACGAGAGGAGGGAACCGGATGTTCCAAACTACAAACTATAATCCGTGTGTAAGGACACTCCTGCAGCGCCACACAGTTGTCCCCTTGTCCTGTGTCATGGGGTCGCTGAGCGCATTTTGGACAACAACTCGGTTTTGATTACTGATTAAAAATCTCATCTGTTTCCAACCGAGTCACCCTGTCTCCTCTTCTTCCTCTCCTTCATCCTGCTTTGCCATACTAATCGAAAATCACATCTCACAAACACACACACACACAAACTCCCACTACACCTTTTCTGCTGATGCATCCATTTCAAAGGCTCGTCAGCAGCTCGGGTTAATGTGTGGCTGCAACATGGCTGATTTGGATCATTGAGTCCACTACCAGCCTGTATCCTAAGTGTGTGTGTGTGCGTGCGTGTGTTCCCCCCCCCCACATCCGGTCCTAATTTTATGTGATCTGGAGAAACAAACTGAGGCCAGCAAGCCGTCCATCACCATTCAGCAATTACACAACATGATTGCACTTCGTAACGTCCGGGGGGAAGTTTTTTCCAAATCCCCATGAAGTTAATCCCAAAATCTGCATCCGTCCTGCGTGTCCCCCTCCAGGCTGCTGTCCAATAGAGATGCAGCTAATTCCTCCCAACAGGAAAATCCGAGCGGGCACACAGACACACTTACGGGGACTAGCTGTCAGAGGGTTTCGGGGGTGCACCTGTATCCTGTTGCCTTTGAGAATGAGAAAGAGAGGGAAGAGGGCAGAGAAGATGCAACAAGGAAGGAGAAGCATGGATCCTAACATGGAGCTGCAGCGTGTATATCTTCTGTATGACCCAGGTGTGTGAGTGGAATGGGGAGACGGTCATTCAGGCGGGGTCTGAATGGCTGTCTGTCAAAGCCGTCCAGGAATGTTACAGAATGTGCCAGAAAGATAATCCGCTGGAAAGAAAAGATTATCCACTCTGAAGTCACCTTTAAGCACAAAAGCCAAGTCCCTATATGATTTAACACCACAAGGGACCATATTAATATCACAGGACCACTAGGGGAACATTAAACACAAAGAAATGGTATATGAACCTGCCAATACGTTACGTTATATCTACGTAGCTATTATACATTTATATAAATATGGATCAATGCTTATTATTACTATTTGTACTATTATTATATATTATATTATATATATATAATAAACGGTCAACATATTAGCAAAATGAAATGAAATGGTTACTTTAAAGTTAAGGATAAAATTATGATGCTTAAAACCAGTAAGTTAGTTTCTAAATTAAACTAAAGTGCAATGAGGAGCCGCACGGCCGGTACGGGGGAGGTCAGGGGGGGTTAAGGGGAGGGGGGGTGTATCTGTGGAGAGATACCCGAGGTGAAGTCAACTCACGTGCCGAGGACTTCTTTAAAATCGAATATCTTCTTGATGTCCTCGACTTGTTTCTTCCACGTCTCCCCTCGCCCGGTGTCTCCGTTCTCCCGAGCCATGGCGCTGCTTCTACCGGCCCGACGCTGGGCTGCGGTGTCGGAGGGATGCGAGCAACAACCAAACAGAAAGAAATAAGACAACAATGGCGGAGGGGGGGCAGGAGGGGTGGGGGGGTTGTTTCTGAAATGAAGAAGAATGAAGTGGAGCTGAGTGAGAGAGGTTTATAGAGTCCCGCAGGTCTGTGCTCCTCCGCTGCAGCAGGACCATTGAGTCCTCCTGCAGGTTACTGTGTCCCTGCTGCCTCCCTCCTCCTCCTCCCCCTCTTCTCGCTCTCCCTCCTCCCCTTCCCCATCTCTGGCCGCCTGGACAGCGGCTGTCAAGTTGAGGAAGAGATCACGACGCTTCTCGTGGTGGCTTTCAAAATAATTCCCCGTTGATTACCATGACGTAGGTGCACGAACATGATGGGGTTTGTATTATATTGTTTGTTAGGATGTTCTGTCCGATAGCATTGCTACTATCAATTATTTACATTGTAGTGTGTTAATAATACTATACTAATACTAATATAACCATAATTAAAAATCGTAGTACCAATACGAGAGCTAATAAAATCAGTATCATCATCATCATCAACATTATCGTTATGTATATACTTTATATTCTATTATATAACTTAATAAAAACTGAAAATGATAGTAGTACAATCAGGTAAGCAGGCAATTTCAACTAATAGGTAAAATACAGAAAATATGAATGCATCTGTAAAAAATGTATTTCAAAAGCATGGTAGAACCACAACCTATATGGTTATTACTATGATGCTTTTATCATTTATAAAATTATTTCAATTCAACGGTGAACTTTTTTTCCATTTCTTTTGGGCTTTTATTTTTAAGTAAACGCCTCCCAGTTTCCTGTATTATAAGCTGTCAAGTATTGTTAGTTTGACTGTGAACCTGCTGCTGCAATTCTAACATCGTTAACTGTCGGCACTTTTTCGGGACCTCTACCTTATTGAAAATGTTCGTCTTCCCCTGTGTCAGAATTGAAAACACTTTAACTGTATAATTAATTACTCCTTAAATGGAATTTTATTGTGGCGGTGCAGGTTGTTGATATCGTTACCGCTCACAACACGCACACACACACACACACACACACACCGAGGGACGCAGGGAGGGAGGGAGGGAGGGAGAGGACAATATGTTGCAGCCTCAGCTCCTCATGAGTATTCTGTCTGCAAACTACTGCAGCTCTTCTTCAGCAGCAACCGGAGAACCCCCTCTCCTCCGCCCGAATCCTCTCCATCACCCCCCCACCACCACCATTTACTGCATGTCAGCTAGTGTGACCTCCCCCTGATGGAAAGATGATGAACCGGCTGCAAATGAAGGAGCAGGGGGATTTCACATTGAGGATGAAGGTCGAGCAAGATGAAGGCATAGTGCTCTCCGTTGGCAGCCCTCCACCAGCCATACATCGTGATGGTGCACCATGCAGGAAACTCACTGGCCCAGGAGGCGTGGCCATCAATGTCATCACATTAACTCATCCAGACTGACTCAGGTCACCACAGTGAACCCGTGGCCTCCCACCGAACTACCCATCCCCCCTCGGCCGTAACGTTATATTTGTGCTGCCAGGGTTAATGTCATTAGTAACACCTCTGCCGTTCCCACCAACACAAAACAACTTAGAGCTCGACACTCAACACGATGGAGATGGTAGTGGACTTCAGGAAGAACCCAGCCTCATCTTCTGTCATCACCCTGTGTGACCGCCCCCCCCCCCCCCCCCCCGTTACCGCTGTGGACTCCTTCTGCTTCCCCGTCTCCATCATTACACAGGACCTCAAGTGGGAGCTAAACATCAGCTCCATCACCAAGAAGGTTCAGTAGAAGATGTACCGCCATCGTTGAGTCCATCTTCTGCTCCTCCATCACTATCTGGAACAGGCTGACCTTGTCCTTGGTTCTAGTAAATTTGTATCTTTGTGTACCACCCACCACAACAATTTACTTCTATTTCCTCAAAAAAGAAGTGTATCATAGTTAACACCACAACAACATCATCTTAAATTAGCGGAAGAGGCTATTAAAGGACTGCTCATTAAGCCATTTTTCTAATATAACGGTTAGCTGTACACAATACACATACACTCTATCCATATCCAGCAGCTAAAGAGCAACAATTGCATTTTGTGTCCAGGCAGCATTGAGTTCAATAGATGGTTTTCTGCCTGTTCTTTGGTACAAAGTGGAGCACAGGGAGTAATGATGGCTTTTTTTCCGCGAAAATGACGCTGATTCGAGCCGACGCTGACACTCAACTGATTGGGCCGGGCATACATTTTCAAAACTGAGAAATGGAAGAGCTTAAAATCAGAGTAAATATTAGTAACCCATTGTATGGATGAATTTCTAATATTTTGTCAACACCTCTCTGGAACAGAAACTGTTGCTGCGTATTTCTGCATTGATGCATAAACAAATGTATATTAATCTAGGACTGATTGCAGTAGAGTTCATCGTTGGTTACATTTTGCATTTACTGGTAAAGATGGTGAATCTGCTTTTCCAGCACCGCAGGTCACACCAAGACACCTCCTCCTGGTTTCTTTATAGTCCAAGTCCAATTTCATTTAGAAAAAAGATTACTTTGCACCAGCCCCCACAATATGTGCCCAGCACAATGCTCCCCACATACAGCTTTTTAACCCAGGGAGCCGTAACTCTCATCACACCTGCGCTTTCCATCTCCCTCTAATTGCCCAATCAATCCAACGAGGAGAAAATAAATCGCGCACTCCTGTGCCGTGCACGAGAAGCTCGTTTGGTTCCGTGATGAGGACAATTTTAAAAAAAAGAAAAAAAGCACAATCAATTTCTATGTGGTAGTTTACAGCACCCGGCAGACTTGACAACTGAGCCAATACACAACAAGAAGTTTAATGGTGTGTTTGATTTTTTATTTATTTTTACAGTCTACAGTGATTCATAATGGGGAATAATAAGGCTGGATAAGAGCGACGAGGTGCAATGGGTGGGGTGGTGTGGATGGTGACTCTGGTGAACGGCTTCAGGGTCATAGAAAAAAAGTCTGTCCTTTACACACGAGCAGTGGCGTACGAGGAGTCGTGCGCCGAGTATGATTCAGTTTTTAATTTCCAGCTATTTGGGCTGAAATAAAGATTAGTAAACTAATACACACGCATATTTGTATATTAGGGGTATAAATGCTGGGATGCTCTACAGTGTTTGTGAATATATTTGCTTACATTTGTTCCCTCTCCATAAGAAAAAAAAAACAACAACTAATCACTGCCGGCCCCCCCTCGTCCCACCCCCCCAACAGAGAAATAAAACTGGAAAGAGGGTAACGAGTAGCTGAGTCGAAGCCTTATAAGTGCTCTTTCCCTGTGAGTCACTATGGAGCGTTTTCCTCCTCCTCCTCCTCCTCCTGTTGGCTTTTCTTCTGTTAGGAGAGGAGACAGAACAGCAGAGATCAAACTTTTGATTGTAACCACCAGAAGGGACAGATTTTAGATTCATTGTCATCTCACCTTCTACAATATATCAACCGTGTAGTTTAAGTCAGAGATTCTCAAACAAAAAATAAATATTCAATTTGTTTTGAAAGTTTTCTCTTTTCCCTGCAGTAAACTAATCTCTCAGGGTACTAGTACTCCACCGGGTTAAAGCGGAGATGAAAAACCCACTCTGGGTGTCAACCCTTTCAGCTCATGTCCCTGATCATATTATTCATCTATTCAACCTCCTTATGAAACAAAGCGAGCTAGAAAGAACCAATTTCATGACATACATCAATCTGTAGCAAGGGGAATTGTGTGTGTGTGTGTGTGTGTCTGTGAAAACGTAATTCTAAGCCCCACACTATTACACTGTTCAATGCTGGTAATCACTCGTAGGAAACTGCTTCCTACCAGTTTTAGGAAGTCGATGAGTTTGTAGGCGTCTTCTCCAGTGGAGAGGTCGACGAAGTCCCGTGGGATTCTGTAGCTCAGACAGGGACTGGGCTGCACCGTCACCTCGCTGGTGGTGCAGCGAAACGCCGGGCCTTCCTGCACGGCAGGAAAACGGCGAAAGCGCTTTCAGTATCGATTGGCATCTTTACTCCCTTTTTAGAAAAGCGCGTGTGTCGTGATGGCTGACCTGCAGCTGGGCGATCTCTCCCCCGGACGTCAGCTCCTCCCAGCTGAACAGCAGCGAGTCGGTCACCTCGCCGAACGGGTTCACGTCGATCAGCCACACCCTCCCCTGCAAACAGACGCATAAAGTGCCCGAGTGTCAAACAAAAACAAAGAGACTACGTAAAAAGTAATTTGAGTGCTCACCTGACTGTCTCTGTAGACATCCAACACAACTGTAAAACAGGCAAAGACAACAACGTAAACAATTACACACATATATAGTCACATTACACATGCGTAGATACAGCTTGAGACCACTTCAAAGGGATCAGTTTCCCTGGTTTTATTATTTATTGGTATGTTTGAGTGAAATGACAGCATTTCCCAGACATTTCAAATTAAGTATACACTGTCTAAATGTATCTGCTAGTTTCACAAGGAACATTTTTTTATGTGATTGAAAAATAATGTATTTGGAGCAATTTCTTAATGCCTGACAAGAGTGTGAAGCTTTCAATGCGGAGAGTAATAAAATATTATAAAAAATGACGAAATGTCGGCGATCCTCACAGTCTTCGTCCAGGAAGTTGTACTGGATGTGCTGGCTGAAAAAGGCCTGTATGGCGTGAAGGATCTGCTCCTCCTGCTTCAAGACGTGCTGGTAGTGCTGAGTGTAGTCTCTCTGGGAGATGGCTGGGAAGAGACGGACGCACCGTTTAATCCTCTCTGAATCAGCTCAAACAACATGTCATCAGTGCTACGATGGAGACGAGGACAGGCTCAGTTCTGTTAAAAGAAGAACCATCTCGCCATCTCGCCCTCTTGAGGTAAAAATGGTGGTGGATGAAGGAATTAAAACATGTTAAACAGTAAACACACCGTTTTTAAAATGATACTCCCATGCTACTCAAACATAGTGGCCTCAAAATGTACTTAAAAGCAGTCATTATATAGAATGGCCCATTTAAATTGTAAATGGTGGTGCATTAATGCTGCGGCTTCTTTATAAAGTATCTCTTGGATACGCTCATTATAATCAATTTGCTGGTCATAGTGTCATCTCTAATCATCGGACTGGAGTACAAATAAAATGTAGCATAAACATTCGAGTAAAGTTAAGAAACCATTGGACGTAACCTCCTTGGCTAAAAACAATAACTGCTTTCCTATAAGCAGGTCTTCATCCAAATGTTTTAGCACAAAGCCCAAATGGAGGGTGCAATATTACCAATCAGTTTGTTTTCTTTGACGAAGCAGCGAAACTCTCCGCCAGGAATCAATTCGCTCCACTTCCTCAGGACCAGCTGGGGGCAGAGGACAACGCAGACAGCAACGGGAACATTAGACAAGCAGCAACGCAGAGGGGACAAGACCAGAACATTTCACAAATATAACCGCAGAGAAAGTAGAGACAGAATTTTCTACAGTAAAACTTGTGTTCATATTGGTTTCATTAGCTTGTATTAGACAGGCTAATGAGTTTCAAATACCTCATAGTTTACAACTGGATCTGGGGAGTCCTGGTCACTACATAGGAGGAATCTGCACATGTAAATGAAGGTTACACCTGTTAAACAGATATCCAACTATAATATATGTTCTGAAGCATCACAAGGTTTTATAATTACAGCTCGGTTGCTGTATTGCTCTAAAGATTGCATTCTGTAATCTCTCCCTTTAAGACACACACACACATGCACACTCACACTGTGTGCTGCAGTAAATGTTTGTCACGCAGAGCTGAGAGGTATAAATCTGCAGCTGCCACTTGTATTTTGCTGCCACATATAGACAAACCCCAGTTGTTTTTTTAGGGGTGGGGCTGTATCATTTCTCATCTATATGTAAAATATGCTGCGTGATTACGCTGCTGCTAGATGGCAAGGCTTACGGCTTGGTGAGGTCATGGGTAATGAAGTCTGAACTTTTGAAGAGCAGAAATATATCGCTGAGGCTGTCACACTGCAAGGAACTGTTGAGAGCGATCCAGTTAGCGTCCTAAAAGGGAGGGACACACACAAGCAGGCACACGCTTAAAGCTGGTGTGTAGTGCAAGAAGCAGCAGCCCTCATTTTTCAATAAATACAAACAAATTCTACAAAACAATCATTTGTATTTCAATTACTCGACTTTGAATTCTTGAGGAGGACTGGGTTTTTCTCTCAGGCTTCCAAAAGGAGGTGTTGATGAGTCAAAGTAAATGAGGTAGCACTGAGCTTTGCTTATATTACATGGGTTAAACCCCTGAGCAGTGGTTTTAAATGTAGCAGATGTTTTGATATAGTTCTGTTAAACCCTGGTCACTGATATACGAGTGGTCATGTTTTGGGGACAATGTGTTACCCGAGGAGCGCTCCAGTTGAGTTTGGGAAAGACACGTCCACCCAGGGCGTTTATGGCCTCCAGCACCATAGAAGTGAATTCTGGGAACTCAGGAGCCTATCACAGACACAGACACACAAAGCCACATATTCACATGGCACGGAGGGCGGCAGGGTGCATATGTAAAATTCAGCTAGCAGGAATGCACCATAAAAGGGATGCGGAACACTTGAAGGTGATGTAAATGTTTCATCAGGTGAGGATACAAAATACAGACATTTTGATGAAAAACATTGGCTGTACTCACTGTGACGGTTGATGTTGTCTCATCATCTGACCACTAGAGGGAAACAAAGAATAAGAAACAGGGTCGCAGAGTAAACATTGCTATCAAATACAGTTCCATACAAGCGTGTGTTGAAGGCAGAGGTAAATAATAAAAAGAACTGAAAACAGACTGCAAAACTAAAATAAATTTGTGTGTGGGTGCATCTATCCACCAATGTTGCAGTATAAATTTACTCTGGATTCAAAAAAGTGCTCTCTCTACTTGTGAGTAGCTGAGGTAGACGTACAGCTGCTAATGCAAGTTCACTGGAGTTTTAGTGCTCTGTGGGGGTTTCAGATTTCACAAATAACTGAACAAAAAAAAGCTACGCCTCAAATTATCCCAGAGGTCCGAGGCCCTATGTACAAACAACAAAGCGTAACA
Source organism: Pungitius pungitius (assembly GCF_949316345.1). Lineage (NCBI taxonomy): Eukaryota > Metazoa > Chordata > Actinopteri > Perciformes > Gasterosteidae > Pungitius > Pungitius pungitius. Next base: position 10,040,373 of record NC_084901.1, read on the forward strand.
CTGAATTGATCTAAGTGTGCAGATATGTCTTCTGGCAGTTTCTTTCTTTTTTCCGAGTAAACAACCACTGACAAAGTCTCCGTATACATACCTGAATATCTTCCTCAGAGTCGCTGTTGTTAGTGTACGTCTGCTGTGTGTTGTGGTCACTGAAGAGAAGGGAAACAGAAGAGAAGGGTGATTTTCAATAGAGTGGTTTTCGAATCAGATCTACTTTAAAGGAACTGCTGTGCTCAGGAGAACGGGTTCAACCTGTAGCAGCACGTGGTCACTATAACATTAAAAAGCATCTCTTGATGCTTCTCAAATCCATTCAAACAGCACGTGTGTGCTTGCGCGTGTCAGTGGCCTCGTACCTCCCAGAGACTACCAGTGTGCCATCGTCCAGTAAATAGTCGATTACATTCTGAGGCAGTGGAAGAATCAGACTGGAGGAAAGAAGAGGCATAATATCACAAATGTATACATGTAACAATACATTAAATAGACAGCAGACAAAAACAGGACATGGAAGAGTGAGAGTGATTCGAACACAATTTTGTAGGAATACGCGTGAAAATTAGAAAAAATGTAAGTTAGAGGATAGGTATAACAGATATATAATATTCTGTTTGGAAGCTAACATTAGCTTTCGGCTAAGTTGACTTCGCTAAACAGCATCAACGAGGACAACATTTTATTAGTATTTACAAACGTCAGCTTCCTACCTTTTAATTGTATGTTGCTTGAATATCGGATACCAAACCGAAAACTGACAGTTTACAACTTGCTCCTTCTTCATGCTGCAATATCCTGTAACGGAAGCGAGTCCATCGGTAAATATCTTCCGCATTTGGGCTGTTGTGGGAAATCTCGAAGCCGCCTTCTCATTTAATGACTTGGTATTTTAAGAAAATGCTTCCCTTTGATTTCACTGTTACTAATTCAAATTATTAAAATGCCATCGGTGAACAGTTAATGTTGCTATTCATGTAATCAATTTGTATTCACAGCGGGGGAAACCTTTTTTAGGTGCACATGTAAAACCCGCTGACATAGATCGACATAGATCGTATATGAGATAAGAAGTCCCTCAAGGACCTTTAGTCATTTCATTGTTAATTTCTTTTTATTTTCAAATGTGACATAATTAATCAATTACATAATAAACTAACTACAGTTAATCAGTAAGATATAGTATGTTTGGATAATGGTGCAATATTAGCTGTTAAATGACACAATTAACTGCTGTGTCTATTTTTAAATTGACTATAAATTATGACTAAATCTTGCACTATCCGTGTGTTAGTGTCTAATTGCCTTTGTCCTCACAATATATGGAAATGACAGAATGTTGGTATCCAATGAAAACATGAACTATTTAGTAAAGTCTTTCATCTTGCTAAAGAATAAAACTGGACTGCTGTAAATTTGCGGGACCCGGAAGTTGTGGCAGAGTGACTCGTCACTGTTCCGTTCCAATCTTTGCTTCTGCTAGGGTGCTGACTTCACGTGAGTTTAGTTTACTTTGTTCATTTGAACCGATTATCCAAAGTTTAAACTGAGCAAGCTCCGATAGCATTATGTAGCATAAAGCTGCTCGCTAGCGTCAGATAAAGAAACGAATCGAGAGGCTGAAAGGCAGCCGAACCCCTGTCCAACCCTGTTAGCGTTGCATGGCTGTAGCAGCTAACGTTAATTGAGCAACTCATGATCAGAAACGTGTAACATTGGCCTCTCTTTTCTACCGGGACATGGTGGTTGGACCTCTGTTTTGTTGTTTCCAGTTTAGCTTGAAGCGAACGTTATCACATTTTCAACTGAAGCTCGCTGACTCCACTTTCCTCCCCTTCACAGTTGGGACAATGAGCCACGCCGAGGAACCCAAAGTGCCTGCTGCTCCACACATAGTGGGAGAAGAGGCAAGTGATCACTATGCTCCACACTTTAAATTCTCCACACACATCTTTAAATCACACTCACAGAACGTTCCTTTTCTGCCACATTATATTCCTTACACCTGGCAATTTATTTAACCAAGACTCAATATATAATTGGCCAATTTTCGTTTCATTGTATGTTCAATTAATACAAATTGCCCTTTTAGATTTATTGATTGACATATAAAATAAATATATTCGATGTATTGGCTTTTGATTTTTGCAAGAACCACATTTTTTTGTATACTGCATGCATGCTTCTCTTATAGAGAAGAGTTGTGTGAGATTAGTGTAGCTCACACTGTAACCTATTTTTCGACTAAGCTGTTTAGCTGTGAAGTAATGTGATCACACAACGTTATGTTTTGCAGCTTATGGCTGCAGGCAAATGGCTAAAGCTGGAGAAGACCACGTACGTGGACCGCTCCGGAAGCACCAGGTACTGTTGTGGGTGTGGGCTGCCACAGTGTTCACAACCACGCGCACGTGCTGTTTTAAACCCTTTTGTTTTTCCCTCCACCAGAACCTGGGAGACCGTGAAGCGGACAACAAGGCAAACCAACACCGAAGCAGATGGTGAGCACGTCCTCGATACGTAAATGTATAAATATTTGTATGTTTCAACTGGTTCGTGAAGCTGCCGTTGAGTCCCGCAGGCTGTAACACACTTCTCCCGCAGGTGTTGGGATTATCGCCCTGCTGAAGCGGACGCTGCACAAAGACTGCGTGGTGATGGTGAAGCAGTTCCGTCCCCCCATGGCATGCCACACTCTGGAGTTTCCTGCAGGTCGGAAAGGTTTTCTCGACAGATTGGAACTAATTGAAATGCAACGCAAGTTGAGGCCACATCTGTGTTTGTATTCATTTTTCGGTTTGTTTTTGGCTCTGCTGTGCTTAGGGTTGATTGACGAGGGGGAAAGTGCTGAGGCGGCTGCTTTGAGGGAGCTAAAAGAAGAAACTGGCTACAAAGGGGAAGTTGTGGGAATCACTCCAGGTACCTTCACACTGTGATTTGCTGTGCATGTGATTGCATAGGCACATTCTTCTGGATTTATCTTATCTTCTGTGTGTTGGAGAGATTAAGTGGCCAAAGGTGAAAATGAGTCATACTATCATTTCTTTGAAAAAACAAGTAGTTATGTTATTGTCTTGATCACAGTGACCTGTCTGGACCCCGGTCTGTCTAACTGCACCACTCAGATGGTCATGGTCAACATCAACGGAGACGAGGGGGAGAATATCAACCCAACGCAGCAGCTCGGTGAGAGTGCAGATTCCTTTACTCATCTCCAACTGTCTTGTCTATTCAAATATTTATGTAATCTTTGATCTCTGGCAGAATTCTCAAGTGAAGCGCATGAGTGATATTCAAGGGAACATTTCAACATTATAACTGAACACTTTTGGGTACAAACGAAGCCAGGCAAAGGAAAACGGGGATATACTTATATTAATTGTGTTTTTTAACATTAATGTTCTCTTTTGTTCTTCCTTGCAGGTGATGGAGGTGAGTTATTTTCCTTTTTAAAATACATTAGATAAAATTAATAAAATGTATCCTGGATCAAATCAAGGTTGTATGCTCTTCTTGCAGAATTTGTTGAAGTCATTCTCTTACCACTCGATGAATTCCAGGTGAAAATAGATGGTGAGGCTTTAGGATTATTTATTTTTTAAAGCGATGGTATTATTACGAGAGCGAGGAGTAACACTGACTTATGCTTTTATCCGGTAGATCTCGTGAAGAAAGAAAAGATTGTGGTGGATGCCAAAGTGTACATCTTCGCCATGGGGATGGTTCAGGCCTTCTTTAAGCCGAGGGAACTCCCCGTCCTGAAGCAGTGAAGGCAAACATTCGGGATGAGAGAAAAGTAAATGTTCTTTTCTGTTACAATGGGCATACAACATAGGACCAGCAAAAAAGGCCTTCCAAATTATAGTAGGATGTTATTTAAATGTGGTTTCAGACGCAAGTAACTTCCTTAAGTTATATCTGCGATGTATAACGACCATCCATAGAGCAAAATGAAATCTGGAAGACATATTAACAACTGCGTTTTAAACTGACCGAATGCAGACGTCTAATTATGAAATGGAAGTCTGGAAATGGCAGTGGTTTTTGGAAATGAACGTATGAAGGAGTTCTGTTTACAATTGCTGGCCCACTTTGTGGTGGTCACTATGGAGGTACTACCTAACCCCCCCAGGACTGACGCATACTCTGGTTGGCCCATTGTTTAATCATTCACACTCAACAGCCTTTAGTCTAGAACGACTAAAAATGTCCCCCGTTTTATTTTTATGAGATTACGTGTAGTTTGATGAGACGCTGCTTTTACTGAGTGATCAAAAAAACATTCCTAACATACTGTTTTGCAGACTTAATGGCTGCAAAAAACTCACCTCCAAACACTTTAAGCATGCATATTTGTCTAAAGGGCTGCTGAGAACAGAGGAAATCGTCCATTTTTAGACAAACCAGACAACCAGTTAGTTATAAATAACCCCTGCATTGTTATAATATTAACACATAATGCATTCTTTTGAGGTATTAACAAACCATTTTTGCTTTTTTTCTTGTGTAACTCCACTGTAATGTAAAACAGATGCTGTTGTGATAAAGGTAGCAAATGATCAATAGGAAATAATTCATTTTGTGCCAAATAACAATACTGTTGCTGTACTCTAGACTAGAAATGACTGACCATTTAATAAATGTTATTCTACTTTTACTTTCCCAAACATTGTGTTTTTTTATAATCTCAAACTGATTTAAACAGCCAAAAAAGTGGCAGAAGAGAAAATACTTACTCTGTGTGTCTGACCAGTTGTAGTATGTGCTCTGCTGGGGGAGCAGCATTGGAGCTGGTGACACCAACAGACTCAAGGCGAGGTGTTGTGAGTCTTGGCAGGGATTTTGCTTTTTTCAAAGCCTATCCTTCCAGAAATGCGGGTCGTCACTGAGAAGGAGGGTACAGAGGCATGAGAAAATATGGGGGATGGAGTCAGGTATATCCCATTGTCTTTCAAGTCTACAGTAGAACTAATACAGCTCGTCTGGCAGGGGGTGATTATTCATGGGGTGGGGAGGGAGGGGGGGGTATAGGCCTTTTAGGCACTTTCTCCACCAGGATGATCCAGCTTTGGACAAGAAAACATTCCTGCCAACTGCAAGAAGACTACAACAAATCACCTTTGGCAAAATCCTTTATTTAACCATTATCAAAAATAAATATACAATATCAGAAACCATTTATTGCAACATATGTTACACATCAAGGTGCAAAACATAAGAATAAAATAAGATAAAATAATAAAACCAGACAGAATCAAAGCTTTTATGTTTACGAACATTCAGGTCGAATGAAAATAATACTACGTTATTTACTTATTGTTTTTTTTTTAATTGAACAATAGTTTAGCATTGCCATGAGTCCCTTTACACACTCATGTGTAGTAAGTGGCGGAATACGCTATTAACGCTGTAACCCGCCAAGAAGAAGTAGAGGAAGTAGAAGAAGAAGAAGAAGCGTTGGGCGCAACCTGCGTGCGCAACTCCGCATCAACAACAACACGAAAGAGTTGTTCATTGCTACTATTGCTGCCTGACTTTTTAGAAACGTTTTTTTTACGCCCATGAATTACTTTCAAGGGGCTACATTGTAGATTTTTTAACAGTCGTGTTGACAAAGCTGAAAAGTAGAATTAGCCTAGCATGCTAGCCCAGTAGTCGTTGTTCACTGGCTGTCCGACCCGATTCACCAGCTTTTCTGAAAGCTTCGACGACATTTCTGGTCAAGTAAGTGAGTCATGCGTTTGACCAGAAGCGAACCAAATTGGAATCCTTAATCTCCACGTTGTTCTGTGAGTAAAAGACGGATGCCCTGGACATGAAGATGGAGATGGCTGTTAAGGGTGAGTTACTAGGGTGGAGGCGTTACTAACGTTAACTTTAAGTTAATTTAGAAGCTTATTAAACATAGTGCGTGAGTCCAAAAGAGGAGAATGTTAAAACAACCACTGTTGGATAGGAAAACTGAAGAATGGCTCACATTGCACGAGCACATTCCCAATACAGTGGTCTGTGTTGTCATGACTGAATGCTATTGGCTGGTATCGTTTTCTAGGAAAGGCCAAAAGGAGGCACCTGAATGCCGCAGAATGTGATGACCTTGCCCAAAAGACGGAGGGCACCAATGCCCTCACCCAACCACACATCGTTAACGGGCAAGGCACTCGCAACGCCAACTGGGGGCTTTACCCCAGGACACCCACCAAGCGACGGAAGTGTGGTAATCTGCTCTGTTCCTTCTGCTACAAACGTACATCTGTGCACAGGAAAACTATTGTTATTATTTTGTCCTGTACCGAACCTGACACACTTCCCCATTCTTTAGTTAGAATAGTCCTGAAGTTGCTACAACATTAAATATGTTTTTTTTCCTCTCTCACAGCTTCTGCATCGGCCTCAGGAAGTCCCTCTGGATGCCAGAAGGGCATTGACAACTTCTTCTCTGTAACAGGAGTCTTCAGTTCAAGTCCACACAAATCTCCCCAGCCCTGTTCGTCCACATGCACAAATGTACTCAATGGACATCGTTTTCCTGAAAAAACACCGGGCGTCTTGATGGAGGACGATGATGACGACGACGATGTCAGTCTCTTGGCTCCCCCTTCGGGGCCAAACCCTGAAGAAGAAGAATGGGAGGAGGAGGTTGACGATGTAAGCCTTTTGGCTGCAGAGTTAATGCCAAAGAACGAGCACAGCGTGGATCATCTGGAGGGAATGACAGCAGAGATGTTTGGAGATGATGATGAGTTTGACCAATGGGACAGAGAAAATCACGACATGGAAGAGGAGGTGGAGGCCCTGCCTGACGCCCACTATGGGCTCCTGGGTAGCAGGAAGGTCTTGCTTAAACCCGAGGGCTGCATGGATGACCTTCCAGAGGAGGTGTTGAGGCAAATACTGTGCCTCGTCCCCGCCCAAGACCTCTACCGCTGTGTCAGCCGTGTTTGCCATCACTGGAGGAACATCGTCCAGGACACTAAGGTCAAACTAGTCACAGAATTACATTACGTTCCATATTGGCAGAAAGGTGTAGTTTACATTAAGAAACAATACCAGGGTACTTATATTGTAGCTGGAGAAATGTGTTTAAGCAAGCAAGTAAAGGAAAAAGAAGAATGGAAAAAAAGGAAATGTTAGTGTAATGAACTTTATATTCACACTATTGAGTTTTCTAAGAAAGTACTTAGCTCGCCTCTTGAGATTAGACATTGCCGTACTCATATTCAAAGCTAAAAAAATGATAACGTTGTTTTGGATGTTGTGCGTCTGTGTTCTCTTTTGCAGTTTGTCCCTTTCAAGAAACAATACTTCCGCTACATGATGAGGGAGAAGGAAACGGTGCAGGAGATCTGCTCCGTGCTGAGGAACAGCGGCATCACCGATCCATCGTCATCGCAGCACAGCATACGATGCCTTGTTGTGTAAGTCTGCAATTCCTATTATTAACCATTGCATGCATCATCATTTGGATGTGCAGACTGAATTCCACATTCTGGAATTCAACTAAATGTAACGCATGTCCCTTCCATTCAATTAGTCTTTGTTTTCAGCTTATTCGTACGAAATGGAGCTCTGTGTGATGATGTAATATATGCGGGCTGTGTGTAAAAGTTACTGTGTGTTTTGGACAGGTTAATGGCCCAGCATGCAGTCGGCGAGCGGCTGAGGCCGCAGGACGTTCTGGAGTGTGTAAAGAAACACCGCCTTTTTCCTCAGGCCGAGGCCTCCATCAGATTACGCATTCCGGATATCCAGAAGTTCTTTAGCCTTAGCATCGAGGTATGATTCACACACATTCTTACAAATAGGAAAAAACGACCTCTTGTTATGTTATGGAGAAAATGACATAATTTCCAACCTTCCAGGGTCCCAACCCATACGCAGCAATGGCGGTCATTCTGATCCTGAGTGAGAGCGTGGGTGACGTACAGGCCTTGGTGTCTCTGCTCACCGGCTGCATGTCGCACACAGCCATCACAGAGTACTTCAGTCACATGGCCATGATGCTGCTCGCAGTGAAGAGAAACCACATCAAAATTAGCAGTCGGTAAGCACTCCAAGAGTCTGTGGATTCCGCTCCAGTCGCGTTTATCGCCTGCTTCCTCGTCATTCTTTTCTTTCTCGTTTTTTCCAGGTTGCATTACAACATCTACTACACACTTCACTTGATGGAGAATGGCCCCTTTGGCGTCGGCTCCGGGAAGAGCGGGTGAGCATCAAAGCCTTCACTGAATGCGTCACTGACGTGTATGAGAACAACCGCCAGGAAGTGGAGTGACGAAATGTGGATCCGAGGACCTTTTTTTCAACAGTGCCGTGTGTGTGTGTGTGTGTGTTGCTTCCAGACGGCCTCAGGTTCAGCTCACAGGTGAACAGCAGCAGATCCTCAGCCACGACGTCCAGAAGGACCACGTGGTCAAGATTGTGGCCTTTGCAGGTATAATGTTAGCAGCACAACTGTCTAGAAAACATTGTACTCGTTCAATAACACAAACGTAATGATGAATGAGTGATGTGTCCAAGTAGATTTTCACACACAACAAACCTGCTGTTTTATTTTGAATTCTACTTTTGCTCTGACCCACAGCAGTTAAATCTGGATAAAAAAACCTATTGGGGTGTTAACATTTTTATTAGGCACTGGCTCGGGTCTTTTTGTTGCATATCTGCTCTTAAGTTAAGGAAAAATAGGTACGTGCAGCCATTTAAACATCGGAGAAGGAAAATTAGTTTTGTGTATGTGCTGCTGCGTGTGTAGCTGAGCAGTCCGTGTTGTCCGCGGCAGGTACGGGGAAGACCACCACGTTGGTGAAGTACGCCGAGCAGCGGCCGCACCTCCGCTTCCTGTATGCGGCCTTCAACAAGTCGGTGGCCAGCGAGGCGCAGCGCCGTTTCCCGAGCAATGTGACCTGCAAGACCGTCCACTCATTGGCCTTTGCCGACGTTGGGAGGAGGTGAGAAGTTTCCCCCTTTTTTATAGAAAAATATTTATTACGATTGATTCCCGCATGTATTGTATTTTATATGGCAATTATCTAATAATATTTCTAAAAGGCATATTTATTTAGGACATTTTATCTTGTCACGTCATTATTTATTTTGAGCATTAAGTTATAACTAGATGTTTTGAACATAATACTGACACAAATAAATTGTTCCACAAACTAAGTGTGTCAACCCTGAAGGGAAGAACATAGGGACTAAGGGTGCCACAGATGAACTCAAAAGATGTAAGGAAAATAGTGTGTCCTTTAAAAGTAGACCTCAAGTCTACTTCATTTGAACTTTCACCTTTTTTTATTTCATTAATAACTTTTATTTCTGTCTGTCTGCATCTCTTGCTCTTTTCTCCCGCTAACTACCCCGCCCCAGATACCAGTCTTGTCGGAAGCTGACCTTTGACCTGAAGCCATTCGCCATCAACTCGGTTCTGCCTGAGTGCCGCGGCGGCTTCGCCAGGGCCAAAGTCGTCTCCACGACTCTCAAGACCTTCATGGCTTCGCCGGATGAGACCCTGACCGTCGCACACGTCCCTGTCTTCCGCATAACCAGAAACCGCGAGCGTGAGATCATAACCGAGCCCGAAAGAAAGGTGCGAGGCGAGAAAAGGCCACTTTGGTGTGAATGAATAATACGCTTTAGGACTCCAAAGGTCACATTAGACATTTAATGTTTTTACGCTGTGTGTTCCTTCAGTTGTTTGCCGGTGAAGCGCTGACGATCTGGAACAAGATGAAGGATCTCAATGAAACCAAAGCGAACGCCTACCACATGACCCACGACGGTACGCCCGCTGCCAATGAGTGAAATGCCATTTAACGGAATTCTGTTCTAATATTGGAAGGAATGCTGCAGAGGTGGTCAACGGAGATTCTCATCCTCAGGTTACCTGAAGTTATGGCAGCTCCAGGTCCCCAAGCCCAGCTTGTCTCAGCAATACGACGTCATTTTCATCGACGAGGCACAGGACTGCACGCCAGGTAACGTCGCTGTGACGCAGTCCCAGTATGGGCGGGAAAGTCTCATCTGTGATTATTGTGATGGTGACGGCATCTTTCTTCTCCTTCTCTCTTTCTCTCAGTCATCCTGGATGTGTTTCTGGCGCAGAGCTGTGGGAAGATCCTGGTCGGAGATCCTCATCAGCAGATCTACACTTTCAAAGGAGCCGTCAATGCCCTCAACCTCATCGACCACACGCACATCTTCTATCTGACGCAGGTATTGACGAGCACACAGACACACAAATGGACACAACAGCTCGGGAAGGGTACGGAGCCATACGGCAACTAACACTGCTGCTGCCTCGACAGAATATGACAGATATGATAATAACCACAAGAATTATATGGGTTAGCTCAGAGGCATCTCGTCAGTGTTGGGAAAGTTCACTTTCTACATGAACTAGTTCAAAGTTCAGTTCACAAATTTTAAAATGAACTAGTTCAGTTCATAGTTCAAACTTCAAAATATTTGAACTAAGTTCACAGTTCCAACTAGTTCAGTTTGTTGCTGCAAGCTATTATTTTTCAAAATTATTGCCACAGCCCATATAGAACCACAGACAGCAATTATTTTATCAGTTTTAACACTGAAGCTATGCATCAGATGTCATCTTCATATCCAATTTTGAATCCTTATCCAACCAGGGTTTACATTAGCATTGAGGGGACAGCATTTCCCCATTGTTGCTTTAATGTTGCTGTCCATTCACTCCACACTAGCAGCAGCTGCAGCGTCCACCCCTACAGTACATTCTCAAACACATGCTGCTTGGTCTTTTTTAAATAAGGAATAAAAACACGACAGTTATCATTAAGGTGCAAATGTTTGCAAAGAAAGGTCAGATTCCTCCCATCCTCACCGACCTTGTCAGTAACTTCATAAAACTCATTTAAATTATTACACGCCGCCTCTTTGCTACACGCAGCTGTCGCCTCCATGCATTTCTCTTTTTTTTTTTTGATGACGCATGCGCGGTGCGACGCTGGTGTTGCCGGATCGGGTGTTTTTTCCGCTACTTATTAAGGTGCGTTTACGGTGTGTTTTCTATAGAAATCCGGCATCCCATTGAACAATGTTAACCTGAAAGAACGTGCCATAGAAACCAGAATGAACGAGTTCACAGTAACGTTCATCAGGCATTAATACAGTACGTTCAGTTCACGTTCGCCCAAAATATGAACGAGTTCATGAACTATCGTTCAATGAACGCGTTCAGGCACAACACTGCCTCTCGTCAACATTGTGTCTCATCTTTTGACACAAGAAAAATGTTAACATATTCTATGTCCACTATCAACTTCTTTTTGTATACAAATATTTAAAAACAACTGATATAGCAGCAAGATCAGAGTGACTTCACATAGCAAACCGTTGTTTATTAATATCCTGTGGTGTATAGAAATGGTTCTAACTCTCAGCAGTTCAGTGTGAACAAGAAAACTGTAGCAACCCTGATGTCTCTGTTCAGAGCTTTCGGTTCGGTGCCGAGATCGCCTTCGTGGGTGCCACCATCTTGAAAGTGTGCAAGGGAGTGGAGAAGATTCTCGTGGGAGGAAAGCAGAAAGGTAACCACTGCAAACTCTTGAAAGCGTTGTTAACTTGGAAACGCCTTCCAAAATATAGATGCTTGAGAAGAAAATCCTGCATTTTCATTGTTTGTTGGCGTGTGCTGTGCGCCACCTGTCCACTGCACAGGCGGAGTGTGCGACGAGGCGGCAGACAACGTTGGGACAGCCTTGAAGGAGGGTGTGAGTCCTTGCCCGGGGAAGACGGCCATCTTGTCGAGATGCAACGTCACTGTCTTTAGCGAAGCCGTCCGGCTCACAGATTCCAACCCGCAGTGCCGCATCCACTTCATAGGAGTGAGTTTACACTTAACTGACAGTTAAGGTCGAAATAGCAAGCGTTTACTTCAGGAGGACGGGGGAGGTTGCATGTGTTATCAGGCGCTCACAGGTCCTCCCTTTCCTTCAGGGTGTCAATGGAATCGGCCTGAATCGGATCCGAGACATCTGGCAGCTGTTGGAAGGGACAAAACGTGAGATTTGTGCATGCATCCTTTGTTTCAGAATAGTAAGACCCCTCATATTTACGCTCAGTTCTTATTATCTTTTTATAAACAACATTGGCTCTTTCCTCAGGCGTCAGGGATCCTTTGATTCGCAGCTTTGCCAACAAAAAACAGAATGGTGTCTGGGCCTTCAGGAAGTACGTCGAACAGACCAATGACTTGGAACTGGAGACCAAACTGAACATCGTTGAAAAATACGGAAAGCGCATCCCTGAGCTGGCAAAGCGCCTGGAAAAGTGCTTTGAAGAGGACTTTCACAAAGCAGGTACTAGGTTGCTACTTATTGGTCTCAAGGGTAGTAACTGAAACACCACACGTGGGACAGACATCCACAATGCGACATGAAGTCATGATATAAATATTGTTGTTGTGCAAGTATACCATTCTAATGACACTATGGTTAATATACCTTTTTTGTCTCAATATGTTTTGCATCAAGCCCACTGCCTCTTTATGAAGCTGTAGATTATTACAAATAGAGGGAACGGTGTATTTGTCTGGGACTAATTTGAGCAGCAGATGTGCCCTATGGCACAGAAGTCATTTCAGGTTCTAGTTAAACACACAATACTAGTTTACTAAAATTAACTAATTGGTGTGCTGTTATACTCACTCTACTTGGTAACAAAACCTATTTCTGCTTTTGCTCCAGATTTCATTTTGGGAACTGTCCACAAGGCCAAAGGTCTGGAGTTTGACACCGTGATGGTCACCGATGACTTTGCGAAAGTCCCCTCTTCAAAGCACAACCTGCACTTCAATCCTGACTTCTCCTTCTGTGGGTTTCTTTTCCGGTTGCCATAGATTTGATGTTGTAGTTTTAATGGGTGGCCCTGGAGCAAGTGTATCTGATATCTTTCTCTTTTGGGGTTGCTTTTTTTGTGTTGTTAGTCTTGTTATAGTGCCAAATGATCAACCAATGTATAACTAATGCAGATTTCTAATGTAGAAGTCACTCCAAACGTTTTTGTGTAAAACATTTTGTGTGTGTCTTCCCTGCTCAGCTAAGCTTGCGGATGATGAGTGGAACCTGCTGTATGTGGCGGTGACTCGCGCTAGGACCTCCCTGATCATCACCAAGTCCATCCGCCGCCTCCTCACAGTGGCCGGGGTGAGCTCTCGTTACACACACACACACACACACACACACGTTCACATCATAGCCACTGTGAAATTTATTGTCAAAATGAATATTCACACATAACCAGATGACATGACAGGCTCGTATGTTTTTTTTTATTTCAGTTTCCTGACACTTTCTAGTGGTTTTAGTGGTGTAAAAGTTTGCAACCACGTGTTCGTGTTAATCATCGTCCTCTTTGTACGACAGCCCTGTCTGACAGACGCAGTTTTACTTTCCTCACTTCCCTCATTTTTATTTTATAACTGGACTTCATTTTAAACTGCTTTTTAAAAAAATTGACATTATCAACAAGGAGAGCAAAGCATAATAAGCTGCTCTTATTTAGGGAAAATGTGTAGAAAGGTCTACACACACACAGACAGCGCTCCAGTCTGGCTTAATGAAAATTTAAGGAGCACCATATTTTCTTCCATCTTCGGTCTCCTCACTGCAGAAAACACAGAAAACCCCCCGGCATGACACCACCTCCTACTCACGTCTAGTTCCCCTTTGCTGTTGGAATGGTTGGTCCTTTATAGTGTGGCCAACCTTCATCAGCCTCACGAGCCGCAGCTGGGCCGCTCGTTGTCGTTTCCCCTTTTGGTCACCTGACATTGGTGCTGATCTCTGCTCCTGGGCAGTCTTCTGAGGTGCTGACTGGGGGCCTGCACCCGTGGGTTGCCACAGTTGATACAACTCTACTCTATTTAATCACACTAAGTAGTCACATTGTGATCTCCCGGATCTTTGCTTCCAGAGATTTGCTCTAACTGGACCTTTTCACATTTTAGTTGAAAACGCCTGCTATAAACTATTTGAAAGAATTAGTGCTTAGCACAAACTGGTTGAGTCAAATAAAACTTTTAAAAAAAAGTTATAAATGTTTCAAATCCTTGAAGCATTTGCTTTCTAAATTAATGGAGATATTTGCAAGCGGTCCTCCTGGTTACTAAATGAAATGTATCCTCAGTGTCTCCAGAATCTAGTGTGAAAAAGTGAACAAATGTTTGGCAGTCTGGATCACTCAGCAGAAGCACTAAATTAACAAAATATTCTGATTAGTCTTCAATATTTCTTTATCCATAGGTTTTGTATGTATTTTTAGAAATGAGTGGGCTTGACTGGATTGCGAAGTCTGTTTTCAGTTAGTGACAAAGAGCAAATGTGTTAAATCAAGACCAAAACACAGGAAGCCAGAGGCAAACCCCACTTCACTGTTTGGAATGTTCTTTTCCCCCAGTGCTGCGATAAAGGTTCTACAAACAATTGTGATATAAATGCCTCAAAATTGCAGGGAGGAAGTAAGAAAAAAAAACACCGCATGTTTATTGGATAAGAATGTGCCAGACATGGGATGTGAGAAAGTGTTTGCAGACACAGATGGAAGTGGATCCAGCTGCTTGTCACAGAATCTGATCTACACCCTGTCCCCCTTTTCACCCCGGCCCTCTTCTCTGAAAGCCGCCACGCTGCAGCAGCGCAGCTGCTCGGCCCTTCACTCTCATTTTCTAACTGGAACCACTGTCGTAAAAACCTTCTTTCCAAATGTGTTGACACCCTGTCGTCTGTAGGAATACTTCCTGAAGTCGGAGATGCCCCCCGGCGCGCCGCCGGTGGGCGACCCGCTCCCGTGCTGCATCTCCGAATGCCCCAACTGCACGACGCCCGGCTCAGCGTTCATCATGAGCAAACCGCAGATGAAATGTGTAAGATAACCATAACCAGCCAATTGTCTACGAGATATGTTAGAGCACATGAAGCCTGTTAGTGGTTACCTTAATTAGCCAAATCAGCACGATGATTTCTGATTCATTTCTTCTTCTTTTTCTAAATGAAAAATTCTACTTCCTTTGTCCAGTCGGACGGCGTGTCCGCCGGCGGGCCGCTGTGCGAGAGGTGCGTGTGGACCCGCATCGGGTCGACGGCTTTCCTCATGACCGACGACGTGCTCTCCATGGCCGAAATACCACGAGGACTCGTTCATCTGGACAACCGCATGCTGCTGGGGCTTTTCTAGAGGCGCGGGTCTTCAAGACGGAAAGCGCAAAGGGACGCCGCTACGTGTTTACGGATAACACCAAAAGAGATTGGAAATGAGCGATTTCCGCTCAGGAAGCTTTTTATAATGCCTACTGCTCCATCAGTCGGATTGAGGTTTCATTGGAGAGCCCTCTGTCATGTCTGTGTGTTTTTGAGTATAAAAAAACCCAAAAAAAACCTGCAGGGTCATTACTTTTTTCCGGTAATTGTAAAGAAGTTTAAAGCAACCAATGAGGTCAAAGTTACGTTTAGAACAACACATTCTGCTGTGGGTGGAAGGCGACAGAAGGCTTCTGTAATATTATTGGCCGTGTGTGGAAGCATAGACCACAGAATCTTTCCAGGGACGTTTTTGTTGTTGCGTAATGCTTCATTTCAAGCGGAAGGAACAGCATCTGGCAGATGGTTCAAACTGAAACCAGATTGTTCCAACTTGAAAGGAGATGGTACCATCTGCAGCTATAAAAGACTTTTGTTCTTAACTCAAATAATGTGGTTGAAAGAATATCTTTTATAATGCGATGATGATTAATGCTGCCTCTAAAAGCTGCTCGCCCCATTGGAACAGAGTTCAGTATGTGTTCATGGTGTTGCTTTGAGACTCAACATGATGAAAAACAATAATGAAACAAATACAACGTGACACATTTAGATTTGATCAAGGCATTGCAGGAAGTTTGTGGGCAAACTTTTGACTGGTAGTGTATATTTATACTGCAACAGAGGTGGGGAGTTGTGCAGTA
Source organism: Pungitius pungitius (assembly GCF_949316345.1). Classification (NCBI taxonomy): domain Eukaryota; kingdom Metazoa; phylum Chordata; class Actinopteri; order Perciformes; family Gasterosteidae; genus Pungitius; species Pungitius pungitius. The sequence continues at coordinate 10,056,343 of NC_084901.1, forward strand.
TGAAGTCATTTGAGACGATGTATTTGCTCAATATAACCATGTGTTTATTACAATCATATTTACGTTTCAACTGAAAAGTTCTCAACAACATTAGATTGACACCCTTCGTTCCTTCAATAGATGACCACATTATTTGTTTTTATAATGTTGGCGATCGGACCTTTCTGGAAGAGTTTGACACACACAAGCGCTGACAAACATAGAAGCAAAAGTCGCTGGCTCAGTAGCAACCGCTAGTTTGTACACCGCTAAACTAACAACTTCAAAAATAAGCTTTTTAATTCACCAGTGTATTCTCCCAGAGTTTGCTGTATGTTGTTATGGGGTACGGGTGGAGCACGATCTCTATAGTCATCATTCCAATTAAAGTAGCAAAACTATCAGTTTGTCTGTCTCCTGATACCTTGGTGAGATCCCAGGGTAGAGGAGATGCCTTTTCCAATCGCTCTAAAGGCTTAGTCTAAACAGACATAGTTGTTGGAGGGATCACTTTATTGTTGGGCTGAGCATTCTCATTGGATTTGATGACAATAGAAACACAGATTACCAGGCGGGTTCTCTGTGAAAGCGGCAGGTCCAGCTCTGCGACACCTCTTCATTGCTCAGACGGATCCTCTTTCATGGGTATCTGCTCTTCTGGGGGTGGGCTGTGGCTTTTGGGCCGCCTTCTGCACAAAGAGAGCGGCGATGAGATCCTAATCACACATTGGACCACTGTGTGACATACTGCTAAAATGTTCTGTCCAACCCTGTGCCAATATTCACACGCGTTGCCCTGTCGCTCACCTTCTATAACAAAAGAAGCCAATCCCCACCAAAGTGCAGGCGATCACCAATGTGCCACAGCTGATGACGGCTGCTGATGAGAGAGAGAAATACTCTGGATTAAGGGTGTCTCCTGTCTCCAGAATGACCTTTGGGACAGACTGGTCTGTACCCGTCAGCGATGAAGCTTACTGCGGGCGGCGTGGGGGAACGCCTCAGGGGGGTGTGCCGTGCCGTTCAAAGGTGCGGCGATGAATGGGGTTGTTGGCGTCTCCGTCACGTCACGTTCTGTTCCTGCTGTGAAAGAGGGAGATTTTTTTTTTTTTACCAGCTTGATCACGTGACGGGCCCATTTGTCTTCTTTCGGACAAATCCGTCAGTTATGTAACAACAATTGTGATTACAGTACGAATCGTTTGGACACATTTTTCTCATTCAATTCCATGAGAAAGTGTGTCCAAACTTTTGACTTTTTGGCTGCAGTATTGTATTGCAGTTTTTGTCAATTATTACAAAATGCATTACTTAAAGTTTTATTAAAAAGCTTTACAAATCTCCATCTTGCGTGCAGTATACTAAATATCTATCTAATGAGGTGTGCAGGCTTTCTGGGAGGCAAGTTTGACTCCTGCAGTCCCTGGACAATAAAACCACAGTCTCGGTTGCAAATCACACACGCTGCCTCCAGCTTAGCATAACCGGGACTATAAGCCATTTACCCTGGGAGGGGCCTGACAGGGCCTGCTGAATAGATGGGGTCGGCTCTGGCCAGTCTGACTCTGCAGGAACTGAAGCTGAGGGGCGTAATTTCTGGGTCGTCTGTGGGCCGGAGGAAGCGGCTGCTGATAAGAAAACACATTAACTTGGACTCAAACTGCATGACTGCTAGTACTTCTTCTTAATTACACTCTCCCTCCCTCCTTCCACTGTCAATGCCTACTAGAAAAAAAAGCCATGCGGTTAATGGGGACTCGAGGTGTTTGGGTGTTTTACATGCATGAAGGTAAACGAGTGACGGCACAGAAATAATCTGATACAACATTCCACTTAATTAACAACAAAAGACAGGAAAATAATGCAAGGTTTCAGTGTTACAAAGCTCAATATCAATGACACTGTTATAGTGGCTGTCACTACTTTTAAGTACAGGTGCCGCTCTCGTAAGTACCACTAGTGCTCATACTACTACTACCATAGAGGAAGTGACAACCAGACCTTCCTATTTGTGCCATTTGACATTTAAGTGTCACAAGCCAGTCAAGCAAAGGTATTTGAACACCTTTGCTTTCAAATAACCATGTAAGTCTATTTGAATGGATGAGAACATGATTCGACGTGTAGATTTAGCCGTATCACACAGAACTAAAATGATATTACGACACAGCAAAGATAAACTGTCACTTTGCTTAGTTTCCAAAAGTGCCTTTTATATTGACACGTCATACGTGTAATTCATCCCACTACTTTCTCTGAAATGAGGTGGAGGGACTTAGCCTATCTATAGCAACATGAAATCCTGCTTCTCCTGTACGGCTCAGAAGGTGTTTGACCACATTCCGCGTAAACACAATAGTAGAAGTACAACAACATATAAGGCTGGTGTTACTACCTTTACTGCTGCTGATTCTAATCATGACAACGGACTCAACAATTATAACAACTAGTAACACAGAATTTAGACGGATATAGCATCGTTGTAGTTTCATTATTAGTGGCCTGTAGTTTTTTATAGTTTTTCATGCACACACAGAACTCACTGATTGTGTTGGCAATGGTGAAGGTGTGAGGAATGTCATCATGACCCTCTGCAAGATCAGACCATTATTAATCATAAAAACCAAACAGACATTTAAACCTGTACTCATATAAATTCTTTAAAAGTATTTTGGAGTTTAGTGTTGGAGCTTGCACTTACTTGTTACCGTGCTCTCTGTTTGTTGTGTTGTGGTTCTGTTTGGTTCAGCTGAACAATGAGCTGAGAGCGCTGACCGTGGTGGTAGTGGTGTGGTCATATAGAATATCGGTGTTACTTAGTGTAAGATCGGACCATCATAAACCACAGATGTTTTACAAACACTTATCATTATAATAATAAAACATCCCTGTGTACATGTATTGTAGAGTTTTTCTGATAGAGCTTACACTTACTTGTTACCGGGCTCTTTGGTGGTTGGGTTAGCTTTGGGTCAGCTGAAAAACACAAGGTAGTTTGAGGACAAGAATGCGAGGGATTTTGTTTTTTTTGTGGACATTATTGAACTTGAAGGTTGCTTTGTAATAGCTTCTTCCATTTTGGATTTGCCTCTGAATACAGATCCAACAAAGGGATATAAACCCTCAAACCTTTTCACATGTTGTATCGTTAAGAAGTGTTCAAGTGAATCAAGACAAACAGCAAATAACTCTTACGTATGCACTCGAGGGTGGGTTCACTAGGCTCCCACTGACCACGACCAATGCCAATCTGCTTGCATCTGATGAAATTGGAAGTTCCCACCTTCCTCAAAAGACCTTCTTGGCACTCGTAGCGAAAAGTCTGGTTAATTTCGTAGCATTTCTCTGGTGGATTGAGAGTTAGAGGTCTTGGGGGAATTCGTGGACACGGACAAATGACTTTGTCTGGAAGTAAAACAAATCATATAGCAAAATTACAACATATATGTAAATTGTACATTTGTAAATGTGTCCATTTTTCTTGCACTATGTTGTATTTGTCTTACTGTCTGATGCTATGCAGCAACCGTCATGTTAAATTCCTTGTATGTCTACACATTTTGGCAATAAATGTTCCGAATTGCTGATAACAAATTAAAAAACTCAATCCTCTGCAGGGCAGGTTATTTTGTAAATTGATTCTACATCATTGTCCTTGTGTTCTAGTGGGACTCCATAAACACCTTTATAGTACATACACATGTGATCTGCATCTCTAGTTCTCGATTTTATACAAAAAAAATGCTTGGCGTATAACTGAAACTGAAAACGAAGTATCCGTTTCCGAAGCCTTTTACTTAATCTCCTTGACCCCTGACCAGTCTTGTCAGGTAAATAATTGACCTTCATCCCCTCAAATGTGAGTTTCTTCACGCATATCAATCCATGCGATTATCACAGTGTTGCCTGTACGATTTGTCAAGTGTTTGTATAGACAGATTTTTAAAAGTGTTATCATATTGGGGTTTGCTTTGTCTAATCCCAGTTGAACTCCCCAACTACGAAAACAGTAGTGGCTGCAAGAGACTAAATAAATAAAAACAATGACACAAATTCATGTTTTTTTGTTTTCAATTGTTTCATTGCAGTGCCCTGTTTGGATCAAAAGCATGTAGAAGTAAAGATTAAGTCCTGAGCACAACCCTTGAAGCGTTAATGTGCTGCACTCACCGTTGGAGCAGCGCGTGGACCGCAGGACACAGGTTACAATTAGGCACACAGAGAAAAAAGCAAAACGGGAACCCAGATCCATCAGGCGGCTTTTCGGAGACTCAATGCATAAATAATCCAAGGCCGGCAAAGCAGTACACTTTTCGCACTCGGCATCAGTCCGGCAAAGATCATCCTCACTGCTCCATGTCCTGCTGCTACTTGGGCAATTTACTTTCGCTTTGCTGTCATTGAGTGAAATGCGCTGCGTGTTTTCTGTAGTAACCCAGAAACCCGCCGCCCTCACCGGCCCAGGTTCCGGCTGCGGTCTCCCGACTCATTCGTCCACTCTGACACATTGTTAGGCCAGTAATACCCATCGTGTTATAAAAAGGCCATAAAGTAAACGCCATAAAAATGCATTTATCCGTTGTGTTCTGATGCAAAAGAGAGACGGGACGTCGTATTGATATACCGGACCCCCGCCGCTAGGCGGCGCAGAAGAGTCATCGGCCGACTCGACTATGGCGTTCAATTGTGTTGTTGTGCGTTTAGCTTCCGGGTCGTGCAACGAGTGCGCAGCTCCACATTACATTTTCCTCTAGCCCTCCTTTATGCTATAGGCACTTACATTTAGTTAACATCCAGGTGTTTCTAAACCCGGTAAGTAAAAAATAAGCCAAATAATACTGTTGTTTACGCCGTAATTCTTTAGACCCCTAGTTAGCATTAAACGCCTATATTAGCATTAGCTGGTGCTAGCTACGTTGCTATTTAGCCGGTAGCTCCTGGTCTGCTTAAACACAGCGTACTTGACATGGAATAAATATAGCAGGTAACATTAATAAGTGACAAATCATGTGACGTCTCGTAGCATTGGTCGTTTAATGAATCAAACATTTAACCAGTCGCATCAAAAGTGAACCACCTGTTCTGAGCTCATTTTTATCCAAGTATTGCAGAACGAAGTGATGCTTCTGAAGTCATTTAATACCGACGCTAACGGTGAATCAAATGAAACCTTTCCGCAGGAAACAGAGGCACTGACGGGGAGCCATGTCGCTGTATGATGACCTCGGTGTGGGTGCCAGTGACACCAAGACCGAAGGCTGGTCCAAGAACTTCAAGCTGCTGCAGTCCCAGCTGAAGGTGAAGAAAGCGGCTCTGACCCAAGCCAAGGTGAGTAACGTGACACACAACACACCGACGATAGGTGCAACACAAGGACCAACACACGACGATAGGTGCAACTCAAGGACCAACACAAGACGATAGGTGCAACACAAGGACCAACACACGACGATAGGTGCAACTCAAGGACCAACACAAGACGATAGGTGCAACACAAGGACCAACACACGACGATAGGTGCAACTCAAGGACCAACACAAGACGATAGGTGCAACTCAAGGACCAACACAAGACGATAGGTGCAACACAAGGACCAACACACGACGATAGGTGCACGTGTGACACGGCGTGGAAGAGCATGATCAATCATAGAGCGAATACCAGTGAAAAAAGAGCGAGTCTGCAGTAGATATTCTAAACAACACAGAGTGACATGTACATTACATTACATGTCATTTAGCTGACTTTTTCATCCAAAGCGACTTACAGTGCATTATAAGCCATGCGTTACATTTTGCCTGGGGAGAAATTAGTGTGCTCATGGACACTTCAACATGGCACATTGGGCAGCCGGGATTCAAACCGCCAGCCTTGCGGCTCCCAGCGCACCACACTACTGCATGCGCCACCATCGACCCTTAAACAATATAATGTGACAAGAGATGTGAAATGATTACCAAACAATTATGACATAGGCATATTATGAATTCAGTGTGTGCTTATTCAATGTGTGTGTTTGTCTGTGTGTGAGTATAGACCCAGCGGATGAAGCAGACCACGGTCTTGGCTCCTGTTATTGATCTAAAGAGAGGGGGCTCCAGTGAAGAGAGACAGATCGCAGACACTCCTCCATATGCTGCCGCTGGACTCAAGGTCTGTCTTATCCAGCGACCCGATCATCAGCGTTCTAAGTTTATAAAATCGATGGAATGTCCAAGCTGCTTGATTTTTACTTAAAAATGCCAGTGTGTGATGTTAATAATAAGTTACAGACCAGTGTTTGTGGTCGTGATCATATAACCATAAGTAAATATCCTCATCTAAATAATTGTAACACCTGTTTCTGTAGATCTAATTCTCATATTGTATGTTTGTATATGTGTGTGTGTGTGTGTGTGCTTCAGGAAGCTGTCCCGAGTGGTTTCTCTTCAAGCGATGTGCTGATCCCGTTGGCGGACGAGTACGATCCAATGTTCCCAAACGACTACGAAAAAGTGATGAAGCGACACCGAGAGGAACGACAGCGCCAGAGGGAGCTGGAGCGGCAGAAAGAGATCGAGGACAGAGAAAAGTACTGCCACCATCGTAAAATCAAGCCAATCCTTGTCTTTCCTTGATGATAGCTGGTTGGGTCCTGTATCTGCGTGCTCATAGCAACAACATGGGACCAAACCCAGGAACATTTCTGGAGGGCTTTCTATTTCCCATGGAATAGTAATGCTGAATATTTATAAGGAACGCAGGAATTTCGTCTCACTCTTGAACCTGGTGTGTTTGCAGGAAAAGGAAAGACCGGCCAGATGGTGGAGCTCCAAGTGGTTTCTCTCGCTTTCCTGCAGCAGAGGGCGAGTCTGATGAGGAGGAGGACTACGAGGCAGAGCGGAGGAAAAGGAGTGAGTATTTTATCCCAACGCAGTTATGGGACGCGCCTATGGAATGCCGTTTTATTCAAAATTAAATATATGAATAAATACATAAATAAATGAAATATGCATTTGAAATACATCGTGAAATAAATAAATGAGGCAATAAATACATAAATATGAAATACATTTAATCATTTCATGGTACTTTTATTTCATAAGTATACATTTTTTATTTCATAATGGCACTTTTATTTCATAATGCCACATTATTTCATAATGGCACTGTATTTCATTTCACGTTCTCTGACGTAAATTCAAAGTCTCTCTAGATTAGTTTTTGTCCACTTTTAGGAAAAATAAATTCATTTTAGAATTTCCCCCTCAAACGCAGGCTTGTCTTTTCTAACCAATTCGATTCGAGCTTAACCTGTGTTTCTTAGGTTACAGTTTGCCATTATTTTATTTCCAGACTTTATTTTTAGGAGTTTGTATAACCCCATTGCTGAATAACATTAGATTCAGTAGCTGTGCATCAAAGTCATCATGTTTAAAACAAGGAGAAAAATGAACTTGAACTTGATGACATCTGGCATGATCTTTCTTTCTGGCAGTGATGGGTGGAGCAGCTATCGCCCCTCCTTCTTCACTTGTGGACAAAGATGGTGAGTCTTGAGACTCATGATGTGGTGATGGTTTTAAAACAATGACTAGTCAAAGGAAATCAGTATCAACTAGTCTACAGCAGAGGGCGGTAATATCTTCAGCGTTTGAGGTGTCTTTCACATTGTGAATGTCAGTGCAAAATCAAAAGAACAAATACATATAAGTACAGTAAATAAAGAGCCCTTTTATTAGTATTGAAGCTGTGACATGTTCAGGATTACAGCAGCAAAGGGCAGACGGTGAAAGTATAAAGATCAAAACCAGTAATTAATTGTAATGATAATATGTTACCAATGCTGCACCACATGTAAACAACGGCTGTGCTTTTAGGCTCATCGTTCTCATACGAAGATGAAGGTCGCCCCGCCAGAGGCTCAAAGGCCGCCATCCCTCCACCGATGTACGAGGACTCTGAGCGCCCCCGTTCACCGCCCGCACCAACCAGCTCCTTCCTGGCCAACATGGGGTGGGTGTGACACACACAAAGCTGGCAGGAATGTCTAAAATGAATTAATGCCATAACTTAAATTTATGTTAGTGGAATATAAAGCATGTTTTTAGCATAAAATTACTTTATTACCCCCCCCCACAGAGGTACGGTGGCTCATAAGATCATGCAGAAGTACGGCTTCAAAGAAGGCCAGGGCCTGGGGAAGCACGAGCAGGGCCTCAGCACGGCGCTGTCAGTGGAGAAGACCAGCAAGAGGGGCGGAAAGATCATCATAGGCGACGCCGCAGAAAAACGTAAGCACCACCTTTTATTTTCCTCGTGATCAACGCTATAAACGACACGTTTCTTTCCTCGTCCACTTCATTCGAGTCCTTTTTACCCGTCTTCTGCATGAAGCCACCATTGCTTGTGTCCTCTCCAGAGCTCATTATGGCGTCATTCCAGGATCAGTTTGATGTTTTACTGTGACTGTCTTTCACATTTTGTCTGTGTGTCTGAGCAGCAGGGTCCAGCCAGACAGTCGCTGCTGAGACTTCAGGCGGAGGCTCTGCAGGTTGGCCTTCACTTTCATTTTCTCTTTTTTTCATTACGCAGAGTACACCTTCCTCTCGCTCTTTTTTATTTATACAGGCGCTAATGTGTTTTATCCATGTGTGTGTTCATTTATTGTCACGCAAAGTTGCCAAATCTGAACAGCAATACATTTATATTAAGTGACGGTAGAGCACTTATTTACTTGTAGATACAATCCAACACCTCTGTACGGAGTAAACAAAGATAAACTATTTTTTTTTTAATTACCATACTTTCAACCCTTATGCTAAGCTAAGTTAACTAGCTGCCCACTGTTACCGTATGGTAATGTGATGGCACCCGATCCTTTGAAATGATGGATGCAGTGTTATTTCCCGGCCACTAGACATCACAGTTGGGTCATCCATCATCAAAGCTTTGTTTCCAGCAAAACTGCCGTAGTTGTATATGTTTACTACCGGAGTACTAGATAAGAATACTCTTAATAAATTCTGTCGAGTAGAAGGTGGAGTTTGTGGACCCTGTGTGCGTCCTCAGGAAACACTTTGTTTCAAGTTTGTGGACGGTTTTCAGAGTTTAGAGACTCACAGAGGTGTGGACTCGAGTCATGTGACTTGGACTCGAGTCAGACTCGAGTCATGAATTTGATGACTTGAGACTCGACTCGTCAAAACGTACAAAGACTTGCAACTCGACTTGGACTTGAACACCGATGACTCGTGACTTGACTTGGACTCGAGCCTTTTGACTCGAGAAGACTTGCTACTTCCCATGAAAACTGGGGGAAAACATTTTCACACCACCGCGCCGCTCTGTTTATCTGCATCTGTCAAAAAAATGTGCGCCACCTGTATGCAGAGAGCGAGCGCTGCCTGAACAACATCCAATCACTGCAGTCCATTTGACCGTATCAACGAGACAGCTCGTTCATGGTTACAAAAATCGGGATTTTTGAACCCGGATTCAGACTCCGATGGAAATCCTCGCCAACATTATGTCAACGTCCGTTTTAAAGTAGTGTAATGAGCTGAGTTAAAGTTATTAGTTAATCAGTTATGCAGATGTTGCATGTGTTCACGTTATGCTCCGTTACCAGCTGTAGTTACGCGAGACAACCCGAGTTTTGGGGGGCCGTGTATGCGGAAGTGTTCGTTCGGCGTGGTGACGGCCAAGTGACCGAAGTTGAGTTGTTTTATATAAATAAATGCAGCGGAGTTGCAAGCCAGTCATCGCCTCCTTATTTACGCTGCAGCATTGGGGTGAGCGTTACAGCACTATAACACAGTCACAGTCGATCCACCGTTACCCTTCCCTTCGTAGTCTAGGTCTGTGAGGCAGCGCACCATCACCCAGGGTTCCCCGTCCCCACTATAATAAAAGGACTTGAATTGACTCGAAAATTAAATGGTACGACTTGTGACTCGACTTGAGACTCGTCTTTGACTCGACTTGACTCGGGACTCGAGGGCAATGACTTGAGACTTGCTTGTGACTTGCATAACAATGACTTGTTCCCACCTCTGGAGACTCATATGTTGAGAAGTAATCTGTATGTACAGGATACATTTTTAGCATTCCTTTGAGCAAGGCATTTATCCCTCTGCTGCTGAGTTCATTTCTAGGAATACCAATATTATTTCAGTAGTCCCTCAGAAGCATGTATAAAACAATATTAGTAGCCCTTAATATAAATATGCCGGATGTGACAGAAACACTGCGTTGGCTCAACAAACAAAATATTTTCCCAATCGTTTCATCCGTCATGTGTGTTGAATCAAGCTCGCCACGATAAAACGTATTGTTAGCCTCGGCGTTTCTCAATCCAGCTCACCAGCAGCCTGGCCGGAAGAAAAGAGCCACAAAAACAACATAACCTTTGGACTCTGTTTGCATCCAATCAGCGGACTCCTCCAAGAAGTCGGACGCCAACCCGCTCACAGAGATCCTCAAGAACCCGACCAAAGTGGTCCTGCTGAGGGTATGTGTGTGTGTGTGTGTGTGTGTGTGTGTGTGTGTGTGTGTGTGTGTGTGTGTGTGTGTGTGTGTGTGTGCTCCTAAATGCTGTCTTGTCAATTGGAAGAGAATATTGGAAAGATATGACATTTTAGTGCAGTCTGAGCCCTCGCTATCACCTTTGGTCCTGTGTTAGTAAGCCCAATGTCCTTGTTTGTCTTACAGAACATGGTGGGCCGTGGAGAGGTGGACGAAGACTTGGAGGGCGAGACGAAAGAGGAATGCGAGAAATACGGCAAAGTGGTGAAATGTGTCATATTTGAGGTGAGGGGAGAGAATCCCGTGCGACATGGATTTATAGATCGAACGGACAATCACAAACCAACTTTGCTTCCCAGATTGCAGTGGTGCCGGACGAGGATGCTGTTAGGATATTTCTGGAGTTTGAGAGGGTGGAGTCAGCCATCAAAGGTCAGTATTGTGCTTGTTGTCTTGTGCACACAACCCCGTACGCGCCTCCCGCTAATAGACCCAGCGGGTCATCGCCCGCTGATGATGAATTACGTGACTGCATCACTTACCTCTCCCCGTTGTATACGTGCTCCAGTAGTGTAGGTGAAAGCACGCCCCGTTCTAAATGGGTTGACCCAGTTCAGAAACAAGGTGAGACTCCCTGCGGTGTTGTGTCACATGTTGCCCTGCAACCCCGGCAGCACCGCGCTTACATCCTAGCGCTCAGGAAAGCGGGACAGACGCTCAAAGACGAAGACACCGTCGTAATGGGTTGTCTTCAACAGTCACACTACGAACACTAGTCCACGAACTAAAAAATGAGACCGAGATAAATCATGTATGAACAAGTAAACAATTCAAACACACAACAAAGCGCGTACAATAACCTGGTTGGAGAAATATGCACAACCTTAACATTGTTTAAGCATCTTTTGATTTTACTACAGCACCTTTTGGGTAAGAGCATGGAACAACTTGACTTGGTAATATCTGCCTACTCTTTTAATTTTTTTATTTTTATAAAGTGCTCTAAATGTGTCTCTGAGCACGGGGCTTCTCCTGTGCACAGCCTTCCCACAGATGTTCAGTTGGATTCAATGCCCTTCCTAAACTTGAATCTTCTTCTGGCGAAGCCACGCTTTGGTTGGATTTGGTTGTGTTGTTGTGAAGTTGAAATTCTTCTTCAGCTTTCTAACGGAAGGTTTTGTGCCAAAATAGACTTGCACATGTGGAATTCAGGATGTGAGAAGATTTACAGCTAATCACAAATCCAAACATATTTCCTCTAAAAGGTTCAGGGGGGGTTCACCAGCGCAACCCTGGCATCATTTAGTTTGGTGTATTTCTACTTTTCCTGCTGACATTACATCAGCATATTTCCAGCAACCAGGGCTTCGGAAAAACACTGTGAGGACTGCACTGTAGAAAACTTGCATGTTCAGGAGGTTGCCATAGGGACACTTTGGGAAAAAAAGAGCAGAAATGTGGCAGGTTAATTGCGTCTGCATTATATGATCTTCCATCATATGACAAGTGTCTGTCTCTGTGCAGCTGTGGTGGATCTGAACGGTCGGTATTTTGGCGGGCGAGTCGTCAAGGCGTGCTTCTACAATCAAGACAAGTTTCGGATTCTGGACCTTGGGGAGCAGTTCTGACGTCTCCCCAGGCCCACATCGTCTCCTCGCTTGTACATAAACCTTTTTTTAATGAGCAGCAGTGAATTGTCTGTATGTAGTGTTCATCTTATTGTTTTCTGTTCATTTTTGTCCTGATATGTGAAGACCTTTTACGTCGAGACAAAATAAAGTGAAGAAAATGTCCACTTGATTTGTTTCTCTTTTATGTCTAGTTATTCTACGTAAATGTAACGTTTTTAGCGAGTCCGTTTAGAATTTAGAAAGCAGCCGAGTCATGGTGACTAAATGTGAAATAATTCATGCTGGTATAAACACACTTTAGCAAACCCAGGAATGTTGCTCAACTTGCACTCATCCTGTCATGGAGCCTAGTTTCCTTTTTAGAATTAAGTCTGACATAACGCCGGTTCTTCAGTAGTGTTAGGAGATCCCGAGAGGCCGACAGTCCTAAGTTAGCACTGATGGATTATGGGAAGGGGACTGGGATGGTGAATACAGCCCCAGCCTCATTCAGAATTATGTAAGCGCACCAAAAAAAAGTCCCCGAGGTGCCTGTGAAATATATCAGGAAGCATCCCACCGGAGCAGGTTTAATTCAGATCAGAGAACCGGACCTGGAGATTAGTTGAGAGGCCGTTTGAAAGATCTCCGTCCCTCATTCAGGGTCAAAAGTTAAGGACGTACAAATGAAGTGGCAGAAGCTGAGATGAAAGGAAGTTATCAATATGTTCCTTACGTACTAAAATGAATAGTTCTCACATTTACTCAGAATGCATCTTATCTTTCTCCTGCTGAATCTACATTCTTGTGTGTGTGTGTGTGCGCGCGCGCATGTCAGAACCAGGTGTGAAAGCGATGCCGTGAGCGTGTCCTAAGCGTGCTCGGTGGAGTGATGTCACTGGCTGTCAGTGGCACATTTAACCCTGACACATTCCAGCGGGTGTGACCTGAGACCAGGTCATGATGTGTTGGGCTCATTGTGTGGTTTTAAAATGTTGCCTGTTGATCAACGAGTGAATACATCAAGTCGGTGATCTATATTCACTAGGTGCCGCCTTCTGGTTATGTCTTTCACCTTATTTTTCTGTTGCAATATAATTCATTTATAACTTTAAACTAAACAAAGATGAACATTTTAGTTACTTCACTTATTTAAAAGTACCAATGCAACCTGATAGTAAACACAAAATCCTGCATTGAAAATGGCTGCAGTGACTTCTACATTGTCTTATGTTAGAGTGTCACTACTGGGGCCACAAGGCTCCAGCTGCATTTGACTGTTACAGCGACTGGGGTTTATTCCCTTTGTTCCCCATATGATAGATCTGAGGGGTCATGAAGTAATGTGAGTAATGTAATGTAATGAGTAATGTGGCAGGAGAGAAGAAAGAAAAGAGTCAAAGCTGTAGTTAGTCCCTTTGGCCTACTGGATACATACTGTGTTTAATGCGACCTTTCACCTTTACACGTCCTGCCCTCACCCGGCCTTCCTGAAATGTGGTGAAGGGATGAAGATAGAAAATGTCCAGGTTCTTTGTCTTTTACTAAGTCCCCACAGACTTTTTTTTTAAAGGTTATTTGTTTTCTGTTTTCCTCTGTTGGGTTGTTAAGGATGGGGATATGTACACTGTTAGATGAACAAAAACAAAGCATTCCCAGGCACTGCTGGCTGATGATTCACAGTGAGGCCATTAAATTAACTTCTTTCAAACAACTCATGCTATGAAAGTTCCCTGAATCTCCACACGTCAGTGGGGTTTAAAGGGGAAGTGTACATTCTGATGTAAACCTTCCAAAACAGGAAGGTTTTCTGTTGTGATAGATGAAATTCAATTTGATCACTGACTGAAAAGACATAACGTTTTTTTTCACGAATATTAATGTTATTACCTAATATTCATTCAGGCCCCATCGAGATTGACAGCTACTTTTAGGAGCAGTTTATCCCTCCGAAAAAGACAAAATACAATCTCAAACATGGTCACATTGCGCATTTGCCAAGTATGTGAGAGGTTTTATGTGCATAAAAAAAACGATAAGATAGGAGGCTTATTGTGAGGTAAAGGAATCTGATAATCTTATTGTATTAAAACAGGGAAACTGCTGCCGTGTTGCTATAAACTTTATCCTTCACCGCACTCTTTCAAAATAGAGTTTCAAAATAGTTGAGACAATGCACACAAACCAAACAAAGTTTTACGATGTTCAGACTGTTCAGACTGAGTCAAACTAAGGTGAACATCACGACGTCATCCTGTCCAGGTCACTTTTTATTCTGCCTGTGTCACACAGATGACCTTTGTTCGGGTGATCAACAGGAGAGAGTCTGTCACTGTTAAATAAATCCAGTTAAATAGACAGGATATCAGCTGGAATGCAATAAAACATTAGGATTTGGAGGAAAGGTTGGAGAGAGTTCAGAGTACGGCCACAAACTGATGCAACAAAGGAATTTCATTACACTGTAAAATGTATTTTCAGTGGCTTTGTTTACTGCGTATAATATGGGGTATGGAATACTACATTACTGATTCAGACAGAAAGGTGTACAGTCACTTCATCCTCTACTGTATGCACTTTTTGAAGAGGTTCTGATGTGCTTCACAGAACAATAATATAAAGCAAGAAATGAAATGAGGCCATGATGACCCTCTTTCACCCTCGTGGATGCACTTTGACTAATACCTCAATTATAAAAAACGTAATCATTTTTTTATGACTCAATGAATGTCGGAAAGTTTGATCTTTGATCTTTTATATTGAATTTGAAAAATATTTAATAGTGATAGTGGGATGAGATGGTTTGTGTGTGTGTGTGTTGTGTGTGTCTCCATTGGCGGCCAGGTGGCATGGTGTAAATCAGCAGGGCCTTAGCTGTTATATTTAGCCTCCCAGTGTAGAAGACTGTTCAAATGCTCTGCAAATAAAATAAAACCAACTGAGAGATAGAATGATTTATTGATGCTGTAGGATAGATGATTTAGATGATCTCCTATTTTAATATTTTTGTTGTAAATTCACATTTTATTTAATTTATATTCAATGTATATATATATAGTCATCCAACATGATTGTCATGAATTGTCAATGAATGAATTGTCATGTCCGTTATGACTCAGTGGGGCAACTACCCAGTGTGAGGAAGGAGGCAGCGTGAGATGACGTCACTTGGACTGAAGACGTGGTGAACGTGCACAAAAACGACGATGTTAAGAACACCCGCGACTTCTAGTAAACGGATGATAACTATCGGGACGTTTCCTATTTAGAATCAAATTAAATGCATCCCTTGATTACTGTTTCATCTGCAACCTGATCTAAAAAATACAACGAAAAGCTTTAAAAAAAACGAAAAAGAGTGTGTTTCATAAGTAGAATGAACTTGATAATAAAATAGTGATGATAATGGCTGAATATAAGGTACTTTGGCTCCTACTGTCAGTTTAAAAAGCACGCTTTCTGAGATTACATGAAATATCATCACCCATACGCACGCGGAGGCGCCTGGCCGGTGCGCACGCGCGTCTTGGTTTTCGTCACCGCGGTCACGTTGCTCGGCCGCGCCGGGCGTAGTTAAATAGCGGATGTGTGCCGCGGACCGGCAGATCACACCGGCGCAACGCCACCGGCCACATTGACAAGAGTTCAGCAAAAATACACGCAAACGGAAGAGTCTCCGGCTCCAACAACCGCCATCTCCTCCTCCTCCTCCACGCTCCGTTCTCCTCCCCGCCGGGATCCAAGCGACTCGGCTCCGGCGTGCTGAAGGGATGCCCAGAGAACTGACCCAGAACCGGACCCAGAAGATCTGGGTGCCCGCCAAGGATGACAAGCCGGCCCCCCGCAGAGGTAAAAACCCTATTTCGTTTTTCTTCGCTACTTCGTTACGTGATATTTGTTCGGATGTCTGAGTGGTGTTTCTACGTGACAACGTGCGCGTGTGTCCGCGGTGGTTCGCACCGCTGCTGGAGAAGCTCTCGGCGTTACGAGGCCACCTCTTAGAAGTAAACGGCCATTCATTCGATGTGGTCACTCCAAATTCTCTTCTTGGATTTAAATTTCTCTTATTATCTCGCGCACCTGTGTCACACCTACAAACATCGCAGCGTGCCCCGCCCCACACGTTATGAAAGGCCCCCCTCCGTAACGTGTCGAGTTGAGAACATTTAAATGGCCATGAGGTGCACAAAGAGGCCGTGCTGAGGAGAGGAGTGTTCACTAAATGTCCAAAGATCGACTTGGAGTGTGATCCAAGTTGTTTTTTTTTGTTGTTTTTTTTAGTTCAACTCAGGTGGCTCAATTTATGGAGTATTAATTAGCTCTCAGGTGGTGTGTTTTTTCCAGGCCCCCAGTTGTCGCTAACCCTGAGGACATGAGACCTGAGAAGCATTCGCTGCTTCAGTGGGCCAGGCCACACCGACTTAGTCCCATCTTCAATGACATGCAGCACATTTTTCCTCCCGCGGGATCGACGCCCAGCATTCCTCTGCCCGCTTTGTGAGTCCAAGTGAACAAGACGCGACCTGCACCCGCATGTCGTATTGATATCCAATCTCCCATGGGCCTCTGGGGGGGGAGGGGGTAAATGTTACGGTACATTGGGTCAAGTGAAAACAACCTCGGGGTCGTGCAAGTCCGTTCGCCAAAGCGGGTGCAGAGGGGTGGAAGTCTAAGGCCACGTGCATGCTGGGAGGGGAAATGGAGATCATGGATGCACGGGGTGTTTCACTGGACTCGGGCAGGTTCTCGGCTCTTGGCGGGCAGCTGCTATTTGGGCCGTCTCCCCCCGCGGTAGCCGGGTTGTGGGCTCCTCTCAGGTTACAGGTCACAAGATGCACATTCAGGAAGTTAATTCTGGACGGGATTTCCTCTGCTTAGTCGTCAGAACAAAGTAGACTTTTTTTTTTTCCTCGGCTTCGTCCTGACTCACCCTTCCGCCCGCCTCTTCTCCGCAGCGGCTGGCGGCCCACACTTCGCCAACCCCCCCACCGTCATCGTGATGGTTGGTCTTCCGGCCCGAGGCAAGACGTACATGTCCAAGAAACTCACCCGCTACCTCAACTGGATCGGCATGCCCACCAAAGGTACCCCAGCGAACAGTTTGCTCATCTGTGTCACTCTGCTCCTCCAGGTGTTTCACCCGGCAGCATCGAGTGATGTTTCTGCCTCCGGGACATCGTGTTCATGCCTCTGCTTCTTCTTCTCCTGTGTGTGTTGTAGTCTTTAACGTTGGGGAGTACCGGAGGGAGGCGGTCAAGAACTACAGCTCTTATGACTTCTTCAAGCCGGATAACGAGTGCGCCTTTAAGATCAGGCAGTGAGTTCGACACCTGAAATGAACGTGTGTTCGTAATAAAAAGTATAAGCTACTCCTTTTTTATTGACGTTCTCTCTCCCTCTCTAGACAATGTGCCTTGGCAGCTTTGCGGGATGTCAAGTCTTATTTAAAAGACGAGGGAGGCCAAGTAGCAGTGAGTTTCCCGTCTTGCACGACGTGTTTTTTATTTTTCCCAAAAGAAAACCCAAATGTCTGACAATGTTGTGTCGTGTCCCTTTTCTTCAGGTCTTCGACGCCACGAACACAACAAGAGAAAGGCGAGACATGATCCTCCAGTTTGGCAGCGAGAACGACTTCAAGGTAAGCGTTGCTATGGCGACCCGAATGGTGAAAGGCACGACGTCCTCGACGATGCGGCGATTTTTCAACCACCCGGTCCTTTCTGTTACCAGATATTTTTCATCGAGTCCGTGTGCAACGATCCCGGCGTCATTGCATCGAACATTATGGTGAGGGACGTCACAATGGGAACCTGGTGCCGCTTGAAATGAAATGATTGTAACTTTCTGGGATCAGGCGCGTTTTGTGGCCATCTTACAGTCTTCCTCCCTGCGCAGGAAGTGAAGGTGTCGTGCCCGGACTACCGGGACTGCAACACGACAGACGCTGTGTTGGATTTCCAGAGGAGAATCGATTGCTACAAAACCAGCTATCAACCTCTGGACCCTGATCAGTACGACAGGTAAATGATCAGCACGGATCTTTGTCGGCAGTATCCAGCGCAAACCTTTTTTTTTAAAAGTCCTCTTCGTCCCGCAGGGATCTCTCGTTCATCCAGGTGATCGACGTGGGTCGGCGTTTCCTCGTGAACCAAATCCTGGATCACATCCAGAGTAAGATCGTCTACTACCTGATGAACATCCACGTCCAGCCGCGCACCATCTACCTGTGCCGGCACGGCGAGAGCACCGACAACCTGGAGGGGCGGCTGGGCGGGGACGCAGGCCTCTCGCCGCGGGGCAGGCAGGTACGTGCCGCCACAGACACGACCCAGATCCGTTTATTCATTTTTTTTTGTTTTAGTGTGACTGATGGCCTGTCACCTCCCTGCCGTAGTTTTCATCCGCCCTCGCTGGGTTTGTGGAGGAGCAGAAGCCCACCGACCTGAAGGTGTGGACCAGCCAGCTGTGTTGCAGCATCCAGACCGCGGAGCACCTGCGCGTCCCGTACGAACAGTGGAAGGCTCTCAACGAGATAGACGCTGTGAGCTTAGAGCCAATGCACGCCGCTCCACCTCGCCACGCAGCCACACCAGGGGTCGTCCAACGGAATCGTATAATTCGTCTTTTTTTTACTTTTAGGGAATGTGTGAAGAGATGACTTACGACGAGATAAAGGAGAAATTCCCGGAGGAGTTTGCTTTGAGAGATGAAGACAAATACTACTATCGCTACCCTGCTGGGGAGGTACACTCCCAATACACTGGACCCCCCCCCCCCCTCACACGAACAAACCTAAACTACAGCTAAAAATCCAGATTATTTTAGACTTAAGAATTCAACCCTCCTTCCAAGGTATTTTAGAGAACTCTGATCAAATCACAACAATTAACAGCCCCACCCTTCTGTTTCTCCTCATCTGCAGTCCTACCAGGACCTGGTCCAGCGGGTGGAGCCGGTCATCATGGACCTGGAGAGGCAAGCGAACGTCCTGGTCATCTGCCACCAGGCCGTCATGCGCTGCCTGCTGGCCTACTTCCTGGATAAGAGTGCAGGTGGGTGCTGCACGCCCCATAAATCCCTCTGCATTTGGGTCACTAACTAAAAAAGCACCCGTGTTCACGTCTCTGATTCTGTTGTTCCAGAGGAGATGCCCTACCTGAAGTGTCCCCTCCACACTGTGCTGAAGCTCACCCCGGTCGCCTACGGGTGCAAGGTGGAGTCCATCTCTCTGAATGTGGAGGCGGTGAACACTCACAGAGACCGGCCAGAGGTAAGGCTTCATAGGCGGATCACTGCCACATCCTGTGTAACCGTCAGATTAAAAGCTATTTACACGTGACCCCGCCAAATGCTTCATTCTCGGGTCTAAGGATCTTGATATTTCTGACTCTGCAGGAGCTGAGGAAGGGTCCCGGCAGCTTGCTCAGGCGAAACAGTGTAACCCCTCTGACCAGCCCCGAGTCGAACATCAAGAAACCTCGCATCGACGACCTCGACGAGGCGCCGATCCAGGAGCTGCCGCCGTCCGTGGCCTCGCTGGCGCTCTGCAGCCCCTCCCACCTCCCTCTGGCTCTGACTGGACAGGTAGACTTCCCATGAACATGCGCACCACACCCCTATGCTATGAATAAGAGACTTCTAGACAGAATCGAATTATTTAGACTCGAGCAGCACCTAATTTAAGGTTTGTAAGATGTTTGTTTCTACCCATTTCCTTCATCTGCCTTGCTCTCTGTCTGCTGCATGAACGTTCACTCTCTTGTTTCCTGTCCTCTTCTCCTCGTCCCTTTTTATAGCGCTGGCTGGGCCAAGTCTGCCTGTAAGTATTTGCTCAGCTCTTGTGTGTCTGGCTTCCTCACTATTTTTGTTTTTTCTTATCTCATCCCTCCACTCTTTTCCTGTCTCTTCATCTTCCTTTATAAACTTTTCACTGGCGACAATTATTTTGTCTGACTTGAGTGAACGGGCAAAAACCAACTTGTTTCTTTTGTCAGACTGAATGTTAAATTATGCAAAGAAATCTTGCCTCGGATTGTCACAAAACAGTCATTTACGCTGCTTGTACAATCCTTACTAATCATGTTTATTTTCCGGCTTATATTTCAATTGCTCTTCCAGTAGGCCTGTAGTTTTCCATGCCTGAGTCACTAGAACATTTATTTTGGGAGTAGCCGCGCTGTGGGGGGAGAGAGAAAAAGCGTTGGCCGAGTGTTTGTCAATGAGAAACTCTTACATTCCTGGGATTCCTGCCGCCTTCGTCGTCGTCGTTGTTGTCGTCACCACAGCGGGTTTGTTTTACTACGTTAACTCATGCTGACGCTCCTGTTTGTTTCCGGGTTTATTTTTGGCCTCTTCATGGCCCGCTTAAAGAAGCGTCCACCTCCAATATCTGAAGGGGGTTTCCCACCTCAGCTAACACTAATGAACTAATAACCAACCGGACTATCCTATTAATATTATCTCTTTCTAATAAAGTGTTTTGCCTTTGATGGCCAATTTTAGTTTTAGTAAAGCGCCTCTTTTGCTAAATATCTACCAAAACCGTAGTCCGTCAAATAGTTCTAACGCCTGCAGTGACGAGAACACGCAATGTGCGCTAATCAGCCCTCATAAGATGTCTGTGCTACTAAGCTGTTGGCTGTGAGGCTCTTTTCAGCTTTCTTCCTAATCACCTAAGGATTATCTGTGTGTGTACAAACAGGAACCTGGTCACATACACATGAGCTTAGTGGTTTTCAAAATATCTGAGGAATCGAACTATAGGAAAGTTTCTGAAGACTGTGTAAAGCCGTAACAGCGTTTTGTGTATTTTTTTTTGGGGGTCTTCCAGAACATGAGGAGGAACTCCTCAGGCCTCCGGGACGTCCTGCAGCCCTGCCTATAGACTTCAATGATGGGATCGCACACCTGACAAAAGGCTCTGTGAACACGACGCAACCAGGAACAGTTAAATCAGATATTTTTCTTTCTTTTGTATAATTTCTCGTTTTATCACGCAAGTAAACGCAGTCTTTATTATTCAAGAAGGGTAATGATTATTTTATTGCTCTCGAGTTGATGTTTCTGTTCAGAGACGTTTCATTAAGAATCAGACAATTCGTTTTTTGTTTTTTTTTCACTTTCAAATAGTATTCGTTTTGTGGGAAAACTTTAACGTCCCTTTTTTTTTAATGAGGTATTCAGACTGAAGGACGAGAACTGTGATAATAAGTCGACAGTCCGTGATTTAATCCCTTATTTGACACTATACAAATGTGATTATTTTGCACAATGAGAATACATTTGTATTTTTGTCATGTCTCTGGGATGGAAGTGATTTTTGCCGTAGAGTGCCTGTAGTGCTTGTTTTGCAAGCCTGACGCCGCTTCTCTTGCCATTTCTCTGGAATCGATTGCTGGAGAAGGGCCAACACATTTCCCCTAATAACTACAGCTATCACTTTTTTTTTTTTTTTTAGCCTGGATATTTATTTTTCAGTCTGTAATCTTGACACTACAGTGCATCCCAATCATTTGACAGTTGTTCATAACCTCTTCTACGCTGCCATGCTGCACAGATGTAAGCACATATATTTTTGTTATTACTGCGTGCCGTTGATAATATCTTTGTGTGTGTGTGTACATACAATATAACTGCATAGGAGATGACTTCCCTTGTAGAAGTATTTTTGTACTAATGAAAGGCCCGATCTTTAGAGAACGAAGCTGCTCACTTCTCTCGGTAGAACATTTTCTGCTCAAGATATTTGAAAATTTTGTTTTTTGTAAAAACTGTTTTATCATATTTATTTCTGTGTATGTAGTTTTGGATGTTTGGAGTGAAAGGAACCTTGTTTTGATCGAAGGACTATGCATGAGTGGACAGTATGGTAATTTTTGCATCTGCTGGACCAATAAAATGTCAAATGAACATTTACAGTGTCTTGTTTTGCTTATTTTCATCTTCTCAGAGTCCAGCATTCATATTACGCCTACTTTTACCCTGTTTCCTTTTTCGGAGTTAAATCTGCTGTGTGCCCAGCATTTCCCGGCACTCCTGCCGTCATTACCTAACCCATTCATGAGTCACAGGCCGTGAGAAGCACGGCACTTATCAGTCCAATCGTGAGTGGCTGGATTCAGGATGCTCTGTGAAATTGCAACACCGCTCTCTCTGAAAAGATTGAAGGTTTCTTGTTGCAATTATAGTGGTAATAAATTCTACGAGGTTTTAAAAAAAAAAAAAAAAAAAAACTTTGACCGGCAGTGACAAAAAATACAATTGTCTTTGTTGTGTTCTAGATTTTGCAGAAATGCCGCTGTGCTACACAATCACTTTGTAACATGCTATTTTTTTAAAATTACGTAACCTACAGAGGTATTCTGTCCCTTGACCCTTGCAAAAGTGCCACCATGAAGTTGACGTCTTTGGTTTGGTTCATGTGAACCATGCAGACAACATCTGTCATTCTCTGTATCTGCGTGCTGAGCTGTGACGTTTTCACCACTTAACCGATGCAAACGAGCTGGTATACCTTTACTGCTCCCTGCTACGCAAATGCCTTTTCCAAAGCGCCCAACTACCAGGAAGCTGCGTTAGGCCGCTCCGAGCTAGGCGTCCTGCAGCTGTGCCATTCTCTGAAGTGCGGCCAAACTAAGATGGGAACTATTGGGAATACTGTCAACAGAAATTGTACCTGCAGCCAGTCAGTCAGTTAAAAATGATTCCCACAGGAACCCTTGACTAGGCCTCCCGGCTGTAGAAGTTATTGCCTCAAGTCACACTTCACCGGTGCCTGCTGTGTTTCTGGTGTAACACAAAAAAGTTTCACTATATGTAAACTACATACCAACGTGATGCATTCAAATGTGTTGTTTTTTTAAAGCATGAAATACTAAAACATTGGAATATGTTGTGCACGATGCAGAGATTTATTGTATACTGCTGCATAATGAACATTTGCCCCTCTTTGCTGTGGCGAGCCGTTTCCTCTCTCCCACTCATTCAAACAAACATGAACACTCATTAGTATTTGCCAGCTGAATGCAAGAATTCCAAGGGTCTGGATCTGGATCACTGCTAGACGGGTCGCCATGGCTCAAACTGGTCATCTTGTGGCCAAATGGGCTACGTTACTACTGTCAGGTACACTCTCTGCTCCGTGTGCACCTTCACGCGTACACAGACGCATAAATACACAACTCGTGTTCGTGACTCATGGCTTTTTCCTCTGCAGTCACAACATCACCGAAACTCAGACCTACTTTGCGTTCACTTTGCATATTGGACCCATTTACGTATGCAAGTGTCCTATTGTGAATATGCAGAATGTTTGCTTACGCCCTGTCATTGCAGCGGTATATTTCAATATTTGCTGCTTTTTATCTTTATGAAGAGCAAGATATGAATTGAATACTGTTTCCCCCCCAGCTGTGACGTGCTCAGCCTGAAGCAGACTGTGGTCTGGCGTTGGTCCTGGTGGTTATGCTGCTGCTGCTGTGTGTGTGTGTGTGTGTAATCTCTATGGGAGAGCGGAGTTGCTGTGTCAGGGGTATGAATAGTGCGCCAGCTTGGTGTTAGCAGGGAGGGCAAAGCGAATAAGCTCCACAAATAGCGGTCTAATGCTGCGCTCACCAAGGATTGTGAACAGACCCAATCACTCAGGTTAAATGTACACTTATTCGAGGGTCTATTTGGAAAGTTTAGTCGAGTGTACCAAAAACTCAGGGCCCTTTCTTTATTGTGGGATTGTTCATTTCAGGTGGTCCGAGCGCTGCGTCTCGCACTCTATCTTTGTCGCTCCGTATTGTGACTCAGCAGCTCGTCATCCCCTATACCTGCTTAGCTCCGTCTTATTAGGTGCTCATGTGTCACGGGCCTAATTGAGGTCAAAGTGATCTACTTGTACTCTTCGCATACAGGGCATATGCACATGGAGGCTCAAAGTAATGGCTAAATAGTTGGCTGGAATAGGAACCAACAAATTGGTTGAAATAACTAAAAGTAAGGTTGAAATAGTTAAAATAAATGAATCAATTACTGATAGCAAAAACTAGTTGGATGAAATATCTGAATGTTATGAATAAATGATTAACTACTCTAATAGCTGAAAAGCGGTACGCAAGGCTGACATTTAATGGGAAGGTTTGTCCAAATGTTGAAACAGCTTAAAGTAACGGATACATTAGTTAAGTATTAACATACAAGTAGTGTCAAAAATGACACCTATTTGGTTAAATGGTTGAAGAATTAGCTACATTTCAGAAATAACTAAAGGTAATGTAATGTATATGAAGTGTGTCATTCTCACTGAGTGTAGTGAGAATGTAACCAAACCGTCCTCAACATTGACTTTAAATGTAATCAAGAAGACACACAACAAAACCAGTATTGTGTTTCATTCAGTATATCCAATATATTCAATTTCAAATGACCATGCTTGGGACATGGCATGTATTGAAAGGGCTTTTGTGGATCCATCCTAGTGAAAGGAGCTGGAAACCACAAATCTGTATCACTGTCAGTAAATATGTGCATGTCTTATTGACTGACATCAGAAATCACATGTTCATAAAGTCTTTGTCAAACACGTTTCCCTGTAGGAGCGCTGCAACGTCACACATTCCTCTCTTGGTCCTCGTTGACAGTTTACTTGCTCAACAAAACATAACAAAAGACCTGTAGCGCCTCCAGAGATCCTGCGAGTCTTTTCTTTCAAATGGGCCAAACTGGTTTGAACCAGTAGGCTTGTCTTTCTTTAAATTGTTAACAGAAGACAAGGAAACAAAATTAATACAGCAGGAAAAATCTCAAAACCTCTGAGCTGTGAGATGAGTACGAGTATTCATATATTCAATTTATATATACATACATATATATTTACATACACATATGTACTACAGTTGACCTTTTGTTTGTGTTTCAGTTTTGTAAAAATTCCAAAATTCCAATTCCATTATTCCAGTGGAGGAGTGAAAACTCATCCCTCTGTCTTTGTGCAGAGACCATTGATGGAGGGATTTTGTCCTGAATGGAGAGGATAAGTCACTCAGTGGCCATGAATGGAGCATAGCAGATTAAATAGACCATGTGTTATTCCTGAATACACTGGCACTTTAATAAAAGCCCTTTTACGTGATGCTTTGCACGGTTCCATCGGTGTCACAAAAACAAGTTTAGTCTTGGGTCACACAAGTATGTGTCACCAGCTTTTATTTTCTTTTTACGTTTTGGCAACATTTTACTTACTATGGGCATGATGTCTTTCGAAAAATGTTAGGGATTTAAGTAGAAGTGCACCCCTAGCGGTGGAACACTATATTACATGTAGTGTTGTTTAGTGTAGAATTGTAGTTTGTGTGATGTTAGATAGTAGATATTACATTTGTATGTTAGAAGAAGTGAATGCATTATAGTCAATAACAATTTACAGTCATGTAAAGCATATAAATACTGTCCACATTAATATCCTGTCATGATGTAATGTTAAAACCCGGGGACGGAAGCGTAATTGCAGTCCTTAATGGATTTCTCCCAACTTTCTCCCCAAAGAGGTTTTTTTGGGAGTTTTTTCTCCTGTCAGGTATTAGATGAGCAACTGGATGCAAGACAGCCGAGCGAGGCCACATAAACTGTGTTAAACCATGAAGAACTGTGATCTTATATGTTGTAATTGAAGTGTACTAGTTACAAGGTGAAGACAAACTATGTATGCTATGTTATATTCACTCATTGAGGCATAAAGCCAAATGTTTCTACATAGAGTGCATTGGGATGTGAGGGAGAGATAAGATAGAGAGGTTTCAGGTTACTGCAGCAGATTCACACTTGGACGTGAAGAGGATGAACCAGGAGGAGACACTTAGGGGGAGAAGCCAATGACATTCAAATGCACCCAAAAGACGGCCTCCTGGGATTTTTCGAAGTACCAAACTGAGAGAAGAACTGTTAGAATTTTTCTGCAGCCGCTTTGATAAGTCACCTTCGACTTGGTCAGAGAATTCTCTATTTCGCGAAATACATCACTGTCCACTTTGTATTTCACTTTGTAAATTGTATTCCTTATCACTTTGTTTAGTTATTAAATCCTTTTTGATTTTAAAAATTCGAGCCAGGTGACTCTTTTGATTCATCGTGGTGTGATCTCCCTCGAGGGGCCTTTAGAACCTTAACAAAAGCCCTTAATGCCACATAATAGCAGGGAGTAACCGCCGTTAGAAACAAAAAAGCAGGAGAAAATACACACGCTAGACATCAGCTCATCTCTCTACTGTTGGATCCTTAAAGATACTCAGTCAACAAACTGCTCATATTTTACTTATTCTCCCATTCGAAGCATCAACCTCCTCTGATGATGATGCACATCTCCATGCTGCAGCTCACCCATTTCGATCGCTCAAAGCTCTCCAATTTATAGTGTGTTCAAGAAAATGCTGGGTTAATTCAGAGGTGCTGTAGCTGCATACAGTTCTCTCTCCTGGCTCTTACCAGCGGGATCGTTTTTTACAAAGTAATACTCTGACATTTTACTTTCAATATACTCTTCAAACATAAGCACAAGCCATGAGCCATTTTTGGATTGTGTACAGTGGAGATCATACTGCAGAAAGCCCGGGACGCCTCCGCCATAAATCATTTGAACTTAAAAACGCTAGTTCAAGAACAGAGGTGGGATGGAATTTGAAAATGATCTTGTAACAGAATATTTGCCCCATTCCAGGCTGCTGGTTTTAGAAGGGAAGAAACCAAAAGGCAAAGCGGTGCAGAAACTGCAGCTGCTGAAGTTGGTATTCATCATCTAAATGTAATGGAACAGAAGAACTCATTGCGTCGCATTGCAACATACATCTTTCCAGTGAGTGTCACATGTTTGTTGCCATGGCAGCCGACACAGATTAGCTGAAACTATTGTCGCTGGATTGAAAAAGAGCTAAACCTTAAAACATAAATAAGTTACTACAGCTCCATTAAAGGGCTCTTGATGTTGTTGGACAACAGCGGCTTAATCTCTTTTATATCGGTGTCCAGACCGTAACTCTTTCCTTCCCATGTGGGATTTGAGATGGCCAACTTATCGCAGACTGTAGACACGCCAACATTAGTACAGAGAGGAGAGGCGGAGGTGAGAAAGGGCCTAAGGTAAGGAAGAAAAGTAGAGGACTAAAGTAAGGGCAGAAGAAATAAATATGGCGTATATTTTGATGGTAAGGTAAGAATATGGAGGGTGAGAGAAGAGAAGAAGGAGAAGAAAAGATGGGGAAAAAGTGATAAGCCAAATTCGGATGAAGGCCAGAGCACAAAGAAAATGGGGATTCGATTGGTGTCACCAAAACCATGTACACCGTCTCCGTCTAGGCAAGCTTCATCTTTCTTCTCCTCCCCCTCCACACCTCTTTGACTTGGCCACTCAGCATGAATAATCAGGAGAGTGATGTGTGGAGACTCACGTAGTCACAGCCTGACCAAAAGCAGACCCAGGGTGGATTCCCCTTGTGGGGAGAGACACCTACATACTGGTATTTCCTCTACTCTGAAATGAGAACATTGAGAAAGAGATTAGAACATGCAGGGTTGCAACATGCGTTGTAGTAATTCACCGGTGAAATTAAGGTTCAGAGGGCAGGAATAATGACGTCAAAAACATCTTGTTTATCAAATCATTGAAAAATGTATTTTTTTGTGAAAGCTTAATCATTCTGGAATGTTGCTCTACACGTGCATTGTGACTGCAAAGCCATCCTGTTATTAGTGGTAAGCAGCATAGCTGGTTAGCATTTAGCGGATTAATACTTCATTTATTGTACAGAATGTACATCTTGATTATTGTGCTGAGACTAGTACTCTGAATTAATTGTAATAAACCTTTCTATTTCAAAAAAGGATTAGTGGAATTTGGTTTTCAAAACCTTGGAACCTTGAAATTAGTACTAAAGCGTAACCAAACAGGGCGGTGCTTGCAATTCCCTTGAAGTTCTTTCTATGCTTTACAATTAACTTTAAGCTGTGGTTTTACACAACTCATTCATCACCTTTAACAAGCCTTTTAAGCTCTATATAAGATACAATGTATTCAAATCCCTATCAATCCCAGTTAAATGGCAGGGCTGACAGAGACACAAAACCATACAAACTCACATTTACACACTTACGGCCAATTTAATGTCACCAATTAACCAGATATATAACCACATACAGTATATACCGATAATCATATTCATTTGGTGAGGTAAGTGATGATTGGGACTTCCCAGTTTATTTTTGCAACTACCTGGGGGAACTGGATTTCTCCCGTTGTGTTGCCAAGTTGCCGTTGTTGCAACAAGTAACTTCTGTAAATGTAAACTCTCATCTCAAACTCAGTGTGACCTCGCCTTGGCTCACGGCCACAGGCTCAAACGTTGAATGAAACCAAAGCTAACCGTGGCCACGGGGCTGTTTCTTGGTGTCAGACTCCTCCAGCATCAAAGCAGGTGAATCTTTCCGGTAAATGTTTGACCCCTGTGATCCTCAGTCCGTTCATCTGTAGGGCAGCTCTACTGCGTCAACGTCAACTACATCAAGCGTTTACCTTTCAATTTTATCTGCAGAAATCTCTGCAATTTTTTCTCTACCTGGTTGATGGAGAACCACCCCCCCCCCCCCCCCCACTTCATATCCAGGTTTTGTCCTTGACACTGCATTGAACTTCTCCTTAATCCATGAGAGCAGCATGTGAGAGCAGGTCTAAGGCTGAACATAAAATGCAATCTACTTTTATCTGCTGTGTATCCTCTTAACTGACAGGATGCATGGCCCGAATAACCTTGATGTGATTTGAGAGAGAGTCACAGGCCACACATTGCTATGACCACAATAAAAGAAAAATGCTGACCCTAACATTTGCTGCAGCTATTTCTGAGATGCAGGTCGATCAGGAGTTGAACGGGAGTTTTTCACAGGCCATCGGGGGCACTAAAGAGGGGCAGGGGAAATATGATAAAAAATATATATTTTAAACGGTTATGTAGAGAAACAAACATAAAAACACTAAAAATGTGCCCCAGCTCATTTCAACATGTTTTGTTATTATAGAATACTATATTATTATCTTCCATTCTTATTTGTAATAAATACATTTAAGAATATTTGTTTCTTTTCAAATGTTATGACAATTTTAGCTGCTCTGTTCACTGGGTAGACTGGCAGGGTCTGTTAGGTCTGCATCACATCAGCATATCACATGTTTCTATCCATTCATTATCTATAACCCCTTATCCATAAGGACCCACATCCCGCCCCATGTCATTAAAAGTAAATATGAACAACAACTGTCAAATACAGGATTTAAATGTACACTATTTCCTTCCAAAAT
This sequence comes from Pungitius pungitius, assembly GCF_949316345.1. Classification (NCBI taxonomy): domain Eukaryota; kingdom Metazoa; phylum Chordata; class Actinopteri; order Perciformes; family Gasterosteidae; genus Pungitius; species Pungitius pungitius. The sequence continues at coordinate 10,085,767 of NC_084901.1, forward strand.
GTTCTATACTTAGGTACATTCTGCCACTGATAGAATATGTCAGGCCAGTTTAGCTGAAGGCTCCATGTTCACCGTCTCTGAAAGAGAGACACCGCTGCCAATCAGGGCCCCGTGTTAATATTATCACATGCATTCGATACATACATGTAAATGAGTACTTTTTCATGAAAATAGAGAAATGTAAAAAAAAAGAAAATGTGTTGGTATGAATCGGGTAAACATGCCTCAGCTGGTAATGAGGCAACATCCTGGCAATGCTGCGGTCAACATGGCAGCATATGAACAGGAAATGTGCTGACTAAGAGGATTATGGATCAGCTGCATTAGGAGTGCAGCCAGTAGTGCAACGTGTGTGTTAACTCGGGTAGAATGACTTTGGATTTTTCCCATCTGGGCTCGTATCAGCGATGACATCATTGTAAACTCCATTGTGTTCGATCTAAAAACTCCATGATGAAAACTTTAAGAAGGGAATAAGAGAGCTGCCATGAGGGACTAACTTGAGCTGATAGTATGTGAGTTCTGCTTACTTTCCACACAATGTTAATTTGTTAGTTTGCAGCATGTGTGCCACCTGCTGGACAACCAAAGTAGGACCAACCAAGATGAAATGCAGCTATTCAAGGACTTCAGCCAAGCTAAACTGGAGGAACAGAGGGTTGCTATCATTAAGCTCAAGGCTGCTCTGGAATAGTCTGAGCAGGACCTGAAGGCCGGTCATCTCCAGGGGCAACAAGAAAAGTTTTCCCTTATAGAACACTGTGCCCACTTATCTAATTTTGAGGGACAACACATGGGCACACAGACCCTGGGAACAGCCCAGGCTGTCCATCAAGAGATGGACGAACAGTCCAAATCAGGATCTTAGCTGCCCTGAAAGCATCACAGGACCTGCTTATGACTGAGCGCCTCCAGCTGAATACTGTGGCAAAGAAGGACAAGGAGATACTGCAGAACCTCTGTCAAGCTAGACTGGCCGAACAGACAAAAATCAACCAAAGGGCCAAGGCCGCTCTTCTTAAGACTGAGCATTGCCTGCGTAATGCACGCCTTGATTGGCAAGAGGAGAGGTCTTCCCTGACGGCCAAACATGCAGAAGTCTTTGACACTTATCAATCCCAGCTGAAGGTCATCGCTTCTCTTCAAAGACGGGAGACAGAGGCCAAGCAGACGCTGGAGGGAATCCAATCCGCCCATCAAGGCCAGCTAGAAGAACAGAAAGCTGAGACCAACAAGACCTCGTTAGCTATGAAAGTTACCAATGATCTGTTGGAAACCTGCCGGCAGGAAAAGTCCTCCCTCGCCGCACAGCTGAAATCCTCACGAGGAAACACTCTTGCGGAGCTGCAGACGCAAGACACGGTCAGCAAAAACCTCACAAGCTGCTCTGAAGAACGCTGAGCAGCAGCTAGAGAGTCGTACTATTTTAAGCAATTTTTTTCTTGACAGTATGTCCTTGTGTAATATTGTTGTATATGGTGGCTAACTGTGGGTTTCTTTCCGTGGATGTGCATTAGAAACACCACCCCCTTCTGCTAATTAGCCACTTATTGCACTCAAGAGGTCTGCTTAGTTAAGCTTGGTTTAGAAACTATTCATGCATATAACATACTGTAGTTGATAAGGAGAATCATAACGTATGGTCCAGTATTTCTTTCTATTGAAAACTGATTGAAATAATTTATCTGAGATACTGACAGTATAGAAGAGTGTTACCAATTTTTATTATATTTCATGAAATATGACAGAAATGAATCTGAGAGACGTAAATTACTACCCGTGTGCTCTAGATGGTGCTACAGAGTTTAACGTGTCAGAACCAGGTTTACTTTAAGTGGATGTATAATTACAGGGACCATAACAGGCTGTTTATAAGAAAGGGTCAGAACCTTTGAATGTGCTTTCTTTTTCTGCCATGATAAGAGCACGTTCCACACTGCTGATGGGTGTGATGTTGGAAGTCTCTGACAGAGAGACTACCAGTGAGACTTGTAGGAATGCTGTTCGAGCATTCCATTGTATTCTAAGCATTATTCCTTTCTTCTTCTTCTTTTTCTTTCTATTTCATTCATACATATTTTGAACTGCATCTCCTCTTTAAAATTTTCAGCTATTTAAACGGTTTAAATATTTAAAAATGCATCTCCTTCCTTTTCAGCGTCCAACCTTGTATGCTGAATAATATAAATCAACTTTTTAACATGGTTTTCCAAAATTTCAAAAGTGTCTCAAACTTCTTAGACTTTCAAATACTTTTCCTTCCTCGACCCTTCAGCTAAAGCCACCATTATAAAGTATTTTAATAGGTATTAAAAAAGAATCCCCTTTGGATATTTATTTAACTGAAACTGTAGAGCACCTTTAAAATCTGGTTCAAAAAATATTTCTAGTTTGCCTTCATTGTCACAATTGTCTCTCTTCATGCTTTATTTTCGGATGAAAAGGGGCTTGTGCTTGTGCTACTACTAGTATTTATACTGCTATTAATACTACTATGACTCCTACTTCAAATAGTAGTACTTTTTCTACTGCTATTGACTAAAACTACTACTACTACTTATTCTACTGCTAGTACTACCACAATTACTACTGAAACTAATAGTACTACCTATATTACTACAAACACGTTTTTAAATTCATCTCAGCTTCTCCCATTTCTGTAATTCTTTGAAATTCATTTCAGCTTCTAGCTTTCAGCATTCCAATGTATTTCTAGTTTTTCATTGTAGTACTGGGGCAGGTGGGGTCAATGTTGTGTAAAAAGGTCCAGTTCAGATCCAAATGGTTGTAACTACAGCAGATTCATAACTGATTACATATCTCTGTACTGAGAATCCCATTTATTCCCTGCTGCTCACAGCACAACCGTGATGGCTCCCCTGAGTCATGCAGCGATAGCCAGTATTTGTACATGTGCTGCTGGGAAACGGGAGGCCTCTGCTGTCCCAGACACAGATGTTTCAAGGATATATAGACTCACTGTGCTACAAAATGAAGTTATTAGCCTGGATGAACTGCAAACCATTCATCAACTAGAAACAAATTGCGGCAGATGAAGAGAGTCAAAAATGTAAGTTAATTCTAAATCTGAAATGTCCTCATGTGAGACGTAGCACTATTTAGAAGCGTATTTCTCCACAGTGCGTATAACCCCTGATGTTTTTCTTCACACCAATAACAAGTGGCAGAACAAGCTGTGCCGCTGACACATATATTGCCTTTGGCTCTGAGCCTGCAGCTTCCTACTATGTTCTCAGTGGATAGTAATCACTCAAAAATAGTTGAACGTCTGCCAGTAGAAGAAGTATTATTGCTTCCCTTCACGTCGACTACAAACATAACAACCCAAAACATAAATTGGGTAAATAAAACTGTATCTGTAATTTTCATTGTTTTATCACAGATGACCAAAACAAGCCATTTTCCATAGTTGGGCCTTTAAGATTATGCAGCAGTGACCAGGAATAGCAGCAATGTGAACCGCAAACATGGCAGACGTCAGAGTCAAATAAAGAGATGGCGCACTATAATTAGAAAAAGGTCGTAGAAAGTAATCCCCTTTATGATTAGTTTATGTTTGCATTCATCAGAGGGGTCAGAGGTTGTTGTGTTCACACAAGGATGAGTCGTTGCCTAAGATGATGTTACTGAATGGTATGAAAACATATGACTGTTTGGACCAAGACGAGGGCCTCGGCCTTCGGACAGCTGATGAATCAAAGGCTGATGGCATTGTCACATGGCAGCATGTTGTGCACTTCCACATTATATTCATCCTTAATGTGTAGTACTAATGTCCAATTTTGGAAATCCGTATGAATGGAAATACCCGCTACCCGATACCAACCAAGGCAGTCTGTCTCATTTGAAATTTTCCCTGGATCAGAACAGCCTCTAAAAGGCTATAATTGTAATATTTACTTCAGCTACAAGAATCCTCCCATAAATAAATGAGACTGTATCAGCCGGTGTAACCAACAAGCCTCATAATGCATTCTAGAGAAGCCCTGGTAATCACCTTAGTGGAGCCTACGTTATGTAACTTGCTGTGCTACCCTCTACTATTCCAAATCGTACCGTATAAAATGATGGTCATTTGTATGTACTGTGGATACAATTGCAAATGATGTCTAATAAAATGAATGTACTACAGCAGCACGTAAAGCATTAGCAGTAAATGCCTGGTTCACAGAAATCAGGTGGGGAAGCTGAAAGAAGTCCTGCAGACATGGTGAGTTCTGAGAATCATCTTATGTCAAAGCCAATCCCAGTGCTGAACCAATAATTGTCTTTTCTTTTTAGAAAATACATTCAAATCATTCTTGATTATACACTATGGATGGAACACAGAAGAGACTGTTAAATTTAGATGAACAGAACCTGGATTTCTGATTCATTAAAACATGGATTACACTTGGAAGTCCCCTCTCCACTTTGGGCTCTGATCCCACTGCTCAAATGCCCAAATGCCCAAATCCAGGTACGAGTTCCACCCGCAAAGCTTCACCATTGGTGGGTCAGCTCTTGAGTTGGCTTAGCAATTCTATTGATCTTTGCTTTGCTATTTAGCAAAGGTTAGTGCCTTGACGCGCCACAGATCTATGGTTTGGGATTTTTCCAACAGTAGCTCGTTGGATATAGCTTAAGCAGCTGGTGGGGGGGGGGAGTAGCTCCACATTGACAAACTCGACAGGACGCGCAAAGCACTTTATGAATGGACGTCAATCGTAAGGCACCCATTTGATCCCCCTCTTCCCCCCACCTACTCACACCCTGCTCATCTCCATGTGCTCCTGTTTCATCAGAGTAGTAGGAGTTAGCGTAAAGCCCAAACGGATGTGTTCAATCCAGCGAGAGTGTGTGTGTGTGTGGGGGGGGGGGGGTGGGCTTCCCTGATGATGGTCTAGGAGGATTACTGGCTCGCTCTACCACCTCTCAGATAGATTATGCCCTTTGGATTATGTCTGCATTTACCCTGATTTGTAACCCCCTGTGACACAGCTGTGACTTATTAGAATAGGAGCCTTTCCTGAAGGCTTTTAGCTGATCTGACAACAGTGGGAAAATTCAATGTTTTTGACAATGGTTCCCAGTTACAGTATGTGAAGTCATCCCAATTTATAGTTAATGGCCGATGATCCATGCGTTAGTATTGGTTAGATAAAGCCGAATATGTATTAGGTTTATGACATAAATACATGTGTATTGAGTGTGTAATCTGTGCGTGCAGTCAGAGGGGCAATGATTAACGCTCATCTCTACTTCCTGCTGGATTAGTCTCTGAGCGTCATGTGTCGTCACGACAGCCACGGTGGGACGAGACCCTTCATGGGGACAGTATTATAACGTGAAATAACTAGCAAAGCCTGTATCTTTTTGTGCTTACTTTATTAAAGTTGAAAAAAGCATGGTCAATATTTCATCACCGAGGCTGAATGAAATCAAAAGAGTCCTTTGCTTGGTCAGGCTGTGAAATGGTCATTTCATGGCTGTAAGATTCTAGCATAGATACTAAGACTAAACAGGTGATAAAAGACAGTTCTTTCCTCTTATCCCTGGTCACTTTGTAGTTTTTTTTAAATGGACATGTTGAATGTCACAACCAATGACATATTTTCCAGCAGATGACGTTGGAAAAAACCTGAAGTCAATCGTTTAAGAGGTTTTAGGGTCTTTGGTCTGTGAGCAAATCTGCTCCCAACAGATGAAGGAATCAACAGTGAGTGTAGGGAGTGTTCCACATGGAAGTTACTAAGTTCCTAACAGATTTGATATTTGGGGAAATACATTTGTTTGCTGCCAAACCAAGTCATGTAAGAGAATCTACACAATCCACAGTGAGTTGATGGATATCATATCCACAAAAAAATGTCATGCCAGCATGTTTTATTAAACGTTATGCAGTTCTTTTAACAATGTAAATTTTAATGCTGATTGTATCGGAGGCCATCCGGCGATCTAGTTTTAAGACTGATGCATCATTGCCATAAACCAGTTAATGGTTAAAAATGAAGCCTCTACACCTATGCAAGAATCTTCATCAACGTATTTGACAATCTGCTCAGTTACTGGGATTTTCACGCGCAACCATTTCTAGGGTTTACAAAGAATGGTGTGAAAAGGGAAAAACATCCAGTATGCGGCAGTCCTGTGGGCGAAAAAGCCTTGTTGATGCTAGAGGTCAGAGGAGAATGGGCCGACTGATTCAAGCTGATAGAAGAGCAACTTTGTCTGAAATAACCACTCGTTCCAACCGAGGTATGAAGCCACAACACGCAAAACCTTGACGCGGATGGGCTACAACAGCAGAAGACCCCACAGTTCTGAAGGCGAAAGGGGGTCAAACACAGTATTAGTATGGTGTTCTTAATAATCCTGGTGAGTGTATATACATATTTATACATATATATAATATATTAATAAATGACGTCACACGGTAGATAAACAATATGCTCTCGTGCCTAATGCAGCTCTTCAGTGTTGCACCTGTTGCATTTATGACGTCAATACATCGAAACACACAAGGGGCGTAAATCCAATATAAATGCTCTTCAATATGTTACATATCTTTAGTTCCTGCACAATGAACAGAAATCAAATGATGAATATCCCCCAAATTCCAATGAAGGAATACATAGACTTCTCTGAGACGCTGTACGTATACTGGAAACTGTTAACACTTCATATATTATCCATAATTTGAAGTAAAAAAAAGAATAAAATAAAGTATTGTTTTAGGCACTGGTATGAGGAAAAACAATACTCATCCATAGTGGATAATTGTAAACATTAAAACATTGAATGGTATGGAAAACACTGTGTATACCTTGTTCTCATTGTTAGTTCACTTTTTACACAATGAATTCACAAAATCTTTGGTCATAATATTCTTAAAAGTCATGGAAATCCATTGGAAATCCAAAATGTGTATGATCCCTGAACCCTGTATCGACCATGCATGTTTACTGTTTTGAGGCGTTAGCGTAAACAACAAATCGGGTAATATGACTTTCACAACCCGGTGCGTACCCTCTTATTGACATCACTGCTGGAAAAGGGCGAGTGGTGTGTTTGAAGGCTAAGGACAGGTCTGTGGGCCAGAGGGATTCATGAAAGATACTTCTTGTACTATTTTCCAACCACTTAATGGACCACAGGCAGGACACATGATTTAAATAGTCTCATGTGGTGTGAAGAAGGCATGGTTAACAACATGTTTTCTCATTTCCTCAACTAACCCTTACCAATTTTAATTTCAATGGAGAACCGTTAGGTGCATCAAAAACAACTTGCTTAGGTCTTGTAAAAGATTATGTTTTGGGTTAAAACAAGTATACCACATTTCTTATGTAACTGATTACATAACGAACATCCTCAAAATGGAATTTTGGTTCCACATGCAAGGCAAGCAGCAGTCTGGGGGGAAGTCATGTGTTTGCTGGTTTTAAACACCCAGAAAGACACAAGGACACGTGTGGTGGCTCATTTCTCTTCTGCATTTTGTTGATACACATTGGATCTTTTTGCTTTATATGACTGATTTAAAGTGAGTGGTTTAATAACTACAGTCATTTTTGATGCAAGTGGAGGTCATCATACTGTGGACATGAGATTTAGGACGACTGTCATGCCTATAAGCGGTAAGCTTCAGGATACAGTGTTACTGGGGCTGTTGTGTAATAAACCTGGGGTTAGGTGGGGCTGCGCGTCATGAGGTTCATCGATAACAGAGTATTTTTGTAAACATCTCTACTGCTGCCATCAGACTCTGAACACCAAAACTAAAAAAATCTGTCGGTGATTTATCTTTAGACCACACGGTTTATGCTACACATCTAATTTTACATTTTAAAATGTGAGATTATTTTTGTCGTGACTGCTATTAACATTTCCTACATCATTCAAAAATGTGCCATTTGACACCCCCCAAAAGTAAAAAGTTGTGTAGTATTGCAAATATTTATGATGGAGAGGGGGGTCACAAGATAAACAAAAAGCTTATATTAAATCTAAATAATGTTCCAAAAGCAAATTGTTAGACTACTTATATTGCCTAGATGTCATAGAACAATGAGACCATTGGTATTGGCCATTTAACAGGAAATTCCCTTTGACACCACAAAAGAGCCACACAATAACTGTGCTGTGCTTTTGAGTTGATAATGTGCAATTTAAGAATTCCTGACATCACTTGATTTTCTCCCGTGAAAAGCCACAGCTTTCTATAAATAATCAAGTTGGATTTAAGGGCATTTGGATGGTTAATTGTTGTGTGTTAAAGCGGCCTGTTTTCATGATGGCACTGTTGTCAGTCGAATTGGAATGTAGAGGTTGGAGACTTTAAAAGCAAAAATCCTCTGTATGAAAGAGAGATACTACACTAGTCAAGATATACATGCTTTAACAGTAAACGTTTGTTTAATTGAATTCTTTAAAATGGTCAGCTATTGCTTTTAATTTCCTCCTTTGCGTGAACATAAAAAATAATTTATTTCAAGGAGATGTTTTTTTTTCTTTTTCGACAGATTACGCAAACAATACACAGCTGCAGGTGGTATCTTCATGATTACTCTCCAGATGTGGAAAGTCTTGCCAAGAAAGCAAATGTTATAATAATGTTAAACCATTCCCGGTATTTTCTTTCCATTTCCTGCTTCCAATACTCATTTCCTATGTCCCAGAATGCTATTTGACAGCCCTCAGAGATCTAACCTCCAGTGGGATGAAGGTGATAGCGATGACTTGATCATTTTTAATTTAAAGCTGTATTTACCTTTACATTTTTCTAGAAATGGTGGTTTAACATCAAAACTACGGCTCTAGGATCTCAAAAGTCAAAATAGCAGTCAAAAGGACTCACAAATAAACCTGATAGTTAGCGTAGACATTTTTTTTCTCATCAACCATTATTGCATCATGACACATGGACCCCATACATAACAGCCTGGCATTTCTCCGAGCACAAATCAACAGACACACTCCATTGGCATCGACATGGTAAACTAGGAGAGAGCAGAAAGGCCCTGTGACAGTCGTCTACGTGGGAAAGAATTTAGTAGCTCTTCCCAGCTGCGCTTGTCGTTTTCCCATCTGTCAAATATTTAATTCGCTTACAAAGGGGAAACCCTGGGTGAATACAAATAAATGCTGGACATCAGGGTAAAACAGGCTCAGAATAATCTTACAGACCACCATGAGACTATACGTATTGCAATTAAACATTTTTTTTAAAATCGTAAAGTACTTTAGAAAGGGTGTATTTGATCACCTCGAAGGCAGGATTCCACCAGATGGAACTTGTTGAACAAGCGACTCTTCCTGCTGTCCTCGTTCAGTTTGCTGTCCTCCCCATCAAGTGCCAACACCACATTCAGCCAGGACGTTTTCAAAACCACTGTCTTTTTAGGGACACGGTGGTGGTCCTTTTGCAGGCTGTGTGCCGCACGGGGTAGATGTTGAGATGGAGGTAGCCTAGCAGCTGGCTTAGCCTAGGAGCTATTATTTGGGCAAAAAATAATAGTGGTTTGCCAGCCGAACGGGGTAGTCACCAAACAATTAGCCGTTTCAGGTAAAACACAATTCTCATGAGACTTCAAAAAAAGAAGTGAAACTACTTCCTCAAACGGGAACTCAAAGAATGAGAAATGCAATGAAAGAAAACAAATACGTCCAGCATACTGAATAGAAAATATGAGCACTCTTTTTTTTTGTCTCTTTCCATCATTTCACCAGCTAGCTTTAACATTGCTGTCTTCAGGCAGCCCGACACTTCACACTCTCCAAATCATCTCCTTCCTACCTCATCACTTCCCCACACTCCCTAGCTGACTCGTCAATTTCTGCCTCTTAATCCTTCCTCCTCTCCTGTCTTGATGGTGCACAGACTGATGAACACGACAGCAGTCACATCCAAGAAGTTTACATTCTGAGAAAGAACTCTGCAGCTCCTTTTAGCTCTTTGCATCGTTTTAGCTGCCCTAACTCACTGTTTCAGGTCTCAGGTCTCATGTTTTTCTCACCACAGCCAGCAGCTGTTTTTGAAGTTACTTGAACTACTAAGGTTTAGGAGGATGTGATGTGGAGCGCCTCCGATGTCCTGAATCTTTCCCTCTGCCTCTTCAGACGATACAGGACTGTGGAAATAATTCATGTAGTGTGTCCATCTTCATTTGGGGAAAAAAAATGCTGCCGACATATGTCTGGAACTAGATGAGATGAGAGGAGAGCGACGCTCCGAAAATAGAGTAGGGTCTGACATAGGCCGAGATGGATGTGCTGAGTGAGAGAGTGAGGCAGTAAAGAGCATGTGTGGGACAGAGGGAAGGACCTGTCAAACCGTGGCCTCTTTGCTGCCTCGTCAACTGCTTTTAGCCTACCGCTCTTTCTCAGGGCAGCGTGTGTGTGCGTGCGTGTCCGTGTGTAAGCGTGCTTGCGTGCTTGAAGACAGAACCCCCTGCTGTCTCAAATTGGATACTCAACTCCTGGCAATAGTTGTAAGTCAAGGAAGTTCTTATGTAGAAATAAGCAGATAAGAACAGTTTTGCTTCAAAGATACATGCATCAGAAGCAAAATCTCACCATCATCGTGTCTCACACACATTCTGGTCGGAAATCAACGTTGAATGCCAAATAAAATAAATAAATAACACATTTAAATCCTAATGCCTGGAGGAGAGCTGTAGTGATGTGTAGATATGTGCTCATAGTCACCCTGAAATTCTCTCATTTTTATGACTCCTGAACCTCAAAAAGCCTTGAATCCATTAAAGTAATCTGTAAGGTCAAATATAAAAAATATATAGAAAATACAGTAGATAAAGATATAACAAAATCTATGATGCGTCGGATGAAATAGACAGAAGAATAAGCGTCTCTATCTGGATGAACACAAATGTAATTATAAATGTAACTAATTGCATCTTCCTGGAATCTTTCTATTCAACACAGCTTTTACGATGGTTCTAATTGGCCAGACGCTCCCTTAATCAAACGATGGCGGTAACCTACCTGCAAGTAACAAAAAGAAAATGAATTTCGCTGCCTGTCTCGCATTTATCTGCCGATTTAGAGATACCATATATTCCAACCCCCAGACACAAAGTCGTTTGCATGCAGATGGGGGACAATTATTTCAAGCCAAAGGGAACCTAACTTACCGAGCGCACCTTTCAGAACCTTGGACAGCTCCTCAGCAGACACAAAAAATGATGGTCTCCCACGGTCCACCAAATATGGTTAGTTTAAAAAACTTTGTAACAACAAACAAACTCAAAACGCAATGTTTGCCTTGGTGAAATACAGACTGTCAGTGACCTTTTAAAGCTTAACACAAAGAACTTTGTCAGATCGAGTTGGCTAAACGGCCCAAAAGTGTCACATTCTCTGTCAGCTATTTCTTTCTGAAGCAAAATCAATCTTTTTGTTGCTTATAACTAGATCAAATATTAAAATGACGCGCTGTAGGAAAAGCAATCACCAATGTTGGTCCCTCTTAAGCAGACCAGTCAGTGGTGAATTCCAAGTTGTTGCACACTGTTTGGTTTGTTATTAGGCAATAATAAGTGGAACAGATCATGTAAGCATTTTTTTTATTGTGAATGCTGAAAACCAGACATTTGAGTGTTTTGGTCAAATATAAACACATGGATGTCTTGTAGGAACCTCACTTACACCAAGGTCCCACCCATGTGGTTGATTCATTGTTTGCACCGAAAAAGGATCACAGATTCCTATTCTTATTTTGCATACCAAGCCACACAACTAGCTCAAAGCGGGAAAGACAGAGTATGTGTGTGTGTGTGTCTTAATCTCACCTGTACTGGTCTTTTGTCTAAGGTTTATTTTTCCATATTTAAAAAATACAATATCAAATTTGTCTAACCAAAAAATGATTTAACACAAATTAGGATTGAGTAGAGTTTGACTTTGTTATTATTCTGCTGCACAACAATGCAAGGAATCGTTTACATCGTTTGTACATTTGTCAGCCAGTGCGCTGCAGCATGAGACGGACGATGAGAGGAGAGCCACGAGGGAAACAATAATGGAAGGAAAGAGAGAATGATAAAAAAAAAGAAACCTCTCTGTTGTTCTCTCTTTCTCTCTGTTCCCGGCACCAGTCTAGGATTCTAATTCAGTAATTGATCCGGAGACTCTGCGCTGTGTGAGCTGTGTGAGCTTCTGTCTGCGGTTACAGTCTTTCTTGTTCTTACTCAAGGATGTGGAAGAGGAGGAAGGGTCAACCCCTGCAGAGTGAAAGAGAGAGGAGGAAACTGCCCAAAGAGAAACAGAGGAAAACAAACGGAGGACAGTCTATGGAACAGAAAGCTGGGCCGCTAAACTGTGGGGAAGAAGTCACTCTCAAAAACATTTCTAAAAATGGAGCCGTCTGATTTCAATGTCCGTTTAAAAACAAACATAAAAATGTATTTCTCCCACAATATTAGACAGGGGATACTAAGATGACTAATATTACAGTAAAATGTTTCAAAGTTTATGAAATCAATCTTATTAAGGGTCAACGTTTTTTTTTCAGCAAAAGCCATTCACTGTATTTGCATTCTTCAAGTACCTCGCTATCAGATTGTTTTCTTTGTCCGGGATTGAAGCTGCCTGCCATACACAATGGATTAACAGGAAATGAGGCAAGCATGTAAACCAGAATTACGATTTGTCAGTTTGTATCAGCCTCACCCTTTACTGGTCACGCTGTGTCAGACCTCTACCAAGTTACTGTTAAAACAACACAAACACTTGTTTTTCCAACACAGCTTTTACAATGTAACGTCTCACTGACATTGGTTATCATGATTATTCTGAGCATCAGCACATTGATAATTTCATAGTTGTTGGGTTGCACCTCAAGCTCAGCTGTAGCCTGTGTAATGTAATGCAATGTCAGCATCTGAATGGGAAATACTAAATTGATCCAGTCCTCCAGCGTCCATCTACTACTTTTCCTCCCCTCCTCCCCGCTCCACTCTGCCCACCAGCCACTCCACATCATTGATCAACTCTCCTGTGCTCAATAAGCCACTATTGAACTATTTTACTTTACTTCCAGCGGCATCTGGTGCAACACTTTCATGGTAGGGCTATCCAATCAATTTCAGCCAACATCCCAGAATGTCAGTCAGACATCTTCACAGCCGCTTATCCTTCATACAGCGCCGCGGCGGCTGGAGTCAATCCCACCCAACAACAGACGAGAGACAGGGGTACACCCTGGTCACAATTCAGTCAAGAGCTGACACAGAGACAAACAATCATTCTCACTCACATTTAGAGTCACTGATTGACCCAATCCCCAGAGCCTGTCCTGGGACTGTGGGAAGACAAGCAAACTCCACACAGAAAGGCCGCTGCGTGGAGTTAAACCCAGGAATTTCTTGGTGTGAGGCAACAATATAAAACCTTAAAGGTATCTCAAAAACGCAATACTAATTTTTAGTTCAATATTTAACAAAAAATGTAAACAAAAGTTTAACAACTTTATTTGTCCCACTCACCGGCAATCAATAGAACATGTTTATTTGTGATTATTTGAAGCAGAATTTTACATTTTCTTTGTCCTCTCAATGACCTTGTTATTAAAGTTAGCATTGTCCCTGACAAGCTGGGGCCAAACCAATGTTGCTGATGGTTTATAACCAGCAGGTCTGCTGAGACTCTCAACAGCTTCAAAATAAGACTGCAGACCTTTCTGTTTGATGCTTCCTTTAACCGGATTCAAGGATGATGAGTTTTTTAAATCTTTGGTTCAGTGAACTAAAGATTGATTAGGGTAGAAACTTAGTTCTGGGGACCTGAAAAAGAGTCCAATGAAGTCAATGATTTAAAAATCTTTTAGTTCTCGAAATTAAAATGTTTCAGCAATGATCTTGGAACCTAAAACCTTCATACAATCTTTTTCTACATTTCTGCATTTTACTAGTGTTCATTTCATTAACTGCACTGAAAATTTTAAGCTTGTTATTTGAGTGCCTTTAAAAAAAATATCTATTAACTTTTACATTTTATAAGGAGAAAGGAATCATGGAGTTCATATTTGAAAAGCAGCATTTGGGTTTCATATTCATGTATTCACATGCACGCTATCCATCAAATAACCATCTTCATCCACTTTTGTATGTGTGTGTCTAATACCTTGGTGGACAGGTTGAGCTTCATAACTCAAAGTATGGAGTTCTTTTGCCCATTTCTCATGAATATTTATTCATGTGAAAGCATGGGACGTTTAAAAGGTTTCGTCTTTGGACCAAAACTCCCCGTCATTCACCTCCTTGTAAGGCTGTATGTAGGCACTGAGTCTTGTACAGATGAACCCTCCGCCTGAGAAATGTCTGTTTTTCATCATTTTGGCTTTGGTGTTGGTCTGGGCAAAGCTTCAGTACCATGGCTACCAGGCTTTTCCTTAACAAATTTATGTAAACTTAAACTTTAACGGGATGAGCCACTGAGGCACAGCCGTAATGTGTTGTAATGAGTAGTAGCTTCCAATGTCTGGACCACTCAGCTCCAGTTCTTGTTTAGCTGTGTGTAAAGTCATAGAAAGTAATGATGGTTGTTTCAAAACCACAATGGTGGCCTCTTGAGAGGTTAACGTTCATTGTGGAAGGGTTTGAAAGCAATGAGAAACTAAAGACCTTCTTTTCAATAGCCAATAAACAAGCAGGCCCAGCCGGCGTTGACATCCCAGATGAAATACCTAGACATGCCAACAATAGATGTGTTAAAAATAGTTCCTAATCTTCTGCGGAGCATGATCGGGCTCAGAGATTGGAGGAGCACTACCATGGGAAGTGGTTTTACATTTTCTCAACATCCTCAAAACATATGTCCCATTGCCAGTGAAAACTGCTTGCTGTTTTTCTCTTAATCTAATAAAGATCCAGCTCAGCAGCAGATGTAGGAAAGCAGAAGCAGAAGCAATCTTTTGCGGCTCTCCATTGAGAGAAATATCCAAGTTGACAAGAACTAGGTCATTGACATACTAACCCACTCAACCAAACATTCCCTACCCCAACTAAGCTCCTCATTCTCATTCATCTCATATCTGTCTGATGCAAACGATGCACTTTAATTGCTGCTGTGTGTCTTTTGCTGCGCCAGCTGTGTAGACAGAGTGTTTGGGATCTTCCTTGAGCCTAAAAACAGTGCTAAGGAACAAAGTGCAAACTAGAATCGTACAATCAACCACCCCAGTTTGAAACATGCAGCCACTTCAGGAATAAGAGAAGGCAAACAGCAATTTGATACAAGTCACTGAGACAAAAATAACAGAAGAAAAATAAACTGGATTTCTATCCCACACGTGACCCAGGTCTAATCTTTTTCATCTCATCAAAACCTGCCACCAGTGATTTAGGAAAATACTTCCCAGCGTAGATGATCACCAATAATCTAATTTCTGCATTACGAAAATAGTTACAAGAGGTAGACTGACCGTATATTGACCCCTTATCATTGGTGATGTCCCGGTAGAACTTACGTCACCCTGTGTGTGTGTGTGTGTGTGTGTGTGTGTGTGTGTGTGTAGTAAGATTACTTTGTAGCTCGGTGGGACAGCAGCTAATTTATAAATCTTAAGACGAAAACAGTACAGTAATTTCTTTTTTGATACTTAGAATATCCTGCAGCTAGAGTTGTTCAGTTAAGTGTATTATGATGACACATCATTATTGGCGTTTATTCCGACCACCACACCCTTCTCTTTATTCAGCAGCCATGTCAGAGGAAGATGACAAACTGCTGCACTGGGGAGCGGTTCTGCCTTCCGGACTGTTTTCTTATAATGGCCTTATCTTGATGGCATTTGTCAATGCTCATATGAGTTAATATTGCTTCTCACAACCAAGACCAACAAAAGGCACAGGCTTATATAACAACAATAAATGACTGTTACTGTAGTACTGTAATAAAGCAGTAATGGAAAATGAAATCCATAAGTGCTACAACTCAAGGCCATTTACTGTATGTTGACTAAGTGATTGTGAAATCACATGTTGGTTTGTGGTTGCAGATTTCAGCTTTGTATCCGCTTTAAGATAGATTTTTGTCCTGAAGAGATTACCAGCAGGCAGATCACTATGAAACCTATAACACAAAAGGCATTTAACGTCTGTGAACTTAAAACACACAATGAAGCTGTTGAAGTTGTAATGGTGAAAACAAAGCGCGACGTGAAGGACGCGAACGAAGCAAATAGGGCAAAGCGAGGAAATTTGCATTGTTTGCGCAAGTTGAAATATTTCATATTACAATCAATATCTAAAAATTTGCCTGAAAATCTTGTGAAAGCCAATCAGCATTTAGATGGTCCCCCCTTTACCACCAACAGCCTGCTGCCAAAGCATTAGTGTACTTTATGAAACTGCTCCTCACCGGCGACAGACAGATTGAACACCTGTAGTTGGTGTCCAACCGAGACATCCTGGCACCGACCTGAGCCAAGAGGTCATCAATTTTCACAACAAGTACAGAGCAGAAATATTGCTATTTCTATGGTTGATAGCAGAAATGATAACTGTCTTCACCTAGACCAGGGGTCGGCAACCTTTACCACTCAAAGAGCCATTTGGACCCGTTTCACAGAGTAAAGAAAACACTGGGAGCCACAAAACCCTTTTGACATTTAAAATGAAATAACACTGCATATAACGTTTTTTTTGCCTTTATGCTATGTATAAACAAACTATAATGTGTTGCATTTATGAAATCAATGAACGACTGCAGAGAAAACAAAATTACATTTCTGCATGCAACAAAACATTTTGAGCTCCGAAAAAAAGACGTTGACGTTGGGTTGAAGGTTACTTTCAAGTAAAATACTCAATGTCTATTTGAGTCCTTCTTGTATTTATGAAAAAAAAACGCTGAACTTAAATTATCCACCGTCAGCAAACCAAAAATGCCGTCCTCTCTCTGTGTGCCGTCATCCTTTTACTGGCGCGTGCAGTCAGCTATCAACCTGAAAAATAAAAGGACTATTTCACTGAACAATGAAAAAATATGAATATGTGCAAAATAATAGGCAATTAAAATATTTATCATACTTGGTTAATGTGATTTCTGCTCCTGAACCTCAGCGCACAGCGTCTGCACATCAGGGCTGTATGCCGTCACCTTCATCTTCACACAGGATCGTAAGCTGTCATCTGTGAGGCGTGCGCGATGTTTGCTTTTAATAAAGTTCATGTACCATTGAACGTTCTGTTTTCTTCAGACACTTTTCTCTTCTTAGAATTCTCCATAGTTGTCCTACCTGGGATTCGAAAAGTTCAAGAAATCGCGCGCTGGCGGGTGTCGCGCGCTGGCGGTTAAAAAATGTTATGTCGCTGTTACTATAGTAACAGCGTAACAGCGATTTAACACGTTTTATTTAGATGTTACAAGATCACCATAATCTTCAAATTTAGAATTACATTTTAAAAACGAACAAACTAAAATAAAATACATTTTAATTAAATACTCATTAATTATTTTGAAAAGCCACAGGGAGCCGCATCAGAGGGATGAAAGAGCCGCATGCGGCTCCGGAGCCGCGGGTTGCCGACCCCTGACCTAGACAAACCACAAAGATAAGCCTAGCCAAAGTAAAGCTTTGCAAAACTTTGCTTCGCTTTTGGTGTAAATCCAAGGCATCTTTACTCTGGTTAATGGTCACTGAGCTCAGGATGGTGCTTTGTTATTTATAATATTTGTTAAAATTTCAAATGTTATACTTGCTGATACAGATGCCAACATACTTGTTAACCAAAATTTGGTTTTATGGCAACTTTAGTTTTCCGAGTGATTGTCGCATTTTTTTGTAAATTAACAGGCTATTGTTATATGGTTTCATAAAAACAGCTGAATCTGGACGCTCAGAGGATGTAAATTACCATAGAGATGTGATTTTTTTTTTTTTTAGGGCAGCATGAAATCGTGTAGTTCAAAGGACATAGATGAGCTAACAGGATTCACGCGTCACTACACTAACGGCACACAGTTCTACCAGGGTTCTACCTTTCATCAATGGGACTTTTCTTGCCTTGGCATTCTTCAGAAATGGCACATCCATGATAAAAAGGGTAATAACTTGAGCTACTTTGCCTATCTGGACCAAATTTTTATTTGTGCGGATAAAGGGGAACCCTTTCTGACCTGTAAAAATAAGTTTATGTGTAACTGGTCTAACTAATCAATATAATTTGGGAATCACCTTAAATAAAATCACCTATAAAACATGGAAATACCAGATATTAATCTTTGGCTTTGTATCAACAAGGACATATTCATCATATATAAATAGCATCACACATTTGGGCTATGTAAACTATATGAGCAAAATATACATTAAAATCAGTTGTACACAGGTAAAGAGTGTAAATAAATCACTGTACACCAAGTTTTGAACAGAAAAATAAATAAAAATAGAAGGTGAATACTACTACTTGTATTTTAAATACAAGTAATAGAAATACTACACATATCTGCAACCAGGACTCGTTAGGGACTAGTGTGTAGGACTTAAGCTTGCAGGTGTTTGGTTATGAAATCTCATATTAGAGGAATTGAAATGTTGATCTCAGACAGCCATAAAAAGTGAAATGCAATCGACATGTGTCATCTTTGTACTATTGTTTAGTAATAATGGCTCATAAAGGACCCCTCATCTTTAAGGTTAGACTTGCTTATAAGACTGTGCCACGTTAACCGGTAATTGTTGACAAACTAGTTGGTTGAGTTGGTTTGTTTTTATCTTGTCAATTAAAAAACAAAACCTTATGTTCTGGTAAAATAAGAATTAGGGCTTACTGTCTTTTGGCTGTAAATGTACCAGCTCAACATTAACTTCAGTAAGTGCTATCATATAAGCACTTATAAGAATACGCCTTTTAGCTTTGGCGTAAATCCTCTGAATGCCTATTTTCAACGGAACCAGTAAAGACAGTTGTGGAGGTTTTAGATAAGACACCTGTGTGTTGCAGCTCACACCCAGGCTCTAATGCGAGGACACTTTCAGGGGCTGAGTAAATAATGCTTGAATAGGTATCTCTCTGCATTGATGCCAACACGGCTGGCATTTCATCACTCAGTAAGTTCAGCGGCGTCTTTCAGTAGCCGAGTTTGGGAGTTCCTTTGGCCGTCAAAGGCAACCGCCGGAGACACTGTGGGGCATAATGACAGTGCAAAGAAAATAAACTCAAAAGTGTTTTTAAAAAAGCACTAGAGATTATCTCGAGCGAAAACACATTGTGACAGGTGATGAGCCACAAGAAAAACATGTGGAAATATGGGACAAGAAAAACACTACAAGTGAACCTTTTCACATGCAGGTCATTCGATCCATTGTCAATTACCAAACATATTGATCACAACTGATTCATGGTATATTGTTTCTGTGTATTCATTCTGCAATCCTGCAGCGATGTTTAACTGTGTGTCCCTGACAGAGTTAATACTGCAGGGTGACGTTTAACAAATACCAGCACTTTCCACCAAAAGTAAACCAGCTGGAATCCAAAGAACAAAATGTGCACTTTCCTTCACATGTCAACATTGCGTAATTTTTCTAATTGACATATTCTGCTAGGACATGCCAAAGACTGTGCACAGGCATGCACACTCTTTGGCATGTCACACACACATACACACACACACACACACACACACACACACACACACACACACACACACTATAATTATACATGAGCCGTTCATATTTTAGATGCTTATCTTCTCTTCTTTCTTCAGTCTCTTGAGAGCGAGGTACTGCTCGCTATTAAGGAGGTAAGAGTTAGCCTACAGAGACGTTATTCCAACTTTAAAGTCATTGTGATATTTGGAATATGTTGACACTGTAGCGATTATACACAGTATTTTCAAGTGTATGGAAATAATATATAGACCTAAAGCCTCTTGGTGGACATTTTCCATGCTACTGCGCGACAGACATCTGAGAACAGGGATTGCCTGTAAGTAACACACTGTCAACAACTGACTGTAAAACATCCTGGTAAATATCGTAACTTGTCTACAAGACGTTTTCCACATAGTGTTAGCTGTCAACACTGTATGTTAATGCTTCTACCTTCTACGGGGCTGTGGTGAGGATCACTTGAGACTTTGCTGTTTGGGGATTTAGGTTTTTAAGGGGATTAAGTGTCTGTCTTCACAGGAAGCATGCCAAATACGTTTTGGAAAAGAAAATAGAAATCAATTTGATAAATGATCTTTGATTCAAACATGAAGAATAAATGTGTCATTGTGGTTATTTTAAAAACGTAAAAGGAATTTGGCTTTACACAGTGAAAATCTGCTGTGATGGAAATAAAAATATTCTCTGAAAATGTGTTGACTTTTGAGTCAACTTTTTATTTTCAGTTATTGATGGCTTTTAAAACCCAAATATAATCAACGCATTCTCACTAAAAATACATTTGTCTTACAGATTTCATTATGTTGGATGAATAATTTAAAGTATTTTGTCATGGGAGAGCAATGGGCTCTCCTCGCTTGAATTAAATCTTACATCACAGTCCCAGCCGTGTTGTTTTAATAATGATATCTAATTCATCTTGCACTAGTCAGATGTATTCATCAACAACAGTTAGCTAAAATACTATCCGGGTGCTGGCTTTAACCCTGTGACCCCTCTTATATCCTTATGTTACTTCCTGCTCCCTCTGACCCTGGAGCAGGTGAAAACGCCACACTGCCGTGAGAACAAGAGATGGAAAGTCAAGTCGACAATGAAAGCCTGTTCGCTTTCCTCTTCTTTTCTCCTAAAGGTTCCATGTTAACGGTAGAAGCCTCTTTCTTTTTCTCTGCTGTATCACTTTACTCTGTTATCTGAAAAAGTGCACAGCCGTTGCCAGTTTTACCTCCACCAACAGTGCAGCAACTTTATCGACAGTTTCCCCTGAAGGCTTCCTCCTGTGGAGAATTTGATGGGAAATAAAATAATGGTTGTCCACGTTAAGCCCTCTGAGCTTTGTTGTCCACTTTTTTGTCCTCTCTCTTAAAACTGTTCTAATTTCTAATTAACAATGTCTTTGTGTACAGTAGCTATACGTTTTTCAATAAATATTTTTTTGTTGCTTGGGTTGTGTAACAAACCTCACCTTGTTGGTTTTGGCCATTTCATCATGTTTAACATTACGAGAACATTGCTATAAATGTGAGGGAAAAAATGTACTTATTGATCTGATTAGGGTTTAGTCAGCCCACAACAGTTCAATTGGTAGAAGCAGCTGCAGCGGTGGCCTGCTTCCCCCCCCCCCCCTTCCAAATGGATCGGTCAGTCAACATCGGTTGAAATGCTTTTATTGTAAGTCGCCTTGGATAAAAGCGTCAGCTAAATGACATGTAATGTAATGTAACAGTCGTTTCACCCTGGCCTCTGTCACGTTTTTTTTTTGTTTTGTTTTTGTTATTACCATTATATTTTTCTTTAGAAGCCTCAGTCGAAAATGTTACATGAGCAACATCATTAAAGGCTTTACGGACACAATGGCCGCCCATCACGCTGTCACGCTCCCCTGGAGGGGTGACGCCCCACTCAGCCACACCCTGCACCTGTCTCCAGGTGGCCGGCATCACTCACCCTGAGGTGACACACATGCCAATGGGACAAAACGACAGGTGCATTCAGCTCGGGCAGAGTCGCTGTTGAATCTTGGGCCTAAGGAAAGATGGACAGCCTTAGTCTAAAACGACGTTACTAAAATGGCAAACACCTACTTAAGATCACCAGGTTTCTCAATTTCTGGGAATCAAAAGGTACCTTTTGATACCGATGCTATTTCTGGTTATTAGTTATGGGGTTAAAGGTCGAAGCAAGGAGCGACACAATAGCCAGTTAGGAATGCTGTCCTGCACGTTAAAGTGTTATAAAAGAATCACATCAGATCGGCTGAAGACAATAATAAAGAAATTAGTCTAAACAGAATACTTTGTCCTCACGCATCACACCCTTCCTGTCTGAATTTACCTCTGCTATTGATTGCCTACTGTTTTGTCGCTCTGATATCCAACGTAATTCTTTACAGGCAACACCCTTTTCCTCCCCATTGTATGTTTCTCCCGTTCTCAGCATGCACTTCATGGCCTGTTGATTAATGAGACAGTGTCTTTGTATGAAGGCATGCTGCCGTGCAGTTGCGAAGGTAGTAAACATTAATGCAGTCCATGACGGAATAGAGCAGGGGGGCTTTGCAGGTCGGTGTTTCCTTGAGTGTCCAAGCCAAACTCACTGCTCCCATCAATGTTGTGTTGAACTCAACATAAAGGATAAGGTGCACAATAAGCACATGCCACAGGTATTGCTCCTGCTAATTATACTGGAATGACAGCAATAAGGATTTTTGTGCATTTTTGTGCATAGCTGTCGACCTGCCGGCGGCTATAGAAGGTAACAGTGCAAACAACAACTACAGTGTTGACAGAACCAACATGCTTCCGCAATGATGTCAGCGGCATCAGGCGACATTTTAGCGCAGTATACGGAGCTGCTGCCGTGAGCCAGCCAGTGAACAACAGAGAGTAATATGCGTTGATGTTCATAAGGTCATTTATTTCTTGATGAGGTAGACATCTTTTACAAATCTTTTCTTGCGAATAGTCGTTTTCTGCTATACCTTAAAGCTAAATGGCCTATTTCCTACAATGGGGTGAAAAAAAGTCTAACTTAGGTAAACTTCTCAAACTTCTCAAATGTGTTGTTAACGTCAATATTTAATGAAGGCCAATCTCAAATCCAGAGTTTTTATGAACTGTGCTTTCGTAGGTTGCAATGCGTCACTTTGTGCGCGAAAGTGAAAATAATATCAACTTTACCCTTGAATTTGTTCCTGCGTATTGGGTCAAAGTGTTGATAGAAGTGGAGCCCGGTGAAACAAGTTTTCAAATGCATGAATTAAATCTTTCAATAACCAAGGTAAACAAGGTATATGGGTCAGCAGAATGTAAGAAACCTGATTGAAAATTAGAGGGGTGAAGAAGAAAGACTTTGGCAGTATAGAGGTACAAAACAAATAATGCTCTCCCAAAGTATCAGTACTAGCATTACAAGAAAATCAAAAAGAAGGTAAGGGCAGTATGCAAGGTATTCGGAGGCTGAATTAAGTAACGTCCTCCAAGAGTTTGATAAAGCCTCAATTAAGTCAATTAGCATCTAAAACTGAGATTTTCAACCTTTTGTAAATTAAGTTCCACCTTTGATTATTAGTAAAATTCCAGGGAACACAGAACCAAACGTGAGAGCACAAAAACGTATGGAGAAAATATTAACTAACTGAGCTGTAAATATGGTATGCCACTGTAATAAGCAAAAAAAATCCAGAGTTTCCAAATTTAAAATGTGTGTTTCCTTGCAATGGACAAAGAATAATTGGAATCTTTCTTTCTTCCCTGTTGTTGTTGAGCTTTCACTTCAAATTAGTGTCCAGAAGGCTCAATGGAGCTAAACGGTTTTCCATTTGCAATCAATGGAAAAGTGTAAATGCAGCATAATTACTCCATTTTTGTCCAATATCTAGTGTGCATGCTCAACAGACCAAAAATGGGTGGCAGCCCAGTGAGCAACTTTCTTTATAGATGAATGGGTTTGGGTCTAAAATCTCGAATTTGCCTCAGAGCCCTTTACATTCTTTTAATTTACATATTTTTTAATGTAATACTTACTTCAAACCTTTGAAACTATTGAGGCTGGCTCCGCAGCTCCATAAATGTTTCAATTGCTCTCTCAATTCCCTTCCCTTTTCGTTTGAGAGAACCCTTTATTTATTCCACGAGGACCACTTATTCTAGTGTTACCTGTTGTTACTTTCCTACTCCCACATGGGAATTACAGACTAATCAGAGGGGGCAATCTAACCCGACAACCCTCTTGTACACACACACACACACACACACACACACACACACACACACACACACACACACACATCCTCTCTCCCTCACTCCCCCGCTCTTCCCTATCTGGGGGGGGTGATCTTGTGCATTCTGGCTGCCACGACCAGTAAACTAAACCTGCGGCCTTAAATTACCCTCCTCTTTCCCTCCTCCTCCTCCTCTTCCTCCACCTGTCTTCCACTCCCTTTCCCTCCTTCACCTTGTCCTCCGCCTCTCCCTCGCGCCCCTCACCTCTGTCCTCTCCGGTTCTATGTCTGGCTGCGTGCTCTCACGCTTCGGGCTAGCGATGCATAGTATTAGACTCGCCCTCACAACAGATGGCCTGTGTCTGTGTTTATGTGAGACAGAGAGAGAGAGAGAGGAAGGGAGGGATCAGGGTAACCTGGACAAGGCACATCCTCACTGGTCTTAACTTGCAACACTCACCTGTCCTCTTCTATGTAGATGTTTTTTTGCTGCCCTGCCCTCATGCTCTTTGTTGGTCACATCTGTTCACATTTGATCAATTTAACAAATCGATGGGAGTTCACAATGTATGTGTTTGTTATACATAAACTACATAAAATACATAAATTGACAACATGATAGTGTTCACTAAGGACCAAACATAACTTCCTCTCAAATCATTCAATCAAACCTTCACCTCTGTACACAGAGCTTATACAGAGCTTTATGAATGAAGTTTAGAAGTCTCAACAGCAATTTGTATTTAGTCGTGTGCAGTCTAAATAAAGGATTGTCTTAAAACACTTTGTGTGCAGAGTGTGTGGCAGAAAAGACAATGTGTGCGCACAGGCAGACCCGGGAGACGGAAAACCCTGGAGGGGTGGAAGCCCCGTCTCAGATCATACCAACAAGTATGCATGGATGTATATTTAGGGCCTGAGCCGACTGCAAGTCGGGCGAAAGCCCTATTGAAATTGCAAGAATTATTATTTTTCTTCGTTATTATTTCGCCACTTCGAACGCACTTTTGGGGACTTTATCATGTTCAAAAACTCTTGAATTTTTGCACGCGCATCAGAAGTGCGCAAAATTGACGTATGATTCGGGTCCCGCAATTAGAGGAGAGAAAAAAGAACTCTCTAGCGCCCCCCAAAGTGGCCGCAATGTTAATTTTTTATTTTACTTTTACCGATCGACTTGGAACCTTTTCACACAGGTTCTCTTGGATGTGCTGTACGCAAAAAAAATTATGGTATGCAAATGCGCCTACCGTTTTATGGCCGCCATTTTGAATTTGGTGAAAAACACGTTTTTGCAAACTCCTCCCAGACGCTTGGTCCAATTCTTACGAAATCTTCGGCAAAATGATCGGTGGCTCGATGCGATCAAAAGTTATTGAAAGAATGTTGATATCTCATTTTTCAATAAAGTTATGGAGCAATGAAGTTTGTAGGTTTGTGTCCTGAAAGTTCAAAGGCCTATAACTTTTTTTTTTTCTAACCGTCATTTTCACCAAATTTTGAGGACATGTTCACAATGAGTCCTAGAACATCCCCAAATTTTCCCTGAATATTTGAACATTAGGGGGCGCTGTAGTGATTCTGTGTATTTTTGGCCATTTCCTTCAATTTTTGCATTTACAAACGAACGAACTCCTCCGAGAGTTTAAATCCGATCCATTTCAAAATTTGGCAACTGGTTCCTGACACCCTTGGGGTCAAAAGTTATTAAAATCAAGAGTTTTCATAAAACTACCTGGGCGTGAGCTTGCGTGCAGTTTGGACAATTTTGGAAGATTTTTTTCCAAAATGTAAAATGGTATAACTCCAAGGAACATTGATATTTCTGGCTATAAATGTATATTCATGATGCTTGTGTAGGCCTTTAAGTAATGCCATGCAGTGATTTTAGAAAAAGTATAGCGCCACCTATTGGCTTAGGTCAATGCAAAGTTTCTACATTTACATGTCCATTTCCTAGCCCTTTAATCTGATCAACTTCAAATCTGGGAATATAAGACGTAAGACTGTGACGATGGCTCACAGTGAGAATTGGGAGTTTTGGACCAACTTTGTTGCTGTGGCGACGACATATTCGCATGAAAGTTCAAGCACATCTTCTGAGCCTCGTCACACTCCAAAACTCTTGAAAACCTCTGTGAGTATCCTACGTGATGACCTTTACAGACCTGATGTGCAGTTTTGGATCAAAAGTGAAAAATTGCCTCCATTGCGCCCCCTGGAAGATTTTGACGAAGCCCCGCCCGCATCCTGTTTGACCGACAAGTCCGCTGATTTTTTACCAAATGTATTAAAGGGAGACTTAAAAAAGTCTCTGAGGAATTTTCTCTAAAACAAACAGGAAGGCAGTTATAATTTTTTTAGTGTGAATATTACCTCAATTTTTGGCGGAGAGTGAACAATCCTATTTCAGTGACTTTTCGAATTCTCAAATCCATCTGGAAGAATAGCTCAGTGAGTAAGGTGTTGGCCCACCGATGCAATGGTCGTGAGATCGACTCCCGACGAAATCATACTTTTTTTTTTTTTCTTCTTTTTTTAAACGTGTGTCCGGCTGATCTAACGGACAAAATGAATTAGTTTACTCTCCTTGCTGAGGTTATTAAATAACTGTACACGTTAGAGCAGCTGTGTCACACTCGTTTCAGCCACATACGGCTGCTGGGCACAGCTGCCGTATGTGTGGAGCTGGCGTTGCAGCCCGGTACGGTCTGGACGGTGCAGCCGTTCGCCAGCGTGTCGCGAGTTTGACACATCTAACCTAGAAAAATAACACGGACAGTTCAATATATTTACATCTGAATTTAAATACACGTATTCTGCCACATACGGGTGGAGATGCAAACACGTTTTGGGATTTTACTAGATGTTACGGGGAACTGTTACGTTAAAGAACTCAATTACCCAGCAGTCTTTGTTGACGGACATGCGCAGAGTAGAGGGCGGCTCGTAGTGTCGCGTGAGTTAATGCTGTTATCGCGAGAGGTCGCCATTGAAGCCCCGGCGTTGAACAGCTGCAGCTCGTATCAAGTCCGTATTTTATATTTTAAACTGCTAGCTACACACCTATGCTTAAATCCAAACGGACTAAACCAAGTGGAAACGCTTTGGTAGGTGAGTGATGACTTTTTCCTTGTGCGTTCTTCAGTCTTACCCACTTAAATAGCGGGGATACTGTAAACATGCTAACAGCTGCTTAAGGGACGTCCCGTCACAAACATCTCTTTTTTTCCGCGTCTCCGGCTGATCTAACGAACAAAGTGGTTCAGATTACTCTATTTGCTGAGGTTATTGACTTAAATAACTACACTTTAGAGCAGATTTGTCACACTAATTTGAGTTTACTGCCGGCTGTGGCTGCTGTGCACTATTTAGCACAGCCCAGGGCAGCCTATGCTATGCTTGAAGAACATCAACTAGCATACGTATTTTGTTCCTGTAAAGCTAACCACGGTAGCTTCACGGGAATAAAAGACCCCTCTTCACGCTATTAGCGCCACTTTGTTTACGTTTCCGTGTGCCCTAAATAACTTGGCCCGATTGAATCACTTTATTTACACACTACTACTCGCAGCAGCTAACTAACTACTTTGTTGTTTAAAAGCGTCAGCTAAATGACACGTAATGTAATGTGCGTCTTCAATGCTTTTCAATGTTATATATTTATTTCCTTCACAATGAGCATGAATCTAACATTAAATGATATGATTAATATGCCCCTCATTCCAATGAAATAATATACACACGTCAAGCTCATTATGGAGTTGAAACAACAAATTACTAAACTGTAAACAGTTAATATAAGAGAAAAAAATATTGTTATCAAGATAAATGTTTTACAAAATGTGTGATTAACTAGTTAATTGTCTATAATCTGTTGACAGCCCTAATCGTATTCTGATAATACATGTTGGTGCTCAAATACTTTCAGATGCCACGTGCAAAGTCATGCCACCATCAATGGGAATGGCACATGGGACACGTGGCTTTCAACTCCAGCGAGGTGGGAAAGCATTTCTTTATGTATATTTTGTTCTGTCTGCATAATTGTAAAACACAGACACCCAACTAATTCTCTCCTTCCCCGACTCGGACACTCAGGTGGCGGCACGGATCTCTGCATGTCTGACTGACATCTCCCAGTGGATGTCCGCCCATCACCTGAAGATCAACCCCGACAAGACTGAACTACTTCTCTTCCCTGGAAAAAACTCGCCCACTCAGGACCTGACTGTTAACTTTGGCGAACACCGTTAACATCAGGAGAATACGACCCCTTCTCACTCAGATGGCGGCGCAGGTACAGATTCAGGCTCTTGTCATCTCTCGCCTCGACTACTGTAACTCTCTGCTGGCGGGTCTCCCTGCTACCGCCATACGACCACTGCAGCTCATCCAGAATGCAGCAGCTCGACTGGTCTTCAACCTTCTGAAATACTCCCACACCACACCGCTTCTCCCTTCACTTCATTGGTTACCAGTGGCTCCCCGCATCCAGTTCAAAGCATTGGTACTGACGTACCACGCTGTGAATGGATCGGGACCAGTCTACATCCGGGACATGGTTAAACCCTACATCCCAACCCACACACTCCGATCTGCATCTGCCACGCTGCTTGTTCCTCCCTCACTGAGAGAAAAGCACTCGACGAGATCGCGACTCTTTGCTGTCCTGGCTCCCAGATGGTGGAACGAGCTCTCTGATGACATCAGGACTGCAGAGAGCCTCTCCATCTTCCGTCGAAAACTCAAGACACACCTTTTTAGACTCTACCTTGACTAAAACACTAGCAAACCGTAGCACTAACAAATGGTAGCACTTAAATTGTACTTATAATGCCACTTATCTTTAACATGTTTTGAAACTGCTTAGTTAATGAAAAATGTACTTTCTTGTTACTTGTTCTTCTGAGTTTGTATCTCTATGTGGAAATGCACTTATTGTACGTCGCTTTGGATAAAAGCGTCAGCTAAATGACATGTAATGTAAAAGCCTTCTTCCTGTGTTCTTACAACAGCATTCCATTACATATCGATGTAATAATTTGGCCTTCTTTTTTTCTTCCAGCACACGGCACAGGTTGGCGTCACAATCATGGCAAAGTTGACTGGACCACAGCGGAAAATTATCCTTCCAGAGAAGAAGTTATTTACTTCTACAATGAATGGAAAAGTTACAACTTCCAGATGACAGCTCTCCGCTCATCCTTCTGGGCAACTTGAACATCCGACAGAACTTATGTGACCTACTGCGTTTTATTTTCTCCTTTAGCTGTCATTTAAGTATTAAAATTCGCTGTATTTTTGCAAGAGAGGCACCAATCCTATTTGAGTGACGTTTCGATTGTGAAATTGTATTGGACCATATAGGTCATCTGCAGAGCGTTGGCCCCTGGCGCAGTAAACCAGGGTTTGATTCTTGGCATGCACAAGACTCCTCATGTGACTTAAAATGAATCCAGAATGCAATATTTGTTCAGTATGCCAGGGCAGTGATTTATTTAGTCATGTTTGGTCATGTTTTGGTTTTTTTACATGACAATATGGTTTGGTACATGCTGAGTTAATGAATATACATTCTAAAGTGCAATGTCCATATGTGAATAAGAGTTGTATACGTTTATCATAGTCAACATGGTGTGGAAATATCCCTTATGTAGTTGGTCAATGGGAACTATAGTAGGCCGTAATAACAGCTAAGGTAATTACAGGTGGATATTTCTGGGAATTAACCTTAAATGAGACTGCATTTATGATATCTAAGATATACAGGACAAGAAAAATGCACTGGATGTGTATATGTGTTGAATCAATTATACAGACGCAAACTGGAGAACGAGACAAGTGTTGCTGTGATACTTATTGTGGTCATCGTGCCCGAGACCCGTAACAATTACTCCGCAGGTCTTTTGCAGCGGGGCAACAGCCCGGCGTCGGTGGATTCCGTTCGCGAGGCCGCAGATTCAGGTTTGAATGGCAGCCCCGAGAGTGATTTGTTTAGTCTCTTTAGTCTTTTTTGACCCGCGAGCCCGGCCGACCGCCGCCCCACCCCAACGTGCGAGAATAGGCGAAGGCCCGTTCATCGCTGCTTGCAGCTTTAATTTGGTTTGTTACTCAAAATCGATTGATTCATGTGGGAATGTGACTGCATGCATAAAGCTTTGTTTTAGAGTGTCAGCGTGCGTTTCTGTTTGTAGTCACGACTCGATGAACAACATTTGATTCATGTCTTTTCAGAATTTGATGAGATGTGTGTGTGTGTGAGCAAAAGTGTGTGTTTTCTGTTTGTTCTCTTAACAGATTAAATGTTGCCCATGAAAGCAAGAGTGTGTGTGTGTGTGTGTGTGTCAGCAACAGACACGGCTAAATGGAGAGATGAAGGCGGTGTGTAGGTGAGTGTGTGTTGGAAGTGTAAATATGAGTCGAGGAGCCGAGAGGCCGCGGGGGAAATGTCCCAAACTTCTCGTTGGGAAAACTCATACCGAGCAGCCATGTAATATTTTCTGTTTGTTCTTTACATTTTTTTTGTCCACTTTAGAAAATAAAATGAATATTCCTCCGGGATTATTACTTTTATTGCTGTCTTTTCCCCTCAGTATCTTGTTTTTCAACAATATTATGGATCATAAAAAAGACCCCTTCAAACGGTAGAAATCTGATCCAGTGACGAGTAAAAGGCTCCTCCTTTTTTCTCCCTCTTTCTGTCCTTTTCCTTTTTCCCAGCTCACTTTTTTTTGCCTCCAATCTCCTTCTCCGTTCCCCGTGTTTTTCTACGTATCGTTTCTGCACTTTCTCTCTGGTGCTTTCCCCTTCCTTTCTTTTCTCCTTTGCACATCTACTCTTGTCCCTTTCAGCCCCAGGCCACATATCACTGTCACACACACTCTCACACATACATTGACAGAGGAATGTGGAAAGGGGAGAAGAAGGGTTGGGGTTAGTCATTCTTAAGATAAAGGAAAGTACAGATGTGTAACTTAAGGTAAACCACCTCTTGGCCATGTCCCGTTGTGTGATGGAACAGTGGTTGTGTGGCTTGCTTGTCTTTTCTGCCACACATTATAGTCAACAGTTACAGGTCAGTCATGAACCCGGATGAAGTCCATGCTGACCCAACATGCTATAAAAGTGAGCAGATGGTTAGCGAGTGAGCTAATGTGCGCTCAACACTAAATTTGTGCAGAACTGGCAAATTTATTCTTACTAAAAGAAGCTTCTGATGTAATTACAATGAATTACATGGAATTACATTCTGCACAAACTTTATTATGGATCCAATCAGATGACTTCTTTCATTTCATTTCATAATTGTTTTAATAAAAAAAGTCTAGTTGGTGTGGAGTTCTGAACTTCTGATCAAGGACCACTACTGTTACCCTCGACCCTTCTGAGACAAGAAGTCATAAAACCTGGCTCGGGTTTAAAAATGATTAAGGATTAAAGAATTTAATAACTAACATAAGTAGTAAGCAATAAAGTTACAGAGTGAAATAAAGTATGAATAGTACAATATTATTTTGTAAAATAGAGAAGTCCCCTGTTCCAAGTCTCATATGACCATCAATATTGGTCCACAGGAGGCTCCTGTCTGCTCCTTCTCCAGCTCGGCACTTTCAATCTCCCGGGGGAAAACAATTTTGTGTTTGTAAGACCCTAAATGTCATCACATGTCCAACATATACATACATACATACATACACAAAAACCCTAGTTTGATGGATGTTTCTCTACTGTTGACTATTTCATTCCAGTTCTTGTCAGCAGAACCTGAATCTGGGGAAACCCCGTCCTTTTCCTCTTTGCTGGTATCTGTGAGGAGATCCTTCGTCAATATATTGTCTTTAATTGATTGATTGAAAGACAAATTAAATCATAATTGTCATAAACTGTCCATATTCAACAAAAAAAAACTACTGTCTGATAAGGGTTTGGTTCGTAAAGATTCTTCTGGCTTCATTCACCATTTGCACAGTAGATGGATTGTCCATGTGCTTCAGTTGACTACCTAATTGTCTCTAATCTCCCCCTTGCCAGAACTGCTAAATAGCAGTTTTGTGTGTGAAATATCAATTAGTAGCAATACGTTGGAACAAAAACGTTTTCCGCAAACAGCCCTTCTCCCATCTTTTCTTTTTTCAAATGGAAATACTGAGCACATTTAATAGATTTTAATCTAAAGAAACCGTCCGTATACCGTCCTCAGCGTGTGGTTTCCATTTCATTTGTTGTTATGAATAGATTCAGGTTATGCAGCGTTGCCATTGTTCAAACAAGCACACGACCCAACTCCCAATCCCTGACATGTTTCTTCAGTTATTTGCAGTTAAGAAAAAGTTAAGTCTGACATTCTGTGAAAGTGATTTAAAGGTAACATACATACGTTTTTGACGATATATTTTAAGCTTGCCACAAAAATAGGACTAGACTGAAGAGCATACTGTGTTAGATCATATGTTAATACACTGCAGGATTTCATCTCTATTGACTAAACTATGAGAATTTGATAGAGATTAGGTGATTCTTATCATCTTGAATATGCACCCTCCCAAAAGCACAACCAGCTAGGTCTGTGTACCTTTTGATAGTCCTTTTTACCGTAAAAAAAGACATACAACAAAAACACTGTTTTCTCGTTTTTCGTTTAAAATTCAAAAAAATGAGACAGACTAATAACTTTGATCTATGTACCTTTTGATAGTCCCTTTAAACGTAATAAACATACAACGAAAACACTGTTTTCTCGTTTTTAATCAAAAGCGGTAAAAAGGTAGAGGGCAGACGTTTTCTCATTTTTCGTTTGAAACCAATAAACGAGACAGACTGACAACTTTGTACTGTTAATCCCTTTTGTGGCTTTGCCTATAAAACGAAAATACGAAGCGTATCTGCTAAACCAGAAGCAGGTAGGTTTCCACAGTATATGCTGGGGCCTGCTTCTGCGTCTTGTGACGGACTCGTTTCAATTCATGGTTCAAAAAGGCTTGTGTGTGTTGCAGAGCAAGTCACCGCCAGAACACCAGGTGGAGTAACGGTTTTTGTCGAAGACGACCTAGAGAGCGAGGTCTTTGTGTGTGCAAGTTGTTGGTTTGTTTATTTAAGGCACGCAAGGGGCGCGCAAGGGGCCCATAGTCTGGCCTTAACAGAAGAGTGGCAAGAAAAAATCTGCTATTGAAAGAACCATAAGAAATCCCGAAACTGAACCAAAACTGAACTTTTTGGCCTCAGTTCCAAACGCTGTGTGGTGGTCACTTAACACTAAGCACAACATGCCCACAGGAAAACACGGGGGTCACGGCATAATTTCACATTCCATATTTGACCTATTTACAAGTAGATGAAAGAGATAAATAAAACAAGTGCTGACAATGTCTTCTTGTAACACCAATCGGTTCATCTTGAAAAATGGTGGCAATTTATTGAGAGCACTCTCCAGCATTACACTAAAATCTGGGTAAAACACATTCCATCTCTGCAGTTTCCTGGTCCTGAGGCGCTTTGTTGGTACCAAAAGTGTGACACACGTTAGTGAGTCCACCTCTTGTTGGTACCACTCTAGAGCTAGTGTGAGACAACAGAGTGCAGTACCATGTTTTCAACGCGCATTCACCACGTAACATTAAGAGGGGCGCTGTTTTACACATCATTAAACGCTCGATAATAAATGAAGAGAGACGAGGAAGAGACGACAACACGATATCGTAAACTGTTAAAAAAAAGTGTTTTATAAATTATTTATTAATGATGATTAAATGAGTTTTATTCTGAAAAAAGTGAGGAAGCCTGGCTTCCCTTTGTCTCTGCCAGAAAACGCCATTGATAAATTATCAGTATTTTTTGTTTAATTTGCATTAAGTAGGAACTATGTTTTCTTAATTCGTTGCGCGGGGATATTTATTGGTGTTACAAAGACCAAGACACACGTGAGGCGTCAAGTAGCGTTATAACTCTGAAACAATTTAACACAACGTGCTCATCAAGTTTTACGCATTCTCATTTGCCTCTCGGTCCTGTGCAGCCAGTGAGGTACGTTACGTTTAAGGTTTTGTCATTTGTTTTCCACACGTTCGCAGTGTTTGCCGCAGGTTTACAACTTCTGCTGCGAGCTCCACGCGGAACGTATTCGCAACATATTCGTGCCCGCGTGGAACTGTCGTGCGTGGAAAAATACTCACCAAACCATTTTAATTGCACACTTTTTCAAGGGGGGGGGGGAGAGGAAATGGAGACATATAATATACGCTTTCAGCTATTTGTAATATTTCTGTGTAATGCCCTTCTTTGAGCGCTTACTTCTGTGCATTAATAGGTTCATTCTTTACCGCCTGTCGCCGAGGTTCCTCGTGAAAAATGTCAACACAACCCTTGGAAGACTGGAACTCTGACATCTGTGACTGCTTTGAGGACGCAAGTACTTGTAAGAGACCGTTTGTGTTGTGTTTGTATTGAAAGCCCCGCTTCTCATATGTACTGTAGAACCTTCTTTAGAAACTCCCCTCACCGTTTCCACCGCTCAATTGTTGTATCTTCTGTGTGTTTCAGGCTGCTATGGCTTCTGGTGCTGCCCATGCCTTGCCTCCACGGTTACGGTACGATCGGGAGAGAATCGTTGTCTCCCAATATGTGACGCGTGTTGCGTGGTCGCGTTCTTAGTCGCTAAGGTACCTCTGATTGTGCCTCCTTCAGCCCTGTCTCTAAGGGTTGCCATGCGACACAAATATGGCATTAAGGTATGATGATTTTTACCGACAAGTTGGATAAAGCAAAGTTGCTTTAAAGCTTCAGCTTTACATACGTTTTTCTTGGTTTTCTGCAGGGATCCATCTGTAGGGACCTTGGCGTTTCCTGTTGTTGCTCATGGTGCTCATGGTGTCAGATGCATCGGGAGTTGAAGCATCGCAATAAAGCACCCAATGTCGTCACTGTGGAGCAACCGAGCGTTTTGCAGTTGCAGCCCGCTCCAGGAATGATGGCTGCTTACCCCCCCAAAGCTGCCTTTGTGGACTATCCAGGAAGCTCAATCTGAGCTTTGTGGCCTCTCATTAGTCTGGTATGTTTTGTGAATGACATACTCAGCTCAGTTCAAGCTCCTCTTTGTTTGTATTTACTGGTGAAGATGAAGGATGATTGTTAATTCATATTTTTGCCTTTAAATAACTTTGATCTATGTACCTTTTGATAGTCCCTTTAAACGTAATAAACATACAACGAAAACACTGTTTTCTCGTTTTTAATCAAAAGCGGTAAAAAGGTAGAGGGCAGACGTTTTCTCATTTTTCGTTTAAAACCAATAAACGAGACAGACTGACAACTTTGTACTGTTAATCCCTTTTGTGGCTTTGCCTATAAAACGAAAATACGAAGCGTATCTGCTAAACCAGAAGCAGGTAGGTTTCCACAGTATATGCTGGGGCCTGCTTCTGCGTCTTGTGACGGACTCGTTTCAATTCATGGTTCAAAAAGGCTTGTGTGTGTTGCAGAGCAAGTCACCGCCAGAACACCAGGTGGAGTAACGGTTTTTGTCGAAGACGACCTAGAGAGCGAGGTCTTTGTGTGTGCAAGTTGTTGGTTTGTTTATTTAAGGCACGCAAGGGGCGCGCAAGGGGCCCATAGTCTGGCCTTAACAGAAGAGTGGCAAGAAAAAATCTGCTATTGAAAGAACCATAAGAAATCCCGAAACTGAACCAAAACTGAACTTTTTGGCCTCAGTTCCAAACGCTGTGTGGTGGTCACTTAACACTAAGCACAACATGCCCACAGGAAAACACGGGGGTCACGGCATAATTTCACATTCCATATTTGACCTATTTACAAGTAGATGAAAGAGATAAATAAAACAAGTGCTGACAATGTCTTCTTGTAACACCAATCGGTTCATCTTGAAAAATGGTGGCAATTTATTGAGAGCACTCTCCAGCATTACACTAAAATCTGGGTAAAACACATTCCATCTCTGCAGTTTCCTGGTCCTGAGGCGCTTTGTTGGTACCAAAAGTGTGACACACGTTAGTGAGTCCACCTCTTGTTGGTACCACTCTAGAGCTAGTGTGAGACAACAGAGTGCAGTACCATGTTTTCAACGCGCATTCACCACGTAACATTAAGAGGGGCGCTGTTTTACACATCATTAAACGCTCGATAATAAATGAAGAGAGACGAGGAAGAGACGACAACACGATATCGTAAACTGTTAAAAAAAAGTGTTTTATAAATTATTTATTAATGATGATTAAATGAGTTTTATTCTGAAAAAAGTGAGGAAGCCTGGCTTCCCTTTGTCTCTGCCAGAAAACGCCATTGATAAATTATCAGTATTTTTTGTTTAATTTGCATTAAGTAGGAACTATGTTTTCTTAATTCGTTGCGCGGGGATATTTATTGGTGTTACAAAGACCAAGACACACGTGAGGCGTCAAGTAGCGTTATAACTCTGAAACAATTTAACACAACGTGCTCATCAAGTTTTACGCATTCTCATTTGCCTCTCGGTCCTGTGCAGCCAGTGAGGTACGTTACGTTTAAGGTTTTGTCATTTGTTTTCCACACGTTCGCAGTGTTTGCCGCAGGTTTACAACTTCTGCTGCGAGCTCCACGCGGAACGTATTCGCAACATATTCGTGCCCGCGTGGAACTGTCGTGCGTGGAAAAATACTCACCAAACCATTTTAATTGCACACTTTT
The DNA here is from genome assembly GCF_949316345.1 of Pungitius pungitius. Classification (NCBI taxonomy): domain Eukaryota; kingdom Metazoa; phylum Chordata; class Actinopteri; order Perciformes; family Gasterosteidae; genus Pungitius; species Pungitius pungitius. Next base: position 10,122,309 of record NC_084901.1, read on the forward strand.
TCAAGGGGGGGGGGGAGAGGAAATGGAGACATATAATATACGCTTTCAGCTATTTGTAATATTTCTGTGTAATGCCCTTCTTTGAGCGCTTACTTCTGTGCATTAATAGGTTCATTCTTTACCGCCTGTCGCCGAGGTTCCTCGTGAAAAATGTCAACACAACCCTTGGAAGACTGGAACTCTGACATCTGTGACTGCTTTGAGGACGCAAGTACTTGTAAGAGACCGTTTGTGTTGTGTTTGTATTGAAAGCCCCGCTTCTCATATGTACTGTAGAACCTTCTTTAGAAACTCCCCTCACCGTTTCCACCGCTCAATTGTTGTATCTTCTGTGTGTTTCAGGCTGCTATGGCTTCTGGTGCTGCCCATGCCTTGCCTCCACGGTTACGGTACGATCGGGAGAGAATCGTTGTCTCCCAATATGTGACGCGTGTTGCGTGGTCGCGTTCTTAGTCGCTAAGGTACCTCTGATTGTGCCTCCTTCAGCCCTGTCTCTAAGGGTTGCCATGCGACACAAATATGGCATTAAGGTATGATGATTTTTACCGACAAGTTGGATAAAGCAAAGTTGCTTTAAAGCTTCAGCTTTACATACGTTTTTCTTGGTTTTCTGCAGGGATCCATCTGTAGGGACCTTGGCGTTTCCTGTTGTTGCTCATGGTGCTCATGGTGTCAGATGCATCGGGAGTTGAAGCATCGCAATAAAGCACCCAATGTCGTCACTGTGGAGCAACCGAGCGTTTTGCAGTTGCAGCCCGCTCCAGGAATGATGGCTGCTTACCCCCCCAAAGCTGCCTTTGTGGACTATCCAGGAAGCTCAATCTGAGCTTTGTGGCCTCTCATTAGTCTGGTATGTTTTGTGAATGACATACTCAGCTCAGTTCAAGCTCCTCTTTGTTTGTATTTACTGGTGAAGATGAAGGATGATTGTTAATTCATATTTTTGATATGCGAGTCAAGTTATTTCAATTTTTCACCAAAGACCTTCCTGGATTCATTCCTAAACATTTCCCTCCGTTTTTGTGAGGTTTGTTTCAAGCCGGTTCACGAGAGCTTTGTGACCACTTTGATGCTACGGTCACCTGCAAGCGTTCTCTACTTTCATTTCTGCTGCCATTGTTGCATGGCCAATGCAAAGGATTTTGAAAGAGCTGTTAAATAAAGCTATAGTTCTGCTTGATGAATCCAACTTCTTCAGGTCTCTTCATTTTTTTCACAGTCTGTATGATAAAGCATCGTTTGTAATTACCAAGGAAATACTTACCAAGGTGCACAAAAACACTCATGACTTTCTGACACATGTTCCCTTGAAGTTGTTGACAGGAATTCCCTCACTCTGAAAACACATTGAGCAAAGCATGTTACTTTAATGAAAATAGTTAATTAAGAAGTTTGCTGTTGGTTGATTTCTCAACAATTTCTTCTTTTCTGTGTAAAATAAGGCCACCACATGTTATTTCTGAAGCTTAAAAAAGCATATGCTAGAGTTTTTTTAATCCTTGGAATCCATTTTGGGCGATATTTGCCTCCATTAAAAGAATAATTGCTGTAGAAAACGTGCCATGCCAGAAACACAAAGCAATGCTTTCACATGAAGACAAACACCTTCAACGATCCGAACATGTTTGCACAAAACAAAGCTTGTCTAATCTTTTGAACAGGTTTCATTCTCTGAGGGCATCAGCATGTCGTATTAAACCATTCTTTGAATTAAATAATGTCTTGACTTGGCGAAAAAAAAGGTGGAGCAGAAAAAAAGTCTTTTACCAACATCTGCTCATCTTCAGTCCCCTTTGACATGCAGAGACATAGTCAGTGTTCCTCATTACAACATCTACCATAAACGGGAAAGCTGAACCGTAAACAACATAATAAATAGCACAGGCATTTTTCTTTGTAAGAGATAATTGTAAGAATTCTTGAGGATGGGTTAATTGTCAGACATCTTATTACGGATGTATGCAGGATTCTTTGTACTTCACTAATGAACATCTAAAGATTTAAGGACCTGAACTGAAATAATTCAAATAATTTGTCATTTATTCACAACAAACACTCATTTCATTTGTCAAAACAGTCAGCAAGACAAACAAAATGTGCTCCAGCTGGCCAACATGACATGCACCCACTGTTGTAAATATTTGCCTTCATTATGATTTTTAGGTGCAAATTAGTACTACATTATTACATGCCACATATTTCGTTTGATATCTGGTTTACCCTTTGTGAGCCTGTGTGTTTGTATGTTTTATTAAATAATATTAACCTATATTTACACAGGGAAGGGTTGCCTAGCTCCAATGCTCCTACAAATTAACAATGTTTCTTGCATAACTGATATTAGTAAAGATACACACATGATGTGTGATCAATGGTGTTCATGCTACGTTTGCAATGAAATGGTAAAACAAAATGAAATGATATTTGGACAAATGAACACATGTTAAAAGCAATATAGTGTAGCATCTATTGGGAGCCACTGACAAATAAGAAGAGATTGGATGGAGATAAATGGCTTCATGTTTCTTGTGTTGCTGACTTGGTCTGAAGTAACTTTTTAGTGAAGTATAATATGAGTATTAGAGAATTTCTTATCATATAGTTCCATCAAGGAGTCTCTGTAATCAGAATGCAGTTCAGTAATGAAACATTCACATGAGTAAATAGGCTGCTTGACCCGGCAGCGCATTCAATCCCAAAAAGTTGAGGAAGAAGCTTCCTATATGACTTACAGGCACACGAACGTTCTTTCAGTGCACCACTTACTGCACTTCTACATCTAAATGTGCAGAAATGTCAATAATGTCTTTAACCTATGGAGATGAGTCCAGGTTGCGAAGCTGGTTTTATGGTGTGACTTTCACTTTCACATTTCCAAAAAGCTCTCTTGCACATGGTGCTCGTGTTATTTTTTTTTGAAGGAAAAACCTGATAATTGAGCATTTATGTTGTACAAATAATAGTATATATGACATTTCAGACTGCAGTATTTGTTGTATTTTGAAATGTCTGTGGTATACACCGTATGTACATGTTGTCCTATATTTACGTTTAGGGTATCGGTGACAGACACACATTGACATATTCATGCATACAAGTGCTGTATGTAGTGAAAATGTACAAAATACGTTTTTTTTCACCTGTACGGATGCTTCAGTGCAGAGAATGCCTAAAATCCTGAGAGTGTACACACATACACTGACAGTAATGTATACAGACATGTGCTCACATGTACACACACAGTAAACTTAGTCTCTCGGGACCAGTCGTCTATGATTACGTTGTGTCTGTGTCAACACAAATACACTCTCTCCCTGTGAGGTCTGTGTGTGTGTGTGTGTTCACTGAGGTGTTTCTCCAGCATGTGGGGAGGCTTCCACTCAAAGCTACAGGTTGCGGGATCAATAAGCGTAACTCTCTCACACACACACACACACACACACACACACACACACACACACACACACACACACACACACACACACACACACACACACACACCTCCAGTGTGTGAAACCCATAGTCTTCACGCCTCTTCTACCCCTGTTTATTTGTCTAGAGGTCTGGGAGGCTGTAGAGTGTCTGTCCCCCCACTCCCCGACTGCATTATTCTTCCTCCCACCTCCTCGCCCTCACTCACTCATTTCCCTCTCATGTGTTGGTTTTGTGTTTCAGCAAACATCTGTCTTCATCCATTGTTTGTTTATATTTGTCTTTGGATTTTTTCCGTTTGCATGACCACGCGTGTGGTGCCTTCATCTCCTTTCAATACGCGCCGTTCCGTCAGTGGCTGTTTAATTTCCCATGGGACAGGGGGAGTCAACAAAAGCACGGTCCCATTGATTACCCGCTGTTGATATTTGCAACAAGAGCGGTGTTTGCCTTCGCCGGTCGGAATCGTTGGCTGATGCCTATCACGTGCAAAAAAAGAAACAAGCGTGCAGGTGCTCTGGAACGCGCAGGCCTGGCTCCCACCGTAAATCACGTGGAATTAACTTTGCAAACAAGTTCAATCCGGTTCATGTCATTTAGGATGTTGAATGTGATCTCGTTGGGTATTCATCCGTCGGAAATAACTCAAGTCTCCCTGTTTGAGGTTATTTGGGTTAATACAACAGAACGTCATGTTTTCAGCTCTGTGGACCGAACTCGTCACAGAAAAATTTGGAATTCGGTCAAGTCAATACAAGTCATGTTCATTTATGAGGAGGTTTGAACAAACACAAGGACAGACGGAACAAAAGCAGAGAGTGCAAGAAGGGCCGAGTGCAATTCCCACGGGAAGCTAGTTTGTCCCCTTGAAGCTGGTGAACACATTATATGCTGTCATTGGGCCTGAATTTCAAAATAACCTTTCAGAGTATTGTGATTCAAGTGACAACCGAGGGGGAGGGGGGGTTGGAATAGGGCAAAAAAGTGCCAGAATGTGAAATTACAACTTATTTTGAGATGTTTTGCTTTTGATTATTTCCGATTAACGATGGCTGCAGCCTGAATCTTCATGAAGCCCAATTTACTACGTGAATAAGTTGTATATTACTACGACAGGGTGATATCTGATACCTATACTGCTCTCAGTACTCCATTCAGCACTTTGAGGTCGCCGTTCCCAGGAGTCGGAGCCCTCTTCCATCTTTTTTAATACAGTGATTACATTTTTTGTTTCTTCAAACCAAGAGCTCAAATAAGGTGTGCTCTGCATAGAAAGGTTTACTGTCAGGTGAGAGCGGCAGTAAATTTAGTTTATCTGCCAAAACAAGTTCTCAAGCTTTGCTTTGACTGATTTATGGAAGGACCTATTGTTCATCTTGGTTAAGAGTGTATGAGTCAATACCAAATTACAATCTACAATTCAGTTTCCTGACAACAGAACGACAGGAGAAACATAAAAAGACTTCAATGTGCACGGTTCTTTCTCCCGGTTAACCCGCTCCACTCCTTCTAGATCTGTAGAGCCGCAGGTAGCTGGTGTGCATCGATGTGGAGTAGATGTAGGAATAAGAGCTAATCATAACAGTTATGAATTTTCTCTTCTGGACTGCACCACTATGTAAGGTCACTCAATGTAGCCATCTTTTTACCTCACTTCACAGGCGTTGCGATTGATTCTGGGAAACTACTAATTTGCTGTTTCCACGACAGCACGCAGCGTTAACGACTGGAGTCCCGAGAGCATAGTGTTAGCCCCGTGGCCCCTGGCTGAGCCATTAAGTTCATGAGCTGTTTCGATTAGACACGTCTCCGCTGCCAGGACCTACTTAATCTTCATCCGATTAAGTAGAGTATCGTGAACAACGTGAACCTTGCACTCGGACAGCACGGTGGCGCCTGCGGCATGTCGCTCTGCAGTGAATCGAGTCGGTCTACGCATAGGAAGACGAGAGATGATTCTGTTTGAGGGTCTTTATGCCACTGAATTGGTAGCCAATCACTTCAGTCCCAGCTGCTGAAGAAACATTTTGAGGAAAAGGGTGAAAGAGAAATGCATCTTTGCGTGGAAGCCGAGGATTACATTATTACAGCAGTAAAGTATCTGATTTGAATCTGAGCACTTAATCTCTTTTGGACGCAATTTTTTTTTCTGGGCACTATTTACTATTCTCTACCCTTGGGACAGGGCCGACTGCTGGGCCTGAGAGCGCCGTAGAGGTCCTGCCAAATTGTTAAATTCCAAGAAAAAAACGTTCGTGTTTACTTTTACTCAAGAAATCAAAAGGAATTGTGTTTTTTCGTTACAAATGGCGAGTGTGGAGTTTGTAAAACGTCAACATTTATCATGGGGTCTGAAATGAAAAGCACTATTCAGATGCAATACATACATTTCACCTCTAAGGCCCAGGTGTTTCGTCTAAAATATCTCTCTTGCCAATCCCCTAATCCTGCAGTCCGCCCTGTGACTTAGACCACATAATGAGATACTAAGTGATGTCGCAAATACAATATGCTATGTCAGGGCAACTCAAAATTTGAGTGTTTTTTAGTACATTAAATTCACATTTATAATTTTTGGGGAAATTGTGGTTTTTGGATTCTTCCCAAAACGTAAAAGGACAGTTCATAATTCTGCTGGCAAAATGTTGACCTATTTCCTCTTAAATCTCTCCTTTCTTCAATTTCTACCCTTCCTTGCTTAGAATTGTCTTCTCCACCCCCCTTCTCCATCTCTTCACTGCTTCTCCTCTCCTTCTTCGTCGTCCTCTCCTCTCTCAGCTGACTCCTTTCCTTTTCTCTGCCTCTCCATCCTCACTTTTTTCCAATCCTCTAAACTCCCCCTTGCTTGATTCATATTTGATGACATCACCGCGGTGCAGGATAATCGTTGTACAGTTGTCACGTCACGTGGAGATATGCGTTGTCATTGTGCTCGTTAAAAATTAAAACCGCCCTTTACAGGGATTATGCTGAACCAAAGTGTTGCGTTAAGGGAACTCTTGTGATGTGTTACTAATGCCCAGTCATAGAGGAAGAAGCACAAGTTTTCTCTTCACTTCGTGACATAAATAGATGAGTGAAACACACAGAGCGCAGGCGTCCAAGGTTTTGCAGGATCTCTATGGAAACTGCTTTATTTTGCTTCCTGTTATACACATGTGAAGAAATATCTTACTTGCACTTAAAAGTTGAAACATTTTTATTTTTCAGTCTAATTTCAGTTTTCTCACATGAGATAAGTCCAGCTAAATATTGAGGAATAAAACAATACAAATAACAGTAAACCAGGGGAGTGTTGAGTCACAGATTCCATTAGACCTTCTATGTTTTAAAACATGACATTTGGTTATATGTGTGACACTTTCAGTCACATCCCTCTGTGCATTTTCCTTCTCATTCATTTTTGCTAAACAGAAAGGAAATATGAAAAATATAAAGCAACATTTGTGTGCAACACCTTCCCACAAAAACGAAGCGAGAATAGCTCAGATTGTCGGATATTAACCTGGTGGTGGACATATCTCTAGTAAAACCTGCTTAATTAGGTCTCTTTGTTACATAACTAATGCATGAAAACACACATTTAGAGAATTTGTCCTTATTGGGCTAAACCTTCTGTCAGACTGTAAAAGAATTTACCTTCGTGGTTGTCATTTGGCTCCAACCCACAACTGTACAGGTGTAATTACCTTCTACATGTGTACAGTTTTATAGTCCATCCAACATCCACCTGTCCAATCCTCAGTCAGGGCAAATCTAGCCTGTGTTTGTTGGCCAATAAAAAATAAACATTCAGTAGCTTAATGAAGGAGAAAGAACAGCTGGAATAAATGCTGCAAAGTCTGTCTTGATGTTTGGGAAATCAGACGGAAGAGTTTGTCCTCTAAGGTGTGTTCACAAACAAGTCCATGAAATGAACCTGTATTCGTCATCATTGAGAATCAGCTGAGTTCGCAACAACAGGAACAATCAGGAAAAGACCAGATAAAGACAACTTTTATCTATTATAAATAAAGTTAAGTACAGTGAGAAACCATGCTGTTTAACTCCAGTGGGAGATCCTGTCCAAAACAGTCCAAAGAAGAGCGTTTTAAATCTTTCCTTCAAAAGTTCATCACTTTAAATGTTGTTGCTGCAAGGAACAAATGGGCGTCACTATCTCCTATTAATTCAGGATGGTGCACCTTGTGGTGAAAGAGATAACAATGAAAGCGTTGAACCTCTTTTCCATTGAGGATTTGACCAGCTCGTATCACCATCTTCAGATACTTACTTAGACTTATACTCACTAAAGACAATATAATATGGAAATGGGTAGGGAAAGAGACGGGTATGAAGTGTAAACAACACAAATGTGCCATCCGCTCTTTCACATTTTTTGTGATCATTTATATAATCCCTGATATGGCTGCTGGAGAACACTCTCCCAGGACGTCCTGTGGACAAGTAATGAATTACAGGTCCTTAAAAAGGAAATATAAAGAAACGTTGTGCACTGCTTTTCACCAACACTGGGACATGAAGGATTTCAAACTTTTTAAGAAGGCTGTGCTCACTTCTAGTATTTCTGTATTTTACAGCAACTTCAATGCTTCTTTGCTTTTGTTGTTTGCACAGTGTTGAATATGCAGAGCCAAAGTCCATTGATTCTTTCAGTTATTTCATTAACAGCTTGACTAAGATGCCTCCTGTTGGTGTTTATTTAGAGAGCTAAATGATCAACACCAATGGGAAGGATATTAAGGAGTTATTTAACCTGAAATGTTTAATTTGATGACGCTAAAATAGTTCAGTGTAATGTTTACTCTATTTAGAGATAAGTTAACTCTAAAATGTCAAAACTTGGGCATTAGTGAATTCCGATATAGCATCGAACTGAACTCTTCGTTACTTTAATTGCAACATGTGTGCAGGGATTTAATAAATTAATAGTCATTTCATCATTTGACTTTATGGTGAACATGCCAAATGTCAGCCAGCCCAACCTAAAGAAATACAGGTGGCTTTAGTCACACCTAAACACACACACACACAGGCACACACGTACACACACAACCGTACGTGCTCCTAATTGGGTGTCCTAATTCATGCCAACAGGCTCTCTCCGTTGACAGACAGTGGCAGCATGCATGCACGTCTTTGCAGCGGCGTACGGCAGGAGCCATCTGTCCTGTAAGAGAAAGAATGGTGTAGATTATGCTGTCCAAAGAGAGGGGAGGGAGAGAGAGAGGGAGAGAGAGAGAGAGAGAGAGAGAGAGAGAGAGAGAGAGAGAGAGAGAGAGAGAGAGAGAGAGAGAGAGAGAGCGCATTACGCACACCCTGATCCTCTCCACGCAGAACCAGTGTGGCGCGGGGACAGGCGCGGCAGCCCTCAGAAATTGGGGAGATTTCGCCCAAGGATTCTGTCTACAGATTAATCACCTTCATGTCGACTGTGTTGGATACTAACCCGCCGATGCTATGGTTACCTTTATTACGGTAGGAACTCCTTTACTCGGTTATCGTACGGCGCTTCGCAGAGCAGTATTTTCTTGGGTGATTCGGACGCGGTTGGAGTGACAGAAGCTGAACCGAAGTCTTCAGCGTGTACAGCTGATTGGAGTTGGATTAAAAAAGAAATGCACCAAATTGTGCAATGGAGAGCTGCTGGGTGGCTTTCAAAAGTTTAGGAAATTGCCGGATTTTTGCACTGCAGCGGTGTCTGAATTGGTTCGAAGTTCTCCAGATTAAATATTTACTTTTTGTACAGCAGAGGAGTTGCATGACGCATCCAGAAACTAATGTCTTACTCTAAACTGATCGTGGGTGGGTTTATGTAAGAAAAAAAAAGAAAAAAACCCCAGTGCGGACAAATTCCCTCTTTATTATTCTCTCTCTCTCTCTCTCTCTCTCTCTCTCTCTCTCTCTCTCTCCCTCTCTCTGTCTCTCAGGTAGACAAAGGGTTGGGTCTGGCTTGCTTACGCACACACACCTTGGAAGTTTGTTTCCACGTGCACTGGGAAGTCTTGCTCGTTACAAAGGGGATTGCGCACGGGAACGTGTCCGTTCAGCTGCCATCTGCCGAATAACCGACGCGCTGGTCGTTCCCCGTTGTGCTCGCTGTTAGCTGGAGTGAAAGCTGAGCTTTCACAGATGACTCCCGACACGACACGAAAGCCTTCGTTCCTTTCCTTGCCCCCGTGCGGGTAATTGTTTGTGTGCACGATGAGGAGAGTAAACTTCCTCTCCGTGCGCAGTGGTCCTAGTCGACGTCTTCTGAGTTCTCAAACGTTGTCTTTTTCTACTAATGCAACTAAATAGTTGATTTATTTTGTACAAGTTAATGTCAAGGTGTTATTGAAAAAAATGTTTTCCAGTTGTTTACTTTTTTTTTTACTATGTGCCCAGTCTGTTACATGGAGACAGAGCTGCAGTATGATCAGCAGATATGTGTATGTCCAGTGATGTCACTATTCCACAATCAACATAAATAGCAAAAGTGAGATAGTTCTTCCTATAGTGACTAATAAAAGGGATAATGAAAGATCAATATCTGCTAAATATATCCAATCTAGCTATTCAACAATCAAAAAATCTTGACCACAGGAGTAAGGCTCCATCAAACGTGACTACAGGGAGGAGTGTAGTCCTTCTGTGGTTCCAGTGACTTGCCATGTTGCGACGGTGCAATGTGGTCAGGGCAGGAAGCTAAGCTCCTCAGGCCGGAGGATGAGGAGGGCGTGGCCTGTGCCGATGATGCCTCAATCACCTTCAGCCCGGGGGACGCTCTAAAGGGCACAAAACCGAGCCAGAACCAACTTCCAGCAGGAATATCCTGTACTCATCCCAAAAATATATATGAATGCTTCACGCCGTTCAACACGTTTGCCGGCTACAATGTCCACTGATCCGTTTGAAAATGATCCAAACATAACTCCAACAAGTCACTAAATATGTTACAGATGAGTGGATGTTTTTTAATCAAAGCTAGTCCAGGTGACGCTGAATACGCTGAGGATCATTCTCAGACAAATCCAAGCCTATGAATCATCTTCATATCTCATCAACTTTAGGAAATGAATCCATATTTTTCTTTTAGCGAGATACGCGCATCGGCATTTGTACGCGCATTACAAGCAATTTCAGCACCTTCCATGCAGGTTTATGGGTAAGGGAGTTTCTCAGCCAATTGTTACACCTTACACTACCCATTTTGGCTACTGAGGGGCTAAGGGAGCTGTTGCTCTTTTCCGCGTGATGTTAATCGGATCCAATAGGATCAGACAACCAAAAAAAATGGCTGAACCCTGCGATTCGGCCAAGCGAGCCCGACTGAAAGAAATCCAGATTTTCAGTCCTAGCGTTTGCACTAAATCCTCCTTTACAGTAGTTCGGCTTCATTTCATCAAGGTGAAACTTTCCATGCTTACTGCCCACACACTGGGCTATCACGTAGATGTGTTTTAGCCTGGTATCTACATGTTCATAGGGATTATCGAGCTGTTACGGATCTTTTTTTAGGGTTTAAAGTTTTTTTTTGCCATGTTCATTTATTTCTTCACTAGTAACATATAAACTGATTTTTACACACTCACAGGAATCCCCCTTTTTTACGTGACAAAAAATATTGTCCAGATAGCCAAAGTGGTTTGAGAGTAATTACACTTTTAATCAGGACTGTGCCATTTTCGGAGCAGAGGCCACAAAACCGCCTAGGGACCTTTCAGAGCGACTGCTCTTGTCTCCGGAAAAAGTGCCATGATTAAAATTGAATTCAGGACTCTCCCACAAAGCTATACATGCTGAGTTTACCAGTGTGTGTGTGTGTGTGTCGGAGAGTGTGGAGTTGCCAGAGCAGCTGTTGCATAGGCGGATTTGACGCGAAGCCTATCCTGACATGCCGGCAGACAGAAGGACGAGATTAGGACGGAGGCAAGGAAGCAAGAGAGGGGGCCGGTTCCATTCAAGGAACTCCCTGACTCCAAAAAAATGGCCTTCCGGGCGAGCTTGTGAAAAGCTGTCTGCTACATTTGCGGGCTGTTGCGTGCATAGTATATCTCTGAGTGTGGTGCAGCTGTGAGAAGTTGAACAACTTTTATTTTACCACAGAGAAAAAAGAGAAAAGTCAGCAGCGAGGAGTGTGAACAAAGTAGTGCTTGGGCTCATGTGACGAACATTTAGGACATGAGGCTGTAATGGGGCCACGAAAGTGGTGAAAAAAACGGAGAATGTTACAATGGAGAGTTGCTCTTGTCCCTTTTGGCTGTGCATTCCAACCTTTCTGAGTGAATCCAACTCCTCGCCTCCCTTCTGCCTCACTTTCCCTCCTCGTACCCGTTTCATTTGTTGCCCAAATTCATTTAATTAGTCTGGCAAAAACCAGATGACATGATTAAACAAACTCGATCTTACCCCTGAAGGTTTTAGAAACACGTGCCGGATTCAATCGACACAAAAACAAAAATATTGAGTGACGACGCCTGGATCTCTGGGAAAACGTGCTTTCTCATGTTAAATATGGGTTTGAATAGCAGCTGATGGACTGATGTAACTTCTCCTGGTCATCAGCTCTCAAAACATAAAAAGCGGTATTTTCGGACTGTCCTCAACTTTGTAAGGTAAAGAAAGACCCGTAAAGTTGGGCTCTGGTCTCCTTCTAGACTTTTCGGAGCTTAACGAAAGCATCACCGAGGGTAAGAATTCATGTTGGAATTATGTATTTCATCAAAAATATGCTACACAGTCATATTTCAACCTCATAAGAGGCCGGTCAATCCAATCTTTCTCCATGGCTTGGCTGAGGAACGTTACTTCCTCGGCCAACGTTACTTACTCGGTGTACCTAATTGGCTCCTTACTATTCTTTTAGTTTATCTTATCCTTTAGCTGAAAGTTGCAAACCAGACACCTGTGATCCAGGGATCATGTGGGTTTCGATTTAAATCCTAGCTCACTTTTATAATCTAGCCACATCTGTGCTGCATTTGTCAACATCTGGTTTGATAAGCCCACATCATGAAGTCATGAGCTTTGAAAAAATGTTTTTTTTTCCATTTGAAATGAAAATATGTGAAGAGGAAATTGGTGGGTTATACTACTAATTAAATTTAGGAATTATCCAATTTCCACCGCTTGCTACTTGTGTTTTGTACAATTAGAACCAGAGAGTGGCTGATGTCTACCCGAAAACTCTGCAACTCTAAAAGCACTTGAAAAAAAAACTGTCCCTCTCAGGTTGTTTGTGTTTTTCGAGACATTGAAGGGTTTTGTAACGAAAGTCAAGTGGAGCTCAAGTACTTTTCTAATAGATTTGCGTCAAACGTGGTTGACGCAAATCTATTAGAGAAAGACTGCTGGGGTCAAGCCCCTGAAGTGTCTGTGGGGCCTTACAGGTCAGTGTGTATAGATGAGTAACGTCTGCATAGATTCTGGGTACCTGAATTCTTTGAAGCAAATCCAAGTAAAGTGACGCAAGAAAATGTGACGCTTCATTACAAAACTTGTTTGGGAACAAGTTTGGATTTCTCTCCCACACTTCCCCCGCCGATTCTATGTGGATCAAGCTGTTACCGCTGATTCTATATGTTTCACGGTTTCACTGCTCTGAGATGGTTTACACTTTTAGCCCAATGTTTATACACAGCACATTCTTACTCAAGCTGTGAGGGCTTTGGATTGGACATCCTGTGCTCAGTGGAAACAAAGCAGTGCGAAGGAGCAGAGATGCGCACTCGCACACACGCTGAACGACATGAACGGAATCATTTGTTTAACCTGTCACCTGTGTACACAAGTAAAATCCTTACCTGAAATTCTAGTGCAGAAGTTCCTCGCCTCAACTTTCCCACAACTCCAGGAGACACAGCAGAGAGAGATCATGTGGTCTATCACGTGGTCCCTAGGTGAGGCTCCCCAGCAGTTCAGTCATGTGACGGCTCAGCCCTCCTCTCTCTGCCCTCTTGGACCTGGTGATCTGCCCCCCTGTCTCAACCAATGTCTTTATCTCCCTCAGATTCCCTGTCTGGGATCTTTATGTTGTTCTTCTTGCTCTTTACATTCTCCATCTCTGACCCCCCCCCCCCCAAACGCCTCCTCATTAGAGGTAAACTCGCTGACCTCCTGATAACATACCGATGGCGGCCCAGCTGATGATTGATAGGCAGTTTGACCCAACGGAATTAGATGTACTATCATTCACTTTCTAATCAGCCTTAACTTGGCAGACATCTCAAGCTCAGATTTGGCCTTTGTTTTCGCTGAATCGTAGCTTTGTCCCTGTCGACCTGTAGGCTAAAAATAAATATATGGAAAGCAGGCGGCTGATCAAATTGACTACTTCTCCTTTGCATTTGACATTCGGCATTAGGGCGTAATTTTAAAGTCTTTCATTAAGAAGGCCAGCAGTGTGCCTGGGTGTCCACTGGACACGGTGGAGGTGGTGGGTGACAGGAGGATTATGACTAAGCTATCATCCCTGTTGAGCAACACCACCCAACCCCATGATGGACGTCCCCGCAAGCTCTGTACAGCTCCTTCAGCCGGCGGCTGATTGTGCCCCGGTGTGTGAAGGAGAGGAACCGCAAGGTCCTTCCTTCCTGCTTCTGTCAGGCTGCACAACCAACTGTGCACCCAGTGAACCACGTTAAATCACTGAAAACATCACCAAAGAACACTAAAACGTATGCGCAATGAAGACGACAATGTGCAAATACAACTGTGCTATGTGTACATATGCTGTACATATATTTATTTAGTTCTTAGTATATTAAGCTACGTGGCCTTTTGACTCGTTTTTTAATTTGAGTCTTTTTTCATCATTATCTTTATACGGCTGCTCTTTTTATTACCATGTACCTTGTGTCCACTTTGCTGTCGCGATCCTGTGAATTTCCACACTGTGGGAATAATAAAGGAATATCTTATCTTATATATTTGATAAATGACATACTAGCAGGTAGCTAACAGAGCCTATATCACAATCATATCATAAGTCATTTATTTATCACATGTAGTGGAATAACTTATTTTACTCCAAGACATTTAGGAGAAACACAAAGAACCTCAATTTGATACTTTAAGCTGTCACTAAATGTACGTAGTTCCTTTACTGCTGTTGCACTTGAATACTGTACCATGAACGTGGTTTATGCACATATTTCCATAACATTTGGTAGAAGAATCAGCCTCATCCAATGATCTCTTGCATTATATTGAGTGATTTATCAGATTAGGATGTACAGCCAGGGAGGCGATTGGCGTTTCCTAATTAGAGTGATGAAATTACAACCAGTCAAGTCAAATTTACTCAAGATGTGTGTGTTTCGACAGAGATTCACACAAAGTGACTTCTTCCTACTGTACAAAACAAAGACCCATTTTCTAAGTTTTTGTGACATGGAGGTATCGTTTTGGCCACATGGTTTTACTGTCTTTCCCCGCTCTTACACCTCCATGATAAAAAAAAGGTAAAAAGCGGCACTGTGTTCAAAGCTTTTGTGTGTCCTCCTTGCTTCACACACGAATACTTCACAGTGATGGATTCCCTTTTTTCAACAACAGCTCGTAATGCTGCACTGAAAGGTACAGCTTCAGCGTGTCTCAGGAAGGTTTGCCTTGAACCAGCTGCCGTTTAAAGCCAGCTTAAATACACCGGTAGTGGCCATCTTTGTTTTCTTCCTATAGTTAGCAATGCCTATGTGTGACAGCTGTATGGGTTGACCGGTCAGGTTGGTGGACACCTTTGATATTGGAGCTGACAGATGCTCAGAAAACCTGAGGGGGAAATCACTCACTCACACAAACATGCACAAACCCAATCCCAGTTTTCATTTGGTTAAACTCTGACCCTAACATGAAACTAATCCTAACATCAATGCTTGCCCTGAAGATACACAGCCCTAACCTAAACATGACCCTCTAAGAGGTGAGGATTGCAGTAAAAAAATATCCACGGGGGGGGGGGGGGTCTCACATCACACATTGCTTTGGTCCCTTCTAAACCATTCGTCCTCAAAATAGCAAGATGCTTTTTTTAGAAAATGATGTTAAATCCTCAACAATGGAAATACAGAACATTTCACTTGCAGTTTATCTTCACGGCAGGATTGTTCACACCTGGCGTGAAATTCAGGCTATAGACCCCGAGATGGGTAATCAAATTTAAAAGGCTTCATTGGCGTGATCTTAATCAGAGGGCTAAAACTTGGTATTAATAGTTAAATCAATAATGTTTTATATATCACCACCTTCATGCAATTTTGTCAAATGTTGTGATGATAATACACCTGATATCCTGCCGCTTTGGTGCGCTCTGATAATCGTAGAGCTTTGTGTGAAGGTGTGGGTATGGTGGATGGATAGCAAAGGTATTTTAGTAAAAAACAATCGAATTGCTCTGCATTGTGAGGTCGGTAGGGGCTTCCTGTTGTTCTAGAGGATGGATTTTGTCGTATTCCTTGCTCCTATGGACTAAACCACCATCTTTTCCTAACACTAACCCAGTGGTTAAGTTGCCTAAGCTTAACCAAGTGGTTAGGTTAAGCCTAATCAAGTGGTTAGATTGCATTAGAAAACACACAAAGTAAAGAAGAAAGACGTTTTATTTACAACCAAGCATGTAAGGAATGGAAACTTCCCAGACACGTCCTGAAGGGACGCTGGAGGGGAACCCAAACAAGTCTTGGGCCACTGACCAGTCGTTGGTATTTGACGAGCCCAGACTGAAAACATGTGGGCGCTAGTTTTTTTCCGAATTTAAGAATCAGTGTTGCATCGGCATAGAGTCTGGAGTCCTGATGTTGTTTCCCAGATCAGATTTGAACTGAATTCCTAGAGAAGCCTTTGATCATATTGCATTTGTTGACCTTTTGATGAATGGCTTCCTTTTTCAAAGTTCTGTAGCACTATAGATACTATAGAAATTTCACCAAATTGTTTAGTTTCTATCAAAGAAATGCCTGAATAGCCTGAAGCAACAGGGCAGGATGTAAAAGTCACCCAACTAGTTGGGCCTCATTGTTGTATCTTTCTGCTCAGCACTGAACTCACACAAGTCTTGTTAAAAAACACAGTATTACATCAATACATGGCATTGTTGCAAAACACAACTTCCCTTTGCCACAGCGCGTGTGGGTGGACCGCAGTAGTTGGATAATTACATCTAAAGCATGCAAAATATGGTGGAACTAGAAAAAGCACAACCTCCTTTGGTACTAGAAGTTGACTTCGTGAGACAAATAGAGCTGATCACTTGGGGTAAATCAGTGATGTCATCAAACACTGCCTAAAGATATTCCAGAACTACACCAGCTTGAAGATGCTTCATCCCAAACGTTGGAACCGATGTACTTGTGCTGACATGAAGCGCATTTTAGTTGCAGCCCTGAGGCGACGTGCACACCTTACTATGCTATTTGCAAGAAATAGTGATAAAACATTGAAAGCAATGCACCTCAACAGTAGAGTGGACAGCATCTCATTTTCTTTATTGTTTTTTTGGGGTATCTAAATATAAAAAAATCAGCTTTTGGCAATTCTAAACCTGGTTTGGTGTGGATCTGCATTTGTTTCCCACTTCTAGTTCAATTTTCAATTCAAAAATTAATATTTTGTTTGTACAAGATTGTCACGTGTTTTAAAAGGTTACCCATCGCATCAAATACGTTTAGACACAAACCGCTGAAACCTTTTTGTATCCATCAGAATAGTTGGATGAATCAAAACCAACGTAAATGCAAATGTTAACAACCAAGATGGGATCAGTTAATCCGATCTGTCGTTCATTCCTCTCCTAACACGGAGCCCTTTCTAGATGTAGACTTTAAAGACAGATGGTGCACAGGTGGTTTCTAATGTAAGTTGTTTACTAAACATCAACATGTCAAACGTTGCTTCTGGTCCTATCAAATCCTCCTTTGATAGGCTGCCTGCTTATGGTCTGTTTCACTCTAAATAGGATAATAATTTACTAAATAAAACAATTGCAATGTCTATAAAGACAATGTTTTCTCTATGTATTTTTTTTCGCCAACATCTCTATAATCGCACTTCTTTTGCCATGGAGCTGAAGTCACTTCGGAGTTGACTTCTCAGAGCCCAACATTGTGGTCAATTCTTTTGTTACAATTATTATTGTCGAAGCAAGATTTGTCAACCCACATGTTTTATTGGGAGAGCTTCGTCACTGTTTGTGTGTCAGTGTGGAAATAAGTGCATCCCCTCTCATAAAGTCATTACTCAGAGTAAAGTCGGAGATATGGCCGCAGGAACATCGCGCTGGAGTTAATATTAAATTGACACTTTGCGCTTGACTGCAGCTTTTTGTTTTCATTGTGTTTTGTTTTGTAATTCTAATACTGCTGCTATGAAATACAGAAAACAGTGCGTTCACAGGCTAAGCCCCTCGTATCTTTCATCAACGCCTTGTCAACACTATTTGACATTACAATAGAATACTTTACTGATTGCAGATGCTGCTTAGAGTATTTCAGGAAGAGAACAAAGACTTTTAATAAAGCAGATCTACGGCCAAATAGTTGGCAGGCCGATCAGCGTGCCACTGCTGTCAGAGATCAAACCATGATGGATGGCACCAAACTGAAACAAATTCACAGAGCAGTACTGTATTCTGTGGTATTGACCAGTAATGTGGGATGGTTGTGTACTGGTGTCTTGCATTGAGAGCTGAGACATTTGATGGCCAGTAATTTGAGCTGCAGCATGAAGACTTTGAATCTTTCGGTAGGAGCCAGAAAACTCTGTTGTCCTATTTGGTTGGACTGGAATGACAAATGGACATTTGTCCCGACCAACAGCAAATACATTGTTCTTTTCTGTTGAAAATGTAAATCTCCCTCAGATGTAAATTCTCCCATTAAAATCTGGACTCATCCTCAGACCGCTGATCACAAAATGTTTGTTTTCCTGAAGTATGGAGGGATTTTTCACGGTTTACAGTGTAAACACCAGTACAGAGATGCAAAGTACAAAAGACACTATGGCTGTTGGAGGGATGATGACCTCAGCTAAAACTAGCTTGGAACATTTTCTCAGACCAACAGAACAAAAAGTTAACAATTAAAGTGTTAAACAGCCGTTTAATTCAGGGCCTGTCCTTCAACCATGGTATACATACACAGGGGAAAAAGTCATTCTCGAACCCTGTCAGATGAGGAATAGTGCCTGAGATTATGGAACAGCAGAAGAGATCCTATCGTTGATTAATCCATCAAGACATCCTTACAACGGCCCATAATTGTCTGCTGCTGTTGTTTTACGCTTTTCTAATTTCAGTGCAGTTCCTTCGTTTTTTGCTGAAGGGAGGGCCGGTCATTGTGTAAATGACTCTTTCGATCCTTGTCTAATCTTCCATGCTTTGAGAACTAATTAATGCTAATCACACAAAGAAAGGACATTTATCTCCCACTGTGCATCAGGTGATGATGGCCCCGCGGGAATTAAACAACAACAAAACAATAACACTTTCTCAAAACAGCTGTTTTTCCGTCTGCTATGTCTATTGCTGCCGATCGCTGTCCACCTACTCTTAACTGGCCCCCTGCAGGTAGGGGCCGAAGGTGATGACACAGCTGGGTGCGTCCTCCAGACGCTACTCCGAGAGACAGTGCAGGGGCAGGGGACAATCAGCACACTTAAATAGTTTTGGCAAACAACTAACAGAACTACACACACACAACTCACTTTGTTGTTAAAGTTGTTCCATGGCTTTTATTTGGGCTTCAAAACACTACGAAATAGACCCTAAATTCAAATTTGCATCTGGACAAGAGTTGCACACCACAAGGGTTTTTGACTCCAAAACTTTTGAAACATTTAAAGTGCCTCCTAATTTAGGTATTCTACTGTTCACTGCATTCACTTCATTATGCAGAAATACAGTCAGCTTTAGCAAGGCTCTTCTTGGGCTCCCAAGCAGTTTCCCCACTTTTCCAGGTTGGTAATCCAGCCCAGATCCCCTAGACCAGAGTTCACTACCTGGCGTACTGCGATCCGGATCCGGACCCAGAACCTGTGATTTAAAACCTGAAAAACCGGTGCAGCTTCGGTCGTCTTGGCGGTCGTGGCTTAAAGCACAGACCAATTGCATTTGAGTTAAACCCTCCCACGTGGTACCAACCAAGTGTGTGCATTCAAAGCAGCATCATTTCGTCTCAACGTTGCAGACACATTAGAAGAAGAGGAAAGATAGCGAAATTTGAACATGCACAATTTTCCCATTTGATTTATTTTCTCTTTATTTTGAAATGCAGCGCTACTTTTGTTTTGTTTACCAGAGAACATTATTTATTTTTGCAGTCATTCATGTATGTTTTGGTTCTGTGGTACGTGACAATAAATATTATCAGTTTTTGAATCATCCTGAATTCATTTGATTTGTCCGTCGTGTATTGATTAAATGCAGATGTTGATACAACCCTATTTCCTTGTATTTAATCACATTAAATTACATTACGATATTTCAGACCTTTGTTTTTAAAAATGGTCTCTAACTGGACCTCTTTTCATTTGAGTTCAATACCCCTGCCCTAGACTACACACACACACACACACACACACACACAGAAGCAAGGCCAAAGCCACGGTTGAGCTGTCCACGGTCTATTCCTGTGTCTGTGATTCTATTAGGGTTGGCACTGGATTAGCTTTCCTGATCCCAGCGGTTGATTTGGGTTGGTTATTACGCCCCCCTCTCTCTCCCTGTGGAATATTGAGCATTTCTCAAAGTTTGGGCCTGATGTGAAGAAAAGTGGAGGGACGGCCTTTCAACCGACACATGTTAAGACTAAAAGTGCCGTCCCTGGGGGAAAGGGCGCAAATATCTGCCCAGTGTGTGTTTGAGTGTGTCCACCTAGTCAGAGTGTGCTGATGGAAATCAGTAAACAGTAAAAACAGTGCGGCTGGTCCTGCTGTGTCTGTCTGACCTGTTCTGTTAGAAGGGGACTGGTGGGGCCGCCCTCTCTTTTACACCAGGACTCGTACATCCAATAGACCGGCCAGGGACAGGCATGTACCACTGAGGGAGCCTGCCAGCTCGTGGCCTCTCAGTGGCACATGGGAAACTTTTTCTGAATATTTGATTGAGACTTACGGTCAGTGTGCAGCATTTAAGGGGGTTTATTGGGAGAAATGAAATATAGTGTTATAAAGTGTGCTCTCTTAAGTGTATAATCTAAACCACGTTTATAGAGGGGCCCAGAAAGGAACAGACACTGACTCCAACACGTGGGAAAAGTTTCAGTTTCAGATAAAGCCAAATCCTGCACACTGGACCTTTAGGGATTTACCTTTAAGGGATATTCAACCAAATATAAGTCAATGTACTAGTGATCCATATACTGTATATACACACACACTTACATAAATATATATATATATATATATATATATACTTACATACATGCACACTCACATGCAGGCATACATATAGACATTTATACATTTATACTAAGGGGAAATACATAATTAAGCAAATTCAGTTTCAGCTTTGATTGGGGCCATTATCTTCAGTCTCTCGCAATGCAAAACGTAGAACACAAATTACGGTTGCTACAAATGACTAAATCTACATCTCTGTGAGCAGGAAGAACTAAATGGTTTCCTAGTATTGCCAAACTCCTCTAGACAACATTTAAGGTGTCCTAGAGTTTTCGTATTACTCTTAGTGTCAGTATATCTATGAGGCAGGCACACATGTTGGATACATTTCCTTTTGCAAAGCCGACTTTTCTATACATATATATGTTGGGGGAACATCTGTATAGCTTTAATAAGGATTACAGAAATTGAGGGGAAAAAGAGAGGGAATGACATGACTAAGGGAAACGTTGGATTGTGTCTAAAATCCCTGAGCCAAAGCCAAATGCCCGTTAAGGCCCCGATCAAACAAAGATCACATACAATATATGACTCTTTGTGAAGGAAGTTAACTGTGAATTAATTCTGAGTTTTGAGAAGTTTGTATTTCTTTTCATGTTGTAGATGAGTGGGATAATGTCAATGCCATGCCCATGCACAATAACAAAGAGAAGTCCTGCTGACATTTCCCTGTGGCGCCACCAGAGGTCAAGAACTCCACAGGGTGCCTTTTTACCACCTTCAATGACCAGCAAGGTCTGTGCTACTCATGTGAAAGTTCAAGTGTTAAAGTCCAAAACTCTTAGTTACAAATCATTGCCATTTGAAGGTCGTTTTCTCTGAGTTGACCAAGTCGACTGACTCTTAGTTTTGTATTTCATGGGCTTGAGTTAAACCAGTCATGGGCATAGAGCAGAGGTGTCAAACTCATTATAGGTTTGGGCCAAATACTGCCCACTTTGAACTCAAGTGGGCCAGACCATTGAAAATCTGTTCGCCCGAATAATAATAATTACGAGCAGTAGCTGTAACCAAACGGAACAACAGCGCTGCATACCGGCAGCTCAGAAACTAATCGATATTACAAAAAGAAACACAACCAGCCTCTCGTCTGTCAGAAGCAAAAGTGCATGCGTGGTGACCTGATGTGCATGCGCTCACTCACAGACCCCCAGTGGACTTTTTAGGAATTCCAGCTACTTTTATAAAAATGCAATATACAGTATGTGTTTCTGTAATTCTTACATTTAGCAAAGTCATCCGGCGGGACGCACTGGGCCCCCTCAGAGGGCTGGAGTTTGACACATTTGACACATTGAGCATGATTTTTTTTTTCCAGGCTGCAGGAAGAATACGTTTGTTTGATACTTTGTGGCTTTTTGCTGACGAATGGACTGACAGAGAGTTTCCAGCTATAAAAGTCCATTGTCCTGTCAGGACCTTTGGATTACTCACCAACACAATACAAACTGGGATTCCACTACAACACCATCTACAGCTTAGAAACAACAGAAAGTCAAACCAATGACTGTACTCCAGTCTATCTACCCCTAAATACACCCATTACTGTACAAAGTCTCAATGGACGCTTAAGGGTCAAATGGAAGTCATGTTTGAAACACTGTCAACTATGTATGAATACCCAGAGGAATAAATAAACTCTGACTGATGGCCTTTAGAGTTTACTTGATTTACAATTTGTGTAATAAGTTTCCTGCACTGGGAGAACCAACAGGGGTATTCTCTCTTTCTTCTCTCCCTTGGATTATGTCATTAGACTTACTGCACGGTGTGTGTTCCAGTATGTTTCTTTCAGGTGAAGGAATATACTCTTCAACTCAGACTCACTAATCTTCCCCATTGCATTCAAATTGATAGAACCAGGCTACCACACGTTGTAATACCCCTAATAAATGTGCCCGCAAACGCACACCGATCCAAACACTCTCATTTTTGCAACCGCATATGTACACATACTTGTTTGCCCAAGGGACGATGCAAATGACTCACCTGGCTCGTGGCAGCCAAACATTCAGAGGGTAATTCCTTGTTATGATTGGAATTCTGCCCTTCCCTCTGCTTACCTTGACATAGTGGGGGTGAAAAGTAAGCAGTCTGGAGGACAGCTGCTTCGACAGATAAACCTTCTCACTTAACAGCCTAAATCAGGAAGTGGTGCAAATGTATTTTATTTGCTTAAACAAATGTGGTGCACTTTCACTTCTCTTTCAAATAAATACAAAGTATGAAATGTCTAAAAAGGAACCTATTTCCAAGGGTCAGATGCCAAGACATCAGCTTCATATTTGCAACATTCTGACTCTAAACATCTAAACATTTGGCTCACTCTCCGAGCTGCATAAAAAACATTTTGGCCATTTCAGGACCACAAAAGCCATACGTGAATAGTTTTGTAATTGAAAGGGAGCCACAAAAAGATGCGTCCAGCAGTGTTCATCACATCTCTTTTTCTCACTCCTCAACCACTCTGGGCGTACTTTTAATCTTGATATGGCTGTTTGCGTTTTCTATCATTATGAATTATAATTTCCAGATCAAGTAGTTGGTTGGTAACTGAGCTACGGACTTGATCTCTCTTTCTGCACTGTGACATCTGGAGTGAATTGGACAGTATTAGGGTTCAGACATTCTCGGGGGGAAATCCCTGGGGAGGATTTGCCGGTTTGGCACACGGGTCGCTGAGCTGCATCTGAGCGGCCTGACTTCCTCCTCCATGTTGACTACAGCGCACAACACCCATCGCCACCTTCTCATTGCGGTTTTCCTGAGCCAGGACGTTTTCTGCTTGGAGCACATGGTCTCAACAGATGTGTCAGGGGTGTGTTATTCTATGTCAGATCATATTGCACAATATCCATTATGAGTGCAGCTTCTATTTTGCGGTTTGGCTCTTGGTTCTTGTTACAATACAAACCTAAAAGATTTATAGTTTCTTCTTGATACTGTGTTTTTTTCTTTGTAGACAAATTATTTTACAGTCTTTTAGAGGACTCTGTTGGCGGCCCATGCGGACATCAGTTGGGTCTCTTAGCCCAGTGCATGTTAATCAAAGTCTGACTCAGGGGTTTGGTGCATGTCAGTGGGGTAGGAATCTATATCTAGAGAGGCATCTTTCCAATGTGTGGGATCCCCCCCCCCCTCCTGTATTTTGCACATTGTAAGTGACGTTCTGGCCGCCCCCCTCTTGCGAAAACCTTTGGCTCAGTGTGACCTCCCAAAAAGAAGCAAAAAGATTTGTTAGGCTTTCATTAAAAATGACTGAATCTGATATTAAGCTAGCTTTTCTCATCTCAAAAAGAGACTTGTAAGTCAGCGCACATGTAAAGTACACTATCCCCACTGGGTAAGGAAGTATGTTTTTGGCGTCACTGGACAAAATTCCATAATATCCTTACAGCATGTAAGTGCTTAAAGTGCTACTCATGTAAAGGCATTTTACAGAAAAAAGGCATGGGCCAATGATTGCAAATTTGTCTTGGAAACATCCAGACTGTCACCAGCCAATAAATACATTTCACACTGTCCGTCGTAGAACACACCTGTAGTGTAGTGTGTAGGTAAGATAGAACATACATACAAATACCTAAAAACAAATAGGAATCAGAGTTCTGCAGGTAAAGCTCTGAAGCTGCTATTCAGAGTGGATGCATCTGCTTCATACAGTGACCAGTAGGAGTACTCTTCATTCATGTATTCATGTATACCGATGTGTTACCTCAGGTGTTGGCACAGTAGCTAATCAGATTGTGTGAAAACAAGCCGTGAAAACGGGGTTCAATGTTTTTCATTACAGTGGTATTACAAGCAATAATTTAAAAAGCTAAAGTTGCATGTCAGATTTTAGATTTGCGATTTGGAATGATATCAAAAGTTTTTTGATGCCAGTGTAAATTGACTCTCAACGTCTGCCAATATAAACTGTGTTCCTTTCCTTTCTGACATTATGATTCTTGTCTTTGAGACTAGAATCCTGGGTTTCAATGTGCAAAAGAGTTTTTCCTTCCTTCCTCTTCTTCCGTAGCGTTTGACAGACGTGGACTTGCCTTATCGAGAAATACTGCCAGTAGATTACCAGGCTGGCATCCACGTTATAATCAGTTACATTATCTACTCACTGTTGATTTTATAATATCTTTATTGTTACCTTTCTTGATTGTACTGGTGAATTACATTTTTTTTATGTACCTGCAACTTTCTTTTCTTCTTTCCCATTGACCCTTCTACATTAAAAGCAAATGTTTAAATGGAGGGCTGCAAGTCCAGAAATGTGTAAACGTATTTAGTTTTAGTCCACCCCATTCTGTAGAAAGAGTCCCAATTGAACTCTTGTTGCTGTTCTAATGGAATTTAGTGTGGTTGGAGATGGACATTTTACTGAATTTATCAGTAAAATGTTGACTGGAAGAACAACTTTACAAAATTGTTGCTTACCTCGCCTCCATCATTACTTCATGTTAAATATGCGGATGGGCCTGGCGGCTGTGCTGCTCTAACACGCTACTGCTGCCGGTAAATGTCATTTAACCCGTTCATGCCCTTCACAACATGCAGTTGAGGGGCGTGTCTTCAATGGGGTTCCTGTCCATCATATCTGTGGGGCAATTTATTGGTCAGAATTGATGCATTCAGTGTAGGGGATGCTGTCGATAAACATTTTAGAACTATTTAGAATTTATGAGAATTTATCCCACCAAATTTCCTTTCCATCTTTAAGGACAGATTAATGGTGTTCCTAATTTGAATGGAAAAACTAATAAGCTACATGTTATAATATTTTAGAATTTCTAATAGAAATATATTATGTTTGTGTTTGCATTGAGCATCCATCATGATCCACCATGCACAGACTGTACATATTTTGTCAGATGCACACCAGGCTTATTGGGGGTATTATTTTTTTTTCCTCAAACAATGGTTAGTATGAAAAGTAATACTTCAACCCTTTGTTTTTTAACTCCGGCAACACGTGTTGATTCCAACTTGTTGGCAGTCTTTTCAAAATTAACTTCTTGTTCTTTTTGTTGAGTTTTGGAAACAGAACTACTTGATCATAAAAGATTGTGATTTGGGTCAATAAAACATGAGAAGAGATGGTATGTAATGACAAAAGATAAGTGACAATTGAGTAATTTAACTCCTGGGTGAAGGTTTGGTGATTTGCCCACCATTCAAACCCAAGCTGCAACCTTCGTGGCATTTGTTGTTCTATTTACTTTTTGAATCAGGATCACGTGGAATACACGTATCATAGTTTAAGTTTTAAACACGTTATTTGCAAAACATCAAGGCTTTAAATACGTACTTTTGGTATTTAAGTTACGGACTTTTTGTTTTTAATGCAAAAAGGTTTAAGAATAAAATTAAACAAAACACTCCAAAATATATTAAAAGAAAGTCCCCCCCTCCACACACACACAATTTCTTTTATTTTAATTCTTAATGGTGTGCCGGATTCCTCAAAAGTCACTCGCACAGCTCAACACAGCCAGACATGATCAGACGTACATGCCACAGGCTCCTCTGACAACAACACACACCCACACACACACACACATTCACTCTCTCATGTGGCAGTGTGCCTGTGATGGAAGTTGTATCAGTGACTTTCTATTACAAAAAAGGAAAATGATGGAGAAGATTACAGAACTACATCTTAAATCTAAGGAGGTGGAAAAAGGGCCTAAATATCAAAGTCAACTCTAGTTCAATCCGTTGAATCTGAGAAGATGATGATTTACGTGTTACAGTGTTATATTGCCCCACAGTTAGTTTTAAGTTTTCAATACTTCTCGCCATGATTCTGCCGTTTGAAAAGAAGTGCATGGCTTATACGCTGCAGTGAAAAACAAGGCCACAGTGACTGATCATGGGACACAAGGGAACAGCTTCATTGCCCGGTGGCATATGTCCCCACCCTGTGGATAGATCTCCCCAACAACACATGATATAACGAGACTTGACCTGCAAGGCAACCATGAAAAACACACAGTCTGTCCAGCACGCCACCTCTGAGGAAACCTGTCTGTTCTCCTGCTAAGACGCTGCCACGCCGAGGCCGATTAACTGCACCAATCCCTTAGGAGTTAAAAGCTCAGGGGGGTGGAGGGGTGCGCGAGCCCGCCACTTCCTCCTGTGGCTCCCACTAGACTGCGTGCAAGAGACATTCTTTAAAATCTCTTTTTTTACGGACTCTCATGAGTCCGTCTGGTATTTGTGCCCCGCTAACTGTGCATTTATGACATGTGCCATGTTTTTCCCTCCCGTGCGGC
The DNA here is from genome assembly GCF_949316345.1 of Pungitius pungitius. Taxonomy (NCBI): domain Eukaryota; kingdom Metazoa; phylum Chordata; class Actinopteri; order Perciformes; family Gasterosteidae; genus Pungitius; species Pungitius pungitius. The sequence goes on from NC_084901.1 coordinate 10,149,383, forward strand.
GGCTCTAAGCCTTCGGTTCAATCAGATTAACAGCTTCTGTGAGCGCGGAGCCATGGGTTTTGGCAATTTACCCGGCCCTGTTTGCCGGGGGAATGATTAGCGGTGGTATTTTGGACACAGCAAGGGATATGAGCAAACACGCCGATGGAGGAAGAGCTTAGGAAGCTGCACACATGCACATCCAGACCTTCATAAACGTGCTAGCGTTGCTTATGAATGACATTTTACTCTTCCTGTGGGTGAATAGGGCTAGAGGAAAGGACTGAGGTGAGGATCAGAATTAGCAGACGTGTGAGATCATGAGAGGATGAAGGGGGGTAATGTCAGAGGGAGGAGGCAGCAGTGCCGGACACCGAATAAAGGGAGCTATCTGAGATTTAGGCTGTTGATTTATGTGTTAAATATAACATGGGTCAAGTGAAAAGTGAATTTTCTGTGCGTGTAGCAGGTGATTAGGATCCTGCTTAATGGATTAGTTATTAAATTATTAAATGGAGGTTGAAATCATGAAAAAAGATATCAAGAAAGTGAACACAAGCGAGTACTTAGAAGAGAAACAGACAAAGTAAGTAAGTAAGACAACTTGAAAGCATTTAATATGAATAAAGATAAAGTAAACCGCCAATTTAATTACGCATGTTTCTATAAAGGTAAATAGATATTGTAGAATAACAAAACACTTCTCCGGCTTCTTCCGCTTCTGTCATCATTTCCTCCACACCGTTTTATGTCCCAACTACCACCTCCTCTCTTCTCCATCTATTGTCCCTTTATGAGTGAAGTGGCCTTATTTGACTGTGAGGTCTTTATTGCTGTAACCCCTAATCCATGAGATTAGACTGTCAGAAAAAAGCTTTCATTTGTTTATAAGTACATATTAATGTCTTGGACATTGCTGCTCTTTTTCCGATTTGTCTGCCAGGCTCACTTTATAAAATTTCCAGGTTGAATCGAATCAATTACCTAACATTGCTTGAAATGTGTTGCAAGTGCCATCATGAGGACTGTGTAGACCTCGCTGGTTGGATTAAAGCAGATTTGCATCGGTTGTTGTCAGCGCTCGTGACGGAGCCGACTGAAAAACGGAAACGGCTCCTGTGTAGCGACGCCAATGCCAACATCTGCATGCTGACATACTCTTGGCAACATGGTTGGAGACGAGTGAAGTGGTTACTCATCTGAATTACTTTAAGGAAATATTCAAGATAATTCAATGGCAGTCAAAAGGGCTGACAAAGCCCCCAAACCCGTCATCCCAGTCCCAAAATATTTTCAGGCCACAGTGAACATTGTGTCAAGTGGTTTCTTGAGCAACCCCTTTACATTTAAAGCGCAACACTTTATTTTGTTTACGTACCAAAGAGATGCTGATGGTGACCTCACACTAAACAGGCTGTTAACAAGCACCCAGTCGCCAGTACCCAAACACCACAGAATCTCTGATGACCTCCAGATAAATGTGAGGAATTCTGAAAGTTTCCCCCGAGGTTTCAGATGTTTCTTCTTGCCCAAACTTGCTCTTTTAGTCATTCTTTAAGTCGCTGTGAATAAGATAATGAGTGAGTGCACCGTAACAGCTGAAAGGATCACACGGCCCTCCGTGGGCCGACAATATGTTCTGACCTTTTGGGCCGAGGGAACAATTTGAATCCAGCAGCAAATCTTGGACTTTCTCGAACCTCAAGCTGTAAGAAAAGCTGCTTCGAGTGCTTCCTAACGTGGCATTTCAGACTAACAGCCCAGGTGTAACCTCGTCCGATGTCAGTGTCAACTTACAGGATGAGCAATAGATGTTAGAGTCGGCTTTGACCAAACTGGTTTATTGGGTTGTTCAAACATGTCTGAAGGTTAAGTTCTAACACCGTATCCAAAAGGTCATATTAAAAGGCGAAAGATAAAGCCCGTCATCGTGGAGTGTGGGTGAGGGGTGAACTGTACAAATGGGGAAAGCAGGTAACAATTCCAGACTGCAGTTTCTTCCGTTCAACGTTACATGACATTACATGTCATTTAGCTGACGCTTTTATCCAAAGTGCAAAGTGCATTTCCACATAGATACAAACTCAGAAGAACAAGTAACAAGAAAGTAAATTTTTCATCAAATAAGCAGTTTCAAAACATGTTATAAGTGCCATTATAAGTACAATTTAAGTGCTACCATTTGTTAGTGCTACGGTTTGCTAGTGTTTTAGTCAAGGTAGAGTCTAAAAAGGTGTGTCTTGAGTTTTCGACGGAAGATTTCTGTGCGGAGAGCCATTTAAAGGCAATACAAATGTTCCCATTCCATCTGTCTGAATCATTTGTAATGACTCCTTACGAAATATTTGACTAACTACAATAATTATCAGATGCAACTTTATAACAGACATCCAAAAATTGCACAATTTGTTACTGTTGGTTATTATACAGTAGTTGCTTGGTCTAAAACCTACTACTACTTATATTTGTTGTCATTGTGTAAACTTAGAAATTGTATCTTATTGATATTGTACATTTTCTATTGACCCTCTGTAGAAATGATGCTCAACACAATGAATCAGAATCAGAATGAAGAAAATCTTCATCTCAACCTATTTGAGTCTAGAAGGTGTGTGTTACACACCTGTAGAGACCAGACTTACATTGGAAGTATTGTGACGTCTTAACACTTTCTCGTTCAGATCCCCGGAGCTTTCCAACGGACATGACACTTCTCTATCGCCATGTGACAAATGCACAGAAATGCTTGATAGGATGTCTATATGGCTGTTTTTGTTAATTATTTGTTGTGTAAACGACATATGAGAGGTTATATTACTAACACTACAAATATATTATGAAAGATTTACTCGGGAGGAGGAGGAGAATTATGGAATTTTAAAAACTGTAATAATGTAATGTGTTCCAATGCATCCTGTGGATTGTCCTATTTTACTGATAGAGCTTGGTTATTAGATCAGCTTGCATTGACTACATAGTCCTTTCACACAAAGACACAAAGACATGGAAACAAGCAAAAACAGTTTGCAATTATCAGCTGTGTGCTCACACATTTCATACACTTTGTTATTTAAATATAATAGACAGAGTTTGTCTGTTATTAGATTCTCCTTCTCGCCTATAAAACAGCTGGATCTATGGGTATCTATATCTTTGGGTGCACACTGATACATATTTATTTTCTCACTTTACATTAAATAAACATCTAATTATAAGCTTAACCCTGAGTAAAAAACCTTTTTGTGGAGGTGAGGGCGGGCGAAAGTGTCTCTCAATTGAGAGGTGTTTGCTCATTTTCCTGTCATTGTGACGACTCCTTTTTCAATAAGTATTGAAAGGCAGGACATACGGGACAAATCCCCCACAGACACAATCCGGTCCTGCATTGCAGTGACTTTGGCAGCAGGAGGGGAAAATGATTTGTCTCACTGGATTTCCGGGGCAGGCGCCTGATTAACAGAGAGATCCTTATTCCTCCGTTCAGATTTAATCACCAAATCAGTGATAAAGAGATTGAGCTACAAACTCAAAGGCTGTTTCACAATAAGTGGAAATCTCAAATGGATAAAAAGACCCATGGTGCTAATAACATCTACTTCTCTTAAGGATAGAAGGTTGCAGGCTGAGACGCAGGGCAAAACTTAATGCAATTTACTCCACCCACATGTCATTGAAAGGGCAGATGCTGATTTTAATTTAATGAAAGGGTACATATCATGCTCATTTTCAGGCTCATACTTGTATAGTGAGTTCCTTACTAAATTGTGTTTACATGCTCCAATGCTTCTTATACTGCCTAAAAATACTTGCAAGAGCAAAATATCACACGTGATTGCAAAATAAGTTTAGTGCAAGGTTTGGTCAACCATTCTGGTTTGGGAAAACTCTGGGATACTCAGTACAATATTAACTTACTCTTATATTTTATTGAATATTTATTAAATAATATTTTTTTAAGGATTTTTGAACGGATGCTAATTTAAAAATATATTTACATTTAAAATCTCACATACGCCCTGGAGTGCCTTCAGGTACCCCCAAGGAACACACATAGCCCCATTAGAGAAACAGCCCACAAAGAAATGCATTAAAGTAAACATGTGAGATGATTTATGGACGCTTAAAGGCATTCAAACATTCCAATTATGTGTGCGTGTCATGTTTGTTCATGTATGACCGTGTTATGACTTTGAGAACAAACGGTGCTTTGAGGTTTAATACTTAGGGTGCTGGGGTTAAGGTACGTGCCAAGTTATCGCGTCAATGGGCATCATGGAGAGCGTAAAAGTACAGTTAGTCAAGTTTGTGCAAGTGCACATGACTTTCATCGGAGTCTCCTTGTTGTCTTTGGACGGAGAAGAAGAGAAATGAGAGAAATGAGAGCGTGTGAGGGAGTGTATTCTTATCTTTTCCGAGCCAATGACTGTAAGGTGACATTCCTGCTGAACAGATGCCTCTCCCATCCTCAACTGTATTATTCAGCCATAACATTGCTAATGGACACAACTCAACTATTTTTGTTTGCAGCCATCTGTTTGTTCATTGTAACTTTCTTTTGGAAAAAAGTTGTAGGTATTAACTGTAGTTAGAAGGGTAATTGAAGCATCATAGTTTACAGTGCAGGGCGACTGATCCGTCGTTGATATCACACACAAGGGGTAGGACCACAAACCATGTGTGCGTTACATAGCAAAAAAAACCTTTTGTGAAATATGCATCACCACCTGCTTGGTGTGTGGGAATGCTATAATTACACATAGTGACACAGGATAGAAGTATGCCGTTATCAGGTAAGTCTTAAACAGTATAAATCTCTCTCGAAGGAGAAACTGGTCAGGTCGTCAGGTAAGATTGACAGCCCATAACAAAATATTTTGACTGTGCACCATTATTTCTCTGCATTCTCGGCATGTATAGCTGTATAGCACAAAGCTCACCTACGTCCTTTAAGTTCAAGGTAAGGAAAGTTCATTTGTGAGCCTCACATGGCCTGTGCTCAGAGCAACAGAGAGCCTCTGTCTGTATAAAGTGTTGGTGCATCAAACCAAAATCAAACCAAAAGAACGACTGGTTTGGGAACCACCCGATGAGCTGAAAGGTAAAGCTGTAATGTTTACTTGTTTTTACCTTACTAGAGACCATAAGGCCCAGAAAAAGAACTTGGCAAGCATCAGACAACTGGATAGAGTTCCAGATTTCATCTTTGCAATAAAAGTGCCAAAGAGAGGATGGAGATTAACTTTGAAAACATTTATGGATAAGACTTAAGAAGGTGAAACCTTTTGAGACAAATAAGCTATGAACTCAATTTCAACAGCAGCTTGTGTGACAACAAGGGGTCGTTTTCCAAGTTGCAACCGCTCGACCGGCTATTCACCTCTCCATCAGTGTTTGGTCCCCTGTGTCGTCACGTGGGGGGAGGGCCGACGTTTTGGAGCTTTGAGATTTACAAGTGCTCTTCAGAAACCTGTTGGCGATGTCAAAGAGACAACCTGTGCATTTTATACACTCTATGGCAGGATTGAAGCTAGAGAACTTGGGTAATTCACCCGGCGGGGGAAATGTCTTAAGAACCGCGAGAGTTGGGGGGGGGGAAAGGGAATGGTGCTGAAACATCTGCTTTTGTGAGCGTGCACGGACTAACACAAAAATTTGAAAAATTCTTTCTCGCACCATCACATGCGATTCCCCACCTATTGATCACCAAAGAATTTTTATAACGTCTACTGGGAGCAATTGTTCGTAAAAAGAAAAAGAAAACTGAAAAAGCTGGAATTTGTAAAGGCTTGAACAGATGACTGCACCCAAATGGAATGTAAGAGTAAATGTCACCGTTGAGGGGACGGATCCAAGAGATAACAAGAAATTTCCATACGATATTTGAATAAGTGCAGACACTTTGGGTGGGGCTCCTCCTTCAGCTATTTCCTTTTAGGCTCCAACAGGAGGAAGTAAGACTAGAGCCGTGGCAGAGCCACGACAACATTTGAAAAATAGCTTTCTGTAAGACATCAAACTGATTGGATGAGGGTATGTTGCCTGATGCAGTATCTTGGCCTAACACCTTCCTATTTCCCGTCCCTGTAGATGGACGGAACAAATGTGTTGAATCTGAATCCACCAAAAGAAACTGTAATGACAAGCAGCAGTATAGCATGTCTCTTAAAAGTGTCTCTGTCTGTCTCTCTGCAGATCTTACAGGTGAATCTAGTGATGTCCATCCTGCTGTATCTGATGGTCCTCGTGTACCTCTATGGTATCCAGGCAACCAACATGGACAGCAGTCGCCAGGGGCAGCAGCAGCCGACTCCCGACCCCCTGAACTCCCTCATCATCCAGCTGCTTCAGGCGGACCTGACGAGGGGAAAGACCAGGGGGAACCAGAGCCATCAGGGGAAAGGCCGGAGCACCGAAGCCCCGGACACGCTGCCCCCCTACCTCAGCGCAAACTCACCTCTGGAGGAGCAGGGCGATGTCGAGCTGTGGGGCACGGGGGGTCGCAGCGACGCCACCGCTGACCAGCAGGTGATGCTTTTGAACTCGGACGTCCTCCGGCTGCACAAGCGGTATAACTCGCCTCGGGTGCTGCTGAGCGACCGGCCGCCGCTGCAGCCGCCGCCGCTGTACCTCACGGACGACTATGTGAGCGGCGGACTGGACGGATCAGCTGGGAACAAGACGAGAAAGAAGCGCTACATCGAGCACAAGAGCTACCGTGGGGAATACTCTGTGTGCGACAGCGAGAGCCAGTGGGTCACAAATAAAACCCAGGCGGTGGACACGAGGGGTTTCCCTGTCGCCGTCCTGGCCAAGTTTAAGATCAGTGCCGCACAGGACATCAAGCAGTTCTTTTACGAGACACGCTGTCGGACCCCGAGGCCCTTCAAGGGTGGCTGCAGGGGAATCGACGACAAGAACTGGAACTCGCAGTGCAAGACAACGCAGACGTATGTGCGAGCGCTGACGCAGGTCGGCAATTCGGTGGGCTGGAGGTGGATACGCATAGACACGTCCTGCGTGTGCGCGTTGTCAAGGAAACGTCGGAGGACGTAATCCAAACCACGCGGGCCCTACTGGTGACTACCTGTTTGGAGTTCTAGTGGAACTGTACATATAAATTATTTAAATTATATGAAATGCATGTAGTTTATACATGTTTATCTATCTATATATGACTTATGAATTGTGGTTATTTATTGAAGGAGGTTTTCGTAAAGGAAGAAAATGTCTACAAAAACATAATGAAACGAGCTATGAATTCACTTTGAGACTTTAATACGGAGCTGGGCTACCAAGGTGCTTCACGGTAAGATTTTACATGTGCCTTGACCAGTGTGTCTGCAGAGCAGAGAGGTAGGGCATGGTCATTCACACACAAACAGTTGACGCACATTTTTTGAAAGGGGTGAAAAAGGCATACTATGACAAAAAAACACAGGTGGGATTTGTGACCAAATCCATACATTCACACTACGTCCACCATTCAGTCCTCTGCGGGGACAGTTTTAAACAAAATGGAAAATTGGAATTCCTCTCGTGGAACCTGCTGGCAGTGACTGACGGAGATTCAAGAAGATCCAACCATTCATCAGACCACCTTGAATCTGTTCACCATGTTCTACTCTCAGCTGTTATCATGAGATGTTTCTGTTCCTTTCTTTTAATAAAAAAAATATATTTCCTATAGTGTCCTTTAACAAATAATCATTTCTAAATTTGAAAAAAAAAAGTTATATGGAGAAAGAAATTACAGGTGAACAAATTTGGTAGGTGTTATGCTAAAAATGTCATGCTATTTAACTTTGAATGTTGAGGTTTGACAACATGTTGGAAACTACTGGAAAACTACAGAAGGATTTGAAAAACTAAAATAATAAGTGCAGATTAGAGAGGTGGAAAATGACTCAAATGAAATAATGAATGGTAAGTTTGGCTGTCCTGCTGTGATTTGGTGATAATATAGAGCGTATAGATTAACAGCAGTCTCCCAGACGTGTGTCAAAGGACTTCTAGGGAGTTGAGCCACTGAGAGAAATAATGATGGATGTTTGGAGGCCTGATAGTAATTTATTGTGAGATCTGATCAGATGTTTAACACTAGAGTTATTGCTACAGCACAGATGGAGAAAAGAGATATCGGAAACATCAGAAGATGTGGTCAGTGGTGAAAAGACAAGGGAGGTCTGAAGGTGCCTTGCATCATTTAACTCAGGAGATGTTGTTTCTAGAGGCACGTGTGCAGCGAGAAAGAATACTAATGTAATAAAGTCAGACTTTAGTGATGGTTATCCCAGTGGCATTTTTACACTGTTATATTATTCACAGTAATCAGAGTTTGACTAAGATGGATTCAATTCTCAGGTTCAAACCCTGGGCTACAGGGTAATAATGTTCCTTGTTTTCTTTTTGTTAAAAAATAAGTCCTAATCCAGCCTGAAAAGCCTAAAAAATGACTTTTCCTAATTAAGAGAAGGAACCTTTATAAGCAAAGAAAAAAAAACCTGTATAAACAGGAACTAACTTGACATTTCATGGTGTGGAGAAAGAAGTCTCAACAAATTCTACATACATGAAAGTAGACACATAAGACAGAACAACTTCAAAAACAAAACTGCGTGCAGCGAGGAACGGAAACATAACAGACAGGTCCTGGACAAAACACACAGATCAGTCATTATCAGATTCCTCACACTCACAACATGGAAATCACATGTTGTGAAGGTATGCTGTCTATTAGATGGTATGTGAAGAGTATGTGAAGAGACAGGAAGAGCCTCCGGGTAACGAGTTGTACACAACAGACGACTGCTGGCACAACAGGGGTTCCCTGTGGAGGTATGAGTCATCAGTCAAAGCATCAAGTAACACTATTCTACTATACATATTTTTTACTCAATGTCCATTGTGGGATAGTTACTCTCAATTAAGTCTTACCTGATGATTCTCTAACTCTCACTGTCCAGGGATGGATTCTTCCTATGGTACCTTGGGCATGGGACCACAAACATGTCTATGTAAGTGTTTTACGGAAGGGTGAAGCTGAATTAAGGAGCACATCCATGCAGAGCTGAGCTAAGCTCCTATTGTAAGAGGAGCTTACCGCTTGTCAAGCTGTAGCATGAGCAGATCAGCAACACCTCCACTGTGCTGACTGAATGCGTGGGCTCCTATTTGAAGGGATCTAAGTGTAACTGTTTGAATGAAATCAATAGAGCCTTTGGGCAGACTAAAAAGTCTTTGTAATTTAGATGTAGACTTAGGATGTTAAAAAGTTTAATCCACATGTCCACTTCTTCCTGCATCATCGAACCCTCGTGACCTTTAAGGTTTTCAGCACCCATTCCTGATGAGGGGTTTGCAAGAAGCAGCTGAAGGTAACAGGTCACATGTTTTTACAGATGACAGACCATCTACTAATGTTCAAAAACTTGTCGTACAATTCGCCAAACTTAACACTTCAGGACATGAGTTCTGTGAGGCAGCCCGTTGCTCATGCCAAATGAATTGCCTCTCAGGACCAGGCAGTACTATAACGACAGGTTTGTTCAATTTTAAACATTACTAAACAGCTTCGAGGGATCCACAAATACCATGTTTTCAAACTCAGAGGAGACTAATTCAAGACACATGTCCTAATATGGTATGGTCCATACATTACCAAACAATACATTTAAATAAATATATGCACGCTGTGCCATTTTAGTCTATTCTACAGTTTATTCAAATTTGGTTTAAGGTCAATCACAAACGAGCCCTTGGCCGATATTGAGCCGAAGTCAGACATTGGGTTTACAAATTGAGTTAAAGTTGTAATGTAATACATTTACAGGGACATTTCCTGCCACTGATTTATTTTTCTCTCAGTACTTGTAACTGTAAGCCTTGATCTGTTTAAGCATGAATGATTCATTGGTGAAAATCTGACGCGGAGGCAGAACTGGAATTCGTGATGAACAAAACTTGAACAATGTTTTTGAAGCGCAAGTGTACAAAATACTTATCCAGTGTGCTTTCTTCTCTATTAGCATGCCAAATTGTATTTATGCTTTCACATTGGAAGGCAAAAGGAAAATAGAGGCGCTGCCAAATGCATGATCAAAAATGAAAATAAAAATCCTTCAAGTCCCAAAGGATGCTCACACCACAGAGCGGTGGACATTGACACTGGCGGCTAAACCGAGAAGGTGTCCCAAGTTTAGACATTTAACTGGGGGACACTGGGAGGCATGTGTACACATGTGTACACTGCAGAGGGTGAGACTGGTAAGCATGCAGAAACACATACGTACAAACCCCCACACACGCTCACACACACATAAGGGGATAAGTAGAGGAAATGAGAAGGTGTGTTTCACCTCCACGGTTGACAGGTGAAATTTGTTCCGTTGTGAGGCCGTCTCTGAGCTGTCCTGCAGTGTCAACATCTGGACTTAAATGCAGCAATGACCACCCACTGGGTCTATGAGTGTATGTGTAAGTGGGCCTGTGCATATGTGCGTGTGTGTTTGTGTGTGGGAGAGAGACAGGGAGTAAACGTTTAGCAACGCTTCAGGCTTTTTAGAGCCCATAGAGCCCACAGGGAGTCCAGTTTCCTCTATAATAGTTTTGAGAGAAAGCCAACACACATACAGAAAATACAGTCTCTTAGGTCCCCTTACAATAAATCTGCCTGTATATTTAGGGTCCTCGCTACGACTAGTCGTAGAGGAACCTATTGTATTTAAAGGAATTATTATTATTATTAGGGTCCTCGCTACGACTAGTCGTAGAGGAACCTATTGTATTTAAAGGAATTATTATTATTATTAGGGTCCTCGCTACGACTAGTCGTAGAGGAACCTATTGTATTTCAAGGAATTATTATTATTATTAGGGTCCTCGCTACGACTAGTCGTAGAGGAACCTATTGTATTTAAAGGAATTATTATTATTATTAGGGTCCTCGCTACGACTAGTCGTAGAGGAACCTATTGTATTTAAAGGAATTATTATTATTATTAGGGTCCTCGCTACGACTAGTCGTAGAGGAACCTATTGTATTTAAAGGAATTATTATTATTATTAGGGTCCTCGCTACGACTAGTCGTAGAGGAACCTATTGTATTTCAAGGAATTATTATTATTATTAGGGTCCTCGCTACGACTAGTCGTAGAGGAACCTATTGTATTTAAAGGAATTATTATTATTCTCACAAACCGCGGGCTTTATTGGGGCCTTTATCATATTCAAAAAGTTGTTAAATTTGGCATGGATATCTGGACTGTTAAAGAATTTGATAATTTTAGGGTCTCACGTTTGGGTATAAAGAAATGTCTCTATAGCGCACTCTAGAAATTTAAAAAAGACCACACTAGGCCAGTTTCCGCCCCCGATGTCCAATCAACTTGAAAGTTGGCACACAAGTGCTCTTCGACGTGCTCTACAAAAAAGTCAATCATAGTATGCAAATGCGCCTAACTAGATTTTCCGCCTTTTTGAATTTTGTGAAAAACACATTTTTGGCAATTTCTCCTAAACGCTGAGTTTGATTGTCACGAAACCGTCGGTGGATCATTATTGGGTCAATGTGCCCTTGATATATCAGAATAGTGGTGATAACCCATTGTTTTGATGAGATACTCAAACTCCTCCCAGGGATTAAACCTGATTCTTTTCAAAATCGCGCAGTGTGATCCTGAGACCTTAGGCTCTATAAATTGCATTTTGCCGGAAGAATTTCCAAACTATGTGTGTAGGGAGGATTTTTAAAAAAACACCATTCGCCACAAACATTGAAGTTGTTTTAACTCAACCATACTTTATGTAATCTGCTCCATATTTCTCATATAGCATGAACTTCTCACCCTTTAAACATCCATATGATCATTTCTAACCTGTCTTGTGGTTTTAAGAAGCTATTACAATTAATAAACTTTGCAAGAGGTGTGGCTTAATCTGGCAAGATTTATAACTTCCAAATAGCTTGGCCTGCCCTCACCAAAATTGCAGGATGTGTAAACATTGAAGCCCTAAAAACACCCTAATTTTAGATATTTTTTCCATACAACCAATAGCTAGAATACATAGACTATTCAAATCTGCCACATTGGCAAAATGTTCATCAATGTGTGAGAGAAATCAGATATGGAAGAATATGAACGAGGAGGTAAAAGTTTCTCTCACAGAGGTTTGCATCTTCCACAGAAGGTATTGTTGTTTTTTTTCCAATTTTATTAGACATTGCATTACGCCCCGCAGCTCAACTACCCCGACCAGTGATCAGTCACCAGATCTGATTCAAGTGAAAAGAATTTCTACAGTTTCATTGGACCAAATGTGTCTCCAAGACACTCAGAAGAATGTGCCTGGAGCTAAAAAGCATAATGAAAAGAGCCCTTGTGCGTTCCTCTCTTCACCCTCTCTTAGCTCCCCTGATCTATTTCAAATTTCCAGAGAATGAAATTGACTTGACAGTTTTTCTATTTTAATAACGCCTGTTTGTTGTTGAGGAGGGGCCACACTGGCTTTGTTTGAATAGTCTGCTGATTCACGCCCAACTGAATCCTTGCATGTGTTGGATGTCCGGGGGGTCATGTTATGCTTTGAAATCCCCTTTTCTCTTCCTCTGGCAGAGAGTTCAAGGACTCAGCTCACACTGATCGGGATAGCATTCCTCATATCAAAGTCTAATTGAGTATGTACAGTATGCATGGTGAAGCTTCTGAAATATAAACACTATTTTAAACCTCACAGAAGAAATAAGACCAACAGAAAATGACGGTTTCACTCCAAACCGGCAGCCATCTTTCCAAGGACAAATGGAAACCAATTTTTGTCCCTCATAAATGTCACATAATTTTTTATGCTTTTAACAATGCACTTGAACGTTTTTTGAGGCATGCAACTATTGAACCTTTTTTTTTAAATGTAAACTAAATTGTTCTTAGGTGGATGCAAGTCTTGAAATAGCTAGTTAAATTTCCAGATGTTTTTACCTTTGTCAGCGAGAAATTGAGGTTGATTTCAAAGGTCTAATATATTGCATTGTCGATTGCTTTTTAAAACTCATAGTGTTCAAAGTCAAACCTCCCTCCCCGACTCAACATTTGAAGGAGAGAGAGAGAGAGAGAGAGAAAGAGAGAGAGAGAGAGACCAGCAGTGCTTATATACGTACAGTTGAATTATGAACACAGTGATTAACAACGTGCATATGCATCCAGCACAACATAATGCACAGACAGTCATGACTGTAAAAATAAATCCTGATCGAAACTCCAAAAACCTCCATTGACATTTGTACATTCATGAACGGGAAACTTTTTACCCGGCACCATCACCAGGTCAAACATTTAAATCAGTTCAAACAACCAAACATAAAATACCAAAACAAATGACATTCCCATTAGCCTCTGCTGTCATTTGTTTTTACTACCAATAAGCCAATGTTGGATTTTAATTCATAATACAAATGAATAAATGACTTGTGGGTGTGAGGTGGATTAAGCTGCTGGCAAGTTTAATCCAAGCAAATATAATATCTGTGCAATGTGAGAACATTTTTTGACCATATAGAAGTTTGCAGTTTTTAATTTTTAATGTGAAAAGTGAAGAAAGCATTTGTGTAACACTTAAGCAATGACGGCCTGTCTGACTAACAACAGGATGAACGCTGAAATATTAAGGTGGATTTCCACAATAGCTGCTACTTTATGGTGCATAGGGAATTCCTCGGCTATCACTCGTTTTCATAATGTAGGTGAAAGCCAAAGTGCTGATTCCTCCAACTTCTCAAATTGCTTTGAAAAATCACATTAAATACCTTAATTGTTTTTCCAGGGATCTATTCTTCATTTTTACTAAATAAATGTTATGACTTCTATAGAATTAGTCTCTTCGTATGCGTGTTATTTTAAAAATCTATACAGTTTGGGATTAGGATTTGGCTTAGAATAACCTTGAGGTGTTTTTTCAGTGTGGCGTGTCCAAAATGACTCGTGTGTTTCCCATGTCGAAGAGAGGCCATGGCTGTAGGACAGAAATGTGAGCTCACCGCTTCAACAAGTCAGAGAACTTCCCTCCTGTTCCCATAACTCTCTGACATAATGTTATTTTAGTCCATGTTGAAGTGGAGTTATAACCTGGTCACACTAAATAATACCTCGTTTGTTTCTCTCACAGCTTGAGTACCCCAGATTTGGGCATAAAACCTCGTGTTTATCCTCAAATGTCACAAAAAACGGCAACTCCGGTCTCTAAGCGGATGGATCACCCAGAGAATTATCATTTATTTTACTGCGGTTCACACAGGGATGGTAGCATTAATCACTAAGTCTGGCAACCACGGAAACATGAATCAAATCTAGAGCCCTCCTCATACACAAGTGAAAGATTCATGTATTTTGGTCAAAAATATCCGTAAAGCATGAAAACAATAAACAATGTTTGTTTCACTACATCTTGTCATCAGCCTTTTTTTCCCCACTGTGAGTTCTTGTTACTTCGTGGATCACTGTCCGTAGTGCCCCAGGTTATCGTTGGAAATACATGTTATTGCTTGGCTGTAGGAAGTCTGGGAATGATGCGGATAGATGGGAATGAAGTTTGGTACACGTATTCGTGATCCCCAGAGGCTGGATCCACATGACTTTGGATGTTCCCCTGACGTTCCCCATAGTGCCACCCTAAGATTGAAATGTTGAGTGAAATGTACTTGTATGTGTGAAATGTGGTAAAGAGATCAATGTTGCCTCCTCATGTGCGAAGAGCTACAAGCGGATTGACTTCAGCAGTATCCCACCTCGTTTTGGATGGATTGGCACCAATAAAGAATCCAAATGTGCATCATGAATTTTAAATTTGTGGTTTTCAGTTCAATCACTCAACATGAATCATTCTTACTTACCGTGATTGAGCCAACCACATCCTCGCAATTTAAAAGGTGGTTTGTGAGTAACCACCTGGCCTGTTTAGCCCTAAATAAAAAAATAAAAAAATCTGGTGGCCAAAGGGCTAAAGCTGCCAACCATTATCATTCCAGAATTTCACTTAATTGAACAAATGATTTTACTTGCTGACAAATTAGACTACACAGATGTTGTTGCATACCCATATTAAGATAATGTTCAACGTGTACAGAATAACAACCACATCCAAGTCGACACACACAGTCCTGCCCTGAGAAGGATTTTGGTTACGGGACTAACGCCCATAAACACACGTTTAAAACACACGTCGCACAAAGACAAGGAAGGGAGTTTCAAATCCCCACGGGCTCCATCTGTGGGCTCACACACACAAACACGTAAAGGTATATCCACTCGTTACACATCAACAAGTAGAGCCGATCCCCATGGTGGATTTAAGCCTCTTGCGGTGCACAACTTAGTGGCACATGGATCAGGCATTAAGACACAAGGTTAAGGGATTCCTCAGAGTCATTCCAGGTCACCCCTCTGCAGCCGGCTCACGTTTGAGTCCGCTGGACAGATTTTATCTTTGGGATGAGAACTGATGTGATGTCACGCAGGTGTTGTGCTCCAGCTGGGATGTACAGTGCCCCCCTGGACCTCGGGACCTCTGGACTGAGTGAGGCTTTGCGATGCGATGCTCAAGTGCGAGCTCTAACTCAACTGTCAAAGTTTGTCTGCAGCTGTGGAAGGCCTCCAAAGAAAGGATTTTACATTTCAGTGTTGGGATGCCGGTCAAATGTGTCCACATTCGTGCCTTATGAATTGATCAGATTGGCATATTAAAGTCTTGCGAAAGCTACACAACCAGATTTCTTTGTTCTTTTTTTTGTAGGGGCATTTTAATTTTTTTTTAATTGCTGTCAGGATGTAAAGACAATTTATTTTGTTTTAACACAGATAATTAAATTATCTTGAAGATGATTACCTTTAACTTGTCTGCCATGGATGGAAAGTAGAACTCAGGTCCAGTCAGTTCTGACTTGAACCTAAGGGTCTTTTTCCGTTTAAAATACAAACGCAATCCTTGGAAAAATGCACTCGTGTAATTAATGTTAATGCTTTGCTTAGTATTATGGTTCAAGTATTTAAAGCCCAGCTCTGTTTTCCTGTTCTGAGCAGGCTGATGAGTGATATCAGGGCATCGGAGATGTTCAGGGACCTGAGGTCAAAGATCACAGCTCGCTCTTCGGGTGCTGAATGTGTGAAGGGATGTGCAGTAGTGACTTGTGTGTTTCTGACTGTGTTTTCGAAAGCATGTGGACGCCATCAGTGTCGTTTGCGGGTAGAGACTTTAAGTTTGACTACATTGTTTCTGCTTACTGCACGCTGTGATCAAAGCTCCCTTGTTAAGGGAGCTGCAGACTTTTTTGCTGTCACAGTGTGGCTTTAATGAATGCATCTGTGCACACGCACATACACACATACGCACACACACAAACACACACACACAAGTACACTAAAGAGAGCATTATCCGCATGTATCTCAGACTGCTTGACTTCTGCTATATCTCTTTATGAGTTTGACTAGCAACCTATAAAAAGGATATTAAAAGCTGCATTGAGATTAACACACATCATTCTTCAGTGAGAGGATGAAAATGTTGCACCTCGTAAAAGAAAACACACTGGACATAACAAACCCTCACAGTCATGCTTGACTGCGTTTTCTCCTTCACACTCTGCTCTCACTTCCCTCAACAACAATCCCTGCTGTTCACCTCCTGGAACGTATTAGCTCTTGAGATAACTCCCTACTACAACTTAAGGATTTTTTGTTGTTGTTTAGTTTTATTGTATTTATAAGGAAAGTAATGTAATCTATTTTTTCAATGTGCAATTCTGAGAATAATGCAGCTCTGTGGTACTATTGTTTTGAATGTTTACCATACAATAAAACATGAATGATATCCTGAAACAAGGATTTTTGGAATTTTTGGATGGGAGATTTTGAACCTTTACGTTAATTTAAGAGAATATACTGCATATAATGGAGGGCGAACCATAAAATACTCATGGTTATATAATAATCCAGTTTTGCAATTCATTTTGTGCAAACAATCAAAACAAGGCAATAGTTTATTTTTGTTTATTTTCTATGTTGTCCTTTGTGTAATCCTCCTGTGTCACCTACCGTATAGAGGATAGTATTCTGAAGATATGTTGTGCTGGCTAGTTAGCTAGCTAACTTGTTAATTACACTGGCTTCAGACATTCATAGAAAATGAGCTCCAGAGGCTGAAGGCCTGCGGAGGCTGAAGTAGACGTTTGTTTCTTCTCCTTTTTGCCATTCATCACCATGGCTTGCACTTTACACAGATGTACGGCTGAAGTGCTTTCCCGGAGAGTGAGGATTAGACCCTGTGATGGTGGACTCGCCAAAAGTCCTTTTTCCACACGTTCTCACCCATGTGAAGGTCCCATTGATATATAGTTACTGCAACTAGAGCAAACTTTAACAGGGGTTTTGGGGTCAAACGAGCTGTGTGCGTGTGTGTGAGAGAACAAGAGAATGAGGGTTTTTTTCTGGCTTCGATAGAAGCCATTTAAATTGCAGACCATCTCAGTGGGGACATTTTTTTACTATTATGGCCACAGCAAATTTATTCAATATCAATACCCATCACTGCCACTGTGATACGAGACTACACAACCTGAAGGAGAAGGGAACGCGTGGGCCCTCCTCCTCTTCAGATGAACTCATGTGATACAGCAACGCTGTAACAGCTCCCAGACGTGTTTTTCTTGAATGTGCCAAAGCAGTGACGGAGTGAGCTCACTGAAAATATTGTTGACATCTAGGCTACTGTATATGATGAGGCTGCCAGGCTCCTTATTAGCAGCATGCTTAAAGGGTTATTCATTAGGATACGAGGATGTGGTGACTTATATTGTTCCCAAAGGATAAATACAGCGTGGAATGAAATCTGCAGAGGTAGAGCTGGTGATACTTGGTGGGCTAAAATACACGCTGACAGATCCACTATTGTGTCTTTATGGTAAATGTGAGAAGAACTACCCCATCTGGCTATACAGGGCATGATAGATAATAATGTTGTTTGCAAAATATCACATTTTAATTGAAAGTATTTACCCAGTGTTTTTCAGATGGATGGAAAAACAACCTCTGGAATATTACATTAAACTGCAATACTAAAGGCACTGTGGCATTGCTAAGGGCTTAGAAACATACTGATTTCAATAAAGAAAAGAAACAATCCTTTTTGTTCTGCTGACTCACTGACTCTCTCTATTAGTGTGACAGTGGCAATTCTGTCACTGGACTGTGGAAATAACTAGCATGTGGGTTGCATGCCGTCACTGTACAAGAAGCTTTATAACTGTGATCTCAAACTTTCTGTGACTTTACACTGGAGAAGGACGCAGGGCGGATCCGTGGTTATGATGTCATTTTACAGACACAGAACACAAGCAGAGACAAGCAACAGGTATTGATCATCTCAGCGGACACTGGTTTGACAGTGTGGACCTACATGTGAGTAACTGATGGACTAATAATGAGTAATCTGACTCTTGCTATTGTCCTTCAAATGCAGAAATAAAACTGTAAAATTAAAATATACAATACAAGGTATTTTTGCAACGATGTAAACATCTCAAAGATTTTAACGCAAAGTTTGCATATCTTTGTCTCGTGAGCAACAGACCTGTCTTGGATCAACATGACTCACATTAAAACGTTTCAAGACATTACCATGTCAAAGGTACGTAATAAAATAATGCAACCAGCTTTACTGCAATGACAATACACAGGGATTGGCTTGCGGGTATTAAACTCCCTAATGCTTACAGCGGCAGGGCGTCAGCAAGTTTCTTAATGCGTTCTAGTCCTATTTAACCCGGGAGATGATTCTTCCATAAATATCTGTCAGTGGAACCAAACCGTTTGTTTTCCGAAACAATGTTTTTTGGGTCGATATCTCATGTCATGAGCATGTGATTAGAATAATTTTCAACTTTATGAAAATTCCATAACCCTGAACTTTTTTCCCTATCACATCTATAAGGATGTTTTCTTTGTTCCTACCCAATATATTTATCTCTCCATTTGACAGCTGACTCATATTGAAGCCTCATTTTCATGCTTAGTACAATTCCTGTAAAATCTAGTGAACCGACTTGGACTTCCTGATGTGTTCATAATGATGTCACCACAGTGCTTTACTCTGGAAATTTCTGCAGTATACTTATGTTAATCTGGCCAAGTTGACCTATTTTACAGTACCTTTGTACATATGTTAAATCACAGTATGCTTTAGGGCGGGGCTACCTTGGGATTGACAGGTTGCTACCACTACAAGAGCTGTATACAGCGTCTCTACATCCCTCCTGTCCAAATACAGTCAATGTTGTTCATTGGTTGGAAAAAAACAAGATGGCTGTGTTGAAAATTATGATCTTGAGACTTCTTAACCCACAAACCAATGGACTATGTCCTGTGCAGTCAATGGACATAATGAAGGCAATTTCACCATAAGTAGCTCATTGGATGAATGGCTGTTCCTCTGGTTGCAGTCAATGAGAGGTTTGTGTAAAGAGGAAGACTACACGTTTCTGGCAATGACAGAAAAGAGCACAGAAGGAACTGTTGAAGGAGCTCTGGAGGAGGACTGCAGAGCAAGAAAGGAGGACAGGGTAAGAAGTGGGAAAGTTCTTTAAATGTGGCAGAACCCACTATCATGACGCTCCACTGGTTAAAAAAAGAACAACAAAACATGTGAGTCTGCGTGTTTTCAGGTCCGCCGGCGACTGGAGAGAGAGCAACGGGAAAAAGAGAGACTCCGAGAAGTAGAGGAGATCAAGAAGGTAGATACACACATGGGTGACACACACTCTACAAGTGAAAGTAAATCCTACCGTGGGAGTGAAGAGTTTTCAGAACGCTTAATAACGTTTGATTTAGCCCGATCTAGTGGATGCATAACGCAGCCCCAGTCAAACGTTTTACTGCAGTATCTTCTACTCTATGCGCCTTATAATCCGGTGCGCCCTATATATGAAAATAGTTCTAAAATCGGCGATTCATTGAAGGTGCGCCTTATAATTCAGTGCGTCGTATAAAATACGATAAACAGCCTCCTGACGCCAGGCACTAGTTGAATGAGTGGATTGGTGTGATGACAGATTGTTGTGGCTGTCACTACCTTGTACTAGAAGCCAAACTCTTGCGATAGAACAACACTTGAGAATATTTCTTTTTCATGCCAGATTTGATCCAAGAGTTTCGTCAACAGAAGCAATTAGCACACGTCAAATTGAGTTTTCTTTCAGTTTGCATCTCTCCCGGCTAACCCTTGCGGGCCTGTTATTGGCATTGTTATTGTCGCTCAGAGTTTCGTGAGAATAGGTTTCGTGGTTACGATGATCAAACGAGCGGTGAGAAGATTGATTGGCGGCTGCTCATTTCACTTGGCCGCTGTGCGCGAAACCAGAAGCAATCTGAAAACTCTGGGCCTCAAGGCTGCTGGGTTTACGAGTCGCTTCATGCTCACACGTTACACACACGCCTTGAAGTGCATTGAAGAGTGTTTATACTTTCTATACAGTTAAAGGAAAATCACAAACACACGCCGTTGTCATGGAATACGCACGCACAAACACACAAAAACAGCTGCGGGGGCATTGAGCAGCTGCCCCGTCTCTATCTGACAGGACTGTGTGAGGTCAATGAGGGACATTGGCTGTTGTTGTCAGTGTTTCCGCTGCACGCACGCACACACACACACGGACAGGAAGCTGGTGACAACATTAACCCCGATAGAGAGGAGAGTCACTCTCACCTCAGTAAAGAATGGAATTTCTCCAGTATTACCGTGCGGTGGCTTTACAGCTAAACCAGACTTGTAAAGTAAGCAATCGGATGGCGTGGGTAAATATTATCTTGTGTCCGTTGCACTGGTTTTGATCTTTTCACACCTCTGCAGACGGTTTTTGGCCCGCTGACTACTCCACAAACAACGCCAGTGGCCAGATGGCAAAGTGTGTTGTGATGGTCCAGCATTAACGCAACTCCTCAATTCGTCAGCGATCGTCCAATTGAAGGCAATTTGCTCAAAGCGTTCTACTTCCTCTTGTCGCAACACCATGAAGTGTGTTTAGAAAAGTCATTTTCAACTCAAGGTCACTTCAGAAAGAACGTCCTGATTGTTCGCCAGTAAGTGTGTTTGAGTGTCTTTGCGTGTGTTTGTGTGTGTGTATAGAATGTAATTGGGAAGGTAGGGCTTTAACTTCACCTTCACTCCATTTGTGTCAGCATGTGTTCGTCTTGAAACTGACAAAACAAATGACCCCTTTGCCCAAGGCTTCCTCCACACATTTCTTTGCTCACCCGAAACAAACACGGACTCTCTCTCTCACACACACACACACACACACACACACACACACACACACACACACACACACACACACACACACACACACCCAAAGAAAAATACACATACAAACACACAGCGGGAAACCGGATACAAGAGAGTGATACGTAGTACAATTTGAGGTCAGGGATACACAGCCAGCACTTTTCATTCACTGTTACACAGACACACACAAACACACACCAGACACACATGAACACGCCTGCTTGAGGCGAAGGGGTGTAGCCCCATCTGAAAATATGCACTCTTCTACCATTGTACCACAGAAACTTTATAACCTTCAAAATGTTGCTACACAGCTTTGAGATAGACAGGATTTCTTGAGGGATTGTGTGTGTGTGTGTGTGGGGGGGGGGGGGGGGGGGGGGGGTTCTTTCTCTTTTCTACTTACTTGTTATTCTGCCAAAAGCTGCCAAATGGACTCTCGCTATATGTTCATATGGAGCCGTAGAGTTTGCACGTCTGCAAGCTTGAATTAAAGCTGACGTTAAACAAATTAATGAGAGATGTGTTTTTAAGTTTAAAAAACGGGTGAAAATTGTCTAGAAGCAATAATAATGAGAGTAGCAAAACTAAACCAAAAAACGAACCCAAGAGGATCCGTTGAAAGACGGAACGGCAGCTCACTCACTCACTTGAGTTGAATGTAAATGCAGAACCAGGAGATGATTCATTGCAAGCGGGTTTCCTCAACATCAGTCTTGTGTATTTTCATGTGTCAGGAGAAAGAGCAGCAGTGGCGGACTCATGTAGAAAAACTGACCTCCAACCAAGAGAAGAATCTGCAAGACAGACTGAAAAGGCTCAGGAGATTCAGGGTGAGAATGCAAACACACACACACACACACACACACACACACACACACACACACACACACACACACACACACACACACACACACACACACACACACACACACACACACACACACAATATGAAAGCTGCACAGAGCTGACAGATCACAGTTCTGCTGTTGTTTGACATTTTTGTTGCGTCTAATGTTACAAAGTCCCCCCCCCCCCCCCGCAGAATACTAAAATCTATTTCAAAGATCAGAAGCAAGCTATTTATTAAACGCTGGGAGTTACTGGACGTTATCAAGTTACACAGTTCAAGGTCACTGATCTGATCGAGAGAGCCTCGTCTAGAAGTGAGTAGTTGTTAGCCGCCGCTGCAGCTTTTAATCATCACTCTGCCTCTGGACTTGGCTTGAGGACTCCCGTCAGTCTGATGCAGTCAGCTAAATGGTTCTGTGGAATGTTCATTTTCTAGTTTTGTCACTCATTCTTCACTTCTCTCCTCCTGCAGGACTTCCAGAGGAAGGTGCTGGTGGAGGAGTCGGGGACGGAGGGCCGACTCACGGTCAACCAGCTTCTCACTAGAATGTAGACTATTGACAAGTGTGCTTTTTTTTCTGTAGCACTTTAACATCATTAAATGAGCACTTAGTCAACTGAGACATTGGTGTGATGGATGTAAATGAATAAGATAATGTCTGAATAATTTGAGTTTTCTGCCCCCCCTGAAAAAGATCTGAGAAAGATTGCCCCATTGTCAAACAATCTAACAATACAATATTTATTATGTATCCGTGTTTCAAATCCTCAGTTCGTTTCTGTGTTCCTGTGTGTCCAAAGAGAACATGATGAGGCCTGAATGCCATAAAACATCATTTAAACAACGTTTTCTAAAGGGTATTTTGCTCTCAATGGTTCAACTCCACAGAGCACATAATGCTTAACGGTGCGTGGGTTCAGCTTGATTTATATGTCCCCGATCATGAATCTAAAGATTTCTTCTTTTTTCTTTAAAGCATTACAGTAAATTGTGAATGTGCACGTGTCTGTGGGTAGTGCATATAGTGTGTGTGTGTGTGTGTGTGTGTGTGTGGGAGGGAGGGGGGATTTAAGAGGTCCAGAGACTTTAGCCCACTGTGTCCTTCTTTGGTAAACGTGGGGCTGTAAGAAAACAGCAGAAAATGGTGAGTGAGATTAATACGTATTAAGCCTTAAGGTTCATGGTTACACCATTGCCTTTCTATTACTAATACACAACATTGGAAAAAGTAAAAGAAGCTCCCCCTTCATAAAACTATTTTAACATCGTTCCTGAAATTGGATATTTAAAAATGATTATTAATCAAATTTTTCATTGAAGTATATCATCCATCCATATTGACAACAATTTATCAGCTGATTCTTCACCTGTACATCACTGCAGTCCTATAGATCTTTAAACCGCTTATCGTTTCGGTTTTACTGCACATTAACTGAGGGTTCAGTGCTATCGCTATCGAACACTGTTTACAGTAGCGGCAGGCACTAACAAATCCACTGCACACATTCTCCCTACAGCAGTTGACAAACATAAGACGTTAAAAAAGTTGGTTACAGACAACAAAAGGCCCTAAATAGTTCCCTGTGGTAGATGAAGGCCAAAATTAAGCTAAAATGAAAGGATATGGTTTACTTCAGGTGTTTTACACGAGTTTCAGGATAAATCTATTGAACTTTAATGAGCTGGAAGGCTCGCGGCTAATGATGCTAACAGTGCAACACAAAAGGAGCTTGAAAGAGCTAACAGAGGGTGGACCCTGTGCTCCAGGCATGCACAAAATCATCATCCCACAGACACCCCCCCTCCCCCTGCACACACTTGAATGTATTTACACAGATGTCCAGAGAATAGGGTGTGTCTGTGTCAGTGCTCGGTGTGGGCGTCCATTGTATGGCCCTGTGTGCACACTGCAATGATGCCAACACAATGTTTTGCACATGTGTGATTGTGTTTTTGGTTTGTTTTTAGGTGTGCATGTGCAGACAGACACGTGGACATGTTATGTGTGTTTGTAGATTTGTTCTGTTTATGTGTGTGTGTGCAAATATAAGGTGTCATTGGGCATTTTATAGGAGTGACACGTAGAAGACATCAGAGTACTTTTAAAGTCTTTCACCTGTGCTTTAACGGTGTGTGTGTGTGTGTGTGTGTGGGTGGGTGAGTGGGGGAGGGGGGGTATAAAAGCTGGGAGAGAGAAGAGAGGAAGAGGAGATGAGGAGGAACAAGAGTTTCCTGTCTGTCCAAATGAGAAAAGTATATGACTTACATGGCAAGGTATATTATTGCCAGAGGACACAGACACACAGTAACATGGCCTCTCTCCTCTTAACCCCCCCCCCCCCATCTGTCACTTAAAAACATTTACTAGAAACCCCCTCCTTATTTAAATCCATGACATTCACATTTTCTACTTTAAATGGGTCATTGTTTTGTGTTGTATGAATTTGATTCATACAACACAAAATAAAACTCATACATATAATGAATATGGTTTATTTTATGAGTGAGTTTTATTATACAGGTTTTGCTTTTCTCTGCCTTTTCAATCCTAATGTTTGACCCTTCTTTCCCCGTTTAGTGTTTTTTTCCTGTCCCAATCCTCACTCTCTAGCGTCATTTCACGCTCCACACATTTTGGCTTCTGAGTGGCTAAGGAAGCTGTCGATGGGTTTCGTCGCATCAGATAAGATCAGATACAAATCGGCTTCCCACAGCCGGACGGAATCGGCATTTTGACTGCGTCTGTTTCACAAAAGCCTCATGAAGTTGAGTTACATGTGTACAGAGAACACACTGGGCTATCCATGTTTTATAGGACTTAGAGGGCTGTTAGTGATTTTATTTATGGTGATTCACCAAATTTCCAAGTTTTTTGGGATGTGTATTATTGATTGATTTCTTCACCAATAACACTGAACTTATTCCTACACATAAGAACACTCACAGGGTTCCCCTTTATCCTGCCAAAATTGTTACAAAATAGACAAAGCAGTTAAAGAGTTATTACACTTAATATGCCAGTTTCAGAGCAGAGGCCAAACAGCCCCAGAGTGGAAAATGTTTGGCACTTGAGACAAATCAGGACAAGTTAGGAATTTGCCAGAGGCCTAGAACACAAACATACATGTAGGGTAGACATGTGAAAACCACAGCACGTGCATCTCCTTTAGCTGATGGTAGCCATGGACACCAATAAAAAAAGAGGAAACTAGGAAGTGGCTTGACGTAACACAAGAGTGTTTCAAGAGCTCTGTGTAATCCACACTATATGTTGGAAGCGTGGCGATTATACAGTGTTGAGTTTGAAATCAAATGTTGAAACATGAACTGCTTTGGTGTGATACATCATTCAATCTACTCCCTACTGTACCCAACTAAATGCATACTAATAAAGCACACATCACGTACAGCACAGATATTTTATAACCGGGCAGTACTGAATGAATTCTATTTAATCACTCATCTAACACTATATATGCACATTGGCATTTACCTTCGGCTGTGAATCAATGTCTCAGTTCAGTTATTCGTCTTTACTGGAGCTTCAGATATAGGAACATCCAGTGTCTAAACCATTTATCCATACCAGATTTCATCATCCTCATATTTCCACTTGAATTGTGGGAAGGGATATTTGTTTGAGGCCATAATTCATTTATTTAGATATGGTTAATAGTTATTCATTTTAATATAGTGTTTGTAGAAATCTGTCACGTATTTATTTGTAGCTTTATTAGGGCTTGAGCATCAACGTGATTGACCTCTGGTCCTTTGAAAATCTCTGGGATTAATTTTAATTCTGATATCTATATTTCCAAGCCCTCGCGGTGCGAGGGCGAGACAACAAGTCTAGCAAAATATCGGTGTTAAGGTGTAAGTGCGCCTAAGTGTTGGAAAATGTATAGGCTCATTTTAAGTTCCTCATCACTCTAATAAATCAGATTTCTGTAAATGTGTCTGTTGAAAGTAGGCTTAATGGAATGCATCATCCAATCAGATCTTTCAAGCGAAAATAATGATCTCAACTCTTTCAGAATAAGTAAATAAAATCAACCCAAAGAGTATCTAAATGATACATATTAAGTCATAAGAATATATGTACTGTGTCATATGTGTATGAGCACTTGGGTGTGTAAATTACTATAGAACTAGGAGTTTGAATTTGTGTGTGTGAATATGTCTGTTGGCGAATCTGCATCAATGTATCTATTATTCATAATCCGAAATTTGATCAATTGAAGCAGTGAAACACGAAAGACAAAATAAACAAACAGAACTTTACGAATAGCACAACATGCTGCGACTTCCCCAATGATCTGCGCATCGCAACACTGTACCAAGTACAGTCTGTAAGACAGTACGAGAGACATTGCTCTGTTAACCATGTACATCTCAAGAAGGTCTCCGTGTAAATAAATGATTCCTTGTCTGCGGCATCGATAGCGCTTGTACAGGACGTCAAAAGAGATCTTTGTGATGTGAGAACTATAAATCTAACCAACATTGCTCTTTCATCAATGAGGAAGAGAGCTGCCTCTTTTTTTTCCCGGGGTAATGGCGACTTAACCTGCGCCTCAACAGGTTGAGGTTTTTTTGCCATGGGAAAAGAGACTTTGCAGTTTATGAAACTCCCCACACGCGACCAGCCATCAGCTTATGTTCTGGCTATGTCAATGCTAAGCTTCTAAAAGGCAAATACTTGACAATCCTCTGGTCACGGAGAGCAGGTTATTGTCACATGACCAGACCAGGCTTCAACTTCCATAAGAAAAGGAAGATTAAATTCTTGAGAATAATGTAAAATCTGCTCTACGTCCGCATTTGGTGCTGAGGTAAGGGTTATTCATCACCAAAGCATACCGGCTTTTTCATAGAGAGCAGTAAACTGTTACTCTGAAATACATTCAGGGCGCAAAAAAGTCCAGCAAAAGGTTCCACTCTGCTGGTAACTCATTTCCTTAAAAGCTGCTTAATCCACATTACCCGGCAGGAATGTGGATCCCATAAAGTTTCTCAGGATGGTGGGATGCACGAATGTCTCCACCACCACCCACAACAGAGCAGCTGGTGCTGATCAATGTTAATGTTAACATCATGTAAGCAGCTTGTGAATGGACAGAGTTGTTGCCGATTCCATATGCTGGATTATTGCAGTGTTAATGTTAAATACTTCTGGACTAAACACTTTGACATACTGTTGCGATTTCATGTCGTTAACAAGGTATAAAATGGATTGTGCACCTTAAAATCCCATCTGCATAAAAGTTAGGCATGTCTTCTGGTAGGATGAGATCATGCCAGAAGACATGCGAGCTAATTGCAAGCAGTTGCCAGAGTCATACACATGAACTGCATTCTGCAGGCCCCACCGTGTGGTGGCGCTAGTCACAGCTCATGTATCTGCAATGAGATTTTGCTGAATTGTGTGGTGGATGCATGCCAAGTCGGCCTCTTGGAAAGAAAAGAAAACCTGATGTTTCACTGCCACAGATGCAAAGCCATGCAGTAGTACACATCAGTAGGCATTAAGAAGGGGTACTTATGTAGTTTGCTTTTTAAACCTGTTTAAAAAGTATTACATTATGATTAAAAGGAAAAAATATTTCACTTTTCCAATCTGCTATGCTTTCAATTAAGTGATTCTTAGTTAGCAAGCAAAAGGATATACAATTATATGGATAATCAGGAACATTTATTACCATACAAGACATTTGACTGATGTTATGCACTAAAACAATGGACGCCAAGACAGATAAGACAACGTAGTGCTAGAAAATGGCATGTTCAATTTGACTCCACCGTATAAAATAAAGCATAAGGCTATGGGGATATAGAATAAACAATTTAAAAATAAAGGATAAGGAATTAAAATTAAAAATAAGTTAAAAATAAAGTGCACCAGCAAACAGACAACCATTCTCTACACAACTGTGTTGTGAGTGAAAATGACAAACGACAAGTGTACGTACATGTGGAGTGTGAAGGGAGTGACCGGTGGAAAAAGCGACGTCAGAACAAACAGGTCATGTCCGGGGTGAGAGGGGTCGGCTACAATCTTTCTGGCCCGCTTCAGAGTCCTGGAAGCGTACCAGAAGGTGATGGAGAAGCAGAGGATGGACTCGATGATGACATGTAATGTAATGGCCGTGTACAAGTGCACCATCATCGTCTGTGGCATGTTGAATTTCTTCAGCTGCCTCAGGAAGAACATCCTCTGCTGGGCCTTCTTGGTGATGGAACTAATGTTCAGCTCCTACTTGAGGTCCAACAGCCACAATGTGCATTATTGAGCGATAATGTAGAGTTGCTGTTCACATTGACCCGAGCATTGCACATCACTGCATACTCAAAGTAGCAGGTTAGATTTTGCGCGACCATTGGTTGACATTTTTGCTTTTAGCTCGGTGGCGATTGCCGGAAACGCACAAATGATCCCTTTGAGGCAATGCGAGCTTTCACAACCGCACAATTAAGGTGGAGCGATATGAATAAATGTTACCCAATGCGGTTTACATGCACGTACAGGGACAATTTCACCTCTAGACTACTGAACCGCGATACACAACGTTTGGTGGCTACAACTATTTTGTGCTAAAAGGGAACTATTCATTTACTGTTTATAATTTCGCTGGTAGCCGTATTATAAAAGCAATAAGGTACTTGAGGCTGTACTTTATCTTCAATAATGCAAATGTGGCGCGTCGAACTGTTACATTATTGGCCGATAAAGTACAGCCTCTCGTAACTTATTGCTTTAATATAAAACAACATTTGCTCAGCATCAGTCACCAAACCATTCATTTCATAGTTCATATCCATCATCCATGTTGTCTGCAACATATCTCTCAAATAAATAATGATGTAGCAGTACTACTACTACTACTACAGTTTATTGATTTGGGAGACACTTCTTTCGGTATACAGGTTGTAAGGTCATGGGCGGTCCATACAGCCAGCAAGGGTGGAGAGCTTACAAATAACCACCATTAGTGTTTAAATGAAGAAAAATCTGTTTACTCCCCCCTACCACAGGCCCGTCAAGTAATTGACTTCAAACAAAAATCCAACAAAGTCCATTACTAAAGATGAAGCACCCCAGAAAAAAACCACTCCTTAATCAATGAAAAACTTAACCCAGCTGAGTTCTTGAAACAGTACCTCCTCGTTGTGGTCCTTCCTGGAGGTTTCCTCCGCATACACATTTCTTCTTCTTCTGCTCGTCCTGCCCTCCTCTTCTCTCCTTCTACAGTCTGGCATTAATCAGGTGGCCTAAACACTTACACCTGGGTGAGTGGAGCGGCCTTCTGGGAGCTGTAGCGGCCATCTTTTAGGGTGGCTGCTGCACCCATCAGCCGGCCCTGTGTGATGCCAAAAATGAGCGTAACTCTTTATGTCTCGTTTCACCATATTGATGTGATGTAATGTTAAGAAGCGCAGTCATACGGCAAGATATTTAAAGCTAAAGTCTGTGTTAAGTCAGTGGTTCCCATACCATTTCTGTCAGGGCCCCCTTTGAGAATAAAAGGCACATTGTAAGACCCCCCCAACCATTGTATGAAATATCATGTGTTTTTATTCATAAAAAAATAACATATAACTTCACTTTTCCACTTAATAGTTTTATTACATTTTGTCAACATATTTTCAATTAAATTTAAAAATCAATGCTGGGAACAGTGCAAAAACTTGTATTTCTACATTTAATGGGAAGTTTTACCAAACCATTCTCTCTCTCTCTCTCTCTCTCTTTTTCTCTCTCTTTCTCTCTCTCTCTCTCTCTCTCTCTCTCTCGTCATGTCGCTTTCGTGTTTTTTTTTTTCTTAGGGTAGGTGATGAAGCGCCGCGACCCGAAGTTTGGGAACCACTGTGTTAAATAATAAGGTTTTATTTCTGTTTTGGTCACAAACATCTGGCAGAAAAATAAATACAGCCGGTAAAAGAATTTAAATGAATGAATCCTCCCGGCTTGAACAGTATGTATTTGTACAATTTATTTAGCGTGATTACCAAGTAATTTGCTTTCCACTTGTTCTTGTATTGTCTTGGAAGGCAAGCTGACATGGTAACAGGCATAAGGTAACAACAGTATGTTTTGGCAGGATTATCCCTTGACCACCTGGTACCTGGTTTAGGCTACTGGTAACAAGAAATCTTCCAGAAAAGACCAACTCAGCTCATACAGTTTTTTTGTAGAAAAGCCTACAAGCTGAAAACAAGCACCTGAGATAATGACAACTGTCCACCCAGAAAAGGATTTCAATATCTGTAAATCCAGCATTATATTGCTATCAAACTGGTTGTATGTTAATTCAATTTTGACGATTTCTTGTTTCGACCAGGAAATCTCACAAGAACTGCCCTACCAAAACGGTGAATTATAAGAATAGCCAAATGATATGAAAGCAAACAGATCACACATGTAAAAAATGATTTCATAATGCATCCAACACTCATGTATTTAAGAACTTCTACACCAACTTAATTAAGGTAACGATCAGGTAAGGATGAACATTTCTCTTCTTCGGGCGACAGATAACACCACTTTTTTACAATTTCCTAGCCATAAAGACCACTTGAGAACATTTACAGTTCACTACAGTATGTTTCACTAAGGCCTAACTGAGCAGACGGGTGTTTGTCTTTTGTTGACTATACAAGAGCAGTTATAAGGCCTCTGAAGCTAATCAAGAACTAGGTATGGGGTTTCAAGATGGCGCCCCTTAATTCCAAAGAATGATGCTCACCCTGAATAACCCCATAATGTTGCTAAAAAGACTGCCATTGTGTCTTGTTGGCAGGACGGGTCACATCCATGGGTACAGTTGATCGGAAATCAATACTCATTTTTACTTAAAAAATGGCATAAATTGTTTGTTAGTACTTGTGAACTAGTTTGGTCTAAATTGGAAAGTCAAACCATTTAAGCCTTAATCAATCTTTCTCCCTTAGAAGCACCTCCAACATAAGTGTTCTGCAGGGAAATGGTTTCCATTAACCATAATATTACTGTTAAGTTGAGCAGTCGATCTCTAATTCACACTAAAAACTGGTGGTAGTATCACTCTAATTCAAAGGATGCAGAGGAAGTTAAACTGATGGGCCAAGTCTGAATCAGTGATTTAAACACATTCTGTACATCACTCTACGATTCTGTGATTTACTGTTTACAGACTACTGTCTTCTGGCTTCAGTCTGGTTATTTAGTATGTCCTCGTTCGGACTCATGAGAGGCAGCTAGATCCCTTCTGTCTTAAATGGAGGACACTGAGCTACTGATGACTCAGGTGTTGAAATAACGTGAACAAAGCATTTTTCACGGTCCTTTGTTGCCAAGTTACTTAGCTCCCATTGTTAAGTTACCCAGGTAAATATTCTGTTACACATTCATTCCATTTTTCAAAATGTTTTATGCTGAAAGGAAGCCATTTCAGCATGGCTGTTCAAATCTATGCTTTGTTCCCGTAGACAAGTTTCAACAACAGCCCAGGGCATATTAAGCTAATAGAGCTAGGGAACATCTCCTCAGGCAGAGGCCATTTGGAGCTGAAAAAACAGCCTGTTTCCCAGGTTGTCAATAACATACTAATTTTACCCCAAACAACAATATTTTCCTAAATAGCGATGGCAAAAAGACCTCACCATGTGACAACTTGGGAATGATTTAGGGGAAGCCAGGGGCGTTGGGACAATGGACCCTGGGAACACGTAAACCTTTATTATGTTCCTATCATGTGGTGTATAAATCTGTTGAACATGAGAAATTACACCCATGTACACCCCTTTTATCCTTGCCAAAAAAAGAAAAAAGACTAAGATCATGCATGTTAGCTAACAATTGTTATAGCTCTTATTTCCTTGCACAAAAATTGGGGAATTACAATTTCAGTCAATATCTTTACATGCAAAAGCTAATTTAATTCATATGCTAAGAAGTTGTTAACAATTATACACCAATAGTTAGACCAGATACTGAAGTAGGCCTATGTTAGCTAACAAGTTAACAAACTGGCTAACAAGTTATTATTATCTAAACATAAAATCAAATCGGACCTATAAGGGAGAAAGTGACTGCCTGGCAGTCAGAAATTGATGGTCCAGTTGTACATTAAAAAAAGCCACACAGGTTGCATGACACCAGCAAGTTCTTCTATGCAACACACAGTTATTCTATTTGGGCAGTAGTTCCCCAGATGTATTACTTACCTGCAGGAAAGTCAGAGTATACAGTCTAACGCCTAAAGGAGGAAGGATTGCCAAGGGAAGTATTTGTTCCCTTGGCAAAAATAAACAGAGCAATAATATGATGAGATCATTTCTAGCTTACTACCACTCTTAGTCAGACACAGACAGGGCTTTCTCTTTGAATTACGAAAGCTATTAAGTTTAAGTCATTCTGTACTCAATTGACTGCCGTAAAGTCCATATGACTAATAGGAAAAAACATAGGCTTCACAGTCTAATTCTAAAAACCACAGCATGGTCGATAAATCTAAGGGTGGCATGCAACTCGAGCCACATTGGCATGTGCATCAGTCCAACAAACACGTAGAGCAGTATGACGTGTGCATTGACTAACGTGACTTTGTTTGAAAGTTGAGGTTTGAAAATGGAATCAAAGTAATGCCTGAATTCAATGGAGAGACATCAGATGTAACACAGTAAGTAGTGCTAAGATGGGATCAGGTGTTCTTTCAGTAACACGTCTTCAAAAGTGTTGTTGCTGCTACATAAAAGGGCGTAAGCACATACAGCGGGGACATTCCAGGTAATGAGCCCATGTCCGTCAATCCATTTGTGTCCATTGAGTCTTCGTCGTTATTGGTTCTTTCTTCCCTTGCAGTCTTTTCCAGGTTTGTTTAATATTTGTTTGTTCAGCCTAATACTGTATTTATTGCTTGTCTACGCTATGAAGCAAGTGTGGCTCACTAAATCATTGATAAACCACCCCCAAAAAAGAACAAATGATTGGAACACTTTCCTCAGGTTTAGTGGGTGGAAGGGGAATCAACGCGCAGACACTCATTCGGCCAGCGTGGACGATGCACATTCAACCAAAACTGAGACCAATCAATGGCTCCAAGTGATGCCGTGATGGCACAGAACTACTGTGTCGGACACCGGGACACAAAGCACACGGGTTAAGACATTCAAGGACTGAATCCCTTCGGGCAACGTGTTCTCCCGTCCTGAGCCCCGGGGGCCGAAGAACCTCTAACGCATGTGTGGGTCGCACGTCACACCATCGTGTGTCTGGAGTTCTCATCTCCGTTCTTGGGCGACGTGGGAACATTTCTGGTGAACTGGCTGAAGCTGGCCGCCCTGCACCTCGCCCTCGGCCCGCCCCCGTCTCCGGGCAAGCCCTTCTCCGCACCCGGGGGGAGGGTGCTGAAGCGGCCCGGGAGCTGCGAGCCCTTTCCCGGGTGCTCCTCGTGGCGGCCCGGTTGGTGGGAGGCGCTCTTGGAGAAGAGGCTCTGGATGAGCTGGAATTTTTCCTTCTCTTCCCGCAGGAAGACGTCGACCAGGAGCTTCTTCTCCCGCTTGAACTGCTCCACGATGGTTTTGGGAACGTCGGGGATCCCCCAGGCGACAATGAGGCTGAGGAACATCACCAGATTCTGGAGTAGGGAGGGGAGCAGAGAAAGGGATGTGTGAGAGAGAAAAAATATGATTTTTAATTTGAACCGAGAGTTATATCCTGGAAAATGACTCACTAGTTCACACTGTTTTTGAGGCCTGCTAAGAATCTCTGGCGGCTATAAGGTACATGAGGCTGTACTTTATCTTGAATAATGTAACAGGGTTACAACTACACCCTCGAACTGTTCCATTATTGGAAGATAAAGCACAGCCTCTTGTACCTTATTGCTTTATTATACTACAGTAGATGACTTTCCACTGTTTCAGAAAGCCTCACACAGAACCTCACATCTCTCCCTCTTCCTCCTTCACTGCAACCCTCCTGCGCTCTACCCAAAATCTCTCATCTACCAACTTGGGAGACATTGGGCCGCCAGCAAGAACAACTTGTACAAACAGATCAATTCTTAAGTGGTTTGGAGGAGCAACTCAAAAGAGCTGGCTGCTTTCATGGACTATACAGTATTTAGAAATTCACACAGTGTAGCAGTGGTCTTGGGAGTCATGCGCGTAAATTGGTCTGCTGAAAGCCCACATTTTATTTGTCCACTGTTGGATTGTATATTTTATTAACGTAATCCTGTTTGACTCTACCATTGGAATCAGAGGCTAATGTAGTTCTAAAGTAATGAGAGTGAGATTTTTGGTCAACGTTCCCAACATGTGTCGGATGTCTTATTAATCCATGTATTTTGTTTTGTGTC
Source organism: Pungitius pungitius (assembly GCF_949316345.1). NCBI lineage: Eukaryota > Metazoa > Chordata > Actinopteri > Perciformes > Gasterosteidae > Pungitius > Pungitius pungitius. The sequence continues at coordinate 10,183,882 of NC_084901.1, forward strand.
ATGTTGGGCTTTTAAACGTTGCTTAATGTCTGGACCACAGACACACAAGCTTATAGACCAAAGCCAATGATCTTATACCTGGAACAGTATGACGAAAGCCAGTCTTGCAGCCAGGACACACCAGTACTGTTTGGAGAAGGAGTAAGCGTCCGGAGACCAGGGGGGTTCCCTGTAGTCTTTATACCTAGGGATAAAATCAAAGATATCATGAGGAGTAACAATGGGAGTGCCACCTACACAATGAAACTCAATGGACATAGACTGTACAGAGGAAGTGGAGGTAGTCAGTAACTAAACAGCTAGAAAGATTGTTGCTGTCCCCTCTCGCCCCGGACAAAAGCTGTTTGTGCCCCTTCCATCTGGCAGGAGGCTGAGGTCCATCAGGACCAAGACCTCCCGCCACATACTTTCTTTGTGCTCATCAACAGAGCCCGGGTCCCCCCCCGCCCCCCCTGACTGACTCTGACATCCCTTTTTCCACTGGCCACTCCCTTGCACATACACTTGTCACTTTCACAACACAGTTGTGTAGAGTCTGCTTGTATGTTTTATACATGTAAACTGTAAATTTGTGTATTGAACGCTATCTTCCACTATGTTATCTTATCTGTCCTGTTGTCCATTGTTATGCACAAATCGCAAAATTCCTTGTATGTCTCACAGATTTTGGCAATAAATGTTCCAGATTGCTGATTTGTGATAACAGTTGGTTTGACGTTCTTGAATCCTTGACTTTTCTCAATGTTGGACAATCGATACAATACACTTTGATGAGCAGAGCACACACTAAGATAGGGTTGAAGATCCAAGATCCGACAACGCCATGGAAGCAATCAGCAGGTAGCCACGCCCTAAAAGAATACTCTGCATTATTTGACTGTAAACTCATGGTTATAATATTTACTGAGGGAATAATACATAAAGAGAAGTAGTCATTTTCTCATAGACTTCCATTCGATCAGAGTTCTTGAAAACCAGAGGAGTCAGTCTCCCAGAGGCAGAAAAAAACACCTGTAGTAATCACATAATATAAATATCAGTCCAAAGAACTATCACATCAATCATCTTATGCAAAAGCTGCATTTCATCTTCAGTACCTTACACATTAGTTAGCTTCCTTTTTCAAGATAAAACTGGGAATGCTGATCCCACTGTGAACTGTGCTGTAGCGTGAACACAAAGCCGATGAACATGTCAGATTAATGGGATGGATCAGATCAAAGTTTTTAATGGAGACAGCTGACTTCCACACAGAAAATTCCTCTGGACCTAAAATAGATGAAATGCACTGATTGTGTCACTAAGTACTTGACCGGCAGTATTGAGAGGGAGGGTGAAATATGTGTGTGTGCATTGTGTGTGTGAGCAGGGACTTACGGTGTCTGATTCCTTCTCCTTATACAGTCATGACCGAGGAATACTGACCGTGAGAGTCCGCTCTTCACTCCCTCCCATTTTTCTTTTATCTATTAATTTTTCGCTCACCCGCTCGCCATTATTTTACAGTATTTTTTTTTTTGTGGATCAACTTCTAATATCTGCTAAACTGCAAGACATGACCACATACTCCAGCCATTTTCATTCTAACTTGCCAATGTGGAAGAAATAAAGAAATGTTTGTCCTTCCTTTTCTCTTTCTGTGTGTGTGTGTGTGTGTGTGTGTGTGTGCGTGTTTTGTCCATGTTTGGTTATAATAGTGCAGGTCGGCAACAACTAAGTATCTAACTCAATATTTCTTCATAAAACTATTGAGATTAGAGATATGACGTAAGATGGTTGACTGTGTGTGTGTGTGTGTGTGTGTGTGTGTGTGTGTGTGTGTGTGTGTGTGTGTGTGTGTGTGTGTGTGTGTGTGTGTGTGTTTGTGTGTGTTTGATCCTTTCCTGCTGCCAACATAGTGGCCCCTGGGATCCAGGAATACATTTACGGACCAACGAGGGTCAGACCATTCCCATCTATTAAGTACACCCACACTCTTATCACAGAGGATGGGGATGCTAAATGTTCCGCGTTCCCATTAGAAAAGGTTGTGAGTGGTACCAGTCGAATGACTCCATTCTTGATCAGGGTCTCAAGCAAGGTGAGCCGATTCTAGACAAGGAGAGAAACCCACCCGCACCAGTAATTGATCAGGGAGAGTCCTTCCCAATGGGACAAGGTTGGTTGATTTGGTCTCAAACCAGATATCTTCTAAACTAATGTTAGCATACTAGCATAACAGAGATAGTGAAAAAGGCACCTACTAAACAACACCATGTTCATGGGACTTTTTTTCCCATGGATAATTACTTTTTTTTAACTATATCTTAAAAAGCGCTGTCGTTCTTTTCCCTGAAACAAGTCATAGTTTTTCACAGCTTTCGCACCGAAAGTAATGGCTAATTGATTTGTGCGGAATGGAGAAAATGTTCACCTTGAAGGGGCAACCTTTATTACTACTTTAAAACCTAAAAATGCCACGCACACCTGATACACTCATTCCGTTCATACATTGCACAACAAAAGCCCTAGACACACAGTAAATGCTGCAAACCTGTTCACTAGAGACAAATTGTTTTTGCTGAAGGATAACTCACTAAACACATAGGGAGGAAGGAACACATATACCCATGAAACATATTCAGAATTTATTTACGATGACATGTTTATTGCCACCATGACATGTCTCTGGGAAGGCTCACAAGTTCAGAGATCGTGAGGATTTTTATGAGATGCGCCACTACAAGACAACGCACCTACGCTTTGCCCAAACGTACCCACTCAAATCTGTGTATTTCTATTAAATCTGGCCAATATTGTTCTTCAAATGAAAGCACTGATTTATTATTGGAGTGTAAGATATTTATTATATGAACTATTTACATGGTTTTAACTTTACTATTCACTTTTTGACAACCTACAGACATGGATAAAATATCCAGCTATATTAATATATGTATAACGGAAAATCTAAATCTTTCAGAAACTTTGTAGTTACAGCAACTAACTGGACCTTATTCAATTTTAATTCAATACCCCTGACCTAAAGGAATCACTCTGTCAGAAATCCATCACATTATTCCTTGGCTTTCACTCCCAGGTGACAGGAAAGTTCCAACAGCCGACTTCCTGTCAGCTTAAGAAACAAGCGCGGTCTTGACATTGAAGCAGTCCTGAAAGCCTTGCTGTCATAATACTTGTCTGGGAGTTGACAATGATTTGCAACATTTAAAGCCTTCTAATCACAACAGCTTGTGGTTACATGGTCCTGCCCCTCATTTTTACTATCTTTGATTTATCGGTTTATATTCATTAGTTATTTGCTTTCTTTAAATCAACGTTGATCTCTCGGGATTAAAGCATTTGATTTAAATCAAACTGACATAAGAACATGTCAGTAACATAAAGAAAAAGTATTTTAATGTCAGGAAGTTGCTCTTTCTCTTGACCCCTCCGCATGGAGGTCAGCCAGATGACTGCAGAGGCTTGTAGAGATTTCCATGGTACCCCAGCAGGGCTCGGCCCCTTCAGAGATGACAAAACGTACGACTACGGACCTTATTGCACAACAGTCGTGCACAAATGGCGGGTGTCTGACAAGCGCAGTCGATGCCGGAGAAAGTCATGTTGTATGTATTTGAGAAAATGATGTTAGCTAAGCTGCCAGCAACAGAAGCCAAAGCAGGACAGTCCAGATGTCTACTAGGGCATTGGATGCAACCTTAGTGTGTCAATAGAAGATAAGGAAATGGTTTCATTGTTTTTTAAAAAGAAGATCAGATTTTACCTAAACCTTGGAATATTGTTGCCCAATGTATGATACATTAAATTACATTAGCTGACGCTTTCATGCAAAGCGACTTATAGGTGCATTTCAACCATAAGGACAGAAAGAACAAGTGAAATTTCATCAGGTACATTGACGATAATAAGCAATCTCGTTCTAACACAGGGATTTATGTGAAGCTGCATTTCTTTCTCAGTGACGCAATTATTGGAGTTAAAACGTGTTAAAAATTAAAACATTAAATTGAGTCTCTGGATGGGTTGACCTAATGTAATTTCTTCTATGGGGAACGACAGAGTATTACATCTACCAAAAGCAGCTTGAGAGATAGATCACTATTGATGAGAACCAGGAAAACTAAAAGGAAAATATTAATATATATATATATATATCTATGTGAATGCTAAATATAGTGTAAATAATAAGGGTCTGTAAAATCATTTTACATATAAAGTAATTGTAGCAGAATAGCTCTCCTCCCCTTAAACTTATATTTGAGGTTAATTCATTTGCTCTGATGAAACAGTCTGATGAAAGTTAGAACAATTCATAGTTTACCAGCCCTGTGTCTCGCAGTGAACGCAGTGCAGGACACACGTCTGCAGACAAGTAGCGCGGTGCTCTGCCCACTGACGCAGAACACGTCCTCAACTTCCTCGCGCTGCTGTTTTTAAATGTAATGAATCATTTAATACTATAGTGGTTGGCCTCTGTCACACCATCCATCTATTTATCCAGCCATCCAACTACCGTGCCCCTCTTCTTCTTTTCCTTCCTGTTTTATTTTTATATTTTATCTATTCACACTTCCCTTTCCTCAGTCTATCAGTTCTTCTCTTCAGTAATAGCATCCTTCATCTCTCCATTCCCTGTCCATCCATGCATTCTTTACGACTTCACCTCCGTCCTGCATGAAGCAGTTAACCAGTGAATACTGTCTGGATACAGTCTGTACATACATTATATGACACAGCACACACTGCAGAGACACGCGCTCTACTTGGAAACGTCTCTAGCCAATTTCACGCCTCGGCATTGAAGTATCTCGCTGTGGTTTCCGGCATGACGTACCACACTACATTGGCACAAAGACGGCATTCTTGCACCGCGATTATTAGCTGTCTTATGTATGCGCCGGCATCCATGACCTTTTTCTCTACAGCGCTCTATATTGATTATTGTGAAAGAGACTCAGAGACTGGCCTGAGCGAGAATGCAGGAAGATACAATAGCGCACTGTATTTCTATATCTGTAAAATCATCAACTCCAAACCATCTCAGGCTTGAACTTGTGCAATGTCTCTGCGAGATGCAGAAGGGCCCTTTGGACATCTAGAAATGACTCCCTGTGCTTTTATTAGAAAGCGGGAAGTTCTTGTAGTTTCTGGGGACAGAATATAGTGAGCGGTAATGGACTCTGGTTGTTCCATATCGTGTCCACTGTCATTAAGAGATTACAAATGCTTCAGGAGGCAGCCAAAAGAAAGCGAAATTGGGAGACAGACATCCTTCTGTTAGATTAAATGAATAGTAGCCTTGAAATAAGCATGATAATGTTGGCTAATAAGTTGTTGATACAGAGACCAGAGTGTGTTATGTATTAACGACAAAACAAAGCGACTTTGTTTGATCCACTTAGACAAAATCCCCCAAACTGATTTCCCAAAATAGATGAACAGACCTGACTGTCAGTAACAAGTAAAAGGAGTTTGCGCTGTGTGCTATTGTTGTTGCTTCTGCATCTTGATTTTTTGGGAGAAATTCCGTTATATAATCAAGCAGCCCCATTTTTATGAAGCTTTATGAAAACATACATTTTCTGTCATTCGTATTCAGTAATGCTGGTCACAAAAGCTAACTAAGCAAATTATAGATGACGGATTTCTACCAATCTCCAGAACACATGAATGCATGCTGGTGTGTGTGTGTGTGTGTGTCAGTGAGTTTTTACCGGCAGACTGTGATGCTCCCTTGCTCTAAGTTATGCGGTGCCGTGCCAGGTTTAAAGTTGGACACATTGAAGTAGGAGAGCGTGTGGTCAATGAAGCCGTGCATGGTGCCGGTCGGACTGAACATGTACTGGTAGACGAGCCGAGGGATGAAGTCTGATGTGAAGGAGATCACAAAGGCCTCCGGAGAGAAAGACAGAGACAGAGTCAAACATTTTTGTAAAAAGTGAATATTTGTCAAAACTCTATAAAGGCTTTGAAGGGAGGAGCTGCAGGGGTCAGACTGTTTATTTTTAGATGTTTAATTTCAGTTCTCGTAAACCTATATTTTTATATTAATGTTAACTCATCAAATCATACAAAATACATGCACAAAAGAGGAATTTCCCTCCCAATGTTCCACTGCCTTAAAGCCTCTGGGGCGGCTTAAGGTTAGGTGTCCAATGCACAAAGCTCTAGAACTCTGCTGCTTTTTTATACAAATCCCCTCAGTATTAAAAGTAAACAGAATAGGATTTGCTTTGATAGCCAAAGACAAATCCCAATAAAAACCTCCTGACTCCAAAACACACCTTGCAGATCAGCCCCTTGTTTCAGACGAGACTCTGGGAACTCATAAGGTCCCGTAGGGGTCAAATCTCTATTTAATATCAACAAAAATCACTTTCAGAGATGCATAAGTAGGAGAACAAGAGTGCACTTTTGTCTAATAATATAGTTGAAACCAGAGGTTTACAAACACTGTGCAACACACACTGTCTGAAGTTAAATCAGATCAAACCTCTCCTGTTTCAGGTCCATTAGGATTACCAAAATTATTTACCTTTTGCTAAATGTCACACTAGCGAGAAAGAGAAAATTTCATTACTTTCTTCAAGGTCAAAAGTTTAAATACAGTTCCTTAGTATTTAGTAGCATTGCCTTTGAACTGCATGACTTGGGTCAAACGTTTTGGGTATCCTTCCACAAGCTTCTTACAGTACTCTGCTGGAATTCCGGCCCATTCCTGGTGTAACTGAGTCAGGTTTGTTGGCCGCCTTGCTTGCACACGCCTTTTCAGATCTGCCCACAAATATTCGATGGGATTCAGGTCAGGGCTTTGTGATGGCCACTCCAAGACAGTGACTTTGTTGTCCTCAAGCCACTTTTGAACTATTTTGTTAGTATGCTTAGGGTCATTGGCCATTTGGAAGACCCATTTGCACCCAAGTTTTGGCTTCCTGGCTGATGTCCTGAGATGTCACCTTCAAATTTCCAGGTAATGTTCTTTCTTCATGAGGCAGTCTATTTTATGAAGAGCTCCAGTTGCTGTTGCAGCAAAACAGCCCCACAACATGATGCTGCCACCTCCATGCATTTTCAGGTCTACAAGCTTCCCCCTTTTCCTGCCAAATGTAACGGTGGTCATTATGGCCAAACAGCTCCACTTTAGTTTCATCAGACCACAGGACATATCTCCAGAAATTAAGGTCTTTGTCTTGGTGTCTTTTTGCAAACTTTTATCTGGCTTTTTCTGTTTCTTTAGGAGTAATTGCTTCCTTCTTGCTGAGTAGCCTTTCAGCCCATGTCGGTGCAGGACTTGTTTTACTGTGGGTAATGACACTTTCTTACCAGCTTCAGCCATCATCTTCACAAGGGCTTTAGCTTTTGCTCTGGGGATGATTTGCAGATGTCGGACCAAAACACGTTCATCTCTGGGACACAGAGGCCGTCTCCTTCCTGTGCACTGTGATGCCTGGACATTCCCATGTTTATACTTGCGTCTAATTGTTTGCACAGATGAACGTGGCACCTTCAAGCATCTGAAAATTGCACCCAAGAATGAACCAGACTTGTGGAGCTCCACGATTCTCTCCCTGATTTCTTGGCTGATTTCTCTTGACTTTCCCATGATTTCAAACAAGGAAGCAGAGTGTTTGAGGTGTGGCCTTAAAATACATCCCCAGCTGTGCCTTCAATTAACTCACAAGGCTTGACCTAATCATCTGGGCTTGCCCACGTTGTTTAAAGACATAGTACTTTTGGTGTATGTGTTTTGACCTTAAATAAAGTAATGATTCTAATCATTAATTCTCATTAGTGTGACATTTAGCAAAAGTTAAATAATTTTGGTAATCCTAACGGACCTGGTTTAGTCTGATTTAACTTCAGACAGTGAGAAAAAAAGTGTTATGTGTCTTTTTGCACAGTGTATATAAACTTCTGGTTTCAACTGTAAGTGAACTGTTTTTTAACTAAATAAATATGATCAATAAAACTGTATTTTATTATATTTACAGAATATTAATTTAAAGAGGATACGATTAAGGCTGTAACATGTTAATAATAAAATGCAAAAATATTATTATTCAATTCCTGATGAAGACATTTTGCCTTTCCTTTTTGTTAAAAAAACAAGTGAAAAAATGAATCTTTTCTAACGCTAATGGCACTACTTTTCTACTCTTTACACGCATTTTCTTTTGCATAAATCTGCCATCATCACTTATTCAACGAGGAGATACTTACATTGATAATGACTGAGAATTTTCCCATTCCACTCAGTATGTTGTACCATATACCTGTAGAAAGCAACAACAAAAGATAAAGAATAGTTTGGTCAATAAGGGGAAGTAGAAGAAAAAAGCACAGTGAGTGAGTAAATTTAACTGATGGCTAAAGAATTAAAATCTACAACAACGTCAGTCGGTCTGTTGCTTCGTCTGACCTTTCCAACCAAATCGATTGAATTAATACATCCTAGCAGCATGGCTAGAAAAGGACTGTCTCAACTTTATAACCTAGGCTCTCTCTCTCTTAAACCCTTTGCGTCAAAACTGCAGAGGTCAAGTCAGAGAGTAGACGTCGGGTTACGGTTTGCCACTAAAAACCTTGCATTTAAGAGACATGGGCATTCCGCTGATGTTGCTGATGTTATGGAGGACATATTCCATATTTATTGTTTTAAGGGATTTTCTAGTTTTTGAAATGTTTTACATTCTTATTTGGCCCTGAGCAGCCCCTGTGTTGTGTGGACTGCCAGTATCTACAAAACCATATCAAATCTGGTTCTTTATGTCTAAATGTATTGCCTTGCTTGTATAAGTTACGTAGCGTAAGCTATGCTGTGTGTTTTTTACTTGCGTCACTCCCCACATACCAATGTCTTTAGCACGTACGGCGACCGGCCTGCGTAGCTCCGTAACAAACTTCTTGGCGTCCAGTCGGATCTCGATGACGTTGTTGAGCAGAGCGAAGAGCGGCGCAAGGGGGAACGAAGCCACAAACAGGGAGACGAAACCAAACTGGATGACTGGAGAGAACAGACAGGCAAACGTCAAACGTGACAAATACTGGGAAGATCATTCAAGTCATTTGGTCCAACTGAATCTGTTTATCGGCGGTGGAAGGCCAAGTTACCCATAATCCCCATTGTTCCGAGCATCACAACTACCTGATGCGTACACGATGGGTGCTGCGTGTGTGCGACTCTCAACGGAGAAGAAAAAGAAGCCAGATGACTAAATATTAGTCATATCATTCATTACTAATTAGTGAGCCATCCTCTCATCTCTGTCGAGAGACGCTCGTGCATGCTGCCCTTTGGGCAGGGCTAGACATTCTTTTTATGCTGGAAGATCTGTCAAACTCAATAGAAGAAGACAGATCTGTGGCGTTTCTTCTCTGCATACACTTGTTGATTTTAACCCAAGCCAGGCAACAATGAAAGCAACCATATCCCACATAAACCCCACCCTGTTGGCTATAGTCTTATTATTATTTGAGCTAGTAGTAAGCTATATTCTATATAGACAGTGATTTACTGTGTTAAAGTGAATGGAGTGTTTGAAGTAATGAATACAATTATGCCTATAATATCTTATGTCTACATGGTAAATATACAAATGTCAATTTGCATCAGAAATAAAGAAAAGTTCTAACAGACAACTGAGTTATGACAAAAGTATATGAATAATGTGTTTATTGTAGTAATTCATGTGATCCAAACTGAAGTTCTAAAAGCAATAGGGTCACTAAAAAAGTAATGGCATGCCATGCGTCATTAAAAAGAAACACTGGTACAAACAATTCTGTGGTTTTAGAACACGTCATAAATCTGACACAGAGTGGGCTTTCTCAAGAACAAATGAAAGAGAAAACTTGCTAAGATATAGTTAAATGAGGCCCGTTTTTTATTGTCATCATTACGCTGCTGACGTTCAGAAGTTCATCAGAAATTATCTCACAAAACAGCCAGAGAGCAGCCTACCTCACATCCAATTACATAATTGTGTATGAAAAAAAACAAGTTACGCTTTTCTACCAGAGGGAAGTTAAAACAAAGGCTTTGTCGAGCCTGCAGTTTGATGAAGAAAATAAATCATCTGTCACAGTATCATGGATGGATCCTGCTGCAAACATTAGAAAAGGGCTTCCCTTACTTTCCTTGCTGCCTCGCAGCCGAGTTTGCAGGCAGATGCGGTGTGAGATAATCACTTTGTTCTTTGTCCAGCCTTATCTCAAAGCACATTGATTTGATTTACAGCCTTCAAAGAGGTTGTTCAGTGCTCCAATTCAAAGAACTTGTTTGAGATAGAAATCAAATTCTAAACACCATCTTGATAGAAACCTCAGATCCCCCCGAGTTAAACTCCAGTGTATCCACATCTTCAGGTTGGATAATGCGTAGATTTTGATGTCACAATTATGTTGTGTCCAGTTGTCTGTCTGTTGTAGTTGAAATAGTCAGAGTGGGAGTGAGAGGTAATAAGGCAGGAGACAATCAAATAATAATGAATCATGCGAGACAAGTGACAATCACTGTCCTGTGTTTCCCTTGAAACACATCTTTGTGCATGCTTTGCTGTGGGGGAGCTGTCATAACAAAAAACACACAGCCATCTCTACATGAATAAGCAACAAAAGGAATCATTTGGAGCCGCTGCCGTCAGATTGACGCGTTGGTGAATAGCCACTCGTAGCCAGGCTGCCGGTCCAGGCTCGCTCTGGGGCTCAGAGGACGCCTTTTAAGGTTAAACACTCCTCTGCATCAGCCCAACTGAGAAGTTCATGTGTGTGTGTGTGCGTGTGGGTGTGTTAGGTAATTCGGCCTGAATAGATGAACCAGACACACAACATCCGTGACTGATAATTAAACCTGTTGATTGAAATGTATTGTTCAATGGATCACAAATACACCCAGAGCTCCGCACTGCGACCCTTTAATCCCCATTCAAAACTATTTCTGGAGACAATGTGACTCAATTTTATAAGTAGGAACGAGAGATATCCCCATGTTTTCTCTTTTTTGAATCATCATTGCAACCATTTGAAACACCAGGAGAGAGAGAGAGAGAGAGAGAGAGAGAATTTTTTGCTTTGGGAGGTCTGGTGTAAAATAAAAAAATAGTGCCTATTTATTACCAAAGCATTAATTCTAAATACAGTACAAATACAGAGAGAGAGAGAGAATTTTTTGGACGCTTTGGGAGGTCTGGTGTAAAATAAAAAAATAGTGCCTATTTATTACCAAAGCATTCATTCTAAATACAGTACAAATACAGAGAGAGAGAGAGAATTTTTTGGACGCTTTGGGAGGTCTGGTGTAAAATAAAAAAATAGTGCCTATTTATTACCAAAGCATTCATTCTAAATACAGTTAAAACGTGACCATTCTGTGAGGTCTTGCATGTGGAGTGAGTGCCTACATATCGGCTGGTGCTCTTGTGATTCTCAGCATGGAACCTCCTTGTGAAAAAAGTGCCAGCGCCGACTTGGGTAGTGGTCTTAAAAGACTGGGCCAGGCTGAGCACTCCAGCCTCCCTTTGGCTTCAGGAAGGTCAGAGATCAGCCACATTGAGGCTGCAGCTTGTGCAGCTTAATCCAAGTCTGCTTAGTCTGCTTTATCCAGATGCCCAGTCCTTCCCTCACACATGCATTTTCACTATAGACCCCAACTACTAGTGAGCCTCATGGGGCATCGTGTTGAATGGTACGTTGTCCGTAAGAAACTCAACAATTGATGAACGGATGTGACCTCTTTCCCAGTACTGGTGCAACGAACTTTCAATGAATGCTCAATCACGCAGTCACCTGCTACTTAAGAATGCGCAGAGGGAAACCCGAGAAGGACGCGGCGCTTTGCCTGACATTTTGCGGATGTGCGCCTCCGAATCGCAGCTGTGGAACCTTAGCAGTGTGGGAACGGGGGTTTCCAGCGAGCCGCGGGCTGGCGGCCTCAGATCGGGACGCCGCGCCCGAGACAAAGGAGCGAGGAAGACAATACGACGGCGGAGCGGGCGAGCGCCAGAGGGCCAGCTTAGAATAACCCCTCGCTATCTGTCTGAGCAGAGGCTGACGGGTTCGACATGCACTCGCAAACACACACTCGGAAATAACGAAGCACCCAGGAGTTAGAGCTACCCATTCATACATCTCAGGGCCACGTGTGAGTGCGTGTTTGCACGTCGAGATCAGGCATTTCCTACATTCCTCGCACCGTCTGCCCCCTGTTCTCCCATCATGGGAACGTCTCTCCTCTGTCCTCCTCCACAGAACGTGGCACAGCTACTCCACACTCTCCTACACAAGTAGGACACAATGCGTGAGTGGTGCACCGATGACGCGAGTGGTTATTACATGCCATTTAGCTGACCTTACGTTGCATTTTAGCCTGGGGAGCAATGAAGGGTTTGGTGTCTTCTGGATGCGAACCACCGACCTTGTGGCTCCCAGCGCACCACGTGAGGTGCAAGGAAGGAGGAAGGGAGCGCTGGGGTTGGAACGCGGGCGGCCTGTCGTGGGACATGCGTACGCCAGGCTGGTCTCATCCAGCATTCGTAGCAAAAGCTGCAGAAAAATCAACGCGATGTACTTTGTGGATATCCCACAAAAATGATTATTGTTATCCAAGGATTCACGGATGAGGAAGCATAAAGTCTGCTGAAGGAGAGCGCTGTTTCCCGCGCTGAGGCAGACGTTGATGTAAGCGACAACCCTTCCATGGTTACCATTAACCCATTCAGCGCCGCTATCAGCCTCCTCATCATTGGAGGAATAGACAAGACCGTACAAGGACAAAGTCATACATCAATAAATAAACACACACACAAACATTACTTTTGATTTAAAATATCTTAAACTTCGACAGACTCTCAGCCAGTTTTAGAGATTCACAACCAGGTGCTGCTGAAAGCTTGTTGCTGCACGTTGGAGTGTTTTGTCAGAACCGTAACTTCCTCGTGTCCCCCGGTGACCTGCAGCACCCAGTCAGTGCTTTTGTTTGAAACATTGGTTCTGCGCCACTTCCGGCCCTAAACGTCACACTAGAGGCACTCGAGGTTCGAGGCTCGAAGGAATTAAAGCTACAGGTGGTCACTTTAATAAAACTCACTTTTTGTCATAATTATTTGAACTGTCCCTATATCCTGACGGCTGACAGATAATCTGTGAAAAAAAAGTGTTTTAGTATTAATGTGTGAATGTAGAAACAATTCTATGTTTAGATACTTGATGTTCATTTGATTTCAGGAGTTGTTGCTTTCATTTTATTTCATTTAAAGCATGGGGTAACTCCAGAATGTAATGTAAAATTTCTCATGTTATTTACTTAATATTATGGCTTCTTTGAAGTAAATAGAAGGAAATGCATGTGAGATATGGATCCTTTGTGTTTAAGCAACAGCAATGTTTACTGCTTACTGTTACTTCTTTTGAATGTGGGTCCAACACTGAAAGGCTTCTTTTTTTTAAACCATTTGCTGAAGAAGGGAAGTTTCTCTTTGTTTACATCTCAGTTTAATCCGCACAGAAATTTTTTGTGACATCATGGCTAGTATGGAGGTCAGTTTATGCCTGATTCCCTTCTCAAACTGGGAGGGCTCATGTTCACTGTCAAGGACTATTCTTATGATTAGTGTGTGACAACATTACAGAGAGAAGTCTCAGCCAGAAATCTGAAACTGATTCACAATATCAGACCTCAACACTTTGAGACAATAACAGACAGGATCAAGTGAAAGGTCAACTTTTAAAACCTTTTATGTCTCTTCATATTTATCCAACATGTTGTGAGACTCTAATTACAGGACCTTTGACATTGACGCTGTAGATGCAGTAGTTGGTAGCTCCCATGAACTTCGCCACGTTTTTGTTTGAATTTGTCTTCTACCGCAGCAGAGGAAGCCCAGCGGATGAAGTGCAGACCTTGAGACGATCACCGAAGCCCGACGTCGGACGCATTATCTTCACGGCTAATTGTTTTGCTCCAGCTGTTAACATTTCTCCCGAGGCTGTTTTTTTCTTCTTTTCTTTTTCAAACAAACACTAAGGATGCCAAACTTGATTTGTTTTGTCAAGGTTCTCTCCTGTTAAACAGTGTGCAACCCACACATCACAGAAAAAATGGTTCTATTGTTCGGCAGCATTCTCAATTTAAAGTTACTCCCGTAGGGTCCAAAAAAGTCAGATCACATCTCTCGTTGCGTCACACAGCAGGGACGGGCCTGTACTGTGTGAGCGATGTGTCAGTTGCTGTCAAATTCAGGCAAATAAGAAACAACATTGGTATCTTTTTAGCTTTTAGTTTTGCCCAAAAAAGCAAATAGAATTCTGGCGTTCCAACCGAAGATCAGGCTCGTGGTGAACAAAACTCAAAGCTCTTAAAAATCAAATATGTGGATTTAAATGCACAGCTGAGACTGATTATGCTGGAGGGAGGAAAAACCTTAAATACCCAGTGTTTATGTGTTTTGGTTTGTGAATGACATGAGTGTAAACAAATTATTTATATGCATGGCACTGGGAAAATGGAACAAGTCCTGCATGGTAAAAAAGTAAAAATATTTAGTTGGATGCAACAGACAAGAGTCATAATTTAAATTCTCCGGCGGAAATCACAACATTTGAACAACTCTCATTAGCGTGGTTTTGATCGGTGTGTGTGTGCGTGTGAACACAAATGCATCTTAAATCGATATGCTCCTCAGTCCACAGATCACATAATCCCCTCTCAGTACAGGAGCACTTCAGTTCAGAACTACCGTGTTGCATGAATGGCTGCGCTAATGAATTTCCTGTGGGTGTGCATGCAGACTCACTCATTTCCATGTATTCAGGCGTGAGGCCGTCAAAGGGAGCCAAGGCGTAATCCAGGTTCCACTGCTTTGGAGGCCTCTCCTCCTCCATCTCCTTCTCTGCCGTTCCTTTGTCCTTCAACGAGCGCACCAGCTTCTTCAACTTCCTGTAAGGACGGAGAGGAGAGGGTGTGGGGCGGGGATAGCAGTTACTTACATTTAGTGAGTAAAAGTTTGAGATAAAAACAATACATCTAATCGGACATGAAGAAATGTAAACAAAACATTTTCGACAAAGTAATGTAGGAGTGACTAAACAGGGTTCCAACGTATTTAATGTGCTGTGTGTTGCAAAGCGAGAGATTTATTAAAATGAACAATTTTAGCTTTAATAGCAGTCAATTGTTATGTCGTCACAGAGTGGCTTTTATTTGTTTCAGTTGAACCTTATTTAACATTCAATTTGTTATCCATCGAAAATGAAACAATCCCTACTGCAGCTGAAAAACAGCATTCCACTTAAAAAAAGTTTTCCCTTTAAAACAAATAAACAAGCTGTATGTAATTTACAAGGCACTGGACAATAGCGTTTATATGAATCGTGCACGTGAAGCGGGGTGATGCTAGCGTATTCACTTCTATGTGAATGTGAATCATTGTGCTTGTGTTTGCATGTGAACCCATGCATGTGCGACTGTGTTTAATGAACAACACATTACTGTGTGTGGGAGCGTGTTTGCAGTGAATGGACGTGACTGTGTTTACTGCTCTAATAAATGTAGACATATAGAACATCTCCCCAACCAAACACAAACATGTACACGACCAAACACACACTCCATAAATACACACATCTCCCCAACCAAACACACACATGTACATGTACACACTGCAGAAACAAATGCTGCCACAAAGGACGTTACAAGTTTCCACTGTAGTTCAGGACTCCTTGACTCTCTGTGTAAACATGTTATTTATGTTTACCGTTTCTCTTCTTTTGTATCAACTACTCTGTTTTACTGCCAGGTCATGTGACCGGTGGAAAAATGCAAGGCCTCACTCAAAAATGGATATTATATTTCATATCCGGCCATTTCATTTAACCTGAACATTATAATTATTCTTACCATTTTTATCTGAATGAGAAAGAGTTTAAGATAATTACCAATTTTACTGTAGTTGGTGTTTTTACTCACATTCATTATGTGATCAGAAACAAGACTTCACTTGGAATGATGTGGTTAAGTAGCATTTTGGGGGGTTTTGCTATTGTGATTAGGTAGGTATTTTTCTGCTCTCTAGTGGTCAAAATCAATTAATACAGCTTTAAATATTTAAAGGCAATAGGAATTTGTAGAAGACATTTTGCCATTGATTTAGTTTTCATTGAAGGCATCATGACAACAAATACCTTTACGTACTTTTTTATTTTATTTTTATCTCAATGTGCGTGATACCCCACTACATCCATCTCGGCGGGAACCTTATGATTTTTAATTTCCAATTTTTTTGACAAAATCAACTAAATGCATTTTTTTCCATTTTTAGCAGCTATTAGCAGTCCCTGCTTGGCTGTGACTAAAGTACTGGACACACAAAGCGCACACAGTGTGCCCCGATTTGGGAGCTGCCACAATTTGTCCACATTCCAAATCACTATACGTCACAGTACGTTAACGAGACAAAAAGCACGCCACGACTGCTGGGGGGTCATTTGTACTGGTTTCAGGCCTTTACTCTCCTAGTCTGTACTGGTTTATAATGTAAAGGTTAGTCACTTTTCATTTGGTACAATTAAACCTTTTGATGCTTTTTTTTTTTTACCACTGCGCTCCCCGGTGCGCAGGCTTGTAAGGGGATGAATGTGAAACAGATGAGTAGATGGTATGTGGTCGGCATGCACCGTGCGCTCGCCGAACCCAAGGAGAAAACCAGACGTGTTTGATGAGACTAACCCTACGGGACAGGAGGTCAAGCCGTGCTCACTGCAACAGTTACAGTGAACCCCGAAGCCCCAAAAGGCACCTCTGTTGTGTGACAGTTGCTATAAACAGAGTTGACCTCTGACCCCTTTGGGATTAGCGTGCAAGAGCTAAAGAGGAAGAAGTCCCGTGCGGTAATGGGAGGTGTTTTATTAGAATCTTGGAAGTCCTTGAGTGCGAGCATGCGTGTGCGTTGTTGCGTGTGTGTGTGTGTGTGTGTGTGTCTGTGTAGGTACGTGTGTTGGGTCAGAGGATGACGTTAAAGTAATGTTAACGCTTTGTTACTTGCTCTTCTGCACTCCATTTCTCCACATTTAGAGACTACACATCAAGTGAGCATTTACAAAGAAAAAAAGTAATCTTACGGGATTCCGATTTCAAAGATGTTGTTCTGGATCAGCTGCTTCCCGAGCATGATGATGCTGAGCTGAATGCACAGCTCGATGAGGCAGCCTCCTGGCGCACACTGAGGGAGACACGCAACTCTTTTGTAATTCAGTCATTATCGCTTTTACTTTTTTCACCCAAACTAAAGACAACAGGGATGCAAAGTCAGGTAACAAACCTCTTCTATCCGATAATGGTTAAAGACGTACACATAGCTTCCAGGTCGACCAGCAAACCTGGGGGACAAGAAACACACAATTAGGAACGGGAAGCAAGACAAACAGAATGACTAAATGCGTCTTAGGGGTTTAAGACAACTCTCCTCATTCGACCAAATGAAAGCCACTGGTTTGGCTGAAACACGCACACTCACAGGACTGTCTCACAGGACAGTCTCACAGGACTGTCTCACAGGACAGTCTCACAGGACTGTCTCACAGGACAGTCTCACAGGACAGTCTCACAGGACAGTCTCACAGGACAGTCTCACAGGACAGTCTCACAGGACAGTCTCACAGGACAGTCTCACAGGACAGTCTCACAGGACAGTCTCACAGGACTCTCTCACAGGACTGTCTCACAGGACAGTCTCACAGGACTGTCTCACAGGACAGTCTCACAGGACAGTCTCACAGGACTGTCTCACAGGACTGTCTCACAGGACAGTCTCACAGGACAGTCTCACAGGACAGCGCTACACACAGGACTTACCGTCCCTTGAAGAAGGCCACGTAAAAGATGGGTGCATACGCATTCATGAACTTGAGGAGGAAGGCTTTCAGGATGAGTCTCTCCTCAAATTGGGTTTCTGTTTTAGGAATTTCTGAAAGACAAGGTGAACTGTGACTGTAAGAACGATTTTTTAGAATTCTTATTATTAGAAGACATGTGAGCGCACTGCAGAGCGCTAGCAATTAGCAAGCTTGTGAGGCACGACAGACCACATAAGCAACACACAGAGAAGTCCAGTCTCTCTCTCTCTCTCTCTCTCTCTCTCTCTCTCTCTCTCTCTCTCTCTCTCTCTCTCTCTCTCTCTCTCTCTCTCTCTCTCTCTCTCTCTCTCTCTCTCTCTCTCTCTCTCTCTCTCTCTCTCTCTCTCTCTCTCTCTCTCTCTCTCTCTCTCTCTCTCTCTCTCTCTCTCTCTCTCTCTCTCTCTCTCCCTCTCTCTCCCTCTCTCTCCCTCTCTCTCTCTCCCTCTCTCTCTCTCCCTCTCTCTCTCTCCCTCTCTCTCTCCCTCTCTCTCTCCCTCTCTCTCTCTCTCTCCCTCTCTCTCCCTCTCTCTCCCTCTCTCTCCCTCTCTCTCTCTCCCTCTCTCTCTCTCTCTCTCCCTCTCTCCCTCTCTCTCTCTCTCTCTCTCTCTCCCTCTCTCCCTCTCTCCCTCTCTCCCTCTCTCTCTCTCTCTCTCTCTCTCTCTCTCTCACTTTTCTGACCCATTACTTCCTTCTATATCAGAGGTTTTGAATATGAATGTAAGCGTGCTTGAAATCTCTTAGGATGACTAATGGGTTGACTGTAGCATGAACACATTAAAGTTTCATCAAACTGTTCAACTCCGACTCTCGCATGGCATCATGTAGGATAATATTATTGTATCATAAAGTAATTATATATTATAAAATAATATCAGGCCAATCTAAGCTGAATATTTAGCAGTTGTAGTTTTGTACACCTGATTACAAGCCTTCCATTGTAAGGCGGTGAAATAAAAAAGCCGCCTTTAACATCCAATCGAGACCACAAAAAAAGTCACATGAACCTGGATAAGCTAAAGGGAACGAACTTTCATGTTTAAAATAACAATCACATTCTAGGAAATACCCCACTTAGTCTCTGAAAGACTGATAGCGTGAAGATGCTGTCTGACCGTGAGCGCGTGACCACACACTCACACACACACGTGACATATGTAACTAGAAGCATGGCAATGCATTAGGTTCACAAGGCCGTTTGTGTTTGTGTACCTAGCTCAGTTAGCCACAATGCCACAGCGCCGTAGATCTCATCAAGGATCAGAATAACCACCAGGTTGATGATGACCGCGGTGGCCGTCACCGTCACCCGGACATTGGACTTGGTGTCCGGGTCGGGGCTCATCGCCATCAGGGCCGACACCGTGATGCGGTAGATGATGACGCCAAAAACAGCTGAAAACGTCAAGCCAAACTGCGAGCAGAAAGGAAGAAATACAAAAAAAGAAAATCATGTCTCCACTATATCTGTCTGATGGTCCCAGTGCAGAGGCTGGAATTAATATTTCAAAGACCACATCGATGTAGGTCAGTCATATTCTCATGTACATTAAATGTGTCTTCATCTTTCTCGTTAAAGTGCTTTCATCCACATGTAGTGAGAATATGTATGATCCTAAGCACAGCATCGGGCTGATGTACATGTACTAACCATAAAGAGGACAGAGGAGACATTGATGAAGTATCCAGGAAGACGGTCTTTCCAGGTCAACTTCTCTATGGCGGCCTGACAGGAAGGGAGACGAGGGACAACATGGGAGGAAAAGAGAGCCATTCGTGAGTCATACAAACGGCCGTTGCTTTGTAAAATAATTCCTTTTGTTTCCCTAGTGGGACGTCACGAAAGAGAAGAAAAGAAAAAGATGTTTGCATTGATTCTTCAAATCTATTTCTCAAGTGTCCTGATGTGAAAGGCATTGTCACACTTCCTTTTCGCTCCTTTCAAATGCTTTGTTAAACCCAAATGGAGATTTGAGCAGCATCTGCTACTCACCGCCTCCACAGGAAGTGCTTTCTCGTCTCAAAAGAGGGACACAAAGGAGCACAATGGTCTGTTTTACGGTTTGCATCCTACATTTAGAGACCAGCGGGGAACAAGTGTTTTCATTTCGGTACAGTAACATTGGATTGGGGGTAGAAATGAAAAAAACAGATACTGTGCATAAAACGTGGATCACTAAAGGCATCTTTGTGAATACGTTTCGTAATTATAATTAAATCTTAAGTGGAGCTAGTAAATGCTTTATATATACAGGCAATTTAATGTCTCATGTCGGGTAAGATATGAGGAACTGTATGAGTAATCACCACCAGGAAAGACTGAATCCCCAACAGCGTGTTAATAACAAGCTGACCTCTGACCTCCCTGTGGAGGAAGGCAAGGAGTGGCAACAAAATTGTGTGGATTGTGTCCAAGACCAAAAGGTGCAGAGACAGTGTTGTGAAAGCTGAACGGTGCAGTGCTCAAAAGGTGCAGAGAAACCCTTGCTGTTGCTCTCTAACCTCCGAGCTCCACCCTAATAAAAAATGTAATGAGTGTTTTTTGCCACTCCACCACGAATTCAAACACAGCGGGAGATACTGACTGACTTCTCTCAAAAAGAAAAAGTTGCTTCACCGGTCAGTCCGTGCTGAGTCTAATAAGGTTTGACCTCTCCGAAAACATCCGTCCTCAGGTGTGTGACTCCATCACCCAGACACTCTACATATACACTCTTATATTGGCAGTGCATGAGTTCTCCACACAGGGACACTAGTAAGATCCACGCAATGATGTTTCAGCCACCCTGTACATTGAAACACATGCAAATGAAAAAAAACACCCACAGCACCATCTAGTGGAGCGACTGGTACGGTGCACGCTTGCGATGTCACACAGACATACTGTAGAACATCCACACCACGTCAACCTTATCCAACACCATGCTCTTCACTTTTACACTGTTTGGTTGATTCTGTAAATACTACATTTAAAATGCTAATATTAACAGTAACGTTCGTCGTTGACAAGGTCAAGTTGTTTCTTGAATCGGAATAGAAGTTTGGTCAATTGTGGGTGTTTTTCATTCACTGATTCATTCAATCACACAAAAAAGCTGTGGTTGTTCCAGGTAATCATGGCGGAGAGCCTTTATTGTCTACAGTATATAAATATACATAAACATTATTTGTCTTGAACATGTCGGAACATACGTTTCATAGTAACAAATTAAAAGATCCCTTCAGATATGTCTCGGAAAAGGAAAACATTTTTTGCCTCTATAACTTCGCTATATAAATTCTATATGCTGATGACCAATAGCTGTATCTCCTACTTTAGGGGGTAAATAAAATAACTGAGTGATGGACTCTTAAGTAATTCTCAATAACTAAATGTAAAATGGCATAAATTAAAGCAAGATAATAGCCAGATATTCAAGTACCTTTTATACAAATGCAGACAGGTTGACTGGCCTGAGGGATGCACTTATTGGGGGACGAATGGACCTTCAGGCTGGAAGTGTGTGAGTGTGTGTGAAGGTTGGTATTAGTAAATGGGTCAGGTGTTATATTTGGGTTGTTACTACCTCCGTTGAGGAGAGCCCGGCAAAGCCTCATCTCGAGACGGACAAACTCTTTATTTCTCTAGGTCACCTCCCTCTTCTCTGTTTGTCCTTTAGTGTACCCGGTTTGGAAGGCTGAGGCTTCCTGGAAAGTATTGAAAATATGTGCAAAATCATATCACCATGCCTAATGCCGACGTTCCATGTGGGTTTCTTTATTCATTGATGAATAATTCATTAAAGAATAAAGAAATGAATAGACGAGGATGCATTGCATTGGACATTTAAAGCCACATGTGCAGAATCAATCTTGTTAAAATTGAAGATTTTTATCTAAACACTAGGACTGCACAACATATCGCTTCAACATTGGCATTGCTACTTGCAAGATGTTATCAAAGAGATACAGTAAGAGAGAGATTACTCTCGGGGTTATAATTAAACAGTCTATCATATGCTGCATGTCATCCAATCTTGCTACTTAAACGTTTTGATCAGCAAAGTATTCTACACAAATGAACAATGCTTTTATGATGCAATCAGAAGTAGAAAGCTCACTTTAGGCTGCGAATGAACTAATGAAGGAAGCCATGAAAGCAGATTTGTCACTCAGCCAGCAACCGCCTTGTTTAAGACACATAAACACATGAGGTTATGGAGGGTGTGCACCAATATTATATCATGGAACTTTTGAATCTCTTCAGCTTGTTTTAATTAGAGCCTTTATTGAAGCCACATAACCAGAAACCCATTGACCAGAGAGGAGGGACCCGCAAGCGCAAAATGCAGAGTCATTTCCATGTTTTAGGGCTCATTCTTACAGCACTCCACTCAACTCAGAGACACTGGAGTAGCCATTAGCTGAGCTGATAGGCCCTGAAACATACATTTCCATCAAAAAGGGTTCAATATTACGTTTTTTCTGTACTCTTCTTTGTTCATAATTCAGTGACTTTTTGGTGGAGAGTAAAAAGACACGCTGTTGCAATCTGTATTTTGGCTGCAATTTAATTCTTATGTGAAAAATGCTCATCATGAGCTTCTTCTAGTTGTGTAAGATGAATATAGATTGCAAGGTGTTCAACAAGGCAGTGCCTCACACTTTATATATATTTACAGATGCTGAATCTGTGGAAGCCTCCCATTCTTACACTGCTTCAAATAGCAGATATACAACTCAATATACATCTAATGCTAACAATATAAGTATTTACAATGATGTAAATTCATATTACACAGATAAGGAACACTGACGAATTATAATTTAAAATAATTAGTTAATAAATAAACCCTAAAGTAACAAAAAAAAGAACTGCATGTGTGTCATATCATAGCCACCGAGTGCCAGATTGTCAGTTGCGTGTTGAATGTTAAGTTATTCATACAGTCATGAATAAATAAAGAGAGGCCGGTCTATTTGATAACTGCGTCCGTGGTGTTTGCTACGTTCACCATAGAAGGTCTTGTAAAATAAAGTAAAATAAACTCCACTCATTATTTGAAAACATAATCTCCAGATTTTATCTTACCGTACATCCATTGTCTCGGGTAACAAAAGTGCGCGTGTGTTTATAAAAGAGAGAGACAAAGAAAGAGTGTCGCCATAGTGACGTTCCCTAATCTTACCCCTGGCTTCCTGCCCAGCGTGCCTCCCTCCCACTCAGCCGCCCTCCCTCTGTTTCTCTCCATCCCACGGCGCCTATAAGTCTCTCTTCTTTTCGCACGTCTCTTTCTCTTTGTCTCCTTTCATGGCTCACGCTCGGTGTCTTTTTATAATTCAGGTCCACGGACAATTGGTTTCAGGTGCAGAAATGAAGTGACACCATTCACAGCAGTTCCACGGGCGATGATACTCAGCTGTCACTCAACACCCTTCAGTAAAAGGCCACACAGGTGTAACTGTTGTCATGGATGACAACTTGGTCTGAATTAACTAACTCTTAGTCATGTTTCTGGTCACACCTGTGCTTGATTTTTCAACAAAAAAAACTCTTTTACAAAAGTAAATCTATAACAGCAAGTCACAAATATATTGTTGTTGGGTTTTTCTTTCACTATATTTTATCAAAAAAAAAATTTGCTCCATCGTGACTTAAAAGACCTCAATGACCTCTCAGAACGGGTGAGCCTAGCAGAAGATACCATTTGGGAGAAGTACAGTCGCGTGGAAGCTGCCTCAACACGAGGACCAATCACGCCATGATCACCTCTCCCAAAGTGGTCTCCAAATCTTGCTGATGTCAAACTTGAAGCGATGAGATCACATCGGCCACCGCCACACACACACGGAGGCTGAGGAGTTCATCAACAGACCTACAGGTTTAATTTAATACGAATACTAATACTAATACTTTAATTTGATAGTCCTTATCTTTATGGACCTAAAAAAGTCTGGACTACCTGGAACATTCTTTAGTTCATTTTTCTATTTCCTTTTTGATAGTGTTTTCCTGCTGACTGACAAGCAGGCGAGAATTAATTATTATTTAGAATTGACTTGTGTTGTGTTAAATGACGCTACAAACCTTGTTAGTACTGTCAGGGAACTGGGGATATTATACAGTAGATATGCTTTTGTTTTTTTGTTTTTTTTCGGGTAAATAAAACTAGTTCAAATCAATGAACATGAGACCACACTAAAGGTTTTGAATCTCTTCAGCTTGTTTTAATTGGAGATTTTATTAAAGCCACGTGATCAATGAATATGAGACCACTATAAAACGAGGTCTGCGTCTAGCTTTATAATCCGTATTACCTAAACCTGGCAAAGATCTCACACTATGTAGCAGCTACAGAACCTGGTCCATCCCTACTACCAAGATTAAAGTGTTTGCACGCATTTTAGCATTGCATCTTGAACCATATATGACCAGGTCAGTTCACTGTGACAAGACTGGCTTTATGCGCCACCTTTTGCAAATAATAAATGCTGCGAAAGATATTGCTTCCCCAAATGCTATCCTTAGCTTGGATGCTGAAAAAGCTTTTGATAGGGTGGAATGGGGTTATTTGTGGAAAGGATTTTGAACGTTTGGATTGGGCACAAATTTCATCAAGTTGATTCACTACTTAATAAAAACCCTACAGCTTTTGATCGTTACTAATGGGATTGCCTCCTCACAATTTCACATTACACACTCCTGTCGTCAAGACTGTCCCTTTAGTCCCTCTTTATTTGCTCTTTCACTTGAACCACTGACTCAAACTCTAAAAATAACATTGACTATTACTTATTAACTATTTTCCCAATGACTTTCAATAACACCAGTCATGTCATTTCCTTATATGCTGATGATATTTCATTATATATTGACGAGAATCTCTATTCCTCACATTTTAAGCACCTTTGCAGACAATAGTTTAATATCAGGTTATAAAATAAACTGGACCAAATCAGCTCTTTTAACACTAAATCAACACTTCTACACTGCAAAAAAGGCCACTCTAGAAATAAGCCAAATATTCCTAAATCTAGTCAAAGGATCTTGTATTGAGCAAAAAAATCTGCCAATGGGGTTAGACAATTTGACTATGTTAGAATTCTTAAAACTAGAAAAAAAGTCTAGCCACTGAAAAATCTTAATGTGTCTAGAATTTAAGCACTCAGCTTAATACAAGCAATTTATTTGAGACAGAGTAACTCAAAATGAGGAATTTAGGCTCTAAATTAGCTGACCATTAGAATGTATATCTTCAAATAAGTAGCAAAAATCTTAAAATAAGCCTTTTGTTAATTTATTTTAGCTGACTTTAAGAAATAATACCTTGAAGTAAGGTTAATAACTTGCCAAAAAAAAGTTTATGACAATATATTAAAACAGCACAATGAAACCAAGTTCGATAGTCTCAAATTAAGTCAACAGAAGCATCTTGTTTTAGCATTTACTTCTTTAATGCAGTTCTTTCTCACTCAACAACATGTGTTGCATCCATCAATCCCCTCACTGAGTCCAGGACCATCACACCAATACCAAGTACTTTGTTCTGAGGCTGGAATACCTGCATATTTTCAGTTAGAATAAAAATAAAACGTTTCAGCTGGAATACTGACAGCAACATATTTTTCCTCGAACAGAAACAATTTTCTCAGAGTAATGCACTTACTCATTAAAGGACGTCCAATGACATCAACAAACGCGGCTAACGAGTCTGACTCTCAAACTGAAAAGAAATGTTGGAGATAGTCAATCACTCAATGAAGGCCCTCCACTCGGCAATGGCTTTTTTGTAGGAAGCAGTTGAATCTTGGTCATGCAGGGAGTCCTGGAGAACCTCAGTTTGCAATACTGAGAGCATGGTGGAAATGAACTTTGGATAAGTGAGGTGCAGACAATAATAATACCCCAAAAGGTAAAGGAGGCCTTCATCAAACTTCTTCCTGTCAAAGGTGGTCACTGGTGTGTTTCCAATTGCAATCATGCAGTTATCCCCACAGACGAGCATAACTGGACAAGCCACGGGCCGCTTGCTCAAGTACGTGTCTGGGTTCTCTGAAGCCTAGATGACAAGAGCAGAAGTTTAGGAAATCACAAGTAACACAAACCTGCTCCTGGACTAAACAGATAAGTGCATATCGCTCAAAACCAACATGAAAACACATAGTAATGTTCCTTTTTGTATTTTTGTTGTTGTTAGTAAA
Source organism: Pungitius pungitius (assembly GCF_949316345.1). Taxonomy (NCBI): domain Eukaryota; kingdom Metazoa; phylum Chordata; class Actinopteri; order Perciformes; family Gasterosteidae; genus Pungitius; species Pungitius pungitius. The sequence goes on from NC_084901.1 coordinate 10,209,949, forward strand.
ATGAGCAAGGACATTAAAGGCGAATTATGGTTGTCCAACTTGTAGCTGTTTGTCAAAACGGATATTTTCTATGTTGAATAATTGTGATTTCAATAATGACCAAAATAATCATGTTTTTTTTTTCCATAATCAAGCAGCCCTAACATGGTGTGCATGAGTAACTGAAATTATATACTTCAAGTCTCACCGTAAGGACATGGAAAACCGCGTCGCTGCATGCGCCTAGCTTCTTCGGTGGCAAAGTGCTGGATGGAAAGAGCAGTGGCAGGGCTCTGAAAACAGCAGTGGCATGTTCCACTTTTTTGACAGAAAGCACAACACAAGGCAGTGTGAATAACCACTCATCATGAGATCTCAGAAATATATACGTGGACAAATCAAGGTATACAGTGATCTCACCTCCATCCAATGTTTTAGGGGGCTTCATCACTTTTTTCATCACCCCATAAAATTGGACCTTTGAAAAAAAGTCGTTCCATCTATTCCTCATTTCTGAGACGTAGTGGGCATTGTTTGGCTGTATTATCCTTTGCAACTCATCTAAGACCTGAAAGACATTAACAAAACAAAACCCAATGGTTATAACATAATGCCCTTTATTGTGACTATACAAATGTACAATAAGAAATAAAATCAACTGCTTTTCCAGTGCACAGTTGAGACACTACATATGAAAAAATAAGAATGGTTTTATATACATTGTAATTTGCTGTGTGGTGGTGAACATAAGAAATTGTTATTTTAAAAGGCCCCTTATGGCCCCAAATCTGTATCGAAAGCTATACAAAAAGGTAGAAACTTGATACGACGGGATTTACTTACATGATCCAAGTCTTTGAAACAAGAATAGGCCTCCAGAATCTTGCTGGGTCGGTCTTGCTCCTTTAGAGTGTCAGAGGTTATGAAGAGTCTTCTTGACTCAAACTCCAAGTTCAGCAAATGGGTTACTGAAGCTTTGTTTGGCTTGTTGGACCGGCACATCTGTTGCAGTGTCGTGTAGTGCCTTGCCTGGGTTTTCTGGCTGTCTAGGACGTCGCCCGAACCACCTGAAAGAATAAAAATAGAGGGTGGGGTTAGAGGGAAAAAGCAACATTAGATTTCTTAATTAAGTAGGAAGACGATAGCAGGTAACAGGACTCAGTCCTGGGATGACAAAAGTCAAAAGATTGACTAATACTTTTGCAAGGCAATTGCATTTCCCATGGACTATATTTTCTTTTGTTGGTAGATTTAGCATAGCAATCTCTCCCACACATCTCAAAATTAAAATGCATCACAACAAGTGTATTAAGTTAAAGATATAGACTCATAACTGTTATTCAGGTGTTGAACTGGGGTGCTGGCTCTGACTGGGGACTGCTGAAGAATGACCGTAGAAGCACTCGAATCCCCGTCGTAGTCACTCGTTGTCATTTCCTCGATTTCCTGCCGTTGTTTCTTTGCAGGAGGAACAGCCTTCTTTGGGCTTTTTACATTTGAAAGCCTCTTCATGAGCTTTTTGGCAACATACTCCTGCCAGGTAAAAACAGTAAACATTCAGACAATGTTTTCACAATCAAAAGGGGAGATAAAAAAATACATACCCAGTGTTGTACCATCGGATAATACTCCACCAACCGCTTTGCCATGGCATTGACCTCTGGTTTGGTGGGATATCTGGCATCTTCTGTAGCTCTTGCAATTGCGATCATATTACACATGGTGTTTCTTATGAGCCGGCAGAAGAGCTCCTTAGATAACTCCACAATGTTCTCAGTCCCCATCCGTTTCTGCTCAAAGTAGGCACGTCGCACCTGTTCAAGTTCACTGTCTGTGTAAACTATGAATTCCGGGCTGGACATAACCACAAACTTAGAAATTTTGGGCTCTTCTTGTGAAAGACTACTGCCTCCAGTCACTGATGGCAGTGGTAGTTCCGCAGCAGTCTCCACCTAAAATACATTTACATTTAGATATTTCATAGGATAACTTTCTGTCATAATATATTACCACACAATTAGTTTTGCTCTTTGGCCCATCCAAAATGTAAAGCCCAACGACACCCTTGTGCAATAGCACTAAACTGTTATATAACAGCAAATCTATGTACTTATTTCTGCAAAAGCCCTGAAAAAACAAAGATCAAGCTGAAGGACTTACACTATTGTTAAACTGACTAAACGTTTTGGCTAATACATTTTAAAATGAAAAGATTCATAAATTGATGGTGTCACATAGATGTATGGACGCACTTGGATGCACTGTAGGCCATACTACATTTGATCATAGCTTAAATTAATGTGCATAACATAGAACTGACCTTTTTATCTTTATTTACAGCAAGCCATATTGCCCGCCGCCTGTGAAAGTTTTCAGGACCAGGAAACAGATCGTTGATTTCATCTCGAGAGAGGGAAGGCAGTAAGTCTTCACCAATCCTGGCAGCTATAGAAAAATATACAGTTAGTGCCAAGATACTGAATACTGAGCTTTTCAATTATGGGCAAATTTGATTTGATTTTGCTCCAGTCAACATTTTCCCAGTGCTAACACAAAAATGTTTTTATATATGGTATATTTATTAAAGCTATATTAATATCAGAGTTGCTATTCGGTCCGGTAGATAACGACCGTTAAGACACCTGTACCGTATCTACACGATTCACGTACATTACCTATTTTGAGTTGAAATGCGGCGGTTTGGGCTCAATCGCCGTTTTGAAAACAAAATAGGTGACCTACATGAATCGTGTAGATTCGATGAGAAAATGTTTTTAGGGGGGGGGGTTACGTGTGAACAGGTGCTTAAGCGCATCCTGGACGAGCGCCGGACGATGTGAAAGATTTTAAATAATCAGGCCGGCCCGGACCCTCCGCACGCCGGGTGCAGCCGTTTCCTGCCGTGTCCCAGGTGGCTCTTCCCCCTCGCCGGTGCACCGCGTCGCTCCACCGAAAGTTGGTTCGAGCGGATTTAAATGAGCGGGCGCCCCTCGCTCCAGATAACGCATCTTATTGTAAAAAAATGCATCTCGAAATTAATCAGATTGATAGTTTAAAACACATGTGTCAAACTCACAGCCAAATCCGGCCCGCCAAGTCATTTTATGTGGCCCGCAAGTGCTTTTCACATACGTGAAACTCGCGGCCCGCCGGGTGACAGCCAGCGCGCACTATGTTACCGAAAGTATCGGTACCGGCAAGTACACAAATGTAAATACACATACTCGTATCGGTTTGGAAAAAAAATGGTATCGGGCCATCCCTAATAAGAATATCTTCAGCCATGCTAGCTAGCTAACATGGGTTTTAGCACACAGGCCAACATAGCAAGGTAGGTTCAAAAATAAAAACGAGTTTTAGGAAAAGATGATTTAATATATCTTACCTCTTAGTGTAGCAAGTGCAACCTCGTCCAGTTGATCCATTAGCTCAACCGCAATTCCTAAAACTCCTGCAGCAAACAAAATGTAGCTGCATTGGAAATCCAAAGACTGCCGTTAAACGCTGCGCGCCCAATTCTCTACACAATGGCGCGACCACATTTGGAATATACCATTTTCAGGGTAGGGCCAGGGGTGCGGTCGGCCGAAACAGCTTAAGTTTGCCCCGTTTTCCTAATAAAAATTATTTTTACTAAAATATAATCAATATTAAGCCCAATGTATGAGATCATTGATTAATGACTGGTTGCTGCTCTTATGAGACACATATTTATAGACACTTTCCCTTGATGAGTATATGTGATAAATCAAACAGGTCGCCCCAAGGGGACGCTACGCTTTGGCGTTACCCAGACCTGTGCGTGTTTGGGAAGTGGGAACAGGGTTGTTTATCTGCGTCAACAAGCCAGCTAGCTTAGCTAGCTAAACTAGAAAATCATGATTTGGCGTTGCGTTATCTGCTTTGTTTTTGTGGGTCTAACCCTCAAATCTTTATTGAGTCATATCAATTCGGCTCATAGTCGTAGTCCAGATTTCCGTGTCGTTTGTGGAATCGATGGTTGTAGCAAAGAATATCGTGTCTACAACTCACTTTGGTATCATATTCGAAGAAAACTCAAGGGGAGGAAGAAGGATGGACACCTCGAGACTGGACCGCACATCAGCGATGGATTTAAACACTAACAACGTGTGGGCATATAGGTAAATCACTATGCGTTACTTAAGTGAGCGGTTTTCAATTGGTGAGGCGCGCATTGCTCAATAATATGTAATTTTAATTTAATAATGATTCAATGCCGCCCCAAAGGCGTGCCAGTATACGGGGAATGCTTTACAAGTTTGACTCGTGGATGTTTTAACGTTAAGTGCTATAATATATTGCACTTAACACTGAAAAAGAGCAAGGTTATTTCCGGTGTTCTGTCGATCTATGCTACCTATCGGTTCTGCGCATGCACAATTGTGGTCTGATTCCCCGCCCATAAATCTATGCAACCTAGCAGGTCGGACATGCGGTAAAAACACTGAAATATTCAATAAATATACATTAATAGAATATCAAAATATGCTCCTTATCTCCTGACAGTGCACATGGAGTGAGTAGTGGTGCAATATATAATGATTGTGTTGGGGGAGCATTATTTGATAGGGTATATTTGTCTATCAGAATACGCCACCACTGAAATATTCAATAAAGTATCAAAATATTGTCAAATAAGCATATGATGTCAATACTGTTAGAGTTATGCCTCTATGGGATTCAGCCTGCCTGCACAATTCGAAATGGGAACACATAATAATTCATTATTTTGATAGGGAAGCGCGACTCGATAGACCCTACCATCGATTTGCGCTACGGTAGCATTTTTCGACAAGGCAGCATAGATCGACAGAACACCGGAACTAATGATTTACCAATGTTTTTGAAATACTGCCTTAAATGCATGATGTCAAAGTTGCAGTAGGCTATGGGCATATATGATGTGAGTTGTTGTAATGTTTGATCCAACCCTTTCCTCAGTTATTTTTAAAACCGATACCTTTCATTATTCTAATGTAGCAAAAGTATTTTGATGCACAAAGACTTTTATAAGTTTGGGCCCCTGCTCTTCTAATATTTTCATGTCCACAAATACAGGCCAACTAATGCAATGGTGGAAAACCGAGAGAGTCCAGCAGAAAATGTGGTGGATAACGTAGAGCGACCAACGGAGGATGCAATGGTGGAGAACAGAGAGCAACCCTGTCCTGATCCTGTCATCGGCGAGCATTTTGGGGCTTTTGACAATTCAGTGTCATTGTACTCTGGCTTTGACAACAGCAAACTCACCTCTCCACGGCACCCTACTATGTCCCAGACATGTGACTGTACTATACAAACAGCTTTGAACATACCAGATTTGCCAAGTGAGCCTGCAGATGGCCCCTCTAAATCACACCAATCTGAGGTATGCATGTAAATATTTTTCTTTAGCACACAATAACAATCTTTTCTAATGCTCCATGTATCTTCTTGTCATTTGATTTTTCTGGGTATATTGTTGTTGGTCATGGTCAGTAGTTCATATTTGATCTTGAACTGTAGTTGGCCCTAGCAGCCCCCTGCTCCCATACAATCTGCCAATACTGCGATTATAGCAGGTTCATTTCCTCACACATTTGACCAAAAGATGCTTGAACATATTAGACGCATCTGATTTGACTGTTCTTTTTTAAGGATGCCTCCTGCCAGGACATTCTGACCAGACAAGCTACTGCTATTGTGTTGAGTGCAAGAGAAAGACACCATCTTTCGCAGGTCTGTCCGCATGCAACATTAACATAATTTAGTCTTTGGTGATCCTCTGCAATCTCAAATCTGATCATTAAATAATATTTACATTTGTCTATCAACTGTCAAAGCCTGGAGTGCTCTTGCTATAAAGCTTACCTCTCAAAATTAATTATAGCCTCTCTCAAGGGTAGTTCATCTGCATTGATAATTTTTTCAGTTTTGCTGTGCATTTAGTCTGTTCCCTTTGCAGCTTCTTTTTACTGTAATACAACGGACATCTCTGTAATGTTTTATTTTTTAAACATGTGCATTTTCTTTTGCCCAACACAAATTAGATTTTGCATATTAAATTAGACATGTATTTGGCATTATGTTTAATTGCCCCATCATTCAATTGATGAGTGAATTGTTTCCCCTTTTTAAAAAATAAATATTGTAGTTTACGTTCCTCTAAAATTGCTCATTGAAAGGGTGGTGCAATATCTGGCCCTAAAGGCTAGTACAAAATGAAAATGTTTTACATTGGACTATTCTGATGTAATGTAATTTGCATCTGTCCTTTTGGCCCTGTTTTTCAGACTGGTGTGAATGATGTTGTGGCAGCAATGCAACAGTACCAAGCTTTGTTGGTGACCAATCTGAGGAGTCGGCTACAAAGAGTATTCCATCAACATCAGGGAAGTGAACTTGAAAAGGAGGCTCTGGCAGTATTTGACCAGTTGGAAGATCCGTTTGCCTCTGTTTCAACAACGTACAGGCAGGACTGTGTGATTAAGGATCATTTCCATTTTGTAGAGTCAGAGGAAGTTATTGTTGGGTATACTGCTTGCTTTCTTAAAAAAGGAGCAAAAAGAGTCCTCTCTACCAGACCCAAATGTTTTCACTATGTTCCTCTGATCAAAAGTCTGGAACAATTATTGTCCCATCCAAAAGTCCTGTCAATGATAGATGAGCCACAGAAATACAGAAGTGGCTATTTGTATGACATTACAGATGGTGAATTCGTGAAATCACACCCCTTATTTTCTGCCCGGCCCTCTGCCTTACAAATAATCCTTTACTCTGATGACATTGAACTTTGCAATCCGCTTGGGTCTCATGCTTCCAAGAATAAGTTGGTAATGTTTTACTATACACTTGGAAACATTAATCCAAAATATCGATCAAAACTGGCTTCGATTCGCCTACTCGCCATTGCAAGGAAGAGCCAACTGTCTGAATGTGGAGTTGATGCAATTTTGGGACGGCTTCAAGAGGACCTGGTAAGGCTTTATGAAGGTGTTAGAATTCAAATTGGGAATGGTGAACGTGAAATATATGGAGCATTATTTTCGATTTGTGGGGACACTTTAGCTCAGCATGAGCTTTGTGGTTTTAAAGAAGGTGTTGGTTTTGCTTTCAAGAAATGTAGGCAATGTGAATGTACATTTGAGGACATGCAATTGTATTTTGATGAGGATTACTTTGAAGAAAGAACAATAGAGAGACATATGCGGCAGTGTAGTGATATTGAGAAGGCCAATACGGAGTGTCTTAGAAACAGTTTAAAAACTACATTTGGGATCAACAGAAGGAGTAAACTAGTAGAATTCCCGGCTTTTAACTTGATCCAACAAACACCACAAGACATCATGCACGTAATACTGGAAGGCATTGCCCCATTAGAAATAAAGTGTGTGATGAAACACTTAGTACTTTTAGGGCAACTTGACTTGGATATTTTCAATGGTGCATTACTTGCATTTCCCTATTCTCCACATGATGTCAGAGATAAACCAAGCCCTATAAGCTACAGCACATTAGCATCCAATGACAATAAATTAAAGCAGTCCTCGGGCCAAATGCTTGTTCTTCTTAAAATTCTGCCATTTTTAATTGATGCAGTAAAAGGTAGTGAGTACCACACAGTCATTCTTGAGCTGATAGAGATAGTTCATATTTTGTTTGCTCCTGTTATTAGTGTACAGACTATCAACACATTAAAATCACTTATTGAACAGCACCTAAAACACATGAAGAACCTTTTCCCAGATAACAACATCACTCCAAAGCAACATTATTTGATTCATGTGCCATCTCAGATTAAGCAACTGGGACCAATGGTTCGTCATATGTGCATGAGATTTGAATCAAAGCATTGCTTTTTTAAACAGTGGGCTTCAAAACTAAACTTTAAAAATGTTTGCAAATCCTTAATAAGGCATAATCAAATGTATGAATGTTGTCAGAATGTAAGTAGTTCTGAACACCCCATTTTTTCAAATGATTGCACATTGGGACCAAAATCAGAAATAACAAACATGTCATACTTAAAAGAAAAAACAAGAGCCTTCCTTGGAAATGATGAGGTTAACCATGCTGTGTCTGTAAAATGGATTAATCTAAATGGCAACAAATACATACGGGAAAAGTCATTATTTGTGTGTGATGTTAATTCTGATCTGCCCGAATTTGGACTTTTAAGAAATATCTATGTGATCAATTCATCATTGTACTGTTTTGAGTTCATGCCGTACAACACCATTTGTTATGATAGAGATTATATGGCATATCAAATCGAGATCCCAAACTTAGCGCAAGCAACGGAGCTTGTATCTGTTGATAACCTTGTAGATTTCACTCCATATTACAGCTTTACTCACAAGGATATAGTCTATGTCCCAATGAAATATTACCTCAGGGATGTGATTGAGCTGCACAAAGCCTCATCTGATGCATTGTAAAAGGCACTGTTATTCTGTCATTACAACAGCTGTTGCTCAGATATACTTGAAAAGTTAGACATTTTATGTTTTTGGCTGTATTTGGCTGTTGAATACAATTGTTCTTAATCAAACTGCATACTTTCATGTTTGAAATAAATTGCTGTCATTTCCTAAGATTCTTAAATTGAGAAGTTGTGGAAGTGGTCTCAATCTTAAAATAAGGACGATAATCGTATTGCTGGAATATTTAGCAAAATATGTCCACACCTAGTTAAATTTAACTTGATATTAGTTGGTAAATCTTATTAAGAAAAATTAAGATATATTTCATCAAAATAAGACAATTTTTCTGATGTGAAAAATGCTTGGCAAGATTCTTATTCTTTTTAGACTAATAATAAGAAAGAAAATCTAGATGCAAGGCTTTTTTACTTTCTTAAAAATCAGTTTTTGCAGTGTAAACCATAAAAACCATACCTTCTGATAATCCCATTGTTAAACACTTTTTCAAATCCCTGAACAATGACATTTAGAGGGATTTCTATGGCTTGGTTAGTTACTGTGTCCTTCAGATTTGTGGAAAATGTAAAGATATATATATGAAAAGAAAGTTGCACAAATAAAATACCTTAGCAGTTGAGACTGTAGAACCCAGAGGGAGGGACAGGAAGAGAAGAACAGATCTGCAGCCTCCAGGAGAGGAAATAAGTGGATAGGAGATGAGCAGGAAGAAAAGGGAGGATGGAGAAGAAAGAAGAAGGAAAGGGATCTGAGGAGGAAGAGGAGGGAAAGAGGAAAGGAAAGGAGAAGAAATGGAAGGTGAAGAAGTAAAGGAGGGCGAGAGGAGGGGTTACCGGTATTCCTGCAGTCATGGCAGACAGTAGTTTTTGTCTCCATCTGTCCTTCCCTGTCACTGTCCCGTCCTCCTGCTTCTCTAGCTGCAAGATACAGGGACAAGTTACACACACACATGCACACAAACACACACACAAACTAGCACCACATTCATGCAGAATCAGACATAAATCAGGGCATTTTCATCCTCTATCTTCATCTTATTTATAGAAAAGTATAGTAATGTCAATAGTAATAATTAAGTTATTAGCAGCTATAGAATAAACTATCCAATGTATTTATTTTCTATGTTACTATATGGAAGGAGCCTATTCACACTAATTGATTGAGGTGGTGTATTTAGGTGAGAATTCAAACTTCTATGTTGTCATTCGAAGATTATTTTATTTTATTCTATTCAAGTCAGATGATTTGTAGGATCTGTGTTGGAAAAGATCTTAGTCCCACAAAATATCTGATAACATCTAACGGATTAGACGCTGCGTGATAACAGAAACATCGAACACTGGACACCGGCCAATCACATCAGACAAGTCTGGGTGGCCATCGTATAATTCTATTCATAAACCTGTTAGCCCAGATGAAGAAATCTGATTGGTTTACATTCAGGATTTAATACTGACACAACACTGGTAAAACTAATCAGATCTAATTCCTTTAATGTGTATGGTCATGGTTGCTTAGCAACGGGGTCACGGGAGGATAACTTGCACCCAACACTGGACTGAGCACAAATACAAAGCAACAAAGTAAAAAGAAAAGGGCACATTAAAGGTCTCTGGAGGAGGGCATTGAGTAGTGCCCATTCCCACAAATCCACCTGCTGAACAGCGTGAAGCTCTACGTAGAGAAGAGGTTCCAGCAGAAATACACCACGCGTCCCAACTCAGGAACTACCACAAATAATGGGTTAGTGGCCACAGGTGTAAAACCTTCTCTGAAGCTATTAGCAACACACCTCCACCTGAAGCACAAAGGCATCAATTCTCAGTGGTTGCACAATGAATGGAAACACAACAACAACAGCCAAGTACTGAAATTGCGAGCCAGTAAAGGGGAAAAGAAATCAGTGCATAGGCTGCCTAATATATTGTGAAATTGTGTCATCTCTCACTTTCATATTAACATAATCATTTAGATTATCATGCTAATGTCTGACATACAATTAGGAGCCCAAACTATCCCGATGCATCTGGTTCATCGTCATCTTGATCCCGAAATGTGCCGACTGAGTCTCATGATCAACTGATAACGGTTTGTTTTACACGCAGATTGCAGCACAGTAATACCAAGGCGTGAGGAGAATGCATAGTGTGTGAGTGAGATTGTGTTTTATAAACATGTTGTTGTTTAAATTATTTTCATTACATGCTGTGAAATAGGGGCTCTATTGTGAGGTACCTTTCCATTGGTATTGCTGACAGTCGGGTCCAGCTACAAGAATGGAAGTCACACACTCGTATTTTACTTCGGTATGTAAACAGGCTTTGTGGGAAATATGGTCTGAAGCATTCGATGACAAGAGGGTTCCTACCTCGTTCTTTTTCTTCTTCTTCTTCTTGGTTTTCTGTTTCCTCTGCCTCTTCTGGAGGAGGATGGTCTCGTATTTAGGCCTAGGATGTTCCTGAAGGGGAAGCAGGATACGTATATAGTATGCACATGTGTCTGTGTCTCCTCTCTTTGAGAGCATGTGTCCTGCTGACCGTATTGGACGATTTGGCAGCATGGGATTTTTTTTTAATACCCGTGTTTGGTGTTTCAGTTGCCTTAAACATAAAAAAAACCCTTAATCATAAACCAGTTACCCCAAAACTGTAACTAACTGTACAGTAGGAATATCAGATGTTGGTGCTGATATACAGCTTCCATGAGTGTGTGCGCTGTATCTACCTCGTCGTCCTCGATACCAGTCAGATCCCAACTGAAGCTCAAACTGATCTGGCGGCGCTTCCACTGCTCCAGGAACAGCACCGCTACGCACACAATCACACACACACACACGTCAAATAACTTTTCTGCAAGTCTTTAGCATCTTATACGTATCTAGTTTTAGGATTTATGTTTTTGGGATCAGCTCATTGTTGATGTGACTGCTGGTTGAGAAGAAGGAGAAGAAGAAAAGGGAACTGATCATCCTCGGTTGAATACCAATTCAGTAGAATGGACAGCAAACACGCTTTAGGTGTTAAAAAAACAAGAGGAAAATATGAAATAATTGGTCTGCAAATTTAACATTTTAGATTGTTAAGATTCATTTCTTAAACACCTTTTTCATCTACATTACTTGCACTGAAGGTACAGGATGTCATAAGGCAAGATTGAGAAGCAACTTTACATTCAGCCCACCTGCTCTCTCACACACACAAACACACACACACACACACACAACCTCACCCCAGAGAGACATGAAGATGGCAAAGAAGACAGTGGCGGGGTTGTCGAAGAGGTGTGAAGCCCTGGCGGTGCCGCAGGCCGTGCTGAGATGCCAGAAGTCACAGGCTCCGTCACACAGAGGACACATGGTGAAATTGAGACGTCCGTCACACATCTCCAGACTGGAGAGAGGGGGGAGGGAAGGGGGGGTCAAGAGTGAGGTCACCAAGATAACAACAAAAGACCAATAAGACCCAGATATCCCTGCTTCTGTTTAACCATTCCAAATGAATGCAATACAAGCCTCTCTGCTTTGACCCTATTCATAGTCAGTGTAGGTGGGATTATCTGCCCTCTGCTTCATGACACACAAACACACACACACACACACACAGCCTTCTGTGTTCCTCCCACACTACTAGCCTGTCTAAAGCCAGATACAGCAGGTATCTGGGCAATCCCCGTCTGGCGTGTGTGTGTGTGTGTGTGTGTGTGTACAATAATTAGTGCTGGAAGGAAATCATGATTTTACGCATCCTTCCAATGTATCCTTTTATCTGGCATCATTGTCAATTGAAGGTTAAATTCGTTGCTGTTTGACAACTCCCAGCTTTCAAAGTTCGCCCCTCCTCCTCGGCTCAATCCTGTCATGTGTTGTGATCTCACTTACAAAAAAAACTTGTTACAAACCTCTGCCAACCAGTCATGTTGGAGTTTACATCCATGTCTACCTACAATGTTATTACTTCATCATCTAGCGCTCTGATAGATAGTTTGAAAAAATTGAAATAATTTGCATATAATTTCCTGAATTTCAGTGACCTTTGACCAGCAGAATATGCTGTGACAAGGGTAAAAATGAGAAATGTGTATTGCCCATGTTTTAGCACCTTCATTGGACATGGCAAACATGGCGCCCCAGCAGAAGAGGTTGCAGTACCTGGGTACATCAGAATCCACTGTGGCCACCCCGTAGCAGAACACGATGATTCCCACTATGGAGGCCGGTATCAGCAGCTGAGTGTAAACACCAAGCCATGCAAAATACAGACCGATCTTCTCCCCAAAGTACTTCCTGCAGGGTCAGAGGTCAGGGATTAGGAGGTAAGACTGACAGTAAAAGGCCATACCAAACAGAATGTGTGGAGTTAAGCGCCACACAACAGGTGTGAGAACCCCCATGCTGTGTGTGAACTTCAAATAGAGTAAAGAGCATGCCAATGTTTTATTTAGGGCGGTCAATGAGTCTACCACAAAGCACTTCCTCTAAATAAATAACTGTTATGCTAGGACTCACAAAATGTGCAACAATCAAAGTTGAAGTTTAGATTATATTTATTAAAACTTAAAACTCTGCTAGCCTGCCTTTTCAGTCCTGTGTAGTTTGGGCTTTAATCAGATGTGACAGTGATCTGGCAACACAATGAAGAAACCCGACACCTGGGATTTGTATCGCACAGAAGTCACAGCTTTACATTTTAAGAAGTTTAACAAGTTGAAGTTGATGAGAATGGCCGACAAAAGCTCTCGTAAACTGTTTGTGTCTCTGGACTGTTGCTACATGCTGAGGGCAGAACCCAAAAATGGCCTAAACAGTACAGTCTTAAATCACTTACATTTTGTGCTTAAAGTTAAAAATTCTTCAAGTATTACAAATGCATAATGTACATTGAAAGGTATTGGTCCTAAATGCTAAAGAAGTAATTAGATTCTATGAACTATACATTTGGGAGATAACCACTCAATCAGACTCCTATTAGCTTCAGAATTTTAATTTAACTTTAATTTTAGAAATAATTTCTGCACAGAACGGGGGCTGGATTTATCATTCTGACAGTGGAGTCGAGCTATAAAGGGATCCCTTCGTCGACTCAGAGACGCTGTGCGTTCGTAGTTGTCAGCAACTATAATCGGGGCTTCTAATTGAACTGTTGGTTTCAAAGGTCACACCCTGCCAAATAAGAAAAGACTTAGTAGTGGCGTTCCTTTGTTGGCGTGAATTTCTAAGCCGCAATTGAGATGCAGACACATTAATTTCCTTTTCACGCATTAAAAGCAAAAAAAAACACATTCCATCCCACGGTAGAAAAACTGTGCCCCTCACGTCAATATAAGCAGGAAAATAAAGGGGGTGTCAAGCCAGCATATATAGCAATAACATATATCCTTAATATATATCCAGTCCAATTAAACAACATACACATGTTGGGCTCTTACACACACTAACCATAAAGCACAGTTGTGTATGACTATATTGTGTGTTCTGTCAGAAATATCTTGGGTTGACACTTAGATGAAACAAAAACACTTTGTGGCATTACCTGACCAGATCAATGGGCTGGTACTTGTAAAAGGCAGAGTACTTGGCCCACTCGTTGTGCAGAACCTGGGAACAGATGGGAAGGAGTCAGTGTGGGTGTGTGTTGTACGACAACAAACCCTCCTCTGCAGCTGAGCTGATCCGAGGCAGAAATAAGCTGATGGGTTGAGTTAAACGTCAGCGGAGTCAAAGAACAGCGTGAGCAACGCAACACCAAAGCCAAGAGAAAGGGAGCGAAAGGAGGAGCACAACAAATAATCTGGTCAAGCGGTCATGACTGAGGTGAAATAAGACGTTGCTGTTGATGCTCTTTGTTTATATTTTGTTTGCGGTTTCGTCGTGCCTGCCCAAACTTTTTCTTTTTCTTCTTCTGAAATTCAAGTCTCTCGACGGAGTTTGTTCTCTGCCTCCACCGCAGATCAATCTGAGAAATGTTTATTGAATTTAAACTCCAATCTGTGGCGGTGTTAACACAGATGGGAAGGAGGGACACTTTTAGAAAGGAAGAAGAAGAAGAGAGGAAGATTAAATAGAGGTAACTGATGTTTAGAAAAGCCGAGCATCCCTTGCTATCCATAAAAATAAAAAGCATGCCGCAGACTTTTATAGATTTTATATTATAGCATACTAAATGGCTCCATTAGTGAGGAACTGGAGTCTTTTTTTGGGGTGTTTTCATTAGACGGACAAATGACAGGTGGATGAGAGACGAGAGAAATGAATGAAGGGTGATGCGAGAGGAACAGTATACCTGTCTGTCGCTCTTCTCCTCCAGGTGCCCGATGACTTTATAGTCGCCCTGGGGAGCGAGAAGGGAGGGTGAGGGCACACCGGGATGCAAAGCTCTCACAAACAGGCACACACTATGCATTTCTTAGGACTGATTCAAACCCGACCTGCACTGGTTGACTGTAACTCTTACTTGAAGCAATCTACTGTTTTGGGTAAATTGAATACTGCAGTGAAATGAACTGAAACGGATGGGATCCTGCTGGGAATTCCCAACTTCACACTTACATCGTGTAGCGGGAAGGCGTCGTCATACACTCCTTTAGCTATCAATGTGCTGATGCCTGGAAGGGTGAGAGAGAGGGGTGGGGGTGTGCCAATTAAAAAAAAAAGAGAGAGAGAGAGAGAGAGAGCAGAAGAGTTATACACAATCCTGAGGGAGTATTTGAACATCACTCAGGGGGGTTTTCTCCTTCCTCCTTGTCACGCGGATCATCAAAGGGATGATGGAGAACAACCCTCTCCTTGTGTGGAAACGTCACTAGTAGTTTAGGCCAGTGATATCCGAGCAGCTGGCGAAGTGTGTGGTAGAGACACGAGGCACCGTTTTTGCTCTGCTTCTCAGCGTCGAGGCGTGCTGGGATCTGGGTTTATTGGGGGGCTGCTTTTAGTCTCCGGAACGCGTTAATGGGCGGCAACACGTTTGGCCTGACCTGCGAATGTCGTGCTGACACAGTGAGCACAGGATGTGGTGCACGCAACCGGGCTCTTTCATCAGGTGGATTAATTGATTTGTTATCAAAAAGGCGGGACTTGGATGGGGGGGGATAGCCGTGGTCGTGACAGACAATACAAACGAATTTGTGCGCACTCAACCTGTTGAGTAACAACAACAACACCCAGAGAGACCCGCTTCATTTTCGGCCTGAGTGTGACCCACTTGTGGAGGAGATGGAGACGGGGGACTCGGTCTGTCTGTGCATGCGTGTGTGTGTGTGTGTGTGTGTGTGTGCGTTTATACACCAATAATGGAAAAGCAAGAGCAAAATAGAGGTTAAGGAGATACAACTCTCTTTTTCTCTACCATTCTTCCCCTGCGGCAGCACCAGTACCCTCTGGCTCAGACCTTCTGCCGTGGTGTGACTGCCAACCAGACATATGGTGGACACTGGAAATGAAACGGGTGTTAGCTCGTTTGGAAATGGGACTTTAGTTCTCCTTTTTTAATATATATATATATATAAATATATTAAAAAACATATATATATACATATATATATACATTTGTGGATATATATAAATATATATATATATATATACATTTGTGGATATATTTATTTATTTATTTCTGTTGTTGCCATCTCAGCAGACTTTGTACGAAATTTGTTTGCAAAAGTCATAAACAACTGAGGTTAATTGCCAGCGCTCCCGGGGGACGCACGCAGTGGAAAGTGTAAATGAGCAAAGCAGTTTTCTAAGAACCGCCCGCTGGGAACGCCGTTACTAAGAAGCACAAGCAAAACAAATTAGGTATCAAAGGATGTGCTCCTTGTTTTTCTGAAACTCGTGCCACTGAAATCCCTGTCTGCATAAATGAATATCACCTGCCAGTTTGCCTGGAGGTTATCAAAGCCCCGATGCAATTCAAGAGATTCACCACGACCTTGAACCGCAAATGTGACAGGTGGCTTCCCGCTGCTTCAGTCACAGCCAAACATGTAACATTTAATCTTACCCTAAGGGAGAGAACCTGCTCTTTTTGCAGTACGAGACTGTTGTTCATTCTCTGTGACTCAACGGACAGGCCGTAGATGGTTAAACGATCCTTCAAGGTTCACAAGATTCCAACCTCATATTTACTTACTGTAGAAATTTATAATAAAGCAGATCTAAGTGTGGATGTAACATAATGCTCAATCAACAGAATCTATGGAACTAGTGTAGTCTATACAAGTTCCGCTGAATTCATACACAAGGAGTCCCCCTGAAAACACAGACCAATCAGATCACACTGGGATTTTTAATGAGTGGGAAGACAAATGGGCCTACACAGAGACAGTGAATGATAAAGTTATCGGCATCACAACATACAGCATCTACTACTACTACTTTATGAAGCTGAACCAGGTTTTTATTCCAGTACTGTAATCGATGACTTCTTCAATAGACCTGTGCTCTTTAAAGTAAGCAGGAAGGCCTGACGGATTTTGGAGCAAATGACGCTCCATACTTTCATTGTTAAAGTGTCAGAAATACTGGCCTGGTTTCTTGGTCTGATCATTATTTTAATCATGCCTACCCTTGCTGGTTTCTTAGGGTTTACCACCTTTTCCGTCAAGCTTGCAACAAGCATATACGATCTAGAGTAGGAATCAACTCATGAACTGAATACGTCTAATAAATCCCCAAAAACGCCAAAAAACACACACTGGCACATGAGCTTTTCGGCATCCTTACCTATGGTTTGACAGGTTCGTACACACACTGTCCGTCTCAGGATCTCATATACCTAAGACAGATGTGACAATATCAGACTGGGGATGCAAGCGAATCCTGGACAAATGTTCAAGAGGATCCGATTTAAATCCGAATGAACACTCACTATTCGGGCCCTTGTAGCGTTATCAAAGAACGTGTCTTTAGATGTGATGTTGTATCTGAAAGAAACACACACAATGAATACAAATTATAATAAAAACATTTGCTGTCTTTAAATCCTTCTGTTTATCAAGCATAACAATGTGCATTTCAGAAATAATCAGAGGAATAGTGACTAGTTAGTTGATCTTATTCATTCAAACAATACCTGATTTGTGTATTGTATGTCTCATTGCTCGGTTCATGAAGCATTTTGACTAAAAAGCTTTTCCCAGCTAAATCACCTATCAGACTTACAGTATCTTATGTCAATATTTGTCAATATGTGAAGTATGCAAACATTAGCTAACATTAGCCCCATATGCTACTGATTTCAGACCTACAGTGGGTATTACATGAATCAATGGTGAGTTTGATTACTTGTGAATCCAGCTGATCAATTTTAAAGATAATTGAAATATTTGGGAAATTTGTGGATAAACTGAGTTAGTAGTAGTGTGTGTGTGGGTGTGTGTGTGTGTGTGTGTGTGTGTGTGTGTGTGTGAGTGTGTGTGTGTGTCTCACAGGTGGAGTTTGTCCCTAGAGAAGCAGTGAGTCAGAAATTTGGTGCGTTCTTGTTCTTGATGAGGTACTTTGGGCTGGAAAGGGTGGTTCATTTTCCTCCACACTGTGCTCATACTGGACCCGAAACCACTCTCCTCTTTTAGCTCGTAACTCTGAAGAAACGCACAACACACAACACACAATCAATTAACCGGGTACAGGTGTTACACATTCAAGTGCCTGGCAGCTCTGAAAAAAATGTACAGTATCTTATTTCTCATAAAAAGACTGAGTGGAAGTGAAATGAAACCTTAAACATTATAGTTTGAATATCATCATTTGGATGATCAACACCTCAGGAACTGATCAGTGGTCAGACAGGACACCTTCCCCGATGGAATAAAGGAACAAACTAAACTGAGCCACATAGAGGTGGCTCCTCTGCTCTCTGTGTGTCCTGTCTCTTCTGTCCACAAAAATAACAACAATATAGCAACAAACAGATACTAAACGTGGACACACTAATAAAAGGCCCTGATATCTCACCGTCTTGGTGGGGACTTTGATCTTGAGGAACTCAGCCTCCCGACACAGTACTGGCCATGGCGCGTGTAGACGAGTGAAGCTCGGGCCATGGGTCTTTAACTGAAACACAAGCAAAACCTAATTGAGAATACACGGTTATATTGTTTCAATCGAATGCAGCCTGGAACCTTCAGAGACAGATGTTTTCCAAGTCTCCTGGTCAGAATGAGTGGTCACAAGTAATGGGGAGGTTTAAGTGCTGAAAATCGAAATTGTTAAGGCAGGTTCAGAAGACCAACATAGAATCTACGGTCTACTGTGGAGGATTCAAGGTGCTGAAAATCTATTCATCTTTGATTGGACTTTATTCAGTTAATACAGTGGGGCATAGTGCTTAATTACTGCTTTAGCATCATTGCCTGGCAGCGTGCAGGTTTTTGGTCGCTTGGTAACGGCAGGCACCACGGGTGTGCAACCTCTTAAGCACATCAGATAGACGGAAGCAACACGTTTTTAGACGAAACATTCCACTGTACACTGTATGTACATCTCAATAGAGCCACAGTATTTTTTGTACCTTAGACTTTTAGGTTTGGGGAAGGAGAGGTTGTTTGGCATAAACAGCCATCAGTCTTACCAGACCATCTGTCAGCACTGCTTTGTTATTCAATACAGTCCAAAGAGCTCAGTATGTTGTACTTGGGTTGGACGTTACAGCTGAGCCTTAGGTCCGAGCCACCCAATCGCTTTGGCTTACCAGTTTGGATGTAGCCTCTGCTCCTCAGGCAGAGCCTGGAGTTGTTTCTCTTGCGACCTGTTCCAATGAAACACTGGAGGCTTTCTCTATATTACAATCATACTCTCCAGTGAACAAACCAAATATATTTCCAGTGTATCGTATACAAATCCTGACTCATCTAGCTTGTTCTGCTAATGAATCATGGGCCAGTCGCCCACACTGAAATTAACATTAAGATGCATTAGCAAAATTTATAATTAACGCTTCCAAATAGTGTTAAAAGGTACGTAATTGGATGGTGAATACCAGTGCCTTATTAAACCCCTTACTGCCTCACGGTAAATCCCTCAAGAGACAGAAACAAAAATGATAGTGAAAACTAAAATCTAAGAGTAAGAAAGTAGAGAGAGCGACAGCCACGTAACCTTACCCTCCTCAGACCCCCGTCAGCTCCTGCTAGATGGGAGGAAGTTTGGGGGGAAACCTGAAACGATTCCCTTTCTCCTCCCTGGACTAACATCTTTTCCTCCCCCTCAGCACGTATACAACTGTACCTTCTGCTACCCGCTAGACGCTGTCCGTCTGACTGACTCACTAACTGTCCTCTTATATTTCATTATCTTTCCCTCTTTGTGCATGTCCACAACGCCCTTTGTCCTACTCAGGGATGCAACGGAGCGTAAAGCCAAAAGAGCTTTACGCCTATTTTAATGAAATTGTTTTTGTACCCACCATGTATGTGGATAGGACAAGTGGATCTTTTAAAAAAAACAGTCAAAATCCACCAAAGCCACCAAATGAGGTAATGTTTTTTTGTCATTAACAATCAGAATCAGGACACTATAATCAATTAGCATCGCGCAGGACATAGTTAAATCCAAGATCTGGGCACCAACTGGTTCTTATATCTATGGGAGATAAATTCATTTGAAAAACACAGACATTTCGTCCTCTTTTGAATGTTTATAAGCAGAGATTAAGTAACTCTATGAAATTCCCAAGACGGGCACAAATCATATAAATCATATGTCACTGAACTGGATTGGAATGAGACTGTGGCATACTTTGCGTATCAGAAAATATTGTATACCAATGCCGATTATTTTTTTTCTTACTTTTTCTATGCACGGCAGTTCTACACTCAATATGTCATGAATATAGGCGCTCGCAGCAGAGAACACTAGAGAGCACCAGAGCCCGGTCGGCCAAACCAGACTAATACATGAACCTGAACTACCGTCGGTTCCTCCGGACTGCGGGTTCGCATCTTTGGCGAGGAGCACAGCCTTTAACACCCCTCTGGGACATTTTGAATACCTGGTCTTGCCCTTTGGCCTTAATTACGGCCCTCTCAGGGAGTTGCTCAAGTTTATTTTTGTTTATTTGGTTGATATCCTCATTTTCTCCTGAAACACGAAGGAGCATACTTGTCCAACTGGTGCGCCGCCAACTCCTGAAGAACAAACTATTTGTGAAGGCGGAGGAGTGTGAGGTCCATGTTACCACAGTGAGTTTCAAGTTTCCAGCACGGCCAACTAAAGGCTGACCCGGCTAGGATCGAGGCTGTGGCAGAGTGGCCCACACCTCCAGTGGTCAACTTTTACTGTCGGTTCATCCGGGACAACAGCAAGGTGGCAGCTTCCCTCATTCAACGTACCTCCCCCACAAGGCCCCATTATGGACTCTCGACGCAACTTCTGCTTTTGCTGCCCTTAAAGAGCTATTCACTGCTGCCCCAGTGTATGCGGGAGTGAGGGCTGTCCTTTCTCAGCTGTCTCCCCTGGATGAGAAACTTGCACCTTCTTCTTCTGACGTCTCTCACCAGCAGAGCGCAACTACGACGTGGGTGACAGAGAACTTTAGGCTGTGGTTCTTGCACTGGAGGAATTGGAGGCACTGGTTGGAGGGAAGTGAGCAGCCATTTGTAGTTTGGACAGACCACAAAAATCTTTCCTATCCCCCCTCGGCCAAGACACTGAACTCTCGCTAGGGCTCGGTGGACCTTGTTCTGGGGTAGGTTAGACCGCACTCTGACCTACTGTCCCAGTTCCTGCAACACCAAACCAGACACGCTCTCTCGCCAGACCCCAAGAAAGCGAAACACCACCGTGTCGGAGTGCATTCTCCCTCCTTCTGGTGTTGTGGCAGTGGTCACATGGGGGGGTTGAGTCCCTTGTCGAGAGGCCCAGCACTCGGAAATCCTTCCTATGAACCGGAGGCCACCCAGTCACAGGTCCTACAATGGGCACATTCTTCCAAACTTGCTTGCCATCCTGGTTTCCAGGAGTGTCAGTCCAAACTTTGCTACCAGCAAATCCGTTGCACTGCAAGCATGGCTTCTTCAATAGTATCAGCCAAGGCAGCAGGCCTAACAGTTACATCTATTTGTCTAGCCATAGTTACAGGTATCACTATTGTCAAATATGACACCTGTTCTATAGTCAGATTAAACAACTCCCATCTTCCTTGAAGAAATCCCCTGCAGCAACGCAACAGAACTACCTTGCCGCACCCCCAAAACATTGCGAGCCATAGAACAGTCTAGGAAACTGCTCTTACGTAGAAACACATACTTATCACTTGACACGCTCACTACTCACATAAACAGCTAAGTTTGGCGGCAACACAAAGAAACAAGGAGCGAGCTGAAAATGCTCCAAACTAGCTTTAGAACACACGTGCATCCAAACGCAGTTTACAATAAAAACCAACCCAACCAGTTTTTATTGTTTAGTTGACCCCAAATGCTGCCAACAAACAAAAGCACAGCATTTAACTTTCCCAACTCCTAATCAACACATAAACGGGAAAAAGTCGGACCAGCCCCCAAGTTGTCACAACCTGGCTCTTAGGCTCTGACAAATAGGGCAAAGACACAACAGTTGATGGTAGAGAAGTGTTTATTTCAACCGAATAAAGCAATAGGTTTACCGTTATGGAGTGTGGCAGTCAGAAACATCAGTAGTGTCAACGCGAATGAGTGGGTAATGAATTGCAGGACAAAAGTATACTTGCAGTGATTAGCAACAGGCATGGGCAGCCGTCACATAACACAGTAAATACAACCGCTCAACTTTATCCCACACAAGTGGTATTTACAGCATGTGTTTCTCCAAATACGACCACAATTCCCCAGAAGCTGGCCTCCTCTCTATTAATGAAAAACATGCACAAGTTTATGAGGGGCCGTTTAGGACTTAACTACTGAGACACTGTTACACGTACTAATGAAACACTCTTACTTTCGCATTAAAATGCTCTCGTGCACGCTACTAAGACACTTACACATACATACATATTCTGCAAACTCATGCACGTGCATGTATAAAACATTATACATACTCATCTGAAACACACGTGCATACATATACTACTGTGTCATATACACATATACTGTATATGAAATGCTTACATGCATACAAGTGAAACATTTATACGTATCTATTTGAAACACTCATGCATGCACATATGAAAAGGTTGGATATACTGTATATTGTTGAACACTTTACTGAATCTCTTGCATATGATTAGAAATATATAAAAATATATAATATACATATGCAAGCGTTTCACATGTATTCATTCAAGTAATTTCACTAGTGACTGAAGTAAGAGCATCTCACTAGTGTGCATACAAGAAATCTCACTAGCATACGGAAGGCATCTCAGTTACACTGGAAGTGTAAGAGTGTCTCAGTAGTGTGCGCGAGAGCATTTCAGTAGAGACCGTAAGAGTGTTTCATTAGTGAGCATAAGAGTGTCTTAGTTGTGTGTGCTAGAGTGTCTCAATAGTTAAGTCCTAAAGAGCCCTTCATACAAGTTATTTCTGCTCATCAGCTGCATCTACCAACTGCGACCCCCAAAACTCTTACATGCTGATCTGATAGAGAAGAAAGCTGTCAGGTGACTTCCTGACGCTTATTGTAATCACACAGTTAAGACATTAGCAATTATGTATTGATGTTACATCTGGCATCTCCACCTCCTCACTTACTTGCACCCACGTCCAAACAACACCCATTACATTACACCCACTTGTTCACATTCCCTTCTCTGCCCTCTCGCCCCCCTTTTTCCTTCCTCTCACTCCTCCCCTTCCCCTCTTTATCGCTCTGTGAAAAAACACGGGATATAAATACTTTTCAGCCTGGAGAAGGTTAATTAGTAGAGGGATTTCCAATTAGCTCCTTATCTCTGTAGGGGGGAGGGTTGAACTAGGACGCAGCCGGGGGCTTTTTCGGATAGGTGGGTGGGTGGTGGGGCGGCATTGAATGTGAGAAGGTGATTGTTCAACGTGATGGCTGAGCGGAGTGAAATGGTGGTTGGTGAGAATGAAAGAAAAGATGAAGTGGAATGGAGACTGCACGGATCACACAGAGAAAGACCAATGAAGAAAAATACACCATGTGAGATGGTGATTAGTAGAGCTGGGTTGAGATGAGCTCTTGCCCCCCGGATTGACAGTATTTTACTGTCTACCTTTTACACAGGCTACCTGTTGCATCACACAAAGCACACACCATTTGCATTGACTCAAGAGATTGAAGCATTTCCTTTGAGTACAGTAATACCAGAGGGAGCTACAGGTTTCAGCACAATATACTGGAAAGAAGAAACAAAATAGAACTCAATAAGATTTTGGTCACATTCCTATTTTGGGCAGTTTGGATCTACCAG
Source organism: Pungitius pungitius (assembly GCF_949316345.1). Taxonomy (NCBI): domain Eukaryota; kingdom Metazoa; phylum Chordata; class Actinopteri; order Perciformes; family Gasterosteidae; genus Pungitius; species Pungitius pungitius. The sequence goes on from NC_084901.1 coordinate 10,233,707, forward strand.
AGTGACAATTATGCTGACACTTTAAATTCACACTTCCCTTGTAACCGGGGCAACAGGGCACGCATCTCCTTGCAAAGTCCAAACACATGTTAACAGAGTCTATCGGAAAATGTGCTAGTCTGTTTTCATGTGTGCGCTTGATAACAGACTCCCAATGCATTCTGGGATCGCTTCCCACCGCCACACCTAAGCAGGATGTTTTAAGAGAGCAATGAAATCCATTTCTGCATTCTCGCCTATACCGTGCTTCTTGTTAAGCAATATCTAATAGTATTTAATACAACATCTGGCCTTTGTCCATAAGAAATTCTTCACTAAATGTATTATCACATAATAAACTCAATTAAATATCAAGCCGACACTGTGTAACAGGATAGGGTAACGTCCTTCATAACCTCTGATCATGTTATTTATAAATAACATTTTTTTTGTTGAACAGGACAAACAATCTCAAACAAGAGACTTTCAAAATGGAAGCATCAAGGTTCCTCAGAACAATCACTTTTTTCAAACTAATTTGTATACCATAACAATTGAGCGTAGTACATACAGAGGACTGGACTCCTCCTCTTACACCATCCAGTTAACCGATTTTCTGGAGAGAATAATTCTCGCCTGCTAATTCTGTTTCCCAAACCCTCAACAGACTGAACCTCCGCTCCCCGAATTAACAACTTGCCTGGATTTAATCAAAAGTGTTGTGAGAAAGGATGTCCCTGAGAGATCGAAGGTCAACTCAATAATCCTCAGACACCGTCAACAGGTTTGACATTTCCACACTTTTTTTCTTTTTTTATCCACCATCCAATTAAGTCTGAAGTCTTACAGGTTGGACACGAGAAAGAGAAGTTAAGCCAAATTCATGATGTTCTAAATGATCCTACTTGTATGGAATAATATATATAAATCATACAGCGAGCTTAATCTCTATGCAAATATAAGACATTATTAAATAATACTTAATATACTGCAGTGGTGCTGCTATAATAAAGAATGGTTAAATTTACAGTACGGACTCTGGAAACATGCCACAATATCACAGTAACAGCCAGATAATTATTTCATTCAGTTCCACCTTTTCAACAAAGCCAAACTGAGGAGTCCTATTCAAATATGCTTAACAATTTGATAGATAGATAGATAGATAGATAGATAGATAGATAGATAGATAGATAGATAGATAGATAGATAGATAGATAGATAGATAGATAGATAGATAGATAGATAGATAGATAGATAGATAGATAGATAGATAGATAGATAGATAGATAGATAGATAGATAGATAGATAGATAGATAGATAGATAGATAGATAGATAGATAGATAGATAGATAGATAGATAGATAGATAGATAGATAGATAGATAGATAGATAGATAGATAGATAGATAGATAGATAGATAGATAGATAGATAGATAGATAGATAGATAGATAGATAGATAGATAGATAGATAGATAGATAGATAGATAGATAGATAGATAGATAGATAGATAGATAGATAGATAGATAGATAGATAGATAGATAGATAGATAGATAGATAGATAGATAGATAGATAGATAGATAGATAGATAGATAGATAGATAGATAGATAGATAGATAGATAGATAGATAGATAGATAGATAGATAGATAGATAGATAGATAGATAGATAGATAGATAGATAGATAGATAGATAGATAGATAGATAGATAGATAGATAGATAGATAGATAGATAGATAGATAGATAGATAGATAGATAGATAGATAGATAGATAGATAGATAGATAGATAGATAGATAGATAGATAGATAGATAGATAGATAGATAGATAGATAGATAGATAGATAGATAGATAGATAGATAGATAGATAGATAGATAGATAGATAGATAGATAGATAGATAGATAGATAGATAGATAGATAGATAGATAGATAGATAGATAGATAGATAGATAGATAGATAGATAGATAGATAGATAGATAGATAGATAGATAGATAGATAGATAGATAGATAGATAGATAGATAGATAGATAGATAGATAGATAGATAGATAGATAGATAGATAGATAGATAGATAGATAGATAGATAGATAGATAGATAGATAGATAGATAGATAGATAGATAGATAGATAGATAGATAGATAGATAGATAGATAGATAGATAGATAGATAGATAGATAGATAGATAGATAGATAGATAGATAGATAGATAGATAGATAGATAGATAGATAGATAGATAGATAGATAGATAGATAGATAGATAGATAGATAGATAGATAGATAGATAGATAGATAGATAGATAGATAGATAGATAGATAGATAGATAGATAGATAGATAGATAGATAGATAGATAGATAGATAGATAGATAGATAGATAGATAGATAGATAGATAGATAGATAGATAGATAGATAGATAGATAGATAGATAGATAGATAGATAGATAGATAGATAGATAGATAGATAGATAGATAGATAGATAGATAGATAGATAGATAGATAGATAGATAGATAGATAGATAGATAGATAGATAGATAGATAGATAGATAGATAGATAGATAGATAGATAGATAGATAGATAGATAGATAGATAGATAGATAGATAGATAGATAGATAGATAGATAGATAGATAGATAGATAGATAGATAGATAGATAGATAGATAGATAGATAGATAGATAGATAGATAGATAGATAGATAGATAGATAGATAGATAGATAGATAGATAGATAGATAGATAGATAGATAGATAGATAGATAGATAGATAGATAGATAGATAGATAGATAGATAGATAGATAGATAGATAGATAGATAGATAGATAGATAGATAGATAGATAGATAGATAGATAGATAGATAGATAGATAGATAGATAGATAGATAGATAGATAGATAGATAGATAGATAGATAGATAGATAGATAGATAGATAGATAGATAGATAGATAGATAGATAGATAGATAGATAGATAGATAGATAGATAGATAGATAGATAGATAGATAGATAGATAGATAGATAGATAGATAGATAGATAGATAGATAGATAGATAGATAGATAGATAGATAGATAGATAGATAGATAGATAGATAGATAGATAGATAGATAGATAGATAGATAGATAGATAGATAGATAGATAGATAGATAGATAGATAGATAGATAGATAGATAGATAGATAGATAGATAGATAGATAGATAGATAGATAGATAGATAGATAGATAGATAGATAGATAGATAGATAGATAGATAGATAGATAGATAGATAGATAGATAGATAGATAGATAGATAGATAGATAGATAGATAGATAGATAGATAGATAGATAGATAGATTTGGGTGGAGTAAGATAAAGTTAAGCAATATCCGTGTGTCCTTATTCGATACTAGTACCACACACAGTGTCAAACCAGATATTCTGATTATCTCCTTACGAGCAGTAAAGTGAGCAGTGAACTAGAGATCTTATCAGTCAATGTTCCGTCTCTCAGCCAGAGCCGCCTCCCACCGCAATCTAGCTGCCCCTAGATGGAAGCAGTGTAATTATGTTTGTCAGCATCATGTAAGAGTAGCCCCTCCATACAAATGAGGCCCGCTGGAACTCAAGTCTCCCCTCTCTGTATTGGGCACGCTTGACGGCAGATTTGATCTGCACCTCAAATCGTGAGATGAGATGAAGAGCCACGAGTCAGCTAATCTCATCTGGGCTCAGGCTCCGTGGACAAACAAACTACAACAACACACTTGCAGCTAAAGGCTCCCCAAAGCTCTCTCCAATGGAAAATCACTCTATCATCCATCCATTCCCCAAACCGCTTATCATATTCAGGGTCTGGAGCTCATCGCAGCGGACATGGTACAAAGGCATATATATTAATGCTGGGCAACGGTTCTAATTTTAATTGTGTTTAATCGCATTGCTATGCGTAAAATTCATGAATTAAAAAAAAGTATTTCACATACTTTTATTTAAAAAGCAAAAAAGTGCAATAACCTCTCAAATAAGGGGCGTAAACAGTTGATCACTTGATCAATAATCTATTCATCAATCTATAATCGATCTACCTATTTATGTTCAGCAGCATGTGACACAGCTGTGATTTACTGTGCAGGGACTTTTTAGTCTGTGAGGTCCATGTTTGCATTGGATTTCGACAAACACAAACAAAAGAAAGAAAAGACTCTTTAACTGATGCAGTTATTAAGAACTTTGGTTGTATCTTCTCAGCCTGCTTAATGATGTGATCTGATCAACACGTATCTACAGTGTTGAGTTCATTCCTTATGTTCATGCAGAGTTCAGTTGGATATTTAAACCTTGTGCTCAGACATGTTGTTTGGACCATATCTGCTAAAAGAAGTCAGGAAAGCTGGTGGCCATTTAGAATTAACTGTGGTACATAAAACGTTAAAGATATATCACAGTGTTTCCCACACATATGTATTCCTTCAGCTCCATTTCCTTTCCCTGCTCTCCCTCCGTCTCTGTCACTCACGCGTCTCACATACACACACACTATGGCGGCAAATCACTGTCAAAATTCGAGGGGGCGCAAAATCAGATCGATGCGCGCGCGGGAAATCAAACATTGGCGAGCAAACGTCCGTCTCGCGATCTACCGTGGTGACTGGCTCCGCCCCCTTAATGTCAAAAAGAACAGCAGAGATTAGCCTCGCGAGCAAGGAAGTTCACGAGCAAATATCTCCATCAATGGACCATCTCCTGAGGCCTTCCCTTATAATAGGGCATTGGAATCTTTTTTTAGCAAGCCCCGCAAAATCTGTTGCTCTGACAGAAGTTGCAGACTTTGCGCATGTAGGCTGTAACAAGTTGTATAGGGTGTGAAATGTGTATTAGTGTCAATTGTGTATAGTTTTATGTATTGATGTGTGTTTTAGTACGTGTTTTGGATTTACTCCAATAAAGTTCTGCTGTATAAATTAATATTGAACGAATTATTCCAGTTTCCAGTATCCAGTATTCGCCGTCGCACCCCCCTCTGCGACGGGGGGTTAAATTGAACACCTACAGGTGAACCTCGGCTCTAGCTGGCGTTATAGCCACCGTACATCCTTAAAACTCATAGTGAGCCTCACCCACCTCTTTCCTCTACTGTACCATCTGAGCCAGGTTCCCATGTAGGCGCTCACCTTAAATAGCCCAAGAAAAAGTTACATCAGATCCTGTGTTAGCGTCTATCTCGAAAATCCCTCAAAACTCAAGCGCATCAAACCACAGGCTTCTGGCTAGTGTGTGAAATCCAAAATCTGGATCAAAAGATGATGCGTATTCCAACCAGTATTGCATCATTTTACGCCGACAGAGCTCTGCTCTATAGTTTACTTAATACTGCACAGATCAATGGTTTTAAATTAACAATAGGACAAAAAAGGAAATAAGAAATTTGAAAAGTGTCATTGGGGCCCATTCACTGAGGACAGACACCGACTCTGCTGTTCATTTTGGTGGATTTTATTACAGAATATATTTGTATCTTTATCACAATATTGTTGTCTTACAAGTTGAGCCTGCCTAAACCTATGTATGTATATGTCAATGAAAGGACTTTTATTTAATATTCAATTAAGTGTTCCTGAACTTCCACACAACAAGTGGTTTCAAACCCAGGTCGACCGAGCGATAAAATGAGCGCCTTACATGCTGAGGTGCTGTGGCGACAAGCCAGATGAACTAGCAGGTTAAAGCCCTTAGATATCCCGTTTATTATAATATAACATTACACATTATCTTGGGTGTCAGAGCCGAGGAGCACAGCGTGAGGCACACTCACCTCTTTGTCTCTCTCCAACTCCAGGCCGGCCTCCAGCAGGCTGGCCTCGAATTCCTGCCTGATGAGACACACCTCGTGGTCGGCGGGCTCCGTTGGCTCTTTGTCCCCGGCATCGCCGAGCTCCATGAACACCTCTCCGGCTCGCGCGGGCTCCCCCAACAATTCCCGAGCTCCTTTCCCGCCCGCGGCATCCGAGCCCGCCGAAGGGGGGAAGTTGCCATTGGAAACGATGGACAGCCTGTCGTGTGAAACGGTGGCGCTGGCATGAGATCGTACGGAGCCGTTCCGCCGCTGGTGTAAGACCAGGACGTAGTCAACTTTCCGTTTGCCGTCAGAGAAGTAAAGGCCTTCCCCGGTGCCCTGAGGGCTGGAAGGTGAGCCCACGACCTGAAGGGTGCCAAGAGAAATCACAAGAGATTGTAAAATACACGGCTGTGTTATGTAAGAACCATTTGAACTAACTTAAACATCTACTGCAGTGTCAGCGCACGCAAACAGAAGTGGCTTTTGGCAGGTTCTCAAAAACACTGAAGTGAGAACCTTCAACAGCAGAGTGGGCAGTCAGCTCACCTCTGGCAGTTTTATTCTTTATTTAGACAGAGGGAGACGCAGAGGGGGAGACTAAACACGGAGGACACAGGAGGGAAAGCTCCATAGGCTCTGGACATCACTTTCTGAGAGCAGGTTTCTTACTTTTATCAGCAGGAAAGCATGTTGTGCAAGATCACTTACATGAATTGGATAAATAGATGAGCACATGCACAAGCTCAAGTTTCACGAGGAGCAGACGAGGCTAGCTTAGCTTTGCCATCGGTTGCCTCATGGGTAACAGAATAAATGCAGATTTAAGCTTATGATTTGCATGCGCTGGTAGAAACACCTTGCTGTCACGTACTCGGGTCTGGAGCAGGATACAGGGAGGACTCAGGCGCAGAGGTTTTAATCCAAAGTGCTCTTTTATTGCTAAACAAAACCAAAACGTGCTCCAACGACGATGGACATTTGACAATGACGCGACAGGGGACAACAGGCACACAGGGCTTAAATACACAAGGGAGGTGCAGGTGATTGGACACAGGTGGAGACAATCACGCAATCACAAGACAAGGCAGGAAGTGAAGTTAACCCAGGACCACAAGAGACATGAAACTTCAAACTAAAACAGGAAGCGAAGCCAAACCGTGACACTTGCTTTAACCCTGAAATGACCAGCCACTCGGGGGGCAACAAGTTACAAACACTGCACTAACATGACACCTTTTAAATTGATGGGGGGAAACGTGCAGGTAAAAGCGTTAAAATTGATAAGATGGCTACTGTATGTGGAAAACATTTTAAATATCACTAATTTGACCTTATTACACCCATCCAAATGCTACAAAACTACAAAATATATTGTAAATAATTCAATGTTTACCATTGTAATTGGTAGTTTGGAAATCATACCGTAAATGTAATTAGGGTTATTTAATGGGCAATAATAACTGAGTGATGAGTTTGATGACCTCACATTATTCTCAACGTGGCTCCACCCAAGTCAGGTCTAAACAGCAAATATGTTGCGTTCACGTGTTTTCAAAGAATAAACTGTCACATTACTTTGTTCCTCGTGTAAATACAAAATTGAACATGACTTGCTTCCGCTGAACGAGATTCACTGTGAGTGTTAACTTAACCGCGGTCTGACGTGACACCAAGTTTACCCAAAGGTTTTCTTCATGAAGAACAACCTGACTTTTCACAATTCGTGACTCCCCGGTGCTCGCGATTAACCGAATGTTACCCGCAGGTTGTACATCTTTTACAGAACCACACCTGTTTGCTGATGACTTTCAATATGTCTTCGTCGTCAAGTAGTCTCCCCTACAACAGCAGTAAAGAATGAAGTTGCTAAACAGACCCGCGCCGCTAAATGTCAAACGCAAAGAGTGGCGGCCGGACGGACACGTTCCTACTTACAGGGATCTTGTCTTCACTCGGGGATATCTGCATGCTTTTGCGCCTTTAGACACCCCCGGAGAAGAAGAAGTAGAAGAAGAGTAGGAGTGCAAGTTGGCGTTTCTCACGCAAAAAAACAGCCCTGTTCATCATCACCAGCTCCATCCTCATCGTCCCCCGGATGACACCTGACTGATCCGGTGATGCCCGCCTGTTCCACGGTGGGATCTGGAGGCAGGCTGCGCACCACCGGCGCTTTTGCCACGGAGCATCCCACGCTGTAAAAAGTGTCTGCCTTTCACACTCCACTTGGAGCTTAATGCCGAGCCTCAAAAATGGCGTTTGAAAAATTAAAATAAATAACAGATTTCTGAAATACTGGTGTTAATTTCAATTATGTTTTATTATGCGGTTTCACCTGTATTTAGAATGTCCCGTTCTGATATAGGTCACATTTAACATTCATTTTAACAGTAAACAAATAAAAAATAGACAATTTGATTTGGAATCTTCTTATATATATTTTATGATTAAAATAAATGATATATCATTATTTCGAAAAATCACTTTACTACTGTGAGTTATATGGTTATCTTTTGCAGTGTGGAGAGCTGATGTAACTTGGAGAGGGATTTATAGAGCGACACCAACATCACAGAAGCCCTGTCCTGTGAATTACATTTCTAGGGAAAGGTGGATTACGTTTGACGTATCAATCTGAAAATCTTTTTTTTGACACAAATCCCCCAAAACACCACACCCACGAGACAGCTGCTGGTGCACCAAATGAACCATGTACTTCAGTTGTATTCATTTCATTAAAATAAGTACTTTATTGATTGATTTTGTTCTAACTTCATTGTCCTTTTAGGCCAAAACCTAATTATTTTTAGTAAAAACTATTTGGTTCAGTGTTGAAATGGTTGAAAGCTAAATATGTTTCCCTTTAACCCTATTTGAGATTGAGATTGCATTTGAGATTGAGATTGCAGGTTAATTTAATAGAAGATCATCAAAAGGTGCCACAAACCTCTAACCAATCATCCTTTACTGGTCTCTCCTTAAACCAACTTCCAACATGGATTCACATGTTCACACTTTTTGCTCAAAGGCCCATTGAAGTTGATTTAATTAGTCCAAATATCTGAGTTGCAAACATTATTTTGAAGACTACAAGAAAAAGCTGTGAGATGTGATTTTTATCACCCATCTCACAGAGATTTTTCTTTCACGTTATGCTAAGTCATAAAATGATGTAATGTAATGCAATACATTACCCATGCAGAAAATATTACATAATTTGCTTTTGCAAAGTTCTTCCCAGTGAGCAGGCTCAAAACAGCACTTTGGTGGGTTTTGTTTGGCCTATTCGCACATTTTTTGGTTCTTTTAATTACCTGCAACAAACGTTGTTGTTCCACAGCACTGGGCTCCTCATTGTATGGGACAGGCTCCGGGATGCCGTAGGTTATGTGTTTCAGTTCCATCCTGGAGACGTCCTTGGTCAGGTGGTACAGGCCATCGCTGTGGATGGAGGAAGACTCGCTCAGCGCTGTGGCCACTCGCATGTAGCTCGCGCCGTTGGTCCATGATTCTGGAAGTCATTTATTTTGGAAATAAAATTACCGCAAGTATATCAATTTTAATTTGTCATCTGGTCATTTAATTATCATTTTGTGCTGAGATAGAAACATTTTGTAAGTACAAAGGATTCAATTATCCAGAAAAGATTTCACACTGTAAAAAAGGATTCGCCACTCAGTTACAGAAGTGAAACAGGGGGGTATCTAGAGTCTTGGATGATTCAGATCTATTGATTCAGGTGTATTTTCACATCTTGTCCTGTGCAAAGGGAACCAGCCGCATTGCAACTTTCTAAGCTTACTTTACATTCGTGCACTGGTTATAGAGTGAACATAAAATAGAGACGGTCCCTCCAACATGACATGATTGAGGCAACAGCACTAACAGAACTATTCATGTAAAGTCACACATTTGGTTGCTAAGGAAAGAAAGGCCTACTGTGAGAAGCTGAATCTTAAGTCTTGAAGTAAACCCTTGCCCGAGGTAAAAGCAAATGTCTCTCTTCTACTCGCACACTCTTCTCCAACAATAGCTTGACATTTTGTGAAAATAAGATGTTGTGCTTTTTTACTGAGGGTTGGATCAGCAGGTTAGTAGGTACTACTCCATTCACACAAAAAGATTTTGATAAAGAGGAAACAACTAGCTGAAGATATGCCCACCACCTCTTTTAAAGTACAACTCATATCCTATATATAATTTAAAATAAAAACAATTAGTGGTAATATAGTTTTGGAAAGGCCCAGGCAAACTATTGGCTGGGTGCAGTGAATACCTGAAGTTTTGTCATCACGTGAGGTTGTCAGGCAACTAACAGATGCTTCAGAAAGTTGCTGCCCCACAGCTACGAATAAATCCACTACATGCAACCTGTGATTATTATACATTTGATTTTATCATTCAGTATTGTTTAGCATACCTTTTGTGTGTGTGTTGTATTCCACCCTGTTTTTATTTTTATTTTGAAAAGAGCCAGGCTAGTCCCCCCCTTTCCAGACTGTTGCACTATATTTGTTGGCAGCGATCCTCCTTCTCTCGGCAGGAAAGCAGAGAACGTGTATTCCCCAAAATGTGGGAGATTTACTATAAAACATAGAGCCTCTTGTTTGTGACACACATCTCACGACTTCTAGATTTTGAGGACTAGCATATTTACCGCTCATTGCTCATGGAGCCAAAGATATGCAAAGTGGCTCGCTGAAGCTTTGTTTCACACTGTGCAAATTGACGCGTGCGTCAGTCACTCACCCTGCCTCAAAGCCCTTTACAAAAGGACAAGCCTACGTGGAGCCAACCTTTCAACAACCAGTCTTAAAGTACAAAGAACAGAATATAATCCAAGGAAAGAAAAGGCACATGATAGAAAAATATTTTAAGTGGTGTAAAACTCTAATTTGGTACAGCATATTGGAACGGGTTGGCAGATTAGTTGTTGCTCAATACAAAGCTACACTGCTAAAAAAAACAGACATTTCTCCATCTTCATCAATCTGACTGCGGTGTTCTTAGTAGCCGCAACAGATTGCTGTTTTTTTTGTGTAATAAGGCTACTATGTGTGTGTATGGTTATTTTAGGGACAGCTGTAGCCATAGTAACGTACCAGGCCATGTGCTGTGCTCTCATTTCAGCACCACGGACAGCTCTCTGTATTTTATTCTATCTTTCTCTCTCTCTTTCATCTGCACACAGTTTGTACAACATTGTGTAAAACATTGTTCGAGTGATGCCCTTTTGAATTATAAGGGGAGATATTCAATAGCAACAGTTTTGTTTCCAGTCCTTATGGCTTGTTGAAAGCAGAACAGTAGCCTGGAGGTTAGCGAGGCAGGCCTCCATTTGGAAGGTCGCCAATCTGATTCTGGTAGGATGGGAAATAAATGAGAAAATCCCTCCTATATAAAGCAGAGCATCACAGATTTAAAAAAAGAGCTCTGTTAAATGTTTCTGGATTTCAAAATAAAGTAGATTAACCAAATATATTTTGTCCATTTGTGAGCTGTTATTCATCCATACAGAAGAGATTACCCAAGCAGGATTCCGGGGAGCATGGTTGAAGGATCATATTGTTGCTATCTTCTCATTGTATCTCTGGGAAAACTATCCGAACTGCTACAATGCTTATTAAATTATTACATTGGGTTTGGTGAAATTTTCAAAGATTGATGTTCCTTTTTGCTCACAGCACATTTGTCACATTTATTCTTTTCTGCTATAAGATCACGCTCGCTCTCACAAGGAGAGACAAGTTTACCTGCCTTAAAAACGCAGACTGGCCAATCAAATCGTAGCATTGGTCTCTCAAGTTATGGTTATAAAATGCATTTGTCACTAGTCGAGTACATAGACTTAGCATTGTTATGCTAAGCCAGCTACTTAAGTATACTGAATCTCTAGACAAGCTGTTTTTGCTTTTTACAGATTATATTTGTCCCGGTTTGGGTATATTTCCTGTCTTTTTTTGTAGTTTCATGCCTCTTGTGTCCCTGGGTTAACTTCACTTCCTGCCTTGACCTGTCATCCCCTGGGATTCTCTGCCTTGTCCATGATTGTTTCCACCTGTGTCCAATCCCCTGCACCTTCCCAGTGTATTTAAGCCCTGTGTGTCTTGTGTCCCTAGTTGCATCATTGTATGTCTTACTGAGTATCGTGAATGCTTTACTCTGAGTGTCAACCTGTTTGTGAGTTCTGGATCCCGTGAGTTCTGGATCCCTGTTGGTATTTTGATTAAAGTCTCTTTGTTTGGAAATCTGCGTTTGTGTCCTGCCTCTACCTATCCTGGTTGTGACAATATCAGTGAATTACTCAGCTTTACAGGGAAAGTGTAGTTCCTTAATTATATTGTCTGTCGATTGTTAGGTGATGGGGTTGTCCATTTTTTTTAAACCCATGTTTACTGCTGAATTATTTTGATATTCTGGAAATATAATTAATTATAATTTTCCATTTCGCTTTTATATGTTCCTGAAAATGTCTAGATTAGGGAGAGAATGAGCGAGGTGTGGGCTCCATGACAGCTCGGCAGTGCAGCGGAGGAGGGGGGGGGGCTAGACAACGGGTACATTTGGCCTTTACGTTCTCTTAACAACTTTCATGATATAATATCGTAACCTTTCGGAATTTCACACAGCTCCCCTGAAGGGCAGCAGTACAGCACAAAGACCCAGTGCTGATGCTTTTATCGCGTTGTCTCATCTGTGCCTTCACTGGTTGTATGAACGCTTCTGCCAAAATGCAATTGATACATTTCCCACCCTGTCTTACTGGGTTTCACCTTTTTACCATCACAATTAAACTAAAATACTAAAGCAAAAGTATGTCTAAATAATTTCAGCATTTCTAAGATGCATGCACAATATCTGCAATGCTTGAGAAAACTGCAAATTATTCATTCAATTGTGTCTTGATTATCAACATCCCCCTCCCTTTTTAAAAATGTACTTTGAGCTATGGAGCTGCTTTTTTCTACAGGTGTATCACAGGTGGCGGTATTGTGCCGAAAAAACAAATGCCCTAAAAAGACAGGAAGAAGAAGTAAGTGATGTGGGAATCATGAAGCCGTCTTAGTTAAACTCCTGAGAACAATTATTTTGAAATTGTGCAATTTTCTTTTCTTTTCTAATAGAAAAGGTTATGACATTTTAAGATTGTTCATCATTAGAATAAAAAACCATCTCAAATCGTGAAATAGTTATTACAAGCAAATTCTCTTTTATATTTATTCCCAAGAAAAATGTCTATACAACACTGACGGAACATTTCAGAAACCTTATTCCTGGTGGCAAACTATGTAGCCTGGCTTGGATGCCAAGGCAAGGCAGTGTGTGCAACAGCTAGGAGGTCATTATGGGCTATCAACCCCCCATCTCCCCATAAATGATATGTTATCAAACCCTCAGGAAGCCCGATAATAAATCCCGACGTCTGAGAGCAGCCAAATCATTCCTCATGCAGCAGTCAATGTTGCCTGCCGGCATCGCATCAACACGTTTCCTGCTGGAGCAGCCCAATGAAATGTTGACACGCGCTCAAAGTCACTTCTTCTGAAGTGTGTGTTGAAACTTGGCAAGAAATATTTGCTTCCTGAGAACACAGAGTGGGAGCGCAGAGGGATTTGAATGAATAATCAAATTAAAACTACAGCAGCTTCACGTGCAACTGTACACCCTGCCGGCTAGTTGATGGCTGCCCCACGCGGCCTGCTGACACCAACACACGCGCGCACACACAAACACACACATATTGGGGGGGTGAATGGGAAGGGACAATAGGCTGGTTACTCTACGGAGGTCCTGTCTAGTGTGTCCTTTTTGTTGGGTGAGGATACAGGAAGGACAGGAAGGACAGGCAGGACAGGCGACACAAAGAGAGTACGGCTGGCTTCCCTATAGGTTACAGCGGCACTCACCTGCGCAGGTAGAGGAGGGGGTTCTGTGGAGAGCCATTGCGCCTCAACTCTGAGCGACTCCAGCTTAGTTTACAGCCAGTCAGTCATCCGTGCTGGTTTTGCCATCAGCAGCAGGTAAGAAGACCAACAGCAACCCTCTGAATCTGTAGTGCAATCCTCAGCTCAGCAGAAGCTTATCTCTGCCGGGATAAAGGGCTTCTCCAAATGGCCGATTGGCAAGCAGTAACTCCACAACTCAGCTTATTATGTACACGCGCATAACACACCGCACAGTCATGGGTAACAGACCGGTCGGGCTTATTGTTTCGCACAAGGAATTACAGCCACGCAGAGACAAGCAGAGATTATTGGGCCCTCTAATATGCATTAATTACGTTGCCTTCTGTTTAGGTTTAGCTGCAAACCTGTGGTGTCTCAATAGGTCCACTGCAGTTTGAGATTTGGCGTCCAAATGTTAATTGAAGTTACACAATGAGGACTTCAACCCAAGTAAGGGAAGACGTGACCTGGTGAGCAGCCTGAAGTTAGCTAATTCATCCACAAAAAGATTAAAAAAACAATCCAAAGAGGTTTGACTATTATTAAAGGCCATTCATCAGGTGTTTTTTTTTCACAGAACAGTGGTGCAGCATATATTTAGCATAAATGTCTTAACTTCCCTCCAGTCAGTAGAATAATTGCTCTAAATATAGAGAATCTCACCACTCAATGGCCCGCTTTGAATATTTTGTCAGACCTTCAATTGCAATTGCAATCTCGCCAAGAATGACAAATGGAAATGAAAATGGTAAAGGGAACTCCAATGTAAAAATATATATATTTCCCAGATAACCCAGAATTAAAGGCACATTCAAAAGTTTGTGACTATTGGGTGCTTTTGTGTTGTTAATATGACCTTTGTTTGCTTGATATGACATGCTCTAAGAGCACACCAACAAAACACATTTATGCTATTTATTCTTTTACACTGGTTAACAGTTTGGTAGCAGTAAAGCAATGAGGAACCTATCGACTCGACATCAAAAGGCCACTGCCCTGCCCTTTAGGGGACTAGTGGAGGGTCTCAAGTCCATTACATCCAATGGGAAAAGTCAACGTGGGAACAGATTATGACAGATTCTTTCGACCCATAGTCATCAAAATAAATATTTAGATTCCAATGTGACAAGAAACACCCTAGCAAACTAGTTTCCCCACTGCTGAATGTCAGCTAACAAAATAAAGTATATATGTATATATATATATATATATATATAGAGTATATCCAACCATGGCCGTAGAAAAAGTGTACCTTGATGTGTGTAACGTTTACACCTTTTGTTAAAGACCCTCTTTGCTAGTAGATAGAGTAACAAAGAGGGAGGGATTGCAGGTTAGTGTGTTCATATTCATATGTCTTTAAACTTTATAGTTATTTTTGTTCAAATAAAGCTGAAGACTCAAAACCATTTCTAGTTTACCAGAATGGTTGCGTGTTAAGTGTTAATGTACACAGGCTTGTCTTTTAACTTGAAAAGTATATCTCATTCAGTTTGTTTTTAAGGGAAGACATAAGTGAAATGAATAATACAATTTGCTGCAGGGTTGCGTGTTGAACATTGTTTTTTCCCAGTTCAATTGCTTGGCCAAACTCTTCTGTGACTAATTGTTCTACCTGATGGTAACTGATGCTATGTCGAGATAGAGTGTGAGAGGCAGTGTCAGGTTGCACACACACAAGCACGCGCACACTATCACCCACTCCCATGCGCCCTCTCATCCTGTCAGTAAGGGTATCTGATGTGGCACACCGACCGGCAGCCTCCACACACACACACACACACACACATACACGTGCGTTTGCGCACCAAACACATTTTCAATTTCAGGGTCTCGTTACAACGGGTACAGATATGTCCAGGCTGTTAAATATTAAAGGCTGTAACATAAACGACAAAGAATTGTAATTGAGGAAACTGCTAACAGGTCAAGTTCGCACTACAGACGGCTAAGTGGTCATGCCGTAGAATATGCTACATCGCTAGCACTTTTTAAATGTTGAATTGGAGAGGGGTAAAGTTCAATATAATCTCAAACGGATGAAATGTCATGGTGTGATCAACAGGCCACTGTAGGAAGGGTGGATCTGGGAGGGCACAGGTGTCTGTGAGAGGGGATGTTTAATGGGATTATTTCTGGCTACTGTAGATCTGCCATATTGCTCTTTAGAAGCACACTGCGGCTTTACTAGAGCAATTTTACAATTCACTTTGTTCAACACTCATATCAGATTTGTTATTCTTAACCCTTGTATGGTGTTCGGGTCTGTGGGACCCGTTTTCATTTTTCAACAAAACAAAAATAATTTATAGAATTATCTTCAAACTCAGACTTATTGGCCTTGGCTCATTTTCTGCAAAGAACATATATCAGACAACATTTTCATCTAACGCACACCATAACCACCCCCTAGACATTTATATTACATACAGGGTGTTCGGGTCCACTGGAACCGGGCTAGTAAAAGTGTGGAAATGGTAGGTCCTGTGTACCTTGAGTCTGTCCTCCTCATGTCTGGGCCTGCTCTAAGTGTGGGTCAAGGGATGAGAGTTGTCCTGGACATGGCCCTGCGCTGACCCTACGCTGGCCACTGGTGATTTTATTTGACATACTGGACATTTCGGTGTACAACGCCTTTGTCATCTGGATGGCATTGAACCCAGAGTGGAACAGAGGGAAGCTCCAGAGAAGACGCCTCTTTCTCAAGGAACTTGGGAAGACGCTCTTGAAACCACAAATCCTGAGAAGACAGCATTTTCCGAGAACCTCAGGCTCTGCAGCCACGGTGAGGAGGATTGAGGAGGACAATGCTGGTCCCCCATCCACCCAACCTACAGAATAATCTGCAGAGCCTGAGGTAAGTGTGTGATGCTGTTGCAGGATGTTTGACACTCATACCTTGCTAGACAGAGGTTTTAGTCAAATTCATGATCTTTTCATCATTCTTGGGTGCGGCCGGCTGCAACAAAAAGAAACGCTGTGAAGTGTGTGGACCCAAGACAGACAGAAGACAGACAGAGATACAAGATGCAATATACATGCATCAAGTGCAAGAAGCACATATGCAACACACACACAGTACATCTCTGCCACTCAAGTGTTGAATAGACTGGTATATGCTGGTATGAAAAGGCAATGTGTTCAACGTGTTCAATGTAAACTGTGTGTTGTGCTATGTAAAAGGACCTGCTTATTAATGAAATTCAAATAAATAAAAGTCAATGGTTATGAACAACCTTGCTTCATTTGTAAATTTGTCCACTCATATCTTGATTATAATTGAATTTCTTGATTTTTTTTTCTGTGTAGCACTTTTTTGTAGCAAAGTTAAAGGGCAAATATTAACTATATTTGCTGTTTATATTGCTTCTAATTGGGATGAATGAAACATCTGTTGACTATTTTAACAAAAAAATTGATTGTGTTGAATTAACACCTGCTGAGTAACAAAAAAATGAACACCATACAAGGGTTAACAGATACTGTCAATGCCAGCTCATTCTGCACCTTTCCGGCATATGTTCGACGTATCAATTCATATTTGTGTTTCCTGTTTTTTCACTTGGCTGCCTAAATAAGTAATTCAACGTTTTGGGAGAAAAGCTTATTCTTTTTACAGCTGAAAGTTGGAGTTAGATACCACTTTAACTTTAAAATTGTCAAATATACTCTTTTCATAATAAACTTAGGAAAAGAGTGTGGTTGACTCCACTGACTAACGACTCACAGAATGAGTAGAGACACCTGTGTTTATTTGACCCTTCTCTCCCAACTGCTCTGTGTAGACAATCTCAGTCGTCTGACCGTTTATTAATGACACAGGTTTACGTTGGAGTTAGAAGGACTCATGCCTCGGTAGTATGAGCCAAGAGGACCAGATCCCCAAGTTTGGATCAATACCAGGTTAAACTCTCATGTGTACGTACGGTAAATACATGGCAGAGCCAGCTGGTGGTTAGCTTAGCATTAAGCCTGGAAACCAACAAAACAGTTGGCCAGGGTCGGGTACACAATCCAACTATCTGCAAACATCACAAATTAACATGTATTATTTCTTTAAATAAACTGTACAAAATAGTGAATAAAAGTTAGCCTACTTGTTTGACTGTGAGCTTCAAATTGGTCTAAACTCACATTGCACGTTTAATCGGCCTTTCTGCATGGCCAGAACCTGCAACCCACAACGTGGAGCTCACACTGAATGTGAATTGAAGGATTTTTTTCATTTCCCTACCCTGGTTATAGTCAAATAGACCATAAAAAGAGAATGCTTATAGGAGGGAGACTGAAAATTGTGAGTGAATGCAAATAATTAGATGGTGGATGCAAATTCCCACTAAGCAGCATGCCCTTAAAATACATTTAAGGATTAAAAAAAACTATGCTTCAAAGACAAGGAGGACAGTGTTAATGGGTGAATGAAGAAATCTTCATCAACTGAGTTCAAAGGCAGAGCATTAGTTCTGTTTATAATTTTGAAGCTATACTGCAAGGCAACTGCCATAAATAGACTGAAGTGTATCACACCCACACATCATAATCATATGTACAAACAGCACATCAGCATTTATAAGTGTATACACAATATTCCACACACACATGCTCATTTTAAGCACTTATTGGGACCGCCATTGACTAGGTGTCTTCCCAAGCTCTTAACCTTTCGGTTCTACACCTGAGCATATAGTAATAAAATATGTGCTAATTCACTCCATTTAACCGCAACCCACGTCTTGATACTGAAATACCCCCTTTGAGAAGTGAGGACAGACTATATCCTCACACTGAAGATCTCTAATTCAAATTGTCCCCCAACGAACACAGTGACATACAGGGTACATATAAGCGTGCGTGCACACACACACACACACACACACACAGAGTGATTTCCCCCGCCGTCTGATCTGGTTCATGTCTTCCTGGAGAGGAACCAGAGATAATAGAAGAAGAGAGCAAAATCGATTTTCAACGCTCCAGTTTCTTGCAGTTTCCTCCCACACCGACCTCACACACACCTGTCAGATTTAAAGGCATCATTCCATAAAAGCTGCAGTGCACGTGAAACCAAATGTGGCTTTGAGAAAACTGTGTGTCTATCTCTCATTTTTGTATCTACGATATTAAACTGATTTTCAAGCTTGGTGTTTTTGGCTACCTTCTTCAAGAAAAATCCTGGATTTTCAGGTTTTCTAATACAAACTATGGAATTAATCTTACAAATCAATAACTGCCTGTGAGAATGTGCATGCAACTACATAGTATGGTGGATATCTATGTTCTTCAGCCATGTTAGCTCTGTCAGTGCTATCAGGCCTGTTTGCCATGTCAGTGCTATCAGCCCTTTTAGCTCTGTCAGTGCTATCAACCCTTTTATCTCTGTCACTGGTATCAGCCATATTAGCTCTGTCAGTGACATCAGCCCTTTTAGCTCTGTCAGTGCTATCAACCATGTTAGCTCTGTCAGTGCTATCAGCCATGTTAGCTCTGTCAGTGCTATCAACCATGTTAGCTCTGTCAGTGCTATCAGCCCTTTTAGCTCTGTCAGTGCTATCAATCATGTTAGCTCTGTCAGTGCGATCAGCCCTGTTAGCTCTGTCAGTGCTATCAACCATGTTAGCTCTGTCAGTGCTATCAACCATGTTAGCTCTGTCAGTGCTATCAACCATGTTAGCTCTGTCAGTGCTATCAACCATGTTAGCTCTGTCAGTGCTATCAACCATGTTAGCTCTGTCAGTGCTATCAACCATGTTAGCTCTGTCAGTGCTATCAACCATGTTAGCTCTGTCAGTGCTATCAACCATGTTAGCTCTGTCAGTGCTATCAACCATGTTAGCTCTGTCAGTGCTATCAACCATGTTAGCTCTGTCAGTGCTATCAGCCCTGTTAGCTCTGTCAGTGCTATCAACCATGTTAGCTCTGTCAGTGCTATCAACCATGTTAGCTCTGTCAGTGCTATCAACCATGTTAGCTCTGTCAGTGCTATCAGCCCTTTTAGCTCTGTCAGTGATATCAGCTATATTAGCTCTGTCAGTGATATCAGCTATATTAGCTCTGTCAGTGATATCTGCTATATTAGCTCTGTCAGTGATATCAGCCATGTTAGCTCTATCACTGCTATCAGGCCTGTTAGTACTATCAGTGATATCAGCCCTTAACAGCCACCTGTGGAGTCTTGGTCCGTTTCAATTTAGTGTTACTGATCCAAACACATTAAATGTATATATGAGACCTAATAGGTATGTATAATAATTATTACTGTCAAGCGATTACAATATTTTTGGCGCATTTATGCCATAGTTAACTCAAAATTAATCACAATTAATCACATTCTATTCTTAATGTCCCTTCCGTTATTTTTTTCTCATTTTAATGCTCTTATCAACAGGAGATTGGCTTGCTTTATGCAAATGTTTTATTTTACTGAAAAACAACATTGTGAAATAGACATGATTTTTGGAAGAGGTTTAAAGGCTTTCATATTGTAGCGTTCCGTGCCAATAAGGAGCCAGGTTTATAATGAATTGGGTTTATTCTCTTCACACCAACCAAACACAGGTCTTCCAGCACACCCGACCCCCCAACATTCGCGCCCAAAACCCCCGGAAGGGGCGGCACCCCAACCCTGGTCCGCGCAACACTAACAGTAACAGAACCATATACATTTTGGAACTTCAGACACGCTACATTATAACATAAAGACCTATATCTGTAACAATAGGAATGTTAACGAGAAACAAGTAAAAAAGCGAGAAGAGGTTCTGCGATTCATTCACATCTGGTTCTCTTCACTCCCCTCATCTCCAGGTTAAATGCATTCTCCTTGTTAAAAAGCTTACATTTAGCAGGGTAACAAAGAGCGGGGGGGAGGCCTTAAAGCCACAGGGAATAAAGAGACTTATCTGTCCAAATCCATTTAGTCACTGAACACCCTGTACATCACAACATACACAGCAGATAACAGCCGCAACACTAAGTGGCATGAAAGACACTTGTTTCTTGTGCAGTGCACTCACACCCACATGTACCTTTCCTGTTCTAATTGCACTGGAAAAGAGTGGGAGAGAAAAACAGGAGCATATGTAGGGATGAATAGGGAACTGACAGGAATGAACAGAAGAATTATTAGAGGAAGAGTAGGGTAGAAGGAGGCAAAGGAGCAGAGGAGAGGAGGCTTGATAGTGATAGTCTGTATCCTGTATCCCAAGGAGAAGGCTTATGGTGTTGCGCCACCTTGTGGAAAATATTGATTATCACTGTTTATATATTAAATGAGTCAGGAACCTCTTTTTCCTTATTATTGGAGGACTTTTTCAGACAAGCATGTAAAAAGGAAAGACATGATGGATAGAAATGTGCAATATTTTAGGTATTACATGCAAACAGGTAGTAAGTTTGATAACTCCGATAAGATAACTTCAATAGCCTGACCTCATTACGTATACATTGTATTTCCAATATAAATGATTTAAAAAAATTACAGTCATATCAGACAACAGACAGACATTAAAAATAAAATGTTTAATACCTTTTTTATGAAAGTGTTAAAAGTCTTTCAAACTGATGAAGCTTGTTGTAGCTTTCATCTCTAGGAAATAAATTGCTCCTATATAAAATAACAATAATCTGTGATTACAACCCCATAATAGTGAGTTTTGTTTTGCCTTTTATAGTAAACCGCCTCAGTATCTAAATGTGATTTCGGTTTAATTGTGAAATTCATTTCAACAAAATGACACAAGAAACAAGCTTTCACTCTGTTAAAGTTTGCTTTAACAGCTGATATGATATGATAAACATATGATATTTAAGACATAAGTGATCTTGTACAGAATAATTTTCACTTTGCATTGTCTTAATAATGTAATGAAAATATCAAATTCATTGGTAGACATAGACAAATGTAGTTCCACCGTCTACTGTACGTCACCACAGCACTGACCAGCATGTGCTAAACGTGACCAACAGACCTAGAAATGAGCCTGTAACAACAGTTATAAATATATACTATTTGAATAGACTGATCTTCCCAAATACAATTACCCAGACAGTGCAGCACTACCTCAGTGAGAGTCCAATAAACAGTGTATTACGTATTACGATTTGAAATGAAGACAATGCAAAGGAAAGGTGAGAGAAATGTGTCAGCAGATATGACAACTAGAAACTAGAAGTAGTTTTGGTTTTTCAAGGGATAACAAAAGTTTTTTGGTTTGTTTCTTACGTTTTTTTTAATTTGACCAAAATCTTTACTCACTGTTTTTAGCAGTCATTTCCCATTTAAAAAATGCAAAAATGTGTGGAAATGAGAAGTAATGTTGTTTAAAGACTAGGACAATGAGAAAAAACCCACTAAAAATGTCATTGAGCTTTGCGTCCATGTTTGACTTGGTCCAAGCAGTGCAATAAAAACAGTCACTATAGCAGAATTAATAACATTAGTTTAGCATGTATGGATCTTGTTTATATGCATGAAGGTTCAAATCACTATGGCTTTGCTTGAGAAAATCCAGCCTCTTTTTACCAATATCTTGGTAAAGCACCTGCACTTATTCTCAAAAAAAGCTCAAGCTTTTCAGTCACCTGCCCAAAGATTTACTTAAAAAAAACACATATAAAACGGATATCCCTGAAGAAAATTGTAATCTTTCCTAATAATGCAGAGGCTTAAGCAGAGCGTTTCTCTACACCCTGTTTGATCCCCAACACCAGGTGAACAAACCAGTTGATCTGCACCATCCAGCCCTTCTCTCGGCAGATCTCTATCTGGTCCAGTAGGTGGCGCTGGGCCTCGTCTTCGCTGCGGCCAACCGTCAGTGCCTCACGGATGTACTCAATGTCCTCCTTGCTGGTCAGCTGGGGCATGCCTGTTAAAAATAACAATAAAAGCCACACCAACAAGCATTTATCAGTAGCTGTCCTTAGTTTCCTCTGAAAGACTTTTGATTGATTCGTTCTGTCTTCTTTTAAATAAGAGAATGACAAAAAAAACACTGGATGAGTTAATTAGTGAGTTTTAGATACAAATCTTAACTGGGAGGAATTATAAATGGTAACAGATTGGTTTTGTTGCGCTGTGAACAGGGCCCACAAAATCATACCGGTCATTAGCATCATGGAGAAGAGGATGATGAGCAGGTTGGTGTGATGCCGAAGGGCGAGGTAAGCCTTCACACACACGTCCTGAGACAAATGTGAAGGGGATGGAAAGCAGACCAATGCATCTTTTAGCAACAGGGGCTGAGTTCAGCTCACATTTTTATGGTATTCTCATAAAAAACAAAAACAAAATATCCCCATTGCTGCACCTGGAATTTCTGAAAATGGGGGCTAATCTTCTTTCCTGACGTTCCCATGACGTACAGAAAGTCTGGCGTGAGAACGAAAGGAACCCACTCCTTACTGATCCCCATGAAGCTCTTGTAATTTCCCAAGATGTGACCAAAGTCGATGTGGAAGAGATTCCCTGCAGAAACACAAAAGACATACGTGTTTGTTATCTCCTGAACGCCACACTTCATTTCGACATAGAAGTGCATACATTTAATTGGCAACACTGAGCCTGGTTTCATTAGGATTGGATGAATCCTGGTATCTCGGTTATTGTTGCTTATTTCGATTTTTACAAACGCTTACAGAAAAAGGTTTGAATTAAATATACAAACTGAAAAACACTGATTTAAATATGGTTCAGTTTGTATTGTGTTTGTGTGCATGTTTATGAGTCACATTTTCACTTATGGGATCCCTGTGACCAGAGAAATGAGTGATAGGCCTTAAAAATAAATGAAAGTTGATGAAAGTTCACACATAAGATGTCATTACCAGATTCA
The DNA here is from genome assembly GCF_949316345.1 of Pungitius pungitius. Taxonomy (NCBI): domain Eukaryota; kingdom Metazoa; phylum Chordata; class Actinopteri; order Perciformes; family Gasterosteidae; genus Pungitius; species Pungitius pungitius. Next base: position 10,257,287 of record NC_084901.1, read on the forward strand.
GTGATCATGATGTTATCATTGTGGCGATCGCCGATACCCAGAACGTAGGTAGCCACACAGTAGCCACCACAGGAGAACAGGAACCTCTCCACCGCTTGCTGGAACTACAAAGAGAGAGAGAACGCCATCATACATCGAGGTTGTCACCATTCACAGACAAACTGCAGCTCTGTACATGCCCTATTTCATTTACAAATCCCATTAAAACAAAAGAACAAATAATCTGTTAGTCTGTCTCTCGATACTCTGACATCCCCCCGAGGGAGCTTTAAGCCCATTTTTTCCTGCATCGTCATTGAAAACTGGTCAAACAATATGTTATTATTTCAAAAAACTGAAATGTAATTTCCCAAAGAAGCTGGGCACTGTTGTTTTTAGCAAACGTTATTCCAACAGAAATATGATGTGACGCACATTTTAGTTGACAAATATAGTATTAAGAATACTTCAAGATAATAACAGTTCCCTTCGAAATATTGCCCACCGTGCCAGAAATTAAATAAAAAAAGAACAATTTCATGTCTTTTTTCTTTGCGAAGCCTCAAGAGAGGAGCTCGGTAGCCGCATGCGGCTCAGGAGCAGCGGGTAGTCGACCCCTGAACTAGGCCAACAACTGGGCCGTGACCTAGAGGTTCCCAGAGAGGAAAGTTTCTACTTTGAAATATTAGATTGAATAAGAATAGAATGGAACGCCCGTCTGGTGGCGTGAAGTGGACGACTCCAAGCTGTGCCAACCTGAGTAATTATCGCCTTTAGTTGAATCCGTCCCTGTAAATGTAACGTAAATAGTGTGTTAATGTGTACCAGACAATAAACATTCTGCAGAGCAGTGTTGAGTGACCTTTCCTAAATCATTATCGCTAACAGATGAAAAAAAAGATCCAAATTAGAAAAATTGAGCACTAACATTTACACACTCTGGGGGTGGCATGTGTCAGAGCACAAAGCGGTGTGTTTGTGCTGCAACCCCCCCTCGTGGGCTGCTTCCTTCCTGTCTGTCACACCGTGACTTCCTGTGACGTCTGATAAACGGAGCCGCAGTTTGAGACAAAGGGTTCTGCAACTCGTTTTGTTACTGGGTTTCTGATGAAAACCATTCTGGTTTGCGATGTGTACCTTGTCCTCGCTGACACACTTATCCCGCAGCCACTGGGAGAGGATTTCATCTTTAAACGCCCCGGTGCTTCCCATGACACTTTGCTGGATGTTAGCGATGGTGGTGGCGTCCTTCACAATCTCAATCATACCTGCAGAAAGACAGATTGAAGGGGGCGTCTAAGATTGGCTTTTCATAATAAACTCATTCCTTTTCCAGTATCTCACCTATTCTGTTCCCAGTGGAGATGCAGCCGTAGGGCAACAGACACAGATCCAGCGTTTCGGTCTCCCAGATGGACTCCATGATCAGCAGGATCTGAAGGGACACGAGAGGGAGTTCTTTTTTCTTTTTTTCCTCGATAACATGCTGGGCCACAGAGGCAGCGCCGGCGCTCACCTGCAGGATGAGCATGTCCTGTCGGAGGTCGTCGCCTTCTTTGAAGATGATGCCGATGGGGTCCCTGGACAGAGTGGTGGGGTCGGCCCTTTTGAACTGCAGCCACAGCGGCTTCTTCTTGGAAGCCATCACTTTGCACTGCTCAATCTGCACAAGCCGCGTTCATACCGCAGGTGTTCACACCTTCACGTCCACTTTTCATTTGCTTTTATTGCAATCACAAAACTGTTTTTTCAAGTTGGTTATTATTGTTTTTCTTCTGTGTGTGTGTGTGTGCGCAGGTCCCTCACCATCAGGGCTCCAGCTCTCAGTCCAGGATCGTAAGGGACCCTGAAACTCTCCGGCAGACCAGACGACTGCAGAGTCTCCAGCTTCTGACGCAACTGGAACACCACTGACACACACGCCACACACGCCACACACAGCTTAGTCTCACTGCAGACTTAATTGAATCCACTCGTCTTATTTATGCTACATTTATGGAAGGAGCTCATGCAATTCAGGGGATATAGAGAGACGCTTCATAGAAGTTGAATGTCTTGCAGCTTCGCCACAGAGCTACAACAGTAAAAATTACCTAATAATAATTAGCGGAGTAAAAGTGTGTATACAAGAAGAAAATAGACTTACAAAAGTAAAAGTATTTGCTCTGCAGTTAAATAGGCTCTTTAGTATGTAATATATGTTAATTCTTTCAATATTATTATTGGTGGGAAGATGCCACCATAAGATGCAATTTGTTTTCATTTTTTAATTAATTTATTCCTAATGTGGTGGAGTCAAAAGAATATTATTTGGTGTGGTATGGAAAGTAGCAACAAAGTTGTAATGAGGTAGAATTCTTGATTCAATTGACTTAGTGACTCTTCATCACTGATGATGTAACCGAATCACGTGTTGCAGTGGAAAGGTTATTCTGCAGCCCTTCGTCACCTTGTGGAGTAACGTCGCACTTGTCGGCGGACATGACCTTCATCTCGCGGGTGACTTTCTGCAGAGCCTCCGTCATCTCCACCTGAAGAACATCACTTCATCACGTCAGTGACCCAAGGAGCTGAACAGTGTGACGCTGCAGCATTTAAGGAGCTGCACACTGGGCATCAGCTCACCTGCTTCCTGAAGTCCTGCAGCATCTCTTCACCGCAGCCTCGGAGGTAGGCCTCCAGCAGGACAGCATACCTCTGCTGGTAATGCATGGACTGGGCAATCTCACTGCGCAGGAACCAGAAGAGAAAATGGCCAATTCGCTTACTCTGTAGAGAGAAAACCACAAAGAGGAGGAGGCATGGCTTTAAAAGCACGAGTAGCATAACTTCAGTTCATGGAAATGTTCAAAAGGCAAAGTTGGATGCTTAAGATATTTGATGAAACCTGTTCAGCGTTTGGAGAACACACACACAGAAACCACAAGAACACACACACACACACACACACACACAAATGAATGGACTGAGGGACAGAAACCACAAGAATCCACACACACACACACACAGACACACACACACTGGAAGACAGTGGGGAAAAGAAAGACACAGATGTTGGTCCTACTTACCCTGAGAGCTCTCTTCAGCAGGAACCTGACCAGGGCGCTGTCATGGTACGGTTCAAACTTGACCGCCTGCAGGGCAAACACACACAAACACACACACAAAAATATTTTGAATGAATGGATCCAATATGTCATTTTTTTTGACAATTCAAATCCAGGCACCATGTCCAGAGTGATGAGGCAGGAAGCAGACAGTGGCAGGAAAAGGAAATGCAGTGAAAACAAGAGCGCATTGTGCTCAGATACAGGAGGACTATTTGAATATTGACTGAAGGAAGCATGGAGAACAGATCAAAAGGTTAGAGGTGCAGACAGACAGATAGCAGGGTAAGGTTTCATTTGCATACTAAATATAGTTAAGATAACAGCCTTGGTACTCTACTCTCCCACACTTGTTCTGTTTTTTTGTCTCGTCTCCTGCTCTCCCCTCTATGAAAATCAGCCAGTATGTGTGGAATTGTGGATGTAACTAGTTGGACACCTTTGCAACGCGAGTTATCTTTCTTTTTGAGAGAATTTAAATTCAGGCAGCAGAGCCTCACTCTGTGAGTGCGAATACATGTTGGAAAGACACCCTGCACAAAAAGCTCACCTTTCAGACATGGCACCGTAATGGTGTGCGTCATTCCAGACCAAAGGGCCCTGTTGTTGGCCTCTGCTCATAATTCATATGCAAAGCTGACCACAGCTGACTAACTTTTGGAAACATGTCAGGACACAAACACGCAGCGAGTATCGGATGAGCAGCCCGTGACACTGAAACCAATGGAACAGGGAGGACGCCAGTGTTGGGAAAGTTCACTTTCTACATGAACTAGTTCAAAGTTCAGTTCACAAATTTTAAAATGTGTTCAGTTCATAGTTCAAACTTCAAAATATTTGTTCACAGTTCCAACTAGTTCACTTCTTTTTTTTTATGTTGCTGCAAGCTATTATTTTTCAAAATTATTGCCACAGCCCATATAGAACCACAGACAGCAATAATTTTATCAGTTTTAACACTGAAGCGATGCATCAGATTTAATCTTCATATCCAGTTTTGAATCCTTATCCAACCAGGGTTCACATTAGCATTGAGGGGACAGCATTTGCCCTTTGTTGCTTTAATGTTGCTGTCCATTCACTCCACACAAGCAGCAGTTGCAGAGTTCACCCCTACAGTACATTCTCACACACATGCTGCTTGAATGCTCTTTTTTAAATAAGGAATAAAAACATGACAGTTATCATTAAGGTACAAATGTTTGCAAAGAAAGGTCAGATTCCTCCCATCCTCACGACCTTGTCAGTAACTTTATAAAACTCATTAAATTATTATACGCCGCCTCTTTGCTACACGCAGCTGTCGCCTCCATGCATTTCTTTTTTTTTTTGGATGACGCATGTGCGGTGCGACACTGGAGGCTTTTGTTTTTTTCCGCTACTTATTAAAGCGCGTTTACGGTGTGTTTTCTATAGAAATCTGGCATCCCATTGAACGATGTTAACCTGAAAGAACGTGCCGTTCACAGACACCAGAATGAACGAGTTCACAGTAACGTTCATCGGGCATTAATACAGTACGTTCAGTCCACGCTTGCCCAAAATATGAACGAGTTCATGATTATAGTTCAATGAACGCGTTCAGGCACAACACTGGAGGACGCACCTGTACGAGCTGCAGGAGGTATCTGAGCACGTCGTCGTCCTCCAGAGTCTCCAGCTTCCTGACGGCCATGGAGCGGACCTGGGCGTCCGAGTAGTGGCAGTCCAGCAGCTGCATGGCCAGACCGACGTCCAGGCCGCTGAAGAGGACAAGGACTGGTGAAAGGACACCGAGGGACGCGTGTGCGTTGCGGTGGCGTGGGAGGGACGTTTACCTGCTGTCCCACGCGCTGCTGCGCTCCAGCAGCCGGTGTGTCGCCAAAACGTCTTCTTGTCTCCCCCACCTCACCGAACCCAAGAGCTTTGGGTAGGCCCTGAAGATTAGATCACCAAAGTTATATCACCAACGACGTAACATTTGGTCGCCCGTTTCTAGTTGGAATAAGAGGAAAAGGGTACCTGGGGTCGCGCATGCACTCGTGCCTGAAGTGCCACAGCAGCTCTTTGTCCTCGGGGCTGAGAGGGTGCAGCGGGTCGGTGGCCACGATGGCCGCGAACTGCTTCTTCAGGTGGTTGGGCATCTCCCTCTGACCCCGCTCGCCCCCCTCGGCCTCCTCGTCCTTGGCGTCGCGGCCCACGAGGTTGCGGCTCTTGGGCAGCACCACCGGGTAACAGTACTTGTCCAGCAGGATGGCGACGGCCATGGCGGAGGCCTTGTCCGGGTTGGTGGCCGAGGTGAGCTTGTCCGCGTTGATGCTGCTGCTGCTCTCCTCGCTCTTCTCCGGCATTTTCCACATGTGGAGGATGAACTCGCCCTGGCGCAGCAGGGAGCGGTGGTCAATCAGCAGCAGGTTGACGTAGTACAGGAGGCGGCTCTTGGTCTTTCCTGAAAGACAATGCGAATGCGGGCCTCGGTCGGGATGCGGTCGGCGTGGCAACGTCGGCGGACCAAACGACAGCTTACCTTCATGGCTGCCAGTTCCCGCTGCGTTATCCTGGTAGGCGGAGGCTCCTTTGGAGTTTGCCGCTTGAGGCTGCTTCCCACAGACCACCTGGGAGGGAGAAATAGCCGCACTGGGAATAGGAAAGAATGTGGCAGCGTAGCACAATGCACGGGGCATGAGCCAGTATATCGTATGCAAGGTGATACATTGAGATTTCCTTTTAACTAGAAAAACTGTCAACCCCAAAAACATAATGACTTGGGCCAAAAGGTATTAATTAAATCCATATTCTTTTCAACAATAAACACAGTATCACAAAACCAAATATCGCAATGCTCAATATTATCAGCCCAAAAAAAAGTCACAGAAAAGCCTTGATAATACAAAGACTAACCACTCTAACAAAGTTCTTTCCTGCCATAACATATACATTTTCAAATGATGAAAAGTGATTGTTGTAACAACCAATGGCTGTAAAGTTAAAGGTTTACCTGGAGGTTGAGTCGTGCTCCTTTAGGCAGATCCCTGATCTTTATGTTAAACTCCAACCAGCAGTTCCACAGAACTTCATCGCTGAAGTTTTTAGAGCACGTCCTCTCCTGACACAGCACAGGGCGGGTTAAACTTGAATCTGCTGTCCAAAACGTACTCTCTTTGCAGAATGTGGTTTCAAGCTATGATCATTCTACGGACAGTTCACTGTCCAAAATATATGGTTTTGTCTTGATATTGAAGACAAGTTAGAGGACCTTGTGACCATTATAACCAAAACAAGGCAACTTCAAAATGAAGTTATGATCGCCATTATTGCTTGAATATCCATTTGATGAGTTCAAAATTCTCCTGCTGGATTCCAAATACCTTCACGCACAACAGATTTCATTTCAACGTTTCCTTCTGTTGCAGCTTGCAACTTCATTCAAGTTGCTTTTATTGTCAGTTAAAGTACAAGCCAAAATTAGCGCTGACGTTAGTCATTCATCATAATCTAAAAAATGTATATAAAATAAGCATAGACTCTTTTCTTCAAAATAAAGAAGAACAATAGAACAAAAGGAGCAGCCACATCAAACTGTATCATATTAAGCACATCCATCATTATAGATCAGCAGATGTTCTTAAAAGCTTTGATTACCTGGGCTAACAGCTGTTGGCCGTGGAAGATGCTGGCTTCTATGAAGACTATGAACTCTGGGATTTTGGGCAGGAATGGGATGTCGATGCCTAGCACCTTCACTCTGAACTTCCTGTTACAGTCCCACATAGAGACGGTGAACACGCGCTCATGGTCCTTCTCGTCGATGGTCAACTGCTCATGGGTACCTGACAGAGACGAGTCAGCAGGATAATTATTACCCCTGAAAGAAGCTCTCGGCTGCAGCAAATGTGTTTACATGTCGCGATCTGTAATAAAGCAACCTAACCCCCCCCCCTCCCCCCGAGCTTTAATCTAACCGACTACCTGCGACTCCAGTGCAGTCGTCCACTTGTGCCCAGTCCTCCTTCTGGACCAGATCCAGGTCTGTGTCAGGGGGCGACTCCAGAACCAGATGGATTTCGTCCCCGTCTTTCAGACACTGGCGAATCCAGTTGAAGTCCTGAAGCGGTTTATCCCCATACAGGTACTCCTCCCTGTGCAAGCATGTTATCAATTGTAGAAAACAAAGTGTATTTATTATGTTATGGAGTTATGGTGAGTTTCAGCCTCTTACATACCTTCCACACACACGTAGCACAAAGTCGGCCTCACACATGTTCTCAGGAATGCCCAGCAAAACTCTCTTATTTGCCGTCTTGGCGAAAAAGCTCCCCAACACCTGAACAGGATGGGAAGATGTCAGAAGGCGGAGCAGTGACAAAAGAAAAAAAAGACATGTTATGTTATTCACACCCGCCACCTGCGCCGGCGTGTCCTGGATGGAGACCTTGATGGTTTGGCTGGCCGTGCTGATGTGGATCACCAACAGGATGTGAGAGTTGCTCACCTGAAAGGAGGGACGAATGAACCGAGGAAAGTGAAAACATTGAAAGATTGAAAGATTTAAGATGGAGGTATTACTAAAAGAAAGAAATGGAACAACAATTCAATAGGTCTGCTTTGTTTTCTGTATAATCCCCTGGAAATAAGAATGTTTTTGGATGGATGGTCCAACAAAACAACAGCTCTGGCGAGGGATTTTTGTAACTCCATGTAGGGCGTGACCTTTACACACACACACACACACACCTTGCTGAGCAGGTGCTCGGGCAGCGGCTTGCGGGCCACCCAGGGGTCCATGGAGTAGAGTTTGGCATCGCGGTCGGACAGCTCGATGCGCCGCGGCGTCAGCAGCTTCCTGCGCGTGAACTCCAGCTCGTCGTCGTGCACGTTACTCACGTCGGTCACGTCGTAGCCGATCAGGTAGTTCAGGTAGCTCTGGTAGTGCAGAGACTCGTCTGCGGGCTGTGGACGCGGGACCAGCTGGATCCGCCCCACGTCCTTCTTGAGGGCTTTGAAGAAACACATTTTTTTTTTTTAAACAGACGGGTTTGACGTGGTCGCCAGGCAACAAGTTGTGTTTCAGCTGCGGGGTCCGTGGGCGGATGGTACCTTTCCAGTAGCGGATGCAGTCCAGCGTCTGGAACACCTGGTGCTTGTCGTAGATCTCGCACACGTTGCCCTTCTTCTGGTACAGCAGGATGCAGTGGTCGGGGGACAACCGCTGGTAGAAGTCCGGACAGAGGTTGAGAGTCACCGCCTTCAGCCACACCTGAGCTTTCACCTGCGGGGAACGGGACGTGGCACAGAATATTTCTCAATATTCATCAATAGTAAAAATCCAACACAGGTGTTGAGGATACACCCGGAGATCAGGTGACCTGCTCCACCGTCCAGTTTCCGGCGACCTCCAGCAGCAGAATTTCGGTGCCGCCGCGCGCCGCGGTGGGCAGGACGAACTCGACGGAGATCTGATCCATGGAGGGGAGGGAGGACGATGAGATGGCCTTCTTTCGTCTCCTCCTCCGGGTCTCTTCAAGCAGGATTTTGGGCTCTTCGTCGCTGAGCTGGTTCTGCTGCCCGTCCATCACCTAGCTGGTGGGAGACCGACAGAAGACATTCGTGACATGACCCCGCATTCATCTCATCTTCCTTTAGTTAACAGCAGTTAAGTGCCAACAATGCAAATAATTCACTACCGGATAAACGAAAGAGTGTTGATAGGTAGGTAGATATTTCTAATACCAGCCACGTAGCCATCAGGGAATACTGAACTGTGACCTTTGACCTTTGGGTCAACTGCTGTTCAAAGTCTTCTTTGGATGACTTTTAAAATTTGGAAAACAATCCAAGTGAATAGTAAATGGATAAACTGCTGGAATGTATGAATTATTATTTTTCTTTTTTGAATAATCAATGGCTTATATGCTCTATTTATTAATCATTTTCAATAATGATTATTGATATTCTTACATCGCTCAGCACAATTAATCCTGTAATAGCTGACTGTTTATTTAATGTCTCCTCTGTTGTTTACCTGAGTGGATGAGAGTCTCTCAGAGATAAACGTATATACAAAGATATGAAATGGGTTTGAGAGACAAACGAGTGAAATGTCCCTTTTCTCTCCTGGGATGACTTTAACTTCTGACATTGCGTTCGATATGAGCTGTGATAGTTTGTTGGTGGATTTTAGGTGTGACTATTGAAAAGTATTAATTAACTAACTAAAAAGGTTATTCACTGATACTGTCCTAAAGAAAAGACCTGCTTATTTTTCTTGTTGCTTGTTTTTCTTTTTCCTGTGGTATCCAATAACAATAATTCTAGAGGTAAAAAGTACATTAATTTATGTGACAGAATCGAGCAATACGACAAGAAGCAGTGTTGGGTAAAAAAAAAGTTCTATTCCAGTGATTTTCAACAGATCGCAGTTGAGGGACATAAGTCACTAAATGGAGTTTCCCTTCTGCTTCGTTTCACACCAGCAGAGGAAGCTTTGAAAAGCAGGAAGCAAAACTCGACTCGCATGGATGCAAATATCCGTCGCTACACTCGATGCCAAATCCTAGCATAAAGTGCAATATTTTAGAAAAATTTGATTCGGAGTGAATTCAACTTTCGAAAGCCCCCCGTAGCGCGACGGGTTAGTCTTTGGGGAGTGTAACGGTACAGCTGCCATAATAAGGAGAGGCGTCAATTTGGTAAAACAAAAACATGAGATCCGGTTTGTATGACTCACCAACGGACGCAGCCGGCAAAGAGACCCAGAGCTGTGAGGTAAAGTTTCGGCATTTGTGCTCAACGAACCTAAAACCAGAGTAAAATGTGTTAAAGGGAAGGAGAGTCCGGCAAAGTCCGCTGCGCGTATACAGGAAAGTTGTTAAACTCCCAGGTTTACAGATACCCAACATCCGGCCTTTATCTTCAAAATAAAGTGCAACACCTAAAAAAAAAAGCACGAATATTTTGTTATGTAAATTATTTTTCGCCTATTGGTTTTCAAAAAAATATTTAACTAAAGCCACTCAAAGTTAGTTGAATATTTCATTCAATATGTATGTATTTTCAATAAGTCCTAAAGTACTTTAGAGTCGATTATAATGTGGATTAGAAGCACACATGAGAATAACAAGGCTAACACTAATGCGGACAGAAGCTAAATTATTGTTATATTACGAGTTAAGAAAAGAGAAGATGTCTGGTCGAAGGATCATGGCGTTATGTCAGTCATGATTGCTATGATGATTTGAGTGTTCCCTTTCCTTATTGTGGCCACTTCATCAATACAATAAAAAATATAATTAATACTTATTATTATTAATAATGATTATTTTTATGTAAGCTTATTATTGATACGGATATACATTTATATTAATACATATTAAATAATGTGTAATTAATAATTGTAGTCTCTGGCCAATAGAGAGCAAATGACATGAATATTATATATGATGATCTATAATTTGTTTGAACATTTTAGATTTCATTCAAAGATTATTTATTATAATATATATAATTTTATTATTGGTGCTTATTGATTTATTTTGAAAGGATTGACCAGAAGTGTTGCCTTATAATGTTGTCCAACTAGATGTGAGCCGCTGTGGTGCAGTTCCTAACAGTGACCACTGGAGGACGTAAAAAACTCACGGTTCTATCTCATGTCGCCGCTCCTCCAGCATCAAGCAGACACCTTGGCGTGATCCACAGAGCAGAAAACTGCTAACACAACTCCTAACTCCTTCTAGGACCATCTCCACTACACCCAGCATTGTGCTTTATCATTACTTATGCTATGCAATAATTGATTACATTACACGATATTACAAAGTGTGTTTCTACCGGAGTAGTTTTTGGCTCCTTCCGCTAAATAAGTGGCCTTGCATAATTACTGGTTCACCCTGCTTGCAGCAGTAAAACATATAATAACTCTGATGGGTTTTACTTAAGGGTATTACAAACTGTTATATAAGGGTTGCAAACGTCTGTCTGGAACACAGAAGACCATTTATCTTACTTGACTTGTTATTAGTTTGCTTAGATATATGACAGTTACATATCCGAAGGTTATTTGTCTGCTCCACTTGTTTTTTTTCTCAGTGTTTTCAGGTTTGTTTAATCGTCACACATCAATACCTCCAACTTTGTAGGCCCAAGTGTGAATGTGTTAGAACGTTTAGCTCTTTTTTGTTGTTTACCTTTTCAAATTAGTTAACACAGATAAATATATAACTAGAACTATAGGGATTACATAAACTTACCACTTTGTAAGATAGGAATAAGATACTTTCTACTCATCGTTGTCTTGATCAGGTGTTTTTGAATCGTCACTTTCAGTTTGGCCATCTTTCCTTATTTTAACCCTCCCTATGTTTATTGATGTGGCAATGACTGTAACAAACCGACCAATGGGGATGAGACAAACCGCGGATTGACATCAGGTCCAGCCAATAGGACCGCTGAGGACAAAGTGTTTATACCCGCCTCCTGTCCCGTAGAAGGCGACCGTTTGGGTGAGTTAAGTTAACTTCACTGAAACCATCTGTTGGCTTTAAAGCGTCGAGTTTGAAAAGTAATTACGGCAATTGAATGATTTTCCATCGAACTTGGCACACGAGTCGTAATGTGAAACTGACACCGTGTATTTTTTAACCATAAAAGCAGTTCCGTTGCGCTCTCCGTGAAGCTTCATTGTTGACGCCAGTTGTTTTGTTCTAGGAGCATTTTCGCAACATAATGGCTCAACCATTTCAATGTTTTTAAAAACACCCAATTGTTACATGTTTCATTTAGGCAGCCAGACTAAAGCCTTTCTTTTGTCGACGTAACTTCAATTTTTCAACGTCACTTTTTGTTTCGGGACACCTTCTGACGTTTATTGTGGCGTTAAGTTGAAACGGGTGGCCAGCCGTATCATGTAGTAAGAGTCCATCTATCAAAACAGCTTTATCTTCGTGTTGGTGTTTTACTTATTGTTAACTAAGTAAAAATATCTTATCGCCGGACGTTGAATGAATGGGCTCTCTGGTGCGCATGCGTGCAGGATCGAAGTTTATAAACAAGAGGGGAGTCACATGACGAGAATATTGTCCCACAGATTAAATGGAACATTCTTTCATATTGTCTGCGTGTTTGAAACGGAATATTTCATCGTTTTTTACACAACAATATCCAACACACAGTGAACCAGTCCACAGGCTGGAGCTTAGACAACGTGCCTCGTTGTGTTATTAGGTAAGCGGCCCCGTGTTGTCTCACATCACCCTATGTGTCATTTACGTCACCACGACCATGTACAGCTTATACGTCACGGCTCACTGGAGACTCACGTTTTTGTGCGTGTGTGTTAGTACATGGGAGCCTGCCAATGCCGCTAACAGTAATGTTTAGCTATACCTGTAACATATATTTTCTACCAACAATGTCATTTCCTCTCAGCTCCCGAGGACGCGATGGTGTGGGAGGTGGTGACCCCTGTTGTGTTTTCTGGTGACCCCGAACGTCACAGCGGGCGTTATTCTGAGGACGAGCACGCAGGTAAAACCGGCGCAGCAGCCGCGCAGTGAACGCGCATTCCCACGCAGTGTAAACAACGACAACACGCTCTTGGGGGAACTTAAATCACCTGTTTTAACTCATTCTCTTCATGAAGAATAAATACACATATATGATGATTCACTAATTATGACTCGTAGCTGAATGTGAATAATATACAAATATCAATTGATTTATAAAACCCTTCTATTAATATTTTTTTAGAAAAAAAAAATTATCCATTACTGTCCAAACCCAAATAATTTGCTATTCTACGTTTTTAATCAAGAGGTGAATCTAATATATAATTGTTAATAATAATAGTTTTTCCAACATCCATGATGAAATTAACAACAATGCATCCTGGGAATCTAGTTAAGTCTACTTTACTACGCTGTTGTTTGTCTGGTGTTACCTCCAGGAGTGATGATGGATGCAGATGAAGATGAGTCACATGACCTGCCCCGCTGTGAGGAACGCCTCTCCTCCTCGCCTGGCTTCCCCACCAGTGACAGTTACATGGAATACGGTACTTAGGACACATGCATGCCATATAGACAAAGTTCTTTTTTCTGCTTTTTACTATAAAAACTCTGTTTTTCTCCCTCTTAGACGACCTCCCAGACCTGCAGGAAGTTCGGGAGGAGGCAGAGCCAGCGGCGCCACCTGTCTACCAGGTGGACGTGGGCGTATCACACCAGGAGCGACATGCTGGCGCTCAGCCTCCGGACACACGCTGGCTGACGCAGCTGGCTCACATCGCCACCGGACCTCAGAGCCCACTGCTACGAGAGTCTCCCAACAGCAGGTGGGCGCGCTTAGTCCTGAAACAATGACGCTATCAAGGCAGGTGTGAATGTGTCGTCTTCACACAATCTGTTTTATAATGCAGTGATAAATCCTGTCCCTCAGGGACATGCAATATCATTCTGGTAAAACTGCTTTAATGAGATCAAATGTTTTTGGTTCTAAAACGGGAATTAAAAAAAAAGTCTATAATCAGGTTTCAAGGCAAAGTTCACCCTCTCGAAAACACAGATTTATATTGCGACTATATTGTGAGCATTTGAATTCGGTAATATTGATTGTTATTTTTGGGAGAACAGTCCCTCTAAAAATGTATGCAATAGCAGAATGTTACCTTATAGTTAAATTCGTCCCAATGACAATATTAAAGAATTTTGCATCTGCAACCTCACAAGAAAACCACCGCTTCTAAATCGCCCTTCCAGATTCCCTCTGTCCTTCATTTCTAATTCCATGTCAGAGCCTCCAATCCACTCATGAGCCTGTGTCCTTTTCAGCTCCTCTTCGGCCTGCTTCTCCAGCACCAGCAGCAATCTACATTCATACGCCCGGCCTCCTCCGTCTCTCACCCAGTCGCCCCCCACAGGTCACGGCAGGCAGCGCCGGCGGGCCAGGGTAGGCCTCGCGTTGCCTTCCTAATTGCCTGCACAATTAGAAAGAAATATAAATATTGTATCAGGTATTACACAGTGGACCTGACTCCACTCACCGGGGCAACAAAGTCCTGCCGGTGGTTTTGGGAAAAACTCTTTTGCTGCTGTGAAGTTCCTGAGTCGAGCCTGACAAACGCTCCCCGTTTCCACAGAAGAGCAGCGAATGTGGTTCTGTGGTGTCGACCAGATCCTCCCTGTCTGATGATGAAGACATGGGATGGAGCATCTCCTGTCCACCCACAGCCTGGCACTGCTTTCTCAAAGGTAGTTAGGCACACACAAGCGCGCACACACATACAGACACACATACACATTTTTTTGCTGCTATCTCATTTTTTCTTCCCTTAAAAAGTGAGGAATATAAAAATAAAAATGTTTGCCCCACGCGTTTGGGCAGTTCTGCCAGGAAGGAAAGCACTGTTTATACCTCACAGCGGCTTTCCTCTGTCACCAGGCACTCGTCTGCGTTTCCACCGCGGCTCCAACGTGGAGTGGCAGGACGTCGAGGACCTGGACTCAGCCCATGAAGACTCTGATGAAGAGCAGTCTGGCTCTTTGAAGGTACATTATGCAAGAAGCCAGTGGCTGCACTTTACCTTCACTTTGTCAATGTAAGTCAATCTGTTGTATTTGCTGTATGTGCTGTTTTTTAATGTGCTGTATTTTCTAACAGCAGCAGCAATCTGTATAAACCATGGGTACAATGTGAAACATGCAGCAGTTTACTTCTACTGATGGGTGCATACAATTCAAATCTACAACCCTCAGTGATAATAACAAAGCCCACGCTGACAGTCCGCCGACAGTCCGACCCGTCAAATGGCTGACAGGGCCCCAGCGGGCCGTGAGTTTGACATATGTGCCCTATTGCCTCAGGAGGCGTCGGGGCTAGCTGGTTAGCGTGCTCATTTCAGTATACATGTCAGCAAAACAATACGTAGAACGCCGTTGACACGAGGTCAACACTGTAACCATTTCGCATTCTGCCGATGATGTTAGTTCACTTTTTGAAAGTTCAAACTAAAGTTCTGACCGTTTCTCACACACCGCACCTTATGGGGACACACACAAAGAAAAGCACTGCTTGCTGCGTTGCAGAGTTATGGCTCCGAGGGTCTGCAGCTGGTGGAGCATTCAGAGACGGTGCTGTCAGGTCAGGCGTTCCTTCAGCTGACCTTTGACCCCGGCGCGGTTGAACACGCCACCGTGACTGCCCGGTGCCAACTTGACCACCCCTTCTACGTCAAAAAGAAAGGTAGGAGCACCGGCGAGGACGCAAAGCCGATGCCTTCTACAGTCGCTACACTCTGCGTCTTGCTTCCTGGCAGGCTGGTCGTCATTTCACCCGAGCTTGACAGTGGTGCGTTATGGGATACCGTGCTACGAAATGGAGGTGGGAGACGTGTGCCTCCCTCCGGGACACAGAGACGCCAAACAGACCGACGACTCGCTGGTCTTCGACACATTCAGGAGGTAAAGCGTCTGTTCTGTAAGGCCGGAGCAGCGGCGTCAGAGTGAAACACCTGCTTTTACACCTGTGTGTCCTCCTCAGTTACGATTTCACCCCTCTGGACTCCTCCGCCGTTTACATGCTGAGCAGCATGGCGAGACGCCGGCGGGCCTCACAGTCCAGCGGCGGGGCTGTTTCTCCGGACAGAGACGCATCACAAGGTACCGCGCCACACACGTCCTGTGTAAAGATAGTCCTCCGAGGGAGTCAGCACAAACATCGAAAACAGGCAGCGTTCAGTTCGCAGGAATCTAAAAATTCCAGCGAGAAACAGTATGCATTTCAAAAAAAGCAAACTTGTGGTATCCGCTTAAAACCTGCAGACTCCATCGTTCCCGGTCCCTCCCACTCTCCCCGTCAAAAGCCAACCAAAAGCCAGCAAGCCGGCGCGTCAGGAAGCACCACCGCCACGGCCATTCAGTGCAAGCGGCCCATGAACGCCTTCATGCTGTTTGCCAAGAAGTCCAGGGTGGAGTACACGCGGATGTACCCGGGCAAGGACAACAGGTGGGTGTGCCCCGGGTCTGCGTGTGTGCTGCAGAGCTGTGCTGTAGCCGGAGGGTAATGTGTGTGTGTGTGTGTGTGTGTGTTGCAGAGCGATCAGCGTCCTCCTCGGGGAGCACTGGAAGAAAATGCGAAGTGAAGAGCGGCGGATGTTCACCGTGCAGGCCAAAGCCCTCGCAGACGAACAGAAAAAACTCAACCCCGACTGCTGGAAACGCAAACGAACCAACTCTGTAAGAACAAACGCACACAGACACACTCACACACATGTGTATACACATGCACGCACAGAAAAAGAAACACTACTTAAACCAGTGCTTTATATTGTTGTCTAGATTATCTTCTTTGTCCCAACAGGGCTCTCAGGGAAATTGAGGCTTCAGACAGGAAGAGAGAACAGTCTGTAGGACAGGGCACACACACACACACACACACACCCACACACACACATATTCAGAAGTGACATGGAAAAGGGAGCTTTGCGTGACCCACTACGATGCCACAACATTCTAGTTTGTTGACCACGGAGTGAGGATGTCTCACAGGAAAACGAGCACCAGTGTCCGCACTTCTTCTAGACATTTTGTTCTTGCTTTTAAAAGGTGCCAAATGTGAAAAAATGTCAACGAGGCATCATTCATCGCGCATTTAAAGTGATTCTAAGAAGCTATGAAAAGATGCCCCCCTACTGCAGAGCACCGCAGCGTCCCTCACCAGACGATATTTTGACCCAAACGCAGTAACACCGCAGGTCAGTGAGGTGTTTTTCAGGAATGGGGTTTGTTTCCACCTCACAGTACGAGTGAATAAGCCAATGACAGAGAGAGAGAGAGAGTTTCCTATCACGTGCTTGAAGCAGGTGGAAGTTGTGGTGCTTTAACATTTTATGTAAAGTAGACGATGTAGCTATTTTCCCAAAATTATATATTATATATAAAGAAATTTATTTAAGTATTTTCTTGCCTGTATTACTTGCATTGGCCCTTGATGTATTGCACAAGGCAACATAATTGAACCTGGCACTTGTGTAATAACGATGTTTAGTTATTAAACCGATTTATTTGTTTTACCAGCAGATTTCTTGAGAAAGTACAAGTAATAGTTTGTCTTGAAAGAGTTAACGCAGTGCCGGATTTTCCACTATAGTTATTGGACTATAGTTACAAGCGATAACATTTCTCCCTTTTTTTTAATTGGAGCTTTTACGATCATTAATATTGGTTGTCACAAAAGATACAAAATTGATATGTTGCAGACAACTGTCCTTCCACAAAAAGAAGCAGGACAATGCCAAGATTTGATTGACCAAACATCAGCGACATGCTGAAGTGTGAACATCTCCATGTGCCATAGTACAATGAGTTAGCTGTGTTTTCATCAAAGTATCCGTAAATTGTGTATAATCAAATAGGCATTGATACAGTTAAGGCTCGATTGAGTAAGTAGCAAAACGGAGTCATTGTATCTGTGTTTGTCTTGTTTCCTGAGAAAATCCAACAATGGGGAAAGCAAGAAAAAGATCATGGTTAACTCAAAGAAAAAAGGAAAAAATACCTGTTTTATCTTCTCCAATGACTTTTGAAGGATTTACTTCATGTCAAAAATAGATATTGACTATTAAACAGTATCTGGCCTCTGTCAGGCAGGGTGTAGTGCACACTGAGGGGCTTTTAGCAATGAGAAAGATTAGATTAAAGGCGTGGGGCAAAAAAGTTTATGTGGATCAACAGAGAATTTATAGCCAGAAACTTCATTTGTTATGATCAGAAATCCGAATAAAATAAAAGATGCCGTGTTTTAATTCAGGATATTGTGTTTACATGCGCCTCAGAATGATGTTAGTAATAATAGTTGCATATTTGTTACAGATAAGAGAAATGTTTTGTTAATTGTATAGTTTCAGTTTGAAACATGGCTATTGTGCAACAAAAAATTAGAAACACCCTCATAAGAAGTGAGTCAATGTTAACAAAAGCACGGCACACATGAACCTGAGTTTGTGGCAGAGGAGTGAGTGGAAAGCGGAGTGAAGGCAGCGATCGGGTTTAAGTGCTTGTTTCTTATGAAAAGAATACTCATAATCATCTCGCTGCATAACAAGGTTTATTCTTAATGCACTATATACACACTTTATCTTACGTGACTGCTACAGAATAATATGTGTCATGACAAACATTAATATGATTATATAGAAATATATATTTTTGGTTTTGACTTAATTCTTGTTAACCTATGTTTGTGCATTCATTATTAACTTGTGTTTGTCCTTACTATTGTGTCATTGTACAAGTTGATCAGGGGAGACCATTCAATACAGTGTATCATAATATGAATAAAATCATGATAAGCCTTAGTTTCTATGAGTTTGAGATTCTTTAATAAAATAAAGGGAATAGTTTGGGTCCGAAAAAC
Organism: Pungitius pungitius; assembly: GCF_949316345.1. Classification (NCBI taxonomy): domain Eukaryota; kingdom Metazoa; phylum Chordata; class Actinopteri; order Perciformes; family Gasterosteidae; genus Pungitius; species Pungitius pungitius. The sequence continues at coordinate 10,275,760 of NC_084901.1, forward strand.
AACATTTTATTTACTTCTCCCTCCTGGAAAAAGAAACAAATTGAAAATCATAAACACGGTTGGTGTTGCTTGTTGACTTGTTGCTATTTACACACTGCACCAGTTTATGGCTGGAGATAAAGGAAAAGACATTAAGCTGCTACTGTGATCATAAAGATAGAAAGAGAGAACATGCCAGTAAAACTATAAACATGAGCAATATTTCCAGGCTAAAATCATCAAACCTTCCACACCATTATAATGTATATGTGTAAATGACTAGAAAATCACTTTTTTTATATAGTAAAATAGAAAATATATATAGAGATACAGTATAAACAAACAGTAATTTGGCCTTTTGATGTATAATCGGGGAAATTTACACAGCATTACATATTCCAGTCAGATCGGGTGTGAATCACCATCTGAGGCAGTTGTTTCCCCAGATGTGCTCTAAATAGGGTGGATGCAAAATAGCCACATATAGAAGCCTCAATATTGTTTGATTGGTCTTTTGTGACACATAAGGGGGTGTTGGGGCTCGCTCGGAAGGAGAATAGACGTAGCTCGTGGGGCAAAGGGAGCAGGGGAATTGGAGTTTTGATGTTTTCTTTAAATTAAGAAAACTGGTTAGCAATTAAAATAAGAAATACATGAGAAGTTTTTTACCCTGTAAATGGTTCCTATAAATAGACTTTCTTGATAATCTGTGTGTTTTCTTTCGTCACAAATTTACTTCTTTAATTTAGAGGATATCCAAAAATGATCTTCATCTTTTATCTCATAATTATCTTGGAAACTACCCCCCCCCCCCAGCTGCGTCGTTGTTAACTGACACAAATTCAGCAGCAGCTCTGGTGGGCCGTCGTGTTTGATACTCAACAGACTGACTTATTGTGGAATACCATTGAAATCGCAGCTTTTACAAAACTTCTGACATTGGATCTTCTCTTTAACTTTGACATATGAAAGTAATAAGCGCAATAGAAAATAGAAAAAAATCACAGGTCATTATTTTGGCATATTAGTCACACAGTTGTTGTATCAAAACCGCTTTAAAGTACAATAACATGAACTACAAAAGGCACGGGGTACCAGAGACCATGGAGCCAGTGGACACAAGACATGAACGGAGAAATTCAACAGCAGTCAATTTAGTGTCACAAGTGAGCCCTCTATAGATTTTGGTTAATCAAAATATTACTCTCAATAAGGAAACGTGGTAGTTTGAGCCACACAGTGTGCTGGTTAATGTGCGGTGCATAAAATATGGAGAAAAACAAGCCTAAGGGGAATAACATTTCGTACATTCTTTTTTTTTTTACCTTTAAGTCTTGTTCTTGTTTCTTATATTGTATATATTTTGTATTTATTTCTATTTTTATTTGGACTCTCAATCTATATTCCTATTGAAATTTCCATTTATTCACAACTAATCAAAGAAATATGCTAATAGACAGAAGTTATGAATTCAATGTAGGTCATTTATTGGAAATATCAAGCGTACTCCTTTTATTATTGAGAAAAAATATTTCCAATATTGTATTGGTACTACTACCTAGAGGGCTTCTGAATTGTAAATAGTGAGTTTATTAATGTTTAAAACATAACTTAGTAATGCTTTATAGACCTGTTATTGGGTTGCACTGGTTTGTATACATTCTACTTTGTACAAGTCCTGTTCTAAATCTTGGTAATTCATCAATAAATTCCCATTAGTTGTTTGCTTTCTAATAAAGCATCAACAAGGTAGTTAGAAGTGCACTAAGTGGATTTTGGTCTATATTGTGACCCACTATTTTCTGGCAAAAACAGTCTGACCAATCAAAGGGAGGTTTCTCAGCCTGGCAACAGAAACATGGTTCATTTCCGAAAGAAAAAAACATGTTTATTACCTAACAACAACAGGTAAGAAACCTTTTGGACTGAACATATTCATCTTTTTCCTATAGACAGATTAGCACAAATAATAAAATAGTAATGTTACATCACCTTAATGTATTATCTGCACCTTGAGTTTAGACCTGTATGAATTTAGAACACTGACTATTGGTGCGCTTCAATCTCTTTGGCCCAAATTAGTGTTGCAGCAACGGAAACATTGTATTTACCAAAAACCAAATGCACAAACGTCTTCACCTAAACTTTTTTTTGTAGATGAAGTCCTTTTAAAAAACTTTTCTTAAGTCCTTAAGTCCTACTCATTGACACAGAAAATAGACTGAGAAAATAAACTTCTCAGGGCTTCCACTGATCTATAAAGCATTAGTAAAGTATTATCAATAAGTAACAAAGATAAATCGCCGGTGCCATACCGTTTCTCCTTTAAAGGACGAGTCGTCTCAGGGGCTCGTTGGGTGACTTCATCCGACCCGACTTGGTTTAACATCAGAAATAAGCTCTCTGTCTGCTGGCCTCTGTAGCTTAGTCGCTTTTAAAGACCTGCCTAAAGCTGCCGCATGCTCAGTGGACCACAGACACAGAGGTGATCATCTCATGGCAGGCCTCATTGGCCCAGAGCACTGAGCCCATGCTGGTGCGTCTGTGTGATTTCATGATAGAATGTCTGTGAATGTGCTATGTTTTGTGTGGTAAATGTGCCTGGGACTACATGAGTGACTCCAGACTCTCAGCGATGTTAGTCTGGCCCAGTGGTACAGACCCGTTGGTTTCGGGACTCTGCAGGGCCCTCTGGTCTTCCTGGCTGTTCACCAGACTCAGCACAGCTCGGTACAGGTACTGGTACTGCTCCTGTGGGGGCCGGATGGAAATTGGGAGATTGAAGCATCTTTTATTGTTAAAAAACAACAACAAGGCTATTCATTTCCTTTCATACATTTCCTAGGAACGTCATTGGTTTGCGGCCGAGGTGCAGTTGCACCCTTAATTGTCCTTTAAAAGATCCCAAAATGGCGATGAGCAAAATGGGTGTGGTTTGTCTGCTTACTATATCATTAAAAACACCGGGCCTCATGAGGTTGGTCATCCGTGCCATCTGGTAGACGTCTACCGCTCCTTCCTCCTCTAGCTGACTGGACAAGGCGGTGAGGGCACAGAACAGCCCTGATGTCACACCTCCCAACCTACACACACACACACGCACAAACACAAACACACACACACACATAAATTCAACCCGGTAAAGAAAGTGTCACATGAAAGCCTGATCCCGTCTAGGTAGTACTCACGGATCGTGTATGACTGTGGGCCCGTCCGAATATCTGCTCTGCTCTCGGACTGTGCTCACGAGATCAAAACTGTTCCTGATAGGACTGTCTGGGTTGGGCCAGCAGGGGGCGCTGTACTGACGCACCTCCAGCACACTCTATACAGAGGTACAGAAAAACAGCTATTCATGTATATGCACTATATATATATATATATATATATATATATAGGGCTGTATATATATATATATATATACATATATATATACACAGAATAATGTGTGTGTGCACGTGTGTCACCTGTGGAGAGTTCACTGTGAAGTCCTGCACCAAGAGTCTCTCGTCATTGGACAGACACACAAGCTCCTCCCCCAAATATGACACAGTGAAACCCTCAAAGCACATTGGCTGGTCTTTACTGGGCCAGTAAACACAACACTCCCTGTCCTCACTCTGAAATAAACAGAAAAACAAGTCAGATCATATGTGTGTACTGTATAAAAATATATTCATTGTAGAATTGCTTTTGTGTTATACCTGACAATGTGTGTGTGACAAACGGACAACAGTGTGTGTGCTGTGCTCCCAGATCATTCTCCAGAAATCTTCCACGGTGCTCCTCAGAGGAGTCTGGCTCACAATAAACTCCTTATTGTGGTGATGTCCCTGTGAAAACACCAGCAGAGTGAAAATACTTGTTTCGTTGAAATGCCCCTTGATGAAATGGAAATCAACAAATAGTTCCTAGTAGTCTCACCATGACGTAGGAGGCGTTGATGTACCCGGTGCAGTTTGACTCCGAAGCGGTCAAACACACTCTTGATCTTTCAACTGCACAAAAACAAGGAGACATAAGCCCTTATTCACCACATTGGTGAGGCAACCAATCACAACAGGGGACGCGTGGCTCAGAATCTTCATTATATAGACCTTTTTTCTTAGATTTAGCTTTCACTCAAGACAATTTTTGGGCCTGCTCACCAGGCATCAGAGCTCTGGCTCTGTTCCTCTCAGCGTTGCCGTCCCTCAGGGCGGTGCTGTAGTCGGCATGCTTCGCCTGGCGCTGACTGATCAACTGAAACACAAGAAAAACAAGTTCCATTACGTTTGGAAAATTCAATGTGGACATTGGCGTGATGGTAATATGACCGAAAAACCCAAAGTGTTGGTTCAAGGCAAAGGATATAAAGGAAAAACAAAACTATAAAATACGGGGGGAAAACATGCTGCACCTTGAACTGTTTGTCCATGCGCGTCTTGCCCGACGCCCCAGGGGTCAGGAGGTCGGACACGTAGGTGTGGAGGAGGTCAGAGGTCACTGAGGTGTCACGGCTCAGGATGGCCTCCACCAGAGTGTCATGGATGAAGACGTACTGCTCCTGCAGGAGAGCGACAGAAGGAGAAACAATGACACGTCCAGGATCGACCGGTTGCACTTTGAGAAAAGTGTGTGTGTCTATCTCTGTGAGGACGATTTCAGTTTTTGACTTTCAGAAAGCGAGGATTCTTTGCCTGGTCCTCACTTTGGGACAGGCCTTCAAAGACCAATTTGAGGTTTTGGACCTGGTGTCACCTTTCAGGTAAGAATCAGATGCATTCTGTTAAGGCGTGTCCTCACAAACATAGAAGCACGAGTTCCTTATCCGTGAGTTTGCTTGCCTCCGTCTGAACCAGGAAGTTCCTCTGCGTCCGGACGTGTTTCAGGAAACCGAGAACGTTCACCGTACCCTGATCTTGGATCTGCTGCAGCATGCTGTCTATCACTATGTAGGTTCCTGTTCGTCCTACGCCGGCACTGTGACACAGATCGCATGTCAAATACTTAGATTCAGTGCATGGCACATGTGAAATAGAAACAGATACACACCTGCAATGCACCAGAACAGGTCCCATCTCTTGTGTCCTTGCCCGCGATGATGCTCTGATGAAGGACAGCACAGGCAGAGTGTATTCTGGGACGCCCATGTCTGGCCACTGGGTGTAGTGGTAGTGGAGGACGGTGTGTTCAACCCTCTGAGATGCCTGAAGGACCAGAAATTATATTTTAAGTTTCCACAGATTTGTTTGGAACTGATCCACAAACTGCTGTTTGTTGGTGTGTGAGTGTGTTGGGAAAGTGCTAGAAATTGTGTGTGTGTGTGTGTGTGTGTGTGTGTGTCTATGTGTGTGCCTGTGCCTGTGATTACCTTATTTGCAGTGTCTCGGACGCTGAACGTCCGCAGTGTGTAGTAAGCAAGAGTCTTGCTGCTTCTCAGGGTCACCTGGTACGGGCCGTATTCTTCCTGTGTTTTCTCCGGCCAGTACTGGTCACACTTTGTCTGTGGATAGATGACACAGTGCAGAAGAGTTATGTTTCGCCACTCTCACCGGGTGGGTTCGGCTAAAGTTGTTTTGAGCTAAAAAGCTGTTATTATCCCATTGCGCACTACCTGCTCAGCACCAAACACCAGACAGACAAAGCTGGCAACTAGCTGGTGGGCTTAGTGGAGCATTTAGTATTTGAGGAGCCGGATATTTCCCTCAGGAGAGCAAGCAGCTCCACCACGATGAATGTTGGGGACAAATACGATAAATTCTAGTGTTTCACTGTACCTGCTGGATGTGTAAATAAAAGCTAATGTTAATAAATGTAATTATAATTAAATATCATTAAGCATCTATTTTAACCTACATCTGTGTCCTGGGCAGATTGTAAAGCCCTCAGAGACATATTTGGGATTGGGCCACACAAAATAAGTTGAACTGAATAGATTACGACATATAAGAAGGCCTCAAAATCAACTTGAGGTTTTTACAGTGGAACAAAGCATAATTTCCAGACTCTACAAGCAGCACCACCTCCACAGGAAATAGTATAAATACAGATGAATACTGCCAGACGTGCGTGTGTAAGAAGCTGGAGTTTGTGTCAGTGGTGGAAGCGGCAGCAGAGTGATCCTCCTACCCGTCCTTTCTCTTTGAGGTTGGTGATCATGACAATGACTCCGATATTCTGCTGCCAGACCATCCTCCAGAAGTCCTCCCTGCCGGCTCTGAGCGGCCCCTGAGCCGCGATGTACGCCCTCGTCCGCTCATATCCCTGCAGAGGAAACCGCCACGAGGTCAGGGAAACAATGGATGGGAGGTACAGTCGGTCCGCCTACTAACACCATACTCACGTCTACGAAGTTAGCGTTGATGTAGTCTCCGCATCTCCCATCTCTGTCCAAACTGTTGGAGAGTTTGACTCTACTGTGGTCGTCTGGGAGAGGAAAGGATTAATGAGCTGGCTTTTACGGTCATACAAGTCGAACAGTGGTCGTGTTGAACAGTGACGTACAGGCCAATATGTTTATGTATCTGTTCTTGCTTTTGTTGCTGGGGTGATTGGAGCTGTCTGTAGTGATGCCCATGTCCACTGTGCACGCCTGCACCTCCTGAAAATCAATGTACAAACACAAATACGACTTTAGTCACTCAGAAGAGGCTGAACATGCTTGTTTTTGCTTGGTTTTCTATTGGTCTGTAGCTGACCGTAGTATCACAGTACGATAGTCTAGAGCAGTGGTTCTCAACTGGTCTGGCTCCGGGACCCACCATCCCCCCTTAATGACAAGTCACGCGACCCAAATCGAGGAACATTCTCAACTTCTCAAATTTATTCAAAATCAAGTTCATAAGCTAAATTTTATATTTTATATTCAGGATGTTTAATTATCCTAAAAACCCAATGTCTCCCCCATATCAGAATGGTTTGAGCCAACCTGGCACACGCTGCTGAAAACATGGACATGGACGGACTAGCCGGCAAAAAAAACGCCACTCCCTTTGAAGTCCCTTCAAAATAAAATCACAGGAATTTGTTTGTGATTTTTTTTTTTTATTCTAATTTTTATTCTCCCATGCAGAGGCCCGCGACCCATTAAAAACGGGTCGCGACCCACCAGTTGAGAATCGCTGGTCTAGAGTCGACAATGAAGACAAACCAACAGGGAAATGAGCTGTTGTTAATAGAGTTGTAACTTGAATTAAGAAGGTTAATGTAGAAAAGCGCACATACTGGTTGCATTAGTAGCATATGCTTATCAACTTCATTTAATGGAGAAAAGTGCTCGACTTGTGATCTATGCAGGTGAAGATCCGGACCATGAAGCCAATGTGGGAGTTACTCCAACCTGCAGTCTCTCCACTGACCATCAGGAATTCCCCTAGTTGCAAAAGGAGTCCGGCTGTATAGAAGTCTGTGAAAATGACTCTTACCTCTTACTTCTCTCTTGCATTATTTTCTCAGTAAAAAATGTAAACATGGGTTTATGGTCTCAATGCAGCATGATGTTCATTTAGTAAAGAATCGCCCATTTAGAGGTAAACCCGACTGTGAGTGTCCCAGACAAAACAATATTTAATTATTTACTTTTGCAGTGTTTTTTCACTTTACGGAAGGCAACTGTAACTGTTTCAGGTTCAGTTGTATTCAGACTCTCTTGCATGTATTCCCGTTCCAAAAAAGCAAAAGGTGGTAACAGCTAAGTTGTCCCACTCCAGTCTGCATTCCACAAACAATCAGTTGACATCAGGGCAACTGCATCATCTTCCTATGTACAGTCCATGGATCTGTGCACAATGCTGATGCCACTCTATGTGGCCGGTATTAAAGCCTCAGATTTAATAAAAGAGTGAGACAATCTGAGGCTGCGGCGTTTTATGAATAATTCTAAAATGTGGATAAAATGTGTATAAAGAGTGTCCTTGGCTCCATCTCAGGTTGAACAGCTGTCTGTAAATCTGCTTCCAATACGAACTCTGCCTTACAATCCTTATATTTGAACACATTTAAATCCAGAACCAATCTTTTACTGGCAAACATCAACTCTAAATTCAATATCGGAGGTGCAGTTGCGGTTCACAAGCTGACTGTTTTGTTTATGGGGAGAATTTATTTGCGATAAAGCTCACATTTTCCAGAGTTTGTAAAGTATGGGGAATAAAAACATTCCTGGTCACCCGGTTAGGGTCAATACTGCAGGTGTCTTACCTCATAGGACTCTTTCACAATCTAATGGAGGATGGTGAGGATGCAGAAAGCACGACGATGGTGGTGGAGGTGGTGAAAGGAGAGTAGGGGGGGGGGTAGGGGGGCGCGGGGACAGACAGACAGACAGGGAGTCAGTGCAGGAACAGGAATATGAGGTTCAGATACACACAGAGAGGCGGGCTGAGTGAGAAATGCACTGATATTCCCAACTGAGCTGTGGACGCTTTGTTAGCCACAGCCTATTATTCTACGCTTTATTACTACTATCACAGATGTGAGTCTGATTAAAAGGCTTTGCTTGGTCCAAAAGATCCATCATTTGTACGTTAACTCATCTATGGATATTAATCCTATCGGTGTGTGTTACTCAGGGGGGGGTTCATGCTAGGAGACAGGTGACAGATGTCATGCAGATGTGGTTATTGTTGAAATTTCTCCACAAGCTGTTACATCGTAACAATCGCAAAACGTTGTTTGACATTCAATATAAACTTAAAAAACAGCTGTTTTATCAATAAAAACGGGCCAAACGCATTTGTAGTCCCTTCTTGCTTTTTTCGGACTTTGCGGGCTGGGATGAGAAAAATGTGTCAAACTCCATGCCTGCACTCTGTTGCACATGTTGTTCATGGAAGCTACACAATATCCCCAAAGAACATGACGTTAATAGACACATGGAGGAGCATTTAAGAGCTATGAGAACAACTAAACGCTCTACTTATATACAGGAACCAAAATGGATCTCGTTACTCTGGGCTTTGCTCTTCAAAGTATCTTGTGACAGTTTATTTTCCCCATTATGTTGAACTCAAACGCTCTTGATTAGTAACACTTCACGCACCTCAAACTCCTTGGAGAAGGTGTTAGCGGCGTGCAGCTCCATGACGTGCTTTACGAACTGCTTCACTGTCAGTGGCTCGTGACCGTCTGCATAGAAGAAGAGTTGGATGTCACAGTGACAACGTAATCAAGCCCTACGAATGTGTGTGTGTGTGTGTGTGTGTGTGTGTGTGTGTGTGTGTGTGCGTTTGTTTACCGGTGGCAAGCAGCAGGGGCGTCGATGGAGCTGATATGACTTTAGGGGACACACTGTCATCTGGGTAGAAATGAGTTGCCTGGACACAGTTTCTGTGACACAAACGCATCCGGATCTAAATCAAGTGCAGATATTGACCGTGTGTGTGTGTGTGTGTGTTTGTGTGTGTGTGTTTGTGTGCCTACCTCCAGTAGACAAGTATGCCCACCAGTACCAGCAGACACAGGATGGTAAGAGTGGAGACGACAGCCAGAGGGACGACCGTCCTCTTCTCCCTGTCCACCCCTCCGACCAACCCCACCCGAGACTCGTGGCTGCTGTTGCTGCCCTCTGATGGAGCGAAGAGGTAGACGGAGGGAGGGTGGAGGGGGGCGGGGACAGGTGACAGAGAGGGCAAGGGGGAGGAGATACAGAGATCTTTTCAGGGGTCTCTACAATTTAAGTTAATTCTAAAGAAGGATTGCCGAGCGACATTTGAATTCACCACAGAGAGTTGGCGATAAGCATCATGAATCATATAGATCACGGTTATCGTCCACGTCATTATTCCCTCCACAATGTGACTGTCCACACTTCTATTTGGACCCCCCACATGGTGTCTATCACCGTTTTCCCAACTGCTGTCAAACAGTGGGAACTCTGCTATAAGTTTGTACAGCCAAAGACCATCTTTTTCCTCCAGATACGGTTTCTTTTTTGTTGCCGTCTTCCCTTACGTCACCATTCTCACCTACAGGTTTGATACCTTCTACATCATCACTGACTTTCTTTACTTTTTCCCCTCCACCTTCCTTTCCTCCTCCATCACCTTTTCCAACACCATTGACGTCCTCAGGCCAGCTTAAAACACGAAAACTGGGCTTAATGTCCTGCACACTGCCTCTGTGTACATGGCCTCATTGCAGTTTCAGCAGCAGTTTCAGTTTCTATTTCTCCCCCTTTTCTCTGCCAAAGTGTTACAGCCTGCTGTACTATCGCTGCATTCTCATTGGTTTGATCGCCCATATCGCTCACTCTCTGATCCCCAATGTGACCCCCCTCCTTCGATTTTTTTTTCCGTCCCCAACTGCTTGGCTCACTTGCGTTCTCCTCCACTTCTTTCTCTGTCTCTGTTTCAGTTGCTACCTAATTTGCCTCATCTGTCTCGCCATCTGTCCCACAAATCTATCTTAATTTCTGTCGTTTTACTCTTTTTCACGCTTTTCCCCACCTTGGAGCTGACAGGCTAAATTTAGAAGAGTGGGATTGTCCGTTTTGCCGTTAGGGTTAGTGCGGGGACACTGGCAGACTCCTGATTGAGCCTGTTGCCTTAAAGGCCAGATCCTGATCTGCTTCCTTCTGCTGGCCAGTCTGTCTGAATTACAAGGAAGGGACAAACTTTCAGAGTCAAAGAAAGAGGCATCTTCTTCATGCGCATTTGTCCCAGTTCTCTCTTCGTCGTAGGGATCCACCATGATGCTCACAGCATCTTGAATTGTATTTTCAGTACTTGGGGTATTTTCTTCCATGGTGTTTGTTCTTTATAAATCAATGGTACTCAAGTCCTAATCAGGCAGTAGACACAGGGAGTGCTCAGTGATCCAAAAACCTCAAAGTGGGAGAGATCTGAGGGTACTCTAAATCCATTTGTAGACGGAGAATGGAGTGCTCTTTAGAAGACTTGTCGTGATGAAAGATAACGCCACAGATATTGCTTTTGGGAAGGGAGGGATGCAAACTGCTGATGTATTTATTAACAGGGTTGATGTGTGGATGAATACCCTTCAGTAGATCTTCTCTCTGGGACAGAGGCTGCAGGATTCATGGGGTTGACAATTTGTTTTATTATGTATAGCCCAAAATCGCAAATTACAAATTTTCCTCAGGGGGCTTTACAGTCTGTACACATGCAACATCCTCTGTCCCGAAACCCTCACATCGGCACAGGAAAAATTCCTCAAAAAATGAAAAAACCCTTTAATGGGGGAAAAAGGGAAGAAACCTCAGGGAGAGGAGGGATCCCTCTCCCGGGATGGACAGACTGCAATGGATGTCATGTGTACAGAATCAGAAACAATGCCTCTACCAGAAGTGTGAGGAGAGATTGTTAAGCCGGTTTGTTAAGGAGCGGCCAATGGTTGAGTTCTCGACCATGAATCCTGAAGAAAGATCTCATAAACAGCTTGGTGAGAAGAGGCAGACGTGAGTTCAAGAGGAAGTGAGCCCTGCATTCTGTGAGAACCAAGAAATGAGCCACCAGAGAGCGCCGTCGAGCCACAGATAAGAACTCCCAAAGGTAGATGCTAATCTCCGAGCCTGACTGGACTCAGAGTATGACCTCATTGGGAGTCGTAACATGTTTCAAGATTTGAGTGAGAGCCGAGAATATTTATTTTTTGAACTGGAGGCGAGAGAAGCTGATTATGATTTGAATCATCATCAACGGCAGCTTATTCTTGTCTATAGTCATTAACAACACCACCAACAGCATTATTCGCATCAGGCACTTCTACAACCTGCCACCCAGATCATAGAGAACAGCAGTGATTAGTCTGCAGGAGAAAAGTCAATCCACCACCGTGATTAAGACCAGCGGTCGACCCCCCACGAAACATCAATTTGGAGCCAAGTTCTGTATAATTGAAATTGTGTTGCTACAAGAAGTAAACACTCTATCGTGCGTCTCACCATTAAACATCGGCTGGGTTGTATGCATCAGCACCATGAGAAGAGAGGAGGTGGTGAGTGATTTGTGGACTGACTCGGCCAGGGTGTTGCTGGCGGTCGCCGCCCTCGCCGTTATCCACAGCGGCGACGGCGTGGAGGGACCCTCTGGTCCGGGTTCGTTCACAGGGGCATCGGCGTCCTCGGGGGACGGCAAGGGGACTCTGCCCACTTGATCACCTGGGGCAGATTGTACATCAAGACCATGTGATGCAACATGATTTCGGCCGTGTGTGTGAATGTGTTATCGTGTTTGTATCACGCATGAAATTATGCACGTACAGTAATTAAACAAAATACTAAATAAAATAAACCATTTTGAGATTTAAGATCGTAATTAGAAAATCCATGAATTCATGACACAACATTCACTGAATAACACTGGAGAAATGTGACTGAATACTAGTGAATTAGTCCAACTTGACTTCACCTGTGGGCTTAGTGCAATGATTACTGCTGTCTATCAAATGACTGTTAAACATATGGTAAATGGACGATAGCTGTAAAGGGCCTTTCTTGTCTTCCCTCCACTCCAAGTGCTTTTTCACTACATGTCATCATTCACCCATTCACACACTGATGAGAGGTGCTACCATACACAGAACCACCTGCCCATCAGTAACTGACATCCATACCACTCACACACGTAGTCACAGCTATTTGGTGTCAGGTGTCTTCCCCCCGAAGACACAGGATTTGGTATTTTATTCGCTTTATTTGAAAAAATGTATCTGCATTCATGTGCAGATATCTGTTTGAAATGAGCTTAAAAATGTTGTGTCTCAACTCCACCTTTATTGTCACGTCTCAAGATGTTAATTGGATGAAATAGCTTATTTTTTTGGGGAGGGGGTCTTTGATCTTTATTTGTCACTTAAAAATACTGCTTTTGGATTAATAAACGATGCTCATATTACGTAATGTCCTCTCTCCTTGTTAATGTATAATTTGTGTTTTGCATATCAAAGCACATGCATAAATAAGGTCCACAAATGACTTGCGCATGGAGGACTTGACTGAGCTGCCCCCCCCCCCCAAAATCTCAGAAATAACGTCCGTTGCCCCCAGAGGCTAAATGGCAGACTGACAGCTGAGAGATTTCAATTAATTTAAAAAACATCCTGAACACTCCTAACACATCGCCCTTGATTTCTGCAGAAGGAAGGAGAAGGATTCAGTAAAAGAAACATCTTCTACTGGCTCCTAATACAATATTTATAAGCTTAAATTTATCCCTGGCACTGATCAAAGTACCAACAATTTTTGAGAAGAAAAAAGTAAAACAAAATCTGACCTTGCAACAGAGAAGCAGCATCTGAAGAGCCTGTTTCTGAAGAGGCGGTGGTCTCTAGTGGGGAGCTGGTGACTGTGTCTTCATAGAAGATATCTGTGACTGGGGTGTCCTCCACAGGAGGGGTGGAGAGGGCCGACTGAGAGGAAGGGAGCCTGCTGTCTCCAGCTTGGTCTGGTGGGCCTTGATCCACAGACTGCCAGCAGAAGTGTACAAAACATTGGGTTTCTTGGAGTAAACTACAGGAACACAAAACCCATCTTTGGATGTGGGTTCACGTAAAACTTCTGATGCGTTTACTTTTTCTGAGTCACAGCGGTTGTTTGTTTCAACATTTGGTTCGAAGTTGAATAAGATTCAAGGACAATTGAAATAAAACAAGTAATAAAAAGGCATCTACCTGATGTGGCAACATCGACAACGAGGCCTCTTCTGTGATTTTTCGGCGAACTGTCGGCAGCCTCGTTGTCCGGGCAACTGGAAACAGGAAGCCCGGCTGCTCGGTTACCTCGGTCACCCATATTGCGCCGTTGCCGTCGAAACCCGGTTTGGAGAAGGGTCTGCGCGTCGCATCGCCGTCCTCGTGAATCCAGTTCTTATTGCCACCAGCTTTCTTTTTCCCGTTCTGATTGATTCGGGTTTTCTGCGGGACAATATACTCGGACGGGGTCTTTGGGGTTGAGCGAGCGTTGACCTGCACCGGGGGGTTCTGGTGGTGCTCGGGCTGGTTTTGGTAAACTCTGGTCTGCTCCACGGGGATCTCCTCCACGGGGCTGTGGTCCTCTGGGGACACATCCACCTGATTCTGGTTCTCCGGCGTCTTCGGTTTGGCTTCAGATGAGGGCTAACACAAGGGGGGGGAAAGCACTGCTGTGTGGAGCTGGGACACGGGGCGTTTGGTATACACTGCCTATGATGATGGCGGACAGGCCTTGCTGAAGGACTAACAAATACACATTTTTAAGCCGTCACTGCTTCTTATTTAAAGGAATGAATAGAAGCAGCAGTGCAGTTAATTCTTCAACATTCAAATTAGCTGCTAATAAAGAATAAAGTAATCTCCATAATTGCAGTGTGGAAGAGAGCAAAAGACATGGTCAAATTTCTGTATTTCTTTTTTTATCTCCCCTCTACACTCTGAAAATGTGCGTGCAACCTTTTGTACGTCTCTCCAAACACTCAACGACAAGCCTCCACTGACATAATTACAATAATATGCGTAATAATTAGTTTCACTGATATGAGAGCATACTGTCAACTCTAGCTATATAAAGTATGCACATGCTAAGTGCTAATCATGTTAAACTACAGATATTACAGACCGCCCTACCTCAGTGTTGCCTTCCAGTTCTTCAGGATCTGAATCCCTTTCTATAGAGAGATGGAAAGAATAAAGAATGACTCCCATGATTAGGAAATGAACAGTTTGGTGTGTGTTTCTGTCAGTGTACGCTTGTACCCGGTTCTTCTAACGGCATGTCCACTATAATCTGGTCACTCCATCGGCCTCTGAGTCCGTTGGTGCAAATAGCGACCACCTGAACCACGTAGCTGCTGTTGGCCAGCAGGCCGGGGATGATGGCGCCCTGGAAAGTCACATTAGTGAGTTTTCTCACTTGAAGACAGGGTTGGTGATCTTATTAAAAAACGTTTTATTTTTTAAATTTTGATTATATCATGACATCAATCAATAAAATAAACAATCCTAAAAAAATCGAATACCTGTGTCTTTAATGGGTCCCTCCAACTATTTAATTCAGGCGGAATCTTCTGATTGGATTTTCTACTGTGTGTATTCTGCCCGTGCACTCAGTGCAAACTACTAGCTTTGCAGATGTGTGTAATAGCTGTGGCCATGTTTGTTGTCTATAATAAGCATTTTCAGGGGAGAATCTTTGGAGGGCGGTCAATCATTGTTAGCAACACTTGGGAGTTGCTGCTAGCTACTTTCAAGAGAGAAGAGTTGACAACACAGGCCTCAGCTTTTCAGTTAAATCGTCTTTTCATTTTAGCGACCTGCTGGTTTCTCAAGATCACCATCTTCAGCTTTTAACACTGACAGATATTTATTAAAAAAGAATATTGGTGCACATACAAATCATTAAAAAAAGAAGATACATTATCCCAATACATGGCTTGAATATGGTGAGAATATTGTATTGTGGGTTGATTGGGCACAAAAAGGGATCTTTTGTACCACGTCCTGGTCCCCGTCCGTCCTGTAGTCCTGCTTGCTCTGGTCTCGGCCCTGCAGCCTCTGGTAGGTGACGGTGTACCAGTCGATGGTCGTGTCGTAAACGGCGCGAGGGCGCTCCCACGTGACCACGATGGTGGTGTCGTTCTGGGCATCGGCCTGAACGCTCTCCGGCTCCGAGCTGCAGGCTAGAAATGGCGGCAAGAGCAAAAGAGAACAGGACTGGTAAAAAGGTTGATTATTGATTAGTGGGATTAGTAGGAAATTTGATCAATATTGAATAAAAAATTATTAAAAAGCGTAGCAAAGATTAGGTTCAGTCTCATCAAGTTTAGGTTTGTTAATCGACCGTAGAAGAAATGGAAGAAAATAGGAAATACATTTAGAAAGCCCAGCTATTGCAGTGTGTGTGTGTGTGTGTGTGTGTGTGTGTGTGTGAGCGTGTGTGTGTGTGTGTGTGTGTGTGTGTGCATCAGGCTGCATGAATTTGTTACAGGCTAAAAAAACAGCCCTTCCCTGAATTTCTGAATATTATATTTCAAAAAGAGCTGCAAAATAAATTGCCTGCGCTGGGAGGAGCAGAGGTACAAAAGTACAAAGTGGAAGTCCCTGGCAACCCAGAAGACCCACTTTACTTGAGGGTGGACTTTCTGAAGATGGAGAGCGTCGTGAGTTTTATCTTTCGATGATCGTGTGCTGACCTTAAAGGACAGTTTTTCAGCTTAGTGTCAGCAGACTCATTTCTGTCATGGAGAAAAATTATATTAATAGAGTATTTTTTATATTGATCTACAAGTTACTACGGTAACTCAAACCCTATAGGGTAGGGTGTGTTTTCTCCACTATGCAGCCCAAAATGTTGTATAAATTAAATTAAGATGGACAGCTTTGGAAAGAACTCATTAGGGTAAAATTTAAAACACGAGGCTTAGTTTAAAATTTTAATTTCCTGTAAATAAATACTTTGCCAGTCCAACTCACTGAGAGCAGGCAAGTGATTCGATGTTACAATTTGCTACACTTATTAGCACCATGATTAAAAATAACACCATTAAATTAAGCTTAATCTATTTGATGCCTGGAATGATGATGATGATGATGATGATGATGATGATGATGATAGAATCTATGACCTCGGCGACAACTTTACATTCACTTTTTTTCAAAATGCCATCACTTTATTTTTTGATTATCATAATTAGCTTTTGAATTCTTGGACTTGTTTTGTGACCTCATTGTGACCGCTGACCACCAAATTCTAAGCAGCTCATCTTTGAGTCAGTAGTTAAAGAAATTCACTCAGATGAAGCTTCCATCTTTTGTCTGCGTGAGTGTCTGGTTGACATACTGGGTGTGGGCACGTCCTCCACTCCGGTGTACGAGGCAAACACCTGACCCATGAACTGCTGCTGCTGCTCCCTGAAGTTGTTCTGCAGGTAATCCGTCAGTATGGCGTACCCGGCCTGCTCCATGGTCATCACCTCGCAAAACACCTCCAACTGGGTCCAGGGGAGAGAGAGAGGGAGAGCCGCACAGACAAACAGAGGAATAAAGACCTGTCTGTTGCATCTTTCCCTGCTTCTATGCAGTGGCCAAAACGAACCGATGCGTGTGAGTGAGTGAGAGTTTAGGAGATTGAGTTGGTGCCAGGCGGAGGCAGAGAGCCACCCATGCTCTATTTTAGGGTGAGCTGCGATGTGCAAGTGTCAGGCCTTGCCATCCCCGTTTCAATCATGCCAACACAGACAAATGCAAGCATACACACACACACACACAATTGTACTCATAGCAAACACACACACACACAGCCACTTTCATGACCTCATTCACAATCCGTTATTTGGCTACAGAATATATGTTTATTGCACAGATGATTTCCTTCGATAATGCAGGCTCCACGCTGCAGGAACGTTATTTTTTTTGGCTTTTTTGAGTAGTTGCTGTGGGACAGGCGGTCAAACTCCAGATCATAAGCAATAAATAACGTATTACGTAAATCACTTTTTTAGCCAAGTCCGTCACATTGCATCATTCCAGCGTGAGGCACTACTATGATTCAGACAAAACAAAAGATGGTTGTCCTTTTTAGGGCGAGATGCCCCACAGTGAAAAAGAGATTTTCAGAATATGTCTTCTTTCATTAGTGGAAAAAAAGGAAAATATCTATGTATGTTTCTGTTGATTAGTTTTTTTCTCATATTAGGAAATATCCACTTCATCTTGCCTTAAATCAACCAAATCTTTCCAGTTTCATCCCCTTTTTTGGTATATTCTGAAAGTTTTCATTTACAGCCGGATTTGTTTAATATGGATCCCTAAGCATTTGATGTATGGAGTGATACAAATATATCTAAACCTGGCTTTTTCTGATTTCTGTTCTAAATAATGAACATATTGAATAAGATAAGATAAAGCCTAATTTGCATATTTGAACATAACATTTCAGACAACTTGTATGTGTGTGTGTGTGTGTGATAAAAACTTGCTGACCTGTGTTTCTGATATGGCCACAGTGTGTTTGAAGACGATCCATTCCACTGTCTCAGAGCAAGGAGGTGCAGTTAGTGAGCCATTGTAAATATAATATTTATCTGTGTTATCGGGCAGCAAGGACCGCAAGGTGAACGCTTCCATCGACCCGCTCTTATCTGGTTGAAAAAAAAAAAAAGAAGTCCCGTAAGTAAGTAATGTAATACGCTAAGCAAAGGCAGCAAGCATTTTGTTAGGTCCATGACTTGTAATGTTCATCGAAAGCCACCCAACTCTTGCTGAACAATGTAGCATGAACAAAATGGTGGCTCCCTGGACTCTTATTGAAACCCTTTATGTGCTGCTGTTTAGATTAAATTCTCCTGAACTCAATCAGTATTTTGTCTGATAAACAGTACATTGAATCCTTCCATAAATGTGTTTATTTGAACGAAGGCACCCCTTGCATCCAGCTTATCTCCCTGTAGAGGACACAGACTCGTATGTAGAGGGGACCTACCAAACCTAGTGACGGTGTTGACGGCTTCTACGACAGGACTGAAGCTCTCGTTGTCTTCCAAGCTGATCTGTGGAAAAGAACATCGTGGAATTCATTAACAAATATACAAATGCACCCTCACTTCTATTATTACTTTTTTATTTAAGGTGAAACTCAACAATGTTCACCCAACCTCAAAGAGCACAGCCAAGGCAGCGATCCTCCCTCCATCCCTCACGGCAGCATCCAGACTTTGGAAGTCATCTGAATCGTAACAGAAGATCTGCATCTTTACGAGAGCAGGAAACGAGTAGTTTAGCCAAACTCAGTCTTCATTGGTGGACAAATGTTCGATCAATAAATGTGCTGGTGATCAGACAAAGAGCTGCTCTGTGACTCTGCACCTCCAAAGGGTATTTCATCCCACTCAAGCTGTGTTCAGAGCCTTCGGACGTTGCATTGCAGCGCCCCCAGTGGAAGTTGATTGTACCAACGCGAAACCTGGAGCTCAGCCCTCCTCCACTCACAAAGAACTCCCCTTCCACGCGGAGGGCCACTAAAACACACACACAATGACAATGTTTTAATGGACACTGTCAGAGCGAGACTTCAGGCCCGTCACCCTAGCAATAGCAAGTATAAATATATTGTTTTAAGAATTGTTCTAACTCAATTGCATGGGGGAGTAATGAACAAGAGAAACCCAAACCAAAATCCTGCATGTTATCGTTCATCAGTGTGGATGCTCACATTGTTAATCATTGTGATCGGTCTCAGACCTCCCTGAGTATTTGTCATCTAACAATCAACAGAAGAACACTCGATCAACAATTATCCTGAATTGTATCAGTGTAACATTGCCCTTTAAACACCCACCATCTGCAGAACAATATTAGCATTCATTCAGTGTCGCGGTTCCGTCTGTCTTCACCAAATATTTGTCTTTTTAGCAGATGCTCCAAGATGTTATCCAACCAGTTTCTAACTTGTACGCCGTGGGCAGGTAGTGGCTTTGGTTTTTACAGCTTCATGGACCGATAATTGGGGGGAAAAAGCATCATGGAGAAGAAGGGAAATACTGCTACTTGTTATCAGTATAAGGAGGTGATCCTTCTTACATCAAAGCAGTCCACTTTTGCCTCTCTACATTTGCATCTTGGGGCAGCATGTTAGCTGTATCTCGGATTATGTTGGTGATAACTGTGCAAACCCATTATTTCCTGCTTAATATCATTAGCGATGCAATATATGTTTTAATAGCTATTTCCTCTCCGAACTTCACAGAGAAAGAGATTTATTTGGGGAACATTATTGTAGAGAGAACACACACAGTGCCGAAGCTGTATTGGAAAGAAGGTGACGACAGCTTCCATTTGTCTATCAGGGCAGACATCTTCTTGACGTCCTCATTTCTCTGCCCTGCTCTGTCTCTTCCTTTCTCTTTTTTCCCCCTCCCTTGAAGTCACTCAGGTTCATCTCTGCCTCTTGACACAATCTTTCTCCCCATGACATCACTGAATTACTTTTATGACCCTTTTATTTTCATACTCAACATGTGGAGCTTTACAAAACCAAACTAATGTCAGAATCATACTAATAGGTATCATGCAGCGGACTGAAAGGTAAAAAGAAAAACATCACATGCATCGCTCATCTTTCAACACACGCTTGTGGTACACAAGAGGAGTGGAAATACATCAACATACCCGTCTTGCCATTGTTGTGGATGGTGCTGGACCCTGCCGTCAGCTTGTCCCAGCCCTCTAGCTGTAGATCCTGGTACTGCAGCCTGACTTGGGTGAACGTCTCGTCGATGTCCACCGGAGACTGCCTGGCGCTGTTACAGGACGGGTACTTCTTACCCCACTTGCCCTGGTTCAGGGCACCTGAGAGAGAGATTGGTTGAGTTTTCATGTGCTGTTTACAGAGAACATTGGAAACACAGAGCTTTTGAGCTGGTTGAACCAGCAAACTCTTGCTTTGCCTGAGGATTTTCCTCCAAATCGTTTGGAAAAGAAAAAGTCATTACCAGTGATTCTCGAAATGACAAAATGTCTCATAGCACCTTTAAGACACATTCAGAAGCCTGTAGTGCTGTTTAAAAGCAGTGGGGCGACTGGTTTATAAGGGTTGGCCGACCTGCAGTCACACTTCAGACCAGCAATCTAGTATTCTGTGTTTTGCTTGTAAGTTGTTGTTTTGGGAAGGTGCAGCATGAATCCAGTTTAAGCGTATTGCAGTGATGTTTGCATTTGTGGGATATAACAAGTCTGCTTTCTGCATGAATAATGGAAAACAATGAACAGCGGCAGCACGAGATTTGCAAGACACACGTGCAAGAGACGTGATGTTCTCTCTTTCCGTGCGCAGAACGTATTTATTTGGCACTAATGTTTTGCTAAATATCACCAGCTCAGCCTCAAAAGGGTTGTGCATTTTTTATTTATGACCGCATGTCTGGTGGTTAAATATAAGAACATGTAGTGTGTATGTGTGTGTGTGTGTGTGTGTGTGTGTGTGTGAATTTATTCATGACTGCATAACACACTATTGGCCTTTACCTCAGCTCACATGGTGCTTTTTATACATGCTTTTTGAGTTTGTGCATACAGTACCTTTGCATAGATTGCATGTGTGTGTAAAATATGAACTAACATGTCGAAGTGACCTGTGTGCAAACTGGACTGCATTATATGGTTGTTTATATAGCTGCATTATAGTTAGTTGTGCATGCATGGAGTGAATGGGTTCATTTACTGTGGCGCATTCATCACGTTCAGACATTTCCTCCTGGTATATTTAGGTTGGTCACAGAGAGTAAACCTGACTTACCTGCATTCATTAATAATATTCCAGTTAAAATCTCATGAGAAAAGTTTGTAGAATAATAAATCATCATGTTATTTCATATAGAAATCAGTTGTATAAAGTCTCAATATAGTAATTTAGACAAATAACTGAACTTTTCATACACAGGTTTGTATGATATTTCAAGAATAAATTAATACTCATTTTTTCCGAGAATGTGTCAATTTGTGTTTGTTACAAACACATGGTCTTGGCAAAATTAACCCCCATCTTCACACAAAAAGTACTTAATTTGGTCAAGGCAACAAAAATACTTGATTCAGACTAGAATAAAATCTTGAAATACTCATTTCCATTCAGACGACAATAATCAGTTAATCAGAAAAGATGGTCGTTTGGATTAAAATATCTCCAAATGTGCTTTTGTTGAAATACGCATGTTACATGACTAATAAATGAACCTTTACATCATGTTTTATATTGGGAGCTAACAGCACTGTCCTGGCTGAAAGCTCAGCATTTATTGACTTACTTTGTCGCCAGTGTACGAGTGTGTGTGTGTGTGTGTGTGTGTGTGTGTGTGTGTGTGTGTGTGTGTGTGTGTGTGTGTGTGTGTGTGTGTGTGTGTGTGTGTGTGTGTGTGTAAAGACAATGGGTCTAATGAGGTCAGAGCAGATGGTTTAACTGT
Source organism: Pungitius pungitius (assembly GCF_949316345.1). NCBI lineage: Eukaryota > Metazoa > Chordata > Actinopteri > Perciformes > Gasterosteidae > Pungitius > Pungitius pungitius. The sequence continues at coordinate 10,297,608 of NC_084901.1, forward strand.
TACTGGTCACACATGATTTAACAAGGTATTAGCTTTACATTCCTTGGTGTGTGTGTGTGTGTGTGTGTGTGTTAAGCTTAAGTTCAACTAAACCAACAACGTCTTTGTTGTACTGTGGCCTGCTTGTTTGAACCTGTAAGGAGTGAGTAGGAAGGATTATGGTGAAAATGTGGTTTAGTGGTTCAGCAACATCCAGCTGTACTGTGACTTATCCTCAAGATAAATGAAACAAAACTGCTTGTTTAACATCCTCTTTCTTTCTCATGCAGACTACCATCTTACTTACATTTGTGTATTTATTTCACTATACAAAGCAATGAAAAGAATTGATTGGCTTTTTAAAAATGTAAAAGATTGAAAATATAGTGTAGCTGTTTGAGCCACAGAGGCTTTAATCTGCGTCTGTTTTCAGTCTCTGAACGCTGGACGTTTGTTGTTGTTCCAGTGGAAGCTTCGAGGAGACTACCTTTCATCACTGAGATGAAAAAATGCAATAATAATAATCATCCACCTAAGTCAGTATTACTTAGACAACAGAACGCCTCTCTCGCACAGAGGCACATTGTGTTCTGGGTCATCTGATAATCAAGATGTTTGTCCGTCACTGTTTCTAATCTCTTGGTGCCTAAGATGATCGTCTACATACACGCACTTCAATTCAATTCAATTCAATTCATTTTATTTGTATAGCCCAAAATCGCAAATTACAAATTTGCCTCAGAGGGCTTTACAGTCTGTACACATGCAACATCCTCTGTCCCGAAACCCTCACATCGGCACAGGAAAAACTCCCCAAAATATGAAAAAAACCCTTCAATGGGGAAAAAAGGGAAGAAACCTTAGGGAGAACGTCAGAGGGGGGATCCCTCTCCCGGGATGGACAGACTGCAATGGATGTCATGTGTACAGAATCAACAATGTAAAAAGCACTTGGGTTTTGCCCAAACCCCCCCTGCCCCGGTTTGTCCATGTTTATCTCCCAGCTTTTTATTCCTGCTCCGAAGATGAAGTCCTTTAAGTTGCCTTGACGCATGACTTGTATGTATGTCAATTATTTCTTCTGCTTGCAAGTATTATTTAATAAATGTCCTGTTTAATGATTTTACATCGGTTTCAAGTTTTGTTTTCTGGACAAAGGGAAAGATCATAGCAATTAAAAAATAAAATGTTCAAAAGTCGTTCCAAAATGTAACTGTAAGCGGGCTACTTGCTAACTATAATCAGATTATCTTTTTCAAAATATTTTTGATTTTGTTTCCAAGTTTCCAGTTTTTCTCAGTTACCTTTAGTAACTGAACTGAGACCTGTAATACTGCAACAACAAAATCTGGCTCTTTCTTTAAAATGATGGAAAATACACTAACTGAAGGTGACTAATTATGATTAAATTATAAAACATCAAACACACAAACAAAAGGAGTTCCATAATGCTACCATGGCAACAAGTTGCTTACTGTTTGGAGCAAGGAATTGAGAAATGTAAAAAATCGCCCTGGAGAAAGGCCTTTCATGTCTTATTTTGCATTCCCTTTTGTCCCTTTTGCATTCAGGCATTTTAATGATTAATTATGTAAATTACATTTCATATCACTGAGTTCCACTTGATTTAAAAAAAATATTCCCAAAGGGATGCAAGCACACGCTGGCAGTGTACATATTGTTGTCAAATCCACGTGGGAGATTTTTAAAGCTGAGTAGTAGTAGTAGTAGTAGTAATTTGAGTATTACATTAAATGTGTTCTCTCTCACAGTTACAACACATCTGTATTGTCATGGTCCGATGTCTGGAAATGATTCACGCTCCTCTGTGAAGTTGGGGTAAAGAAAACCCAATATTACACCAGTATTTGTTGTATTAAAGCTGCAACGCCATAAAAGACAGAGTAACGGAGTAATCAAAAGAGTCACAATTCCTTTAAACTTCCTGAAGAAACTTTGTGCCCTGCAGCGCCTCAAAGACTAGTCAGCTGTGAAAGCGGTCAAGACATAAACCATTTACACCTGATGCTGCTCTCATTTCAGTTCACTCCTCGCTCTCGAGGGAGGAGAGGACAAAAAAGAGAAGAGAGGAGACACAGCATCGGAGGACACAAAGGTGAGAGCGCCAAGAGGAGCTCAAAGGAGGCGATGAAGAAAAGACTGAAGATAAAAGAAGAAAAATAAGTGCATGAGAGGAAAAGATAGATGTCGAAGGCAGGAGGATACAAAGCAGTGAACAGACCAAGATGTGTGTATAGCAGTATCTGTCTCTCTGCTTTTGATTGCCCCATTTGAGGGACAGAGAGGGAGAGAGAGAGAGACAGATATAGATGATTTGACCCTCCATGAAAAGGTTCTGCAGAGGTGAGTGAGCAAACTGTTGAGGAAACATGCAGAGTTACTAAATTGAATAATGTAGGGCTTTCCTTTTTTTGTGCACCAACTGCTCCTTTTTACATCCCTCCCGGCAAAATAGCTGAACATGTATCAAATATTAAAAGAAAAAAGAAAAAATGTCTGCCGGTGAAGCTGAGCAGGCAGCGGTGCTTCTGAGTCTGTCCTATTGTCTGATGCAGGTGAAGGGCTTCACCTTCTTTCATGCAGCGAGGGTCATGTACCATTTAGGGAATGTGTCCATTGATATGTTTTTTAATTAACGGATCCGTCATTTAGATTTAAGAAGAAAACAGAAATGCAAACTAATCCTAATCTACATTTCAAAACTCAAAGACGGTCAGTTTACACTGGCAGGCCAAATCCTGCTCAATCAATCACAATTCAATTGATCCACATGTCATTACACCACTAATCAGTTTATTACTGTAAACACAAAGCCTCGTAAGCCACCATAGGAGACCTTTTGCAGCAGACACAGGTCTTACAGATCTCAGTAAAAGGCTGCATGCCATTTAGGACACTCTTCTGTTCAACTTTTTCACTTTAATGATGATTAGTCAGGTGGTTCTGATTGATCCAATGCATTAGGCTGGATGGTGAGGATATCCTGACATGAAGTATATATTAATATATATTTTTTTAAATTTGCCTTAATACTCAATGGCGGATATACTATGAGAAAGAGATTGCTCATGCTTATTAACTGGTGTCATGCGTTTCAATTAGTATCTCAGTTTGCAATAAACTGATTGATTTCAACACAGCCAAAGCATTAGCAGAAAATAAGAAATGTTCTTTTGTGTGACAAGAGACTTCACTCATTTTTATTCTCCAGAATCAATGGCTATGAATACATTCATGGGCACACGCACGCACACACACACACACACACACACTGAGTGACATAAAGGAGTGAGCCTTAGGCTGACAAGATCGGAGCTACCAAATGAATCCATAATGGATGGCAGAGAGTCCTACACACACATACACATCATATCATTCATCCAGTGAGAGGTGCTGTGTTAATGATGAAATGCCACACACATCTGCAGCAAGCATATCTGACAACCAGACCTGTCAGATTATTCAAAAAGAAAGAAAAAAAATGAGGGCATGAATCACAGTCCCCATATGCTGTTTATGTGATCTCTGACGGCTCCGTCTAGACATGTAGATATGAAAAGGTCTCTGCAGCATAAAATAAATATGAAATACTAAACAACGGCAGACTGTCTCTCTGAACTGATTTCCTCTATGTTTAAACATTCACAATGGACATATGATTAAAATATAAAACTGCACTGAAAACTAACAAGGGGATTTCAATTGTGTGTTGAATTTGGCAGTGCCGAAATGACTAAAGTTGTAATATTTCCCAGTAACTACTGGAGGCGGAGAGACAACCCTGTTTGTCACCGGGGGCCCGGTGGCTGATGGAGACCCGCTGGTCTGTGCTGAGGGAGGTTTTTATGAATCAGATTTTGGACCGAGTGCGATCCGTTGCCCACATGACAGGAATTACAAATAAGTACACAGAAATAGCTGACTTTCTCACCAGTGATCTGGTTAACTTCTGAAAATAAATTAGAGTTTCATAACCAGTTAAAAAATTTAAATTTCAAAAACAACACAAAATTGTGCCCTGACCACTGAGGTTTACCTTAGCCGATGAGATTACTCCTTCACATACATACAAGCCTTTTGACTGTCATGGAGTATAGATAGGGCATCATTTAAGGCCACTGTCCTTCCCTTCATGACTGTGGGAGGTTTACTACGACATTTGGACACTGAAATAATTGCAGAGCACAGTTATCACGTTGGGTCCCCCAATGCAGCCACACAACTCACGAACACGCCCACATGGGGGTGCACGCAATGAGCAAGGAAAGAGACCGGGGGACGGAGGAATCTGGTTTCTGAATAAAGGATCACACGTACGCACCTCGGCGTCATTACCTCATGTCCCACAAGGCTCAGCGAGCAGCCACACAGCCCGAGCAACAACTGGAGCAGAAGAGAAGCCAGCCTCAAGTATTTGGTGACTAAGAGAGACCGTAAGAACGTCGTGGGTGGTGAACACAAGCATGTCGACGGGAAGAAGAAAAAAAACGAACACATGAGATGAAAGAAACGACCAAAAAACTGGAATCAGGGCTTCTTGTCATATAAAAACCCTCCACAGCAGCATAATACCCCTCAGAAGAGGCTAAGCCGCTCTAATAAATGATGATAATAACAACAAATACATGGTAAGGAGTATTTACAAGGATTCATATCAATCGACTTCCAACCAATATCAGTGACAGAGTCCCACTCCCAAAAAACTACGGATGAACCAATAAATCAATACAACACACACAAAAAAACGTTAAATTTTGGGAATTGCCTGAAATAAAAATCTTAGCCCTCTAAATCTTATAAAACATGGGATACCTGTCTAAAATGATACATGATAGCCCACTGTAGCTATTGTTCAACTTTTGCACCACAGAGTGCACAATTTCTGGAACAAATTGCATAGGATATTTTATAACTTGTGCTTGTAAAAGTTGTGTTTTGACCATTTTCAAACCAATGAATGGTGATTTAGGGCCAAAACCCTAACACTTCAAAGGGTGTGAAGCGTTTGTATTTGTATTTTTTTTCTGGTGAGTACACAATATTCCTGTTGGAAGTTGGTTCGGGCTCGGTTCGGGCCCCCATAGGGGGAAAGTTCAGGAAACAAGTGGCGTGTAAATGTAATGATTATTTCATGTGTTATCTGGAGGCAAAATAGAACAGAAGTAATATTGGATACATTTGGGTTGATAAACCCATTTGTATTTGATCTGCAAAGCGTTTTAGAGAAATATTGCTAATATTTTATCTTAGCTTCATGCTAACTTCAGTCGTCAAGACAAGCCTAGGGGTAGGTTTAAAGGGAGATGGTCAGAAATGTTGCCAAACAGCTACGCTATGGATGATGATGGAGATGGCCCCTTACCGTAACATGGCTGAATTGGCACAGCAATGAGAAAATGGTTAGGTGCTGCCCATTCAGCCATGCCTCCACTCCACACTTCCATGCTAACGTTACATTGAGCCAAACAGCTGCACAGCTGCGTCCACTGTCCCTCTGCCTCATTTCCCTCCACGGGTCGGCTATATTGTCCCGTTGATTAATATTAACTTTACAAAGAAGCCCTGACTGTAAATAAATAAATAAGCAAACCAAACGTGCTTGACAGCACCGACTATAACGTGTTCAGAGAGATATTCTGCTTCCACCTACAACGTGTCAACAGAAATACATCATGATGTTCATTCACAGAAAAAGGCTTCTATAAAGATACTTATTATAGTGCAGCTTTAGAGGTCTGGCTTTTGCCAAGCTTTAGTTACATCACAGTATTTCCTCACTGTCAGGATTATGCTAATCATCTGTAGGTAGGCTACTTTCATACAGTATGCATACATTGGTGGTATCACATAAGGGAAAGAAAGACTAGGCCTGTGTTGGAAGGGGGCTGTAGCTTTAGGTACCAAGGAGAAGATAAAAAGCATGATCCAGAAATGCCACCTTTAGAAATAAATCCTAAAGTTTGAAGGCTTATGGGTCACAAAAGAAACAGTAGGACTGATTGCAATACTTGTTAAATAAATGATTGACCACGCAGTGGGCTGAGACCAGTGCCATAGATTGTTGGGTAAGCCTGAAAGCCTGTTTTGCTGAAATAAATTAGATGACTGTGTTTTTCACACGGTACTAATGTTGGTCTGGACAACACAACCTTCATTGCTTCAAAGCATTGGTGACAGTCACACTTAATATTGACATACCAGTGAATGCATGAATGGAAGATGAATGTCATCGGTCGCACACTGATCCAAAATTAGCATTGCCGTGATATGTGTGTGTTTTTACATAAAGAACTCTTCTGGGGTTTGGTGGGATGGAGCCGTCACGCAGCCTCTCATGCTGTCCTTATTATTACCCCTATGATTCTGCTCCACCAATGGCCAGATGCGTATTCTACTGTGCCGCACTATTTAACCAAGAGTGTGATCTGATTCCTAATGTGAACACGGTGTACTTCTCTTTATCAATCCGACCGTTTAGATCGTACAAAAACAGATTTGTAATACAATGTCATGAATTAATGTGGACAGGAAGTGTTCATTTTAGTGTGTGTGTTCCCCAGATAAAGCGACAGGGGAGTATTGAAGCCTGCATCGCCCATGGCTAAGACTTATTTGGATGAGGGGGAGCGAGGGGAGAGACACAGGAACAGTGAGGGAGGCAGAAGAGCCGGAGCTCCTAAAAATTACACTTACATCCAACAAAACTGACATGTAAATTTGTTTTTTGAATGAAAACATCTTTCAAATATGTTTTTGAGGAATTACATGTGAGGGGTTTCCAATTATAGTTTGAATTCAGAATTTCAAGGGGGCGCTGTGTCTTCAGTTTAACTGGAAAATAACATACATTTCACATGTTTGACTGTTTATTCTATCTGGACAATTATTTTCAGTGGGGATAAAGGAGAACCCAAGTGAGTGTGCTGATGTGTACAATCAAAATAAAAAAAAAACAGTTTATATGTTACTGGTGAAGAAATAAATCAATATAACTGAAAAACCTTTACATTTTGAGTTTTGCATGAAATAAAATCACTAACAGCCCAATAAGTCTAATAAAACATGAAGACACCAGGCTAAACTAAAGATTACTCCTCTAGGACAGGCTTTAGTGAAGGCCTCACGGCACAGAAACAGGAGCAGTCAAAAATCCTGATGTCTGTCTATCTCGGGCTTGCATTGCCCGATTTGCCCCATTCAACCACTTTTTCCATCTGATTGTCTGATAATATTGGATATGTAGTAGTAGCCGTATAGTCACCTTAAATTGCCTGAAAGAAGAAACTGGTTTATCAGAGCACACGATTCCACCCACTTGTACACAATCGCGCACATAGCAGATGGGGCCCTGGGGGAGTGCTCCAGGCAGGAGCATCTCAGGGACCCCTTGAGACAAAGCACAGAGGAATGACGAGGACAGGAGGAGGAGGATGAGATGTAGTACTTTGTGCACATTTTACCTGCATGTTTAATGTTAAACCTGAAGCTATCAAGTTTTAAATATGCTATGTTTAATTCATCCTTTGTTAATGTTACCAAAGGATGAAATGAATAGGTTCTCTTTTAGCATTGAACCCACAAGACTTTATCACAAAACTGGGCAGCTCCTATAAAGCTATAGAGACCATGTGTCGTTCTATGGTTTTATAGAGCACAAATGTACTGATGTGGTTCAGTTTATAATTATAGCACTTCAGGCAGCTGTTTTCAGCAAAAAGAAAAAGCAACGTTACGATTCCTGCCCAGAGGCGAGCAAACTAGTTAGCAACTAGCTGGGGAGCATTCAGCGTTCCCATCAGGAGTCGGTGGAGACCAAAGCAGAAATGAAGTGAATATCGAACTTGGATTAGAACTGAAACAATCACTTGAGAAACTCATCATGTTGATGTTATGCTCATTACTGAATCTTCCAACAAATTTTGATTTTTAATCGTAAAAGCTAGTGTTTCCTAACAAAGCTCGGATGACAAAGTACCAAACAAACTGGCTTGTTGTGGTAAAAAAAACAACTACTAATATGTAAAATATATATATTTATGTAACGGTTTTAGTAATTAAGAACTGTAAACCTTTTGGGGGGTTGTTTGAAAGATGTTCATTCTTGTTGTTGCATAATGTTGCTCTTACCTCCTCCGCTTCCTATCTTTCTTTCAACTGAGTTCTTCTTTCTCTTGAACCCTCCTTCTCTCCGTCACTCCCTCTCCTGCCCCCCCCCCCTTTTCCTTTATTACCCTTTATTTCCCTTTGCCCCCTTTACCCTACTTCTGACCCAACTAAAAAGCTGTGCACAGTGCCTCACAATGAAGTGTGTTTCTTTCACATGTTAATGATTTTACTCACGACTCAGTGCACAGGCGAGAAACACAGCTGGCCAGAAAAACAAGATTGTGCACGCACGCACGCACACGCACGTGCACGCAGCTCCCGAGTTCAGTCGACCCAAATGGACTGCCACAGAGTCGCCTTCAACTGTGATGATGAACTTCAAAACCCAACAGAGAAGGAAATGAGAAGTGTGCAGGAGCAAAGAAAGAATCAGAGAAAGAAAGACAGGTCACAAGACAGAAAGAATACAAATAGAAGGAAGATAAAGGGGGGGGAGGGGGTCTCTGCTTCATTTCCACTGCCAAAAGGTTTTTTTTTTTCTTTACACTGATCATTTCAGTGCATCACACAAAGAAAGACCTATTACACTTTGTCAGACTAGGTGATCATTCCCGCCTGAAAATGGATCATAATGATGACGGACTGAAGGACAATCTGCATGATAAAAAGTACATGTGCATCTATTGATGTTCTTGCTCCTTTGGTTCTGGGAACGGGTGTCATAATAAACACAGTTCTCAAATGATTCTGTGCAAAATTTGAATTCTGTTTGGGGTTTTACATTTCATTAATTATTTCATCAACAAACATATTTCGTATTTTAGACAATTTCTAAGAACCTCTTAGAACAGGAGCCAAAATTACAAACTCAATGTCCAAAAAGCCTGCTCAACCAAGAAATGGGTGACGTCAGGCTGACTGCGTCCGCTTCTTATAGCCATTCTATTGCAGATGAAGTGTGTGCTATAGTAGTTATGTTAAATTATAGTTTACACTTACATAAAAAATAGCACTAATCTAAGATTCATCTACCATTAATGCATGCATTTTATTGCGTATGAACTCAAGTTTAGAATTCATTGAGCTAATTCTGGCTCTGAACATTTAGTGTAATGAGTTACAAACAAAATGTGTCGATCAGCAGCAGCAATTCATCTGGGGTGCAGGTTAATACGTTTAATAGCTCTGCATTTAGCCAAGTCAAGACCCGTTGAGTCTGATCGTTCCCCTTGATTCCCCCCCGACCATTAAGTAGCTAATCTCTCCATCTGGGACCATCACGGTCTGTCAGTGTCCACTCTTTGTTTATGTTGGACCACAGCTTAGCTCTGCAGGGGCTTTGCGCTGAGTTAGCTGATGTCATTTAACCATATGGTCCGGGGCAGATCAAGGCCGTCTCACGGGAGATGTCACTGGAATTCCTTTGTATTGTATTGTAATTTTTGGTCAGACATTTACCAGTCTGATGGAACTGCCCCCTGTTGTCTGTTTGAGGAAGCGTCTGTAGATCAGCAGACGGAAACCTTCGAATTGAAGCCTGAAATTGATGGTTGATCAGTCAAACCTTGTTGATCTTATGTTTTATTATTCCTATAATATTCTCATTATTGATTTAGAATATTTTCTTTTAAATATGTATGAAGATAATTTTATGTTATTCCAATAAAAATAGAAAAACTCCTCCCTTATATCCAAAGGGCCGATTTACCTGTTACATCCACTATGGGGTCAGTAACAGATTGCAACACGCTGTAAATTGTATAATAATTTTTGCATAAAAGGTGGCCCACTGCACATGTCACATGCAGTTAAATATTGTTCAACATTGGAAACGCTATCAGAAAGGGCAGCAAACGGCTCCTACACACCTGAGTACGACCAGTCGATGTCTTCAGGGAGTTTCCTCAGGCCTCGGACCAGCGGCTCTGCTGCCACAACTACAGATGAGACAGTGAAAGAAAGGGTATAAGTGTCGTTTTGCACATCCAAAAACACACACAAATGGGCAGACCAGCGGGTGACACCATGACCAGCTGTTGTGTGCCATGTGATGAGTCACAGACGTTTCCTGTCATTCAGTGGGTGCATTTCACTACTACAACTACCTCGCCCGCCTGGAAATAGACTGACTCGAATGCGCTCATGTGTGATGTCACTGTGCTGTGTTCTACATATTCCAGCAGAGCGCAGACAGCTGACCTTTTTTTGTGCACGAACAGCCGATCCTCGGGCAGCCCGGGTACCAACATTTACAACCAACAAAAGCTGGCGACAAACATCTTATTCTGAGTCACTGAGACAGTTCAGGTCATTCTTTTAGTTGCTGCTGCACATATACTGACTTGATTCCCTTTACAGCCACACAGCCTTTATTCAAAGTAGGACAATGATTTGTGTGCAGCACACAATGGTTTCTGTGCTCTGCTGCACCCCAGGAGAAACACACTCACCGCCAATATAGAGTGCAGCATGAAACCTACACCATTAACATCATTAACACAAACACACTCTCAGGGACACGAGAGGACACAATGATGTACTAATTTGCAGTACGCATCTGAGTGAGGGGTCCCGATTGTCTTACTAACTTTACGTTCACTAAGTCAAACACTGAAATAAAGGGCCACCGAAAAGAAAAAACAAAAACTATCCTGTGCGACAATAAAAAAAATTCAGATTTAGGTCATGGACATTACTATTATATCTACTGCATTAGGTCTCTCCATGCTACACAGACGCATACGGTGTACTCCTATTCCTTACAGCAGCCAAGATTAAAACTTTATTAAAGTATGTGTTGGTGAACTTTTGTTAACAGGAAATGCAGTGCATCCATTTTGAAAACAAAACCTCTCTGTGTCATCGGGAAGATTTTCTGCATCGATGAATATTCAACACACCCTGATGCACAGATGCAGCCACGGGGGGAATTTGGTGGTGCGCTTCACACTTGTTTAACTAAATCTTTGCTTTTTTTTCCCAAAAGAGACGGATGCTAAAAGTAAAAATATATATTTTCCTTCTTTTTCGGCTTTTGGAGGTTACGAGGAGCTCTTTGAATAGAATCTTTGAAGGTGTGAGCAGAGGCCCAGAGAGGCCCGGCTCCTGGTGGATCTAGGGAAGGCCATTCTTGACCTTCAGAATGATTTAGGAGTACTTTCTTCAAAGATAACACATTTTGGAAGTAAACAATGTGCAAGTGATGGAAATGGGAAATGAGTAATGAAGTCTGGGGCATGTGAGCCTTACTGTGCCTTCTGTACAGGAATGAAAAATACTTTGGAATATATTAAAACGTGACAATTATGACTGACACATGCAGCTTGCTATCCTCTTTTATGGCTGTGTAATCTTTAATTATTCTGTTGTTTGAATGGACGAATAAAAGAAGACAGAAGGGGAGAGAGTCAAAACTAAAATAAACTGCATGAAGGTTGAAATAGTATACACAGAAAATAACTCAACACACCAATAGATTTAGGAGCTTATTTTAAGCCGGGTTTCCCACTGCCATCTGTATATTCAGTGATCCCAGTTCCCATCAGCTCAAAGAAGGGAAGACTGATGAGAGAGATGAATGAATGTGAGCTCAGGGGAAAGAGTGAAGAATAGAGTTGACTGTGGGGTGGCATCAATAATGGCTTCATTAACATCACACTGTGACGGATTTTAATCTAATTTGCCCTCGGCAAACCACCGCAACACACATACAAACACCCACACACACAAGCACAGAGAAACCAAAGAATAAACTGTTGTTTCAATGTGATTTTTGAGAGCTTTAGATAACAGTATTTCCATTTGAAAAAAAGGAAAATGTATTTGGGAGAATTCTTTGGCATTTCTATGAGTGAAATGGATTTTGAAAGCACTTTTATGCATCAGCACTGCGTAATCAACGAGGGTAAATGCATTAAGATAATTCAAATGAACTAATTCATCCATTAATTCTTCTAAAGACTACATCTTACAAAGCTTTAGAAAGCATGTATTTTTAATTTCACCGGGTCCAACATGTCCTCGTGCACTTTTCTGTGCTCTCAACTGTCCGCTGCACAGTTCTCCGCTGTTTGTTTGTTTTACTTTTTTACTTTAAGAGCAATGAATATGGTGACATAGTCCATGCAATTTGTTTTTTATGACAGTATTGTATTGATTTCCTCTGCCTTAAAACTGCAATATTACTTTTAGCTGAAAGTATGTGGCTTAACTGATTTAATTTTAATTTAAAATAACCTAAAAATGTTCTTCTCTTAGCCTGCAGTATACCATGCTTGGGAGGAAAAGCTTATCTTCCTAAATTAAAATGAATGTGTATTTTATACGTTTTTCGGCTTTTAAGGCTTTTACTGTCAAGCGCAGCAGGTTGCTAGGCAACGGGAGCAGCAGAGGTAAAGCTGAAGAAGCAAGCAGGAAGGCCCCTGTGGGCCAGAACCGTCCCATTTCAGAGACTGCTCGGTTCAGCCTATGCTGTTATTTAGGCTAGAAGGATGCAGCCCACTGAATTGTGACATGGCTAAAGTGTGCAAATCGTGCAAAGACCGAGCTCTAGATTGTCTTTAGCTTCTCATGAAGTTCTAGAGAATATTAACAGGAGCTGGTATTAATCATGTAACTGCAAAAAGTGAAATCTTCCCTGCTAGTTATTAGAATTATAGATCTCAGGGTGTGCAAAGAGACTTATGCTCCAAATATGACCAGGTTACACATCACAGAATCATAACATTTTGCTTATCAGATATCTATCTTCAGTCTAAACTTTAAAGATCATTACATCCATAATTGTACAGTTGGGATAAGTCAAGTATTTTAGATGAGTAAGGAGTTGATAAATGCCGTTTTTTGACCAACTATGTAGTTTTTCAACGTGAGGTAGAAGAAGGCAAACAGTCGTGCGCGGTTGCCACTAGCTTTTGACGGCCATTATTAGTCCTGCTGGCGAGCTGCACTTCTCTAAGGCAGTGCTGACCTAGCATTCAGAGCTAAACAACAGCAGTGAGTCACTGGAGGACGCAGTGGAACGATACTCACCGGTGCCTCTGCTTTAAGGGCACGGCGGGTAGTGACTGGTAGAGGCCGGCCATGCAGGAAACTCACTGCTGTATCACTGCATTATTTCACCCGTCTGCACTCTTTCTGCTTTATCAGGTTTCCCCCGGGAGACCTGACATTAAAGGCTTAGGTGACCACGGTGGCATCAAGACATTCGTATGGATGTTTTATTCATGGGCCAGTGGTCCACTGACATGCGGTTTAGTCCAGCAATGCTCCGCTAGAGCATCACACATTCACACCAGTCGTCCATGGCAGAATAAAAGGAACGCTTGCTGGAGTAAAAGAGTGGTTTCAACTTCCACTTTTCCAAAACTATGCTCCAGCCCCTTTTGAACGGTGTTCGGTGTATTGGCAGGAGTGCATATGACTGAATAATGAAGCAAAGTGGGAAGCCAAATGAAGATGTGGGTCAGCCAGACACCTGTTACTCTCTCTAGAAGCTTCACTCATACTAAAGTGGCAGGCCCTGACAAAAAGAGCTCCACTCATAAACATGTGATTTGGCAAAACATGTTGAAGCAATGCAATGAAGGACGTTAGCTCTCAGTTGTCGACAAGGTGTTTAAAAAAACACCACCATCATGATAAAGGACTTTTGATGTTATCTAAGTGGGTCAAAGGATGGAGAGGGTAGTTCAAGCCCTTGATGGGAAACACGTGTGACATTGCCGATGATACCAAAAGTATCCATTGTTCAGCTCTCTAAGCTGGTAATGGGTTCACTTTGGGTTGTATGCTATATTTCACAAATGGAATGTGCAACATTTTGGAAATTCTATCTTTCATATTTTCAATGATTTTGATTTCAATGAGGTTCCAGTTTGAAGTGTTAAAATATAATGCTTTGGTTCATGAGACATTTCTCCGACAATATCAGCTGCAACCGAATTCTCCTTTAATCCGGGGTCCACAAAAAAATTTGGAAAAAAATCATAAAGTGTTAGGAAGCTGAATCCTTCTATTCTCACCCTGCAGTCGGCGAGTGTGTCCCCTCAGATCCTCTTACATTAATCCATCGTGTTCCGCTCTGTCCAGCAGTCTTTTTGCTATTAAGTGAGGAAATTTACTGGTTTGCCGTATTCACTTGGCCCTGAACTTTGCACATCGATTTCTTATGTTTCCGAGAAGGCCTTTCAAGAACCCCAGAAGAGGAGGCATGAACGTGTTCATTTCAATCAAATGTAGATCAATGTGCAAAGAAATATATTTCGCTAGTCTGCTGCAGTTTATCAAGCTTGGGCTGTGTATTTAAAATGTTTGTAATTGAAACAGTTTAATTAAGACTTCTTTAAGGACACGCAGCAGCAGCATCAGACCGTGGGCTCAATCCCAATCTCCCCTCTAAACCCTTAACCCTGAACCAACCAGGATTTAACTGACGTCACCTGGTCAGTGGTTCAGTGTGTGTGAGTCTGTGAGGGCTTTAAATTGTGTAAATACAGCACTTTGGTCACAAAATATGATTACAATATTATACTATTGAGGGTGGGGCTGTGCGGTATATTTCCGTATGGTATGAGTTTCCCACGTACTGCTCATTCCGGTGTTACGTCATAACAGAAGAATTTACTTTTTGACGTCATCACGGAGCGCCTAGTGGTCGCAGCTACTTTTTACTTTTTTTAATCTTTGATGTTTTAAATGTATGCATTTTAATATGACAGTCTGTTCCCTTGGGGTAAGTCAGCATCCAATGCTGATTTATGGAAAGGGTTCATAAACGGCTCAAAATGTCCCCCAAAGAACTTACAAGGATTTGACAATGGGACAAAACCAAACCCTCACAGAGTCAGCAGGAGCGCGCCTCAAAGTCTGCGAGTGGGTACGGGTGCAGATTTCATTGTAGATTTGTCACAACGGGGAGGCGGAAGCAGGATACATAGCAGACTTTAACTAACAAAATACTTTTTACTAGTTCAAATCCAAAATGCCTAGGAGCTGCGCGCAGACCAGGAACACGCCGACATGGAAAACACATACGACGTAATGACTCGACAAAGGACGAGAGACACACATGGCTTGAATTCACAGGGAAGGTGCAGGTGATTTAACACAGGAGGAAACCATCAGGGACGCTAACCCAGGGACACAAGTAAGAAAAAAACAGGACACCAACCTACACCGTGACAATATTTCTGTGTTTGTACCCCTAATGTTACGCACCACCCGCCAAGTCAAATTCCTTGTATGTCTAACATACTTTGGCAATTAATGTTCCTGATCCCTGCGATTGGGATTGGGCACTAGAAGGCAGTTTTTTGGGAGGGATGGAGGAGGATTCTTTGTTATTAGGGTGGGGATAAGTGAGCCAGTCTGGGCTGATCACTAATGAATAGCATAGCCTTAAATTACAGGACTCCTGCGGCTGATTTAACCTCAATCCATTATGAGGTGGAACGTGTTCATCGGCCAAATTACAAAGATTTTTAGCAGTAGATGTGATCCCTGCCGTCCTATTAAATGAAGCATTGTGTTCTTCCAGGGACAGAAAGCCTGTTTGTTCAACCCACAAGAGGGAACGTGTCTACACGGTTTCATGAAGGATTTAGTTTGAAGGCTGTGGGAGTTCTCCAGAAAAATGATAGCACTTTATAATTATTTTAAGCAGCCTTAAACAAACTATTTTTTAAGATGATTCAGTACAAAAGCATGAGGAAACATCACGTACGACGTATATGTGTCACAGAAGAAACGGGTGCATGCCTTCATTTTTGTTTTCTTATTTATTTTTCTTATAAAGTAAAGATATTGGTATAATGATATATATAAACGAATAAATGTCAAGCTCATGGTGGCTAGAGGTAAAGTCAACGGAAAGCCAAAGTCATTGGGATTCATCCTTTGGGGATTGTTGATATCTCTAATAAATGTCAAGGCAACCCATAGCCAATAATAGTCTTTGAGACATGTAGTTGGTAGAGGAAAATCCAAAGGCTCCTCAAAATAGATAGGATTCATCCTCTTGAGACGACTAAACGGACCATTTCCTCCGCTCGCAGCAGCCCTCGGCCTACAGTAAACTGTATGACCGAAGCCCCCTGTCAACACGGAAGGAGTCACATTCCTAAAGTGAGCAACTAATCAAACCCACTGCTGTTAAATACCTTTTGGCCAAGTGAGAGGACTCCGAGACGACTGCTGCCATCACTGAACCCTGCTGAACAAGCCACATCCACGTCACATAAAACGTGACACCTGTTGACTTCTGTGTCACAAACGCACACATGAACGTCTACATGCACTCACACAAGCACATACCTCCTGGTGCCAGACTATAACGCATATAGCATTCAGCTGCGTTGAGTGTCAGCTGGTTGATTTGGTACACTTGACTTCAACCTTATCCCCTGCCACGCTGTTTCCTTTCCCTTATCTTAAGCCTGTCTGATTTGCAGACATAAGCTATGCACAGCACAGTCAAAGACATGAATGCACAAAGACAGCAACGAAGAGAGAGCAAGGGAGAGGATTTATAGCATGTATTCTGGATTGAAAGCATCTTAATGGACGAAGCCTAAAACAAAAGTCCAGCAGCACAGGTTATGACCGAGATTTGAGGGAGGATATTGTTTCTGGGTGCAAAACAAACTGTGCGTTGGTCCATCGGAACACGATAGAATTAAGGCTGGAATATAAAACCTTATTAGACAAGCCTATCACTGGGATCTGTGTGTGTCTGTAATGAAGTGTGTGAGTGTCCTGGACTCCAGTTGTTCGAGTCAGGACAAGGGAGCTAGTTTTTGTGGTGACCGTGAGAAATTGAGGCCCTGGGTTGAAGGTGATAATACAGTTGAACAGCTGGGCGGATAAAAAAAAAACACACACACACACACGCACACGCACACACAGGTATCAGGTATCCCCAAGCAAGGTTCAGTCAGACATCACCAATTCTAATAAAACCAAACAATCATGTTATTTAAAACTCTTTAACCAAAACACGTACAAGTGATTGCTGTTGGGTCTCCACATGACAACAGGTTGATACAATTGCAGGATGATAAGAGTTTTGCTACTTCAAGCTTCCTTGAAACCAGCGTCATTAAGCCGCAGTAACGTGACTCATGCCACTGACGCCGGATCGTTTCTTTTTTGTCTTGATTTTACGCAGCAAAGCGTTGACTAAACGTTAGAATAATAATAAATTCTATCACACGGTAGATAAACAACATGCTCTCATGCTTAATGCAGCTCTTCTGTGTTGCACCTGCTGCATTCATGACGTCAATACATCGAGACAAACAAGGAGAGTCAATCCAACATAAATGCTTTTCAATATGTTACATGTCTTTAGTTCCTGCACAATGAGCATGACTCTAAAATTAAATGATATGATTAATATGCCCCAAATTCCAATGAAATAATAAATACACGTCAAGCTCTTATTGAGGGGAAACACCAAGTTACTAAACTGTAAACAGTTAATCTATTGTTCAATTTGAAGAAAATATTTTGCATATTTGGCATTTCAATTAGTGTTTAGTATTGGTTTAGGCACCGGTATCATTTTAAAAGCACTAGTATCGAAAAAAAACCAAAACGATACCCATCCCTACTAACAATACCATTAATTACACAAATATAGCAGGAAAAAGCCAAAAATACTCTGGACACAAAGAATGCCATTTCTTCAATGTCATTGATAAATTGATGGTTGAATGGTTGTCCATTACATTAAGTCACGTTCGGTACCCAACATTAATGCCATGTGTATATAATAGAAAATTACTTCTTGATCATAAATGTATTTATTTGGGTTTTATTTGGGTAAAATTCTGGTACTTCCTCAAATACACCTGCATTTTTTTTTAGCTGTGCATTTTGAAGCCAATGATTATTAAGGGGACGGGTTAGCCCGTATCCCCCTCAAATGGGAAGCAAAGATATACTGACTGGACGGGGGGGGGGGTGACCACAAATCTTTGCTTCAGAGTAAAGAAATGTTTTTGTTTAAAACCGGCAGGCAGGAGATTGTCTTTATCTTATCAAGCAACTTAGGCACAGATCAACACTGTCTCAGACCAATGAGGTGACAAAACATAATCAGAGGAGATTAACTGAGACCATGACATGTGTGCAAACAGTAAGGAGTGTGTGACGCGACATTTAGGACACACAGGGACCATGGGGGCACAAGGAAGCCAGCCGGTTGGCCGATGGCATGTGAGTTTCAGAGTTCCAGGTTTTCCACTGAGCACGTATGATCGCTCATGTCCACCTCATTTGTGAGTGTGTGTGTGCATGTGTGCGAGTGTCATTAATCTGCGTGCCTAGTTAGAGCAGTGAGATGCACCACTTCCATCTGCTCGGCACAAATTGACAAATATATTGCAGAGAGCATGCGTGTGTGTGTGTACGTGTGTGCGTGTGTGTGTGTGATGAGTGTCTGATTAGTAGTAATGTAGCATTTCAGTGAAGCAGGACTTCCAACTAGTACAGCTGCCTTGGGATGAGAAAATACAGGCAGCAGCATTGACCACTGCACTGGAGTCGGCTAGTGCGTTACCAAAAGGAAGAAAAGGAAATGAGAAGAAAAAGGGTGGCTTAAATAATTATTCTTCTGCAAACGGAAACATGACCTAAAACACATTGAGCTGTGTGGAGGAGGTGCTTTTCATTGATTAATCCAGAGCAGCATGTTTTGCATCAGCATGCAGCTTGAATCAGCGGCGTTTCCACGACAACAGTTCACAGCGTCATGACAACAGAAGAGCACCCCGATGGCGTGTGGAACACCCTGACTTCCTGTCGGCTTCCTGCTCCATCTCTATCTATTGCCATGGATACAAAGCCATTACCTCTTCTCTCTATCTTTCAGTGTGGGATCGCGCCCCCAATTCCTCACTTTCCTTGCCGACACCACACACACACACACAGACAGGGATAATAACACAAAAGTAAACGTAACAGTCATACAAAGAAAAGCATGTGTGTGCATACAGTCACTAGAGTACTGTTTTAGAATGTGCTGGTGTGAGGGCTATTGCTATCTCGATATAGAGACTGCTATCAGTGGCCCCTCCTTAGATTTCTATTGTAACGTAGGTGGGCATGACTGAAGGGGGTCGGCTGGTGGAGGGCGGGGGGTTAATTAACTTCATACCCAGCGATTGGTCACAGTGGCAGCCCCCCCCCCCCCTCCAGTGAACTTTCCCACTGGGAAAAGAAAGTCTGTTGTAGGCTGAGATCCAGTTAGCTTCCACTCGGCTCGTCTCCGAATTCCACGCTTCACGGACCAACAGCCAAGCCTCCATTAACTTTCATCAAAACACAAATGATCAAAAAGTCCGACGTCTTTTCTCGGTAAAAAAGAAAAGGCTCTACTTTCCGCTGGGTTTTCTGCCTTTGTTTCTTTCTTTGAATTCTGCAAAGGACTTATGCGTTTGGTACAAACTTTGCGTCTCTCTTTCCCTGAATTTTAATCATGTTATTTTGGCGGGTTCTTCCATGCAGCAACGCCAGAGAGTAAAATAAGACTCTTTAATATGAGAAGCTCTTTAAACTTGACTGAAACGCTGCTTTATCCTGACTGACTCAACTGGAGTAATGTAACCTTGTCGATTCAGATTATATCACAGATTGAAGCTAAAACAAGATAGAACCTCCTATCTGCAAATACATGTGCTACCCATGTGACATTTGTAAGCAGAGCCACTAGTTAAAGTCTTCTCAACCTGGAACGCACCATTGAACAAAGGGCAAAAAAGGAGGAAAGTCAAGTTTAACCTTTAAACCGTTAAATGGAGGCCAATAACAGCATAGCTATATGGAAGCATCCATTTACAGACCCTAACATAACTTCTGTATTGTTAGTATTATTGTAATGATCATGGGAGAGTCAAAGTGGCAAATTGGGTAAACAAGTAGATGAACCTATGACGCGAAGTTTAATGCATTGTTGATATATTTGATATTAGAATCAAACTCCGACTGGATAAATTGTGGATTTTGCAACACGCCAATCAAAACTTTCTCCACCTTCTGGTCCTGCTCGGATCACTTTAATTTAAGATCACTTTGAAGATAAACTTCCACAAATTCCACGCATGTTAAGTAAATTCAGTTCACACAATCACTAACATGAATCACCAACTTACGTAGGCGTAGAGTGTATATTAAGGCAAGCATTAGTGACCTCTCTGGCCTCTTTTGTTCTAATGCTGCTGCACACAGGATTTTAAAGCTGCGAATTTGCAAGATTTGTAAGACAGGATTCCAGCTGGTAAAACCCAGTAGAACCATGACGAGGACACAATGATTTACAAGAGAGAAACCGTACGGCTGTGAACATCTCGATTCAAATGTCTGGCTCTGCTGCGTAGCAAGGAAACTGGAATATGAAGGAATTATATCTACAGGCAGACCATTAAATCACGTTCTCATGTAGGTTAAGGTCTACACCCTACATCAAAATCCAGTGACTTCCCTCAAAGCCGAGGGATGTGTGCGTGTTACTTTGCATGTGAGTTCCCGTTTGCACATGTGTGAGTCTCCCGTGCCCATCAGCTGGCAGGCCGGTATAGCAGCGAGGACCCTTCCCTCTGAGGCAGACTCAGTCCTCGATGACAGCCTTTTTAAAAAAACAACGGTGCCTTTTGTATGTGAGCACCGACACACACAGACGGCCATTGTCAGCTGATGTAACTTCAGACGGACCACCTCAACTGGAGAGACTGCGGAGAAAGCATTGGCGTTTTGTGGTTTCAGTGCCTTTGTTTCACTCTCTCTTCTCTCCTTTTCAACCTTTTGCCCCTTGTGATACTGCCATCCTCCTTTTTCTAACAACCTTCTATTGATATTAACTTTGAATGTCAAAAAATCGAATATGAAGACAAACCATTATCTGAGACGTTGAACACACAACATTTTGACTAACTCCTTGGACAGAAAGTAGTCAAAAAGATTGATGCTAGTTGGTAAGCTGGTTATCATTTGAGGAGATATCAAATAAAAATGGGGGCCAGCTAAAAAGTGACCTTTCACCTGTCATCCTGTTTTACGTTCACATAATAAAACATTTTCTGGCAAGCACTACTTCTGCTGGTGGTTTTAAAGAAATACAGACATTTTCTACTCGAGGAGGAACAATAACTTGCTGTAAAGCGCTGAAAGGAGGCTCTGCAAAGTCTTTATGTTGCCTCTTTGAATACAAAGGGCCGTGGTTATCGTGGCCTCGCAGCAGTCACAACGGACTCCAATAGAGACTCAAAGTCAAAGAAACATTTCAAGTGGTTCCTTGTGTTCAGTGCATCCCAAACTTACTTATTCCACATCACGGCTAAGGCACGGCTGTACCTCCTCAAATCTCAAAAGCCACGGCCACACCTTTCATGAAGCTGCTTGTACGAGTAACGGAATAAAAGGGAGAGATCTCTCCCACCGTTTTCTATTTTCACCTCCGAGACGCTTTACGTCTGCCGATCACTGCCGACGAGAAGAACTACACTGACGAAACTTGTGAGTGACGCGAGTGTTTCAGCGAGCCGACTTCCCTGTCCGGGCTGCTCAGCATCAAAGGCATTCAGCTGTCCTCATGGCACAGGCCGCCTTGAAAATAACTGGGGCCCTACGCTGCCACAGTAAAAGCAGACTGCGGCTAAGTGGATTAGAGAATAAGAGCACTTATGAGTAAAATGCTTTGGATGGAGAGGCTGGTTAAAAGAAAAAAACAGCAAAGGGAGTGGAAGAGAAAGAGGGAAGGATGACAAATATCACAGTCCAGACGAGCCAATAAATTATTCAATGTAACATCTGGGCTTTTTTAGTAAGGCCAAAACTGTGATGACTAGAACATCGCAAGGCAACTTCTATCAGTACACTCGGAGTACACACGCTCCATTCCAGAGATTTAATGATCTCTGTTAGGAAACGACAAAAATCTGTAATGTTCTACGATACCACTTTTCTCTTTAATATTATAACCCCTTAGATGTGTTTACCCCCGTCCACTCAACCAGACAGTTAAGAAGGCTTTGGAAAATCTTTCTAACGAGATTTATTTCACTCAGTGGAGATTTTTATTTGGCTGGTTTACAGAGCTCCAGGCTCCATCAGCATGTGCGTGTTTGTAAATTAGCCCACACATAATCTCATTTTGGGCATCAGAGTTAAAGCTAGAAGGAGGTAAGCAGGCACCGCAAAACACATGCTATGAACAGTGAAAAATTAAACAGTTGGAGGACTTCAGATTATGTTCATTTTGCCCAAAGATAATGATGGAATTAGAGTGTGGAGCCAATCCTTCAGAGTCCGATACTGATCTATGTTACATTCAGTGTACAGAGCAGTTCACCCCAAAAACAACGACCATAACGATGGCTCTATCTATGAGCATCCACACTGATGTAGTCTAGTGTATGTAGTATAACGCCCAGTCACTGATGCTCCAGGCTGCCAAAATGCATATTTATGGACAAAATGAAGATAAGAATAAAAAGACTAAAAAGATCAAGAAGAGTTTTAAATAAATTCTTAAAAATAATACTTTGTTTCAGCAGCACGGAGGCCTGTAGAGGACAGAGAGAGAGGAAGATATTAATCCAAACTGTTTGTTCAAAATGGTTTTGCAGGCCTCGTAGTCACAACCAAGATGTAACGTTTTATCACTCTTAATGTAGACAAAGGCAAACCAGATCCTCGACATATAATATAGTTATCTTTGAAGGATTTGTATTTGGTGTGAATGTCCCTTACTCACCAAAAGGTAATGTGATCTTTGTGTACTATTAAATGTGCTGAATGCATTGCTATGACACTTGTATTGTTTACATCAATACTTCTTTTCTGGCACTTTGCTGCATTACTGCCACGGTGCCACCTGTAGATCAGTGTCTCACATCCTCATCATAGGTGTGCAGGTGTCATTATAAAGTCACCGTTTCTTGCAACACAAATGACATTCAGTCTGTCATGGTGTGCTGCTTTCGTGCGCTTAGCTATGAGGAAGTTTAATTATAAGAATTACTGTAGGCTCTGTGACAGTATCATACTTGCATTTACTATGTACCTGCCTCTCACTGATCACTGCTCTCTACACGATCTATGGATTTACACATTCGGAACGCTGCCATATGTGCCACTGTTTTGCAGGACTTTGATATTCTGGCATCCAGTCATGCCACCGGATGTAAGCGCTCTGGTTCAAATGCTCCGAGTGCACTGGGTGGCCAGATGGTATCTCACAAGGAGAGCATTGGATCTCCCACTGACTATCACACATTAACCATGGCATAGTGCATGGTCAAAGGTTGGCCCGATACACTGTATAGGGCTATTTAGTATGATATTTAATGTTGGGATGCTGGACCTTTTTATTATTTGTGGGCACAAACAGTTTCAAAGTTTCTACCTCGCCGTCAGTGATGAGTAACAACATTTAACATGTGAATAATTCTGTAATCATATGAAGAACCTGAAGGCAATGAGACAGTATTTTGGTACTGGAATCTGGTCGCTGTTTGTAGTTCAAATAGCGTCGACCAATCACGTTGCAGCAGGCCTTGGGAACACTATGTGGGGACCCACTGGCTATCTTCTGATGATTTGTGCCAAAGTATAGATCCTGCTGTGCTGTTGAATGATCAATAGCCTGCAGGCTGCTGTTGCCATTGTTGTCAATCATTCTCCCCAACAATCAATCAAAATCATGGCTAAATAAAAACCTTGCGTAGTTTGGTAATATATCACCAAAGTAAATATATCACCAGACTAAAGGAAACAACCCCAAAATGCAATCAAATATGACTAGAAGTGGTCGGATGTGTAGAGCCCAGGTGGGTATCTGTGTTCTACATGAAAACATTGGACGCATCAGAACAGAATAGGTCCTTGAATCCCTTTCCTGCCGAACTGCACATACGGACTCACAGGCGGAAATGTGTGAAACCGCTGAGGAGTCACGTGTATGCTGTACTGTAAGGGTGGGAAAGCATACGGCACAGTGGAGGACTCGCCAGGAGTTAAAGGCCACACAGATGTATGGGCAGAAGGGCCTTTATTTTATGAAATAGGAGCCACTGCAATAAGGAAGTTTGAGGAATGATCGAGCGTTTGTCTATTTCTGCACTAGTCAAATCAAATTAAAAAACACCTCATGGGCTCGGCTGAGATCATCTGTTTGTGTTCAGAACATTTAAAAGTCGTGAATATGGACCTCATGAGATTCATCTGCACTTTCCTAGAAAAAGCAAATGATGGAATAAAAACAATAAGACAACCCTGCTAAGAATCACTGTTAACCAAAGCATATTCTAGTTCTCAAAGGTCAAAATGGATGTAAACTCTTCTGAAGCTGGCTGAATATTATGACTCATCTTGGACACTTGAAAAAGTGAAAGTGGTTTTGCTCCTCTGGGGACCAACATTTAGAAAAGCTATAATTGCAAATTGAAGAGCTTAAAAAATCCAGTAAAGAACTGTGCTGAACATTCTAAACATAAACACAAAAAACAAAGATTTTAAATGAGGATCTCTTAAACAATTTGCTAAAGGAATTATGATGAAGAAAAAGATTTCCCTGGGTGTCAAATTTCAACGCGAGAAATGAGAAAGAGAAATGTCATTGTTTCTCTAGAAGACAAACTATGTGGAAACTACTGTAAACATGTGGTATTTCTATGCTGACCATCTACACCAGTATTTAGCAGCGCTGACAATCCATTGGTCACTGCTTGTACGGTTTGTGCCACTTCTTATGACAGAAATTTGATGTGTCGTTTCAATTGGATGATGGTGAACACCTTAACGTGCATCAGTAGAAAACAAGTTGCTTTCCAAGGACCACTAAAAATGAAAGGTTGCAATTTTTACCTCAAATTTGATCAAGTTCTGAACGGTCTGCTTTCATTCAATTTGAAACTGCAACGTACGTTTGCATCTAGTTCAGTTTATTCATGATATTGTTAGGCCTGATTAATGGGTGGATAATTACTGTAGGATGTAGAATTTTGAATGCTCAAAAGTGTAAATCAAATACCTGCTCCCTTTGCAGTCTGGAGATTTTATCTTTGTAAATTAGTATGCCGTTTTCTCGATCCCATAGGCTGCCTCAGCACCTGTTACTGCAATCATCCCCAAGTCCTTCTCTCAATGTTCTATACCAACGAGGTACCAGCTGCTCAGACCCATCATAGGAGATTTAGACTATTCCAAACCATTACGGCTCATAGCTCTCACAACATGGTGAAGAATAGCCAACATGCTCATAATCAGGTGATTCCTGAACACTCTAACAGGTGGCGGATGCCCTCAAAGACTGCTCATGCACAAGGAGAGCTGTGTTACATTTAG
Organism: Pungitius pungitius; assembly: GCF_949316345.1. Lineage (NCBI taxonomy): Eukaryota > Metazoa > Chordata > Actinopteri > Perciformes > Gasterosteidae > Pungitius > Pungitius pungitius. Next base: position 10,323,057 of record NC_084901.1, read on the forward strand.
GGCATTTGCATTTTTAATTCCAGCATAGAATAAAGAACACGTGATGCTCAGAGAATGTCAGAAAAGCCATAACTGAATCACAATCGTCTTTGGGGTGTCCCTCTAAAAAAAAAGACACAAGGGTGACATCAAAACAAGTGTCTGAAGGAAACGTAGCTTTAAAGGAGCATTCGGACAGAAGGATTCAAGTTGAACAGACGCCGTGGGGACGGTCTCTTCCGATGCAGCATCCCCGAAAGACAGCGGGGCAAACAACTTCTGTTTGTACAAAACGGCTCATCGTGCCCGAAGCACGACCAGAACCGCCCTCGTTTAACTGCGGGTGATTCGCGCACCACTAAGGGAGGAATATTACGGTGTAGCCTACATTGTGGGCGCACGTTTCCGAAATGTATGTTAATTTTTATTTATTTTTAAATACCAATCCACACATCCACGAATCCATCCGACTTTGCCGCCAAGTGTGCGGGGGAATATCCGAGCGGAGGGTCAAATGACACTTCAATCAAAATACATACAACTACATGCTGCCCTGCAGTTTCTTACCAATTTGGCTGAAGATGAGCAGCTGGAAGATGAAGATGTCGGTCCCGGGAAGTGCGGTCTTCATGGTCTCGGGCGACAGAATCTAGACGTCCAAAGGCAGAATGTGGCTTTTTCTATAAATAAATTAAAAAAGGGGGGGACGTGGACGTGGAGCCGCGCTACCAGCTCATCTTCCCTCCTCTGCCGCCTGTGCGCGGAAAAACGCCGGGGATAAAGTGCTCGGCTCGGATCGGCTCGGCTGCGTGCGTGCGTGCGTGCGTGCGGTGTGAGCTCTGCTGGCTCTCTGGCGGGGTTCGTTGATAACGGACGCGCACTCGCGTTTATTGCAACGGGAGACGGGGCCGCGTGCGCGCGCGCTCCTCTTATGTCGTTGAGCTATTACTGCGTGGACGTGGTGCGTGTCTGCGGCCAGCAGCTGCCCTCACAAGGCGTTTACCTCTTCCACTACAGACCTACGCCGTCTCTGGAGTGGCAGACATTTAGTTCACTTCACACGTATTTAATAGAATATATCTATGTTTAAGTGACTAAATTCATACATGATGATGAAGTGTTGCACTCTTGGTCATCACCTTAATGAAAATATACATCTACATCATTAGGAAGATATTATACCTCTACAGCATTAAGAAGATCGCTTTGTATTTGTCCCTATGAGATTTCTTTTTTATCACAACGCTCTTAAGGCTGCACAGTGAGTAGCAGTGACCTCCTTTATGATTATGCAATGACAGAACAGCATATTTTATCGGATTATTACAACAAGCGCTTGGCAAAAAGGACATGGATATCAAATATTAAATGGAGCCACGTGATAAAAGCAGCCGTGACATCATAGGAAATAACCGAAAAGGATAACCAAGTTACTTCAAATGCCTAATGTTAAAAATCAGACAACAGGTTTCACATCATGGTGACTCTCACTGAAGGTTTGGTTTGACCACCTCGCAAAGCTTCATGGGACCTTCTACGAAGCGGTGAAACAAAACAAGTATCCAGCCAAGAGAGTCCCACGGCGGAAGCAGCGTGTGTGTATTTGCAATGGTGGTGAGGTTTGTTGGCACAGGTTGGACAGCAAGATTCCCATGAAGTACACAATGGCATGGTGCAAAGGGTGTGTGGCTGTGTGTATCCTGGTCCAAAAAATGTGTGTAGTTCCACAAGCTTCAATGGTGCAACAACACACTAGTTGAACGGAACGGGTGCTTCGATCCCACAATAACATGCTGCTCTCGTTACTCTGTGTGCATTCATTAGCATAAATTAAGAAAGATAATCCTCTTTAATTCAGTATCACTTGTTGGACCAACACTTTTTTTTCAGATGCTTGTTACGATCCTTTCTGCCTCTGCGCTTCCTGTAAGTATTTGTGTGCGTGCCGTGCCTGTTTGTGGGAGAAAGGCTTGTAGAATAACATGTTGATTGTAGACCGAATTAAGGAAAATACAGCAAAAACATAAATGCAGGTGGGAAACAATGATCTCTTTTTGAAGCGTGCGCACCGACATTCATACGCAGAAAGCCTTTTTGAGCTGAAGCCAAACGATGCCACGTCAGAGCGAAAAGATGGGAAACTATCTAAAATCATTTTAACACAACACACATGTCTTCTTTTGACAGGAGTACGGACACAAGCAGCGAGGTGAATGATCGCCGCGTGCTGTCGCCTCCTGCAAAATGTACCCGCCCCCCCCCCATCCAGCTGCTGTGAAAAGATGATTTGCTTTTCACTTCCCAGTGGCAGCCATGGATTATGGATTACATGTTCTCTCTCTCTCTCTTTCCTCTTTGTGGCTTTACATTTGCAAGAAGAGTGGAGGATGGTCAACAGGGTTTTGTTCTGGTCATCAGTGTGTGGCCCTGCTGCGTCTCTCTCGCCATGGAATAGATCGTCATGAAGCTGCGATGAAAAGTCTATGATTCCTGATGGCACCCTAGTTAACTGTCCCCAGATCTGAATTGCACCAGTGTTAGCGCCGATGTTGTAAGTCAACTTACTCTTCTTGGGACCATGAACAACACATTACATAGAAGTCAACATACTTGAACCAGCGTACCTTCACACATATGATATTTCACAAAAATATCATATGTTTCACTCTTTACACCTATTCCACAACAGGTCCATTAGCTCTTGTTACATGAATACATTATTTTTAAACTTCCGTCTTCACAGAAGGTTTAGCCTAAGTTTACACAACCTAATAGTGTGGTTAAGGAAACAATGTTGAAACACCTGTTTAGGATGAGAAATAAAAATTGTCGTTAGGGTTTAATAACTATGGAAGTGGTTTTACAAAAGTACGGAAGAAACGTAGTAAATCAACTCAGAGAACTTGTTTAACTTGGGGAACAAACAGAAGTCTCCTGGCTAATGGAGCACTGTTGGTTGGACCCTATTTCTCCAGTTAGCGGGAGAGCCGCTCTAGTTACTGAGCCCTGGCCACCACACAATCATAAGTCATTACACTTGTTAAAAAGTCAAACAAAATTTAAAAAGTGACAAAGCTGTCCCATTAAAAGGTTCCTATCCTCAGGTTGTGATTACAGGGAGTTTTTTGTGTGGTGTGTGTGTGTGCCTGAGCCCTTGTTGCCATGGCGGTCGATGCCGTTTTAGTTAACAGTGATATTGACTTCCAGCGATGGCGCCTGGAGGTCAGTTTTCTGGACACGCTGGGCTGGCAAGTACTGGTCGATGTGTGTGCGCGCGTGAGAGAGGGACGCCATCGGTAGTCGATGCTCGCTAGGGAGCAACAGAGCGCCGCTGTGTGTGAGACCCTCTAGTGCTGCACACCCACAGTATGTTGGTAAGGTGCATGGTGTAGTTCATTAAGGCTTCAGTCTGTGCAAACTATAACTTATTGTAAACACTGTAGTTTTCTATTATATACACATTATTATAATTATTAGTATTCTAGTTGATTAAAATGCCTATGTTGAATGAAGGCGTTCCCTTGTGGAGAACCTGATTAAAAATATCCTTTTAGAGGCCAAAGAAATCAGAAGACAGAAGATAAGGAGAGTAATGTCAGAGTGGTCATTTATCATAGACATCAAGCACAGCAGAAAAAGGCTAAAGGCTAGCTGCCTGTGTCTGTGTGTCTGTGTGTGTCTTTTACAACTGAGAGAGAGGTTCTTTAAGGTGTGTGTTTTAGCATTTTTACAGAATGTGTGTGTGTCTGTCTGACATTTACCCTTCCAGTACACTAAAGGTTCCCCCACAGATCTTAAAGTCAAATGACTCATCCCACAACTGTGGGGAAATGTGAGGAAAGATATTTTACATTATCCACAGGTGTACCAAATGTATTATTATTATTTTATTAATTTAAATCCTAACATTAATACACATTTTAGCTTTTATTTTCTAAATGCATTTAATTGTCATTTTAATTGTGAAGTAATATGGCATCTTACACATATTGACAATACATTTATGCTTGATGAAGCAGCCAAACTGTGTCTTAGTAAATGTAAGGATTCTGGTTGTGTGGATCCAGTTCTGCTTCTCATTTACATCATCATCTAATGAAGCTTATTCCAAAGGATTAGAATCTTTACAAAAGGAAAATAAATAAGAAGGAAAAGGTGATGTACATTTACGTGGAAAAAACAGTGTTTTTGCACATTTTTGCCCATTTACTACACAACACAAAAAAACGTTGACTACTATTTACTTAAGAGTTAGGAAGTCTGAGAAATTGTAGAATGTTTTGGAATATGGCTGCCAACCATACAAAAAACAAAATAGTAGATCTTGAGCCAAACAAAGGTGAACGTGATTGAACTAAGCTCAACTCTGCCACACTCTCACAAGGTTTTGGTTTGTGCATTCACACCAGTTACCAGTAGAGAGAGGAACGATGAGCAGAAAGCAACTGGAGACAAAAACCCTTCAGCAACCTTAAAGGACAGAAAGGCCTCCAGTTAAATCACAGCCCGTAATGCAGAGTTAAACATACTCAGAGCACACTCACAGTCCATATTTGGCTTTTTCCTACCATGTTCAGGCTCTTTTATAAATAAATAATGTAGAGGCCAAATGAACCTTTGGTATTGGTTTCATTACTTCAGCGACCCGGCAGGTACGGAGGTGAGCTCTAGTTCCAGGCTGTGACAGCTCGTGTTCTGCCATGGGACAGGTGCTCGTGCTGGAGACGTTCATTAAAAAAAAGATTGACATTGATTGAATCGTTTTTCTATCAAGATTTTTTTGAATGGATAATACATCAAATTGCTGCAATTTATTTGCCCTCTTCACGTTTCTAGTCCTCTCCACACATACTTCAATGCCACCTCTCAGCTGCTTTTAACAGTACTATAGAAGGAGGAAGAGGAGCTGCTCCAGTGCTCATTATATTCTCACAATGGAACCGTGGATCAGCTACCTCGCTGGAAAATAAGAGTTCAAGACTGAAAAGGACTATAACTTCAACAGCTTTCACGGTGGGTTTAAAACCATTAAACTGTCAGAGCCATTTTTGTGAGGAGAGCCTGCTATACAGGTTGAGTCATTTTATCAGGCGTATATTTGCCTTTTGTACATTTCATACCTGTCATAACCCGTTCAGTAGATGTACCTGCATCAGTGTGGTACTGCATCCATCTAAGCATCGCCTGCTGATTCAACTGTTCCGGAGGTGTTGGGAGGGCAAAGTGCATCTTTTCCTTTGGATTCTCTCTTGATGAAATACAGATTGAGTAACTGGGCGTAAACAGGAAGCAGTTTAACTCTGGGTGAATACAAGGCGCTCTTGAATGTAAATTAGTGTATAATCTGTACAGTGAAGTGAAACAAAATGTTTCATAGAGTACCCTACATTGATGTTTGAATAAAGTAACATTTACAGGTGAGGTCCACCTATATTATGTGAGGTTACAATCAACAAATTGTTTATTTTTGTATCTTCTTTGTCTTTAGATCTGTGTATTTCTTCTGTTTTTCTTCTGTATTTGCATAGTTCTAGTGAACCAGTGGCCTCCCCTCCTCATTGGAAGAAAAGCCTATGCAAGTCTGTCCCAGCATTGCAGTATTGCCACTTTTGCAGGAATTGTGTATATTTACACACTTGAAAAGGGACACATTTACAAAACATGATCTTGGACAGGAACTTTTGGTTTTAAATCTCCATACTGGAGCACACAACAACAAATACCCTCATTAAAACAGGGGAAGCCAATTTGAAGTGAGATCAGTAAATAGTGTGTGGTATGAATAGCGAATAAAGTTCTTTCTCTTAAAGTAGCTAGAGGGACACACTCAAGTCACACACACTCGCACAAGGCAACAAAACACTTACTTTCCTAGGAAGAGGGCGAGCTCCTCAACCCTGCATCAAAGTAATCCGTTTTTTTAAATTCACTTCAGTCCGCTCAAGCACAAGAATTGAGATGCATTGCTGCAGGGAGCCATGGCAACCAGTGGGGCCATTCTCCATCGCTGTGGCTGAGAAAGTGAAAAAAAGAGAGAGGGAGCTGATCAACAACAGACATTTTCTCTGACGATCCACAATCAAACCAACAAACCTTATTGTAAATTATCTTAGCTAAAAACTTGCTGTGGAGGAAAGGAGGCTCACAGGGATGAAACAAACATCTAAAAAATCTTTCCTGATCATTCAACTAGAGCATGAATGTACCCACACAAACACAAAGCAAATGTTCAGCCTCTAGTTAGCGATATTGACAGTTCTTGATCACTAATTTAAAGAGTGAAAAAACAATTTTTTTACTATGAACTCATTCACAACAACAGTGCCATTCCAAATGTCAAATGTGATGGTGTAAATGTGTGGTAATGTTGGTTACATGACTTAATTTAATGCTGGCATGAAAAATCAAGCGAATATGGGTTCACGAAACGAACCACTAGGGTAGTTGAGGACAGGGATCCCGTTTTTCAAATACTTCCTTAAGACAATAAAGTTAACCGCACCCTCATTAGTTCTGACTGATTCATTTGGACCTAATAATGGACTGTTTCAGTTCTACTCACAGCTGTGCAACTTATTGTTTTCAGCTCAAAATCGCATTGTGGTATATTCACAAGCAACCTTAAGACTGAGTTTTTATATGTGAATTTCTAAGCGAACTGCGCCACCACCTGGTGCAGGTCTTCAATCGCGCCCTGACGTCATCGCGAAGCGACAAGGAAGCACTGCCGCTCTCGTCCTTCAACATACTCTGCTTACAGAACGGGAAACTAAAGTCACAGTATTTCTCAGATGTTTGGTAGTTTATGGAGTAACAGAAGCAAACAGCAGTAGGGGAGCAGTAGTTGGGAGAAAGAAATAATTGTGGACGTTGTCGGCGGTTAATTCGGTGAGTGACAGATGAGCCTAAATGATTCACCTAACGTAAAACACAGTGGTGTCAAGTAAATTCAGTTGAGATGCGTGGTCGTTTGAAGCTGACAGGATACAGAAACAAAGTGGCGTTAACGTCGTATGATGTGTCGTTACCAACTCGTAGCGTGAAGCTGCGTGACGGTATTCACCTGTAACTGTAATCTGTTTACCTCAGCGTCAGAGTAGCGATGGCGGCTCCAAACTCTGCGGAAAGGAAGGCGTGCTGGGCCGCCAGGGACCGTCTGTGGAAATGTCTGGATGACAATGGTGACAAAGTTGCCTCCTGCCAGAAGTTCCAGAGCGAGTTTGAGGCAGATTGCCCCGCTCAGTGGGTAAACTACCCCCTCGTGTGTTAACCATTTGTCATCAGCGTAACAAGCACTGTATTACACAACACAACAATATTAACAAGTTTGAAAAGTAATTATTTAAAATGAGATTTAATTGCGAGAGGCCCTGGTGGGAGCTGTATGCAGCCTGAATTGAATACTGCATCATCATTTCTCACACCTTTCTGTCTTCCTGACAGGTGAAGTATTTCGCCAAGAGGAGAGACTTCCTAAAATACAAAGACAAGATGCAGTCAGAAGGATTCAAACCTGCCGAAGGACCACGGCAACCTTCCTAACACCTGGACCGCAGGCTGACGGACTATCAGCCTCACATTTGGCCGAGCGGTCGAGGCACAGGAATCAGAGAGGAGTCTCCTAACTTTTTCATGGACAGAATACCTGAACTCGTTATTTGTTTGTAGAGATAAATGCTGAACCCAGATGTTTAAAACAAAGAAAACTAAAGGGAGAATTGACAGAAAAGATCCACGGTTACATTTATCAGGTCAGTTGGATTTACCCTTTAAATGACATGTCATTTATTGATGCTGGTGTGGGAATAATAATAATCAGTGTGGCACTTATATATAGAGTGGTGTTCTACCTCTTGTTCGATTAAGTTTTACAAGTGGGATTTACCGATAAAGGCTGATCTTTACAGATGTCTGATAATCCACTATTAATACTAGTATACCACATCAGGCAATAGTCTGACGTGTGTTGCTTGTAAATAAATAAGATCCATACCATCAGGTTTTAAGTTGTTTTATTGTTGTGCGTGTTTTTAATGTTTCTCTATTATCTGTTTGAAAAGACCTAAAAACACAACATTTAGAAATATTACAGCCCATTTTGGAAACAGGCTTTATATTACAAATTTGTGTGTATTTACAAAAAATGTGAGGCCCCTGGGTCAAAGTTACTGATGCAACACCATCAATATGTGTCAAACCTTCAGCAGAACTGAATAAATTACAAATTAAATTTGTAGGCCTTTATTATACCCACATTATTTTAAAATGCAGGGATATATTTAAAAAAAACGTTGACATATTTGCACATGGCAGTGAACGTTGTGCTTAAACCTTTTCAACATCAGGCAACAATAATGATTTGACAATTGATTGAACAAACAATGCTACCCTTCTCTCTCACTTTTATGCTTTATGCTACATTCGCAACCTCTGTGAGCTTGGAGGCACTTTCACAGCTTCTCAAATCAACATTTCTTGTTGGCCTGAACGTGCTGGGAGAGAAACCTCCCCTTTTGACCAAACATGCCAAAAGCACCATATCTCTTAAGACACAGGCCTTTGTGATAATAATAGGCCATTTATTCTGGATAAGTTAATGTTTTTAATCATGGTGGCATAACAACCTCGTGAACTCATGCTGGCAAAATACTCAGACTTCATAATCTAATAATGAACATTTCAGATGCATTCAATATGATGCCAAAATAAGGCCATAGACAAAGAAGTGAAAGCTTAAACATCCAGTTGGCATAAAACACACAATAGTTTGATTGTTTACACTCTTACTATTCTAACACAGTAAAAAGCATTGACACTACTGCTGTCCCCAATTTAAATTGATTAAATCAAGGCAGGGACACTTTCAGGGTTTGAGGTCTAATTCCCGCAAGAGTCAGTCATGCCAAAAGAGCAGGAAATAATACAGAAAAAAAGGAACCGGTGGGTACTGCTACTTGCTTGTTTAGCATCAACAGTATGATGGGACACAGAATCAGCTCCAGAAACTTTGGTAAAGACATCAGGCACATATAAAGACACCTAGATTTTCAAAGTTATACAGGCCCCCTCTGAAAATATCCATAAACAGTACACAAGCGTTAACCTCTTTTAAAAACCGACATCCTATCATGAGATAGTGGGTACATAGTAGCAGCCTCATATTCTCTCAGCAAACTTGTCACCAGCTAATTGTGTTGCAATACATTGCACCTAAATACTGATCCACTGAGTAAGGCATGATGTGTTTATCTATGTTAAATCAAATAATATAATAACAAATAATATTTCCTTATCAACCAAGAGAGAAAAAAAAAGTGATTGGTTGAAAACGGGATCTCCATCAAACTTCCTGGACAAAAGGAAAAAGGATCCAGAGCTCCACACAGTTCTGCATTTCTCGTGACGGCCCCTTCTGGCCAAAACCATATGATTTGAATTATTAGGCAACAGGTAATGGTTCTCCGCTCTCCTCTTCTTCTAACCCCTTCTCTTCATCATCAGGTCCATTTGAACCAAATAGGACTGGAATCCGAGCAACACACTACTCTTTCATTTGTTTCCTTGTTGTCTTGCAAGCAAGCACTGGCCTGTAAAAAATCTCTCTCTCTCTCTCTCTCTCTCTCTCGCTCCAATGATTCATCCCCCATCCGGCGGTGGTTATAAGCCTCCGGTGACGTTCCTGGCCACCGCCCACGCCGGGAACTCATTCAGGTTGAATAGGGGCACCCCCCATGTGGTGATGGCCAACATCACCACCGCCACGCCGATCAGGTTCACCCCGAAGCCTGCTTTCACCTGGAGAAGGAGGAGAGGAAGGGAAATACCACATGGTAACATGTTAAAAGTTGAGTTGGAATCATTTAACTATACAGAAATACATTTCACAATAAAGTTCACCATGAAGAGCATCAAGAGTTAAGAATGAAAAAAAATCTTCGTCCCTCCAATTATGGTTAATAATGTTAACAACTTTGACACACTGTGCCTTCGAGCCTTTTGGAGTTGCAGGTGCCAAAAGAGCATGTGACTGAGTGTGTGTGTGTGTGTGTGTGTGTGTGTGTGTGTGTGTGTGTGTGTTTGTGTCGTACCATGTCGCTGATCTTCACGTGGCCGTAACTGAAGACGATGGCGTTGGGGGGGTTCCCCACTGGAAGCATGACCCCGAATGACACGCACATGGTGGATGGGATCAAAGTGTGGAGAGGGTTGATGCGTAAGGTCTCTGACTGGAAGGAGGGAAGTGCGTGAAGAATAATGGGGACGGGGGGAGAATGGAGAAGGAAGAGACAGAAGGAAAGACGAAAGCAGATGAAACAGCAGGCAAAAGTTCTACTTTGCTCAAAATGGCCGCCGCTGAGTAAATGTTGCGTGGACAGAGTAGTTTTCTGCAACGCAGCAAAAGCAGACCTTTGTAATGAACATTACGAGTCATGTGTGTCTTTAAAAGGAATAGTTTGGCATTGAAAGGGTTGACACCAATCTCACGTTGGTCTGTTCTAAATGAAGCTTAAGGCAGCAGTTGCTTAGCTTAGCTTCCAGCACCTTTTATGCACACTAAAGAAGTTAAACCTTGTCTGCTTCATCCCTGGGAACAAAAGTGTAAAAATTGAACTTGCATGTGTCGTAATATTCCTGTAGTCCAGAAGCTATACTCCCTTTTTTTTTAGACTAAGAAGAAAATGCCTCTTCATTGTGTAAGTTCTTGATTGGTCGGTACTGGAGGACCAGGTATTGTGCGCCACTGAGTGTGAGGGGTCGCGTGCCGTACCAGCGCTGACAGGATGGGCAGGAAGACGGTGAGGGTCGCCGGGTTGGAGGCAAACTCTGTGACCGCCGACACCAGCAGGCAGGCCAGCAGGGTGACGGCCCACGGAGGAAGACCACTCATGGGCTCCAGCTGTCTGCCGATCCACATAGACAAGCCAGACACCTATGCACGCACACACACACACACACACAAACACATGTGAGAATCCTCAAAAGGTTGCAACCACGTCTCCCTGAACCTCTGCTGCTTTGGCCTGAAGCCCATCATCTAAATCAAGGCTGTGCAGGCTGACATTTCACGAGAGGACGGGTCCTAACTCCAAAACACTGCTGCAATGCAACAACACACCAACACATGCACAGTACCTTGCAACCAGCAGCCAGTGCATAGCCTCCTCCCACCAGGATGACGATCTCCCACGGCATCAGCCTCTGGAAGTCCTTCCACGTGATCATAGGAGCCAGCGGATCGGATTCTGAATTGTCATCAGGTGCTTGAAAAGCACAGAAAATAGGTCACTACTGCTGAGTGCTAACAGGGTGACCTGTTGCAAAGCTCCAGGGCAGTCAGTCCCTGTGTCTTTATGTTAGGCCTCTAGGTAAACTTTGCAAGTTTAAGTATACAGGGACACTCTTTGTAATAGTCTTCAACCAACCAGATCTGACATGTAGCACCGTGGTAGCCTCATCAGTACGTCTGTATTAACGTGCGCTGTGATTGGTCAGTGGGCCAGCGTGAATTCTGTCAAACAGAAAACTAGCGAGCAGATCTTTGTGTTTGGAAAGAGTTTATGATAAACTTTGTCTGTAAATAGTTAACAGCATTTGGTAAGTCAAGTGCTTTTGTGATGTTTTTGTAGAAAATGCACAGGCCGTCAGTGATTTAGTAATGGAGTATTATTCTATTAAATTATATTTTATGTCATTTGGTCCTGATTATAGTATTTCTCTAAAAGGAAAACCATATTGAACCCAATTCACAATTAATCTGATATTGATTGTTGCAAACTATAGCAGTTCATATTAATGATCAATTGTACAATATTATTTTCCATAAAATTAGTATTTGATTTAAGATGTTTTCTTTGGAGGGTAGGGGCTTCCACTATCTTCTGAGGCAGTCAAATGTCCTGTTACATAACAAAGTCAAATTGTTGAACACCAATTTTTTCAGTTTCTGTGCATGGATGTGTGGTCCTGACCTGTGTCCATGTAGCTGGAGGAGGAAGAGGAGGAGAAGGGTCGCCTGGCAGGGATGAGGAAGAGCAAGAAGCCCAAAAGGACAGAGACGGTTGCATCGGTCCTGTAGCCTTTCCTGAGGGAGAAAACACCCACCGATGTAACGCAGATATAAAAGATGCAGAAGAACCCGTCGTTATAACGTTTGACTGTAAGTGTTATATAGCTGCCGATGTTGTGCGTCTCTGTCTATGGTGCATTATGGGTACTTACTTCTCAAAAAGAGATGTCCACCCGGGCACGAAACCAGGCTCTCTGGTGAACCACAGCAGTGTCATCAGAATGAAGAAAACACCGGTCACAACCTCTGGGTAGCTGAGAGTCACACACACACACACGCAGAAACCCGCAATAATTACACTAGTAATAACATGTTGTTGCCACAACATCATGTCTGAGTGTGTGAGTAAGACACAAATACACACAGGTCATGCCAAACCTGTTCATGTTGTTGTTCATTCACAGGAGAGACTTACCTGATGGGTCCTAGTTTGGCGTACTCCTCCTGGATCCTCTTCTCCGACAGCATCTCTCGCCTGGTTTTGCGTTTCTTACTCCACGAGCATGTTTCCCTGAAGCTGAACAAACACAACAACAACAACAACAGGATGAATAACATGGTGCCTTGATACATCTGCTTTGTTTCCTGTTTCATCTTAGCCTGCAGCAACAGGACGCCAACAGACGCCAACGGCGGACACAGAGAGAGGGATTCTGGTGAGTCTATGATGATAAGATGCATTGCTTTAACGCTGACGTAATCACACGGTAAAGTAGGGTACACGCAACCAAACACACAAACTTACTTGCAGCCGAGGAAGAGAAAGTGCAGCCACAGCCAAGTGAGAACCAGCATTATGATTGCGATTGGGAAGCTGAAGATGAACCACGTGCCGAAGTTGATGACCTTTGCGTCGGGGTAACGACTGAAATGACAAAGAAAGGGACAAAGAGTTCATTCAACCACAAACGCTTAAAACTTGTTTTATAATTTGATAGCTAGAAATTAATAGAAAAGGAAAGAGGCCTGATGGCATATGCCATATGCCGAAACAGCGGCACAAATAGGTTGACCAATCATTGACACACAGTCACACTGATTTTAACATGGAAGTGTGTGACATATTCATGTATCTTTAAAGGCTGAACCTTGTAACCACTGACACCGCATGTACAGATAAAAATGGGAGGTTAAAAAAAAATGGGAGCCAAAAAAAAAATGTGTCCCCCATCAACCGCCCGCCGTGACCTCTGGTCTCTGCTTTGACTGACAGCTGTCATCCCCGTCTGCTTATCTGTGCAGCAGCAGAGCTTACTGTCCAGCTCAAAAGGAGCGAGTGACGCGTAACAGCATTATAATGTGGATGAACTGCTCCTGAGCCTCTGTGCACATTTTCAGCTGGGTTACTGTCGATGTTCAGTGCTTCACAATAAATGGCCATTCATCAAGTCTATGCTTTTAACACCACCTATGGTGTGCACGTTCCCCTCGAAAGCTCGGCACACACACACACACACACACACACACACACCATCAAAGCCACTATCAGCGAGTAATGTTTGCAGCATGGAAGGATGTGATTGATTGACCCTGTCATACCAGCATGGGATGGTGCAGACAAGGACCTGGACTGACCTCATTCACCAGGCGTCTTGCCTCAACCTCAGGTTTTGTTTTTTTCTACCTCAGGATGTTAAGTCATGCATCAGGTTAAATGTACAAACAAACGTTGCTTCACTACTTTTTTTACTAAAATTCACAACTTATATAATAATAATATTTAGGGAGTATTTCTTTATTTTTCATGTGTTGCTTGGATTGATTAGTGTTCCTTGTACCATCCTTCCAGGATTACTTGTACTACTGCTCTCCCACACACACCGAATCCAAACCTGACCTTTGTCCAACAAGCTGCGACATGAAGGAGGCCATTCTGCCGAGCTTAGCGCTGCGGCTGGAGGAAATCGGCTCTGTTTGGACCGTAGAGGCTGATTAGTTTGATCTCAGACCCCGCGAGGCCCCCAGACTCCGGGTTATCTTGAACTGTCTCGGTCTGACCGGCACGACAGCCAAGAATTCAATCCAGCTGTAAATAAGCTCGTTGAGATGGTGTCGTTTCTAAAGCCGCTTATGATATCTGTTCCTTCCTCTAGGGGATTGTGGATGCCGGTCCACCCAGAAGGCTTTTAACCCACGTGTTAAACTGCTCGGCGAAGATGAGGTTGGTGGATGTGCCGGTGATGGTGATGAGGCCTCCGATGGTCGCAGCGTAGGTGATGCTGAGCGACAGGCATTTACAGATCATGTGATCCTTCTTGGTAGGATACTGCGAGTCCCTCCTGGTCTTCACCCGCTTCACATTCGGAATTTCAATTGCGACCTGAGAGGGAGGGAGAGGGATTTCGTGAATGAGGAAAGATTCCCGACACTAATTTTTGTGTGCGAGTGTTTCTGCATGAGTGAGCGTGTTCCTCACCTGCGGCAGGTGTCCGTTGGCGTGCCCGATGACACCTAAACCATTCGTTTCATCCTCGCCTGTAGCGAGCTCCTGTTTAGTGCAGTCGCTGCTTTAGGGACCAGAGAAGAAAACATGAAGACTTCAAAGACTAAAGATGTCAGATAGGATTGGGCGTTATCTGTAATGCTGGCTATTGAGTGGTGCTGTGTTGCAGGACGCAGGGTTTTGGTAGGCCGAACCCAGAAGTTAGCATTGCGCTAATTCCTCTCCACAAATAGGAAATGGTTCAATTGGTTCAATTCAACCTAATAATATTCTCAAATTAACACAATTGTTAAAATCTTTAATGCAGTATTGCCATTGGCCGAAGTAAAAAGCTAACGTCCTGCGATAAACAAACACCAGGGTCACATGACTTCACTAAACAAAAAGTAAACCAGTGTTTGACGTGAGGTTAAATCTCCCAGGCTTGTGAATACCCAATGAAAAACGCATTGACTTCAAGACGAGTTTTAGGACTCATTCCTGCAGCACCCTATTGCTGTAAAGCAGTGAACAAAGATTTTTGAAAAGGGAAATCTACTTTAAAAGTGGAAATTGGAATGTGTTACAAACTGGGAATCACTGGGAATTGCAATTGAGTAGAAAGCAGTGAAAATTGCAGTAATGGCTATTCATCCCTCTCACACTCACACACACACACACACACACACACACACACACACACACACACACACACCTGTCATTGCGATAGAGCAGCTCCAGCTTGTTTTTGTCAAAGTTCTCTTCTTTGTCTGAAACAGCTGGAGAAAAAAAACATTCATCACAAGCCAGTTTGTGGAACAATGCTGAACAATAATCAATATGAACTGTTCCTATACAGTTGGATCCATCTATTTTCTTAATGCATCACATATTTGTGACCGACTGAATGCATTCTGGCGCAGGTGCTGGGTCAAACATTTCTTTCAACACCCGTTTAAGGAGTGATTTTTTTTTTTTCAAAGAAGCTTTTACAGTTCAGTGACCTGCCCCTGGGGAGACGTTGCCCAACGTACCGCTGTCCCTCTCGGGGGCCTCAGTTGTTTCGGAATCGCCAGGGCCGTCGGCCAGGCCGGTGCAGATCAGCTGCTGCAGGACCGCCTCTGCGATGGGCATCACCATGGCTGTGGTGGACGTGTTGCTGAGCCACATGGACAGAAACACTGTGCAGCACATGAAGCCCAGCACCAACCTGGAGAAAGGAGAGATAAAAAGTGTTAGTCCTCACTCGTAGTTTTTGCAACAGGACTGAGTGTGTGTAGCGAGTGTTTGGATGCGCGTGTGTGCTGCTCACATGCCAGGCTTGGCCCCTGCAATCATCACCATGCGCAGAGCGATGCGTTTGTGCAAGTTCCACTTCTCTATGGAGGCGGCCAGGCAGATGACTCCCATCAGCAGCAGAGTGGTGTCTTTACAGTACTCCGCTGCCACCTAATCATACACAAATATATAAAAAAAGGTTTTCCAAGTCAGGAAGACAAAGGAGACGGGTCTTTCTGCTTTTCCCTCCTTTAGGCACTTCCCCCCTCCTACTTGTGGATCAACACTTAGTTTCCAACTTGTTCTTTTTAATCTTCCCCACTTCCGCCCCCAGGGTGCTCGGCCTCAGTGTTGTATAAGACTGCGTCCCCTCACCTCTCACCTAAAACCCACTGCATTTACTCCTGGCGGATATTTTTTAACACGCTCCATCGTGCTCAGGACTTGCTTTTGATTCCCCCCCCCCCCCTTCATCATAATAAGTATTGTGATTGCTCAAAAGAGCAACTTTTCTAAAAGACTATATATTATATAATATGTCTATGTTTGAAAAACATTTACTGTTTCAAGCATGAACTTGTTGCATGCTGTAGACTGGAAAAAAATATTAGGAAATTGCAAGCATACTTAAATACTCAAAAAGGACTATTGTAAGATATAGATGTTTTGGGTTAGCAGATAGATAATTAATGACGCAGCATTTAATTACATCAAAAAGATACTCATATAGTTACTCATAGTTCTTTGTCTCATCTGTGTCAGAGATACTCATTTAGAAACCTTGCTAATTTACGCAGTTGATAAAGTCTTTGAAATACATCACTGAATGTCTGTACGCTGTGGTAGAACGATGATGAATAGCAGATTAATCAAGTGTCAAAACCTTTGCCGCTGAGCGACGACGCCTCAGCACTACAGACGTGAAATGCAATAATAAACAAAGTACTAATAAAACCCTACTGGGAACTCATCCAAAAAATGTAACAGACACATGATCCCTTGAAACATACTTGGTTCGGTGCACATAAAGGCATATCACACATTTTAGATTTACATCCACATATTCTGTAATCTGATTATCTGACCAGCACGTTAACACGTAACATAATATCCCGGCATCGCTGGTTTCCTAAATTGCAGGTTTCTAAATGATACATAATTTTTAACCTCATCACTCACTTTACCCCCTTGAGAGTGACACAGATCCCTTGTTAACAAGAAAAAAGATGTATGTTTTACATCATGTATAGAAAAGCAGAGATGTGACAACCAGTAAGCAGTGAATGGGTATCAAATACAAATTAACTTTGCCCTGCCGCGTATAAATAGAAAACCACAATGGAACTGTAAGTAGTCCATGTAAACCAACACATTTCAGCAGAGGCAAATCCAGACTGAGGTTAACAGAGTTCATTGTTACAGACCATGACCCCGCTCACTATTGGTTGTTATCATTATTCGGGTTCAGGCAACCTGGATTCTTTGCTTACAAGGCAATTTCGAATCACACAGACTTCTGAAAAAGCACAATCAATGTAAATTGATACAAAATTGTTTTTTCTGTGTAAATTTTGTAATGGACATAATAAACGGCTGAAAATTGAAAATGTAATCAATGTGAATGTAGTCACTGTTAGGAGATAAGATTATCGGCGGCAATTAGAGTGGCAAAATTCTGGAAATCTGGAAACTTTCAATTGCAATACACTGGAATTAACGGGAATCAAGTGGGAATTTTGTGGTAATTTATTTGTATTTACCTTGTCATGTATGACAAAACAAAATTGAAGTTTTAGTTGTCCCAAAAACGTCTTGCTGAACTTTAAAAACAAACAATACATAGAGACCCACCTCGCTGGACTTGAGAACCCCAAATAGCGGATAGAGGAAGGCTGGTACCAGAGCAGCAGCCCCCAGGGGAACAGCCTCAGAAACCCAGTAGACTGCGGTCACCATCAGCACGTACGCACAGCATGCCTCCTGTAAGTGGGAACACACACCAGGTAACAAATAATGTCAACAGCAGGCCCATTTAGAAATGTTTGGCAAGCCTACAGCCAGGATACGGTTAGAACATGGTTAATGAGTGGGCAGCTAAAATAATCGACATTCCATTAATTCAGCTTTTTTTAAAGATTAACAATATATTTATTTAATCTCTTCCTAATCACGACAACTTCACACCCCAAATTGGCACTCAAACCACAGAGAAAAAGGATAAGCAGTCAACACCAGATTAAATGTAAATCAAATCATAAAGACAAAGGCACAGTGACTACTATAGATTATGTCACTGGACAGATTTTGACAAAAAAATGAAAAAAGTGATTAATCTGTTCACCACGTTTGTCAAGACATACACAGCTTCCACTTCTGCTGTGTGAACTTGTAAGGGAAACATTCAGTACAACCCTTTGCCAGCAACAGGTCAGTTAATCTCAAATAAATAAACCCAAAGGGGGGATGATTAGCATCAGGGCCTCAGGATGAAGCATGCTGACCAGACCTGTTCAGACCTCAAAGGCATTCAAACCATGGCCGGCTGCACAGAAATCTCTGCCACGTGTCAAATTCTATTTGATTTTATTAATTAAATGATGATGAATTTGCAAAGTTTGGACACACTTGATTGATAAGTGGTGTCCAAACTTTTGACGGGTACTGTGTTTCCTAATTATTCTAATGAAAACAAGGTAGAGCTAAGACTGATGTTATCACTTGTTATCAGTTTTGAGTAAGTATTGATAGAAAATCAAGGGATTACAAAGGCGGCAGCCTCCCGATCTGAAAAGTTAAGCCAATCCCAGCAGGGGCGACTCCTCTGGTTGATGAAAGAAAAAGGCCGGGTTTACTGTGATTGACAGGTCTCTACCAAGTAGTTGTCCCTGTTTTCGTCTTACAATGTTAATCTTTTCACAAGGGAGTTTCAGTTCATAAAGGTTAATTGTTACATTTTTGACACCTTTTTGTTATCCAGCATTCAGCTGATGGCTTTCCTCTGATGTCACTTCTGGTTGTAAAAAGCCGAAATGGCAGTGGCCCAAAACCAAGATGGCAACGGCCAATAATCCGAACCCAACGCATCAGAACTACGGTTAAAAAAACCCAATGGGGGACGTTAAGGTAACTCCTGTTATACGCAGTATTTGGGATCACCAACATTGCTTCTAGCAGCTGTTACTCGTCGTGGCTTGGCTTTCATTGCACAAGTTGTAACTCAAACACAACAATGTGTGCTCCTGTTTGGATGATTCGCCGTGGATTAATTTGGAAAGAGGAAAGAGGTATTTCCAGGCACAGCTGTTGGATTAGGCAGAGAAAAGAACAAGTTGTTATAGTTCATAACAAAAGAGGGCCTTGCCAAAGAAAATGTACAAATCCAAATCCTCCTTAAACACGCACAAAATTCAAAGAGAGCATGTAGAAAAAAAAATAAAAAAGAATAACCGATCCAAAACAAACTGCTTAGTCTACATTTGGTAGTGTCGATTTAATCAGCAACTACATATTTAAAAAACAATAGGGTGGCCTGATGACAGGATTAAAGCAAAGGTAGGTTTTAAACTGTTAATCTGTCACTCTGAGCAAAGTGGAAAGAGGAAAAGGGAGGGGACACAAAGGAACTAACAAATAACAAGATTACCATGGACAACTAAATAAACCCAGATGCTAATGGTCTGATTCAGCAGTCACTGATCATTGACTATTGGTGTGGGCCACACAAGGGCTGCAGTTTTAATCAGATCTTCAAACATCCATTGCTGATGCAACTTCAGTCAATAATGGAAGACGGTATCTGTTTGCTTTGAGGTCAGACTAATGTGAAAAGGGTTCAAAGGAAAGGATTTTTAAAAAAAGAGGAAGAACATATACAAAAGATCATGTTTGGGTGTGATGGTGTTGCTTAAGGGAGTAGTTTGAGCCACTAATTTAGCTTTGAAATTGTAATATCTGAGGCCGGCAGATATTTAGAATCAACCAACCCTGTGGTTTATTTGACCAGCGTATCTTCATGAACAAAAAACTTCAATGAGATGAATTGGCTCAAACTCTGACAGTTTTACAGCTGACAGGCCTTAAATATAACAGAAGCCCATTGAAGCCCATTGTCTCATCAACCCTCTTTATCTGTTTACATGGATTGGTATTTAGAGGAAGAGAAGAAAACATACACACACCTCCTGACCGGCAGATTGGGTCACAGCTAAAACCTCTATTAAATGAACCAATCAGCAGAGGACAAAACTGACAGATAAGATTAACACATGCACAAACAGTCGGTAGTATATCCATATTCAGATAAAAACGACATCACAGATAAATGGAACACATCCATTGAGAAAAGTAAACTCTTAAAATCCACCTTGTCTTCTTTGGTTAAATGAAGCTAGCTAAACACAAACACATGTACTCAACAAAAAACAATCAGTTACTATGACGTGTGCTCACAAATAGCAACATGGAAATAAGTTCAAAGCAGCATAATAAGATGTCTAAAGGGTCAAATGCACCCCTTTGAACTAAAAGGGGCCACATCATGCCCCTTATCAGGTTCATTCTTGCATTTCAGTTTTATACAAGAACATGTGCCACTATAACCATAACATACTTGAACTAAACCTGAAACGCTCTGCTTTAGTACTTTAATGGTAAAATATGTTATAACATAGTCTTATGCTAAAAGAGTGCTTATTGTTCGTATTGAAGTAATGTGAGAAAGGAAGGGAGATTCAGAAGTTGCCTTCTGCAGTTGTGTAAAGGAGGGCAGTCAAACATGCTTTTACACAAATGCTCGAACAAAGGAACTCAGTTACTCCCATCTTAACCTTGGTTTTTATCTCAACTTGGTCTGCAACATTTCATACCTGTCACTGAGGATGGCCTTCACATGTGTGTGTATAAAAGTGAACTATTCCACAACAGTACACGTCTCTTTAAGGCCATTTTGGAAAAAGCCCACTCTGCACTGATGGGCCTGCATGAATAATTCGGCCCTCTTGGACTGTGGACCAGACCACCAATTTCAACCATTTAATTATACGATTCACCATATTGTTATTTGGCCTCTTAAGGATTTTCTTTGTATCCAAGTACACATTGTGCTGTGCTCACTTCTCTTCTATAACTTCTACAGGGTTAGGGGATGCAAATTACTCTAACATTGTCTTTTGATTTTTTATCAAGTCTCTCTCGCAGTCCCTGTGACCTGGCTTGACTGTATCCAACAGATGTTCTGTCCTTCTGCAGCTGGACGCAATGTTAGTCCAAACACACACACACACACACACACGCTCTCTTTAAACCCTGTCACATTCTTGACACAGTCTGGGGTCCCTGGTGTTTTAAGGAAGCCACGTGGGGTCAAAATCCAGCGTGGTGGTTGGTGATTACATAACTTAATTGCTCAGATTGTTTCTTTTTCTTTGTAGTGAAGTTTTTGTTCCATCTAGGCCTCATCCTGTGCCACTGCCTCATGCCAAACCTCCACCAGGTGTGACATAACACCAAGGCTCCTGGGCCAGCCAGCTGATTGGATGACGGACGACATGTGAGCAGGTAAAGGTTGCTTTGAATGTCAATCACGTTAAAAGAGCCCGTTTATAATACATAGACACACACCGGTAACAATTTGGGGAATTGTTGTTTTTGATAGGGCTTCATTAGCACCTTATTCAGCAAGGTTTGAAAAACCACGACTGCAGGTTCATGTTAATGATGTGGTAACAAGCATGTGACTGCATGATTACGTACAGGAATGTTTTATCCCATTTTGCATGTTATGTGCAACTTCATGCTTTGATTAAGCGCAGCTTAATCACCAGACTCGTTCATTTTATGATTGTTATGAAAAGGATTTTTGGTGTTTGACAAAGATTTGCACATGTCCCCAGTACGATGCCAAAACGATCATTAAAGTGAGTCACATTGAAAAGCATATTATGCATTTTATCAAGTCGCATCTGTATTTTCTGATAGCTGGAAATGTTCTTTTTGTAAAGCTCCAGAAAAAAGATGAATGTATTATTTGGTTGAAAGTTTTAGACTATTCGTATGAAAGTATAGATAGGAAGGAACAGGAAAATACATTTTTCCTCCAGCTTTTCAAAGATTTTTGAAGATTGAGAATTGTTTTTGCATAGAAACTGTAACTGTATTAAAATGGCATTAGGTGAGCAGGCCTGATTATAGTCAACCAGTCACATTGCAAATAAATCATTGTCTCTTGACTCTCGAAGAGCATCAAAACTACCATGCAATTTAATGTTTGACATTAATGTAATTTAAACTCTTTTTCACTTTCAATGCAAAGCAGGCCGAAAGGCCCACTTGGATGTTTTGTTGATATCTGTAAATACGTTAAGGTAAAAAAGACAGACAAATGATAAATTGTCATGGCCTTTGGGTCCACTGAAAAGTCTGTAAGTCTGACATTAAAAGTCTGACATTAAAGCGCAAAAGGCATAAATGATCAAATAATTGGTTTCTGTGCCACGAGGTTATATCTGCTGTGCATTCTCACTGATTTCATAAAAGACAAACATGAGCTACGAGGCCGAAAGAGAACTTCTCAGAGGTTGTCACAGAAAACAAACCCGATCGAGAGAGTGAGCATCAAGTGGTTCGCTCCTTCTCTCTCCTCCTTTAGCATCATCTCCATCTCATCAACATGTCGCGACATCTCCCCTGCCCACACACGGCTCAGCTGATGATCGGGAAAGCTCGAGACAAGCATTCATCCAACACAGTGGACAGTGTGCCTTTTGATTCAATCTCGGTCTAGTATGTAACTCAGACACATACACACACACGCGCGCGCGCGCGCGCCCACCCACTCGCACGCCACTTGTACCCATCAAGACGATGAAGCCAGTATCCGCTGCCAGGAGAGACATATCAGCGTGGTGTTTTTTTTACTGCTGTTTCTTTTAGGTAGGCTATTTATTTGATAAAATGTGTAATAATGTTCTATAATATCAATACATTCCATATTGTTGTACTCACGCTGGTGGGGTGGGTGAGAGGTAATGGAAGCAGTGACAGCGGGATGAACACCACGAGTATCAGCTTCCGCGCAGTCCACAGCTTCCTGAACACATCCATCCTGGCTGCGGCCTCTAGCCTCATGGATGACCCGGTGTACTGGATCGGACCGGCCACAACTCAGCAGAACGCAGCGTGAAAGCCACCAACCGGCCGACAGCGAAGCGCTCACGCCGCCAACAAACCGGAGGAGCGAGAGGGAAGCAGTCTCCCGGGAGCGCGTAAAAGTTCTGCTTTGGATGGACACTTTTACGCACGGGACGGTGATCGGATCTCCGCGTGGCATCCGTGAGGTGAGTGTCCTTGCTTTTAACTTTTACCACTCTCGCGCCCAGCACACCAGAGCCGCACTCCCTCTCCTCCTCCCAGCGTTTGGTGCCGCCTGAAGCATCAGGTGAGGCTGCCGACTTATTTATAAATCCGCTAAGGTACGCTAACGAATCACGGCTCTACCCCACCTTCTCTAAACCTGAATGAGCCAATCGGGGGGGGAGTCGAGTTTTGACAGGGGCGTGGGTTTGTGCACGTGCAAATGTGCCCAAGTTTTTGCAGCAAAGCTTTGTATGCAGGATCGTAACAGGGTTTTGGGGGATATTTTACTTACTATCAATAAATACTATTTGATTGGCGGGGTAAATGGAAAACATGATGTGAGTTATTAACATGAATGAGTGGATAATAAAAAATAATAATCATACGTTATGATCATAAACTATGCTATTAATTGTTATTATGTGTACATCATGTCATTGGAAACATGTATGTTTCCAAACGGAACAAGTGAACGCAAGGAGAAGTAAAATAGGTAAACAAAACCAAACAATGTGTTCAGACTGTTCAGACTGACTAAGAAAATGTATTTAAAACATCAATGATTAAATATGGAGAAAAAAAAACATGAAACTAGACGAAATGAATTATATTCTTCGTGAAATATACAAATTTTAAATATAAAAAACGTAAAACATGATTTAAAATCACCTCTCATCTCGTAAGAAAAGAGCCTGAATGACGGTCAAAACCCAGAATAAAAAGTATTAAATGAATACCCTCATATGTAAGTGTCATACTTTTGACGTTGTCTCTGTGACGTGGTGAGTCAGTAAAGTCCCAGGGCGGTTCAGGGTTTAGGAGAGACGTTGGATTTGATCAGTTGAGCTCTCAAGTCACACACTGCCCTCAAGAGTATTCAGGGAAGTGTTGCAGTGGCAGTTTTATTCATTACGCAGATTTCATCATACAAAAACTCAAAGGGCTTTATATTGGAAGACATTGCACACACCAGCCACTTTATTAGGAACACTTTGCTCGTAAAAGGCCCTTGCCTTCAGAAAGGCCTTAATTCTTTGTGGCATACTTTCCTCAGAGATTCTGGACATGAAAGCACCACGCAGTTACTGCAGATTTGTCGGCTGTACATCTATGATGCAAATCTCCCGTTCCACCACATCCCAAAGGCGCTCTATTGGATTGAGATGTGGTGACTGTGGGGACCATCGGAGTACAGTGAACTCATTGTCATGTTCAAGAAACCAGTTTGAGATGATATGAGCTTTGTGACATGGTGCATTGTCCGGCTGGAAGTAACCATCAGAAGCCTCCGGCCTCTCACATCAATGAGGCATTTTCATCCATATTTTCTCTTCTTTGAACCATTATCTGTAAACCTTGGAGACGGTTGTGCCTGGAAATCCCAGTAGATCAGCAGTTTGTGACATACTCAGAACAGCCTGCCTGGCATCAGCAACCATAATACATTCAAAGTCACTTAAATGTCCGTTCTTCCCCATTCTGATGCTTCAGCAAGCTGTCTTGACCACGTCCACATGCCTAAATGCATTGAGTGATTGGCAGATTAGCGTGTACCTAATTAAGCCAGTGAGGGTAGAAGACAGAGACATAAACATGGGGACATGGACAGCAAAAACCAGAAAGCAAAAAGCATACACTCACCAACACTGCAATAATAATATAATAACAATCTACCAAACAAAATGGAAACGTTCACCACATATGAAACCTGGAACATTTTAGGTCCACTACTTTATGGTCGATTTGACTCAATAAGCACCATCATTTACTAAATGAACATCATGTTGTATTGAAGAAGACTAATAAATAGTGATTGAAACCATCATCTTGTGTTTACAAAGTTTAAGAATCATTTTACCCCCAGACACCCCCTAAATGGCCATTAGAAAGAAAGCAAGTTTAAGGTATTTCTGTAAATAATTTCTCCTTTTTATTGTTAAAAATATACATATATGATTAATTAAACAGAGTGTGAACAGAGTAATACCAGGTTACAAAACAAAGAAGTTATGAAACATGTTTGAGACCCAGGGAGTGTCACATGATACAAGTGGTGGATTCAAAACTATGTGCAGGGCCATCACATGACAAGAGTCCACGCTGAGGATTAATTCTCGGCTTCTCGTCCAGACAACAAACAAAAGGAAACTGTCTGCCCGGTTAAAGTAAGGGCATTTTAAGTGATCGTTTGTGTGTGTTTGTGTGTGTTTGTCTCCTCTTCAGTGGACCTTTGAACTTACACAATCCAATCACTGTTCTCACTAAACCTCTTAAACTGCGTAAGACTTTGTCAATGGCTTCTCACTTCACACAGAGTTCCCACTGTGTGTGTGAGAGATAGTGTGGATGGTTATAAGTGACCTAATTTACTATATAACTATATATCTGCCCCTCAATTATCTGTTGTGCAAACAAAGTGAGTGACACTGGGCCATCACGTATAAACCGACAGCAGCCAGTGAAGCCTCTCAGTCACAGAAGGTTTTTTTTATAGTGGTCCAGGGGTCCGTTTCAAGAAGCAGGTTTAGTGGAAACTCAAAGTTTGTTAACCCTGAGATGAGGGAAACTCTGTTTCAGAAATCGAGGTAACTAAACCGCAGGGTGAGTCGCTATGGTAACTGAGCCTGTGAACCTAACCTGGTTGGGAGAAGGTTTTCTTCAATAAACCTCTGAGATTCTTTCACAGGCTCCTCCCTCTGACAGCAGCCAGCCAATGACACAGCTCTCTTTCATTTCCTCATTCATTCACTCACTCTGTATCAGACGTATTTTAACGCAGTTTCCACATATGAACAAAATAAGATTGTTTATGACCTCTGTTATGTTAATGACATGGCATGTCCTTTTCTGGACGATCCTGTTGATGCAGAAGCGGTTTTACTTCGCAGGATGTTAAACATACATCGGGAGAAAATATTGAAGCCCCGAAAAGATATATTGTCATTTCCAGATAACTACTTGTTTGAATCATTCTTCTTCACAGTCCATCAAATATGTCCATAACCTCTCCCGTCCTCATATAACTAATGTCACCCATCGTGGACATGCTCTCACATCAGAGCACATTCTTTCCTTTTTTTTTTTTTTTTTGCAAACAGCCGTTTCCTTTACAACATCTGTGATGCGGAGAATATTAGTAAAGCTACTGTATGCAGAGCCGTGAGAAAGGTGTGAAACGTCTTTAACGTCTTTTCCCCTACATTACAATACATTATAGGCTCAATAACATTGTACCAGTTTTTACCAGCGATATATCTCTTGAGGTCCGTCCTCTGCTAGAAAAGCCCTACCCTTTCCCAGTCGGATGTTTGGTAACGGAATACAAGGAGAGTGAATATTGGACTTTCTTTTTCAAAATCATGGCTAGATTTGGGTGTTGATGTTGTATTATGTCTGATTGATGAAACTGAATAAGGAAAACTTATTTCTGCCCCCCCCAAATGGCCATTACAACAAAATACCACATCTAGAATTGTGTCCGTAACAATGTTCGAGTCTCATTCAAACATCCAACAATATGTTTTCAATTAACACAATTATGTTACTTTGAGAGAGCTTCCATATGAACGTGGTTTATCTTATGAGGAGCTGTCCAGTGTGCGGTGGTGCTGAATCATGGTAATGTGCACCAGGATGTTTTATATTGTTGTGCTATATTTTAATACAAAATGTCCGAAGAAGAATTGTGAGACAGGATAATAATACAATCCTGAACTTAAATAGTTAAATTAGTAAAATGTAATAAATTATTAAAAATCAATTAATAATGATAAAAATGACAAACATGGAAAAGATTAAACACATTTCATTTCAGTATCATTAATTACATTAAGACAAGGGATGATGCACGTTAACCTGAGGCAGGAGAATAGAGTTACAGGAAAGAAAACTTATCTTAACAACTAAAACAAAGAGGCCCACAGACACATCTAAGCCATTCACAAAGAATTTTGTCCAAACCTTTTCTGGCGATTAGCACATTGTGCCCCGGGGAAGTCTTAATGAAACTGTCACTGTGTTTACTTGTGCTACTGCTTTTCATTTTCCTTTTTTTTCCCTCAGTAAAGATGTCCAGTTTCCTTTAATTCAACCTTTAAGTACATCTAGAACATGTTGATTGAATAGAACCTAAACAAACGTTGTTAGCTATCATATACAGAGTTTGTTGTATTTAGATCCACCCTCTCGTTTTCAGGGCCCAAAACTTAAACATGTTTAACTGAAGATGCAACAGTGGAACTCACAGTAAGAGCTGAATAACCACAGGGTGGTGCTGCACCCTGCCTGCAGATATGAGGTCTACAGCACTGCTTGTATTTCATATAAATACTGAACAGGATTTGGTTTAAAAGGGCAAAATAAACCTCTCTGCGCTGAAAGAATGTTTATTTTAATTTAATGGGTCTCTTTCACTTTTTAAAAAACAATAACTTTTATTTCATTTTTTTATTGTGAAGGTCAAACATGTTGTAAATTGTAAAGGTTTTAATTTAGGCTTTTTAGCACTAATCCGGTTCTCTGAGCATTACAGCTTTGTGAAGAACCTGAAATGAAATAGAAAACACTGTGCCAGATACAATCACTTCCAGCATGCATCAAACACACACACACACACTCTTCAGTTCTGACAACTAAATCCACAAGAGTGTGCAGTTCGATAGCTCCACAGCTATTCTCAGTCTTTAAACCTTTAATTATCAAAGAAAGCTTTAATTTTTTATATATTTCTGAATGTTGTTTTTGTTCTTGTTTTGTCATTTAAATCCCCTTTTACCCGCTCTATTATAAAATGTTAAATGGTTCTTATACACTGCCAAATGTTAAATATGAAAGTATCTAATCTACACACTGTCCTCACATTGACCTCTCTTGGGACCACAGCGCCTGATCACTTTCTTACCAGTAATTGACTCTCGCTGCTGCCAGGTCCCGCTGTGCACATCAAGTGGTCCAAAAGCCTCACAGCCGCACCTCACCTCTCCAGCGTCTATCTGGCACATCATCTGTCGCCTCTCAAGTTAACGCCAAAGCTGTGGGGAGTCACCCAGAGCTCTTCGCTCCAACCCCCAGGAGTACAAGTAGAGTTAGTGAAGTGTTTTTGTGCCGTGAGAAGAGTGGTAATCTGGGGAAACCAGATGACTGTTGAAGTCAATATGGTTTGACAAAAGTTACAATTTCTCTGGTTCCTGTTTTTCGTCACATTTTCTCCTCAGCTGCTGCGATGCGTTTTTTTCCGGCGGAAATCAATACACTATCAAGATTTCTCATCTTTCACACTCATTTTGAGGGCATGCTGTGATCCTAAATGACTCCTCTGTGAGGAGGGATCTTTTGTTACAAATTAACACACAATCGACCTGTAATGAACATGCCACTCCATGTGGAAGGACACTTGGAGGACACTCAAGCATTTGTTTCTTGTAGGGGATCATTCCCCAGCTGTCTCAGGGATTTGAACCAGATGCCCTCCAGTCCTGACCCTTGCCCTACAAATCCTCTCTCTCTTATTGCACTGGTGCACACCGAACAGAACACGTTAGCAAATGCAGGATGCTTTCAGTAAGACATAAGAAACTACAGATCTTCCATCTGCAGTTCCCCTTTGTGCCACAGGAAGCTCATACTCATACTGTGAGTAAGATGACATTGTTAATGAAAGAATGGTAATATGCAGGGCATATTAAAAAATAATTCGAATTGGAGATGATTTAAACTATGTAAAATTGTGTTTTAAATTGACTCAATGTAAATATAAGATAAATATCATTTAGAGAAACAATGGATGTTGAAGCTCCTCATCATTCATTAAACTAAATGATTTAGTCAAGTGAATTTGTTGAATCCTGCCCCCTTTTAAGGGCCCCTTGTTATTGGTTTATTTACAATCAACAAAACAGCCCAGTCTCCCACTAAATGCAACAAATACGTCAGCTTCATCAGCGGCTGTAAATATGGCGGGAGATAAGGAGGAAGTCAGGTTGCAAACCGCTATATTCCAATCGTGTGGAGAACAGAGGGGGCAGGATTCAACAATTCATGTACTGTGAAAGTGGAGCTTTACATTTGAAGGCACTGGAATGAAGGCTTCAACTGAATATTGAGACATTCAAGTTTAGACACAGTCTTAATTTATGCAGACCAGTGTTAAGAACAAATAAGATCAAAGTTTTTCTCACAGCTAAGTTCTATTTGTAAAACATAATCATTGAAATAAACAGAATCCGTGTTTTTCAGGCACCAAAGTGAATCCTGTTTGGGACTGGGGCCCAATCGTCCCCTGATTCCTGACAAGATGTCCTCCAGATCTCCATCGTTTGGCCTGGTGAGAAAGGCCGTCGCATCCTTCACTAACCCCTCGTTGAAGGAAAGCCCCTCTCTCCACTTCCATTCTTAGCTCTTATTATTGTAATGTGTGTCTTCCAAGACATCAGAATGCTTAATATCAGCGGTTCACGGTAAACCACATTGGTTGTTAATCATTGCCCAGGCGATTAGTTGCCTTTATTTATCTATATTATATACACAGTATACTTTATTTGCACCATTTCAAACTGTGAAAAAGCTCTCGATATTTTAGCAAATATGTGCCGTGCAAGTGCAACAGAAGCAGCCAGAAGTCTGCATTACAATTCCGAAAGCAAATGTTAAAAATGCAGCGTTGTAGCTACTTTTAACTTGTGGTTTTGCGACCCCTGACTTTTACTGGTGGTTCGCTCTGACTGCTCTCATCACAAACAGTGTGAAACACTGGTGGCGAGCTGCCATACGTGGTGCCAGCCCGCCACCAGGAGCAGTTGGTTAGAGCTCAAGGGCTCTCACTGGAAAGATACACAACGTGCATGTTCACAGCCCCTGGTGTTCTCTAGAACAGTGGGAATTTTGGCAGCTATTTTTGATTTAGTCTTGGACTTTAGATGAAAATGCATATTAGTTTTAGTCACATTTAATCCTCCTTAGTTTCAGTCTAGTTTTTGTCCATGAAATTAACACTGCTCTAGAAGCGCTCATACGTACAACTTCGTGCTCATCATTTCACTGCCTCAGGTCCTGAGCAATACACCTCCATGAGATAGTAACGCCTGCATACTGAAGTTCTCTCACGCGGACGGACGCCGAGCCGGCAGGAAGTTGAGGGTCAATATTGTAACAAGTGGAGAGTGAGATGTATCCATCTTAGCAACGTAACAGTTAACATTTTAGCCACAGCAAGCTGTACCCAGCGTGCCCTTAGCTGTGTTAACATAGGTCCTCTCTTAATACACTACACAGCATGTGCATAATGCCAAGGGGTCCTCACCAACCCAAACAAAAAAGTCGGTCAGATGAACGGTTGTTGCAGAGGCGGATCGTCTGCTCACGGACAATCTCACTTGTTTGCAATAGTTATGTTTCATAATTTACGCGGGTTATGATTTATTGATGATGTAAAATACTGCAAGTAGCATATTAAGGACATTACATATTATTCATGCTTATTGTTTATACAGACAACCTTATGGTAAATGCTGGAAAACACCCTGTGATCAAACTGATGCCAGTGAGTGAAACAACATTTATTTAATCAAGTTGTCAGCTTGTGTTTTTTTTCATAGTGGGGGGTGGATTTGGTTTTGAACTGATACTTTATCTGCAGAGAAACTCATTGTTTTCCAGTACAACAAAGCACATTTTGATAAATCTTAACCTGGGATTCAATTTTCTTGTGTAATGGGAAAAACATTCAACACTCAACAGGCCTGGGTTGTAATTTTAGTCTGACAAAATTTAAAGAACTCTACATTTCTCTTTGTCTGGTTTGTTCTCGAGTCAAAGTCTTAAGAAAAATTCATGAAATGAAATCTTCACATCATGCAGCAACAGGTCCCACCCAAA
Source organism: Pungitius pungitius (assembly GCF_949316345.1). NCBI lineage: Eukaryota > Metazoa > Chordata > Actinopteri > Perciformes > Gasterosteidae > Pungitius > Pungitius pungitius. Next base: position 10,354,028 of record NC_084901.1, read on the forward strand.
GCTGACACCTGACCCACATTGTTGCAGTTATCCCTTCAATTACGCTCATGTAGAGGACACTAATTCAAGCTTTCCGTACTCCGACACAACAAACTCCCTATGACCGGTGGTCTGTCAAATACTGTTGCCCCGGTCAAACAGTATTACCCATATTTAGGAATAATGATTAAACTTTAAGAACGGGGGAAACACAGATTTGACACACGTTTCCATAGTTGTCTTCCGGGCAAAACTTGCCCTCTTAAGACGTCCTTGAGCGTGGCTCTTTACGAAATGTCGTCAGACACGCAGAACTATCGGAACCCGTCAGTGGCAAACACAAGCTTTTTTTTACTGGACGTAAATCTCAGTTTGCTAAGATATAAAAACTTTAGAGCCAATTGAGCGGCTGCCGTCTGCAGCGCTCTCACTCGCTACAGAACCAATTTCAAAAGAGTTGTTCCTCATTATTCGGACACAAAGCATGACGAAATGGGGTCCTTCTTGGAAAAGGCCAAGTAGCCTTTAGGAGCGTTTTGCAGCATCCACCAGGCAAAAACCTGACACCATCCGTCTCTGTTCAAGCCCCACATTGTGATACATCCTCATGGGACGGGTGTATTTTTTTTTTTTTTTACTATAAATACCTTTGACCAGTGCAGCTGTATATCGATGGCTTAAAATAAATTCTTGGATCAGTCTTTTGAAGCCTTTCCTGTTTCCACTTTGGCAAAGCCAGGGCTGTAAATAATGTAGTTTGTGGCACAACAGCCTCTACAGTAGGCTGGCGGGGCAGGGAGCAGGACTCAAACGTGGGTTTTACACACAAAAAAGGACTTTAATAGTCAAAAAACAAAACACAATAAGCATGAAGACTCACATTCATTGTGCATGGGACTTACATTCACGACGTAAACTCACGTTCATGAAGACTGCAATGACGTGACCTACTGGTGCAGGTGATTGGACACAGGTGGGAACAATCATGAACACGGCAGACAATCCCAGGGGATGTCAGGACAAGGCAGGAAGTGAAGTTAACCCAGGGACACTCCACAATAAGACGAGACATCAACCCAAACCGTGACACGGCAGAGCCCACCACGTCCCCATTTACTGGCCCAATGTTTAAAAAGATGTTTGTTCCTCAGGTGAAAAGCGCCAAATCTCACTTCATCTGTCTTTCCTTTCCCAATCCCTTTGCTGTCACTCTGCCTCTTTGCGATCGTTGTCCTCCCTCTCACTACTGCCTGCTCTTCACTCACTCTTCAAATTGCTCTCCACCTCTGTCTATTTTCTTTTTCTTTCGCCTCTTTTTACTATTTCTGGTCCCACACGCATCAATTATTCACTTCTTTGCATGGCTATCAACAACAGCCGTCATCATACCACATCTGAGCATCATCCCGTGACACGTACAGCCCCACAGGAGAATAAAGATGAAGGTGTACACACTCAGAGATGCAGGGGAAGGTTTACATGCTTCTTGGGGATACAAGTAAAACACAACTTTGTGAACTGGATTTAGATGCTACCTTTGCGCCCACGACGCCTAAGCATCAATTTAGTTGATGGAAAGATACTGAAATGCAATTCTGCAAGAAGACATTTACGTGAGAGAGCAGATGACTTTATTGAGAGATGGCTGCAAGAGAACATGGTACTTTCGTTTGACCAAAGGAAAAAATGTTTTAGGAGGAGTGAGTTACATTCATTATGTTTCTCCTGCGATAAAATTAACCTGACACAAGAAGGCCTCATTGGAAACTGTAAAAGCGCAGGCCTTTTCAAAATAAAGTTGGGACAGGTGATTGGTTGAGCTGTCAGAGAGGTAAACTTGAGCCAAACCATCTCTACCTGTTGATAACAGCGATGGCCGTGAAGTTTGGCCACAAAAATACGACGAGTGCGACGAGTGCAATATAGTCAAACTGTGGAAGGAGGTTCGGCTTTAAGTTTTCAAATGGAAACTACCAAAAAGAGCAGAGCGGTAGTTAACGCGTACCAGCCACTGTGCGGCCACAGTGCCGGGGTGTGAGTGTAACGCGTGACGAGTGTGTGCTTTTCAGGCTTCTGTCCAACCAGTCATACGAACTTCATGCAGTTTGAGCAGCTACAAGCATTCGTTTAGCCTGGTGGCCAAGACGGGGGACACAAGCTGGCGCTTTAGTTTTTTTAGTTTAGTGCTCAATTAGGGCGATCCATTAGCAAGTACTGATCAGTATAAAATGGTTCCTCCGGTAAAGGGTCTAGGCGACACCTTTGACTATCTCCAATCAAATCAATGCGCTTAAACTGCACATTGGAACTAGGGGAACGTGCTGAGAGGGGCAGTGAGGGGAGAGACCAGCAACCAGGAAAACAAGGACTTAGGACTGCATGGGTTACAGCTCAGCATAGCTCAGCAAATGAGTTTCTGTTATGCAACAGCTCAAGTCAGCCCAGAGGGAGATCAGGGAGGGAGGGAGAGAGAGACAGAGAGAGAGAGAGGGAGGGAGGGGGGGAGAGGGAGCAGCGAAAGCACGAGTTGAGGGACAGAGAGGAGAGGGCTGGAGAGGAAACAGCAGCACGTTAAAAGCAGATTACAGCTGGATCTACCGTACACACACACACACACATGCACACTTTTACTTTCTCCTCTTTTCTGTCGTACCTTCTTGCACCAGGCAGCATCATGAGCGGGAGTGCGAAGGGGATTCTCCTCTCTCCACCGAGGGAGTAAGGAGGACAGAGAAGAAGATAAAAGAAGGAGCAGAAAAGGACTGCAAATAGAAGAAGAGGGAGATAAGAAAAGAGGAGCATGCTGTGAATCCCTCTTCCTCGCTCCATTTTGCAGAGCTCCTCTGCTTCTTCATCACTTGAACCTATGGCTCCCAAAGTGGGACCCTCCGCTCAGAGCGCCGGCAGCCTCCTCTGGGTGCTGCTGTGGCCCCTGCTCTGTGCTCTGGTCCTGGCTGGAGGCTCCACGGTGAGCCACGAGGACTCCAAGAGCCCCGCTGCTACATCAACACCACAGGACTGGACCGGCACGGCAATCCGGCTGCAGCCGGACCTGCAGACCGAGACCCTGGTGCCGACGGAGGCTCAGACGGAGGCTCAGACGGAGGCTCAGACGGAGGCTCTGCCAACTCAGAGCACCACCAGCAACTATACAGGTCAGTCGGCGGTCTATTTCTTTCTTTGTTTCTCCCCCAACCTCCACTCTCATCGGTCAGTGGAGGTTTCATGATGACTTGTGGATGCAAGTGGATATAATTAAATTACCATCAAATTAAATTTGAGTTTTGGAAATCTTAGATTAACTGATTTCAGCTTTACAAGTGTGAATGGTAGCAAGTTTTCTTACTTCTGGTTGTAAACTACATCTTTTATTTGTTTACTTAGGATGAACATTGCTTTGGGTGTTTGCACAGGCAATTAATCAAAAAAATATTCTCATCTATCTCAATAATAAAAGCAATTAATGATAAGTGTAAAATTCTCGCCATGGTCACAGACAATTCATTTTGATTGTCAATACCAAACATGCACAAGAAACAACACACGTCCTTAAAACCTCTTGAGACAGTATCCTTTGATTTTAAGTTTCTCTTAACCCGAACTCGACCTTAGCCCTAAACTCAAGGAAATGCTAAATACTATTCACACACCATAGTCACAGTTACAGGAGGAGTTTAGAGTTAAGTGCCTTGACCAAGGACACATTGACATGGATACTAGGTGAGCTGGGGATTGAACCGCCAATCCTTTGATTGACAGACGACCCTGTTCTCCACTGAGCCCCAGTCACCCTGCAGGTCTCATCCTGTGATACTTATGCTCATACTAAACCAAAGCTTACAGAGAGCAGTGTTCTCCATCCTCTGTGGACACACTCATCGGGACATGTTTGGAACATGGTAACATTCTTTGCATGTTACTTTTCACCCCAAAACTCACCCAAGAATCTTTGATGCGTTCAAGTAATCATGCCAACGTGTGTGAGCATAGATTTCTGCATGAATGTGTGACACGATTTGACATTATGTCAACATGTCTATACAAATATAATAAGTGGGTGTTTATATCCTGTTTGTGTGTGCGTGTGTGTGTGTGTGTGTGTGTGTGGCGGCAGGTGATGCAGTTAAAGACTAAAGTTAAAGTTTTCTGTGTCCAGGCTGGAACTGCTCAGCCTGAAGAGAAAGCTGCATCGCATGATTTCACCTCAACTGGAGCATGAGCTGCTTTTCTCTTCTTCTCCGTTCCCTCTCTCTCTCTCTCTCTCTTCTGCACTTTGTCTACATGTCTCTCTCTCACTCTCTCTTTACCCCATCTATTTATCCCATCTGTCTCATCTGGTTCTTTTCTTTTTTTCCATTAATGGCTGTACTGCCGGGTTTCTCCCATCCTTTTCTCTTATTTCTGCTCCTCCGCGAGTGTCTCTCACTTCGTCTTGTATATCCTTTCACTGTCGCTCTCTCTGTCGTTCTCTTCCATTTTCACCATTTAAACTTATGTCCCTCGGCCCGCCCCTTCTCACTCACAGAGCCCATATCCTCACGTGCATGAATAAATGGCACACAGGAGATGACACAATGCAAACCTCACGTGCCTCATACAAACTGCACATAACACACACACACACACAGACCCATGTAAATGGACGTGCTAGGCCCAAACAGCACCAATCTTCTTAAAGGTTTAGAGAATAAACAACATAGTTGCTTGTTTCATAACAGCAGCTCCAGAACAGGAATAAGCACTTCATACTTAATAACGCGCGCGCACACACGCACACACACACACACACACGCACACACACACACACACACACACACACACACACGCACACACTCTGGTGATCAGCTGGATTACCACATTGCAGAATCACGCCTGAATTACACCAGGCCAGAGTACTTGTTCCCAAAAAAAGGTGTGAACAACATCAGCATTTTCACGAGTGTGTGTGTATGTGTATGCGTTGTATGTAAGTGTTTGTGTGTGTGTGACATTATAAACAGCTTATCTACTCCAGTATTAACAGATAAAAGCAGCGCTCTTCAGTTTGTCTACTTTTTCCCACCGTGTTTAGTGCCGTTAGATTTTATCGCTCAGGTCTCACATCACAGCGACTATGCTGCGTTTATCTTTGGTCATTTTAGTTTCAGCCTTTTGAGAATAAAACCAGCCTCAGTTGTCATTTATAGAACAAAAACAAATCCTTTTAAATATAGAAGTCATTCACACAGTCAGATCTTTGGACAATATTTAATAAACCAGGAGGACTGAGTGGAGACAGATCTTTCGAGTTTATATTATATTTACAGTTATGAACATATGTACATTTAATTAATGAACAGAAGCTTTACAAATTTAGATCGACCACATCTTTTGTTGCTATTACTATGACTATATTTGTTAATATTAAATCTATTTACAAGGCTTGTTTGATGGAGGTCTTATGGTATCTTTTACCTGTTTGGTCTCTTTTTTTTTTTAAACCAAACGCTAACATGTTGTGTCCACGTTTGCTAGAACAATGAAAAGACTTTGTCCCAGTCAAATTTTAATAAAATGTATGTTTTGAGACGTTTAGCAACGTCCCTGTTGTCTGACTGGGGTCTGGATGCTTTGAGGAAAGCAATTGTACGATTTTTAGGCCAATAAATAATAACAATTGTCCAATATTAATCATAAATTCACTATAACAGACGTCTCGGTAAAAATGTCCACGTCATCCACAAAAGCCAGGTGTTTGTGGCGCGGGTGGGTGTCTGCAGAGGAGGCACAACCTGAAATTGTCTTCTGTGCCCAGACCTGCTCGCTGAATCGGTCTCAAAAATCAATAAACCTGGTGAAGCAGACGCGTGAAGGTTTAGCCCACACAGCCTTGGCGCTCCGGATCAAATCAGAGCTTCCAGACTCCATCAATACGAGATGTGACTCATTATGCCCGTCCAAGAATCCTTGCTGCCCGCTGTTCTCGGAGTAAATTGAACAGAGTTCTGCTGTTGATCATTAACTCGTGCTCAGATGCTCCTGCTTTCACATCACACGGCACTAACACAATTTAAGCCTGTAAGGTTTGTATCTGTGGGTTTTTCTCCGTCTTCTTTTCCATACCTCGATGGAATGAGAAGAGCGTGTTCATGAATTCAGAATCTCCAGTTTTGTTTTATGTTTGTGTAAATATATTATCACAGTAAGGACCCATTTTGATCTCAGGTCAATATAGTCCATCTGGTTCCTTCATATTTCAAAGTATCAAAAAGCTTTCATACAGTATCATGAACCATGATTTCATACATAACTTACAGTGTAGCTTTACACAATGTTCATCACAGAAAAAGCCTTAAAAAAAGGCACAGTCCATAAAAGCAGTCCACGTGTATTAATCTAAAGCGATGCTAGCGTACTAAGGTACAGCAGTATTTTGTGCAACGTACTGACGTCAGCATACTCACAACAACCTCCTAATGTGTTGCAGATTTAATGTTGACCTTCTTCATTAACTGGACCAACATGCTATTATCTACTAATTATCTACAAAATCTCAGGGTCTCCAGAATACATTTGAACCTGAAGGAAGGACTCTACTGCGTTCCAAAGTGGTGGAACATATATATATATATTTAACAACACAATGAAAGATAGTAAACTATCTTGGGGTCCAAAAAGCCTTTAAGCCACCAGTTACAGATCAAGCTGGCGATAAGAGGGAGCAGCGGCAGCGGGGCGCTTGGCGTCCTGGTCGACCCCCTGCTGAGGACCTGGCAGACCGCGATGAGCGGCGGATATTTCAGCCTTCGAACGCTGTAAGCCTTTGCGTTAAGACGCTAACGCAACCTATTAACCTGGCAGAGTGTGTGAGGGTTAATGCTAGTGTTAATCCCTAAATGAGGCCGATATCAGTTACTTAGCAGAGAGTCTGCCCTTTGATGTGGCAGAGCTCAAGGTTAGAGTGGATCCAGTCTGTTGTATTGTTTCATTCGGTGATTCCGAAAAAAAAAGGTCTTGTAAAGACTACTGGCGGTCCTTGGTGTCTGAAGGAACCCCCCTCGCTCCTCTCCCCTCACCCGTCTCCTTTATATTTCTTCCAAAGGGAAGCAAATTCAATGGAGTGCAACTAAGCGGTCGGCAATCACAACCGAGTTATTGTGGTCGGTCCATGAATCCAGCTTCTTGGACAAAAGAAATCTGATTGACTGTCCGGCAAAGCCAATTACCTTTGTCTATTCCAGGCATTTCTAGCGCAAGAAATCTCATTGACACGCTATTATCCAGCAGTACAGATGCATACACTCACTGCTGGACACTGGAGTCCAGTGCATTTTTATTCATTACTGTCTATTTGTAGTTTCTTGTTATTTCAGAACTGAAATGAAAGCCATGCTTGATTTCCAATCTACATATTATAATAACAGACGGAAAAGTCTTCTCAAAGCATGAGATAGATGTTACTATATGTAATGGCTGGATTCCTGCAAACACCCATGATCCACAAAAAAATTAATTGCAAGGGCTGTCACACACACACACACACACACACACACACACACTTGACGTGCCGTGGTGTATTTCTGTCAGCGAAGCACACTATTACCACCCCAGAGCCCTACAAGCCTCAGACAAAGAGTTCCTTCAGTCTCCTGCATGTCCATCCAATAGTTTGCTGGCATTGATTCAACTTCATTATTACCTTCCCACGGCTTACAACTAGTGCTGCTCGCTGGCCAAGCAAACTGACAGGGGGAGAGTCTGAAATTGGCCCTCTCTGTTCTCTCTGACGGTTGAGACTAGATGGGAACAACTAAAAGGCGTTCGGACTGAGAGGGAAGAGGTTGCAAAGACAAACACCCAATGTTTTTAAATGCTTTGTCATTAAAATCAGCCATCAGCTGGTCATCTTTAGAAGACTTGAAATAGAGACATATTTAGCATAGAAACACAAGATTGGTATGTATCTTAACGACAAAAAACTCAATAACCTCATTTCCTAAACTTTAGCTTTAAGACAATCATAAAAAGGGGCCCTTGCCTTTGAAACATTGACTGCCTTGCTCATTTCAATAATCTGGAATTACCGGATTAAATATGAATATCCCAAAACCAAAGAGAAAATTGCCATTAGATGTCCTAAATTTCCACGATGCTGGAACAGTTTTCTGTTCACTTGTCCCATTTGAACCAAGGTGACAGCCACTATGGCTGAACACACAAGAAATGGAAAGTAGAATTGAAGATGTCTTGTCTCTTTGTCGTGTAACTTTGATGGAGGCTTTTATCTTGAATGTGCAGTTTTTCTGTGCAAACAACTTGTTTGTTTTTAAGCGCTTACGTTGAGCTGCGAGCTCATCCAGGTCTGTGTACCTTGCATAGCTTAAGGCTAACGTCCTCAGTTCATAATCAGTCCTACTCTCCCTGCACTGTTTACCCCGAGAGGTTACCCTCAATCACATCCGACCAGAACTACTGCTTAAAGATTGTACCTTAATATCCAGAGTATTAACAAAGTGTAGCATCGGATTTGCCATGTAAATATGTTGAGTGCATGTGCCTCCATTACCTTCAGTTTCTTAATAATCGCTCATCCAAAAAAGAATCACTCAGAATGTTTTATTTCACTCAATTAGCATTTGGGAGCCACTAAAGTCTGGCTGAGGCAAACATGCACACAGGTTTGCACAGCAACAGTCACCATCATCGAGCAGGGGGAGAGCCGGGGGGGATTAGGTAATCAGTTGTGATACTGCGCATCACAGAGGTGCCACAGAAATAGATCCACTGATGGAGAAGGCGGAGCGAGGGATGATGTCAGTTTGCCGGGGAGGCCGGAGCAGAGGGACAAAAAACACTCAGGAAGAAGAATCAGACAAGAACATGAGGAGGAACAACATGAAGCTAGTCGAACTTCAGCCTGGAATGCCATCTTTCATTAACTCAGACTTTTAGCGTCTGGCAGTCTGACTCAGAAGACATTTTACACACACGTTTGTTTGTCCAGGAAAAAGTGAGCATGCATGGGGGAGAGAGAGTCTCTCAGCCAGTCTTACGTCTTCTTCGAGGGCTCGTTACAAGACACGGCGGTTACGCTGCACCTCGTGAGTCAGTGTGCCATCATGGTACAACCTTTGGCCTCACCAGCCTTACACCGCTGGTCCAACTTGGTGTTGTAGCTGGTCGTGACTTAAGATGAGGTTGCATTTTTGTGTAAGTGTAGGATTTAATGGGATCATGATCCATACCAGGGCCAGGAGTTAAGATATCTTCTGTATGCTCAAATATAGAAAATTCCTTGTCTCACCTTAGTTATAACTGTTTTCCCGACTTCTGTGCATGTGAACAGTCAAGTGTTTGCATCTTTAATGCAGAAAGCCTAATCTTTATTTAATCACAAACTATTCAAAGTGCTTCCCTGACAGGGACATGTTGGGAGGGGTTTAGAGAAGAATACAGCTGAGTGGATGTTTGGTTGTCTGCATCGGGTTGCCAGGTTTGGGAGTCCAGAAGTGTATTGGTGCCCCACTGGCGGCTGAACGCTCTTTTGCAAACCCACAGTTTACATGTTGACAGAGAAGCTTTTCTGAACAGGAACGAAACTGACGGGAAAGAGCAAACAGAGCGGAGAGTCAGCGCGCACACACACACACACACACATGCACACACACACACATATATAACTAACGAACCCTCTCTCTTTGTCAAACATACACTACCTGGACATAAGTGCACATGCTCGGTTCCAGGATTAGGATCTGATGTCAGTCACACGCACACAACTTTACTGTCAGGCAAACTAAAGTGAAATAAATACACAACAATAACATCACCAAAACCAACGCATATTTTCAGTCTATTCAGGCACTAATACCAGCTTTTATTGATGGGGGGTTGTCTGTTTGTTCTCTCCACACTGGCGTCATTGTTTTTCTCTGTTTACTATAGTGTGTCGACGGGTAGGGGAGGTGGGTGTTACTTCAGTGTCTCTGGGTTTGTAGGGTCTGCTTTGGCATGGCAACAGCAAGCAAAAAAACACCTCAACTAGAATCTTAAAACACACTATCACGTAATATGTTCAATATTTCATCTGCCTTTATCGAGGTAAAGGCTTTTTCTTTAGCAGGCAACTGTGTGTGTGTGTGTGTGTGTGTGTCCTTGGGAGTGTGTGTGTGTGTGGAAGCTGGGAGGTGCATACCAGATTTAAACCCTGCGGTAAGTTTCCACATGTGCATGTGCATAAGGCCGTGCGATAATGCAATGTGATCATTTTACATCTCTGAATGGAATCGTGATAAAATAATAAATTAAATCAATCAAGTCTCTTACGGGTTATGCAAGCATGTAAACACAGTCAGTGTGAACACCGTTTTTTTTCATTTGACTTAAAAATTCGTTGTAGATAAAAATGAGAAAATACTCATTTATTGAAATGCTTTGCATTGAATTCTCACTATGCAAAAAAAATGGTCATAAATATTGGGCTTATATCAAGATAAAAGATGCCATATTGTCCAGCAGTGCACGTACAGAACATGCATTAACCACACCATGGAGATTAAGGCACACATGTATGGTCTCTCATCCTCTGGAACCCTGCCAATGAAACACAGAGGAAGTGCATTTCCTCAAATAATCACATCCATTCATTCGTTATCCGTAAGTGCTCATCCTACTCAAACGTTCATATATTTCCTGTAATACAGAAAATAAATTAATAATACTAATAAACATTTTATACTAAATATAGCAATGATCAAGTGCGATAGTTGGACTTGAGGAGACGAAAACACTGAACACAGCACCATGCCTACACATCAGCAAACAAAACACTAGCTCTTGTATCCTCTCTTAATACAAAATGTGATTGTAGAAAAAATTAAGCCATCAAGCTCAAAAAAGTTTCAATGAAATTGAAATTGAACTGTAAACAATATCTCCTTGTGAACAAATAACCGCGTTGCTCTGCGCCACGTAAGAGTCTTCAGTAGATCTTCAAATGACGGCTCCTGTTACTGAAAATAGGTCTGATAAACTCTCCAGGTGAATCTCAGATGAAAATTTTAATTTTAATTCAACAATATCACCCTGCTTTCATTCAAATGCAAATAGCCCTGAACTAGATTTGCATTTCTCAAATACAAACGGTAATAGCGTCAGTAAAAAGTAGCGTTCTTTGGTTGAAACAGAACAGGTTTTAGTTTCCCCTTTAAATCATGAGTCAACCTGTCCTTGTTCCCCTGAACTACACCCATTACACACGTGTCTGATGTGTGTGACTTGATGTGTGTGTGTGTGTGTGTGTGTGTGTGTGTGTGTGTGTGTGTGTGTGTGTGTGTGTGTGTGGTTCAGGGCAGGGAGGGGGGGGGGGGGGGGGGGGATGCTGTCATCTCGACACAGGATCACAGCATTCTCTCTGTCTCTCTCTCTGTCTCTACCGCTGCAGAAATCCTCCCATCTGTCACTCCTCATCAGTATAGAGCAGCTTGCTGCCCCCACCACCTCTCACACACACACACACACGCACACACACACACACACACACTACACTAATACTGACACAGCAAAGTAAACTGCAGTAGGCTACCGCTTGCCTGGACATTACTCGCTTTAATTGTATTCCTCTGATCATTTCTGGCCAGAGAAAGTTTTGTTTAGTTGCGCGTATCATGATTTTTATAGTCTAAATAAATAATAGTGCATACACTGAGTTCAGATATTTCCATAATGAGTTGGTGGTACCAAAACAGAGGTAAAATAAATGGCATAGGGTGGAAAACAACTCTAAATAAAGGCCGATGCTGCTCCATATTTGTTACATTGTAAATATTAGCAGGTATAGTTAAAGGTGACAGTAGGTTAGTCTGTCAGTCACACTGCTGCCTAGGGGCCCAAAAAAGTATTAATGCAACTTGAATGTCTCTGAAATGTACTATATTTGTGCATCTAATCATGTGGTAAATGTTTTTATGTAAGTTGATATCACACAATATAGACATAAACCATTATTAGTGTCTCAGAATCAAACTCATACCCTAACATCCACCTATCCACCAATTGTCCACAATTATAGTTCAGAGTCCAGGATGTGACTGATATAAAAGTGATCAAATAATGACCCCACTTCTCACTCAATTTATTCTCTCAGTATGAATGAGTTTATTGTCTAGATGACTAGTTTCAAGTCTTCTTCAATACAGCATGATGTTCATCTTATAGTCCATTTAGAGTCACACTCTAGGACTCTTAGGATGGGGCTACCTTGTGATGGACAGCGTCCTCTTCTCATACACAGTCCAGGATTAAGATTGGAATAGCTCTTTTTTCCCTTGTTCACGTCCCTTGCTCTCAATCCCAAGCTGTTCCTTTCGGTTTCGTGACCTGTTTGTTTATCCCCCTCTTTCCCCCAGGTCTGTCCTGCACCCCCGTCCTGCCGCCGCGTCGGGGTTCCTTCTACGTGGAGACCGGCACGGGCATGTCGATCGGCAGCGTGTTGGCCTTCTGGTGCAAGGAGGGATACCAGCTGGTCGGCAGCGACAAAATCTACTGCCATGTCAGGAACGGCAAACCGCAGTGGAGCAACTACCTGCCTGTCTGCGAAGGTCAGCGGCTTCATTTGGTCACAGCCCAGCACCGATTTTTCGGGGGGGCATTTGCTGATGAAATCAACTTTTTCAACTATAACTGCCCCACAGCGATCCCCAGACCGGAGGACCGCGGTCGGAGGGTGGCCGTGTTGGCTTCAGTGGTGAGTGGCATCGTCATCCTCGCCATGTCCCTGTCCTTCCTCATCTGCTGCCTGCAGGAACGGTCCAGTCGGTACCGGGCCAAGAAAGAGGGGCGGATCAGGTAGGGCCGCAGAGGGTACAGCCCTTTCCCCTACGTAGAGCCCCCCCCCCCCCCCCCCCCCCCCAGGTGCAAGAGCGCCACCTGAGCGGCTAAAGTCGTCTCCTCCTGCAGGCGCAGAGACAAGCGCTCGTCCCGTCGCAGCGAATGCTGGTTGGAGAGAGAAGAGGGCCAGTGGGAAGCCTTCCCTCCTCCCAAGATCTTCCATCTCTCCCAGAGGATGAACCCCCGCCTGGCTCCGGACAGCCCGCTCTACCTCACCGCGGGGCTGGGTGGATATGAGAACCGAGGATACCAGAGGTGAGCTGGAAAGCGTACTGGTGCTCTGCTTCGATCCCTCCGGGCATTCGTCAAGAGGACGCCACACTGTTGACCTGAAGTGCAGGAATGCTCCGCCCACTCTGTGTGCACAGGTGTGGGGCAATTAGTCTCCCTTGGGAGGGTGTCTCAATAACTGCTAGCAGCTTGTGTTCCGCATGTAGTTCTACATTTGACAGAAAGAATAAGGAAGGACAAACCACTGCGTGTATTTGACTATTTTTAAGGGGTTCAGTATATAAGAGGGATAAACATATCAGTGTTGCAGCATTTATGTCATTCAAAGTTAGTCAACCTTTTTCTTTCGTTGGACACAGGAGTCAGGAGAGTTTGCTGAAGGCCTCCCTGCCCGGACTCTACCGCTCCGAGTCTCAGCTTTACCCACACGTCGTCCTACAGAGGGTGCCGACTCCAACGGCACCATCCGCCCCTTCTGCTCCGTCCGCCCCGCTCTACCTCCACCTGCCCCCCTCGGCCCCATCGCCTGCCCACGCGACCGCCAGCGCTCAGCCCCACAGCATGGCGCAGTACCCCACGCCGACGTATCCGCCCCACCCGAACACACCGGTTCCTGCGTACCACCCGACACCAGCGCCCATCTACCCCAACCCCAACCCCACACCACAGCGGCCGTGGCAGTAGCCATTCCTTCAGAGCCGTTTGGAGAGACCCCTCCTCATCCCCGGATAGGGCAGCAAATGAAAAGCAAAACTGGAAATACAGCCAGCTTCGCGGTCCCTTCTTTTACTGCATGCTTGCTGAACTTCTCCTGCATTTTGGACTTAACAGGAACTGAAATAAACACTTGATGTTTCCTGTTCTTAATTATTGGTGAACTGCTGCTGCTGCTGCTGCAGCTTCCTCTGCACCCTTCAAGAGCAGCCTTTAGCCATCAGAAACGAGAAGAAAGCTTCAAGTAGCCGGCCCGAGAAGACAAAACTCTTTAAGGTGAGCAGTTCACAGGTGACATTTATAAAAGAGATGAAGGTTCTCAAAGGACTTTGACAATGGCCACCACTTTTTAGGCAGCTATAGGCAGAAAATGATCCCTATCGGTCTTCCTGAAGTCCTCCTCTCTAGACATTATATATATATATATATATATTAAACACCAGAATCTTAAACTAAATGTGAAGGAAAACGTTTTTTCGCTGTCTTTACTGCAGCAACTTATTGTGTCCCAGTATTTTTAGTTTTATTCCCTGGTGGATTTGGTAACATGGAGAGTATACAAGTGTACTTGGCTGAAAAGCCGAGCTGGGTTAAATAATGACTGAAAATACTTATCACAACTTGACTTAATTTAAGGCTTACAGGTAGGTTCAGATAATAAGATGAAAGACTAATTTAAATAAAACGTTGCATTAAGTTTGTCCTTGATGCAAGAGAAAAATAAAAATGCACAGCCATGTTTGAGCAGCAAGGTGGAGAAACGTCTGGGCCGTTTTGACTTTTGGACCTTTATCATCCCCGTGGTCTACTGTATATAAAATACATGCATTTTAATTATAAACTGTCTCGAAGCCCCTGTAATTGCTTTAGTCAGTTTACACTCTAGCTGTGAGCAGTCTTATTTTTTAACGAAGGACTAAAGTAGACACACTAACAAATCTGCACTTTACACTTTTTGAAGAGGGAATTTTGAAACCTGAAAACGAATTATTGTATACAATAATTATAATACTGCCATAAAAGCTGAATAAAGCTAAAAATTTGTTTAGTTGAACAGTTCAGTGGGTGTTTTTCTTTGTTTGCCTTTCTGACTAGAGAGGAAGAAATTTGGGAAATCAATGAAGACGACAGCAATAGAACGGATGTTCAGGCAAAGAGGGACCTCATTAGTCACTGTCTCAATATATAAAGGCCCTTAATTCCTTTTAAGCTGGCATCGGCAGCCACGTCTCATGTTTACACCTGAGAAATCGTTTTGTGTTCAACTATAACGGATGGAAAGTAGATGTAGTGGCAAATATACAATTAGATAAAGGATTGTGGCTTCCATGAAACTGATCACAAGTGAGATACAGACACGGAGTGGGACCGGTCTACAGCGTGCCCGACTCAGACTGGGCTCCAACACTCTGGATGTATAGTTCAAAAACAGACAGAACCTCAGTCATGCTCAATGCAAAGAAACACATTCCTCTTTGCACTGAGAGTGGAAAATCAACACTAAATCGCTGCTGATTTGTTTGTCCGCCCTAAAGTCGGGCACATGTGGGTTCTGTTGCAGGCGGGACGAGAGGAGAAAGAATTTTGTGCTTTGATTTGTTTGATTGCAACGCATATACTGTACATGACCTATAGATTTGACTTAAATTAATTCTTGAAGATCCCTTGGCTAACTACATCATGCACTTTTTAGGTGTAACACTGTATCAGAGACTGCCAGCATCTCCTTTTGACGAATTCAGACCAGAGGCTGGCCTTGATCCTTTTATCCACGGGAGACGTTGCAGGAAAGGGTGGCAGGAGTTTTAATTATCGCAAACATTTTTATTCTGACCGGGGTCGTGGCTAACGTCACACTGCTTGTGATGTTTCTGAGGGAGACGAAACCTAGCTGCTGTACACGGTTGTTAAAACTGGGTTCTCTGATATAAAAGATATGGGTGTGAATCTTGTTGCGATGGCTCTCGTCTACCCGTCTATAAAGTCTATGAACCTTATTTACAAATCAAAGAGTGGCACAAGTGTCAACAGAGCCCTGCCCCCCTGCTGCTGCACCGTATGTGCAACCACAGCCCAATCTACCTGAAAGCAGCAAGGTACTGAGCGGCCGGGTCAGCCGTGGTGTGGGCCATGACGCGCCGCTTCCGTCTTGCTACAGGTGAACTGTTGGCTGAGATTTCGGCATAGAAATTTTGTACCGATATCATACTTCAGGACAATATTGGTTTAAAAAAAAAAAAAAAAGATGAATGACAGAAAGCCACCTACTCAAAAGTGGAATTTAATAGTCTAAATTTAGACCATTGGACCATTTGTGAAAAATTGTTTTACACCTTTCAAGACCCTCCAGTCGTCATTACAACAATGACAACTTTCACATACATATATCAGACATTTCTTTTCATTGCAGGGCATGTTCAATATGCTGTTGTATTACAAATGGCTTTGATGGCAGCAGCAGCAGCAAAAAAAAAAAAAAATTGAATAATCAGATTTGCTTACAAAGCCAAAAGGAGGACACAACTGTTGATTTACAATGGATCCTTGTCAGACATGACCTCAAGGCAACACAATCACATTATGCTTTCAAGATTAGAGGAACCAGTGATAGAGCAAGAGTTTACAGGTAAACACTTGAAACGCAAAACCACAGATGACATTATCTTTAATTAGCTTGTAGTTCTCCATAAAGAGGGAAATGTAAAGATGTTTTAAGCCTTCCCCAGTTCCTTCTGGAAACAACATTAATAGAAAAAAATAGAACAAAATATGTCCCGTGAAACATGCAAGTCATCACTGGAAACCAAAGGTTTTGGCAGCTGTCAAAAGGTTTGAGGAGTTTCTCTAGCAGCACGCCACATGGAGGGGTGTCTAATGCTCCTCCCAACCTCGCGGGGCCGGCAGAGCGAATGGATTAAATCGCTCTGCTGCGGAAAGTCCGGGCGCTCTCAAGTACGACGTGTCGCGGCCTTTGGAACCAGTCCAGTGGTTTCAGCTGTGCTCAACGCTGGCTCAGTCGGCCTCAGAGCGACCGAGAGGACACTCGAGTCCTCGGTGAGAGCTCGAGAGTCTGTGCGTGCGCCTAGAAGGGCCAGTGCAAGTTCTCAAAGTCCCCCGTTTGACCCATGTTCACATCCGTCTCCAGCAAGCTCATAATGACCGCCATGGCTGCCTCGTCGCTGCTGAAGCTGCTCAGGCCTGGCACCACCATGCTGTCCAGGTCCACCTGGGTCGGCTCGCCTGGGCAACAGAGCAAAGGAAGGAAAGTGTTACCGTGATAGCGTTTTGAACGAGCTCGTTTTAGCGTTGCAAAAATGATCAAGGAATAAAGTTATTGTCTGGCTCACTTAATTGTATCACCTGCTGATTTAGGGCCTTCGCCCGTGAAAAGGGGTTAGGGGTCAGCGATGCAAATACTGCAGGAGTTTATAATAGAATAGAAAAGATACAACGTCTAAAGGCCTTTTGTAAAGTGGCTTCTTCACATGGGTGTAGACAGAAACGGGTAGTTCCTTTAGATTTGGGACAGTACCTGAGCTTTCAGAAGCTGCGCTGCTGGCGCCCGGTGGCGCCCTCGAGTCGGACAAGGACCGCGATGAGCGGCCTGCCGCCTCCTCTCTGCTGGACGCCTGCAACAAGCGACGTGACGTCAAAACACTGCACAGGGCACCATGTTTCACCGTCATTAAACTCAGAAAACAAGTTGCACACATTTCTGTGTAAATCTGGGTACGTCTGAAGGTGCGTTCGCACTAAAAGCGATGCAAGGTGAAAGCGAGTAGATTCCATGCAAAGTCAATACACAGATATAAATGGTTGCAGATGAAGGGGATTTTCAACGGGCGCCACGAATGACTCATTCGCCGTTTCGGCAGTTTTCAATTTGGGCCTTGAAGCTACTTCCACATGATGTGTCAGCATCACTACAGCACCCCACGTCAACTTGAATGTTCGAGCAACTAGGCTGATTTGCATATAAATAACACACAGCAGCAACATAGACTTTAACGTTCACTAAATATTTCCATAAAAACTCCATGGGCATTAGAATCAAACCTCCTGCCACTAAAACTCACAAAACAAGGAGAAAACACAAGACGTGGAATATGAAATGTAATTCGAAGGGTCTCAGAAAGTGGAATTAAATGGTTGAGTTAAAGTGTATGAACATTCTTCACTCAGAAGGTCACCATGAACCCCTGATCATTTCCAAATTTATAATAAATAAAAAGCTGGCGCTCTCCTCAACCAACATATAATTTTATACTAATAGGAGTTTGTGTGAACTTCGGAATATGTGGAATATATATTTCATTCTGATAGGACCATAGAATATATTCTGGATTCCCGTTTCTGTGCAGTCACAGTGAGCTTGGACATTCAAACTCTGATCTGATCATTGATGAGTCCATATGGACTTTTGGGCCACATTTGAAGCAATTCCCTGCAGGCTTTCCCAATACTCCTTCACGTGAACGGAGCTGACGGATGAACAACATGAAACAAAAAACCAATGCAATTCCCCCCTGAGAAAAGGTTCAGTTATGGTGAAGAGGACACTCACACTGTTGCTGGTTTGCGGGGAAACCAGCGGACATTTCTCTGCGGCGGGGCCAAATGGACTGGAAGCTCCGCTCGATGGGGAGGAGTTAACCCTGTTTCGGAGCAGGTGGGAACACAGCAGGAGATTTGAATATGTTTTTTAAGCCTTATTTAAATCCTATCCTTTACTTGATGTAGCACTGCATCTACTCATGTCAACACCTAAAAGCACGTCTTCCCCTCCCATCTCATAAATATATGCACACAATGCACCTGTAGGATTCGATGAGCTCATTTGCGATTTGGGTCCCTATGCCGCCTGCGTAGATCATTGTGCCCGCGGTGCTGGAAAGGCTGGGAATTATGGGTAACTGCTTTGTGTTCTCTGGGGAAAAAAGAAAATAGAATTCAAGGTTAAATTACACACAATGATAATTGGCCATGTGAATACCCGGCATGTATTTCTTACCCTGAAGTGCTTTTGAGTTGACGGCCTCCTCATCTATTGTGTGGCCAGGCCCCCTGCTGGCACAAAGAAGTATTTATGCCGCTGTTTGAGTCCACGGATAAACTGTATTTTAAAAGCTATGCTACAGCAACGTGATGAGAAGCACAATGTGTGCCTGCTTTTGGAAGATCAGTATTGGGAAAATAGCTCTCCTGTTCTACATGTATTTTTTTTCCAACTGCAAATCACTAGTCAAAGCTCTGATTGTCGCACTGTGAGACAGGTGACACACATATTCACGGATGAATCAATACTTACGAGACCACCCTGTTTGAAGACACGATAAACTCGACTTCTTTGGTCCACGGATTGGTGAAACTAACCCACTGACTTTGGAGGGAGACGTAGGAGCCGCACTTTGTTTTGAACTTGTAGCACTGCGTCTGGATCTTCTCTTTGCTTCGAAGAACTGCCGAGACATCCAACACCAGTGTTACAACAGAAGACAGTGAAGGCTTGCAATCTCTTGCCCTTTCCAAAGACAAAAAAAACATGCAGCCTTTTTCTGAAACAGACTTGTTTCTGGCATCCAAAAACAAGCCGTATTGAAATCAGATGAAGGGTTAAAGTCGCCCACTGCGTTTGCTTTCCATCACCTTGCCTGTGTTTCTCCGCGAGGTGCCGCAGGTCGTCCTGGTGGAAGTACTCGTAACACGACGTGCCAAGAACTTCCTGTGGGAGATAGCCGATGACCGTCGTGGCTCTGGGAAAGGACGAGAGGTTCAGTTAGTCGACCACAAAGATCGGAGGATGAGCGAAGGAGCCTCTCACTGTAACACTGAGCAGTCCCACGTGCGAATGACGCACTTCAACACATGGGAAGAGATTTTCGTGCGATGCCGTCGAGATGCATGACCCCTGAGGAAGTCGAACTAACCAAACCCGGAGGCCTCCTCGCCACAACAGTTCCATGACTCACGGTGGCCGAGTAGGTGGTCGCTTGTACTCACTGCTGTTCTACAAAAGTGAACTTTCCGTCGATGGCACAGCGGGTGACGAACTCAGAGGGCTTCATGTTGATGTCTTTGGAAGGCAGGTTGGGCACGTGGCCGAGGAGGCGGCACACGGTCACCAGGCAGGTCAGGTTTGAGGTTTCCTTCTCGACGTCCCCCTCAGAGTCCGGCTGGCTGCTCGGCCAACTCCGCATGTATCCAGTGCAGTGCAGGGTACAGTATTGGTAAGTGTCTGTGGACATAAATATAACACAATTTTGTTAAGATTTAATTACTGTATGCTAAGTTTAACATGCAATTAACTAAATAGTAGAGTTCAAATCTGTTTATTTTGAGGAAACATCAGGGCCCCGTTCCTCGTAGGTGGTCAATCAAGTCAATCAAATGCCCCACTAGGCAGCTCAAATGAATCCGATGATTGACGTCAGTCGGTTCCTCGTAGCCTGACCCGCGATCAAACTCTCGTTAATTTGAACCAGACATGAGGCACCAGGACAATCGCACGTGTGCGTCCTACGTCAAAAAAGGGGGAGGAGTCGATCGCTGAAACTATGAATGATTTCCTAACAGTACAAAGGCAAGTAAATTCAAAAGAAAAGCCTCTTTTTTTCTCCGCCGACGAGCAGGAGATGATAGTGAATGCATATGAGGAGTAGAAGACCATCACTGGAATATTTGAATGAATGAATTGTATGAATTGAACGTTTTTTCTGTGCCTGTGTGAGGGTTTCGCGACATGTGTATAGACTGTTAAGCCCTCTGAGGCCAATTTTGGGCTATAGAAAATAAAATGAATAATCTTGGTTAAAACTAACACCGCAAGGGCTAGACAAGAAGCATGCCGATGACCTGCGCATCGCCAACACTGTGCGAAAACGTACAGTATGAGAAACCGTGTGGGAGACAATGCCTGGCTGTGGCTGGAGAAGGTCTTGTTGTAAATAAATTATTGCTTGTCAGCGCTCGTATAGGAAGTCATTGTGATGTCGTAACAGATTTTTTTGATCTGAAAGAACTTTTGTAATCAAAAGGCATTGCTCTCCCAATAGAAATATTGCAGCACAGTTGCTGATAGGGGCCACTGTGTGGCACTAGACCTCGGGTTTCAGTCACCACAAATGTGCTGACAGCCTTGTACAATGTTGCTGGCTTCCTTTCTGCGAAGGACCACACGTTTGGTTTTCTTTTTGTGGAATCTACTCGGGAAAATAAATTCTCATTCGAACTGTGCCTGAAAGAGTTAATTAAGGGGAACTCAAAGCAGAATCACTGCTGCTGTGTGCATTAACGGCTCGGCTCAGTTTCTCTTCTCTCTTGGAGCTGAAAACCAACAACACAACCCCACCCTCTTCCCCGAGCATGACGACGTTGTGACATCATCAAACCCACCTTTCTTTTTCAGCATACAGGGGAGCAAGTGCTTGTCCTCCTGCTTCTCCTCCACCCGATTGTGCTTCATCCGGCAGAAGAAGGATCTCCGGGCCCCGGTGGACAAGTGGGGCGGCCTGACGGGGGCATCCACCTGGTCCCCAGCTGCACACACATACGGTGTTAGCTTTTCTCATGTGTCTTTTCCTCTGTCACATGGCGTTGGGACGTCATTCGTTTCCCAGACTGTGTAGCATCGTGTGGTCCCAGACTGACGCGGCGACAGACTTACTTGCGGCGTCGATGAGGCGTTGGCGAGGGCACTCCGAGGACGACAGCTGCTCCTTCACCTTGTTAATGTCTTTGGGGTGGATGAAATCGAACAGGCTCTGCCCAGTCAGCTCAAACTGTGAATGCAAATGGCATGCACCCATTCATACAACTCTCATATCTCGGTTTAATTGTTGTCGTCTGCTCCATGAGGGAGTTGCCGCAGTGCGTATCCAGTGGCGGTTTGGCTGCTAAAGCCCCGAGATCAGACGCCTGCAGACATGGTGTCGGGTTACTTCAGATGCTCTTCTATGCTTTTAATCTCCAGTCCTCCCCGCTGACCTGCAGTCTGTCTCATAGCTGGAAAATGTGGTCAGGAGAATGTAGAGCAGGTGCGGCCATCGGGTCAGGCTGCCACTCAAATGACTCCGCTGATGTTACGCACTCTACTTGGCCTCATTATACAAATTTAATTGAAATGCAAAAAAAAGCAATGCTACCTGGGGATTACAGCGAGAGGAGTGCGTGACGTGGTGCGACGTACCCGGTCAAAGTTGAGGATCTTGGAGACCGACTCGGAGATGAACAGGACTTTGGCCCGGTCACAACTTACAATTAAGAGGAAACCATCCGCAGCCTGTCGATAAACGGACACATCAATGCAAAGACAGAGGCATGCGATGATCACATGGGACTGAATCGCGGGTCACACTTGAGTACCTACCCTGAGCAGAAGGTGCCTGAGGTCATCTTGAGGCATGATCGAAGGCTCGTGGGTGGAGATAATAAAGGCGCTGCGCGTCCCGGCTTAACACAAAAAAGGCGGGGAAATAAAAGCTTTTAGATGAATCGGAACGGGGACGTCGCTGTCGTTTTGAAATAACCGGGTGGCTTCAGGGTTACCTCTGAGCCCTTTCAGGTGCAGCACGGCCTTCCGCAGGACGGTGAGCTTGTCGAGTTTCCGAGTGAGGGGCTGACAGGCGGGGATCATGGCGGCCAGCTCGTCGATGAGGTTGTTCATCTTATCCCTCCGCCGTTTCTCGATCTGCCGGTGAGGCTCCCTGCAGTCACAATTCAGGCGGACAATCATAAAGCAATTCTTTAAAAATCATTTTAGGCCGGTGAATAGAAACAGAACAGAATTACCTGAAGCATTTTATTTTGACTTGCAGATCGTCCTCATCAGATCTACAAGTAGAGGGATCAAACGTGTGATTGCGTGCCAGCATTCTCTCACAAGACATTGAGTAAACACCACCAAGAGGTAAGCGTGTACCTGCCGAGGTCGTCGTCCAATTGGGAGTCGACGCTGCGGCTGTAAGGTGCAACATTTTTGGTTGTTAGATGATAATAAGGATGCATGCATCGCACTGTCCATATCTACATGGCCGTGCTCTTACTGCACATGGGGGGTCTTACCTCTCCTCCGAATCTCCCTTCCGTTTCCTTGGCAGCTCGACAGCTTGCAGCGAGGAGGCCGCTTGTTTTGGCCCTCCCTCCTCTGCAACCAGATCTGAGACATGAATACAAGCGGCACAGGGACGTGAGGGACTGAGTGTGAACGCATCAGCATTGACGGCACGTCCACTGCCCTTTTAATAATTCACCATGAGTAAACAAGACTTGCACTGCCACTGGGGTTCGTTGGGTTCATTGGGTATATTAACAACTAAATTGAGACAGGAGTGAAGCGGATTCTTTTTCTCATTAAAAGCTTTCAGCATTACTTTTTGGACAAATGGACTTAATATGCATACATTTGTAAAGGATGTGTATATTCATATGCATTTGACCCACATACTACAACAGTCAATACAATAAAAAAATAATGAAGGTTGAATTATTAATAATATGAATCCAAAGTGTATGGAAGTACATGAAGGGGATAATTGAAATATATCCAAATACCACTGAAGACAGAACTGAAACTTTATTTGGAAACTATTTAAATTCATGTTTTAATCCTCATTCCAAGTATTACTCCACATCAAAATTAGTAAATTGAAAAAAAAAGGCACAAATTGGCCTCAAGTTGCTTGTATCATGATGCTTAGTAACAATATAATTGTTAGTATCATTGTTTAACAACAATCAGTGACTTATGATGCAAATGTGGGAGGCACTTTTTTTTTTTTCCAAAAGGCTGTTACCTTACTCACTCAGCCACGTTGAAAGCTTCAGAGGCTGGCACATAAATACACACACTTCCAGTTCATTGAAATTTGAGGAATTTTAGTCATTTGATTTTAGAGGTATGCTCAAAAAATGCATAACATACTAAAAAGCAATTGTGTTAAAATGACGCTTTTGTTTGTCTCGATTTAGTGACGTCATGCTTGCAGCGGTCATGTGCCTGCCAGAGACAATGCTAAGAGCACGACTGGAGGAATTTCTCCATTCAGTCTCTGGCCAAACCATATATGCATTATTTCTCACGCATCGACTATTCCACATGACTACACGTCACATGTGGGGGGGGGGGGGAGAAAACGAGAGGTCACAGTGACCCTTTCCACGCAGCACAAAAGGCCGCTTCTAAGGTCACCCGGTTCCCTGTCTCCGTACGGGTGAGGAGCAACAGCGGCTGCTTTGTGGCGGGCCAGCGACGACGAGAGGCCCGGCCTGCAGCGAGCCAGCGGGGGACCGAGCGGATCGCTGAAACACGGAAACGGACTGGAACAAAGTCGGCGTGAACGCGGGTGCCAGGGAACCTACAATGTGACCTACATGCTTTTTCTAAAGAGTGCACATGGCATTCCACATGGATGACTTATGGTGCTGGTAGTGGACAGCAGGATGAATTGAATTATAGACTTGAGGCACAGCCAGATGAAGGGCTGCTGGAAGGCCAGGGAACACAGTAGTCTGATTTGATGCAATCCAAACCAGTACAACGCTTATTCAGCAATAAAAAGTCAGATACCTAAATGTTATATAGATGCAAAAGAGGGCCGTAAAGGCCAAACAGTACAGTGAAAAGAAAACTAGCTAGCTTGCAGATCGCTTCTTGGCTTTGGACAGGGTACTACGACGGTATTATAAAGAAACAGAAATACAAAAAAACATTTTGCTGTGATGAGCTCAAATGTCTTGCATTGGAAAAACCTCCAACAAACCATGTGCTGCTGTGTTTCCTCCAACGAGTAGCAAAGTACTAACACATGATTGACAGAACGACAGCATCAATTAGTGTCTGTGCTAAACAGTCAGCTGGGTTTGAGGCTTCACTGCTCACATGCAAATAGCTATGCTTGTTGTTTTTTTTAAATAAAGATGAAAGTCCTGGTTTCAAAGTAAGTACAGCATTAAATATTTCAGAGGCAACAGCATTTTTATTTAATGAATTCATGAACTAAATAGGTTGGATATTTGTCATTCTTGGTCTTTAGGGGCAGACAGTGGATACCACCACTTAAACATCTCAACAACAACAAAAAAAGACAGCCAACAGAAAAGTGTACAGACATGTCGTATTAGCAGCATTAAGACAAGGAATTGTAACTGCTTACAGTTAAATAAAGCTTTTCAGACAAAGCTGGCAAGGCAAAAGGTGATTGTTGAGGAGATGATAATGGACTGATAAATCAGCACAAACGGTATCAGTTTCTAGGTATGTTTTTGAACCAATCTGGGATGGCTTTAACTATTTAGATGCTTCTAAAACATGTCAACAGGTCACTGTACTTTGTAAAATGAATTAATACAAAGTAATATATGAAAGAGATAAGTTGTTACTTTTACAAAGACCCCATTGCGGCTCAGAAAGGTGTCGGAATGTGTCAGCTTTTAGATGCCACAGCTTCAACATCCATCCAAAAAATGAAAAAGGTGCAAAGTGACAATAACAGTCATAACTACAAGGAGATACTAAATAATTAACATATGCACCACAAGGAGAAACTTTTACCACAGATAAAAAAACGATAATTCTACGATAAGTGTAGAATATAATCAAGTTCAATATTGCTAACCGTCTTCTGACCTCATGTTGGTGTGATCTTATTCATATAGTTACATTGTGAAAAAGCTCAGTCTGCTTATTTCCAAGAACCTTTTGTTAACTGCAGCAGGACCGTATTGGATTATAAACATGGACTATGAAGGTTATAGAGAAAATTGACTGGATAGTTAGTGACACATTTGGGTGACAAGTTAGGTTAAGTAATGTATTTCTTTATAAATTGTATTTCATCCATGCCATTTTACATGAAGAACCCAATTAAACATTTTGCAGGGACTTAAGTTAGACTATTCGTGTTGAATAAAATGCATATATGTTATCGTCCATCCATTTAGTACATTTGTGACGATCATTATAGTGGTACAATTATTTGAATAACCTGATCACGCCTCCTGCCGTGCAGCCACTAGCGCCCTCTGGCGCACAGAGGAGGCAGCGCTGCTCTACTGATCTACTGACCCAATTCTGACGGGCCGCGACAAAAACAACACGTTTAACCCGAAGGTTCGATGAAGGCGGGGCTCATAAAGATACTTTGCACGGTAGAGGGGTTATTATTATGTTCAAGACTTGAAATAAATACAGACATCGAGTCGATATTTGAGCGAAATCCTCGCCATTGGTCGCAGCCAGGCGGTTCAACGAGTTTTACCCCCTCGAGCAGTGACGACGGGCCATGGGGCAGGTTACCGGGTTTCTTCGTGCTCCCGGTGCTGCGGGTAGTCGCCGACACGTTGCGCAGTCAGCGCACTTACCCAGTTCGTCCAGGTGGTGCCCTTCAGAGCCGCTTCTGGCAGAAGTAACGTCGCGCTAACACTTCGCTTCGATGTCACGGAGTTCAGCGAAAGCAAAGTTCGCGCAAAAAGTAACGTTGCTCCCGTGAAGCAACGGCCCCATCAGTCGCATGAACGGCACCGGCGAGGAAGCACTTTCTAGTAGTGCCCTGCGCCGCTATTGTTTGTTTCATTTATCCAGTCCAGAAAGATGGGAGAGAAGCCACGAAGCCCACTGTTCGCGCCTGTCATTCGGGAACGCGCGACACGAGCCGCAATGCACGCGATTAGCACAACGACGCCGCCGTGTCCCAGGCGTCTCCCCGTCCCTGGGGACCTACCTGCCGACCTGTGCGCCGTCCCGTCAGCGCCTCCGGCGGACATGCCTACGGACTGGAGCCGGTGTGCCCGGTGAGGACCACAGAGCGCCGCATGCGGAGCCAGCAGCTGTAGTAGTAACCGAGGAGAGGGAGCCGGTTGTTGTGTGATTGAATTTCTCCTCACCCTCCTCCTCCCGTATTTTTTTTTCCACAAGAGGCGGGGCGGGGGGGGGTGGGGGGAGGACACCGTGAGGGTACGAGAACGGACCAGGGATCTTTCGCACTCCTTTGTCGCCTTTTTGCTTCGTGGAGGTTTACTCGACGCCGTTTTGCGAGGACAGCTTCTGTTCATTCATGTCGGCTGGTGTCGCGAGAGAGGAAAGAAAGGGAGAGAGGGGGGGGTCGTGGATAATGTGTTTTTCTCCCACGTGAAACGGACCGAATTTCTCTGCATGAAACTGGGGTGACATTTGTACAACTATGCAAGCTACTTTAGACGCGTATCGTTTCACGATGGACTACAGCGTATCTGTATTGTTGTAAGCGTTGTGCGGTTTCATTTAGCGTTAAGAAACATGTACAGATGGGGCGTGTGGTGCGCTGGGAGACACAAGGTTGGTGGCTCGAATCCCGGCTGCTCCATGTGCCATGTCGAAGTGTCCTTGAGCAAGACACCCAACCCTTAATTGCTCCCTCGGCCAAAATGTAATGCATGGGTTATAATGTAATGTAAGTCGCTTTGGATAAAAGCGTCAGCTAAATGACCTGTAATGCAACATATTATGGAACTGAAATGTACACAAAAAAAGAAAACGATCTACGGGTTTGTATTTCCTCAAACGGTCGTGAAGCATAACTCGCCATCAGAGGCTGATCTAAGAAGAGATGGTAAACTGTACTGTCCAACTCGTTTGTAACGCACGCGGTGCGCTGACAGTGCCGGTGAGCGACTCATTCTTCCGGTGATCTCGCGCCACCAGTCTGCTTCTCTGCACTCTTCCTTTCGCACAGACAAAGAGGCAAAGGGAAGGAGGTCTCACTCCGCCATTATTTCCTAGTATTTGACCAACACAATCAATCAACGCCGATATCGAAGAGTGGCGGGTGGCATGTTCCGATCTCAAAACGGCATGTAGCGGCTTTTACCGAGGTCAGGACTGACACCCCCATAGATCCGCCTCCTCATCCATGTGCAAATCCCATGTAAATGAGTACCTTTTTGCCTCAAGGACCTGTGTGGTGGATAAACACAACAAAATAACCGGCCCGACAGGGGGGTGGGGGCGGATCTGCTGTGCGCAGCGAGGAGCGGACAATTGTAAATGTAAAATTACACGTATTGCCCTCTATGGACCAGCTGCCACTGATAGTCACCATCGAGGGTTGCCATTAGGTGGAACATTCTTTTCAAGATTCAAGATTCGATTTTACATGCATACATTTGACATAGTCACACATTATGAGTTTGACTGGGTACATTAAAAACACCTATGGATGTGAAAAAATACTGAAATGGTTCAATGGCGTCACTATTTCCCCCAATTAAAATAAGTCAGAGGAAGTCTTCTTTGATGATACTGACGATCTTCGGCACTACCCTGCATAGTGTAATTCTTCGCACGCGACTTTACGTAAGACGGAAGGCTGCATGGGCCAACGGAACGCGTTGACCTATATGTTATAAAACCGGAGGGTCAGGTGGACATGGTTGGCTTAGCAACCCGTTGGAAGCCGTGTGCAGAGGCTACATGGCGTATCCGTGGGTTTTACCAACCCGGAAATGGTAAACGGTAAAGAGTCCAAGGGCATATTGCAAATGTTGGCAGCTTATGCAGGGGAAATTGAACCTATTGGATGCGATGGTAATGATATTATTGATATATAATGTCCTCTTACTCTAAATTAATCTATTTGCATCTTTCCCTTGAGGGCCCTGAAAAAATGGTTTGTTTTCATTTGGTTAAACGTTTAACCAACTAAATTAATCAAAATACGTTTATAAACCACTTGACCCCCCTCCCCCTCTGACATCACAGTTGTAGCTTGTGCATTCTCCTTTACAGCCCTTTCCCATTCAAAACAATACAGTGTATAAATAGGTCTTGTTGGTTTAAAGGGGGGGGGGGGTGGGTTGGAATGTAGGCCCAACTATACCTCATGGGTGTAGCTACTTATGTCCTGGGTCTTGGGCGTGTTGTCCTCCAGTGAGGTCGCTTTGTCAGTAAGCTGCGCCCACCCTGTCCTTACAGCTACACCTATCTGACTGATGTGGTGATTAATTTTTTTTAAAAAGCAATTGAACACGGGGCAACTTTGAATCGGACGAAAAGTGGGAAAAAGGTGCCGATGTGCAATCCTTCCACCCGGTCTGTTTTCGGTTTTGTTTTGACTGCGCCTGTATGGTATGAACTTGCTGACACTAGAGGGATTGTTATATTCAAGACAAAGGTGTGTAGGCTGGTTGGACCTCATACTCCACTCCAAGTCTGTCATGCACATATGCAGACAACATTTCAACGTCATGTTACTACAGCAGCAGAGTTACGTTTACATGTGTTCTGACATGCTTCCTTGCATTACACATCAAAATTATATTTGTGTGACAATAAACATCTAGAAATTGAAGGGATTAATACTAGGCAAAGTTTCCACTACAGCAGCATCCCTCCCCACGGAGAGCATTTCATCCTAAAATTATCAACTGACCTGGGCTAAAGGCTCTTGACATGTTCTTATGTTGACATGTAAAGCTATGAGCAAAGCACAGTGCCCACTGATACGACCCGGTGTGCATCAGCAGCTCCCCCTAGTGGCCTCAGCGGAGATCACAAACAAACTGTCCGCTTTAAAGACATAAACGCTGCATTCATTTGCTCTAACTCTGTATTTTAAATTTTTACTTACTGCTATTGAATGCTTATCCCAAACTTAATTTTGCTGTCGTATGTGTGTATATACACACATACGACAGCAAAATTAAGTATATACCTACATTTGTTGAATGTCACGTGATCACTGTATTTTGTTGCATCAGACTTGTTTTTCCTTTCTTGTTTAGTATCTGCCACATAATATGTTTTTACTCAGGTAAACTACTGCTTTAAATTGTGGATTTCATCTTTTCAAAAGCTTTCTCCGGGCCTCCACACTCCAATGTGTTAATATAACATGTGGTCTTAATTTGGTGAACCACAGAAAAATATCTAGACCATCTACCCCCCATATTCCCCAACAACAAAAACCCTGAAGACTTTAAGTGTTTAATTTATATTGTTTTAAGCATTTCATCAACATGAGAACTCATCAATGTGAATGAATATATTAATGAGCGTTTCCTCCGTCACTCCAGTTTCCTTCAAGTGTCTACAACAATATGTACACAGAGTTACACAAAATACCTCACGACACAGTCCTGTGGAATTATTTTTTTCTCTTTTAAAACTCTATTTGAGCGGAGAATACAAATAATTAGCGCAGTCCATGGACCACTTCCTTCTGAAACTGGACTCTGGATGTGAATCTAATCTTCTTTCATCCTTTGAGTTAACTGCCTATTTCTGAGAAGATAAATGCACCTTTCCCTGCTTTCAGAGTGACTTTTCTTAACATTAATCATGAAGTATGGGAGGCTGTTGTGATTAAAAAACACAAAGGGTGAGTTAAACAGCGAGTTTGGTCCGTCAGTAAATTAATTAACTGTAAAGGTGAAGCATTTCCTGAACTCCTCTCTACCTCGTGGAGAAATGAAGTCCCAATAATGTAGTTCCCTTCAGATAAAGTGCCACGGTGATGAATCTCAAATCATCTCCGCATGTTGATTCGGATGAATGCCAAATGCTGCATTTACCCTCACCTGTTTCATCTCTCATGCAGCCGCTTTCCAAAATAAACACAGAACACAGTGAACAGGGTCACGCGTCACCTCACAACAACAACAACAACAACAACTAAAAAGCAGAGCGTCTCCTTGGTGTGTCCTTCTCGTCTCCCTCCAACATGCTCGCCTGTCCCCAAACACTCGTTTGGCTGTGAAACAGGACGTTATGAATGCAGCGCTTGGGCGACCAGGGAACCTGCAGCTGCAGCCATCAGCAAAATCCCGCATCATGTAATCTGCACGGCTCAACTTTGATTTTTATTTGCATCAGAACTTTGTACTTTGATATTTACTGTGGTGGGGTAGAGGTGGACTACACAAAGATTATCTATCAACCAACTTGAAAAGTGATGCAGAAATAAGCCTAAATTTGCTTCTGCTGTTTTCAAACAAACAACGCAAGTCCTCATGGAGCTTTCAATTGTAACACGACTACCTGGTCAATCAGATATATAAAACAATATAAGGAGAGAGTACAGGTGTATTCAATTACACACTCTGCTCTAACTTATCGAACTGCAAGATCACTTACTTCCCCCATGGTTTCCTCAGAAGCAGCATTACAGTTAGATGTGGGATTCCTGTGATGGCTCCAGCTGTCCTTCCACTACAGTAAAGTCCTCAGTTTATGTCCCGTATGCATACTCCTAGCTTCATTTGCATTTTGACAGACATAGCAGATGTGTTAACTGAGGAACATCTGCCTTTGCTCATACTCATTTCCTTGACGGGCATAGCAATGGAAATGGCGAATTATTTCGTGTCCATGTTTAGCTCTTGTGGAATGGAGTTTTATTCTGAAAGGTAGTTTAACGTTGAGCGCGGTAAGCGGCAGCTACGTCGGAATCTGCGTTCAGATCAGCGACATGTGATGATCAGAGTTCTTTGGTTACTATTTTTAGCGCTTTGTCCAGTCACAACTCTGACTGATATGGTTTGTTTTGTAGAGGCCTGACATGAGCTTTTTAAGTGGGAGGGGTTAAACATAACATTAAACACAGCGAGAACCTTCAGTACACGTGTCAAAGATATACACAACACTTTTTTATTTCTATTCGATTTTTTAACAAACACTAAGTTGTGTTCTCCTTGAGGCATTGTTTAACTATTTAACCTCAACTCCCTTTGCTTCATCCCTCAGTTTAATCACCTGTATCGCTGCACAGGCGCACTGAACATGAGTGACACATCACGGCTTCCTTTGTGCTTCCTCACAAGTTGACTCAAAGCCTAGAATAGTTTCCTTGTCCTTTCACCTTTCCCTTCTTACAGCTTAAATATTTCTAAAAGTAATCGACAGCCTCGGATGAATCTGTGCTAACACGTTTGCTTGAATATTTATCTGCTATTTTCAAGGCACTTTGCATGTTTTGTCCATCCAAGGAGGAACAGATCGGCCCCCTGGCTCGTTGGAAATAAAATCAGGGGATGAATATCAACGACGGCAGCACAGAGCGGCACCAGCAAACTGCCCCCCCCCCCCCCCCCCCCCCCCACGAGACCAAGCACAGGGCAAACCGCTGTCATGCGTTTCCTGGCAACGAGTTGTGCCTCTGTGAGAAAAGCAGCCAGAGGAAGAGCTGTCCTAAGAGTCACCAGCGTGGGGATTAAAGGAGGGTTCCAGCATGATTGGAATTTTGAGTTTCATTTTAACGGTCACTTAAAAACAGCAATCCCTCTCCAGCCCACCCATTACAGTTAAAAATGATACTTCTATAACAATACAAATATTTACACTTAATTCCCTGCATCTTTTTTGTCTACAGATTGTCATATTTGAATTAAAAGCTAACATTAGCGACTACAGGCATTGCTAACATGTTGATGTTAACCTCGTTTCCCCATGTCCATTATCTTAGTTTTATTGCAATAGCTAATTAGTACGGCTGTTGTTAGCGTGAGAGAAATTTTTGGTGATAAAAAAATAATGTAAAAATGTTTTACACTTCATCTAACAGTAATTGCTACGCCACTAGCAGCGCTAACAAGCCTAGACCATTTTGAAACAAAGGCTGTAACCCTCTCGACATTCCTAATTATCCCAGAAGCCGTTGATGCTAACAGAGCTTCCATTGGGACCCACTTTCACTTTGCTAACTACCACCAAATTAAAAAAGGGACGATAGTTCACACTTAACGCTTTCAAAATGGATGCTACAATGCAAAGCCTGTGCCAAACCCCTTGGAATCATACTGGAACTTTCCTTCAATGTCCACTAAGTGGGTAGAACAAGTGAGAAGTGTACCTGATCTTCCCAACTCATCCCACAGTGTATGGAGCGGGACTTCAGTAGAAGGCATTTCGCCACCGGAGGAGAAACTGTCGCTGCGAATCAGTTCCCCCTCATTCCTCTCCAGACTGTACATGCAGATATGCTGACTTAGTGTCCTAGTTAGTGAGCTGGCCTGAGAGCTGTGGCTAAAGGCGGCGCGTGTATATGCGATATAAACAACCGAGGTAATGCGGTAACGCTCCTTCATGTCAGAGCGCCTGGCGTTCTTGCGGCGGCTGAGCAGAACTAAATGACTTGCGATGAGGGTTAAATTTACGCCGAGAGGCCCGACGGCGCAGCCTTCCGGCGCCAGTGGGGCTCGGCAGCCTGACCCTGTGTCCGTTAACGTCTCTTTCCTTTTTCCTTCTTCTCGCCACGCCTCAGGCCTTCCCTGCCTTTATGTATGAGGGGATGGTGCCTCGCTGAGTCAGACCCTCAAAGCGCTTGTACGTGTAGTTGAGGAACACCCAATCCTTCGACTTAAAGTCCGGCTCCGTCGCATTGGCTGTAGATGAACACAGGACAAGAGGAGGTGTTAATATTTCTGCCACTTGAAGGGCAGTGCAGCGTGTGAATAAGAAGGCCCCCTTAAAGCCGTTTGAGTGTACAGGGAGAAATCATTGTTGAGTATCGGCTTCAATCACCAATCATGGGCCTCAATCTTTCAGACAGAGAGGA
Organism: Pungitius pungitius; assembly: GCF_949316345.1. Lineage (NCBI taxonomy): Eukaryota > Metazoa > Chordata > Actinopteri > Perciformes > Gasterosteidae > Pungitius > Pungitius pungitius. The sequence goes on from NC_084901.1 coordinate 10,387,342, forward strand.
CATGCTCGTGTTTCCTGCTTTGGCTGCAGCGAGTGACGAACCTGGCTGAAGGATGTCCGATTCGGGGAAGTCGTCAAAGTTTGAGGTGTCGTCAATGCTCTTGATTTCGATGGAGATGGCTGCGGGACGCTCCCTGTGGGTGACAAGACACAGAAATAAGAGGCATTAAACTTGTGCTTTTGAGAAAAATAATGGTATCTTCCTTAAATTGCTTTGTCTTAATTGTCGGCTGATCTTCGAATCATGTTTCCATGCATTTTTATTTTTATTTCTGTGCTCATTGATGGACCGCTTGTTGATTGCAGAGATATGGCGCTGTCCACAGTACTGAACACAGTTTCTAAGCCTGCTAGCTTTTTGTGGTCAAAATTGGCTCAACAGAAGCAAGACCCAGTTGAAGATAAGAGGAGAGAGCAGATAAATATATGCACTAATCACGGGTCTTTATCACCCCCCTACAGCCAGATGTTGGTTTTTTATATTTAGACTGCCCTCACCACCACATGTCTGTCTAACAGGGGCTTCATGTACCTTATGTGCTCCCAGTCCACCGACTCAAAGAACTGATGACTCTTGATCTCCTCCACGCTCACAGCTCCAACCCTGTTCTCGGGATCAGTGCAATACCTGGAACACAAACACAGCATTGATTATATAACCACACAGAAACCTTCATGCAGTAGTAGGACAGTCATTCACTGCCCGCTCAAAATGAAAAAACATCTTTCCATACTTTAATATCATGTCTTTGGCCCTCTCTGAGATGGGGACTTCGGGTGGGAAGACAAGGGTCTCCTTCCAGTTCATCACCTTCCTGTACGTCTCCTGTGGCGTCTCAGAGCAGAAGGGCGGGTAACCTGAACACAGCCAACAACCATTGAAACGTACGCCAATACAACCTGCAGGAGTCCACTGATGACTCATGTTAAGTCATGTGTCAAACTGCCATGCAGCATTTAAAATGGCAAACAATTTATCGTAATTGTTCTGTGCACTGTCACCAGCAGTTTCCATTAATGCCCTCTACAGAGCAACCAGACTGTTAAAAACAGTTATTGTACTACAAATGACCTGCTGGTCTACCACTGCCTCAATCGGTCAGTTTCTTTTTGTTATGCGTGACTTTGGTAAATCTGAACCAACTAACCCTTTAAATTACAAAAGTCAATTCATGAAACTAACTAATGGAGGCAGCAACTTCTGTGTTCTGCCAGGTAACACTGCCTTTGAAAAAAGCGCAGTAATGGCTTCAGGTCAGTAAGGTGGTGAAAATATTCTAAACATAGGTAACGTTTTTGTCGCCTTCTCCAACCATCTACTGTTGGCAGTGCTCTGACTATGGAGAAGTACCTCAAACATGATGCAACCGCACTTCAAATCAAATCAAAAAATCAAACTATCCCTTTGAGACATGTTTCAGATATTTAAAAAATCTAATTCAAACAATTATGCCAAAAATCTGTGATTTCCTTCTCTAGATTCGTCTGATTTCCTTCTTTGTGTTAGTCTTCATACGGCCAAACGCATGCTTACCTATGAGCATTTCATACATGATGACCCCCAGAGACCACCAGTCACACAGTTTGTTGTATCCCGTCTGCAAGAAGACTTCAGGAGCAATGTAGTCCGGGGTTCCCACAGTAGAATACGCCTGAAAGTCACAGATTCTGGGTTGGAAATACATTTACTCAAAATATTCCAATTTGACTGGTGAAACAGACCTTTCCAACAGGTTCCATTCAGGTTGATGATTTACATCAAGTTAAGAGAAAGCTACTTTAATTTTCCTTTTCTTCTTCTGCCAGTATAAGCACAATACTTAAAGGGATTCATAAGAACTTATATTCAGCAAAATGAATTACCAGCTGTCTCCGGTTCTTCTTCCAGGTTTCTGCTTTCCTCTTGGAGTTCATGTTTTGAAAGGCTGTCGGAGGGCGAGAGTAAAGAAAGGTAAAGTGAGTGATCCCGTAAACAAGTGTAGGACTTCTGCGGAAGACCAACGCTGTGTCTCAGAGAAAATGCGATGGAAGTTACCACTTAATAACAGCGCACACAGTAGTCGGACAAATGAGGGGTGGGGGTAGTACAGTGGGTTCAGCTGACCGGGGGAGGGGGGGGGGCACCAGAGTGCCACACAGACTTATTCGTGCCATATTAATGTCAGTGTGGAACTGCCGTGCGTGAAAAAATAACAACAAAAACAAATGATAATTTTCTTTCATTACTTTGTTATAATGGTAGGGGAAACACTGCATCTAGTTTCATCAATGTTCTTATTATTTGTGAACTCACAGAAATCGCTGGGCGGGTTGTGCGTCAGGTTCCGGTAGAATTCTGTGCGATGAGCCTTCTTCAGTCCTGTACAAAGGCCAAAATCTGACAGCTTCACGTGTCCCTGAGAGCAAACGCACGATGGAGTAAGTCGTCAGTTAGCACCGTGTGCTTTCACCCCCGCCCCGTCAAGCGCGGGCGTGGCCGTCCCCGAGGCTCACCCTGGAGTCCAGTAGCAGGTTGTCTGGTTTGATGTCTCTGTGGATGAAGCCCAGCTGGTGGATGGAGTCGATGGCCAGGACCGTCTCGGCGATGTAGAACTGGGTGGCCTCTTCGGACAGAGTGTCCTTCTTCATCAGCAGGGTCATCATGTCGCCTGGCAACAACAGGTTTGTCATTTCGGCTCACGCCACAGCGATTCCATGGTTCTATAAACCTTGGTTTAAAAACACACCCAACATACTAATGACCTTGAACGATAACAAATGGAACCGCACACACCTCCAGGCAGGAACTCCATGATGAGGTAAAGGTTCCTCTTGTCCTGAAAGCTGTAGAACATCTTGACCACCCAGGCGCCGTCCGCCTCCACCAGAATATCCCTCTCTGCCCGGATATGGGCAACCTGCAGGGAGACAAAGGGCAGCGTGAGACGCAGACGACACAAGAGCATGAACGCAGTTTCCGCAGCTTCATCGTTCTGCAGAACCGCAGCCGACCTGTTCCTTCTCCAGCATGTCGGCCTTCCGCAGGATCTTCATGGCGTAGATGTGCCCCGTGTCTTTCTTCTGCACCAAACGGACCTGAGGGAGGCGACACCACAGTTGAGTTCATGAGGAAAGCCGATGGGATTAGCTGTGATAAGAAGACAACAATTGTCCTTTTATCTCTACTAAGAGTCACGCCATGGTTTTCTAGGGCTGTGCGTTATACCAGTTCCAAATTTCCTCACGTTATGAATGTACCGTCATACCAGTGCCTAAGCGCAACAACTGTTGTCGCTCTTTGGCAGGCAGATAAATATTGTAGAGAACACATTTCCATGGATGTGTTTTAAGCCACTATAGGGCGGATGGGGGGAACAAGTTCAGACGCGTGTTCTGCCACAAATAAATGACTTTCCAGCCTGCTGAGTGGCTTCGAGTCATCTTTAATGTGTGCTCCGCATACAATTTCCAATCTCCATTTCCTTGATGCATTACATGGTTTGGTTACAGGAGACACACATTATAAGACGCCACCTCAAGGCACTAAATGCGACACGGTCAAAAACTGTTTGCTTCCCATCAACACCTGTGCTCATTAGCAGTCACCCACTTAAATGCATTTTCATGTTACTGTGCCATCCTGTGGTCAAATGCAAGAACTGGACATCCCAATTCACCCAGTGTTTCCCTCAAAATAAACTAAAAGCCCCAAGACCTGCATTATGGCTCCAACAAATATTCACCGCTCAAGAATGATTGATAACCCACAAACAACTCTCTTCAGCAGGCTAAAAAAACACAACACAACTGTTTGTGACACAAACAATTTATAAAATTAATAATTGTACATTTATAAAATGACACCGCCGAACGGCATGCTGGGTACAGCTCGCCCGCTTATACAACAAGAAGCTCCGTTGCCACACTAAAACACGGAAACGAGTGATGCAGGAGGAACAACGAGACCAGAGATGCACCAACACAACATGATCCCAAGAGAGGAGCTGCGTCTGTTTGATGGTATTTGGTTTTAAAAATTGCAACGTTGGTTGAGCCACTGGTATTTGTCCTGCTGTTTGCTCCTTTTTGGCATCAATAAATTCATTTATTTACTCTGGGAAAAAAATGCCATGATATACCGTGAAACCGCCAGAATCATACAAAATACAGGTATATGATTTTTTGGCCATAGCGCCCAGCCCTATGCTTTTCCTCCACTGTACCTCTCCAAAAGCCCCCCGTCCAATAACTTTAAGGGACTCAAAGTCATCCAAGCCAAGTCGCGTCCGCTTCAGTCGCAAGAACTCGGTCTCCTTGCGGGCATGCTGTGAGCGCCGCATGACTTTCTGCCAAACACAGAAGGACAGACAAGAAGTCAATGGAGGAAGTCGTGGGAAAGATTTAAAAAATGTGTTTGTGCTACTGAAAGGAGACGACAAAGCGAACGGTACCTCGTCATCTGGCAGGCCCTCCTCGTCCATGGCCTTCTCCAGCTTCTTCTGCCTGAGAACGATACGATATCACAGACACAATGAACAGCTGTTTGGCCCATTATGCGACCTTATGCATATGCTTTAAACGGCTCCATTAACACGCAAAGAGTGACTGAGGGGACCGGCTTATGCACTGTGGAAAGGTTGTCCCGGTAATAATACCAGTAGGACGGCCAGGTGGTTTTGAATGTTGAGATATATCAACAACTGCAATAGGGCGCATACGTTTCCTGCATAGAAAATTCCAATTTGGAAGTCCGATTTCATGCCGCCTCCAGCTGCTTCCTCTCAAGGTGTGTGCCGTTTGTAACGGTACGCCAACAGGGTGGATGCAGAGGGATGTTGCTGACGTCTTTGTAGTCCTGCCTCACGGTTGTCGGCAAGTTTCAGTCCATCAACGTCTCTCCAAAATGTTGGAGTGTTTGTGCGGAATGTCTCTGTGACCTTTGACCAGCAACATTTAATCACTTGAGTCCAGGTGGGCGTGTTACCTCATCTCGCGCTCCTCATGCTGGGTGAGCAGGGTGCTGTAGAAGTTCTCCAGCGTCAGCTTGGCCACGGTCACCCTCTCTCGGGTGTGGTTGCTCATGGGAAGGGTGGCAGCGGTCTCTCCCGTCATGGCCACACTCTCCTGTGAGACGATAGCAAAGCAATTCAGTCTCTCACTCCCCCTTCAGAGGGGAGTTTTACCTGGAGGACTGAGACAAACCCAACTATCATGTGCCCACGATGCATCGTTTCAGCATCAACGTTGTGACTTACCATTGCGCTAAAGTCGTATTGTGGGACGGGCAATGGCAAGTAAAGCAGATTAACTTAAACCAGTAATGCATCTGCAACTTCTATTTTGCTGCTTGATAGAAAAGGAGAACTTGAACCATGACGAATCTACAAGAGAAGTATGTCTGATAGAACATGATTTGGGTTCTAGGTGAGTGGTAGCAACCTCTCCATGAACCGCTGAGCAACAATCACAATCAATTTATCAAACAACCCAAGCACGCCTGAATGGGAAAACAACACGATGCCGCGAAAGGTTGTAAGGAAATATTTGGAGTAAAGAAGGGCTGACGTCATGGTAATAAACAACTTCATTACCTCCTCCGGAAGAAGAGCACCAGTAGTCAAAGCTTTCAAGTAAAAGTCTTTTGCAATTTTATTTTTCCAAAAAGAACTATTCAAATCACCTTGTGAAGACTCCTGTATTTATTATTATTATGGTATGTAATGCATGTTGCAAGAAGAAATCCAAGCTGCAAACGCAAAGATATTTTGATTTATTACATTGTGTGTCAAGCTTTGAAAATGCTAAATCCCATAATTCCCATAATTCAATTCTATAGCATCTTTCGCTCCACCTTCCACTCCAAGCAAAATACCTATGAACTTTTTTTGCAGGCTGAGCACTACTATTTATCTATAATGGATTAACAAATCATAATGCGAGCCAGCGGTTGAGTGCGCTTTTAAATATATTAAACTCATTTAGACTTTCATAATCTAGATAGTATCTATCCAACACTACAGGGTAACCAAGTCTGTTCCTTTTTTAAATGTCAATGAGAACAGCTCCAGAGCCAAATCCTGACAGGAGTCAGATCCCTGGTACTAAAATATTCTTGTGACCCCCACAAGGACAGGGAATCATGTGCTGCTGGGTGGCTTGCAGCCCGCTGGGTTGCATTCCAGGAACAAATCAGTGACCTCCCTCAATGTGCCTTCCTCTGCATCTTTACTAAGCTCTGATAAGATCAAACTGACCAAGAACGATTCTGGGTCACCTGAGGAGGACCGGCAGTCTTTCTCGTTCATATAGGAACAGCACTTATGTTCTTATTCATGCAAACTACTTTCTCTAAAAAGGTACATATTGACATCTGTGATTTAGAGTGCAGTGTGGGTGGAATTAAAACAAAGGTAAAATAAATTAAAAAGAGGAACATAGAGGGTAAGTTTCATTTTCTGACCTCAGCACGAGCAGATCATGCGGGAAACGGGCCGAGGGCAACAGTGTGCGCATCAGAACGCCATCAGACACAACACACTTGATAAGATCCCGCTGATATCAGAGACAGGAGCCACGTTTCATCTGTGGTCCCCGGGCCGCGACAAGATGCTTCCTGACTTGTGAGAACCTCTCTGAATCATCGCTGCAAACTGCCGGGATTGGGAAGTTTTTTTTTTAGGGGACAGAACCGAGCCTCTGTTGAGTTACTGAGGTCTGTGCAGATGAGCACAACATTTCAAGAAGCTCAACGTAAGAAGGGATTCACGCCACTGATAACCACCGGTAAACCCATTAAGCGCTGCGCAGTGCCACAGTTGATAGAAGGACTGGTGATATTTCTGGTCAATGAGAAGAGTAACGTTTCAGAGATGACATTGACGACAGTATTGCGAGGTGCGTTTTCTCAGCCCGGGTCAGAAATAGTAAATCCATACGCTTTGAGGATAAACGGTGCCATACAGAAAGTTTTCTTATGACTCTATGTTTGTATTCTTAATCACACTTTAATCAAAAGTGAAAAAGTGGTTTTATTTCCCACCTGAGGAGAATTCAATAGTGACTCTCTTTTTTTGTTCCGTTGTGATCACCAGCAAATTATGAGGGAAATATCCTCATAGTCTCTTCAGGGGCTTTATGCTCCACTATATTCACCATAGACTGTTATTTGCAAATATTGATGATTAAAGCTTTCAAATCCTATTTAATCACAAAATGCTTTGAATGATCTGTGCAGATCTGAGGACAGTTAAAGGGGATCAGCTGTTACTTGCCAAGAAAAAAAAGAAAAAACTTGCAAAGCCATTGACTCAAAGCTTTAACTCGGGAAACAAAAAATGTGTATTATTATTATTATGTCATAACTTATTTTAGATCATATAGGAGCAACGTGAATATTGAAAATGGGAGTCACGCCCCTTTCGCGTTCACACTTGCTGGCTTGGGTGCGTTTTGTGCTCATTTCCACACCGACGTGGACAAAACCAGGTCCTTTAACTCAGTCTGAGGTGGAATCGGTTTGGCCTGAAGTTCTCCAGATCCACCCGCCCACTAAACAAACACGGTGACACCGCTCAGGCACTTATAAGGAAGCCACTACATCAGCAAGGCCACTATTTGGAGACTAAAGCATGCAGCCCGACACAGTCCTCATCTGTCAGGCCAAAACTAGAAACGACAAATATAAGGAACGCACCAAATTGGGTTCAAGGCTCAGATGTGTGTGTGTGTGCGTGTGTTCTCTCTCACGCGCGCGTGCGCGCTCACACACGCGCACACACGCGCACACACACACACACTTTCCTACAAGTACTGTAAGTGACTGGACAGGAAACCCTTTTCCATCCTGAATGAAAGGACTCAGTCATGACGCCAGTGCAAGGAATGGGACGCTCACACTCACACACACTCTCGAACACGCACGCGCCTGTGACAAAAATAACATATTGTTAACACATTTTTCTCGGGCTTAACGGACACTTTTGTTTTGCCGTAACGTTGTTTTGTTGGGAACGCGATGGGGTGTATTGATTATATAGTAGTAACACACATATATACGCATCATATACTGTAGATCCTTATAGTGTGTGTTTATCCGGTAGTAATATGCTACAAAATGTCAGGTGAAAGCCAAATTAATGATTACTGTCAATTATATTGACAGGTGTGTTTGGTTGATGTTATTTATAAACATTAACATTACTGGAAATGTATAACATACTTATATATAGTTTGAATGCGTTTCCACGCAATGAGCAGAATGCCAGAGAAGACGCGTGCACCTGCGTGGCATTAAACCAGCTAACTTACCACACGTCAACCTTTCACAACTCACCTAAATTTAAACTTTTGGTGCCAACCCGTCGAGACTTATACCGGCCATCACTGTTACCTGGGACACGGTGACGGTTTTTAAAATATATATAACAATGTTTAAATAAATATCGGGTTACTTCCTACCGACGTGTGTGGTGCTAACGCTAGCGGGCTAACGGTTCGCTGTGTTCTTTACCCTGTCTGGCAGCTTCCGTGACAAATCCAACGGCATTCAAACATAATAAATAAAATGTCACTTACCTCCGTGTCCTGCTCCAGATTAAATGATTGGCTTGCCGCCACCACACGCTATAAAAGAATTACAGTGTGAATGTTCTGCCTAATATTTAGGCAGCGCACGGCTGGAGGCTCCAGATATAGACCACCCTTCAGAGGAACTTAACAGGCTGCACAGTAAACAGCGCCGACATCAACGCCAAATCATAACAAAGGTGCAATGACGGGGACCGAATGCTAACCGGCAATCATTTTAAATGTTTCTCTTTTTTCACAATTGTTGTCCCCGATCGTGAATTTCAGCGCTTCAGTCGCCTTTATCGCTAATAAAAATATATGAAATAAGAAGAGGGGCTTCCTAGGACCGTCGGACCTATCTGACGCTTGGACCGCGTAATGGCGCAGCATTTGATCGACGACGGCGAGAACCAATCAGCGATGAAGAAAAGGAGCCGTGGTTTTCACTGGCCAATCGCATATGCAATATTCATAAGAACGATGCGATTTTCCGCCAATGAGAAGGTCTGAAACGCTCCGCGAGCTGCACAGGACGCAGGTTAATTTGGCTAGCAAGCATCTGCAGCCATGAAAGACTGGAATGTGGCTACAGTAGCTATACGCGTTTACACATCACTTTATTGGTTATGCTCAATGAAAACCATTTAAAAAATAACTCATATTATTTGCATTTTGGAATCACGTGACACAAGTAACACAAGTAATTCATTAAATAATAGCAAATGCCATGTCAAGAGATTTAAGGTCATTAAAAGGTCACATTGTGATGAGCCTACACATTGCTACTTATAAATTGCAATAGTTAACTAAGAGATGTTTAACAGGAGAAAACACATATAAAGAAATGATTAACAGTATAAGTTAACTAGCCTAGAAGATTTCAAGAAGACTGCACTTTGTTTGGCCGAGAAATGAGTAAAAGACTTCCTTGATACAACTAGAAAATGCATATAAGGTTTTCACATGTCAATGCTGAAATATAGAAATTCCAGAGGAAACCGGCTTGATTGCTCTAATCCTTACCCTCACCCTAATGTTTGATTCCCTATTAATCAACAGGACAAAGAGGTGTGTTCAGTTAATCAAAAGTAAACTAAATACAGCAGAATAAAATCACAAACAACAAACTTGTGTTGACATGAAAAGCAGTTCAGGCTGTGGATGTCCTTATTTGGACGTGTCCAGTGTTTTTACTGGAAGAGCAGTGATGTTGACATGCACCGATGTGGGTGTGCCCTGCTAACACGTCTGGGTGTGGTGTCCAACATGCCTGTTTATGTACTCCTCACATCAATGGTGCCCACTGAGCTGTAACACACCACCTATATTTAGATTCGGTGAATAAACTCTGTGCCGTGAAGCCTGGACTAAGACCAGAGAGAGACTTTTTTTATTTGAGGGAAATTAAGGACGCACCCCACACCAAAACACTGATGTATTAAAATATTATTTTAGCTGGATTTTCTTTATTAACAGTTCACCAACCATGTTTCTTTCATCAAATGAGACTTCTTAAGAGTTAACACACATTTATTGAATTTAAAGGAATTACGTAAATAAACAGTTAATTAGACATTAGTATGTATTTTGCTGTTCTATAGATTACTCTGGGACCACTCGGGTACTCTCATACTGCTTGAGCTGTAAAAAACTGCATCTTGAAAAATGATATTTTTTGTACCATTGAGATGTCGTTAAAGAATGGTTTCAAAGGATCTAGATATTAAAATAACATGATACAATTTAATTGGTAGGGTTTCCAGAAGAAAACCCTAAAATGATTTATTTCCACCCAGAATTTTCACTATGGAGTACTAAATTGGTCACTGTTCCCATATCTATGTCATATATATCAGCAGCTCTCTTCCAAAAGTTATCCCTCAACAGACTGTCTTCCAAAGTTATTTTAGAATCTTACTCATGAAGTCATCTCAAAAGACAACACAAAGCTTAGTTCTTACAAATGTATTTGACATTTTTTGAGGAAGTTGTAGTTGTGTATTTAAGAACCGCAGAAGTGTTCAAATAGTGAAAATGAGATAATTTCAATAACGCACAATTAATCATAGTATTATGTAGACTTCAAACTTTGTGCAATGCCATGATTTAAGAACCACCTTCACAATAAATATCCTTTGTGTAGCAGAGCTAGAAACACTTCCTTCACCTGAATCACAAAACAAATGTTTAGAGGTTTGTGTGTCATAGACACAAACCTTGAACACATTTTATCTGTGTATCAAACTTTATTTAAAAAAGAAAACAAAATGCGTCAGAGTTACAGTGAGCAGAGCAAGTTTGTCAAATGGTCTAAAGCTTGTCTAGAGCTTTTTCACTGGATACACCAAAACAAGAATTTTAAATCAATTCATTCATAAATATCTACAAAAAAAAAAAAACAGACTTGATCAACATTAAATAAAAGGCATGGTGACAAATCACACATTCAGACCAATGTTGTGGAGACAAACGATATCTCAGCATGTGAACACAAAGGTCCTTTTTGAAAAAAAAGGGTGCGTCTGTGAAGACCCACCTTTACCATTTGAATTAGCGTTGCTAAGCAACCAAATGACATTTCATTTGCATTTCCCCTACAGACATGCTCGGACTGTTTTGAGGCCAGCAGCGGATGTCTGAGGGTAAAAATGAAGAGTCAACGAATTGAGAATTGTCCAGGACTTCACTGTGTTCGCCGCGGGTCAGGATTCGGCCGGCGAGGGCTGGCTTGGCGCTCCGTTGCGTGTGCGGAGCTGAGACTGGGCGATGTCAGCCAGGGCGCTCTGGATCTTCTCCAGCAGCACGTCACCACGATAAACCACCTCCTCCAGGCGAGCTGCTGCGTCGTGGTTCTCCTCCTCCAGCTGACGCAGACTGGCCGCCTGTCGCAAGGGAACACGTCATTTAAAGTGATCGGGATATCTTGTACATCAACTGATGGCGGAATTTTTTTTTTATACATTTGTAAAAAGACCCAAGTAAAGCAAATTATACAAACTATGGTAAACAAGAGAATGTCTCATGCTGTTTCACTGATCAATGGTGGGAGGTTGGTTTGTCAATTCCTAATTGATGGACCACTGACTGATTGCCCAGGATGGAAAACGCATTAGTTTTCAGACAACAAAATATAAAAAATAAAGTGATACCATATATTTAAGCTATTGAAGAGCAGCTTTAAGGTACTCCTACTTTGCTTTCTTACTGGATGACTTGTTAAGTGTCCAAACAATGTGTCACCTATCACAACTGTATAAATATAGACTCACTGTTCAGTTATTTCCAGCACTCTGGATGTGAGCAACTCTAATGAAGCACCTTTCAAGGCAATACAAGGGAATGTTATTTTCTACTTTTTAGCCTTTTATTGTTTGAATGAAATTCACTGTGACTTTTTAAAATCTCCCTCTGGGGGGTGAATTCAAATGTTCTATCTTTATGCTGGAAAAAGTTTCAAACATTGTGTGCTTCAAGAGTGACATGGGGCCATCCATGGGAAGTTGAGGACCTAGAAAGAATGCATTAATGAGGTCATCATTGTATAAACTGATTCTTCAAATGGAACATCACTTGGTCTCAGTATTTCAGCTGTTGAAGATAAACTGAAAATGACTCTGGTAAAATATATATATATAGGGTTTCCAAAATACATTATATGTGGTGGTGGCTACCCTAATAGTCATTCCAGATATGTAGTGGCTAGTTGCTCACATCACCTGCATTCAGATTAACCTGCAAGAATCATTGGTTTCATCCAATATGACCTTGCATCTTTAGGACATGAATTAACAGTCAAAGCATAAACGTTCTCTTTTTCTCACTTTAGGACAACATAAAATGCCAAAAAAAGAACAAAAAATAAAAATTTATGCTAATCTACGTTTTTTTTAAAGACCTAAATAAACCCTCATCCATCACTTCCTGCATTGTGAAACAAAATCACATGTATTTTTGGAGTTGTAAGCGATGCAGGGTGGTCAAACACTCCCCTCCATTCAAAAAAGAAAAAGCTCAATTTGATGTTACTGCATCCAACAAAATGATAGCTAGCCAACAGTGGCATGATTTGAATTATTATGATTTTTTCATTCATGTGAAATAATTTAGCAGCACCTCTGGGGCCTACTGAGTGATGCTTTGAATGAATGGATGAGAATAGCCACTTCAAACCTTAAACTATTGTGTATACCTATTTTGTGTTACAATGTGGTAAAGAATATATAAATTATTCATTTATTTTTATATCCATGAGTGGACATCAGTTGCCGAATTATAGAAAGGAGAGTTACAAGAGTTGATTTGGCCTTATTTGCTGACTGAAAGCTAGTAATACCAGATGTTTTTTAACCCTAACCCTAACCTGTAACCAATAAATCTGAAGGTTAGTTATGCATGTGCTGACCTGCAGAACTGCCGTGGACTCCTCGCTGGGCAGGGAGTCAATTAGTACATCCACATCTTTGGCCGTTCTGGCAATCAGGGCAGCAAATAGCTGGGCATATTCTGGGTAGAGATAGAAGATAGTATTTGGAATAATATGAGCTAAATGTGAAGCAAAGCCTGTGTCTCTATGCTGTAACTCATGAGCAAACATATAACATTAAGATGAGGAAGAAAACAATGTGTTTTAGCAGTGAAATACAATGTGTTGATGCAAATTATGGATTGATTGTATCACATCAGTACACTCGGCCATTTGATACGCTCAAGAGATGACGGGTACATCATTGTTAACCAGCTGTTCAGAGGCAAGTTCTAGATTAATGAGAAAGCAAAGAAGTAAATAATAATGATGATGATGATGATGATGACGATGATGATGATGAGAACGGGTGAACACAACTCACCTTCGGTTGGGTTTGCGGGCTGATCTTTGTTGATTGCTGTCTGGATGTTACTGAAGGAGGCCGGAGGCGCACATTGCTGCAGGACGCCGATGGCATTACAAAACTGATCTGCGAGCTGGACACACAAAACAAAACCACTTGATTTGAACGGTCTTTCAGGCAGGAAGTGATAACAGTGTACGTTGATACGTATAGTGATGGACGGTGCCAGTCCGTCCCTCGATAGCTTTTCAATGACGTTCACGTTGAGGTTCCAACACTATGCACCATGTTTCTGTTTGTGTGGAATATAAACTGAAGATAAACGTGTTGGTGGTAACGTTACAGGCCCCTGGTCGAGAGCTACTCAGTGATGTAACAATGTTTACAGAGTTAGTGAACATACCTTCAGTAACTCAGGCACATACCTACCAACTTAAAATTAAACGAGCAGTCAAAATGGACTTTAGCTAATGTTTAAATATTCCAAAATGTGTCTTACCGAATTGACAGCGTCTTGGAGTTGCGTTAGCCTGTCCGCCATATTTTCGGCACTCTAACAAAGTCTCTCTGTTATTGTCGCGAGAATGTTCTGATATCACAAATCTCGCGGGATTTTGACGGGATTTTGGAAGCTTTAGTCGGTATATTATCGTTTAGGGTAGTTGTTGCAACTTAAATCATATTCAGTTCTGACGTAAACGAGATAAATCAAGCTCAAAGTTCATGCCTGCTGTCAGATCCTCGTGTTTTAAAGAGGAATACTGCCGCATTTTTACCTCTAACCCTACTTGTTGGCCTTTGATGGAGACTAATGTTAGCCTTTAGCTAATATTAGCTACTATAATACATCAACAGGAAGTAACGGCGGACAGACTAAACTCCAATGTCTTGCACTTTGAGTTCCCCAGGTACGACAGTTTCTTCTTCATTTACATTTGTAAAAAAACGACAACTCAATTGTGATATGATTCGACCAGTTAGAACATGTTTGTAATATCAACCTGAATTGTATGGCTTTGTATGACAGCTGGAGTGTGGGTTGTACGTCGGCTAACAAGTTAGCATAGACTTCATTCGTTTGTGCTGCTTGTACGATTTTAACGTTACCCTGTCAATTAACGTTAACTTAATCAGAAACAGTGCTAAGATTCTTTTATTCTATCTAAATAGGTGTGGCTACAGGTAACTTAATGTAACGCTTCAGTTCAAGTTAATGTTAGCTTGAGCGAGTTGCTGACATCAATGGTGTGACTTGTTACATGTCTTCATCTGATAAGTCATGTCTTTTATCTCTGGATGTTACACAGAGCAATGCATTCTAGTTGTGTCAATGTCAATGTTGGTGACATCTTTAGACTGCGATCACATCACAAATGGGAAGTATCAGTTTGTGTATAATATCTGCCCCTAATTTATTAAATGGGATGAAATCTTGATTATTAATCAAAGTACAGCCATTTTAAATACCAATAATGAGGGATGGGCAAGTCATATTAGACATAGCTATATTTATATGTACTTATTCCGATCCAATCTTCAGGTATATGAATTAATTAAGATGGGAGCAAAGGGAACATACTAGCCCAGCGCACACAATGATTTTATTGATCACAAAATGCATTAGTATTAAGCTTACCTGGTATGTAGAACCCTTAAATACATATTTTTTTCTACCAAAACTAGATTGCATTAGTTTATTAATTCCTTGTAGTTCATAGTAATGCTGACTTGTATTTCCTCAGGCATGAACTTTACCTTAGATAAAGTTCTGGCAGATGCCAAATCATTAGTGGAGCGGCTTCGTAACCATGACAACGCAGCTGAGATGTTAATTGAACAGACAACGTCGCTTAACAAGCGTGTGGAGGCCATGCAACAGGTATGGTATTACATTATGTTGGTTGCAATAAAATAGGAATGTTCTTTTTATAGACACTTCAGTGCATATTTACTAAAAACTAACATTGACCTTCTGATGAGAATTAGTGTAGGAAGTAATGCAAATCCTGTTAATTATGGGGTGTTTAAAATTCTTAACTGAAATATTCCAGTTGTCTAATTTGAGGTGGTTTCTTGTTGGCAGTACCAGGAGGAGATTGACACATTAAACCAGGTAGCGCGACATCGTCCTCGTTCTAGTCTGGTCCTAGGAATCCAACAGGAAAACCGTCAGATCAGAGATCTCCAGCAGGAAAACAAAGGTAGGCCGGTCGTTTGTGATGTTATCCGTACTGTGGGATTTTGGGGCTGCTATTAAAGGGAATGGGCTGTCATTTAATGGAGTGCAGGCACGTGCACAGACATTTGGGGGGAGGCTGGTGCTCAAACCAAAACAAAAGGTCATTGCCAAAATTATTGATGAAATTTAAAATAATAGATAAAAAACTGAGTAGGATATCTTCAACTTGTATGTTTGTTAACAAACTCAAATTACCAAATTGAATAAATAAGCCAATAACAGGTTCAAAACAAACAAAACTAGGCCATATTGTATATCCATATAATATGTTAAATGATCAACAAATCACCAGACTCTATGCTATGAATAAATTAAAGGATATTCACAGGTGCATCCTCCTTGGTGCAATTTTTTTTTACTTCACTGTGATTTATTTCAATGGCAAGCAGGAGAAGGTCGGAAAGTCTTTCTTCCCCACAGAGACTTCTGAGCCTGTTCTTTATTATCTTCAGTTTTGAAAAGGATCTTTCCACGGAAGCTGTTGTCAGCGTTGCATAGATCCTTACCACCTTCACAATGGTTGGAAAGATGAGCTGGCCCGTGTTCTCCTCCACAACCATAACAATAATAATATACCACAATATACCTCACCAGACTGTAGTTCAACTTAAGACCTACCTTTCATTTCACAACAGTAAACCTGCCTTTAAATGCTCTGAGGAGGAGGAATTGATGACAGAGAGAGCAACTTTTATTCTTAAATTTTGACGAATGAAGAAAAGATTGGGCTCCAGTAAAAGGGGCACTTTTCTCATCCAGGGTTAAAGGGCAGGTGCTTGAGCACCACTAGTGGTCTATCTGTGCACTTGCATGATGGAGTGGACTCATATTTGTCACAAACATAGAGCTTGTTCATCCCAACACAGCCACATGAAATGGACAGATGTTCTTGTTTTCTGGTGTAATGTCTCTGAAAATCCATCCTGTCTTTACTTTTCCTGCAGAGCTACGAACGTCATTGGATGAACACCAGTCTGCGTTAGAGCTCATCATGACCAAATACAGGGAGCAGGTGTTCAGGCTCCTCATGGCCAGCAAGAGAGACGACCCCACCATCGTGACACAGCTGAAGGAGCAGCACTCCACGGTTAGTGAGGCCGACTTAATCCTACTTTAAGTGTCTGTTTATTGGATCTTGAGCTGAAAAACAGTGACAGCTGATTGCTTAAGACCCGCTTACCCAATTACCACTGTCTTTTTTATTAACTCAATTTGCTTTTCATTTTTCTAGGAAATGCAAGCACACATAGACAAGATCAGTGAGATGGCTTCCGTGATGAGGAAGGCGATCGAGGTGGATGAGGGACGAATATGTGAAGACGAGGAGAGGATTAAACAGCTAGAGGTAAAAGGAAATAACCCCATCAATTGATGCACCACCAAATGAATGGTTTGTCCTTAGCAGTAACAAAAGGCGTAGGATCATTGGTGCAATTTCTGAACCCATGACTGGACTTTTCTTCTTATGCGTCGTAGCTGGAGAACAGCGGCCTCCGAGAGCTGCTGGGAATCAGTCGCGAGGCTTTCCTGGTTCTGAAGAGAGACGACGTATCAGAGAACACGTCACTGTCGCCGTTGTTGACCAGCGCCGACATCAGCCTACGGAAGAATTAGGGAGCCCCATGGCGACCGCTCCCTCCCCCCATGCTGCTGCTGCCACTATTGTGTACAGTGTCTTGCCACATACAGCTTCTTCTTTTGCCCTCTACACATTCTGTATACTCTCCTTTCTCCTGGAGCATTTATGGCGTGGTGCTGCAGAGACAACAGGCCGTGGGAAAGATCTGTCTCATTCTTTGTTTTTCGGTACTATGTGTGATCATTTAGCCAGCATGCATGAGACTGTGGTGCCTGCAAGGTTTTAATGTATGAATGGGTAAAAGAAGGGCTTGAGTTGAAATAAATCCAAAAAACAATTGCCTCTGTTTTTAGTTCTGTGTTGCGGCCTGAGCGTGTTACTTAACTTCCACACTATACCTTGTCAAGGGGGGGCGGGGGGGTAGTCGGGCAAACAGTTTAGCCGAGCAGCAAGGGAGGGGGAGGGGGGGGTGTCAGTCTGCTGCTCCTTTGTGGTCCGCTGATGCGAGCGCCACACGTACATATTCGCACATGTGTGGAAATGCAGTGCGAAACTAACAATAACCTTTATTAAAAAGAAGGCAGGAATAGAACTATTATTCAACACTTCCCCTTCTGCTGCTGAACTGCAACAAATAAGCACAATAATGTTGGAGAGCATTCCTCTGACGTCGTTTTAATAGATAAATCAACCACAGCAGCACTTTTTGACTGCTTTACGTTAATGTTGTGCATGTTAGTATTTATGACTTTGCTGTTGTAGTTGTAGCTTTTATCAGTGTCAAAGAGTTCCCACTTTTCACAAGAGCCACATGCGCGCTTTTATACATCACTACAGAACAAGACGCGAGGTTTCAGAATGAGCATTGAAAAAAAAAAAAAAACCCAACATTAGATGAGCATGTAAACCGTGTAGAGTCCTAGCTGAGCGGACGCTTCGCGCAGGGAGGGGGAGCCATCGCGTCACCGACAGCGTGATGCCTCGCGCGCACACGGCTGTCTCGAGAAACCACTCAGTCCGGCCAAGCATGTCGCTCCTGCGGCAACTTCTGCTCCCCAGAGACGGGAGGCTGCGAGGATACCAGCGAGGTGACCCCCGAGGAACACCCGGGGACTCTGCTTAGAGACCGACAGCTGCAGAGGAGATGTCTCCGGGGACGGGGTGCCCGAGGCTTCTCCTTCCTCTCCTCCTTCTTCTCCTCCTTCTTCTCCTCCTGGCTCGCGGAGTTCAAGCGCAGGTGGAAAGTGAGTCACTGCAGAAAGCAGATCATTGTAACGCTACGTTTCACTTTTAGCAACGTCATTTGGTTTATCATCTGTAAGCTGATGTTTGATTAGGTTAAAGTCCTCGACATACTGCATTTTAATCACTAAAAGCGTTCAACTTGTTATGGTTAGTTTGAGCTAACGTCGGCTATCAACGAGATGTCACGTTTTCTCACAGACATACTCCTCGTCATGTGTTGATTTTGTCCAGTTTTGTCCCTTATTAATCGAAAAAATGGACATAATTCAGTTATTTGCGCTTTTGAAAAAAGTTGTGTTTGTGTCCCAGAGGTTATAACCGGCTACATGTCATCATGTGTTTTGGGAGTCATCACAGAGCAACTCTAACTCATAACACACACACACACGCGCACACAATATATGTGCGCGTGCGCGCGTGTGTGTGTGTGTGTGTTATCGAATGGGGTCGTGAAACCAGGTTGAGTGATCCTGAGTGTTTACTAGGTAAATAAATAAAGACTTTGCAACAGCAGCCTGGAGGTTGTGATGTTTTTGCTGAGGCCGGAAGGCTGTGAGGCTCAATCACCACAGATTTATCTCACTTTCTGCAAGTCATTGCGAGAGTGATCTGTGACAGAGATGAGTATTGAGGAAGCATCGCAGGGAGGAGACGACTTGAAGAAGTTGCTTTGGTTTTATTTCTCCTCTGTTGGTCAAACTACACGTGCTTCTCTGATCCTGTGAGTGGTTGCTGTTGCAGCGTGATCATCTGAAGTGGTCATGGTGTTGCACACTAAATCTGGTGCTTTTACTTAACAGTTCGTGCATGCACAGTGGATTCATTATTACTGTTTCATTTGAACAGAGCTGAAATGCATTGACCTAAACACAAGGTTAGAGGATGATACTGACCAAAGTCCAAAGGTTTTTCAGATAAAAATTGAAGATGACATTGCAAATCATTTTTATGATTTTACCAAGTGTTAATCTAGATTATACAGTTGTTGTTGTTGAAATATTTTTCGGTGTTTATGACTTTTTAACCAACAAGAGACCTCCTACATGAACAGCTGATGTGTTGTTTCAAGACAAGCAGTTTTGTAGGCCAGAATTAACATCTAAAATAAGTGTGGCCCGCTTGGACGTTAGAGACGTTTGTACAGATGTTAAACAAATACTTCATTACTCAACACACGGCGTACTTCTCCATTCAGCTGTTCTACCCTTGAGGGGAAGAACTTCCTTCCTTCAGGTCTCCTCCTCGGCTGAGCACCAACTGCCACTGTGCTGTCTGCAATGTCAGAGAAACGCCAATGTACCGAATGTTTGTCTCCTTCCGCTTCTTCGCGCTGAATGAGGTTCATGGGCAGCGCGCTCGGAACGATGAACCCACTCGATTAAACGTGCTTTCCCCTCTCTGTCGCAGACCGGGTGATCTTCCTGCCGGGGACGTTCCAGAACGTGAGCGTCTCGCGGAACGAGACGGTGCAGGCCGTGGTGTCCCGGATCCCTGCAGACGTGGCCTACGTCACCATGCAGTTCCACACACAGCACCGCAACGCCACGCTCTCCTACAGCAGGGTGAGGAAGTGCTGGTGGCTGACTGACGCATCTCTCCCCGCAGCTTCTCAAACATCGCTGCAAGATCGTTACAACTCTATGATGGAACACCCTCAACCCCCAACAGCTGTTTAGCTGAGCTTAGCATGAAGC
Source organism: Pungitius pungitius (assembly GCF_949316345.1). Classification (NCBI taxonomy): domain Eukaryota; kingdom Metazoa; phylum Chordata; class Actinopteri; order Perciformes; family Gasterosteidae; genus Pungitius; species Pungitius pungitius. The sequence continues at coordinate 10,407,474 of NC_084901.1, forward strand.
TTTTAAATAGGCGGAGGCAGCTACCCATGTCTGAAAGGAAATGGTTCCTACACCAAACTGATCTCAACTAGGTCTGGTGGATTATCTTGAGGTTCTGGGTCATTTTATCTGGAAAGATGTATTGATGTTTGGCACTTTGAGCATCACAAGCTTATTGTAATGTTATTATAAGACCTCGCTACGGCCAAAATGTCTAACAACAGAAAACTCCCACCCGTCAGTCAGTCCTCTTTTATAGCGCTTATCCTTAGTGGGGCGGAGTCCATCCCATCTAACAGGGGGAGAACTGGGCACACCTTGGACTGGCCTCCAGTTAAACACAGGACTGACATAGAGACTCCCAGTCATTCACTCTCACATTCACACACCTAGGGGCCAATCTAAAGTCACTAATTAACCTAATCCCCAGAGCATGTCGTTGGACTGTGGGGGGGGGAACCCACGCAGATAAGGGGAGAACATACGGACCCCACACAGAAGGGCCGCTGGGGGCTTTCAAATGGAGGTCCTTCTCCCTGTGAGGCACCAGTTGTCTGGGAGCACACTGGCATGTTCTTCGTGGTGCACTGAGATCGCACTGAACATGACTTTGCTATAAAAGTGGACGAAAGCTCAGTGTTAAGAGCTTGAAAATGCGGCGTTCTGCTAAATCAGCAAATCACAAGCCTGACCACTTTTATACAGTTTCTCCACCTCTTGTCTGAGGTTTGATGGTTTTAGCAATAGCAGTAAAAGCTGAAGACGCTCACTGAACTGTGAGTTATGCCTCGCGTAGGAGTCGGCAGTTACTTCTCTCTCTCTGATTAATGAATGAGGCTTTGTGAGCGAGGTTCGTCCCGCCCACTGAGAGAAGAGGCAGTCAGCTGATGTGCGGTCCCCTGGTCATGAGCGGCAGACGGGGCGGAAAAAAAAAAAAAAAAAAAAACTTTCTGGCATCAGTCCCAGAGGTCTCAGGGGACAGCTCGGTTAGGGTCCGAGCTAATGTTGGTGCAAATGTGCGCCAAGCCAGCCGAGATGGAGCCGGTCGCTGGGCCCAAAACAACCAAATCTGCCGAGGGGAAAAAAAAAAAAAAAAAGGAAGTGGGTTTTCAGACCCAAGCGGACAGGAACTATTGAGTGGCCATGCACACTTCTTATGGTCCTTTCATATTGTTACGTCTACTGGTTTCCTTTTCCAGTTACTTTTCTCACTCTCTCTCACACACACACACACACACAAACACACTGCATGCAGTCAACCGCAATATCCTGTTTTTAAACGTTTGATGTTATTTCTTTTATGCGATGGTGTGGTTATTGGTGCTAATGACTGTCAATTTCTGTTCCGTCAACAGACCCGATTCGCCAAAGCACTTAATAAAATGGAAGTTGCACATGGTTTCTTACGACATAGAACTGGATATTCATGATCACTATGTTTACATGCTCAAAATAGTCAGTTATTTCAAACAAAGGCCATATTCATTTAATGCGGTTTCCATGGCTAATGAAATGAATATTCCACTAATATCCCTAGTAGCATGCGGCTATGCATACCACACACGCTACAAACTCTACTGAATGGATCCAAAGGCTGCTCCAAAAGCCTGAAATCTCCATTGGAAAATGCTCTTTTTAAACAGGAATAAGCCCGAACTGTCATGTCCAAAAGGAATAAACTGTTAACTGAGTCTGAATATTGTCGTACTCTGAAGAACGGTGATGTTAGTATGACCGTGTGACCGTAGTCACTGGAATGCGATTCCTGGTCATACTGCTGTAAATCCTTTCCTCGCTCTTGGAAGGATTAGGATGCTTGGCAGTTTCTCTAACTCGGTGGCGTTTTCAAATATAATCAGCGAATCATACTAAACCGAATGGGGTCTCGCCGCAGCGCCAAGGACAACAACAACAACAACAACAAGACGAGCTTCATACAATGGAGTCTCTGTATGAGCAGTTGGACAGAGAGACGTACTGTGTGGGGACAGTTTCAGTCTCACACAACAGGAATTCATCCCATCCTCCCCGGAGAATTTGTATATGGCAAAATACGTGGTTTGTTCCCCGAGGAGAGGAGAACTCGGCCCTCTACTATGCCAGCTGGGACTTTGATACCAATCACCTGGATGCAACCGGTGTTCCACGGCACACTGAAACCTTCTAAAGCCCTCAGCTGCCAAAGCGTTCCTCAGTGTGATGTCTTGGCGCAATTGTGTATGTGTGTGTGTGTGTGTTAAATGTAGGTTATATTGTGAACACAGTACAGATACACATGTTTTAGGAAGGTGCCGTGGAAAGTGCTGGTTCATGAAGAGTTCTTAGGATTTGAAATCAGTTCAAGCATTTGATGAACGTCTGAATGAGCCTAGCCCCAGAGAACTCAAGAGGGATCTTCTGTCAATATGAACAAGGCAGAACGGCATGATACATTTATTATGAGTTTTCGAAGCAGCAACACATGGAATGAGACGTATCAGGCTCATTTTCAGATTCTTTCGTACTTCTATGATTAGAAGGTTGAGATGTTGTTCTGGTCTCCAACAGACTGAGCGAGATGAACTTCAACCAACTGCGCCATCATCTCCATGTACTTCTGTCTACAAATATCTCAAAGAAAGCAGACTCTTGACGTTTTTGAAACTGCCCGTAGTGCTTCTTCTTCGTAGGATTTTGTAGACAGCAGTACTGAACACCAGCCAACTCGTGTGTGAGCTCTGACCCGGGCACTTATTTGAACCTCTTTACTCTGCCAATGAAAAGACTGAATTCGGTTCCCTGTACTCGTTAACAATATGTTGAGATTGTTGAAGATACAAACAAACCTGAAGCCCGGGGAGTGTTTGCTCAGCAGACTCGGGGTTCCACGAAGACGCAGGCGGTTGGTTTTCAAAAGAGAAACTAGTGCTTTGACTCGATGCTGCCTGACTCAATGACCCAAACACTTGCCATGACCTTTTGTCCTGGGCAATCCCTCTGGCTCCCGTTATGTCTGGGTGTTTCTAATGGTTTCATGTGAAGCACGCGGAATGCGCCCTGTTGTTGAAATGTGCTTTGCCTTGCGTTGCCGTAGATGCCCGGCCTAGGCCCCTCCCTGACGGCGGTGGACCCGGGGCTCCTGACGGCTCTGGCGCCGAGCCAAGCGACCCTCTCCCTGTTCATGTCTTCCCCGGATGAGGACACCGTGGCGGGGACCGGGGTCATCCTGCCGTACTCCAGCACCGGTACTTCTTCTCTGACACTCCTCCTGGGCCATTAGGTCCGGCGCCCTCTTTCCATCTGTGCCGCACAAACAAGGATTTTGCAGCCAGAAAAAGCAGCTCCGTGGATGCGCGTTTGGACTTGAGGAGGTCTGTGCGGACCACGAGTGAGAACTAGCATTGATGGAGGCCCCCTGGTGTGTTGATCCGCCCAAACTAAAAGTCTTTCCGAGAATGCTACCAAAGCCTGAGGGGAATATTGTTTTTGTCTTCTCTCGGCCGAACACGGCAGCTACTAATGACTCTGTTCTCTTTTTTTAGATCCAGTCCCTGGAGCTTGTAACCCGGAGGTCAACCTGGACATCGACCCGAACGTCTACATCCTCTACAACCTCTACGAGACCACCATCCGCTTTGCCCCGGCCAACTTAGGCTACGAAAGGTAAAATGGCAGCAGGAAAGGGCATCGTCTGCTCAGCTTCCCGTTTGGGCTGCCCCCCCCCCCGACCAAAAGCCCCGTCAGCCGAGGCACCCCGTCGTGTATCTCCTCTGAAACCATCTCATGCTCTCTCTTCCTTCCACTCTGCGGCTGAAAGCACTCGTCCGTTATCTGTCACCAAGACGTCCTCGGGGGGATGAACCCAGGACTCGTTCACGTGTTGAATCACTTCCTGTTGTGGCATTTGTTACCCGGCAGACCCGAGCAGTAAGCGCCGCTGTGGTCAAATCTCTCGGAAGGTTTCGTTCTTTTCTTTGTATCTGAAAGGTTGCGAGGAGGAAAAGCTCTCTGCACTTCCTTTATAACGGTGGCTTTTCGGGGTTTGTGGAAGGAATCCTCTTGTTGTGGGAGAGGTTGGAAATGCCAAACCGCACACTTGAAATGTGTCGAATGGCGTTTTCAGCTCATTACCGTGGTTTGGACAAATACTCGGCTCTTTGTTGAATGTCAGTAAACTCCAGTTAAAGCTCCACGTGTTTGACGTGTCTGACAGGGAAAATCACTTCAGTTATTACATCAGGTGAGGAGTCCATGTGACGACCAACACCACCTCGCGTCTGGAGGGTCACTCGCGTGTTCGCGCTGACTAGAGGGCAAAATGAGACGTGCTCTTTTGGTCATTTCTTCCCAAACCAAATTCTACTTCCGCTTTTACTTGTGATGTAAATCAGACCAGTGTTGAAGGTGTAGCGGCCGACGGGGGCGGGGAGTCGGGGGGAGAGCGGGTGTAGTTGCGCGCTCTCTTGTCTGCTGGTGGGCGGAGCTGCCGCGCGCAGAGTGGACTGTTGTAAACAGTTGGGAGAGAAAATGTGTAGTTTTATTTTCAGAAAAAAAAAAGTCAAATGGAAAAAGTTTTTTATTCCTTCCGTGCGGCCCGGTAGCAAATGGCCAACGGGCCGGTACCGGTCCACTACCCGGTGGTTGGAGACCGCTTATATAGAAGGTAAATCATGTATACCAGTGGTTCCCAAACTGGGGGTCGCATTGTTTTTTTGTTTATTTGTTCGGTCGGGGGGGGGGGTCTTCGAATGTCCCTAAATCCTTTATGGGGGTCTTGACAGAAAACGTTAAATGATGAATACTAACATGATTATAGTTATAATAACACCTGAAGTCTCCATCAGGGGAGAAACTCCTCCGGCCTGCGACACATCGACAGAACCGGACACACGCTGGCGGCTGCGGTACGACGTCTACCAGTACTTCCTGCCCGAGAGCGACCTGTCAGAGCGCAGCCTTTTCGCCGCCATTCAGGCCGTGGCGGACGCCCAGGGCGCGGTGAAGAACGCCAAACGGGTGGGACGCCGAGAACGCCGTCGTTCACTCTCGCTGCTATTAGCTCGTTGGCAAGAGAAGCTCACTTTTCCCTGGGGCCCATCCCGCTGCAGGTCATGACGCTGCTATCGTCAGATGCGAGCACGGCGGGGTTCAACTCCATCCCCGGGCAGGGCGTCGTGTACTCGGTGGTGGTCAGAGACCCGCTGAGGAACACCTCGGCCTCCTACGTCCCCGCCCACACCTACGCCTGCAGCTTCGCCTCCACTCTGGACGGCTGTCACACACTCGGTGAGCTCCGCGACCGTCATTCCACGGCTTATAAGGGGGGTTTTCAGATGTTTTTCAGAAGTTGTTATTTTTGTTCTCATCCTGCATATATGCATGTATTCTATTATAATACAAACCAACAATCTCTTGGGTTAGAGCAAAAAATTCGGCCTGCTGGTAATGGATTTTAACATTGGATTTTGGCAAAAGATAAGCTCTAATTAATAAAGGTATGTTTGGTTGAAAGATATATCGGTGTAACATTAATTAGACATTAATGTCTAAAAATGCGTAGACCAATGTTATATATCGGGTCACTTATAGGCGCATCGGTTGTATTCGGACCAACAACTGATGGATAATTGAGAATTATTAGATATTTCCACCGATGCTTGTTGTTTGTTTCCACCTGTGTCCAATCACCTCCCCAGTGCATTTAAGCCATGTCAGTCTCTCTTGTCTCGTGTCGCGTCATTACATGTCGTTGGTGTATGTCCCTGGACCCTGTCGGCGTTTTGGCCACTTTTTGGGATTTTGGATTTTTTGGATATTAAAGAATACATTTTTTTTTTTTACTTTGAGTCCTGCCTCGGCCTGCCTGCACCGGTCTTGACAGATGCAGTTCTATCTCAAGGCTTTACAGCACTCGTTCCGCGGTCCAGGACACACACTGACCAATTACAATCACGTGAAGCTATTCAGCAAATGACCTGTGACATAATGACATCACTATTGCAAATGGACCCTTGCATGTTCAAAACTAGTAGGTGTCATATAGTCCGACAGTGGGGAAATTTGAATGTGTCATAACGAGAAAAGGCACAAATATATTGACTATGCTATTGACCAATAAAATGGCACAGAAAAATCAATGTAACGCACAACCTGATCAGAATCCTAAGACATGAATTCACTCCCCAACAAATCAGTAAACAGAGAGAAATAACAAGTGGTTTACATAAACACACAGAGTGCCTTATCTTATTAGAAGATGAGAAGAATATAATGTTTGGGCTTTTTGGGGTGAAGGCAAAAGTAAATTAATATCTCACTTCAAATTTGGCATGAACCGAAATGAAGCTGCAGGACTTTCTGTTTTGTATTTTTACAATCAAGCCCTTATTGTATAACAATAAATATTGTTATTCAAATTCACTTTTATTTAATATGATTTCAGAAATGTTAATACAACTTATCTGGTATTAAATCATTATGCAATGTAATCGTGATGTTCTGGACCTGGATTTCGTTGAAGATTAAATAACCCTCTTATGTATATTGAATTGTTTACTTCCATTGTGCCAAATGTATCCGTCCCTTTAATCAATTTGGGCTTCCCCGTCATGCAAGGCCTCAGCCTTGTGGTTGTCTGCCACGAGCTGCCATAAAGTCACCTTTCATCTAGTTTCAAGCAATGTTTTCCCAACGTACACGATGAACACTGAAGAAAAGAGGGTTGTAACAACATCTCCCATGACCTCAGGCCTCTTCCACCAACGTCTCTTGTCTCTAGATGAAATACAGGAAATCCCCGTCCGAGATATCAGGACGTCTTTTAGCAGAGGTTAAGGAATGCTGGGAGAGCGGGTTTGACTTTTTGCTGCTTTGGACACAGTTCATGATTTGTGTTATTTTGACTTTTCAGGAAAGATCTCTACAAAGATGTTCTTCACCATCGCTGGCTTGGCGGGCCTGTTTGTCTGTTTCTTCGGGCATCGATTCTTTAAATGTGGTGAGTGGTAATAGCTTTATGCAACGTTGTTATGGTGTTATCATATATCATACACATATTTTAAATCCCCCCTCGCAACACCAAGCCAGTGATTTTGCTGATGAACCGGGTTGTGTTCTCTGCGAGGTGGTCTAGACGTCCCTTTAGCCAAGCCCTGGAACCAGTGAGGTGAGACTCTTAACAAAGCCCGGGAGGCAGCAGTAGAAGCTCTGAAGGACCGTCTCAAGAGTTTATTAACCCGTAGACTTGGGAATCAAGCACTTCAGTCTGAGAAACGAGTTTCTTTTTTTTTTAAAAGCTCATTTTTCACTCAGACTAAAGACGTCATGTCTCGACTATTTCCAGACACAGTTCACCGTAGGGTCAGCAGAGTAGATTAGTAGGGGTCGGAGGTCATGTTTGTGATTCCTGTACTTCAAAATAGAGATGAAAACCAGATCTGAAGCTGTGGCATTGATACTTTTACTTAATCCCTCGTAGAGTGTCGGGATACAGTGACCGTGAGGCCTCTCCTGTGGTCTCCCTCACGTGTGATGAGGTTCTACGGCGCGTTTGAACTACTGTGGCGTGTGAAGGCATTTACTTTACTCCTTCTCTCTGTTTCTGCCTCTTTGTCATGCAGAGTTGTTTTGCATGGGCTTCAGCTTTGCAACGTTTTTCTTCTTTGTGCTGATCACAAGGACCACGGATCTGGACTATGACAGTGAGTTCTTTCTTCTTTTTTTTTTTTTTAACCCCTGAAGCCTTTTGACCGTTTGCAAAGCTTTCTGTCAGTTTGCATGACTCAAGCCGGTCGGTACGAAGGATCTGAATGCGAGTCCGTCACTCTGCAGTCTGTCTGGCCGTCTCCGTGGTGATCGGCGTGTTGGGCGGGGTCCTCCTGGTGATGAGCTGGTGGCGCTTCGGTTCCGTCATGGCCTGCGTCGTCGTGGTTGGACTGATGCTCGGCTTCCTGGTCGCCTCCACGGTCCTCTTCACGCCTCTCGGTAGGAAGCCGAAGCCTTCGGTGGCTCTTCAATGCCGTCGTGTGTGACGTATTGAGAGAGTGTTTCTCTGCCTAGGGGACCTCAACGTGCTCAGACGCTCCGATGCCGTTTTCTGGTCGACCTTCTGCTGCATCATGGTCGCCGTTCCGCTCTTCTTCGTGCGGTGGCCCAGAGAGGTAACGCTCTGTAAAAGTAAACGTTTCTGTAACTTCCTGTGTGTTCCTTAAAGGATGCAGACGGTGACTTCCGTCCTCTTAATGCTTGAGGCGCAGCCCATCTTTAACGGGCCTGATGCCATTTCAAACCACTGACCGCCTCTAGGCGTGGTCTCCGTTGAGGAGCATCTTGGCTTCAACCCGGGTCCTTGTATTTAATCAAGTTACTTTGCTGCTATCTAGTGGTACGATGAAAGGATTCCGCGGTGATCAGCATCACCTTGTTAGAGGCACAGTATGTTAACAACCTTTGACTCTACATATGGTCACTTTTCACCCATTTGGAACAAGAACACAAAGGAAGGAATAGCATTACATAAGTGAAACAACAACACAACAGCAGTCACACGTACACTACATGAACTAATCCTTAACTATGTTCACTTCATCATTTGCATGTTTTGTATTAACAAACAATGAACAATGTGACCCCAGGGAAACATCGTCACGTGCGGCGCCGTCGGTGCTTACGCCGTGATTCTGGCCGTCAACGCCTACATCTACACCAGCCTGTCCTTCATCACTCTGAACATCCTCAAGCGCTTCCTCAACGACAACTTCAGCGCCGTGTTCACGGACGTGCCCTTCCAAGCCGCAGGTGAGTTCCCGAACGCCCGGTGGCGGCCCGAGCAGCGCTAATCCGATCCAAATGTTCCCTCTCAACACCGTCTCGTCCCTCCTGTCGGCCCAGACTACGTCATGATCACGTTGTGGGTGGTGCTCGCCGTCTGCGGCGTCGTCCTGCAGCTGTACCGCGAGCGCACGCGCCCCTTCTTCCCGCCCAGCCCGTACCTCATGTGGCTGCAGGAGCGCGAGCGGCGCAAGACCAACGTCCTCGACCCGAGCTACCACTTCCCGCCGCTGCGCAACCGCCTGCTGGCCCGAGCGCGGCAGCTCACCAGGAGGATGGAGCCGGCCGGGGAGCACACGCCTCTGCTGCTGTGAGCCTCACAACTGTCTGTGGAACGCTGAGCCCAGGTCACCTGACTGGAAGACGGTCCCGGTAGGACGTGGTCACGAGTGGGCACTTTTTTAAAAAGCAATAAGGTTTTTGTACAAAAGACTGTGACCTTTTTTTTCCCTGAACGCCACTTTTATTTAACTCTTAAATGACATTTGAAAAAAATCACAGATTGTGTTCAAGATGGTTCTTTTCTTTGAAGGTGTAAAATGTAGCTGTAGATGCTTTTCGATGTTTGTCTGGGATGTTCTCAAGGTACTGCTGGCGTCACGCAGGTCAGGAACCTGAAGACGATCCTCACAAACAAGCCACAAAATGTTTGCCTTCATACAGGAGACAAATACGTCACTGTGTCTGTTTTAACCTTTTGCTTTCATGTTTGTCTTTGTTATTTTCACACTGGATTTTATTGTACTCACTAGTTCTCATTGATTACCTCTTAAATCTATGAACGTTTTTAAACTGGTTTGTGCCGGGACTTTTCTCAGGGTTTCGCGCTCAGCTTTAAGACATCAATGCACAGAGACCACTCTTCGTCTTCAACCCTGTAAATGCTTATTTCGGTGTTTTATCTTATTTTCCTTAAAATACAAAATACAAAATCCCAAAGCATCATTGGACCTCAGCTCAGGACCCTGAAATCAAAGCGCTAAATGGAATTCAGCCATCATTCATATTAGAATTTATACCTGTGCTTTAATCTTCTGTGACAGATCAAAACATCCCATGTACCCACTTCCTGTTACCGTCCACAAGATTAATCCCAGTTGATAACACCGGATGCCTTTTAAGACGGGGGTTGTCGCTGGTGTGTACTCTGCTGTACAGAGGATGCCTTTTTAAATGAATCATCCTCTACTGTTCTGTTTGAATCGAAGTAGAAAAAAAATCTATTTATTATAAGACTAATAAAAAAGATGATGGCTTGTGTGGTTCGGATTTCATGTTTATTAGAGTACATTCATACCTGTATTGCATTGTATAATCAAATTAGAAATCACAGCATTCAGCCACCCAACTCCGCCCAGGAGTGTAGTGTCCTTTAGCACCACCGGGGGGCAGCAGAGCACATGTGACTGAAGAGGCCTGCACTCGATCTGGGGATTTCACTTGTTTAGTCAGGTTCATCTTAGCTATTAGGGAAATGTTCACTCCATTTTTCTAACATTACAGAAATTCTTTTAATGCGTCCTTCAAACTGATCTGATCTCTTATCTTTTACAAAAAAGCATTTTTAAACAAAAGCGATAGTTTGTTGCTCATTTTGTTAAGAACTCAACCTACGTAAAACTTAATTACTTTTCTTAGCACATGTCGTGGGGTTCAATCAAACTGGATTTGAATCTCCTTTGGTAACTCACATTCTATCTGCGAACATTAGTCGTAGTGATAGACAGAAACGTGAAAAGGTTCCTTCAATATGGAGTTAAGGGTTGCGCGTCCCCTGCAGCATGATTTGCATAATTCCAGACGTACTGCAGTGTTTCTCACAATGGTTTCTTTTAACTTGGTATTAAAAGGCGCTTTGTGACTTAAATATTCCCCAGTAATTAGTCGCGCTTACAGTAGGCGTGATTGGACTCTAACAATGTCTTTCCACAGCCTGTTGGGTATTTAGGATAATAATGTTTAGAGGCTTTAGAGAAAAATAAATCCTTAAAAAAAAAAACACTTGAAACATAACATGTAAAAAATGAATGAATGTGAAATACTTTAAAACATTTGTCCATTTATTAATCAAAATGACAAAAGACACAATCAACATTAAAATGCCGACAAACATGACGGGTCCCATAAAGTGCCAAACAGAAAAGCCTCACTGATAATATATATATATATATATATATCTATTTATACTGTATACACTCACAGACACCACATAGAAAACTAGATTTCTACACAAATTAGAAACCATATAAAAAAACCATATCAATATATAAACCTTGAACCGCCCCCCCCCCCCCCCCCCCCCCCGATCATCTAATACATTCAAATACCGCTCAGAAACAAAACATCTCTGATGAAGGCACACAACAGGAAAATCCGTTTCTGATGACGCCTTGTCCGGCGCCATCCAGAAGACTGATCACAGCTACCAACATCAGACACATATATTGCGTCCCACAATCTACCAATGGAAAATGTGTTCTCACTGGGGAGCAGAAAAATAAAGAGAAACCATTCATTGTGTTACTGAGCTCCACAAACGTCAACTTTGGTTACCTGTTGTAGAAAACACTGCTGGGCTGCTTTGCGATGAATACAAGAAACATCGGTTTACCTACAAATGTTCACCCAAGTGCATTTCCCCAAGAGGTTGTTTCCTCTTACAATGTAGAGCTAAAACCAATAGATTTGCGGTTACTGTTAGGCTTTTTTTTCTTCAATAAAAGTTTTTCTGCAAAAGTCAGATGACACAAAGGATTTGTAACGGCATCACATGTGTTCAAGTTAAAATGTAAATGTTGTGCAAGTTTTAGTGTTGAGCAGGTTAACTGACCATTCAACCGCCACAGAGACCAGACATACAAGGCATTCACAAGGAAAAGATAACAAAAACGTACGAAAAACGTCTAAATCAAATTTGTTGTAGAAATCTACACCAAAGTGCTCCGTCACGTCCTCTGCCTCCTCCGACTGTTCATTTCAAAATAAGGGTCCTCGCCTTTGCCCTTGTGTTGTTGAGCCTTCTTGCAGGCGCTGGGCTCCGTCTGTACGCCTCGGACGTTGGGGCCTTTTTTCTTCGGGTCCACAGCAAGTCTTGGAGCCGCGCCCGGCTTCAGAGTGGACATCCCGTCGATGGGGGGCGCTTGCTTTCGCCCCGACTGCTGTGCTGTGGCTGATGTTTTCTGATTGGCTTTGATGTTGGGAGAAGGGCCTGCGTTGCCCCCTGGGATTCGCCCTGGAACAGCAGCAGCAGCAGCGGCGGCGCATGGAGGGGCAGCCATGCTGCGGGGGGGGAGGGCGGCGCAGCGTGGAGGGGCAGCGGCTCCCTTGTTCGTGACGGGCCCCTTGGCTTTGGCCGTGACCTCTTTGTTCTTTGGCAAAGAGCAGGGAGGCTTTGGTGGCCCCGGCGAGGCGGCGGGGGAACTGGGGGTGGGGGCCCGGGGAGTTGCCGTTGCGGCCCCTCTCGTGGCCGCCCGCACCCGCCTGGCGGCCTCCAGGCGGAGGCGCGAGGCCGGCGAGCCCGGACGGCGCTGAGCAAGGAGGCGTGAGCGCTGGTTGGCCCCTGACGGGGGCCTGCCGTCTTTAGGGGCGGGGCCCCGCGCTAGTGCGGCTGCGGGGCGGGGCACAGTAGTGGCGGTCGGAGAAGCGCAGGGGCTGGAGGGTTTGGGGCATTTGGAAGACGGCTCGGGGCAGACGGGGCTCCTGGGATGTGAGGCGGGGCCGCGCCCTGGCGGTCGGAGCTTCGGCCTGGAGGCGGGGCTCGGACCCGCGGGTGCAGGCGATGGAGCCGAGGTTGGAGTCAGGGCTCGGCGACGGGCCTGCACCCCCTGACTCCCCGGGACGGGAGGCTGTTTGGAGCCTCCCACCGGCTTGGACGGCAGAGAGGGGCAAGCTTTGGTGGTGGTGGTGGGCAGGGGCAGCTGGGTGGGCTTCCTCGGGGAGGAAGGGGTCCCCTGCAGGTTCTTCCTGGGCACCGAGGCAGCGCCCTTCCTGGGCATCGTGGGCGTGCGGGCCGGGGAGGCGGCGTTCGAGCAACACATCTGACCCGCGGCGGTCCCGGGCGCCGGCTTACAGGCCGAGCGGGAGGAGGAAGAAGACGAAGAGGTGGAAGAGGAAGACGAGGACGAGGAAGAGATGAGGTCATTGACGGCGGCGAGGGGGTCCATCTCAGGAGGAAGGGTTGGAGCCGCGTTGCAGTGGTGACCTCCCAGGCCCGGGGGGCCTTTCTGAAAGGCCAGGATCTTCTGCTCCAGAGTGGTGAACTGCAGCACTCGCAGGGGGTCGTACTTCATCAGGAAGCCGCGCAGCGTGTCCCAGCCACCGCCGACGCGCACCATCACATGTTTCCCATGAAGCATCTGTGTGGGGAAAAAATAAGTCAGCTGGTAAACAAAAAGACACGTTTGGTTGATCAACAACGAGCGCAAAAGAGCCGCTTGGGATCCATGAATGAGAGCGCGTCCCGGCTGCGCGGGCAGCAGAGTAATTCTGATGTAATCCACCGCCACCGAGTAACGAGCTTACGCGCGTGGACTCACAACCTCCAGGGATGCGGTGAAGCCTCCTGCAGCTCTGCCAGAGTCCTCTCACACAAACACATACACGAGGATATCCTATTAGATATCGTAATAGGATGTCAACGGCATTCGTGGTTGTACTACACAACACTGCAACTTCTTCTACAACCTCTTTATCTCCCTTTCCCAAATTGTCTGGATGGAACTGGATGCTAAATGTAGTGCTACAATAGATATTAGTGTTGGGCAGGTTTACAATGAATATTTTAACTATTATTGTGTAAAGGGATTACGACTGAAAAGAATCTTACTTCATTTAACTCATTGCAGAGTCTCAGAGTAACACAATGCTAAACTGTCACATGCTAAATCAGTGTGTTACAACAGCCTGACCAACTGATCTGGATTACTGGCGTGAGGTGAGCCGAAGAGAGCACTCACCCGAATAAAGAGGGTTTTGTCTCCCAGTCTGTAGCGTCCCTCAGACAGGTACTCAATGGAGACCCTGTTGGCACAGTTGCAGGGCAGGTCGTCCATGGCGTGCTCCTACGAGACACAGGAGAGGTCACAATGCGGCCGTGTTGGAAGGAACGTACGATATTATCATTTAATCCCAACAGATGGCTGGAAAACCAAAACGATTAAGGTTCTCCAGTTTTGGTAGAAATGAGACACTGACGTGTCAAATAATGATCATATATGTTTTCTAAATGCATCTTCCGAGAGGAGACTGAGGACAACTGGCGGCATTTGCTACCGGCTGCTCATTGGAGTGTGTCATAGAAAATACACATCTGGTAACATACATACATACTAGTGAAATGCTCCCATCCAAACAGCCTTCCGCTTGAGTGAGTGCAGATATTTTTGGCCCGGATGTCTCTTATGGGAACAAGCAGCAGCAATGTGAAGCGCTCCTCCCGTGTGTGTGTGTGTGCGCATGTTTTTCAAGGCTGCGCGCGAGTGAGTGAGTCACGGCGGCCCAGCGCCACGTGGTCAGCCGCAATGTGTCAGCGCCCGCGGGGCGGCCATGACGCTTCCCAGAATGGGTCGCACATGGACCGCCGACGTGATCAGCTGGGGGCCCCCCCCGCGGGCGCTCACTTCCTGCGCCTGCATCGTGCGCTGCGAGGTCAGCATTTGCTGGCAATCAAAGCAACCAGGTGAAGAGGAGGAAAGAAAGATCTTTCAAAAAAAAGAGAACTCACCCCGGGCTGGTAGAGGCCGCCGTGCTGGCAGCACACGCTGAAGGTCTTGACGGCCGGCGGCGGCTCCTCGGCCATCAGCAGGGTCTCCTCCAGCTCGATCTCCTTCTCCAGCTTCACCAGCACGGGGGGCTCCACGCCATATCTGAGGGTCACACAACAGCGTTGACCTTTGCCTCTTCTCATTCGCCTCCTCCTCCTCCTCCTCTTCCTCCTTGCTGTGCACTCAAATGCTCACCTGGAGACGATGCGGCCGATCTGGAGGAGGCAGAGGCAAACTTGCCGAGGCTCCTTGTGCAGCACTGAGGCAAAAGAAGGCAACAGTTTACGGTCAGACGGTGTGAGCAGCCGCCGTCTCGGCCTTCGAGGGGCGAATGCGACGCAATCGCAAATGACGGGGAGGAGGCGGGACGAAAATGTGCGTCCTACACTCTGGAAACGTGACACAGAGATAAGGTTAGTGATTCCCTGGGCGGGGTTGTCAGGGTGGTCAGGTGAGCCCTACTTAAAAAGCTGCAAAAGGACAGTCATTAAACTACAGCACGAAAACGCAATTGCAAACAGCTTCTTCGTCGACTTGGATAAAACGTTCACACAATTCATCTGGCAGGGCAAAGATGTTAGATTGGAAATAGGTAAACTGCAAAAAGCCAGCCACAAGGAGGGCTCGGAGTCCCCAACATGAAGTTCTACTGCTGGGCAGCACAACCGCTGTGCAGATATCAATGTGTGAATGAGGAGGCAAATTGTGGCTTACTCACTTTAAAGAACTGTCCCTTCGTAAAAAGCTAAATTGGAGGTTCTAAAAAACTTTTGTATGGAACACCAGGATCAGGGTCAACTTCAGATTTAAGAATCATTTTTCCCTTTTGTCTCCTACTCGTTTGAGGGCCGGGGGAGAAAATACTCTCTCCAACAGTCACATTTCTCCCGCCATGTACAAATAAGACATTACATATCCAAAAACCTGACGTGCTACAACAAATAACGAAAATCTTAAATCAATTCTTAATCAAATCAATTTCAAATATTACACAGACTGCATTGTACACCACTGCTGAGAGAGAGGCGTGGCCTAGGTTCCCCTACTTGTAGTAAATTTAATTCTGAAGCTAGTACAAACACACATGCTTTGGAAATGTGCAAATATACAAACATTTGAGAGAAGTGGTTTCCCTGATCGGACTTTGCACTTTCACCCCCTCAATGTATTCTGGCAGCCAAAGTAAACAGTGCGAGGAGAGGAAAGGACACTAAACGTATACTGTATAACGTATACTGTCGTGTACAGCACAAAAGACTATTCTCAGATTCTGGATTTATAGACACCCCTTCTACGGACAATCGGTATAAGGGGATTTTGCAAGTTCTTTCTCTGGAAAAGTTAACCCACACCCTCCATGACAATGCCAAAGGATTCGTTGAGATATGGATACCAGTCTTACACTGGGTGGACCTCTCCAGGCTGGAACACCTGTACTGACCATGGTGCTGTGCGAATGGGATATTATACGCTGTGGTTGTTATTCTTTGTCTTTTTTGTCTTGTTTACTTGTGTTTATTCGGCCGTACCGCTTTTGATCAAAGTGGGCCGTATCTGGCCCAAACCTGAAATGAGTTTGACACCCTTGGTTTAGAGAACCATTCCTCGTAGTGCAGTGATCCTCCACACACCGTACTCAGGATGATTGCTCTCCACGACAGATCCTATTAAACCATTAAGAAGTGCGGCTTAAACAACTGAGCTCCGCAAAGGAGCTTACAGCCGCAGTCTAGTCTGTTTCGCCCTGTTAACATCCTCCACAATGGTTAAGAGTTAACTACATTCGTTCTTATTGAAGGGATATTTAATAGAACTCCTCAAGGATTTGTCTTCTTTTGCATACGACGCCACAATGCAGCTTTTTGTTACTTGGCCTGATTCAAAAAAGGTTTTAGATTTGATTGATTTTTTTCCAAGGTAGACAGTGGCTTGAACACATTCAGGGAAAATCACCATGATACTGCTTTCCCAAGTTTAAAAGCATAACTTGGCAGCTGTGGCATTTTGTTGCATAAAAGATTGGACATTGCAGTACTTATTCCTTTTGTTTAATCTGCCTATTACAATATTTGCCAGGTTACTGTGGGTCAAGATTAAAATTGACATAACGAGGGAAGTGTTGCAAGGTCAACTCAAGTCCTTGTTCGTGAAAAGGTCACATTCTAGTCTGCCGGACAATATTTAATACTGCTGTATATGAATGAGAGAAAGGTGGAGCACAACGAGCAATCTATAGCTGTAAGCCATGTAGAGCGAGATGAAGGAAGTGGGTGGCTCTTACCGAGGCCCTCAGACTCAAACAGGTAGGTCTCCTCCACGCCGACGTGGCGGCACCAGGCCAGGAAGTTGGCGGTGTTGTCTCGAGCAAAGAAGGAACCCGGAGAAGCGTCCCGCTTGCATGCTATCTTCCTCGTGGAGAAAAGCTGCGAGGGGGGGGGGTAAATCACATGAGCTGCTAACTGGACCACAAATGAATTAAGTCAGCTATTTGAACCTTCTGTGACCGGCTGTGTTCTCCCCAAATACACCCCCCCCCCCCTTGGCTGACGGGTCCGACTCACCTTGCACGCCGCCGACGGGCAGCTCTGGGCGATCTTTGTCTGCAGCACGCCGATAAGCTGGCACAGCTTCACGCCGTTGTTCAGCTCCTCCATGAAGATTTCGGCTCTCACCTCCTCGCCTGCAAAAAGGCGACACAAATTCACAGCACATTGCAAGTTGTTCTGTTAACGAGGGCACTTAATAAAAGATTAGATTCACATTGTTATTGCAGGGCCAAACCACATCTCTGATTAATAAGAAATAAGGAACAGATTTAAGAAAAACGTTTCCCCCCCCCCCCCCTCTACAGAGTCTCTTGTGTTGATCCCGGCACTCCCACGACCCCTTGTTGTAAATCAGCACCCTGAGAAACGAGAGCTGAATTCACATTGGAAACAAAATCCAAAAGACGAGAGATCACTCCAGCCTACAACCGCCAAGCCTCGGGGGCCTATCCGCTGCACGCCATCCGTGTGTGCGGCATTCGGGGGGGGGGGGGGGGGGGGGGGGCACATCGCTTTGAATAACATGTGCATGTTGCTGCTGTCCCAGTACCAATCACTCGTGCTGAGCGTTCTGTACCTGCACACAGTCCTCGTGAGAAACTCTGCGCCCCCACCCCCCCCCCCTTCTCAGCAGACAGAGTCAGTTTCCTCAATGCTCCATTGTGTCACAGGGGACAATAGAGGTGGGTATAATAGTAGAGGAGGATGCAATGAGGGATTTGGTTCCACTTCCCGTTTCTGTTTGCTGGGGCGCAGTTGGAAATGGCGGCATCCAAATCCAATTACACGGGAGTCAGCTTTGGTATTTTTCCTATCCAAGGGGTGGGGGGGTGGGACCGAAATAATGTAACCCCCCTGTGTGGATTCACATAGCAGGACTTAACAGCGTGGGTTGCCAGGTGGTCATTGGCAATCATTTTCAGAAGCCAATTCTTATGGTTATCATCATTGGTGACAAATCGAAAAGATGCAAAGCGACTCCGAAGTAAATACATCCCATTATTTCAACAGCGATAACAACTGGACCCATACATTGCTGCTTGTATCTATGCCACTACAATCTACCCCGTCAAGAAACACAAATGAACATCTGCTTTCTCTGAAATATGTCAAAGCAACATACCAGGCAGTGAGTGAGGGAAAAGCAGAGGGTCGAACAAATAAAAAATATAAAAACGGCAGAGTGGGCATGCAGCTCTTACCCAGCATGCCGCTGAGCCAGATGGCCAGATCCTCCTGCATGGGCACCAGGGTGGCTTCATGTCGCACTGCCAGCCACTGGTCATACTGGAAGACGTCCGTGAGGCCGGGGCCGTGCCGCTGGGCCAGTGGGCTGCGAGGGCTCCTCGGGCTCCTGGGGCTCAGCGACGGGGCATCGAACTTCTCGCCGAACCACACCTGGACACGAGAGAAAGAATCGAGCATTTACGTGTTGCCCAGGGGCGGGGACGCTGGGGCCTGGAGCAGCCACAGAGGAACTTAAACAGGATGACATCCGAGACGTCAGTTAGTGGTGGTTTTAACCAACCGTCTCTCCTCATGGAGAGAAGACCCATTATTAGACTGCAGTGCAGAATGGACTGCCACCACTTTGCTCAGAGTGAAAACCACAACCTCGCCTCCCCATTTATTATATTTCGCAGTAAATCCAGGAGGAAGAACAGAGGCGATCGCATGCCGTTGCACTCCACTGGTTAAATGGGTGTCTGCTACTGGTTCACAGTCCGGGGCTCGGTGCCTGGAGCGGGCCACTGATCACGGGTGTCTCATCACATCCTTCTCCACTGGCACATCCCTTCGACCTCTCGTACTTCCACTCCACTCTGCCTTTTACACTGACAGGCCCTCACATAGTCAAAGATATGAAGGGAGGGAAAACAATCCTGGGCACCGCCATGTAGTGAAGTGACATCATTACTAATGTGGACATATTTTGATTGGGATAAAGAGGAAAAATGTGTCCGAATTTTAAAGCCAAATTGTTGTCAACACTTTAAATAACTCAAAAGCAGGTGAGAACAACAAAGCCTCTGCTCCTCAAAAACAGCATGACTTCATTTACAATAAATAAACATATGATTTTGTCTTGACCTTTTAATTGTTCCCTGGCAACAGGCGGGAGAGATGTGCACTATGATGACTTGTGCAGACGTCACATCACTCCCCCTGTATATTCTGTGTTGACATCTGTTAGAGAGACAGCCCGTGATCTAGAGTTCCATCAAATGCCGTTGAGCAATAATGAGACGTCCCACGTCCGCTCACTGAATGGCTTCTTGTGATTAAAACACGGCCCGGTCGAGTTGGGCCTTGAGTTCATTGCTTTCTCTTCAGCCTACAAACTGGAAACCTTGTGGCCAGTCCAACAGAGAGGCTATTATACGCTGATGAACTGCTTTTGACTGTGTGTGTGTGTGTGTGTGTTTTGAAGCTTTAGTGAGCTTTGGACCCGGCGGATTCTGAAGGTTTCAAGTCTCCTTGCTTACTGGGACTAAGCAAAGGGGATGCAACAACAGGACTAATCACAATGCTAAGTAGAGAAGATTAGGACCAATTAGCAGAGTGGAAATAAGTCCTTCATTATCATGAATATGGCCCTAATGCTCAAACTAAGTTAACTCAAAACTGAGAATACACAAACATCATGGGGCAATATTTAGTGCAGAACTTGAAGCCCTTTAATAACATCCAACTTTTACCCATTTACTCATCTTTGAGTAATTTGATTGTCGGGGGAGCTCCAAAAGGAGGATAGGGGAAATGCAAACAAACAATTTTTATCATCTTCTCCTCGTCCTCATCAAGGTGTCCTTTGAAGCCGCAAAAGGTGGTTGGGAGAGGACATGTTGAACATGCACAAAGAGCTTCAAAAAGACACACACACGCGCACACTGAATTACCATCTGCATTGCACCATTGCATCTTTTATCACCTGTGGAATGCGGGTCGGTAATCCTGCAGAGGCCTGTGTGTTACTATTTAGGTGGGTGGGGCTTATCTGATACTATTAACCTGAGCCACTTATACCAAGGATGGCTTAGTTCTCTGGAACAATAGTCAATAGCAGCAATATCAGAGGGAAAAGTGGGCCGTGGTGCTAGAATTTTCCCTCCTTCCACACCCAAGAAAGAAGTATCATATAAATCTGGTGTTGAAATTGAAGATAAATTCGCACATGATGTTCTTGGCTTTCTAAAGTTCTCAACTCATGAATGCATCATCAAAAACCTTTTGTCACCGTAATGCCTCCTGTATTTTCTCGGACCAGGAGTTTAATCTAGTTCTTTATTACCATTTCCTATGTGATCAATGGGTCCTTCACAGAGATTTTGATTGATCAAACTTCCCATGGCCTGGTGGTTGACCTTTGACCTTTGCACGGATTGCAACAAAACCCAGAGCTGTTTGGTTTGGTCCGGCTGAACAAACGGGGTCACGCTGCTCTTTTCAATGTTTTTTTTGTTTTGGTCATTTAGAGTGTGTGTGGTGTGTGTGTGTGTGTGTTTCTACAGCTACCTGACATGGATGCTACAAGGGGACAACACAATAATGTCTCAACTTGAAATTAAGGAAACATTTGCAGTTTGTTGACATCTGAGGCGAGTTACCGGTCATTTGGGGGGGGGGGGGGGGACATTATCGCTTGCTGTTGCGTTAATAAATCAGCGCGTATGCTGCCCATACTTCCACGTGTGTGTGTATTTTCAGCGCGGGTGAACAGCGCGGTCAAGAGAGGGGCCAGTTATCGCATGTGACTGCTCTACATGCGCAGTGAAGCTCCGAGCTGGATCAATGCCCTCACAGGGTGCCTTCCATTACAAGGCGCTTTGTTCTACATTTATCCGCATGTCCACCGTAAACACATGAGCACTGATGTTCGCACCGTGAAGAGAAAGACTATTTTTGAGCATTTACAAGATTGTATAGATAAATTAAATTGTCCATGAAGAGATTTTTGTTGGATATGCACAAACCATTTTTCCTCATGTTGTAGACAAAAGTAACAATGACTACTGGGTAAAGTGGATGGGTACCACTACTCAACCCATGCGCTTGGCACAGACAAACCCCGTTAATCAACACCATCTCGTGGCGAAGAAAGAGCTGCAGCACCAGCTACTTCACAGCTTTGTCAATCCGCCCGAGGCGTTTCCCACCGACGCTGTGTGCCCAGCACTTGGATGCATATCATTCTGCATACAAGACGAGCGGCGAGAGAGAGAGAACTATTTTAAACGAGATGACACACACGGACACACACGGACAGAGGGCCTTTCTCCTGCTATGGGACAAATCTGTAACACGATACATTTGTTGTTCTGGGATGGCTGACATTTCATTCATGGGAGGGAAAGTGAAAAGAAGAAATGAAAAATCCCCATTCCTTACGTCACACCTCTCTCCCTCTCTCCCTCCCTCCCTCCCTCCCTCAACATGTGCAGATAAAGTCCTTGGGGTCGGAGCAGTGGAACGTCAGACACGCAGAGCAACAACAACACGGCGCGTTGCAACAGCAGTTGTTGAGCAAGAGACAGATGTCTTGACCTCTTTGTTTAACCGGAATAACTATTTCTCCCCCCCCCAATGACCAGTAACTCACTGCATGAACGGCACTGGTCCACCCAAAAAGGGGGCTCTATTAACGTCAAGTTCGGCCCCACCGCTACATAGAGCTTTGAAACTGATCTAGTGATGTGTTCAAACTTGAAAAAAACATTTTCTTTATTGTCATCTCCCTCCTGTACCACTATCCACAGTGAATCCGAGTCAACACCAACTACTAATCTAGATGATGATGAGCCTACCTGGATGCCAGTCTGCACAGCCATGACTGCGGTCACGAATGATTCACTTCTTCATTCTGTGAAGAGAGAAAAGACAACAGTTGGGTCAAAAAGAAATTATATCAAAAAGGGCCGCACCATCAAAGTTGCCGGATAACCAACAGATCTAGTGGAAGGATAAACCTAAAATTGCTACCACCACCACCCCCACTCCCTTGTAAGATTTGTCTCTAGATATCTACAAACCGAAACCAAAAGAGACCCCACATGTGCATAAACCGGTGGACACATTGAGACCATTAGGCTTGAATGAATGACATGCAGGGTTTATGCTCTGAAGCCTTCTGACTCCCGGGACACGAACGAACCCCGTGACCGACCTGCAATCGACCCGGCCAAGGGCACCGGTGCATAAATCAGCCCACAGTCATTAGAATGGATGATTTGCATTATCAACACCCCACTACTACCGTATAAGGCTCGGCGTCCGGCCCCATGTGGCCTGTATTCAAGTCCTGCTTTCAAAAGGAGCCGAAAGAAGCCCAACAGCATCAGCAGCGGGGTAAAAGGGGATGGGGAGGAATAACAAACCGGTGCCGAGTGATTCCTCAGCAAAAGGCATCAGCTATCAAGAAAGACGACACACATGACAGTCTTCCTCACTGTATCATTTCATTTAAAAGACAGTAAATAAAAACAAAATAAGAATTGGCCCTCTGATGAATGGGCGGAAGAGGAGAAAACCCCGCAGCTCCCCGTGGCCCCGAGTACTCTGACTAAGCGCTAACGCAGGAACATTAGAAAGGACAGTTGGACATTGAGAGAAGCTGCGGACGAGCACTCGGGATGCTGCCAACGGCCCTCCGGGTAAAAATAAATAAATAAATAAAGAACCCAATCAGTACATTGTTGTTTTAGTGAGTTTGCGTTTTTAGGGGATGGGACTTTGTCACGAGGACGTGACGAGGTTAGTCCGGGTGCGTTCCCCCCCCCCCCCACAGACAGGATGTGAAGGATTACCCGACGCTCGGCGGTCCCCGGGGTGTGCGTTTGACAAAGAGAGGGGGGGGGAAGCAATCACAAGCGAGTAGATCCTTATAACGCTGATAATTTAGTCAACACAGCTGAGGCAATAGTCTCCTCCACCTCCAACCCAACCCCCTCGCTCAATGCTCCCCAGACACCAAGACACCACCTCAAATGAAGCCAAACACGTACACCAACATGGGTTTGGGAAACTTCTACCTGCATGGCGTTTACCAACCCCCCCCCCCATGTCATCACGCGCAGTCAACAACAACAACAACAACTCCTGCATCCTCATCAAGAAACACCTCGATAACCACTGAGATCACATCCTCTGTTGTTCACCCTGCCGGAGAGCGCGCTGCGGGCAGTCATCCGACACCCAGAGCTGCATCTCGGGGGAGACGCGAGTCGGCATCCGGGGACGGGACGGGTCGAGACAACTTACCTCAGGAGAGAAGAAAAACAAACAACGGTACGGTTTCCAGCCAGCTGCTCTGATCACCTGCAGTCAGCCTCAGAAGCACGTTGATGCAGAGTCACAGAAGGGAAGGAAAAAAATAAATAAAAGCTGCACCCTCCTGCCAGAGCGACTCTTGCCTCTGTGGCTCTGCGAGAGAGTGGCGAAGGAAAGGCAGTGAGAGACTGACAGGGAGGGAGGATGGATGTGAGGAGGAGGAGGTGCAAACAGTGAGCCCGGACTAATGAAGTGGCTATGCTTCGCTAAGCCCCCCCCCCCCCCCCCCCCCCACCACCACTTCTCTCCTCCAACAATCCGGTCACGGTGGGACCCTCTCACAAAGCCTCTATTGTTTTCTTAGCTTGCCAAACTCTCTCCCCACACACACAAACACCTCCTTCTCATCTGCAAACCAGCAACCAAACCAGGAACGCACCAACCACGACGGGATGAAATGGAATGAGATGGGACGGTGGAGGTGTGGTGTGTGTGTGTGTGTTAGGGGGGGGGCTCAACTTCCTTTACATCCCCAACCCCCCTCCTGGCCCACGATGAGGCCCCTTTGGTGAAGCCAGCGGGTCGTGCACTACGGAAATAAGTGAACTTTTCAATGAACGGAGAACTTGAACCACAACATGCGCCGATACCTTGTGCAGTTCAAAAAGAGTCTACGGCAGGTTTCACAAGCAGATGTTCAAGGACAGAGCAAATGCGTGTGGACGCTCCAGGATTGGCTGAAACTAAAAACCTGTCTACGCTTGCTTGACATTTCTGTTTGAAAACCAATTCCTGAAGACCTCTCCATTTTTCTTATTTTTTATGCAAGACTGTTAGAAGGCAGCGGGTCTTGGTTTTTCAGTTCCTAACCTCTACCTGTACACGGTCTCCTGGTGGACCATTGACATGCGCGGACTTCAGCCCCAACTTCTGACCAAACAATTGATGGACTCTGCGTTTGTTTTTTGGGTCTCTGAAAACCCGCTCGGCGATTGAATGGAAATGCGCCTACGGACCGATCCAGGTTGATTTGTGTCATCGATAACAAGCCCGAGAGGGTTTCAGTAGTCTTCTAGACAAACGTCCCAAAGGCCACAAAGTGGCAACAACCAAAGGCAGTGACCAACCGGCAACATTTAGGACTTCAAAAAAGGGAAACAATCCAGAATGGATTCGTTTCAGCACGCGGGCGTGAGAGAAGGCTCCCTCTGAACTACACAGGACATAAAGGGCAAATCTTTGGCTCTGGACTCTAGTGTGTGTGCATCTGCCACCCCCCGCCCCTCCCACAGTCAAATGTCAAGCAGAGGAGGACGACAGAAGAGGAGCCAAAAGAAGACAAAACATGTTTTATGGTGGTGGTGAACTTGAGGGTGGCATGCTGGAAAGGGCAGGGCGCGCCACCATGACACCGAGCACAACCACGCACATTCCCCACACGGCCCTCTGACCGCTCCGCCATCCGTCTGGAAATATGGGCCCTTTCCTCCGTCACCTCCACGCAAGCATGGTTTTAGCTTCCAGGAGCTGTGGCGTGTTTTTCAGACCGCGCCGTCAAGAGTTCTACGCGGCCGTTGAAAGGGAGCAAACGTTCACGGCAATGTGTTTCCAAAAAGAAAGAGGGATTAACCGAGGGAATAGAGGCCCAGGAGGCTGGTGCACAAAAAGAGCCCTCTCTGGTTCGGATTTAACTACCTACGTCTTTTTGCCAAGGACCAATTTAAAGCTTTGTTGTGGGATTTATCCCCTCAGGAGATGCGCCATCTCGACATGGAACGGACTCAAACACCTCTTGGGCATCAGATGATGTTTCCAGTTGCACGTTCGTTTTTATAGAGAAGCAAACCATGCATGCCATTAAGGAAACTGAATGAGTTGTGTAATATTCATATTTAATACTGATTGGAAGTGCATATGCCCGAGTAACAATTCAATTTCATGCGGTGGGACCGTATGAGTGGGGTCACTAACACTGAAAGAAATAAAATAACGTGATGGTGGCAATTTGTCAAAAAGGCAGTTTCTTTAAACAAATCCTGCACTAATTCAGCTAAAGTCATTAAGAAGCCGGTGTTCTCCTTGAGGAGCTCAATACAGAATCCACTTCTTGCGGCTGAATAGCGCCGTCTGGGAACACACGTGCGATTAAACAGACAGTCTGCTAAAGGAAAGGGATGCGGTACCATCTTCCCCGTAGCCCGTCCTAAACATAGGTGCTCTGTGTAAGTTTTGTTGTGGGTGGGGGGGCGAGACATCTGTCCGCGTGCTCCCCACGCCTCCCTCGCTCTGGCCGCAGCTAGTAATCAGTTAAGAGGATCAGCGCTATTTCAGACAGCATTTGCATCCACCTCCACGACGCTGCGGCGCCACGACACACACGCGCAGCACGTGGCGCGCTCATGCTGCCCGGCGGTGCGCGGGAGCACCCGTGCATAAGTGCAAATTAGAAGATAAAAAAAAAAGGACATGACAACGCTTTATGTAATAAGTGGAACGTTCCGGGCGCTGATGTCCTTTTGATTTTCCACTGTGCATTCCTCAGGGGAAATATGAGCAAAAAAAATAAAAACATAGTGCATGTGCAGTTTTAGGAAACTGCAGGGCAAAGGAGGGGGGGGGGGGGGGGGAATGATGCCTTATTTCAGCATTTGATTCTTTAGGTGTCTTTTTACCCAAAGTCCGGGTAAAAGAGGACGTGTGCTTGGCGCAAATAAATTGGCTCTAGGGCACATCGCTCTACACATTATGGAGTCTGAAGGGTCAGTGGGCTTCATTGAGAAGGGCTTGCCAGATCATCGTGGAAGCGCCTGAACCCAAACACTATATCTGTGCACATCAAAAGTAACACTAAGTTACTATAAGAAGAGACCCGTGTGCATGTCATGTTAGCTCTGTGTTTATAGCATTGGGCCTTCGGGGGTAAAATATACAATGCACATCTTTTTTTTTTTTGAGAGCTCAATCCCATTTGAAGAAGATTCTTTTTCTATTTTCATGCATTTCATTTTGTTAACCTGAGCAGACAGAAACGGCTGAGTAATACCTTTGTGTGCCTGGTACCCTTGGTGTGAAGTGGCTGCGGGCCAGTGAGCCTCCTGCGCCCTTCCCACAAAGGCCAAACACTCCCCCCAGAGAATACCGTCTCCCCCTCTATAAAACTACTTCCTGCTGAGCCCTTTGTGTCTGGACTTAATTACCCTGTCGGAGGATCGTTTCATTTGGTCCTGCTTCCTCCCCCTTTTCATTACAGATGGGGCCCGGCCTGCGAGAGGGGAATTCATTCAGTTGAGGAGAATGACAAAGTAAATACCTTTCAGCGCGCTGTTGTCAATCTAAGCACTGCATCTTCAATGAAACATTACTTTCTAAAGCGGTTCAGTCCCCCCTCAGG
Source organism: Pungitius pungitius (assembly GCF_949316345.1). Classification (NCBI taxonomy): domain Eukaryota; kingdom Metazoa; phylum Chordata; class Actinopteri; order Perciformes; family Gasterosteidae; genus Pungitius; species Pungitius pungitius. Next base: position 10,434,227 of record NC_084901.1, read on the forward strand.
CCTGAACAAGCCTGCTCATCACACTACTCCGTGGTTAAAGACGACCTCTTCCTTCAAGCAGGATTAAAACAAGTCTTGGCCTCCTTCCTCTTGCCCTTGTTGGAGTTTTATTCCTTGGAGGTGAGACACTGTGAGCAAAGTCCATCTTAAAGGCTTGAGTGAGTAGGAGCCACCTGCCAATCCCATTTTGATTTGTGTGATGCTAATCCACTGCTCCGTACACGCCACGGGGTCATCGCCGGGATTTAGAAGCCCGCCCGCCCGCCCTCCCCCCTGTTCTCACTCAGGATCCCCCGTCCTGCCTTCCATAGCCGAGGCCAGTAAAAGGAACCCACGCAAACTGATTCCAGATCAGTAGAAACAGCCACACAGGCTTGTCCTCAGCTCAAAACGGTAGATACAATGAGACATGGCATTGTCCAAAACACTGACTGACCATTTGACAAACTCTCGTTTCTTCAAACGACATCTTCTGTCAGCTGAAGAGATGAATGAATGGGGGCTGTGTGATGCAGTCGGTCGTATGCATTGGTTTGCTCCAAACATGCGTTGGCCGCCTAGTGCCTTATGGTTCTTGCGTACGTCGATCAATTCTTCTAGTCTTGCGTCAAACGCTATGTCCGCGGAAAAAAAGGCAATGAAAAGCAGCAGTAACCCACCAACGAAGCAGGTGAACCTACAGTCTTAAACTTTACCCCCCCCCCCCAACTTTATGTCAGCAGAGTCCTACACGGGCAGGCACGGCATCCTTTCAGCTGCAGCAGGCCGGGCAAGATGCCCACTCAGAGCAGTGTTTGCTGACCTCACACACACACACACACACACACACACCAACTGCAATGACATCATCACTTCAGTCGCAGCCGTGCATTAAGCAGGCCAGCAGTTTGAAATAGCTGAGCTCATTAGCATGCCAACCTGAGCATTGCAACCAGGAGGGAAAAAAATGTGAAAAATAACGACGCTCTGCTGGAGCAATGGACGTCTACTCCAACCCCACCAGAGTAAATACAGGTTCGGGCTCCTCCTTCATGGTCAACATTAGTTAACAGTGTGAACACCTTTCTCTGCAGATAACACCTCAGGGAGGATGTTTTAGAGTGTGTCAAACCAAAAGATGTCTTTGGGAGTTGTGCCGATCATCTGGGATCTGTTGTCCCCAAACGGAGCTCTGCTACGTCCACACACCCCCCGCCTTGCAATGGAACCCGGCTTCATCGGGGTCCGTTTAGATAAGCCCCTGTAGCATAAACAGTTGCCCATTCACATCCCCTCACAGAAGGTCAGACCAAGGAGCCGTGAGAGGTCACGGAGGTTGTCAACCTCGGCCTAATGAGCCACTCTTGTTTGTCAAATAATGAACTTAGTTCTGTCTGTGTGTGTGTGTGTGGGAGGGGTTAAGAAAAATAAATGGGTTACCTTTCACCTTAATAAGCCCCACCAGTGCTAAGAGATGGTGGTAGACACCCTTGGATCTTCAGTGAGCGGAAACACAGTCGTGCTTTTGACCAAGGGGTATAGGGACAGGGCCTATTTTCACATAAGCCACTGTCAGAACTACGTAAAACATCCTATCGGCACCCACCAGTCAGCAAAAACGACACAGCAGAAGTAGGCGGTCTCTAAATCCCGCCCCATAGAAGAGGAGGTTCAAGCATGTTTAAATGCACATTCAACTTAAGCCGACCAAGACGAGGCCTTTAGTTCTAAAATGTAAGAATAGGACTTTTAACATTAAAATACCACAATAATTAATCAGCGATCACACAAGAAATGCTATACTGGGGAAAATATTTACAGCATCCACACAATGCACGCTCCTTCAGAATTACAGCACCCAGTACACACACACACACACACACACACACACACACAAAGCTGTACCCTAAATAAATGAGGGGTAATCCAAGATTTCATTATCATCTCCATTGTGTCCACACACGCAGCGTCGCAGCCCATATGTGCTCACGTGCATGTTTAACTCATTAAGCCTTCTTTGTCTCATCTGGTGTGTGTGTGTACGCCCCCCTCAACTTCCTTCGGGAACCCCGGTCGGCCCAAATCGCGTGGCCCAAGGCCAAAGATCAGGCAGATGGTGGTTGTAAAGATAAGTTGGAATTGGGGTGGCCACTCGCTCACTGAGAGCTCGGCAGTGACAGCTTGCTCAGAAAGAAGTGGGCCGCGCTGCGTTTCCAGTGATCTACCAACAACGCGAAGGACAATTACCACAAGAACAATGAACTCCAGTAAACAAACATAGCGCCTTCATCAGATCCTTTTAGTGAACACTTCCTGCTCAGAATTACACAAAATCAACATGGTTGAGTTCAAGTTAATGATTTCACCCGGAGGATCTAAGACCTGTAGGGTTTTATTTAAAGTTGATATGCTCTACTTGGCATCTCCAAATGACAAAAAGGTTTGACCATCAACTTCTATTGGTTCATTTTTTGGCCACTGGGGGACAACGGTTACATTGCAAGCAACGATTTAGTCTATTGTTCAATGTAAAAAAATGAAAAAAAACATTGGTGCAGCTTTACATATCATTAGCTCAGTAAATGCACCAGAGGAAACTAAACAGAGAAAAGTTGCCAGAACGAATGCAGAGATCCTCTGGAGAATGTTCACAAAGAAAAGATCAATTTGGACTCAGTCAATTCTTCAGCAAGCTGCTAACGCAGGCAGCACATTCAACTGATCCATCACCGCGTTTGTCAACAGCGGAGTGGGTCAAGCCAGCGGCGTCCGGCCCTATCGCTGCCTGATGAGTGTTAGGATCAATAGTGCAGATCATTCGTTGGCGTGCCGATTAGTTACATAAGTGTGGCACAATGTTGTTGTCACGTCATGTTATGATCCAAGCACTAAGAGCATATTTGTGGAAATATTCATTTATCGGGCGTGGTTCCAGAGCCCTGACGACCCCCTGAAGGACCATAAAGCTAAACCTCAAGGCCAGCCCGTATACAGATGCCTCTGAGGCCAGTGTCAGAGACATCCCTGAAGTGAGCCCTCTTTACAGGAAGCACCTGCAGAGCAGTGACCTCACCCTCTTTCCCGTGACAGGAAACCACGACGGTCACAATGTGGGACACACACTTCTTTTTTTTAAATTAATGTAATTATTGTCCTGATACTACAGGAAAGCCCAGCAGGGTAAAGCTGTGCGGGTCGGTTTGTTTTGATTCCATAAACAGCATCTTGAGAGGGAATCTATTACCCCCTCCTCTTCCTGAAGAACACATCACTAACACAACATGCTCTTAAATACTCCCACGATCAGCCGCACACACACACACACACACACACACATGCGTGCGTGTCAGTGGCGTCACACTTAACGGAGGTCCGTCAGTGTCAATCAGGTGTCATCGTGGAGCAGCGGAATCGGTGGCGGGTTTGAACTGCAGCCTTGCTCTTTGAATGGGACCGTGGCTCGCGCGGAAAAACGAAGGCACGGCGCTTATTATGCATTTTAGCCATTAAAAAAACAGCGCATTGGCGCTCAAGTCACCGTATTGAACATTTCAGCTCGCAGCTTCCACGCGGCTCCCTCATGGGCTTTACGGGGAAACGGGAGCAGACTTCAACTTTTTTTAGTTTATTCCTCACAGGCGAAACATTTTCGGACAAACTTTATTTCCATAGAGATGAAGCAAAGGTTTGGGACCTACCGGCGACACTGAAGGGTGTGAAGTTTTCAGAAAGCAGAAAGTCAGTTTAGTTTTGTTTTCTTGGTGGAAATCTTGAGTTGGTCCTCCAGTTTTCGGGAATTACTCACGCTCTCTGCTGCTGTGTGTTGTGGGCAGCGCTGTTCAAATCAGCCAATCAGAGCGCCCGTTCTACTGGGGGCGGGGCCTCAGGCTCACCTGAGTGTCATTTTACTAAATGATTTAAACCCATTGATGTACACTAAATTTTAGTGCCTCAACAAAGCTATCAAAGCATACTGCATCTCAGAAAACAATTCTTTTTTAATCTATGATTGAGATAAATACGCTGAGACATCTTCATTCATCTTCATTCAATTTTTTTCCATTTTTTCACTTTCTTTTATGCAGCCCTTTACTCATCCGTGCTAGGAACCCAACCCTTTTCTATTTTCACTATGCTCTTTGATTTGTGTGCAGTAAAAATACAATACAAAAACAAACACACTCCTTTTATAAGAAACTATTTATGATTTTGAACGGACTGCCTCAAGGTAATTTCTATATAAACATGAAATCCAACGTTATTTGGGGAAATACCAATGCTTTGGACTAATTTCTGTATTTTGTCAACAAAGATAAGTTTGTGTCAAAGCAATAACTAGATTGTATCATTAGCTTTGAAGCCAATGTCAGCAAGGAACAAGGGTGGATTTATATAGCAACCAGCTTCTTTTTGACAGGATTGTTGTCCAACATATGTTCTTGGGCACAACCACCGTGAAAAGAATGAAACACATAGAAAAACATATATGTAAAGACCAAGTTTGACATGGAAAAAAACAATTCTATAATATGAAAAGACGGTGAGGCCCAGCCTTTTGCATGTATCTGGCTGTTTTTCTAGTGTGTAATAATTTGGGCATACTATAACGGCTGGTTCACAGCGAATTAAAATCACCTCATCTGACATAAAGACCCCTTTTTGCTTGACCCCCTGAAAATGGTAATAAGTGACAGGAAAGTAGAGATGTCGACGTCCACATCTTCGCCATGCAAACATCACTGACCCATCGTATCCAAACAAAGGGGCCCACTTCATGTTTAACAATGAGTAGGGTGAGTCTTCCTGAGGGCGAAGGAGGACAGGTTCGTTTCCCACCGCCCCCTTTGACATTGTTGTGTGAAACCATGGCAGCCTCAGCGTCAACCTTTTTGTCATTGTCAAAAATACTTCAGGAAACAGGCGGTTTGCCAGCCGACCTATAGCTCCCCAAAACTAGATATTGTTTTGCTGTTGACAAACTGAAACTCTGTTGAGACTGCAGTGTTGGTATAGTGTGTTGCTGTGGAGATCTAACATTCCCCTTGTGCGTGAGCCCACTATTATTCAAACACAGTGTTCAACCTTACTGACTCAATAAGCTGCTAATGAGTAACTACATGGGAGATTAATGGTGCCTTTTCAAAGTGGGACTTTGGTTGGAGTGCTGGTGGCATTCTCAAGGTCGAGTCCTCCGTTTTACACCATGTTCAGTGCACGGATTGTTTCACCATTTGAATTAAATGATACTTACTGTCACTTAGATGAAAATAAACAACCAGTTTAGGTCAGCCAAAAATAATATGATGCACACAATATGAGTATTTTCAGTCAGTTTGGGGTCCATTTATGTGGAAAACGCAAAAAACAAAAAATTGTGTGCTTTACTCTAGGAGAATGTAAGAACCGTGGTACCCTTGTAGGTGTAAGTAAAACCACCTGAGTGCATTAAGTTGAAAGACATAACCAAAGCTTGGAGTTTAACTGTCATCCTGCGGTGCCTCAACTGTATCATTTCTGAAGCACAACCCCTTAAAAGTTATTTTACATGACTCCTCTAACAGTTTAACAGAAAGATATGTTCATATTTGTACTTTCTATCAGTGGACAATTGGGACAGCAACGGAGGTGAAAAAGGTTTGGTGGAGGTATACATTTCGTGATCCTTGTACACATGCTTTTACGATGGAGCTGGACAATGAATAAAACAATGAATGGCCAAATCCCTGCACTTGTAGTTTTCATGCCATGTCACCAACCAAAAAGTGTTTTGAAGAGCATTTGAGTTTATAATGTGTATGGGCTGGGTGACTACATGTAAATGAGAAGGAAATAGTGCAACACGTGGTAAATAAAAAGTGTCCATAAGTACATTAAAAGTCTTGCAAGTAAGTGCCATTCCCCATGTGCAACATCCATTCTCATGAAGCTCCCAACCTTTAACACAGCTGCCCCCTAGTGATGAAAGAAACACACCCAGAAGACCCTTCAACACATTAGTAGGACAATCCCAAGTTTAAATTCCCTTTTATGTAAAACAATCAATAATTGCTAAAAGGCAGATTCATGACATGAAAAAGCTGGTGGAAATGAATATTTCAAGCAACCAGAGAATTATTCATTTAATTAAATAAAATACACAAACATTTAAAACATCAGTTATATTTCATAGTCGGCTCATTGATTGTTTTTGCAATCACAACTTATAATTGTGTTTTAATGATTTATTTAAGTATCTATTTATTGGAAGCCAGTGAACTGACTTCTCTTTAGTAACTGAGAACCTATCAAGTTTGATTTAAGGCTCTGCACTGTCAAACGTGCGCCTCTATACCGCTTTCACTGAGAAACCCGTTTGAGACAAGCTCCAGTTAAAGAATAAAATAGCCCCCACATTCTCCCCTGAGGAGGTCTTTTTTACCAGAGACAGGAGCTACTGGATCACACTGACTAAAATGCATTCATTGGATTGGTACATTTATCTACTATATATGACTTAGCAGAAAGTAGAAGACTGTTTCATGCCACAAATCCCATCCGTGACCCTAATGTTTCACGTTAATTCAATATATTACAGCAGTCTAAGCTACAAAATGTAGGCATGTAGATTTTTTTTTACCCTAACTTGTCCATTTGGAATGGAGAATACAATGATTTACTATTCTGTGGTATTTGTGGGTGAAATTTTTGTATCCTTGCAAAGTACCAACAGCAGTAAATTTTGGCATTAAGAATCATATTCAGCTGTCATATATTGATCATTCAACTCCTAGTCTAACTTTTATGGAAGTGCATTTTGCTCTTAGCACTGCTGGAGTGCTAAATGCACTGTCGTGAATAATTGTGTTTATTGAACCATTATTCTATTGCATTGTTGTTTGTGTTTTGTATTCATATCAAGTTTAGCTAATATTTACTTTTAAACAAATATTGAATACACACATTTGTTGCATGGCAAAACCGATTTAATTGACCAATATTAAATCCAGATAAATTTAACGAAAATAATATAAATGAAAAAAATTCCAGCACTCAAATAAAAAATACAAAACTTTTAAAATGACATCACCAAGTTGACTTTAGCGACGCATTTGTAAGTACCATGTGTTCCTGAAGCGGCCGGGTGGACCGGACCCGTCACATCGCTCAGGGCGCGTGGGCACGACCGCCGGAAGGTGGAGCCACTTCCCACCGAATGACTCCACGCTGGGGGGGGGGCGAGCAGGGACGTGTAAGGACGTTACACGCACTTAGCGTCCCACTGGGACCTTTTTGTCTGGGCGCTTGGAGGCCGTTTGGGCTTACTGGCCTCATTTGCGCCATATGCCACCAGGGGCCTGGCTGTCACATCCGATGAGGACGGCCGCGTGATGGCATAACTGACGGTGCCGCGTGGAAGTCCACTCACAGCCACTGCGCAGCATTAGTACCCTTTTTTAAAGAGGTTTAACTAGGTGGTGTCATGCGCGGCTCAAGCTTCTTTTTGTATCCGGATTTCAAGCACCTGTGAATTTATAAGCTAACAACACTTCCATGTTTTCCCCTGCAAATTAATGACTTACGTCGAGAAACTTTGTTTTGATGTGTGGAGCAAAGTAGTTTTGCTGTACATCCAAACATTCACCCCAGGTATTACAATAAATAAAATGTTTACATTTAGAAGCTAAAATCAAATGTGATGTTTTGTAATAAAACAAGGGCCCAAAAAGGAATGAATGACAATATAGAATATAACTAAATGTATCACAGCAGATCGGTCGCTAAATATCTTAACTACATAAAATACTCAAATGTATATAAATCTGATAACTCAAGCCATTCACAAACACACTAAACATTTAAATAATTAAATAATCCCCAACTACACCTTATGGCTGCCATATGAAATGCAGACTTTCCAGTGTTTCACATTGTTGCTGTAAATATTACTATCCAACTAACTGATGTCCTTCTTACTATCATTCAATGTGGCGACATCATGGCAAATGTTCACGTACTGGCGACTGCTAACAACGTTAGTATTGACTTCCAGCAAAACCGCAAGAGGTGAAAACACGAACGCTTGGTCTCCGTGTGATAATATTAATATTAATATCTGTGAACCGGCCTAAACGGGGACCACTCCGCCCCGCTAATACTAAGATGGGCTTCACATACAAGGATATCTGACTTCACAACGTTACACTCTCTGGCAAAAGTCACACCAGAATCACAGTGCGATGCACAAACATGTGTGTACGACCCAGCGAGCAGTACTATTGTCATCATTAAAAGCGCCATCAAATAACTGGAAGTAAAACGCGAATGTGCGTTCGCGTTAAACACACACGGTGCTAAACGTTAGCTAACGTTAAAAACAACACCAGCGCGCCTTAAAAAAACACGAGCTTCCAAACGTTACACTACTTGAAAAAACGCATCTTGTAGTGTTCGTCATTTTATAAAACATATTCAACTGCAACATTGTGTTAACTCCGGGAGTTTGTATGTGCGCGGCGGTCATCTGGAGGTAACCTACTTAGCATCATTAGCAGTGTTGATAAAGGACTGGGATCTGAAATGCTAATGTGAGGCGTACACATAACGCCAGGGTCCAGACTATCCCAACAGCCTTACGGAGGACGTTGCCAATTGCGCGATATTATATTATATCGCATAGCACAAAAAAAACCAGTACATACGCAGTTTGCTATGCTAGCGGATACGTGTGTTAAAACCAACTACTCGGGAGCTGGTTCGTCGTCAATGTGCCACGTTAGGTAAGCTAACCAGCTAGCGCGAGACCGACTCGTTAGCCCAGAACTCTGGTGGCGGCCGTGGGAGTCCGCGACACGCGTGACTTGAGCTCGGGTGTGCCGCGGTTTGATTGCAAAAAAATGAGTAGTATTTTGAAAACCACACGCAAGGACATGCACTTTTTCGCTGTCTAGTGTCAATTCCTCAAAATGGGGTCTGCTAACGTACGTCTCCGCCATTTTGTGACAGGTTTTTCATCGAGCAAAGGGGTACGTGTAATGGTTGAATGTAACCCCATCAACAAGATATCCGCTTGGCAGTTACACAGCGAAGGGATCAGGAGTAATTTTCTACCACCCTGTGAGATAAAAGTTGTTCAGAGGTGGTCAGCAAAGGGATAGAGGCTGTTTTCAAAGAGTTTCTAAAAAAAAAAATAAAAAAAAAAATGTTAGTGATCATATTTAAACCAGCAATAATTTGTATCCATAAATAATAGTTATTTAAATAGATGCTTTGACAGGTAGTCAATGTACAGTGGAAGTATACATTTTGAATTTACATAATCGTGTCTCTTTATTAACCAGAATATCTCAAATCCACAAGATTGCAACAGAATCGGCACTTCATGTCTGAACATTGCCAATCAAATATAAAATGCTGATCATTACAAATGATTCCTTTGCGAGTTGAAATAGAGTTACAGTCAAGGAAAAGTTCTCATGTCTAATGTGTATTTAAGAATGCAATATTCACATTTTCAATTTAGAGTTCAGATCCTGGTTGCACTGAATTACTGTTCAATATGGCATGAGACATGGATGTCTGATTATTTAAGTCCATTAACACATATTTTTGGACAAAATTCACAATGCACCCCTATGTCAGGAGATCATTTAACAATGAGTGCAATAAGAGCAGTGGTAAATTAGCCTTTAGATAATCGTACAAAAACCATCAATCAACATCACTCTGTGGTGTTGGTTTTAAGTTGCTGCATGTTCTAAATTTTGCTGTCGTGAATTATTTTTTTGGTTTCCATTAGAAATACACCATCATCTTTTAACGTAGAGGATATTGGTGCGATTGAGACCGGACAAATACTGAAGCTTTAAGTAAGCTAAGAAAAAAAAAAAGTTTTACAGATAAAAAGTAGGATTGCCCCCCCCCATTACACGCCTGGTTTGGATAACAAGGGAGCTATGCTAATTAGTGTTATCCCTTCCCCCCACGGGACATTTCCAAGTACCTCCTGACCCGTTTTCCAAACAGAGAAACGAGTTGTCAGACGGTCCCTAAAAAAGAAAACAGTCTCTATTGTTCCAGCACCCGCTCCTGCTCTGGCGGGGTGCAGGGCCGCCTGTGGCCGCAGAGGGCGCTGCACGCATGGCAGTGCGGGCTCCTCGGCCTTCTCATCTTTTTGTCTGAGAACTGCATCCCTCTGCCGCTCTACAGTGTGCGATAGCCTCGGAGCCGCGTCCGCAACACACTGTCAAACCACTCCAAACGAATACGACCGCGACCAAAAGCATTAATTCTACACATGCTGCCATGGCGTCTCCAGTCTGCCGGTGAATCGGTCGTATTTCTGACTGTTCGTTGGAACTTAGTCCGTGGTTGAATCGGGCTTGCTTTCTGTGTGCATCAGTCTTTATTAGCGAGCTGCCGCTCTTCTTGCTATCAGCTATTTCTTTAACTTTTTAAACAGTCAGCTTCGCGAATGACTGAGCGCCGGCGGAGTATGGGATCCTTGGTGTCTTAAGAAGCGTCTGAAGTGGGGTTTAATCGTTTTTGCATGCAAAAACAATGGCAAATTCGACGGGGAAAAATCTACTAGATCAGCGAAGGAAAGGACAGGCTTTCCTGGACGAGCTGCGGCAATTTCACCAAAGCAGAGGGTGAGATTGGGGCGTCTTTATTTCCAAGAAATACAACTTTAAATCGTCATTGCATTGTGCCTCGAGTGAACCCAAACTGTTATTTAAACGCGTATGTCTTTATTTCTTGTGTTATCCCCTCAGATCGCCGTTCAGGAAGATTCCTATCGCGGGTGGGAAAGAGCTGGACCTGAATGCTCTCTATGTCAGAGTCGTCTCTTTAGGTGGATTCGCGAAGGTGAGTGGGAACTAAAAGTGGATTTCACCACACTCTGCCGTGCGTGGACTCCTCGGTGGACGGCTCTACAACTCCGTAGCGAGAACCCCGGGACCGGTAGAAAGCCCTCGACATCAGCGTTAGTGGGTCGGCGTTGGCCTTGTGCTAGTTTGCCATGTATCTCTATGCAATGTGGTGGCTTGTGTTGTTGTGTGGTTTGAATTGAGAGTCCCGACCGCTCGCAGTCAGAGTGCAGTCGGAGCGACTCAAAATTAGCGGGCACGTTTAACATCGATTATCGGCACGGAGCCCGGGCCTCGGGAAACGCCGCCTGGGACGGAGCGATTCGCCCGGGTTTTTTTTTTAACCGCTGGTTTGCAACCGGGGGGGGGGAAGCTTCGTATCGCTTCCTCGGCCATAGCCATCTTTCTTCGGCTTCATGGCTGATCACAAAATATAGGCCTCACAGGCCCGGGCAGTGAACACGGTAAACGGTCCCCCCCAAAAAAAACCAACTCCGGGAAGCGGACGGCTCGCTGCACGCCGACGCGTTGGTGTTTTGGAGGGAGACAGTTTGTCGGAGTTTAGCCTCGTTCGGTTTTGAAGCCCAAAATATAAAAGTCAAGTTAGCTTGTTAGCTACGGTGCTAACTAGCCTCAACAGTAACGATACTATGCCAAAGGGAGTCAGTTGTACTAACTGGTGTGACAAATGTAAATAGGTTCGTTTAGCGGGCATATTGTGAGCTAATACAATTATATTCTACTCTGTGTAAGTGGATATTGTTAAAGTAACTATTATTTAAAGGTATTTTCAGCCGTTGGAGGAAGTTATTGATTAATGATTGGCCTCATTGGGGGAGACCTGTAGCCGACCAGATGGTCGCAATGTAACCGCTCTTTTTTGTTGTTGTTGCTGCTTCAAGTGCAAGTTATTTCCCTGACTGTGTTTTCTTTTTTTTTTTCTCCCTCCTTCCAGGTCTCTGACAAAAACCAATGGATCGAACTCGGGGACGAGTTCAACTTTCCGAGGAGTTGTTCCAACGCTGCATTCGCTTTAAAACAGTACTACCTTCGGTAAGTAGCGCGGAGCCGCAGCTCGCCTCCTGCCAGGTAGCATGTGTTTACAAATGTGCAGTTGCAGGGAGGAAGCCACCAGTGCAATATTATGACTTGACAATTAAAGCGGAGTCCATAATAGTGTGTGTGTTTGTCGTGACAGATGGGCCCCCTTCCACATTAAGAACATCAGACGGATCTTTTTCTTAAAATCAGTGCATGGTCAAATGTTTCCCCTGTAGTTTGTTAGGCTTGAACGTCATTTTGAAGGAGCAGCTGCTGTCCGTGATGACCCTTAAACATTACATTAATGACGCTTTTTCCTTTCTGAAAAGGCTGTAGCCCCTAGGCGCTCAGGTGCTTCATGACACTGTTGTCTTGTGTACAGTTCAGGCTCCCCAAGTCTCGACATGGTCAGCTGCCAGTGATAGGAGTCGGGTGGATGTGCACCTCTCGACAGCTGGCGTTAATGTTTCGTTTTCTTTTTTTGCGGTCTCCGCTTTCTACATGCTCCCCTTTTCTTCTCTTCCCCTCTGTCTCGTGCAACGATTGTTCCCGTCACTTGCACCTGCCCTTAGAGGATTACACTCCTGTAGCAGACTCCTGCAGACAGGCCACAGGAAACTAGATCGCTGGTTGATAAATGAAAAATGGCAAAAGTTGGGAGTTTTTCTTCTTTTTTTACGTTGATGCAGGCTGTGGTTGTCCCACCTCATTTGATTGCCAACCATACGCATCTGAGACTTATTGTTTTTGGCTGCAGTCGGCTGAGCAGTTTGGGCACGTGCAGCGTGTGCACTGTTGCTGAAGTTGGGTGATGTCTCTCTGGTTACCATAATGGCCACAAAACACTATTTACCTGCCACATATTCAGGGGAATTGTCTATCTAAAGCCAAGGATTATGATGTCCGGATGGCTGACTAGATGGTTGTTTAGGTCTGTTCTCTGAGCGGAAGTATCTAGCCCAAAAGTGTTTCGGTTTCTATAAACTCAGGATGATCCCACTGCTATTTGGATATTGATTTCTGTCAAACAGGCTTGGTTTTGAGTGTCAGAAGTTGCCGAAATTCAACTATCTTTACCCTCTATTATACCGTAGAGTTGTACAGTTTGTCCAACTATGTGTTGTTTATCTAAAAAAAACCTCTATAAATACCTGGTTGAGGCTGACTGAGCAGGAAATTGATACGGCTCCATGTCGTTAGGAAGATATTTACACATGTTCCTGCAATTATGTTAGAATATTTTTGGTAGGTGAGCGAGCAAAAGGAGGTGTGACAGCCGACATTCTGAATATCAGCAGACAGCCAGCGGAGAGTCTCCTGCGTTTTATCTGAGGCAGTTCAGTGCGGCGGATGTCAGAGGCAGGCTGATCTTGCCTCGGTTAAGGCTGATAAATAGACTGTGCTCGACCCCCATCACCCACGCTGCTTTGTTGCTGACCGGGTGCCGAAAGGAACCGTTTGTCTTTCCTCCAGTGTTTCTATGCTTAAGCACGCTAATAAATATGATCACACGGGGGGGGGGGCAGAGATCATTAACAGTTGCAAGGTCGACATGTGCGGTGCTGAGTTCATTCATTGTGTTGCTGTTGCTGCTTTATCAATCTTGATTCTGTTGAATGATTGTCATATGGAACTGGAGTGTGTGCTTTATGACCATGTTCTGCTAACTGAAGTACAGATGTGTTTTCTTGTATGTGATGATTAGAAGCATCCCATAACGTTTAATGCGATGGTAATTCTAGAAATTTACAGTTGACAACAATGGTAACACTTCGTGAAGTTTTTTATTTCCCCCCAAGGATTAAAATGAGTTTTCATTAAGGACCAAAGGATACACCCTTGTTGAAGAAGGTACGTTTTTGGTACCGGATGGTGTGTCTGTGGATCAACTCTCCCTGTTTTGAATGAATGGGCCGATCGCGCCGTGGTTTCCTCCCGTCTCCACTTCCCACTCCGAGCGGAGTCATAAGCAGCACTTCTGTGTTGCGTGCCTGCTGCCGTTGCCATACGCTTGATATCTGAATGTCACCTGGTAATGTGTCGTCATAAACGTGCTTTAAAGTGGAATGGAGGAAATGTCTAAATAGTTTCCTTTTTATTTGAAAACAGTATTTCAACACCCAATCTTCAATAGCCTGTGTGATGTTCAGGCACTGAACTTTTTTTCCCACGGAGTCCTGTGAGTCTAGAGAAGCGTTTCCATAATTTGACTTAAATTGATGTTCTACACAGACGGATCCTTCCTATTTTCCTGCGGTTCCGCTCATTTGGATTATTCAGTACTGCTTCACATCTCCACGCTTCTCCCTCTTCCATTACTCGCTTCATACGATTCGGGCCACCGAGCTCTCAACCCACGTGCAGCAGACAAAGTCCTGATCTTTTCTCTCGAGCTCCATCCAGCTCTGGCGCGCATCGCTCTTCTGGGAGCTGAATGAGAGTTGTTTTGGGAACACGGGCCCCCCCGGTTGCAGCTGCAGCCCCTTGGACGTCTTGCTCCAAACCGCAGCACACTGAACACAGACGGCCGAGTCAGGTGACGGACGCTCCCGCTCAACCTTAGTTTGCCCTCTCTGCTGCATCCTCGTTGAAAAGAAAACGCTCAGTGACGTCCAGAAACGCGCTGACTTTATTCTGGTATTGTTTCGTCAGGAACTGCACACGTTCCCGATCTGTCATTGTGTGATGGGCGCCTGCCGCAGTGATGTAGTGAAGGTGTTTTTATTCATCAGTGTTAGGACGCAGTTGCACAGTACAGCTGGTGTTTCGCCGTAGTCACCCCACGCTGTAATAAGTGAGGCTTCGCGCTCTGCACTCCCCAGAGTACAACATGCTGCTTCCTATGCAACAAAATAATCACACCACACTTATGTCTGTCACCCTCTGTTTGCGGTACAGAGCAGCAGATGCTCTCAGAATCACAGGTTTACTCATTTCAGGCCATCTTTTGAGTCTTTCACTTTTTTTCTTCCTGCTGGAAGCTGAGTGTTTCGCTACCGCTTCTAGCTCGCAGCTACTTTTAGGTCCCAAAATTCTCACGACCTCTGCAATTAGACTTTTTTTTTTTTTTCAATGGTCACGTAATGTTGAGCATGATGTAGATTTCCCTTCATTTTCGAGGCCGGCTGCAAATGGATTATAATGAATACTATTTTAGACTTCTTGCGAAAAGGGAAAAAAAATCCTGTCAAATCTCAGTCTCATGTGACCATGTTCTCACATAACACAATGACTTTGGTTCTTCAGCTCGACAAAGTCTTTGCTTAAACATTGATGCTGGAGAGAAGCAGAAGTTGAAATGCAAAGGGAAACGTTTCCTTTGGGGAGATTTGGGGACACAACGTGTGGATCGGCCAATCACCCCAAAATGTGTCCGGCATTGGAAATCTTTCCGAGGCCACTCTATCTATTCATGTGTCCACAGTAGGACTCAGAGTTGATTGCAAAACTGCGGCGGTGCAATGTCAAAAGTCTCTCTTTTCAGATAACCCGCTGTTGCACCTGACTTGGTCAAAGTGATGTATCCCCAAAGAAGAAAACCCAAACATACAACTGCAGCAGACACGCTCACCTACCTCCTTCTGCCCGGCCCATGTTAATTCTCACACCGGGCTCTTGAGATTATTCCGGGCACCATTGTTACTGCAGCTCCTCCCCTGCTGCCTGTGTGTGCCGGGAGACTCCCGCTGAAACATCTGGATGAAGCGGCCTTTGATCGGGCTTGCATTAGCCGTGTCTGTTATCCTCCGCGCCTCGTCCGAGCTGCTGCTCAGACTTCAGAGGCGCCCCTCTGACGGATGGTTGGGGCAAAGACATGGAGTGCGTGGACCAGCGCGAGAGCAGAGGTCCCGTCACAGATAACCTGCAATGGCTTTGGAGACTGTTTCTCGTGCAGTCTGTAATCCGCCCTGCCCAACAGGTCTCCGTTAGCTTTTTAACTAGCAGACTGCTACGACCTGGCTGCTCGGTGCCGTTTCCTACTGTCTCAATGAGAATTCAAGCGAGAAATGGTCTTGAGTCTCATACAAAACCAGACAGTGACTGAATTGGTGGAATGGTTCGATCGCGCGTCTCTGTATCAGCTTTTCAGATGTAGCTGTCACAAATACACACCCTAAAACGGCACTATAAACATGAGTTTAAGGATGTAAAAGACAAGGCCAATTTGATCAGAATTGTTTTCCAAACCATGAATTCCATACATTACATGTCATTTAGCGGACGCTTTTATCCAAAGCGACTTACATTACATTTTTAATTTTATTTTCATATTTGATACTATTCCTCCTCTGCATTGGTATGCATATGGTATACACCCTCTGACGTTTTGTAGGATGTGGCTACACAATTTTATAAAAGGCTTGAGTGGTTTCTCACCAACTACTTTGTGCAGTTAAACTCAAAGCTCGCTGATTTTTAAATTGCATAGTTGTGTTTTTTTTTCTCAACTGTTCGTTCATTTTGAGGCTTCAAGAGGAAGGGTCCTTTTAGCTGACTAACAATATTCCTCCAAAAATCACCATGGTGATTCATTTAGCTTAATAGAGTCGGGGATCTAGAGAGGAGAGAAGACTGTAAGGAGTGTGCATGCGTGTCTTATTTATATAATATATATATATATATATATATATTTATTTCATTCTAATTGCGGACAAAAATATACGTGGCTGCAATCATAAGAAAAACACACTGCTGTAGACTGTCTGCACTGGATGTTTCCCACTGAGGTGTGGCATAATAATCAGTTTCAGCACAGGAGGCCAACGGCTAGCTAGCGTTAGCTGCCCGGCGGCTACACATCAACAGCAGCCTGAATAAAGTCCTCTACCACCTAAACAGTAGACTCTTTAGAATAAGTATTTTACACTTTGTCGCCGACATTGGTGCAAACTGATGAATTGACTTCTAAAAGCTAGAGCTGGCTTCCCATAAACTGTAACCATTAAATTCAGTTTACAGGACTGTAGTGACTCAAGGTAACAACAGCAACGGCTATATATTTTTTTTAATGCCCGGTGTCATGACAACCAAATAATAACATTAAGGGAAATAGTGAAATAGACCAAATAGACTTGTTGTTTGATCCCACTGTCAAACAAACAAGCAACCGGTGGTCATTATGGAATTATGATTGTGAGGAATTAAGGTGGATTCGATGGCAAAAATAGTCCATAGCTTTAACCCAGAATGTCATAATATAAAAAATGGATAGTTATGGTTGGAGTATAGATCACGACTTATTTCCTAGGAGCTGGTGTACGTTCGCTCTGAACAACATGAGCGCAACGGTCCAGCTTACTCAAAGGAAAAGCTTTTCCATAACGTGTTTAACCCGTGTTGGTAATGTTTTGGAGGAACCTATTTCCTCTGCGAAAACAAACTGGCCTAGTTTGAATCCAGGATGTGCTGCTAACCGCTGAGCCACCGTGCCATCCAGATAGAGACTGCTGATAACTGCAATGGGAGCGCCAGCACTTGTTAAAAGGGTTTAGGTGTAGTGTTGTTTTTGTGCGACCTCGCCATTATCATGCATTGGACACATGGGGGAAACGCGCTCTCTTTGCACTTGCGTGACTCACAGGAATACTATCAGAGCGCATATAGTATTGCAGTCACCGCCATGTCCTGCACTGTGCACTTCCTTCACACTTCATCTCTTCTTTCAGCCATGAAACGTTCTCTTCTGGAAGTGATCCAGCCTTTAGAGTTTTCCTCCACTGGCTCCGCCCTTGGCAAGCAGCTTCGCGATTATTAACCAATCCCAGCTCACATTTCTGTCCAGAAAGAGCGTGTGTGTGTGTGCATGCATTGCCTGTGTCCATGGCCAGCAGGGGGCAATGGACACCACATATCGAGGGGCATTTGGGCAGCTGAGAGCAATGGAAGCCTCGAGTACAGCTGCCCTGGCGGGATCTAGATGACGGTAAATAACAGACAGTAGTGGCGGTGTCTGTTCGGCCCTTCTCTGGCCTCGCTGTGGTTAACACCCTGTTTGCACGTGTCATAGTATTTTGGAGGGGAAACGTGGCTCAGTATTAACGGCGATGGTTGGTGGTTTCTGTTGGGGGGCGGGGGGGTAAAAAAGGGGAAGTGCAATGCAGACATGAGCAGCTGCAATCCCATCCTGCCATGCCCCCACCTGTCTTTACTCGCAGCCTTTTCTTTCTTTTTTTTTCTTCTTGCTAGTGCCCAGAAAGCGGTTGATGACGCTGCTGGGGGGCCTCCCTCCTCTCTGTCATGCGCGCTCTCTCTCTCTCTAACGAACGAAGGCTGAGTGTATTTATAGTCCGGCGTGTCACCCGGGAGCCAGCGGACGGGGGATTACCTCGGCCACGATGAGAAAGCGGGGCATCGGCGCTCTGTGATTCGCGGACGCACTGGCTGGGTTCAGCACGCTGCCGAGGCACTTCGCCGCGCCTGTGGTTTTGTGGGTGTCCCCCGCCGCGTTGTTGGCTGTGTGTCTCAAAGCTCCCCGTGCTCGGGGAGAGTCCTTTCAATGCACCGTGGGCGCTCAGGAGGACTCAAGGATGCTCAACCTGTTTTGGCTCCAGGCAGTTGCAACGTTCACATGACAAGTGGCGTTATTCAAATGACCCACCCCTCCCGTTTTTTATATAAATGCATTCAAAGTGGCTAGAACTGACCCGGCATCCTACAACCTCGCAACAATCCGGACGGACCACAGCTGCAAACGTCTGACCGGTGTAGGATGTGAGGATTGAAACGCGTGCTCGGTGACTCGTCTTACTCGCTCATGTCCCCTGCCGTGCATGCAGCCAAAAAAGCTTCTCATACACCTTCCGTGCGGAGCATGCTTCACTTAACGCCTTTGAGCCCTTTGAAAGCACCACTGGGTTGCTGGAAGTGATTTTCCACGGGCTTTTGACGAGCTCGGAAAAAGCTTTAACCGTCGCCGCTATCCAACTCCATGGTAACGATGAAGCTTTTGAGCTGTGTCACTCTTCTTTTTGTGTGTGGGTGTCTGGGTTTAATCTCATTTTAAAGTTTACTCTGCAGGCGGACTGTACGGGAGCCACTGGGAAGTCTACAGGTTTCTCTTTGTAACTCAGCCACAAATGATGGCACCGCCATACTCTCATTGAGCTGTTCTCTACTTCCAAGTTTGACGTGACATCATTTAACTTCCATTTAAACGGGGGATTGTTTTGCTTCTTTATTGAAATCATGAGTGACCTGAGGGTCCTTTTTACATCAGAGCCTTTGTGACGGAGCTTTTGCTTTTGGAATCGTCCGCCGTGCTCGTTTGAGGGTTGTGTCTCTCTTAAACAACGGGTTGTTTCCCCTCTCAGCGCTGGCTGGGACCTGTTTTGTTTTAATGGTGTACACTACATGGTTTCTGTCCCGCTCTGTGGATTCAAACATGTTTCCATTCTCTAGCTTTTAAAATGAAGGGAAACCGTTGGAGTTTTTTTTTAACAAACATAACTTATAGATTAGCTGAACATATACATATGGTGCACAAAATGTTTTTTTTATTATCTAACAGTCCCTTTGTGTTTGAAATTTAAACTTGTGTTACATGTGCTCTGTATCTGTTAGTGTTTCCCCCTCGGTTTACAACTTCGGGGGAGGGAGGGGGGGGGGGGGGGTTATAGTCGGCCAAGCGGTTCAGCCGACCCGGGGGGTTGTAGTCACTCTAGTGCTCTGTGCCCCGCTGCTGCGAGCTCACAGACAGTTTAGCGGGGGGTGGTTTATGATGGTAGGGGAAACACTGTTTTACTATTTTCGCCTATGAAGAAGTTTCATGTTTCATCCACACATGTACAACAGTATATTTCTTTAATATGTGAGGAAACATGGGGGCAGCACCCTGACTAAGGAGATGGAGCACCTCATTCATCCGTATCTTCATCTGTTGATTTTTAAAAAGTAGCTTGGTATATCATTTTGTATT
This sequence comes from Pungitius pungitius, assembly GCF_949316345.1. NCBI lineage: Eukaryota > Metazoa > Chordata > Actinopteri > Perciformes > Gasterosteidae > Pungitius > Pungitius pungitius. Next base: position 10,454,009 of record NC_084901.1, read on the forward strand.
AAAGATTCTTAGTAGTAATTTGCTAAGAAGACTAATCTGACAATTACGATTTTCTTTCTACCTAAGAATGATGGACAGCGTATACACATCTGTTTCTGACCTGTCATTGCAAGCACACACGCGTGTGTTTTGAGCTGAGATTTCACACCCACAACAATATGATGTGTTTGTGTCTCGCCACATAAAACGGTCACGCTGCACATGAGTAAGTTGGAGAGGAAGTAAACACCAACACTTCTGTTCCCTAGCAATGTATTGCCGTTGAAGCGTCCATACAAAGTCGTCAAACAGCCTTTCGGACCCTTGGCCGATTGGAGCTTCGCAAATTCTTAGTTTGGAGTTGATTATAGAAGCTGTAGAATTATAAAAACACAGCGACTGTCAGTGGCTCCTTAGGACTTTGTACTCTCTTTGTACTAAATGATCCGGGCTCACCTTTATGTTTTCTTCTTTGCTGTGCAGATACTTGGAGAAGTATGAGAAAGTCCACCACTTCGGCGAGGACGACGAAGAGGCGCAGCCGGGGAATCCCAAAGCCTCTCTTCCCATCGGTGCAATTCCCAGCGCCTACAACTACCAGCAACACGTCGTATCAGGTAGGCAAAGGTTCTGCACGGCTTTGTGTTTGCATCCGTTCTGCTTTTCTTCTTCTTCGATCATTGCCCCCTCTTTCTCTGTGCCAACTCCATCGCTGTGTTTTCCCACGACGTGGTCACGGCGAAGCAGCGCTACATCTGAGCCGTGCAGGACCTTCATTTGGGGAAACTAGTCGTAGTGCAGAAATACACACCAACAGTAGCCAATTGTTTGGGGGATGTTTGAGTTAATTTCTCAAGAATAGGAGGAGGAAGGCAATGTGCTGATTGCTTTTGTGTTTTGATGAATGTTTGGATAGCGTTCATGTCTCCATTCTAGGATGCGTAGAACATCCACCGGTGTGTCAGTGTCAAATTGACAGAATTGACACAAATAACAGACTTAATGAAATTTGTTGCCATTAATTTTTATAACCATAATTTGGTATATTTCCTCAACTGTTTTCCCAAAACATTTTTTTTTTTTTAAGTTGAGATTGATCCTGTTCACAAAATTGCAACAAGTGAAAATATTTGTCGTCCAAGGTTTTTTCTGCCTTCCTCTCTGTCTCTGCTGGTACAGATTATTTATCTTTACCTTTTTCCTCTGTTGCTTTCTAACTCTGCTGCTGTTATTCAGAACTCACTATTGAGCATCCCCATTAGTCTCTTCAGAGAGAATGCACTCCTCCTGTTCCACCGCTACTCATTTCCTTCAGCTCTTGCCCTGCCTCTGAGTTCATTATTTAGAACTTTAAACTGGTGTCAGACCCCCTGGGTGGGGAAGGAGGGAAGGAGGGAAACCCTTGCTGGCGTCCTGTCACAGCCTCGAGGCTTCTTTAGTTGACTGTTGTCTCTAACGCACCAGCCGTCTGCCTGCTGAGCACAGCGAGTCCACAACATGACACGCGACAAACCACACTCTGCTTTGTCCCGCTGGCCCGGGCCCATTCCCTCATCTACTGCCCAGATCAGTCAGACTTTCAAGAAAACAATGGGTTTTTTTTCTCTCCCACAGTTGAGTTTGCAGCCCGTTTTAGAGAGCTTGTTGCTGGGGGTTGAGTGACGGTGCCTGACTAATGATGCTCAGTTTGTAGGGTGCGCTGGGGGGGACGTTTTTGTCATGATTTTTGTAGACCAGCCCCGGTGACGCACACACTGCCATATTATGGCAGAAAACATTTGAAGAAGAAAAAATGTAAACCTACTATAATCAGTGTTATGAACAGTCTGCATGGTTCAATGACAATACTATTTTATTGAAGTCAAGTCCAGTGTTTGCCCTGCTATTATAACCGCGGGGCGCCCCCCTGAAAAAGTGTGGAATAGAAAATATTTCCACGCATGGCGATTCCGCAACAACACGCGTGCACATGTCCGTATGTATATGTGCACACGCGTACCAGTGGACATACATCCGGCCCGCCGAAGTGCGTCAGCGACCCGTCAGCCGTACCGGTATTGTACATGTCACTCATCTCCACACGTTGGCCCATCAGCAGGGAATTGATATTGTTCGAAAGTTTCCTACTGAGGTTTGAAGACCCCTGCCCCCCCCTGGTCTGAATTCAAATGTAGGTCTGATGTAGTGAGACCCCGTGGCTCAAACATCTCTGACAGCTGGTCTGCTGATCTCTCCCGCTGAGCTCCAGGCATCCCTGTTGTCTCGGCCCTGTTGTCTCGGCCCTGTTGTCTCGGCCCTGTTGTCTCGGCCCTGTTGTCTCGGCCCTGTTGTCTCGGCCCCGTTTTCGGATCGTTGCCTCGCGGCAACGTTTAACCCGCCTCAGTCCATGAAGCCACCTCAGTCCATCTCCTGTCCTCTTCAGCTCGCTGCGGGTTACGGGGTTGGTAGTTACTTTTTTCAATAGAGCCGTCGGTGCTCTAATGGCCACTCTGCTGAATCCCATTTGCCCGCACAACACCCCCTCCTCCTCCTCCTCCTTAGCGTGGAAATCAAATTCACTCTGCGGGACTCCTGTCTGCTCTACGGTCGGTTCCCAGAGGCAGCCGATCCTGTACCAAATTGAAATATCCACCGTTACAGGAGGGGAAAAAATGACATCCTATGCACACAAATCAACGGCTGAAAACCTGCAGGATGGGAGAGAAATGCCACTTTGTTGACTGAAACTATCATGCTCCCACAGACAGGATCATCTGTCATTTCACTGCTGTAGAATTCCATTTGAGTCATGATTCCTTCCTGGCTATTTAGGATAATAAGTCTTATTATGAAAGCCCATCACAGAGGGCGGACCAAGTCAAAGACAAACGCAATTAGAAGTTGGAGAAGATTCCCGATCTGCAGTCGCACAAGTCTTAGCTCATCAAACTCATTTAGGATTAAAGGCAGCTTCAGCCAACCACTCCACTCCCCATTTAGTCTGCTCAAAAAATTATAATAAAAACGCACCAGCACTGCATGCAGGGAACACAGCCAATTTACATGATGCGACCATTACCATGAAGTCTCCTCTACAGTGAGCGCTTCTCCTCCTCTAGCTTTTGCTTTTCTGGGCATTATCTTAAAAGCCCTTTTATGGTTTCTACAGTAGTCGTTTCCCTGTATCATGGAGGATTCTATGTGGACGTCTGCGTGCAAACCCAAACTGTAGCACGCTGATCGTAGATTGGTATAATTTGGGGTAAACTATAGGTAACGGTCAACTCCTTTTGTTTAGATACATTAACATTACATACACAACATACATATATCCGATACATTACATGTATCTACCTTGTTTTCAGACATGTATTGAAAGGAGTTTAGATTTGGTTGGCTGCGTGCTAAAACTTGAATTCATGAGCTGCATGTTGGAAAACCTATACGTTTTAGACCATGATTTCTTTTTTTTCATGTAAAATAAAAATTCTGCAAAACTTTTTTCAGCCGTCTACTGTGCTGCTGAAACAAATCTTTACGTGCTTATCTGTCAATTTCTGAGACCTGAGGTTAAACCCATTTCTTTCACATCGCTGACCTCTGAACTCCTGATTTATTTTATGGAACTTGTGAAATAACCGCGAGATGCCTTTTTCTCTCTCCTTCCTCCAGACTATCTCCGCCAAAGCTATGGACTGTCTTCAGACTTCGTTCCGCCGTGCGACTACAACAAACTGGTGCTGTCCCTCCTCTCGGGTCTACCGAACGAAGTGGACTTCGCCGTCAACGTTTGCACTCTGCTGTCCAACGAGAGCAAGCACGCCATGCAGCTGGACAAGGACCCCAAGCTGGTCACGCTGCTGCTGGCCCACGCCGGCGTCTTTGACGACTGTACGTTCCCCCCGTGTTGTGCTCTCTTCTTTTTGTTCTCATAATTTACCATGAGGGAATTGAAGATTGAAAGAAAGAAAGGTCAAATAGTTTCTTCTCTAATCCTCCCTCTGTGCCTTCCGTAGCGCTGGGCAGCTTCTCCGCGGTGTTCGGGACGGACTGGAAAGAGAAAACCTCCCGGGACTTTGTCAGGGTAAAGTAGAATGAGTGTCCTTTGTTTGTGTGACCTTTGTGCGACATCTTCAATGAATATAAATGTGTCTCTTGGTTTGGCTTCTATAAATAGATATCAAATACTGCTTTCACGAAGAAAGCCACAAAGCATCTGTTTCACTTTGCGCAGCGTGACGATTGTCAGATAGTCGCTGGGGTTTTCCCCAACAGAGAAACTTCAAAGAGCAGTTATTTTCTGAAATCAGAATGGAGGTCAATTCGCTTTGATCACACTCTCTAAGAGACATGCATGAAACGTAAAGGCATGACTCAGGCAATATGTACTTCCTTTATCCACAGTCTGCAAATCTCATTTTCAATAACACTTTTACCTTTCTCTGGGGAAAGACTACCATAACACTATTATTGTGGGTAGAAATGGGTTTAAAATCCGTAAATAATTATTTACAACACAGTGGTGCTGGTGCTAGATCAAAGGGGAACAGTGAGGGTTTGATTTAAGGTGTTCGGGAGGCACGTCTGCAGATGTGGAAAACAGTTTTCGCCCCGGAGGCCACGGAATACTTTCCCGATGTTACAATAACACATTTTTGTTGGCAGCATTAGAAGTAGCTAATGATCGCTGATAGATAGATGCCCCGAAGGCAATTTGTCTTGGAGACGTACTGTGTCGGCTGTTTAGAAAATACAGACAATAACATAGAGCATACCTACAGTACATTCACAGCCAGCAGATACATTTCACACTGTCCTACCTAAAAACACACCTCTGGTGTGGTGTAAGAAACAAAAAATGTCTTGGACAGGGTGACAGCGGTGGGCAGCACAGTCGGCTAAAGGAGGGAGCGTTAACATACGCAGGTTTTTTAGTGTTGTGATTTGGTCAAGACCCATTCAAGCGAGAAGTGAGCAAAAGTAATATTTTAACGTCATCATGGTTTTTGCAAAAAAAAATGACAGCAAACTATCATGGTTAAATAAAAGTCTGTTGGAAAATTATTTGCAATAAAGAGGTTTCTTGCTGCACAGAAAGACATTTTTCTTATTTTGTGTGGTTATTTTTAACGGGAGATTGATCAATGAATTCCAGCTTGTTTCAATGAATTTGCTTGGGCTGATCTTTGGCATGGCTTGAAGATTTTATTTTTTTAATTATTAATGTGTGTAACAATACAATTGATGTTCTTTTGTAGTTCTGGAAGGAGGTGGTAGAGGACGTCGAGGTCCGGGAGCTGATCTGGGACAAAAACAGCCCAGCAAAAGGTAAACAAGCTTGGTTCTAAGAGCCACAGGAAGCAACACGAGACCACTCATGTGTGCTCTCACTGTGTATTTATTGACACTGTCAATGCTGTGACATGCACACGTGTGCTCTGCCTTCTGTGCGGCGACTTCCCATTCGGTCTTCGTTGCATAATATATGATTGAGAAGTGTTTTTTTCTTTTCTTTAAGCCCACCAAACGTGGTGTTGCGCATCCCTTTTCCAAACTATTTTTAACAATAATCTAAAAGCAACGGTTACCAGTAGGAAAGAACAAAAAGATTCAATAAAGTGATAATAAATGAATGAAAAACCCGGTTGTGTTCGCAGATGGTACGTCGAGCGAGGAGCGCTGGCAGAGCCTCTTTCACCCGCCGCGGAACCAGGGCATCAGCGACATGGAGGCCCAGCGGGTCCTGCAGATTGCCGTTATCCTGCGAAACCTCTCCTTCGAGGAGGCCAACGTCAAGCTGCTGGCGGCCAACCGAACGTGCCTGCGCTTCCTTTTGCTCTGTGCCCACTGTAACCTCATCTCACTCCGACAGCTTGGACTCGACACGTTGGGCAACGTGGCTGCTGAGGTTGGTCCGCTGTTGACTGTTTTGTTTTATTGCCCTGAGGGTTTGGGTTAGTTCAGGAATGCAATTAAAAAAGAGGGTTTGTGTCTGAGGGAGATTATTTCCCAGATGTAGGTTACTGTGGCACAGTAAACCCTCCACTCTTTAGTCACAATTTCTTAGTTGGAGTGGTTTAGATTTTGTACGATTTAATTTAATTAAAGGAAAAGTAAACCGTTTATTCCACTATTCAGTCGCCCGGACAGATTGAACCTCCAGTACCACCAGCACATTTACAGTAGCTACCGCTCCAGATTCCTCCACACGTCGGAGAGGTGTGAATCGGGCCGTATCGTAACAGAATCCTTTTATTTGCCTGCTTGTGCAGATCAGATAACATAAACAAATGTCTCTCCTCAGCAGTGTAGCGTTGTTTTCTTACAATGTTACCGGCATTAAAAGGTGAGAACTACCAAACCAGCCAAACCAGTGTGCGGAATATCTTAATTTGAATTTACTTGCATCGCAAATTAACGTGCAACCAAAAAGTAATCAGAGTACTCTGTTACTTTGACCTACTGCTTGGTTCATTAGCTGTGTTTAGACACCCAATTTCTGAACTTAATTTACTGAGATTTAATTTGTGCGTGCTAGCTGGTGTTTTGTCATAAACTCCGAAATGTGTTTTTCAGAATAGGTTTTAAATATTTATTTAGCCCTGAACTCTCTGCTTCTAGCTGTTAGATATACATTGAAATCGTTCCAGTCCAACGCAGTCTAAAAATCTTAAAAGTATGTTTTTTTGGGCATCCATTACATTACCGAATAGGAAAGGCATCACATGGGCTCGCTTGAATGTCAAGCTCACATTTATTGTTATATGCTGCATGTCGATGAGCCTGAGCCTATTTTTGGAATCTACATGCATAGGATCCCTGATACCATCGGCTAAGCCTTTGATGCCATTAATTGGATGGCTGGGTTTAGCCAGTTAGCGCATTCATCAGATATGATACTCCGTTTGCTTCTGTTGTATCCTAACCACCACGATTGCACCCTTTTTGGTTGGTTATTTGTTGTGACCAGCAACACGAATTATTATTATTATTATCACTTCCACAGAATTACTGTGGTCTGGCGTGTGGCCAACTCTCAGCGTTAAAATGTAGCAACAGGACTGGTTCAGCGGGGTTCTACCTCCGCCCGGGGACTACAAATGGAAATGAGCTTTTAGCCGATGTCTGATACATTATACGAAGCTTATTCAGGTCGGGTCGCATCCTTATCGGTGTTTGAACGCGAGGTTCTAAGGCGTCCAGTTAATGTTGCGGTTGGTTGAATAAATCGTCTGGTCCCATTGTAGCTTCAACTGGATCCTGTTGACTTTCGGACGACTCATCTGATCTTTCACACCATCACCAAATGTTTGATGTCCAGGGACCGGTTTCTCAAAATGAGGGGTGAGTTTTCCAACGGGCCACTACAGTGACTTCCTGAGGTTTGTGCGTGACTACTAAACTTCAACGTGTGTGTGTGTCTTTCTTTTAGCCATGGAAATCCTGGGCAACCTCAGCAAGGCGGAGGACAACGGCGTGCTCATCTGCGAGTACGTGGACCAGGACTCGTACAGGGAGGTAATAATGCTCCTCACGTTGCCCGACCTCATGCTCCTCATGGCCTCCTTGGAGGTGCTCTACCTGCTGGCCCAGCTCGGAGAGATCCCCTGCAGCAAGATGGCGTCCGTCGACCACAGCATAGGTACAACTCGTCTACCGATGCATGTATTATTTTTGTTTTTAAACACACCGCAGGAATGAACCATGTGACCAGGTTCCTCAATGCTGTTTCCTTTCTCCTCTTTCCCCGGTCAGATCTCTTGGTGCGGTTGGTATCGGTTGACCTCCATACGTTTGGACCCGACGCCCTGACGGCGGTGCGACTAATCGAGCATCAGGCCAGCGCTGACCAGGCAGCAGAGGTTCGACCACAGCTGGTAGAGCAGGTCCCTGCAGCCGTGCAGGGAGCAGCGGCGCCTGGTGAGTGTCTGTCGGCCACATGTACCCTCTCCCTCGGCTGGAGGGATTTCCTGTGTCAACCGTCGGTACACTGCAGGGAATTAACATTTTGGGTGCAAATCCACCCAGCTATCAGAGGTACATTCTAGCCCACACTGCCACTAACTCCACGCCCTGAAGGAGGAGAGGTGGTTTCAGGGAGAAGCAGTTTGGAGGGTTGAAAGGATGTATCCAGGATGTCAAAGTGATTCAGCAGTAAAAAAAAAAAGGTTGACGCTACAGATCTCTGTGTAAAGTGAACTAGTACATCCCCTGGGGTTCCTGACAGAATATGATCAAATTCGGAAGAACACTGTTTTTTTTTTTAAGCCCCTTTAGGTTTTTACTTACTGAAGACGAGTAAATAGCAATAGTGTAATGTCTGTGTCAAGCTCAGTGGGCCTTCACAAGCTAACATAGCATGGACGCGCTACTTCTAGTCAATGATGTGCTGATGTACGTAGCTTATGATAGCTTTCAACCTCTTTGGGTAATGAGGCTTTGCTGTGATGGGCCAGTTTGTGTTTGAGGATCAATTAAGTTCTAATATACGTAACTTTGTTCTGACTTAAACGAGGCTCCAGGATGGTAGGAGCATTTTCACCTAAAGCAAAATGTAGAAAGCCATGTAAATAATATAAGTCAACAAAACCAAAATAATGGCCAAAGTTCAGACTTGTTTTTGTTGAAATAAAGTTACATTTTATAATCTCTATATTCTTCGATGGTTATTAATAAGGAAGGCCAGAGTCTAGCAGTTTTCCATATTTTAACCATTTGTTATGAAATAAAAGCAGAGGACCAAGAAGATGACCACGCTTTAGATCTTTCCCCCCGTTTAAGTTTCCCTGCTTTTATTGTGTGTGTGTGTGTGTAGAGACAAAGGAAGCTCACTGCAGCATGAGAAGTGTATGAACAGGTGTCCCTTGGTGGGAGGTTGGAAGTATCCATTGGTGTGCTGTCAACTCTCCACAGAGCCGCAGAGTTATTGCATTACTGACATCTAGTGGACACCTTTAGGATCACAACAAACTTGAAAAGTCAGCGATTTTGAGCAATGAAACAACTCTACACAAGCATGAACTTTGTTTTTTATTCTTTCCAGTAACGAGGGTGCCGGTTCAATCCACCCAACCCCCACCTGGTATTGTGGAACTCGATGGGGAAAAGTTTACATTGCAATGGTAGGATAAAGTCCCATGTATAGGTATATTCTGATATTGTAGCACACATCTTTTCTGCTTGCATAGTTATCGCTCTGTCTGTTGTTTCTCTCCAACAGGCTAAACGCTCACTTTGAGACAAACCCAGAGGGCTCTGTATCTCGATCAGAAATGTACTCTGAGTACCTGGCCACGTGTAGTAAAATGGGACGAAGCAACATCTTGAACTCCACAGGCTTCCTTAAATGTCTGCGGTCAGTCCTGTTTCCTGATTTCTGCCACTTTAATGACTCCTATCTGCTTTGAGTTTTAGTTGTGATAGCAATGATCCTCAATAAATAGGCCAGCAAACGTTTTCCTTTTTGTGACGACCCTCCGTCTCCCCCTCCACCACAGGAACGTGTTTCCAAGCCATACAATGCGGCGGCAAGATGAGGCCAAGGCCAATGGTCAGGTTCATATTCTCCTGGTCGGGCTGAGGCGCAGGGCGATCCCTCTGCCCATCCAGCTGTACTACCAGCAGCAGAGTCCTGCAGCGGCTCAAACACCTCCAGCAGCCCGACACGAAGCCTCTGGCGACCCTCAGGCCCCGCCTCCAGGTAGAACTAGCCTAGGCAATAAAGTAACGCACCAATACAACAAAGTGTTCTCCAGAAACCAAATATGGTGACTAGGTAAACCTTTTGAGGAAATGATTTTAGGAAAATAAACTAAATGAAGGAGCTTACTCGGGGACATTGAAATAAAGGCATTTTCTGAGTTGTGTCTGAAAAAGTTAATATATATAACATAGCAGATGCAAAGTAAAAGGTAGTAAACTCTACCCAAAATACTGTAAAAAAAACGGTAAACATAACTACAAATAAAGATCAAGAAAGAGTTGTCGTAGAAATGTAGTAGCATCTTTGATCTGATCCGTGGTCTGATTGTGTGTTCTGTGTGACCAGGCTTACCTCTCGGGCCTCCGAGTCTTGGACCCCAGTTTGTCCGGGTGATGGGCCACGGCCTCAGCGCCACTGGTGCTGCTCCACCCTCGGCTCCACCCTCGGCCTCGACTGCACAGGAGCCTGCTCATGTGAGCCATCCGGCTGTTTCCCGTCACCCGGTGGCCCTGCAGGCGTCTATGCAGTTGCCACCAAATCCTCTGGCAGCACTGCAGCAGCAGCCGGGCCGACCCGGGCCGGTGGTCCAGATCGCGACGTCTGCTCCGGCCGCCCAGAACCCGGCCGCTCAGCAGCACTCCCCTATGCTCCCCACCGGGCCGCCCGTCACGCTGTTCCAGCAGGTACCGCAGGGCCACATCCTCACCGCCCGGGTACACGGCGTGTGCCCCCCCATAACCCAGCACCTGTCCGGCCCTCAAGGTGGAGCTCTCCAGGCGGAGCCTCAGTGTGCTGCATCAACACCCTCCTCTTCCATCCATGTCGGGGCTGGTCACACGTTTAGCATCGCGGGTGTGGCCAACTCCCAGGGCCCGCGCGGCACATTTCAGAATATTGCGCCCAAACCTGCGCCAAGCCACCTGGGTGCACCAGCAGCCACGATAGCCACTCCCAACCAGCTGACTCAGCCCCCACAGCAGTCGCAGAGTCTCGTAATAGTCGGCCCCAACCCCCAGCAGAACCCGGCCTACGCCCCTGCCATGCACCAGATAGTTCTCGCCAACCCCTCCGGCATCCCCGGCCCCCAGACTATCCAGATAGCGGGGCATCCCGGAGCTGCTTCCAGCCCCTGCCCGCCTCCCACTTCTCATTCTAACACCCAGGTCCAGCCCAATCAAACTGTCGGCCACGCACTGTCTATGAAACGGCATCAACAACAGCAGCAACAGCAGCTGCAGCTTATTTCCCAAACTCCCCCCTCTCAGCCTACCTCCACCGAGTCCAGCTTGATCAAACAGCTACTGCTTCCAAAGCGAGGGCCTTCTACTCCGGGAGGAAAGCTCATCCTACCCGCCCCACAGGTGCCCCCTCCAAACAGCACGATGGCGTCTAGTCCACAGGTCATCTACCAGACGACCTACAGCACCCAGAATCCATCTCCTCAGCCTCAGCAGCTCAATGTCCAGCTGGTTCCTGGTCAGCTTCCCGCTGCAGGAGCCCCCACCCTGCAGACGGTGCAGCTCTTGCCGGGGCAGCTCATTTCCACAAATAGCCCGGGGGCCGCTACAATCATCCAGGGCCCCACGTCAGCTGGACAAGTCACATTCACCGTAGTCCCCACCACTGGCTTCACCACCTCGACCGCTGCTGTTGTCAGCACGGGTGCTGTGGCTCCGGGGGTTCCCCCTCCTCCGTTCTTGGCTGCGTCAGTGCCCCACGACGCACCTGCGTCCCCGACACCACCACCACTGCCAGCTCCCCTCAGAGGAGACAAGATTATCTGTCAAAAGGAGGAGGAAGCCAAGGACGCCACGGGGCTGCACATCCATGAGCGGAAGATCGAGGTGATGGAGAACTCGTCTTTGGCGGATGGAAACGGTAAACCCAGTAATGGAGATGTTGCTGCGGGTGCTAAGCTGCTAAATGGTGGGAAGTGCATGGAGTCTAATCTACCTCCATACCACTCAGGGAAGAGCCAGGGGGGCCTCAATGGCCCGGCTACCGAGGGCCACCCTGCTAATGGGAAGCAGGCCCTTTCCCCCACCCCAAACGCTCCTCTGGAGGGCAACCCCGACCCCAAAAAAACTCTGGTTAATGGGGTGTGTGACTTTGATCGCGACAACGGTGGCGGCAACTTAAACAAAAACATTCCAAATCACATTGCTTCCAAACAGTACTTGGGGAACGGGGAGGTTGGCCCTTCGGAGAAGAGTCGCGGGTCGGACCTCCCTCTTCCCAGTACTCCTCCCCCCCAGCAGGACACTTCCAAAGCCCAGCAAGCCGAGCGCCTGGTGAATGGACCCCAGGCGGCGGGCAACAGGCCTCCCTCGGAATTAACCAACGGACCTTTGGGGCCGGGCCTCGGCGTGCCTGCCCTAAGACAGCAACTGCTCCCCAACTCCGCCCTGCCCTCCACTGTTACAGTCACTTCCGCCGGCGCTCCCGCAAACGGGATGGCCCCCGAGGCCCGCGGTCTCAAGAGGCCGGCGGAAAGCGAGGAGCGCGGCGGGGCGGCGCCCTCGGGCATCCCCAACAAAGTGGGAGTGCGGATCATCACCATCAGCGACCCCAACAACGCCGGCAGCAGTGCCACTATGGTGGCGGTGCCGGCAGGAACGGACCCAAGCACAGTAGCCAAAGTAGCAATAGAGAACGCCACTCAGCAGAGGAACTGCTTGCCCACGATGGCATCCGGCTCCACGGTGAGTCACCGCAGGGCTGGTAGCTTATGTCTTGTCTTCTGGTACTGTGACTTCACGTCAGGTCTCTGTGTTTACAGTTGTATACGTTGTACTTGGCAACAGTGTCATTGTAACTCAATATTTTCATCTGGCTGGTAAATGGTGCTAATTCTGCACTCCCCCGAATTCTGGTGGTAATGTCATTGTAATCACACAGATCAAATCACATTATATGAGCTGGAAGCAGCTTCTGCCATACATTTAATTTCTCCTCACAAACTGTAACAAATACTTTTAGCACAGGGCGCTGTAATCCAACCACGTCTGCATGTGGTGTGATGGGACTTTTAATGTATGTTTAAAACAACCCACAACCTTTTACACATTTTATACATTGTGTTTGTGGTCGCGCTCTGTGGTCTTGGCAAGCATCTTTTAATGGACAACAATTCTTTATGTATGTAGGCCAAATTATGACAATGTTCGTTACTATGTCCTGAAAAAAAAAGTTTTCTCGGATCTTTATAGGGTACGCTTTTACTTGATCCTTACATTTGATTACACGGTTATATAACCAATTTGGCATATTACGGTCTAGTGTAATCTTTTATTAGACCGTAATTACCTGTGTTGTACAGTTAAGAAATAGGATTTGCTTGGTATCAAATAGCACTACACAGCACTAAAGGAGATGGAAGGAATATGTCAGATTTGATTATGGTGGATTAGGTCGTTCCACTTTTTTTTCCACAGTTTTGGTGGTGTCACACCAATGATCGTATCATTAGAAACAAAGATGAATCTATTTAGCCGTCTCTACTTATAGTCATGTTGTGTTGATGGTAATCTCTGTACAAAACCTGTCTATGTGTGATAGAGTGAGGGACTTACTGTATGAGCGATGGTGGCGCATGGAGTAGTGCAGTGCGCTGGGGGCCACAAGGTTGGGGGTTTGATTCCCGGCTGCCCCATGTCGAAGTGTCCCTGAGCAAGACGCCTAACCCCTAATTGCTCCCCAGGCAAGAATGTAATGCACGGGTTATAATGCAATGTAATTTGCTCTGGATAAAAGCGTCAGCTAAATAACATGTAATGTATGGAGGTTAAGAAGGCGAGGCCAGTTAAGACCATGTGGCTCTCACCGATACCCACCTCCTATAGCAAAGCAGCTGAGAGAACAACTTGTGCCACCAGTCGGGCTCCGGTTACATCTCAGCCAACACCGCTCCAGCAGGAAAATATTCTAATTCTTTCTCATCTTATGATGGCATTGAGGTTTTCAACAGCCAGGCACAAAGACTTTTACACTGGCGGCGGGAGTACTGTTTATTTTATGCCAATTTATTTTTTCTCTGCAGCCAACAGTAACCCCGCCCCCTGCATCCCAGCCCGCTACGGGCGGGAACCACAGCCCGCACCTCTCAGCGCAGCCGGAGCAGAGCAGGAAGGCGGGGCAGAACTTCAAGTGTTTGTGGCAGTCCTGTAAACGGTACGTGGCGCTCCTGTTGGTCCTCGGCCGGCTGTCGGTCCACCCGCTGACCACCTCTCCTTTTCTTTCCCAGGTGGTTCGAAACGCCGTCGCGGGTCTTTTACCACGCGGCGACACAACACGGTGGCAAAGGCTTGTACGGCGGCCATTGTCAATGGGAAGGGTGTGAACCTTTTCCCCGGCAGAGACTTTCCTTCATCACGCATCTGCAGGTGAGCTTCGCTCCTCTTCCTCTGTTGCCGAGTGTGTTGGCGCTCTGTGTTTTTGTTCCCTTGCGTCCTTTCGGACCACTGCCACTTCGACAGCTTAAATATGGGCTCAAGAGTTTGCGCTTGTTCTTTTCCAGGACAAGCACTGTTCTCGAGAGGCTTTGCTGGCTGGGCTCAAGCTAGAAGAGCAGCAGGCGCAAAGTCCCAATCAGACTTCTACCCAGTAAGTCCACATTTCTTCTTTCGGCATTGTTGGTGCCTGAGAACTAGCTAAACCAGGAATGCGGTGTATCAGTATGTGGGAATGGTGGGGTTTGAAAAGTGACCTTAATGACATGCGTTTGATGTGTTATTAAGGACTCCGCCGGCGGCAGGCAGCACTCCGACACCGCGAGCACCAAAAGCTATCGTGAATCACCCGAGCGCGGCGCTCATGGCCCTCCGCAGAGGCTCTCGGAACCTGGTCTTCAGGGACTTCACTGTGAGTAGAAGGCTTCCCTCTTTTTCCCTGATCTTACTTGAAACTCACTTCTGTGACTTGGGCAAAAGCTTCTGGTTGGACATTAGCTCCTCTCAAGCATTGTTTCCTCCACTTCATGGTTGAAACGCAGGCTTTCCAGGTTCAAATAAGGGCCGTCTTCAACCGTCTTCTTCTCACAGTGGAACTCATGAGTGTTTTCCTTTTTCCTCTCTCCCAGGATGACAAAGAGGGACCAGTGACCAAACACATACGACTAACTGCTGCCTTAACGTTGAAGAACATCGCCAAGCACTCGGACTGTGGTCGCATGTAAGTGTCCTTTGAGCAGTGTTTTGTTCCCTTACCTTGTGACCAGAAAGGTGTCCAGATAAGCGTAAATGTTTTCAGTTATTGTGTGATTCATCCTGTTATGTCGTGTATCGGATTGCGCTTTATTAACTTTGGCACTGTACTTTTTGATGGTCTGACCCTGTTTTCCGCCCTCTCAGGTTGGTAAAGAGGCATGAGACGCACCTCTCCGTGCTGGCGCTGAGTAACATGGAGGTCTCCACCACGCTCGCCAAATGCCTTTACGAACTGACGCGCTCGCTCCAGGCTTAAGCGCTTAAAAAAAAAAAAAAAAAAAAAAAGACAACCTCGTCACCACTCGTCTCCTGAGACGAGAGGAGGATGCCAGGATGCCACCGCCGGTGAGCCGTAGCGGGTCTGCAGGGTGGGGTGGGAAGGGGGGACTGGAACGAAGACCCTCCTTCTGCCATGCCTCTCATCCCTCACCTCCTTACTCGCCAACCTGTGTTCTAACCCCGCCCGCCCTGAAGCCCACACACACACACACAAAGAAACTGCCACGGGGGTCTTCCACCAGCTGCCCACCGGGGGGGCGGGCGGGCGCTCTTTCAAACTGCTTCCCCGTGGGACTCCACCAACAAAACCCCAAACATGAGCACATTTTGTTTTAAGTTAATTTGTTCTTGATCCTCTTCGTCTCGTAAACTGATGTGTGTGTGTTGGAGTGAGTGGCGGTCGACTGAAGCGTACGGATGGGGGGGGGGGGGGGGGGGGAAGCAGGTTGGTGTCCCACAGAGTTGGGCGGAGGAGGACTCAACTGGCACAGATAATTTCTTTTGTTTTTTTTCTTTAGAAAACTTGGTAGCTCGGTTTTCTTACTTGAGTCAATATATTTTCACTTATTTATTATTGAAATGAATACCATTACAATTAATGAAAAAGAATCTTGTAAATATGTTGTGAATATATATAAAGAAGATCCTCTTTCATGCCGATGCAGCCACTGGAGAACTTGCTCTGTGGAGTAATAGAAGCATTACTTTGGTAGAATTGAATAAAGTAGTATGTTTTCGTTTGTTGCTTTTTTTATGATCCCTGGTCACTTGTATCTAATGTGATTCTATACTCAGCAGTGGATGAATGTACTTAAAAACCTGTAAATAATTCTGCAAAGGTACTGATGCTGTAAAGCTTAGGGAGGGGGTAAAAACAGTTTTTTGTGGAACTGTGACATTTTTTGTATTATAATACCTTGTAGAACTCATTTTGCTGGCTGAAAGAGTATGGAATAATATATCTCATGTCATTTTGTAGAAGAAAAAAAATATTGAAGGTATTCTCTTCCCTTCCTATTCCCTCACGCGCCTTCCCCTCAACACGCGCACACACAAGTAACATATATCCACTGTAACCGTTTTGTCATTGTACGGGCCACAGTGCGCGTACCAAAATTTTTTTGTATTTGTAAATTGGTTTAAATACATGGAGTTTTTATACAGGTTTTCTCCTGTGTTCTTTGCTTTACGTGCAGGTATGATATTTTCTTCACTACTTTTTTCTATCTTAATATAGTGTGGAGTTTTATTGTACTATTTTTTCATTCTTAATACCATGCCACATTCCGGCTCACGTCCTCAGACTGTCCTCTCTACCGTGTGTTGTGTAACATTTATGACTGCCTGTCGTATTAGCATCTGACCGGGGCGACCCAACCATCCTCATTTCTGCAGTGTCAGTAGGATGTGTGTCTATGTATAGTCACACATCCTACTAACAGTCTGTTAGAGATTGGCTTTATTTACTTTGGTGACTGTTTATAGTTTTTAAATAAAACACTGAACATTTTGCTTTGGTTTTTTCACGCTTGTTTCTTTATCCCACACGCCTCCTCCAACAATTCCTCCCGCTTTCCTGCCAATCATACAGAAGTCTGAATCAAAATTGATCGCTGACATCTGTAGAAACTCAATGAGGCAAAAACCGATTGGTATGTTGCAATCGTGTGGTAGAAAGGTAAATGTGGACTTCACCAGGTATTAATGCCGCAGGGGATGCATGCCAATGGCGGAGTTGTTGATTTTTTTTAAATACATGAAGATTTGTATTAGTAGTGCATGAGCGGAGTGATGTCCCAACAATTGGAAACAAATAGTTGTTGAAATGTAATGAATGCACATGTGAAGTAGTTTTGGCTCAAAGTAATGGATAAATGGTTATATCTAAAAGGATAAATAGTGCAAATATTTAACAAAGTTTCAACGGATATAAGTTGAATCTTTATGTATATACATTGAGTGTTTACCTATTTAAGCTTTTATGAAAGTTAATAATTGAATAATGGACGGCTGTAGAAGTTGGTTAAAAGTAACTGGATGAACTTGCAATAACCTGAAAGCATGAACTGCTGACATTGATGAAACATCCAGCCTTTGCTACTCAAAGTGGTGAACATTCAACAGTTCATTTTATGAAGATGTTTAAAAAATAGCCACTTTCATCTGGCGTCTGAAAATACAATGGAAAATGTCACAGCCTAATTTCATCTGATGGGGCTTTCTGACGAAAAAGGCACTGGACCTCCAGCACTCATTGTCCGTGGTTGGGCCTTTTATTAAAGAACCAAACACGCTCCACTTGCTGGCACGCTTCTCCCTTTGATCAGCCCCACCACAGGACGCTTTGCTTTTGGCTCCTTCCTCTTGGCATAATTGAATTATTAATGATTTCACTCGGCGCTCCAGTTACCACAGCTCCCTAAACATACTTACAGTACTTTAGGAAATTCATCATTCAGAAAGACAGTCTCACATTTTGCTTGTGCTTGAAACACAATGGCAGATCCTTATTATGGGTTAGCGCTAAACCATAGATTTAAATATGACTTCTTGAAGTAGTCCTTTTCTACACTAAGACGATTGGATTACATGAAATTGTTGCAATAAGTAACAACATTGTGACAGTGAGCCAGGATGCACAATAACAGGACACTTATGAGGACGTTGAATTAAAAACGGGACATTGAGGTACATTAATAACAGTAACCTATTACCTCGTGTAACTTCTCCCGACCGGTGTTTCCAATGTATTTCACTCCTGTCTTGATTCAGTTTCTCACTGTGGCATAGCAGAATATATTGGTCATGGTCAAAGTGAGTGCCCATAAGGCTGCCGGGAAAACTAATGAAGCCTTGCATACTTCTCATCAAAACGTTCAAAATAAAAAAATCAAGAGAAACAAGTTGAATTTGTCAAATAAGTTGCTGTGTGTAGCTTTACGTGGGTTGTGTAGTATCTCGGTGGGACGACCTGAAGGCAGTGAACACCCCCGACGTAAATAGTTACTGTCTGTTGCATTCATTCCCATTCATTATTTGTCTGGACGTGCTCCTTGAGCCAGAAAGGCTGGAACATTAACACTCCACAGCAGTAGATGCCAACTTAGTTCATTGATGAGAAGTAGAAAAGAAGAATAAGAACCCTGCATCTTAAGTTCATCAACAGTTGTTTATTTATTGACATTGAAA
This sequence comes from Pungitius pungitius, assembly GCF_949316345.1. Classification (NCBI taxonomy): domain Eukaryota; kingdom Metazoa; phylum Chordata; class Actinopteri; order Perciformes; family Gasterosteidae; genus Pungitius; species Pungitius pungitius. The sequence goes on from NC_084901.1 coordinate 10,472,342, forward strand.
AAAAAATAATTCATTGGAATAATCTATATTACAATCTAGTGTGTAAAATTCTGACACAATCAAGTTTGTGTAATGATGGGAATTCTGCAAATAGCGTTTCTTCTTTCATATATCTCTTGCATAAGTGCACTATCCTGACATTGAAAAGGCTAAATGGAATGCAGCCATTATTCATTTTAATTTTCAAACCTGCTTCACATTTCTCTTCTGTGAAATGTGATGCCACTAATTCTAATTTACTATTATTGATTAACCCCAAAACCATTCATACGCATTTGGTGATGATTTACCTCATCAGCAACATATTTGGATACTCAATTCGGGCACAGCAAATAAACCCAGTCGACATGTCCATACGACATAAACACAGTTGAGTTTTAAACACTTGTTGACTATTCACTCGCCTGTTGCGTGCCGCAAACCCTTCCACGGGGCAAACATCTGCTCTGCACCGATCGGGGGTTCCGCTGGGGGGCGCCAGCTGCACCAAACCCCGATCAGAACGCGAGACATGTGGCTGAGACTTTCTGAAAGCTACGCTTCGTCCCGTACACCCGTAATTCCCGGATAGTGCGAGTCGCCAGCATTTCACAGCACTAGCTTGGACTCTAAAAACAGTTTACTTGGTGCAAAGCAGCTGCTGCAGCGCTTAAAGGTGAGTAGCAACACTTGCCGCTAGCTAACTAGCGCTAACTGGTGCTAACGCCAACTGCTAGCAAGCGGTAAGCGACGTAAGCAGGTGCTGTTGTTCAAAGCGGCTAACGTTAGATAGCCATTGGCTACATTCGCCTGCTGCTAACTAGCTAGCCAACTTATGACCTTCAGTGTGATTATCGTGGCTTATATTAAAACTATTTGGCCATGTTTGCTTTCGTGCTAGCAACAACCAGCTAGCCGGTTGGTGGCTGTGTTTTTAGCTAGCAATAGCTTTCTGGCTAACCATCAACACTCCTGTTGTCATCGTCGTGTTGGCACTGGTTGATCAACTTGGTGCTAATATTGTATATGTGGGAGCCAGGCCCTGCAGGCACAAAACAGTAACATGCTTTGACGACTTTCTATTAATCCTATGATTAGATCCTACCCCCCACCAATCACCAAATTCAATGTAAATCGGCGTAATTTGAAATTGACGGTCGGCTAACTCTTGGCTTGGGCAGGAGTTAGCATAAGTTATCAGACGGTGTTCAATCAATACGTTGAAATAACAGTTTGAGTAAAAGGTTCGTGGATAATGGGTCGCTGACTTAACGTTAGTTTATTCCGCGGGTTTTGGAAATTGAACGTTTTCCGAGGCTCTGGTGTAACGTTATGTCTGTTGAAACGGTTTCACTTTGGACAAGTGCTAAGATTGAAGTGGCCAAAAAAATCCAAGACTTGTTCCGGATCAGATGTCACACTCCTTTTAAAAGCGTATGCTCAGAGGTCCTGCTCGTTGTAAAGACCGTTACGGGAAGTCCAGTAGTGTGTTGGATCAAGGTTATATCGATGTGGCTTCAGAGGTGAATAACAGGCAATTGTGATCAAAAAGCCCTTGGAAGACAACTGGAAATGTAATTTGATCAAACACACAACTCATCGCAAATCTAACCAGCAGCCACCGTTATCTACTACTGAGGGTGTCAAATGATCAGGTCAAAAACAATTTCACTTTGTCTTAAAAGTTCATTTTTGTAATGATAGTTTGGATCATAAAATGTTTTTTTTTGCCCCTTCTTTTCTCTGTAGTGTATTTGCGTTTGGATTACTTCTTCACCTTATAAAATGGAAAATCACAACACATGCACACCCTTCTGAAACTCGATAGTAGTTAGTGAAGGCAATGTAAACATTGGCAACTGATCTAACACTTTTAAATTACTTGTATGAATTGATCATTTTCTGTATTTTACCTTTTTGTAATGCAGCTGTTATAATGATTATTGATCATTAATCAATCAAATTTCCTTGTGGGCATACAGAGTGCATAACATGCGTGTAATTAGCTGGGAAACAGCAACCCTTCGTCCACCTGTTCTCTCCTCTATGTTGCAGTGGTGATCAGGACAGCTCGGGGCAGACATGACTGGAGCTGGAAGTGGTGAGACTTGTCTCGGCACAATGCGGTTTTAGGTCAAATGTTTTGCCATGATGTGTTGTGGAATGTATGCATGAATTACACAACCCGATTGTCGAAGTATCTTCTCACATTGAATTCATTCATTGTGCGTGTGGACAGATGCTGAGGAGGCTGAGAGGTGTCCTATCTGCCTCGGCATCCTGGCAGGTGGCGAGCTAGCCATGCCCGACAGCTGCTGCCATGTCTTCTGCCTCCGATGTCTCCTCACATGGGCAGAGGTAAAGCTCAGTATTTTTTTAAATAGCGAGATAAGCCGTAGTGAATTGCTAAACCCGTTTTAACTCCAAAACAAGATCTAGGTGGGTGTAAAAACAACCTGTTTATTAGGACTCCAACTAGGTGGCTTTCATGTAAAAAATAAAGAATTTCTACAGACTGATGCAGCAACCAAAGTGGTAGTTTCATTCTTGCTTATAAATCAATGCTATCTAGACCTTTTTAGCATATTGTCGATATTGGCCTCACACTAAAACACATCAATCAATTTGAACTCTTTCATGCCAAAAAAATTAAATAAATCCTGATACTTCCAAAATATAATTTCTTTCAGAATAGAAATGCCTGTAAATTGAAACCAGTGAAATGGTTGAATTTAAATATATATATATATATATTTAAAGATTTTTATTCACTTTACAGTTGCAGATGGCTCCTTCCTGTCCTGTGGACCGAAGACCCTTCACTAATGTTTTCAGATGGGACGGGAATCTCCGCTGTGTGCAGGTTAGAGGACAACATGGCTTTGTCATGTGCTGCTTTCTTTTCATAGTCCAACATTGTAAAAAAACAATTTTTACTTTTAAGTTGGTCTGATATTACCGTCTCTGTGGAGGAAAAAACTAATCCTAATTTGGCTGTTAGCTATGTTAATTAATACACTATTTGGTTCACCTGTTAACTACACACTGTACCTCCTGTTGGGAGCTACTGTTGCCATGTGAGCCTGAGCTGAAGCAGCATTGCTCGCTATAGTGCAGATGAATGGACTGTACATAAGAGGCTGTTACCCAGCCCGCTCTTTCAGTCTCTACATGCGCACCCCACACCAGTCCTGCCCCCACTGCTTAATTGATCAGAGATGCCGGCCATTCAACAAAACATTTTAATACAAATTTGGGTGTTTGTTGTTAAATGAATAAAGGCGGATTGGCTTTCAGTTGAACCCGGAAATTCTTCATTGACCTCTGCGTGAATGAAATGTGCTTCTGTCATTCAAGGTTCCTGTCAGAAAACAAGCGACTCTGACTGAAACTGACAGTTGCTGCTGTAGAAACCCCAAACAAAAAGTCTGTCTCAAGTGAGTATGAACCTTTTTTTGAGTTACTTTATCTACTGTTATTTAGGGGAAATGGATTAGTTAGAATTATTTTTCTCATTTGGCGTTTGTTTGAACATGAACAATTAAGATATTTTTGCTTCAGAAGTAAACCTGCAAGAAGACAAAGACGGCAAAAGGTGGAGAGGACGGCAGACGCCAAAACAAAAGGCCTTGTGAGGAAATGTATGTTGACCCCTGTCTCCCTTCAGAAATAATTGTGGCATACTCCCTCCTCGCATTTTGTGAACGATGCTTCATAATTCGTCAATGTCTTTTTTTCAGGTAACGAGGACGACCCCTCCTCCCTGAGCAGGAAAAAGGTGGGTTTTTTTTAGTTCCTTTTTCATCATGGGTGTATTGTGACTGAAGGTCTGAAGTGTTAAGTCTCATCACTGTTTGTGTTTTCTCCAGGTGAGAGGAACAGAATGCTGCACTTGGTCACCGACTCCTTGTGTCTCATTAATGACATCTACTCAGGACATGTAAGTGATGGTTTCCCTCTATGACTGATTATTATGTATCAGTGAACTTTTATAAGTACTGTAATACACTGTTTAAATTGGCAAGAAAACACATCCGAGATTGATTATCTGTCATCATCCATTTCACCGTAACAAAGAATTACAATAGCTTAGTTTACAGGGAGCGCCAGATGGACGGTCCATTTTAAAAATGCCCCCTGCTGGAGTAAAATTTAAATCTTCAAATTACATTTCATAGCAATTGTTTTACTGTATTTTTTTTGTTGTTGCCATAATTGCAGCAACCAGAGTAAATCAGCATCATCCATTGAGACGGGGTGTGGGATTTGTGTAGACTTTAACTTTAAGATGAGCCTTATATTGATACGTTTTGAACATTTGAAGTGGGTTTGTATGAGGTACTCATCTATGCAGTCGATGACGATCGGCGTGCCCCCTTGTGTAGAGGAACAGACAGGAGAACCGGCATCGGTGAAGCAATGTCCCGCTGTGACAGCGGCAGCAGAGAAACAAACAACGACACATATCAATATCAGTTTGAGTGGACACTAAATTTTTCTATTAGTATTGTCACCGCTTTAATTTTTTGCCAGACAGCCCTTTCTAATGTGGAACTGAATCCAATATCTCCGCTTTTCAAAGCACCCAGAGTCCTCTGACAAAAACAGTCATTTTACATCCCAGAACACAGAAGTCACTGTTCTTTTTTGCCTCGGCCACTTTGATCATGTCATCGTGTGACTTCATCAACCTGCAAGTGTTGTGTTGGGTCAAATCAAAAGCTTTCGCTTAGTGGAGTGTCGTGGCTTTGAAGAGGCCAAAGATGGGTATTACTGCTTCAGTTGAGAGGGTTTGTTTCTCCAAACCGTTTACTGAAGGTTTAACAACAATAGTAATAACTACCTTGTACAGTCCCGCTTCAAGTTAATCAAACTACTTCATAAATAACTGCTCTCCTTGTCATTCTCCTGCAGTGCGGAGCCTGTGTGGGTTGCTGAGGACATACCCTACGACTCAGGGTTCAAACACTGTAAACCCCGAACGCAAGATTGCCCGTGGCTTTCTCCTCCCGCTGCTTCCATCGCTGTCAACGGCTCCTCCGGGTAGGGAAATCCCAGCCCAATATTTCTATCAAGCTGTTTCCCCCCCTTCTGTTTCTGTTGCGTTCGCATGGAAAAACACATGTCAGGGTTCGTACGGTCATGAAAAACCTGGAAAAGTCATGGAATTTTAAAATACTCATTCCAGGCCTGGAAAAGTCATGGAAAAAAATAAAATCACATGTTTTGGAAAAGTCATGGAAATTTGTTTAAAATTATATTTTCATGTGGTTCATTTAAGATACGTTTCAAATAATTCATTGTCCAACTAATATGGTTTGATATTTTTCCGGATTGTTTTCCGGGCTCATTTTGCATCCCATTAGCGTCGCGATAAAGAAAGAAGGGAAGGTAAGGGGATGGCACACAGCATGTCCAGTGTGTCGTTGCTCTTCTTTGGCTAAACTAAAAGGTGGGGGGGAAATAAATGAATAACCACACCCTTGATGAGGCTTCAAATAGACCCGAGGTCGGTGTCGATCAATACGGCCATAAACGGTTGACCAGGACGTTTTCCCCCTCTATCATTGACAGAAATGTAAAAGAGGGCTTGGTGTCTTTGAGCTAAGTTGTTTTATGTCGCCGCTTTTCCAGGCAGAACTTCCATCCCTCCGGTTGGAACCACAGCCAGCTTCCGTCTACCTTTACCTCCAGTTCACCGCTGGGCCCCGGTCATTTCGGTGAGGGTTTGTTGTAGATTCATGTGGGGTTGGTACTTGTGTAAAGAGATTCAAACAAGGAATATTTCATAATTTGTTAATGAATGTCACGCTTCACAATCAGTCAAGCTTTATTATTAGATACATTTAGATGTATGTAACGGTGTGATTGTTTGTTTTTATGTAGCACAAATGGCATTAGCTGAGAATTTAGAAAATGAAGCAATCCAGGTGACTTCTTCTGAATTGATTCCTAACATATGGTGTATGTCAGCTGAACGTATTTGTAAGTGCGGTTGCGGCCTGCTCATAAGGCTTCTCTCCCTCAGTGTTTCAAGGTGTTGTCTGCGCCATCACATGTGCCAAGGGAGGGGAAAAGCGAGGCGGCCGAGCTTCAACCTCCAAGGCCCCCACCAAAGAGGCAAAGCCTCTACCGTCGAGGCGATCTGGACGCAACAGTAAAAGTCAGGAGGAGGCTCCTTCGTCCGCTCCGTCATCGCCTCCTCAGTCGAGCCCGTCAGACTCCGACTTGTCCACCGGCCAGTCCGCCAGGCCGGGCCGGGCCTCTCAAGCACCAGCCAAGAGGAAGGGCAAACGGGTGACGAACCGAAAGGCCGGTGGTAAGCGGAAATCCCCGGCAAGGAAAAAGAAATCTCCCCAAGTCGTTTGCAGCCCTGAGGCAAGTGAAGAAGAGGATGATGGATGTGACAACATAGAGAAGAAGGAGGAGGAGGAAGGAGAGGAAGATGACAAAACTGATCAGGAACAGGATTTTAACTCCAAGCAGCAGACGTCTGATGCTGAAGGGGGCCTCAATGATGACCAAGGCGGCTCCAACTCCGTCGATGACGCTGAACCTTTGAGCAACGATGTGGGACAGGACAGCGATGAGGCTCAGGAACACTCTAAACGTGAACTGAAACCGGAAGAGGGAAACGACTCCGACTCTGCTCCTTACAGCCCTGGTTTGTGCTCAGTGGGCGACCAGAGCAAGAGGGAGGAGGAGGAGGAGGAGGAGCCAGGAAGCCCTGTTTCCTCTGAAGGAAAGGATTCTGAGAAGAGGATGTCACCATCACCCTCTCACTCTGAGAGGGATGCATCACCCTCTCGCTCTGAGAGGGATGCATCACCCTCTCGCTCTGAGAGAGAGGCTTCCCCATCACCCTCTCACTCTGAGAGAGATGCATCACTATCACCCTCTCACTCTGACAATGCCCTGCTGGAAACCTTGATGTCTCCACATTGTGATGACCAGGCAGAGCAAGAGGAGAAGGATGAGGATGATGACGACATGAAGATTTGTGCAAAAGAAGCCAACAACGAAGAATCTTCAAACGCAGTGACCGCTGAATCCCACGAGAATTCTCCACAGACGGCGTCCCCCTCTGCTGGAGAGTGTGAAGAGATTTCAGCTGTCTCCGATACAAAGGCCTCCGAGGATGCTGATGTTAAAACGTTTGCATCACAACTCGAGCCTTCAGTAGCTGACTGCACTGGGGAAGGAACCAATGATGCCAATCCACCTAAGGATGATGCTAAAGTAGTCCCCATGGACTGCGGTTCGCCCAGGAGCGAGCAGGCCAGCACTCTCATTTCTGAACCCAAGTCGAGGGCTCTTACAGCCGCCGCGGACACCGCTGGTCAAGTGGTCAAGGACGACGGCGACAAGGAGCATCAGGAGCAGGAAAGCAGCCAAGAGGGGAAGAACGGCAAGCAAAGGCGCTCACGCTTCCACTCCCCGACCTCTACCTGGTCACCTAAGCAGGAGTCCAAGCGAGAACCATCCAGGCGCTCGCGGTCCAGAGAGCGAGACGGCAGCCCACCGTCCAGCCGCTCTTCCCGAGCTCGCAGCCGAGAGAAGGACCGGGACCGGGACGGTGCAAGAGACTATTCCAGGAGGGAACGTAGTCGTGAGAGGAGGAGGAGAAGATCCAGGAGTCGCTCTAGGTCCAAGTCCAGGTCCCGGTCCCGGTCTCGATCAAGATCGCGAACAAGATCCCACAGACGAGGGCCCAGCCCAGAGCGGGCGGCCTCCAGAGAGCAGTCTCCCCAGAAGAAAGAGCGTAGAGGCGGCTGGAGGTCAGGGCAGGGCAGCGGGTCCGGAGCAGAGGGACGGAGGCACCAAGGAGGCGGTGGGCGCTTTGAAAACGGAGTGCCAACGGAAAGCTCCCCCGAACGCCAGGGCTGGTCGGAGAATCCAGACTGGGTCACGGAAAAGAGTCGCAGCGAAGCCGACAGCAAGGGCCGGGATCTGGGGTCCGGCGGTGGCTCGCGCTGGGAGGACCGCACAAGTGGCGGCACCAGAGGGGAGTCCCGGGGGCGCGGCGGGTCGGAACGCGGGCGGGGGGGGAGCCGAGGCTTCTACAGCCAGCAGGAGGAGACGTCCGACAACCGCTGGCAACCCAGAACCACCTTCTCAGGTACAGGGAACAATTCCGGGAGCGACGCGTACAGCCGCTTTAATGAAAACCGCGGTGGGTGCCGGAGAAAAGAGTCCGACTCGGGAGACAATATGCTGGACCGGTCAGGCTGGTCCTCTGCGTCCAGCTGGGCTGTCAGGAGGACGCTGCCCGCGGACGTTCAGGATTATTACTCCAAGAGGGAGAGAGGAGGAGCAGGAGGCTGGAGCCGACAGGACGAGGAGCAGCCGGCAGCAGCAGGTAAATAAAATAAATAAATCCTAAGGTATCGTCCCAGATTAATGGGGAAAAAGTGTTATTCATCAGAACTGCAGAAACACGGTGCCACTGCTTGAGGAAAAATAGATTAGATAGATTATGTGAGCCACCTTCCTTGAATTATTAACCTAAATGAAATCTGCATATCTATGCCTGAATAAATAATCCAATACGTAATATGGCTACGCCAGCTTACTTCCAGTCATTGATGTGTTGCTTTTTCTTGTTCTCCAGATCCCACTAAAAGTGAGCCTCCCGCCCAGGCAGTACCGGGTAACGCTCCGGTGCCCGTGATGAACGCAGCCCCCCCTCACCTGAACGTGGTTCAGCACCACTACCCGCTGCAGGGCCCGCGAGGAGCCCTGCCGGTCAGCCTGCAGCCCGCGGCGCCGTACGCCATGCCTCCTCAGGTCCCCGTGCACCTCCACCCTGCCATACCGCTGCTCCAGGTCCCTGCCGTCGGCACTCAGGGACTCCCACCGCCCCCCCCACCGCCCCCACCCATGCATCAAGGCGGCCAGATGGCAGCGGCTCAGCCTGATGGCTACGCAACACAGGTACTTTGAGACGTGGAAGGGACTAGTGCTGGGGATGGGATTTGAAGGCTTTGTATATCGGTCAGTATTTGAAATAAAATATAAGTACCAACAACAGTTTTTCCCCTAGGTTTACAACTTCAGGAGGGGGGGTGGTTGGGAGATGGAGGTGTGTGTGCAACGGGGTGTTATAGTAGTTAGGGATGGGTATTGTTTGGGGTTTTTTCGATACTGGTGCTAAAACTGAACTGAACAATACTGGTAAAACAGATTAAAATGAAAATAAAAAAAGCACAACTTTACCTAACTAGCTATCTCTTATACTTTATGTTTTATATATGTGTATATATTAGTTCATTGGAATTTGGAGAATATTAATCATTTCATTTTCATTCCTGCTCATTGTGCAGGGACTAAAGATGCATTACATATTTTTAAAAGCATTTATTTCTGATTGACGCTCCTTGTTGGTGTTGATTTATTGACGTCATGAACATGGAAGAGCTGCATTAGGCACGAGAGCATTTAGTTTTTCTACCATGTGACAGAATTTATTATTTGTATATTTAACATATTCACGTGCATGACTAGCAAGGAGAGGGGGAGATGAGGTGTATATTTGTAGGGGATACATTGAACAAACTTGAAATAATTCTACATGTCCTTCTCTGTCGTCTCTGGTTGGGCCTAGATGGCGAACACAATAGTGGGTTATGGGAAACCCGGACTCCTTCCCACCCCGAACAAAGCTTGTTTTGGCGCTGCGACCTACGGCCAGTCGGCTCCCGGCCAGTTTCTGCCATCCTCTACAACTCAGCCCGGCTATCATAAGGCTCAAGCTGACGGCTCCAAAAAAGAAAAGGTGACCTGTTGCCACTGGCTCCCACGTCACTCCTTCACAAACCACCTTTCCAGACAGTTTCTGTGTGCATTACTGTCCATTTCTTTCCCACATTGTTGATTTCCCCTCTGTTTTAGAAACATCAGATCCAAGAGAGAGCTGTCAATGAAGTGAAGACAGCCATCAAACCCTATTACCAAAAGAAGGAAATCACAAAAGAGGAGTACAAGGAGATTGTCCGTAAAGCGGTTGAAAAGGTAAGCCGCGCCCCCCTGTGTTGCTGTTGCTGAGATGGTCCACGCTGAAGACACAGCACTGTTATTGTTGTGCAAAGTACATGTTTAACTTGAGTGTAAGTTTGAAAATGTAATTCCAAATCAATCATGAGCAGGAAAGAGTAGCGAACACAAACTCCAGGCATATGCTACACAGTAGACGTGCTAGTAGTGGACCGCCCCGAACTCCACAGAGCAGCTTTAATTTAAAGAGCCTTTGATAAACGCGGCATTGAATTGTGTCCGAAACCTTCTGCTCTCGTGTTTTTGGAAAGACTAAGACCGTGGCCTTAAATCTGACCGTGTGTTGGGCCTCGACTGTTTATTTCCTCAGGTGTGTCACAGCAAGAGTGGTGAGGTGAACTCGAGTAAGGTGGCCAACCTGGTGAAGGCCTACGTGGACAAATACAAGCACGCCCGCAAGAAATGAAGCCCAGCGGGGCGACGCCCTCACGGACCCATTCAGCTGCTCAAGTGCAATTTCCTCTGGCTGGAATTTAGCCTCCAAACTGACAACGGAGAGCTAACATTTTCTTTTTTTGATATCTCTACCTTCTATTGAATGATTTTTTTTCTATAGATTTTCATATTTTGTTAGAAAAAGAATTACCCAATCAGAAATTGTAATGCAAGAGCCCTTTATTTTGCATAGATCATCAGTTTCTTGGGGAACTACTGTAAAGAGTGCAGGGAAGTGTATGGGGGGGGCAGTTGATGCTAAAGATGCAACGCTCAGTGAACTACATCAGCTCATGTAGTGGGGAGCCTTTTCCAGGGTGCCGGCTGGTACGATGAATGCATCCTAAATGGCATCCTGATTGCATAGCTTATTAATTGAATATTGTCAATGTTTTTTTAAAATATTACGTAATATTTCAGATGAGGCCTAGTTTAACAAAAACAGAAGTGCATTGCCTTTATTAATCTCTGTGGTTCAATAACGGCTGGAGTCTGATGAGTGATATTGTAAACAGGTTCCTAATTGGCTGAGGAGAGGATGGCCAATCAGAAGTGAGTTTGTAATGTTAAGCAAAGGGTCCCAGGGGGGGCAGAACTGAACCCCTCATTTGGCCTGAATGTGTATGAAATGTCAATGGGTGAACACAATCTGTTCAAAGTATCCAGAGAGTAGTGAAATAAAACAGCTGCTGCCTGATCTGCTGTGTGTTTGTTGGAGGGCTCGCCCAGCGATGGAAGCCCTGCCTCTTTGAAAACTCAAAGATGGAAGAGTTTCGTGCTGCTTCAGGGTCCATGTGAATTTAGTCTTTCCTGTGATTTTTCTGCTCCACCTGTAATGTGATTTGTTTACTGTTTAAACACGAGGGATCCACCTCGTTCTGTGAAAGTGAAACCTGTCAACCAATCGGGTGGCCAGTAGGTGGCAGCACGGTCTAAAGTAAATATAAAAAAAGACGTGTTCACACCAGCTAACAGTAACAGCAACATGTCAAACTTGATGCCCACTGCTGCTCATTTACACATCGACAGTTGCGATAAAAATGTTATTAATTTGGATTGGTTTCAGACCGACGGTGAGTTTCAAGTGTTAAATTCTTTATTCAACGACCTATGAATGGACTGCTTTGGTGTCGGAGTTGCATGAATATTTGATCTGTGAGCTAAACAACGTCTCTGGTTGCGTAGTGTTGCCTGATGACCACCAGGTGTCAGGGTCAAATAAGAAAAAAAGGCACCATTGAGGAGATTCCCTTTAGCCTGTAGGGAGTAAAAATATATTATATAAATAAGTTATTTCTGAGAAAACATGAATTTTTCTTAAACATTCTCAGTCTTTAGTATAGCCTACTAATAGATTTTAACAATATGGAAGGTTAATACCGTGTGAGGAATGCAATTTTTAAACAAGGTGTTCAGGCGTAAATAGTGAACTTTATGAAAGCAAACAAAATAAAATCACGAAACTGGACTATCTGTAAAAGTTCAAATGATTTACGATCATTAAAAATGTTTGTATATGTTGTGTTACGTTATACATTAATGCCCCTAGTTGCCTTTATTGTGACAACAAGCTGACCAACCAACTGTAGAACACTCAGTTGCAACTTCGTCATAAATCACATTTGCAAAACTCTTAGACCAAGATGAGCAGGTCCATGGCACAAAGAACACCAACATGTTATTAGTTTATCTGGATCTATTTTAATTGGACATTATTCACATGATGTACATAATGTTTCATTGAAACAAGACTGTAACACTGGTGGGCATAGCCCGCTTTGCTCCTGAAGTCAAGAGATGACTGACGTACTCTCCAACCAAGATGTGCGTCAAGAACATTTTGCTGGCGTTTCTTGTTCAAGGGCCCCAAGGGGAATAAGACTGCATCTGCTGAATTAGTGGCTTCCACACGTAACAGTTTTCACAGAATCAACACATTAGGATAATACAGTCAGTCCTATTCGAGATGAACAGCGGAAGCCCCAGAGCTTTGGAGCCAATTCAATATCACAAATTCACCAGCTAGGGGATTATTTAGCGTTTGTTTTACAGCTCCAATGCATTATTGTAAAAAGAAGGAAAAAAAATTCAAACAAAACAAAGCATATGTACAGTTCAACTCAAGAGATATATATATATACATTTATATATACATACAATATTTTATAAATATAGTAAAATAGATTAAATTACATTGATTTCATGGTCTTCCATAAATAGATGTTGGACAATAACAGTTTGGTGATGTGTTAAGTTAGTGTTGGAAGCACAGTGCACTGTCAGATGACCATTTGACAACTCGGCCGCGGACGAGCTCAACATTTCAAAAGCACAAAACACTCCAAATATTGTGACTGTCTGGTTGTCGGTGTGGGCGAACGGATGAGCCTTTTTTTTTCTCTTCGTAGTTTTTCCAAGTTTAACAGGTATGTTACAGCCACTGTATGTGGTCAAATTAAAGGTGTTTCCCTGGAGGTGGAGTGGCCTCCACGTCTCGAAGCAGTAGTTTCGGCACTGAACGCGCTAAGCCAACAGGATCTTCAGCAGGTTTTTAAATACAGTTTAGTGAGAGTCCTCCAATGAGGAACTCCGCAGCTCCCAGTGTCGGGTTGGAGAAGGCCGGCTCTGTGGACTTATATTAGGGTTTAAATGACACTAAGTAAGGTCACAGAGCCTTGGTACGAATACTCAAAAGGCAGAGTAATGGGCCTCGCCTGTGAGAAATGACATTATTTTTCCCCATAAGTGTGCGGAACAGTAAGTGCTTTTCAATATTCAAAGATGCTAGACAAATACATTTTTGGCAAAGTAAAAAAAAATAGTCAAAACACACAACTACTGGAAGGAACTGAATCGCCCCTGAGGACGCTGAACTGTCAAGTTGCCTCGTCAATCTTCATGAGGTTCACAACCGGATTGGTTGTTGCCGAGCTCCGAGGTCACAGCCACGCCCACACGCCGTACCTGAGTGTCAGCTGCATTTTGAACTCTACGAACCACGTCACTGCTTTGAGGCACCTTCAAATATTTGTTTTCAGCTGTACCATAACTACAAAACAACATTAAAAAAAAGTAGGAGCAAAAGCAACAATGAAAAAAAACCTACAATAAAAAGAGAAGAAAAACAAGTAAAACACCATCTTTGTGGCCTATAACAGCGTACTGTACAAAGTTCGATACATTCTCTTGGAATGGCATGGTTTGTCGCTCAGGAAGTCAAAGCAGAGCCTCAAGTGAGTTCTTGTGTTTCGATTTTCTTTAACGGTTTGATCTTCGTTGGTTGCGCGCTCATAGCAGCCTGAGCTGTTGCTCTCCTCGCCGCGGGGCCTTAGTGTCCGTCGGCGTGGGCGTCCGGGCTGGCTGAGGCGTTGTTGATCCAGTCCAGCACGATGAGGGTCATGCTGCCGATCATCACAAAGAAGCCTAACAGCAGGAAGGCGGTGGCCTGGCGAGGAGAACAATTTGCACATTTAGCCAACCTGCTCACGCCGGCGGCTTTGACGACATTGTGGGAGGAGTTTTAAAGATGACTTCTGCGTTTGTGTTCAATTCAATATGGTTATCTTAGCTTAGCATAGAAATAGTCAGAAAACATTCACAGAGGTGCACAGGTTACCATGCTGGCTGTTTCCAAAGCTTTTCAGTCTAAAGCTAAGCTAAGCTAAGCTAAGCTAAGCTAAGCTTACAGTTTCACGTTGAACAGACAAATACGAGCAAGCTCCTTACCCCGATCTTTTGGACAGACTTCATGGACTCCTTCTTGACCAGTTTGATGTAGAAAGCCGACGGCAGGATGAAGATGAGCATGGCAGCAGCAGAGGCGCCTGAGAGGGCAGGAAATGTGTCATTTTAGTGCCCGTTCTCCATTTCAAAAAATAGCTTTTGATGGCACCATCACAGAGAGTCGATGCGGACACGCACCGATGAACCCAAAGATGTCCCTGATGGTGGGGACAAAGATGACCAAGGCGTTGGTGCAGGCCAACAGGACCACGGTGATGATGGTGTGGCGGATCCAGCTGAAATCCTTGGAGGCGCACAGCAGATGGTTGACCGAGGTGCGGATCTACGCGGACAGACACAGAGCAGAGGTCAGCCTCTCCGGCTCTACGGCTACGTCCACTCGACGAGAGGCGAGGTCATTGAAGGCCTCCTGGCCACTTACCGGGAACAGCACCACGGGGACGGTGAGGGTGACGGCAGTCAGCACGGCCAGCCGGACGATCAGCAGCAGCACGTCGGACTGGTACACGGCGGCGTAGGTGTGCAGCAGCTCGGGCTCCACATGCACTGTGTGGGGGGGGGCAGCAAAGGGGGGTCTTTACACCTCGAACACACGCTTTATGGGTATAACACTAAGAACTAGTTTTCCCCACTTTGTGAAACATTTGCTCCGTTCGGGACTTCTGCCACATCGCAACAGGTTAGGATGAGTGTGCTCAATCACAAGTGGCCCTAACTCCACCCGTGCACCACTCCCCACCGCAGGTCTTTGCCATGTCATGGCGTTTGAGGAAGTACCTTCTCATTACCAAGCTCTTGTATAACCAGATCTTCCTGCTACCGGAAACAGGAACAGCTGTTCCAGGTAAATTCTTTTCAGGCGCTTGCGCAACAGGAGCTTTGTTTTTTTTTCATATATATATATAAATATATATGTATATTGTTATAGATACTATAGTGACCAGCTCTGACATTGAGTAGCAGGGCCGTTAGACCCACACGACCCTCACTAAGGTGATTTTTATTATTTATTTATGTCTTAATTAAAGCATTTACTACATGCCAAGACTGTTCCGTATCTCACCGTTGAAGGTCAGATATCCAAAGAGGGCAGCCAGGAGGTACATGATGAACATGGCCAGGAAGGAGACATTGGCAACGCCCTGCATCTTATGACGAGACCGGCTGTTTGGGAGGGAAAAGGGAGTTCAGTTTAGTTTCAGATAAAAGAAGCAGCTGTTGTACGTTTGAGGAAGTGAAAGACGTATGCACTCACTCTTTGAGCTCCTCGTACATGGGCAGGATGGCGGGGTGGCAGACAAAGGCGAAGGTCAGGATGGGAATGGCGTAGACGGTCTGGGAAGAAAAACAAGTTTACATTGACGCCCAGATTTTCCATTGGATTTCTTCCTTTTAGCACACATTTGCCTCCTGGAGATGTCTCATGGAGGTTTACCTGAGAGTTGAAGACAAAGTATTTCGGCGTGCAAGAGTCCTCGCTGTAGTCCACGGCGGTGGCGTTGGGGTGGGCCACGGTGCTGTTCAGCACTTTGCTTATGGTTTCGTTCAGAGCGCTGCCGTTCCCGGGGAGCGGGCACGGAAGCTGGAACTTCTTGATGATCACCTGGAGGACGCGACGATAGATTTTAGGTTAAATCAGTGTTTGCAATAGATGTCCTAACTTGACTATTTGTTGTTGAAAAGCGATGAGCATTTTATGGGAAACCATACCACTGTGAGTAATCAGTTTACCCTGTCTATAACTCAAAGCATGTCTCAACAGATAACAAAGATGCAGCTCAGTTACAGTATCCTATTTACCAAATGAGTCAGTTCTACAACTGTGTGGAAAGAATAACATGGAAAAATGGAAACTGTCATCTGGCTGGCTCATGTGTGACTGTGTGTGACTGTGTGTGTGTGTGTGTGTGTGTGTGTGCACGTGTGCGGAATGAGGAAACATTTGGGTTTTACTCACCACAATCAGAAAGAAGACCATGCAGAGCAGAGACAGACCACTGGTGTAACCAAGGTAACCTGAGGGGGAGCAGGTCAACACAACCCAAGCATGAGCGACAGTTTTTGTACCTGACTTCACTTGGAATAGTGCACAATCTGCACACACACACACACACACACACACACACACACACACACACACACACACACACAGCTTACCCAGGTTGCGGAGCAGCGACAGGGGCAGGATGATGAAGACGGTCACCAGCAGCACGAGGTAGTCACCGTTAGTGTACCACTCTCTGAGACACGGCAGGACAAGAGCAAGTTAGCCGTGGTGTTCAAGTCCTTTGTGCGCTTATTTGTGAGACACTCCTACGATATTTTTGTTGTTGTTTAGAACAGGTTGGCTGTTTTGCAACATTTACACACTCTACTCTGTAATTCATATGATGCATTTGAGATTACCTAAATAGATTTTCATGCATCCTCATCTAATTTTAACGTTGAGACACATTCAGACTTCCCCCTTTGAGCTGAAGTCACCCTGTGAGCCGTCTAGCTCAGGAAACTCGCATTAGATCCACTTTTCTGTCAACATCGTCTCAGACATCTTCGGCTCTGATCAAACCTCCTCCAGCGTCTGCGTGTCAGCTGACACAAAGCGCTCCCCAGAAATAGATCGAACAAAGCAGCGCTGAGGAGTGCAAGCGAGGTCGCAGTGAGCTCATGCCACACTCCGTCGCGATGCGGCACCGAGGACATCGTTTCTAAAAGGGCTCGTTGAAGGGGGGGGGCCCCCTCCCTCACACTCCTCCCCTGCTTCCTCTGACACTCAGCCCCATCCAAAAAAACATCCGGCAGCCATTTTGCTTGGTGCCACTTCACCTCAAGTGTCTCAGCCGGGTCTCACTTCTTTCTTCTATGCACCGCTTAAAAAATCCTTATGTTGAGAGATGTTTTTTTTTTACTTTTTATTTCTGATGGTGGGATCTGAATCACTGCCAGAATCCACTTCTCTGCCCAATCAACAGACAATACAACCTTATTTGAGAGCAACATAATATTTTTTTCTTTCATTTCAATACATATAAAAAACTATTTTACCAACCTGTAAAAACCTGTTGTATAAAGTGCAAGATTTTCCAAATGACTCATTTCCTAGTTCCCTAGTATTGGGTACAATAAAACCCTAAATGATTTGGATTTTGAAAAAGTTGAATTTCTGACCAACACTAGTGGTGGGTCCCTCTTTTCTAAACTTTTACACAAACTCATCACGGCACCTTTCCTAAACCTGCAGGTTATCAAATGTTATTGACGAGTTCGGGAAAGATGTAAAGAACATTTTGTCACTCACTCATTGCCGTTTTCTACAAAGGATTTGATGACGATGGGCAGTTCGTATTTGACGATGTAGAGGTAGCTCGACATGGCTGTAAAAACAAAAATGGCAGTCAGTATATTTCCCAGTGAAATGAGCCAAAGCATCCACTACAAAAATAGTGTTATCTAGCATTTGGCTACGGGCTGAGCTGGTCCAATGGATGCTTGTTGAATGTGTTTTTTTCTGGTGGCTGCACTGCTTTTCACTGGGCTAAGTTTTCTTTTCTTTATTCTTTTCTCGCAGTCCGTTTAGCTACAGTGGGACATTGTGGTAACTGGTGGAACAAACATGAGGTGGACAAATGCAGTTAATCACAGTTGCACAAGCTGTCTGTGCCGCTAAAACACCACAGTCTCTCACCTCCGATGTTCTGCATGGTGATGGAGCATGACGCGGCGAGCTTCCCCGGCATCCCGAAGGCTTTGTAACCCAGCTGCTCGTACACCAGCGCACCTTTGAAAGGGGGAATACACGAAGCGACACCGATTTAGCACTCCCAGAGTACCGTTGAGAAGCCGCAGGAGGAGTTTGGACATGTGGGAGACTCACCTCCTTCGTTGGCCGTCTTCAGCAGCAAGTGGACAGAATACAACGAGAAGATGGCGACGGACACGAGGAGGATCCTGCAAAACAGACGAGGGGGATCTTTAGCGGTTACAAGCAGCAGGTTCAATGCCAAACCCGTCCTCAATTCAATGCCTAATGTTTTTTACAAACCCATTGACATTTAGCTAACAGGGAAGTCAGCAATCCCCACACCAATGTACCCTTCTGATGGCTCCTAAGCAACAATCTTTGGACTAAATCCTGCGTTTTTTCAAAAACTGTCAAGAAACTTCCTCAAAGTTGGTGAATATTATCTCAATATATCGTCGGTGTTTGAGGAAAGCTTTTCCTCTGCTCCATGTGAGCATCCGGGCCGCCTATGCCTATGGCATCCTAAAACATGTTGTCTCTACACGTGCTGCAGCTCAACAAACGTATGCGGTGGAGAACACTTTAAGAGAAGTGGGTATGTTGTGCAATGGCTTACTTAACTTGGAACTGTCTTTGCAGATTGAGAAGAGCACCAGGCAGTACAAACCGACAGGCTCTCTGTCAATGACGGACAGGTTTTTTGCAACCCTAACGATGCGGGCCTCTGATTGGTCAGCTACTTACTGACAGTGAACCGCGCCCTGATCCCGGTGTTAGCTCTCCGTTTACATAACTCTGACCCAAAGGCAGCGGGATTAGCTCGGCTAAGCCGCTTCCCCCGCCGCTCCCTGTGTTAGTAAACCTGCTATTGGTGAAGTACTCTAATAATACACTATGAGAACATTTATTTAAGTCTCGGACGGTTAAACAGCACGTAAAAAAGAAATAAGACTTCTCTTGCTCTTTCTGTGGGGGTCAATGCAGCAAGGTGCTGCGGGTAGGAATACCCTTAAGGCCTCTTAAGACTGTATTCCTCAAATGTGACTTGAGGAGAAGCAGTATTATAACTGATGATTACGCCAATAAGAGTGGTTGAGAAATTGAAGGAATCCACTAATGTATAAAGAGGCTGGAAATCCCCCCCCCTAACCTGCATAAGCCATACACGACTTCTCTACAGCGGACTTGACAAAGAGCGTTGGTAAACTTCCGACCCCGGTCTAATCTACCGCTGTACCGTCTGCACAGGGAACACACGTAAAAACACGACGCCACGGGGGGGAGAAAGCTTTCAGAGAATCAGGACATCATAAGCCTCGACCTTGACATAACAGACAAAACAACACCTGGATCCATTTCATGAAACTAAACCAACCCCACCCCCCCCCCCCTTCAAGCTTTAGACATGTGTCTTACACAAACAGGGCGATGCCAGTGTTGGCCATGGCGTAGGACAGAGCCAGGATGCCGCTGCCCATGATGGCGTTGCCCAGGTTGAAGACGGACATGCCAAAGGACGCGTTGCCCTGGTGCTGCGGAGGGGTGGGGGGGGGGGGACATTGAAGGCTTGCGGTTAGAAAACGAGGACGTGCGTGATCAAGGACAGTCAACGTGTCGGAAGAGCAGGGGAGCACTTACGTATTCGGTCTCATACTTCTTCTTGCCCAGGTTGTGTTCGGGAAGGAAGTTTTGACTCTCTGCTTCCGTGTCAGAATATTGGCTTGAGAGGAGAACCAAAGGGGGGGGGGATTGGGAGACATTAACACGAGCGCAGGGTGTGAGCCACCTCAAACTAAAGTTTGGAGTTTGCCTCGTGTTCTGTGCAGGATCGGACACATTTTAAAGCCCGACTCACCCGCCCAGTGGGACCTTCTGGGGACAGTCGGTGTACTCGGTGCTGTTGGCGCTGCTGCTGTCATCCTCGGGAGAGATGTTGAGGCGACTCATCTCCGTTCTGGTGGTGGGCTGTTTCATGCTGTTCCTTTCAGAGCAGAGCAGGGAAACATTGCACATTTCATTTGTGTTTATTGAATCATTGTACCGTTTTTATTTTCATTTCACGCTCGGCGTTTCATTGTAGAGCCAGACGCGCGCGCGCCCGAAGCGCTCTCTCTCTCTCTCTCATGCGCGTGCCCACTAGATGGGTGGGGGTGGGGGAGGGTGACGCACCGGCAGTGGAAAAATACCAGACGGGCATCCACCCAACATCACCGCAACCTCGCCGGAGACGCCGATTGACAACAACAACAAAAAAAAGCCGCAGTACGCGCCGCAGACTTTGCTCACATTTCTCCCCAAAACATTTCTAGAGATGGAATGATGATGTTTCTGCTGCTTTAACCTCACACAGTATTGATTGGTTGATAAAGCATGTTGGTGTTCCACATTTTGACATTCCCCATATACTTTCATATTTCAGTCTCTTCACTGAATAGCGCGCACGTGTTAGATCCACACGGAGCGCAAAAGGCGTAACCTACCCCCACCCCCACCCCCCGGATTTATTTATTGGCATTACGCCCCATCGCCGGCTCCGGCTGGAAACAATGACACGTGCTGTCCTGTAAGAGCGCGGCTCTCCATTTTGCGCAGAGGCTGGTGTCAGGTGTGTGCGTCTCCGACTTGACGGGTCGCACACACACACACACACACACACACACACACACACACACACACGGAGGCATGTTTAATACCTCACGACTCCAGCAGTGCGCCGCATCACTGTCACAGCGCTTTGTTAGTTCGTTTTTTATTCGGCCTGCTCAGAAAGTCCACCTTGGCTGTCCAATAAAGGGCATTTCTGTCTCTCTGGCGCGAGACAATAGCGGCGAGTATGGCAAAGGAAATAGTTCCAACGACGACTAATCCGCTCAGAGGAAGAGGCGGCTAATAAGAGGCAGCTACTCTTGACACGAGACTCAACAAAAAAAGAAAGACCGACGTTAAGTTAATCATTTGCGTTTATAGAGCAAAGCCAAAAGCCAAGCTCGTAAGAATCTTCCAGACACACAACGCGCCTCCGTTCGTTTAGCGGCACACGGCGGGTTTGTGAGGAGGTGCCGGCAGTCTTACCTTGTGCAGATGAGACAGGATGCCAGTAAAATCCGTTCAGTTAAAGAAAACTCCCTAAAAGACGATGTCTTCCCTTTTAGATGTTAAGATTCAATTGCTGAATGAATGGAGAAGCCTATATGTAGTACAGACGCGGTGCGATTAAAAGGGCGGGCTGAAACCCGTTCAAGTCGAGTAAATAATAAAATACACTCTTAGAATGAACCGAACGAGGACAAATTATTTCGGTTTACGTCTAATTACACGTAAACATTCCCAGAGACGCGTTAAGCTCGGGACAAAAAACGGTTGTGCTGGAGGAGGGATGGCGACCCACCCTTTTATAAAGACGAGCCTTGCATCAGCCCAGACCTACAGCAGCAGAGGTGGTGGAAAAATATTGGGGGCGTGGCCGGATGGCGGCGGGGCGGAGTCTCTCACGCCCAACCGTGGCGTGCCTTTGTGTACAAACAGAGCAACGGGGGAAAAAACAAGCCATGCCCTATCAATACTACAATAGGAGCATTAAATGTTCCAATTATTGGTCTGTGATCATGATCAAGCATCAAATATCAACATATGACGATTAAAGGATAATTAATAATTAATGTGAATACTTCACCTTGTGTTCCTGTTTTCTCCTTCAATATGATTCATTTTTAAATAAGCAGCATTTGTTTCTATTAATTATTCAAAAAAGAAATTTCGGGTCTGGGAATCACCTCTGTGGACCCTCTGAAGGTCAAAGTGGACTTGAGGGTTCCTGGATGTGTGTCGCTCCCAATCAGGCTGGGAGTGGAGCTTCAAAGCAGACCTCCCCGCCCATGAGGAGATTACGGACAAACGCTGTCATGTGACAGCGGCCATCCTGATCCCCGCTCACAACACTGGCTGTCGTCCACAGTCAGGTGTGTGTGTGTAAAGTCATCCGCATCTCTGGTTTCCAGTTTATTATTAATGCTGGGATGACTGAGAACTGTAGTGTGTGTTAATCCTCAGGGTGACCTTTGAACCCACAGGTCTCACAAGGGTGACTCTTCTCTCTGACCCAACTCATGTGATAGAAGTCTGGATAAAGAAAAATGCATGTTCTACTGTTGCTGCTGCATGTACTCCTCCATTTCAACACACCCAGTAACTCTAGTTGTGTGATTGCAGCAAGCTGTTTCCCTGTTTCGTTATTCTTTGCGGGAAAAGTGAATCAGAACCAGAAAGGCTGGTTTCTATTGTTTTTGGAGAACAATTTAATGCAACAATTACAATACGTATGTTGTGCACAAAGAACTTTAAAACGCACACAAATTAGTAATTACATTCTAAATAGTCCCCTAAATATATACAGAATAAATACAAACTTTGGTTTTGACAAAAGCGATTTCATTCAATTTGAATTCAATTTTGTTTTCTACATGACAAAAAGAAGCGGTACATATTTTTAAGCTCCCATGCGTCTCATTGCATTCACACTCAGTGTGTAGATGAATAAATAATGGCTCATGGCACCTGCCCTGTAATAGAGTTAGGGGAGAATTAAAAACACAACAAAACACACACATAACCTTGAAGTAAACTTACTTCTAACTTGAAACTTAAAACCAAGTCAGAACCCTAAAATGCTTCCAAAGTGAGGGCCCAATTGGAAATAATGTCCTCCCTCCCAGTGTCTGAAACTCAAATTGGTCCTCAGAAAGATAGCTGTACAAGTACCAATGCACACAGCAGTCCACCCACAATGCGTAAAAAAAATGAAAGGGCACTTCTGTTGATTCTCACTGTCTCACTGACGAAACACACACAAACACATACATTGTGCATTCCTCAGCCCTCGGTCACACATAAATCCATTTTCTGCGGGGTTCTCCCTCTGTGTGCAGGCCTTTGTTTGGGGCTTTAGCTCGACACAGCTGATCTAAGACGGATCAGGATCTGGTGCCGGGGGAAAAGGGTGCAGTGGTGGACTTTGGTTGCAACATCACTCCCCTGTTATGCCCATCCACCGTCAAAGGGAGCATGATCAGGCAGGAGAGAGGGCTGAGTCACATAGGTCAACAAAAGCGGGTGCAAAGTTGTGAAAAAAAGGAAATGTGAAAAGCGGCAGCTACCACAACACTTCCGTCCCTTATAGCACCTCCACTACTACAACTCTGCGGTTTCTGTTGGACTAAGACTTAGTGCTTCAAATGTTGCAGCTACATGTAGCTCTGACTTTGTCACATCATTAGTACATTAGGAGCCTATTGTAAGAAGTTTAAGAAGCAAGGCTCCCACTGCAACGCTGTCTGCCTCTGTCTGTCAGGCACGCAACAATGGCGCTTACAACACTCTTATATGTGTGTGTGTGTGTTGGGGCTTTGCAGAAAACAAAAGTAAATGACTCATTTGTTTGCACACCCATGTTAAGGACGGTAAAGGTCTTTTTGTTTTGATCATATGTTCATCTGAGATGCATAGTGTTTTAATAGAAAGAGAAACCACAAAGAATATGAGCAACAGAATGATGTAAATGGGCTTTTACTCAAATTCAAGGAAATATCATTATTATACCTGATAGTTAATAAGACACAGGCTCTCATCGATGTGTATTACGGTTGACTTAAACTATGGATTATGCGTTCAGGTGAGAACATTAACAACTTGTCTGCTGGCTGTTTTGGAAGACGTGGAAAGGTGAAACCTCCAGGAAGCAACAGTAAAAAAAGCTTTGTCATGATGAAAAAACACATGACATAGAATAGCCAATCATTCTTCATTTTTGAGTGCAACAATGTTTGGAGAACAAACGAATTTATTTAGCTTGGGTGGGATATCAGGTTACTTAGTTCCTATCACACAATGAGTTATTATGTGATTATTGTGTGATTATCTGTGAGTGCTTGTGTGTGCTTCCTTTCTTAGCGTGAACGAGTGAAGATTGATACAACTTTCATATATATATCTAACTTTGATTGTGGATCAATGGACAGGGGATGATTAGCTCAGCTTTGCATGAAGACTCGTACCAGGAAACGAAAATAGTTGGCAAGTTTTTTTGTTTTTTGTGTGCACATATTCAAAAATATGTTAATCAGTGAGCTTCTTTCCCACCTGCCTCTAGTCTTTATGATGAGCCAAACATCTACTCACTCTATAGCTTCATATTTGGGCTGTAGACCAAATCTTAAATCAAATAAAACCACAGAGACACCCTGTCCAAGTAACCATTTTCCTACTTTCTAACATACAGCAGATATCATGCTGTATATTTAAATGAATACATATGTTCTCATTAAATGTGACATTCACCTGCAGTGACTTTATCTAAACATCCCAACACCAGCTGATCACCTCCTTGGCAGCTGTCCATGTTCTCATGTAAATCCTTTGCCCACTGCTCCAACAAATACCTCTAAGTTCATCATATTTAACTGTCCCAGTCTCCCACCAGGTCCCCCCTATTGCGTCCAAACCAGATTGCTAACACCGCTGCCTCCCACCTGCGCCTCTCTTCCCTGCCTACTTATTAACTTTTCATTTTCCCTGGCTTTAGAGTGAGGATTTTTCTGCTTCTCAACCTTACTCACCCCCATCCCCACTGTGAGTGTTCTTGGAACAGTCATCCTCTGAGGAGGATCTTTATTACAATGTAGACGGACAACTTTGATTTTTCCGATTTTCTCACATCTCATGCTCAGCCTTTCTTTATTAGGAAAATAAAGGTTGTTGGGTTTTTCTCCACTGGCTCTAGGTGTGTGTAGAATCAGTGGGGGTCATATGTCTTAGGGGTAAATGGGTTATTTACACTTCCAGAGATAGGTGAAACAGAGATGGAGACACTTCACAATGAGCCACCAGGATGTTCACTTGGAACAATTTGGTCCTTGGACCCATCGGACCCATTTTGCATTGGACAAATTGTTGAGTAGAGGTGTGTGTGTGTTCTTTTTTTCAACGGGCATCGCATATGTGACGCTGGCGACACAAAGGAGGCTGATGGCCATCAGACTGAAAAGCAAACAAGTCGCCAAATAGGAAGTGAGTCCCGTCGCTTACAGACAGACGCACACACACACACACACACACACACACACACGCACACACACACACAGAGGCATAGTTGATCCTGATCGGACGTGAGGTTTGCAACAGGATCAGGGGCACTACGTAAACACGCCTTAGATAAACACGGCCTCCGAACACAGTGGGAAAAATAACACCGTCTAACAACCATCACTGGCTTCTCTGCACAGTTCGGACCGACTTCCAGTATATTTTCAATGTGCCAATTGGAGTTTGTTTTCTAGACGGATTCTCGTGCCAATTTGGTTTCATTGTAAACAAATTTCCGTCATTATCTTGGTTAGAAAACGTGTAAATAAGCAGGTTAGTATTTTTAATGAACCAATAAACCTCCAACGTCTGCATCATAATTAAACAGAGAACACAATGTCCGTTTCACATTGGAGGAACAGCGTTGAGTCTTCAGCGTATTCCGCTTCGCAAATCTTTAGTATGTGAATGACTGCGGGTTTCTCTCTGTAATTGGGACTTTCCCCAATTGCTTGGAAATGCAAAATCGAAGGGTGGGTATTCGTATTCCCAGATGAAAAGTAATGTGCATCGCAGGAGGTACATGGCTGCATGTCCATTTGCTCTCCAGAATAACAATAGAGACAAAGGACACAACTGAATTCCAAACATTCCAAGGTAGGCCCCTCCCTACCAGTTTAGAGCTCTTTCTTCTGGTTTGGTTCGAAAGCAGCTCAGATGGCAAGCTAGCTAGCATCTGGAAGCCAAGGGTCCTGGTAAGGTGCCCAGTGCGGCCCAAAGGGTAAAATGTCATTACACTGAAAGTTATTGCATTGCGCTCCCCAATCTCTCGATGTGCCAGAGCATGTCTTGATTCAGGAGCATTACCTTAATCTTGCTGGTGGGAAAGTGGTTCAGCGGGCGCATTCTTTATGATAGGAGCACAAATGGGGGGATCACGCTAGCCTTAGGGGCCCCGCAGGGGAGCGGAGGGAAAGGCCGCTTGTCTCCATCTCCAAAAACTTTCCATCAATGATCGGAGTCGAACCTTTGAACCCGCTGACTCCCTGCTCGTCTCCACTGGGCCGCTGTGGGATGAGCATTATTGTTGTCTACGACGAGATCCAGGGGCTCAAACGTGAACAGACAGAGGGAGGAGAAATGTGTCAGAGGTCACGCCTCATTGATTTCCGTCAAACACTCATTTTAATAATAACATTGTTAATTGCAGTCAATAAGGTAAACTTTTTTAAGCCATCTTTGACACATATTTGTATATATTGTATCTCTTTACTTTATTATTGTCTTGCACACCCCAATTCATCATTATCTCGTGGTCTATAGTACTTAGCAGTAACGTAAGAAGGAGCCGTGCACTCTGTGGAAAAAAATCCCACACCCGACTATTTATTTCAGCATTGTAATCTTCGAAAAAGAGACAAAGACTCCATTCTCTCTTTTAGATGCTTATGTGTTTGGATTATACCTGGCCCCCTGGCCAGTCTGTGGAGTTACTTATCTCAGTTTCACTACTCCCACGGCTCCAGCTGTTTGGCCTTGTGGAGCAGCGCTTGTGTGTTTATGTATTTGTGCGCGATAGTGTAGTTCTTATAACATGAAACGAGTCGTCTCACACGGCCAGTGGAGAGACAAAAGGGGAAATAAGGTAAGAGTGAAGCAGTTCGGGTTCACAGTGTAGGTCAAGGCACCGCGGTGGCGCGGGAATTAGTGGAAATGTAGTGACA
This sequence comes from Pungitius pungitius, assembly GCF_949316345.1. Lineage (NCBI taxonomy): Eukaryota > Metazoa > Chordata > Actinopteri > Perciformes > Gasterosteidae > Pungitius > Pungitius pungitius. The sequence goes on from NC_084901.1 coordinate 10,499,096, forward strand.
GCGGATTACGAGCATAGACACAAACACACCCACACACATTGTAACCCGCTTTACCCCAGAGTTAGAGTTGTTCCCAAAAAGCTCTCCCTTGCAAAGGGAACATTTTGACTGTACTATGTCCACACACATAGCCTTCATTATGATAAAGGCAATAACTGTGTGAAGAAGATATCAAATCTATTGAATAATGGCTTCATCAGCAGGGACACAGTAGTTGAGGTTTGTTTCTACTCGCAGGATGACACAAGCCTCTGCAGACGTAGAGAGAGAAGAGAAGTCTGACAACACCAAGGGCGTTTTTGCTCGGCTTGCTGTTCACTGGATTATCTTCTGAGACGTTGGGGCATGTACAAACAACATTTAGTGCAGAGAGGTTACACTACAAAGTGTGGAACCTGAAAAAACAACCACAATGCAAAACAAAGAATTGTAATTAACTGTAGAATGGTGTCACATTTTCTGGGACTACTTCATTGACCCAATTGTGAGCGTGTTAACAAGCATTATAAACCACAAAGGTTGACTATCCTGTAAACAAGTACAAAAAAACGATTGCCTCAAATGTAGATGTTTAAGACAGGCCCAACGCATTTAAAACGATTTGGCCGACATCATTACGTGCTGATTGGTGCACTTTTTTGTGACAATCACGTCTGAAAAGCAATGTTGCAAAACCAACATCTTACAAAGTCAAAAAAATTCAAAACATGCACAACCAAGGATCGTGACTAATTTTGGAAGATTTGCTTCTGTTGATTAGCTAGGAGACTTTGAGAGTTTAAATGAGGCGCTGAGCTGCATCACTTCTGTGAATATTCCAGGGTTTTATTGGTCATTAGCCTTCATTAAATTTGCAGGATTTAGCCCACAGATCCTCTTTTGTGGTGGAAACACAAAGGCATCCCCAGTGACTTTGTAACAAACAGAACTTGTGTCATGGTATAAAACAGTGTAGTATCAAACCGGTTCGAACAAGGATACACAACGTGGGCTGAATCCGTGAAACCAACACAGGACTTCTGGCCATTAGACCTATGTTTGGCTTTATTTGCATTAACCGAAAATTAATTAGCCTAACATCTACTGTATCTGTTGAGCTGATATGTAATATTCCTCTGTGAGATACCAATTCAATCTGATAAATGTAGATGGGAGCCGAAAAAAACAATTGTTTCATTTTCAGAAGGGTCAAACGAGTCCAGTGTGTCATTTTCCTCCCTTTAAACAAATGTTATGCAGCTTGGAGACATTTTTCAAGTAGCTGCTGAGTGAGGAAGCAAGTCGAGTCAGTGCGTGTTAACCTCCAGTTCCTGTCTGTTTTTCTCAGTATGGTAATGGAACACAGGAAGTATAACACATGCCTTTGCTGTGACAGTTTCCTGTCTACAGCTGGAGGTGAAGAGGACACAAACAGTGTCCTGATGCTGGGAAGAGGTGGTGCTATAAAGTCTGGCTTACATTGAAACAATGCGTCTCTTTATCCGGACTCCTACTATCTGGAAATCATTTTTTGACGATGTGTTGCTCCTTTTTCCAGTGTTTATAAGGTCGGCTGGAATAAAGACAAATGTATTGATTCAGGGAGCCTTCATGAGCAGCTTGTTATCACAAGCCATTCAATCAAAAACAGGAAGTTATTTCAACACAGGGTGATGAGCATGAATCCCTCGGACCACTCATAATAAATGAGTGAAAATGAATGACACATAAATTAACATAGCCTTACGGAGGAAATGACTAGAATGGCTATGAATTAACCAAGAATTTGTTCATTAAACATGAAGCTTGAACTAGAAACCTGTTAGCTTAGCTGGGAAACAACAATACCGGATTTATATAATCAGAACTCAAAACCATACAGGGATGTGCAAAGTAGCTAAATTCATTTCACAGAATTCTTTTATTTTTAAATGTCTGTTGTTAATACTTCAAGTCTTTGCGGGTGCCAGATGAGCTGCTTCCTCTTCCCAACAGTTGAACTTTCACTCTGACTTATTTCTTTTCTTGCTGTTGTGGGGTTCTCTTCTTTTACAAATAGTTGCATTTTACAAAGAAGTTGCAACAGAAAAAGGTAACACAAAAACAAACCTTTACTTCAAAAGTAAGTCTCTCCCTCTAAAAATATTGTTGATGTCTTCAGAAGTAACTCCAGTAGTTTGGTTGTGAAGACCCAGATGTATGAATAAGTAGCAAATATTTAGTGAAGCAGAGCTATTCTTGGGAGTGTTTTGACTCATGTGTGCATGTGTGTCACTATGAGTGCAGGTATTTGGCAGAGCAGTGTGACACAGCACACATGACCAATTGATCTGCAGTGTGTATGACAACCTGCAGTCCTCCTACAGGACGGTACGTTGAGTGACCACAAACTTGTTGGTGCAAAGTTACACTTTTTACAAAATTACAAAAAAGGTTGGTTTTGAATTTGCGAGTAAGCATTCCACAGTTTTACCACCTGTAAAAAAAGGGGTAAAATGTTTTTCCAAAGCTCCAAGTTTTTCCAATTAAAAAAAAAGTACATTATCATTATTTATATTTATATATATAAATATTTATATTTATATATATATATATATACATATATATATATATATATATATTTATTTCTTCTTCTTTTCTGTCATTTACAAGGTTGTATTTTTTGTTCAGTGAAACTCAAAAGAAATAATAAAATAAATGTAGCCTGAAATAATGGATGAACATTATTTAATCGCTCTAATTGCCAAAAATAGAATCTAAGGATAACAGGGAAAGAAAAAAAGAAAAAAGCCAGGTGGACTATATTAAAAAAAGATGGGATCGACAGCTGCTTTGTTGAAACGTTTGAGGGAATAGCACAAATTTGGTACATATATGTATATATATATAGAACCAGCAGCCTCAGTTCTTTCAAGCTTGTTGAGCAGTAAAACTTTATTCTTTACCTTTCGCTTGATGTGTCTGTGGGTTATTGTGCCATGTGACTTGTTACCAGACAACAATGGTGGAAACATGAGTGAGAGCAGAGAATGACTACATTGGACACGTGTTTGGCAATCCTTTCTGATAAGCTACTTGGTGAAGCTCATCATTCAAAAGTGCATTTGTTGCTGTGCTCTCATGTGAGGTGTGTGTTCAGTGTGTAGAACAACTTTCAAAAGCACCAACAGTAACGCTGACTCGTCTTTCTCTTTTCAGTCATACAATGAGATGTAACATGAGACTAAATTGTCCGCTTATGATTGACAGCTCTATTTATTGATGGAGCCAGAAGACTATTTCCTTTTCTTGTCTGAATTTTGAAGTGTATCTTTGTCATCGGGGGTGCTGAAACGTTTCTGTCACCTGTGTTGCGTCGCTTCAAATCACCTGCTGTTACATAACGCTTACCGAGGACCTGAACCTGCCGCTTTCACACCAGTCTGCCATGAAACATTCTTGTCTCACCTGTTTGTGTCACATGTCTGTTTCCATCACTTCTATCCATTCACTACCTTATCTTAACGACAAAAAACCAAGAATAATGTATGGAAAGCCTCTGTCAGTGCCGGCTGATTACTTTTTTGGTAGGGCCAGCCAGTCAGTTTCACTAAACATCCCCGTATGATTCAATGCAAAAAAGGTATATATATATACAGTATATATATATACATATAGAGAGACACCCAATCAGTGTGTTGAGGAAAGAACAACTTAAAAGCCCCACAAAACACACTATGAATTATTTTGGATAAAATGACCCTGTTTTGTTGTGTGCTACCATACTAGTCACCACAGTTGGGTGACGATGGTAGCGACACACAGAGTTTTCGCTGCAGTCAACCAGCCTCCACTTCCAAACACAGTCATGCCCCGCGGTGTGCAATGTATTTTAGGAAATTATATGTCACTCATTAACTTTAATCAGTGATTGGCTCAACTGCTTCTTAGACCCGTCGCATTGGGACCTGGCCCGAGCCCAGCTGAGACACATGGAGAGGACGTGCAGGAAAAGGTTATACTTTGTGCAATATCTTAATTTACAAATATTACTGGGTATGTTTCATCAAAAAAAAGTGTAAATTTATTTTGAGACTCAAGAGAATGGTATTTTAATAAATAATAAACCCTTTTGACAACACTCATTGTATCCTTAAAACCAAAATTCCCGCTTTTTTCTAAATGAGAAGCTCAAATTTTGAGCAGGAGAAAGACATCCCGACACGGCTCACAAAGTCTGCTCAACAGGAGCCTCGTGCACAGCCACACCTGCGTCCAATGCGTGTGTGTGTGTCTCCTCCTCTTTCAGGAACTCGTCTTACGTTCTGGTTTTTCTGGTCTATTGTCTAATCAAATGATTACAAAGCTAAAAGCGAGCCCCACTCAGTTAAGCCAATGAGTGGGGCTCTTTTTCAGGAAATCCTGCTGCTTCTTACTGGTTACACACTGGTTTCACTAATCTGCCACCAACACACACCGAGGTTTTTCGGTTTTTGTCAAATCAATTATTGCAAACCCTAAAACTGGAACTGATGTCTGCTTCAGAATTTGAGTCAAGCAGGAATAGACTGGGGTTTTAATAAAGCTGATAAACTATCTGCTTTCCCTTTTGGCCACATGGAAAGAAAATGAAAGACATCGACACACTCGCCCAACTGCAAAATGTTGTCTTTTGCCTACATTGGGTTTGATTGTTGTTCAAGTTTTATGGCTGTGGCTTCAATTTCAAATTCTACACATCGTGTTTAATGTGTGGCCTGGAACAATCCTGTCTTGTCTTAACATGTCTGTATTCTTCAGTTTAAATGACTGTGACACCTGCTTTGCTAAGCAACCTATTATTAAAACCACATTGCACACGTACTATAGCATAAATGGCAATATGGGATACGGTGGGGGGGGGGGCTCTTGTTAAGATGCTGCAGAATCGCTACAGCACAGAACGCTTAATGTGTCACAAAAATCAAAAGCCCTTTGTCTCTGACCTTTAAGCGTATTACAAAACGTGAGCAAACTGCTTCCCATTGTTATCCAGTCTCAGCCCTCAATTACTATTTTTTTGTGCCGAGTCATGGCTGGTTAAATCACCTGAAGGACTTTCAATAAAGGCTCCACTGCTGTACTCACCCTGTCTGAGTCTCCTGACCCAGCATCTACATGAATCCCCTTATTTCCTTCTGGCTGTGGCCGTCCCTTTCATGAAAATAGCAAGAATAAGCCTCTTTAAATGACAACTGTACAACTGTACTGTACTATCAAATCCGTTTGCCTTTAGGAAAATGCAAAGATATTGGTTTTTCCTCAGGGTTATTTAATATGGTCTCAGTTCTCTTGGGGCCACTCATTTCTTAAATTACCAACATAGTCTGGAGAAGCTTCATAAGACCATAATCCCTCAGGAACGCTTAAGATTTCTTGAAGATGGTCATGTACATCTTCATAAGTAAAGTTGACCGAAAGATGTTCTTTCTATTACTAAATGAATATAAAAGCATATCAAATATAGTTTTCCAAAAAATGGAAAACACTTTTTTTTCTAATTTGTCTTTTTAATGTGCAGAATAAGATGTGTGATACAAATGAAACGTTCCAGAAAAGGGCTGATGTTATTGAGTATTTCTTATTACTTAATCAAGTTTACCTGGAAATCAGTTTAACCTGAGTACGGGTACTAACACTTAAGTACAACATTTCAATGCGGTCCACTGGCAACATGGATCCTGGTAAAGATACTACTTCCACACATGAGTTTGTTGTATCTTTTCCCAGACTGGGTGCTTTTGCAATATTTGGCATCAGGAAGTACTGCGAATGAGGTTAAAAATAGGTCAGACAGTATTTAAACCAAGCCTTGTTTGCTCCACACAAACACCATTTGGGGGGAAATGTTTGAGCAGAATGCTACAATTTGAAGTTTTGTTGGTTCCATACACCATCACGTAGTAGAAGTCGCCAAAACAAAATCTGGGAATTATTCTTCATTAGTTGCCCCTTCGACTGGGGTTTCGTGTCTTTACACGTCGATGGACCGCGGCCGTGTTCATTGTGAAATAATGAAATCAGAGAAACTGAAGTGACTTTATCGAGAGGCAAAGTCCTTCCCCTTCTATTGTCTATTTATTTATACAAAACATATTTATAGTAGTCCACGGTGGGAGATAAACATATAAATATATTATCCCATTGGAATTATGCCATGATTTACACATTTCTTTTTTATTGAGATGCATTTTTTGCTGTTGTGACACACCCATAACCTGCTGCACGGCTAACGATATCTACCAAGATGCCCCAAACCGCCTTGAGAGGTCAGAATCAAGACCACCCTCTGTGTTGGGTTGTGTGGCTTTTGCTGAGACAACTGCCCTCTCACACCACAACGTGTTTTTTTATCACCGTGTTGCCATCTTGGCCACCCTGCCACACAGCAGCTTCCAGTCAGACACACCAAATGAAATGGGCTTTGATCTCCGACACGATGTAACCGACGAGAGGTGAACTGAATCCCACTCAGCACCAAATGAGTTGTATCGCAAAGAAACCCAGACAGGCCGTACACACTGTGTTAGACAGCCAATTCTAGGTTATCTACTTAATACATTTTAAACATCTAATTAAATAAAGATAAAAAACACTCCTGCGGATAAATTAAGAAAACAAATTCCACTTGATGACAAATGAAAATGTAGAAAAGCCAGGAACCAACATATAGCTTATTTATTTTATCCAAGGTAGGTACAGTGCATTCTTGTAATTAAAACCTTGCATGCAAAGTATTAAACTTATTAATTTGATTGAATAATTCAGTTTTAAATCTGTGGCTCGCACCAAGATGAGGTTTCAAAAATTGAAGAGGCCCTTTAACCAAAAACACAAATCTTCTAGGAATGACAGACATCATTTAGCTGTACGATCGGAGATTTTGCAAGAAAAGGAATTTAATTTAATATAATAGGAATAGGAATATTATCGTGTGTTTTAAATGATGTATCTCTCGCCTGATGTTCGCTGGGATTCACTGCAGCCCCACGGCGAGCCGTACTGAAGGATGAGCAGCTGTGACGATCACTGATTGATTGGAAACCGCTGCTTAGAACGTCACCTTTTGTTTTTCTTCCATTGTCTACATCCTCATTCCTCGAGGTATGAGGCTACATTTATGTGTGTGTGTGTGTGTGTGTGTGTTTGTGTTTGGGTGGTGTATGTACACTGAAATCTGATAGGATCCTGGAAGATCACATGACCAGAACGTCACAAACACCTTGTGCTGATTTGCCTGTGTTTGCTGTTAAAACAGTATATGTTTTATGAGACGGTGTTTAGCGTGTGTGTGCCGGTGTGTGCCTGTGGGTGTGTGTGTGTCGTTGTGTTTCGGTGGTCTGCCAAGTGCAAACCGGAATAACAACACCAATCCAACAACAAACACACACACACACACACACACACACACACAGGCAAAAACATTTCCTGGTGTTAATTCCATATTATTTACAAAAGCATTCAGCTGAGCATTCATCTGAAGCGCCCATTTAGAGAGAGCTCCACTGAGTTGTTATGGTAATTCTTCCAACATTGCATAAAAATATGAATACAATGTATAATAAATATCAACTCGTTCTTCATCTTGTTGCCCGTGACGGTTAATCACCTTCACTGATTTCCACCAGCCAAGTATTCACTGCAACGGCATTTTCTATTCGCTTTTATCAATATTTTTAGTGACGCAGATTACTTCATTTCTGTCTGTGTATATATGAGAAAAACAGGATTAAACGGTGGAAAAGGTCAACCTCAGAGTGACTATTATTTTAGATGATGGAATTAAGAAGGTGCTTTAAATGAATAGAGCGACATTTGGTGAAATACTGGAGTTAGATGAGAATTGATACCAAGGCAGAACAGCTTTTATTTTGGGGTTTCATTATTTTTCCTCGTAATTGCTAACCAGTGTGTTATTATTTCTCTTTGGTAAGGCGAGCTAATTGCTAATGCTAATCTAAGCGTTTTGGCTGGCTAGTTTGACTCAAACTCTCTGTAGATTGTTTCTGCTGAGGCTTTTCCCACACAGATAGCAGGTTATTAACGGTAGCTGTCTTCCTGGAATCCATCCCACTGCACAGAACAGTGGGGCTAATCCTCATAGAAGGAAAATAGAGTGGGAAAACAAGGGGAGAGAAAGGGGTTGGGGAAAGGTGAGGCTGTGTTGTACTGTGTCCAGGGAAGCGAGCAAGAGACTGGAGCTGAGAAGAAAGAGGACCTCATGAAAAAGTGAAATGTAGGAGATGAGTGCAGGAGGCCTTCATTTCCACAAGGTCACAAAATACGATCAGGTTGGTTTGGATCATTTTCATGGGAAGTATATATTTATTTTACTATTCTCAAATCCAAGAAACAGTGAAACCTATGTGTCAGGAGTCAATACTGATCCCAAGTCGTTGTGGATGTTGTTTCTTTTTGTTAGTTTGTAATCACACAGTATTGCTTTATTTTAAATTATGCAAACAGTTGTCAAAAAGCACTGCCTTTTTTATTTCAAGTTACTTTAAACGGTGTGGCAATGTGCTTTTTATTTTTCTCTAAGCTAATGAGGTTTGTCTTGCAATTGTTTTACTTAGGTTGCATACTTATTTTAAGCCCAACTATAATGATATTCCACATTCATTTTTATTCATGTTTTGTATATTGAATGCATTTAGGAGACAATAATTAAAGTCACAACACGCTGACTGCAGCCTGCATGCTGGAGACGTTATTGAAACATGGACAGGAACCACAGAACAATTGCACAGTTCTATGTGAGGGTTGAACGTTAAGGTGATGAAAGATGTCTTGAGCATGGAGGAAAGTAGCCGGAGCACAGGAGGGGGGGGGGGGGGGGGGTGTATCCAGAGATTACAGCAGGTTATCATACAAAGGGTTAAAGTGTTGCATAACCGCATTCGCAAGCAGACCCGTGTGGTGGGGTGTGACCTGCATCCTGGTCGAAAGAAGCTGTGAAGTCTTCTTCTGCGTCTTTCTGATTCGCAAACACACGCACATGAATAACTGGCTCACGCTGGCCGCCCGCAGCCACATCATGTCTTTGTAACCTTTGTTACACAATGAACTTTCTCATCTATCCTCATAAATACTCAGGCTGTGTCCAGAACACGAGACTCCAGTGAGCAGCGTGCTCAAAGGTCCTCTAACACGCTGCGGCTCATGACCCGAATGAACATCCTCCTCGCAGTTTGCACACCTAGTGTCTTTCATTTGAGAAGAGAAATATAATATGTATAATAGTGTATGTGATGTACTCGACACATATTTTACGTTCTGAAATTACCTTGTCGTCCTATAACTCTGTCTCTGAAAATAACGACTAGCATTGAAGAATGTAGTAAAATGCTGAATTTGGTTCTTATAATCAGTAAACATGAAGAAATACTTGTGTAAAATACTAGTTGCTCAATATGGATCCAGTGACCACATGGTCGTATGGAAACTGTACAAAATAAAATGTTAAATCTACACCAAATAGAAGAAAAACACACCTTGTAGTTAGTATATTGTCTCCTACCAACAGTCACAGTTGGTTATTTATGCATAATGTTTTGCAAGTAGTTCAATGCCAAGCGCCAACATTAACCTAACCTGCTTTAAAATTGATTCATTAATAATGTATAAATATTTTCACGGCTCAGTTCCTCCTTATATTCTAGGCTGTGTGTCTGCATTGAAAAAGGTTACGTAGCTCATTTCCCTCACCTCTTGTTTTGATTCTCTATGTACATTACATGCTCAGTGTATTTTTTATCCAATTATATAATATGTATTATATCTTATAATAAAAAAAATCTTTTTCATTTCACATTTTTATTGTTCATCATGATAAAGTATCACTGATACAAAAAACATCCCCTTTGTTTGGGTAAAATAACAGTTCTGTATGTTCGACCTGATCCAGAGGAACAGACACTGAACAGCAAAAACATTGAGCCAGTGCTTCTCCAAGGATAGAGATCCATTTCAAAATAGGGAAGGCAATGCTGTACAAATCCTATCTGAACACTGAAAACTAGCTGGGGACTTGTCTGCTTTAATAGATTCTCTAGACTTCTCCCCAATGCCTGCACCAAACTTAGCAATATTGTACAGCGTGGCTCAATCATGCAAACGAGGCAAAAAAATTGTCCAAAAGTGAGAAGAAATGTTCATCCAGACCAAATACCTGAGATACTAAAAGGTGTAGAGGTGTGCTGCCTCGGATCATGTTAAAAACCTGCTGCCTCTGACGGCACCAGGCTAAAAAAGTGACAGCTAAACATTTTGTGAAGAAAATGAAAGTGAGTGAACCAGATTCTGAAAAAGGGGAAGAAACCATCATTGAAGGGGTTCTGGTAGGGGCCGCGTGGACCCTTCGGTCCTGAAGCTTGCGGACTTTATCAGGCTGTGGAAAGCTCCAGTTCAAGTAAGGTCACAGATATAAAACCACCACAACAATTGTGGGGTTGAAAAGGTTTTTTCTACGATAGCAGTGATACACATCATAATCCAAACTATGACACGCCGCTACGCATTATCTGCGTGTGTTTTTTTTTAGAGCCACACAGTAACGCGTTAGCATAGAGCAACGTCTTCACGGGGCGTGTGTGTTACGGCACGCGGGGAATAGCAGAAGAAGCTTCCTGCAGTGCGCTCACAAAATACTTGCGTTAAGGGTTAAAGCTCTAAAACACAGCAATACTGCTTACTTGTTGCTATAATTTCAACCCAGTGTTGGTCAGCAGGAGCCAATCGTCTACAGGCAAACATTGCCTTGTTTCTTAGACTTTGTGGGAAAGATCTTTATGAAGTGGGCAATTAGTTAATTAATCCAGAAGTGAGGAGTTAACATATAAACATGAAAATGGATATATAAAGACCACATTTTCTACAAATATACAAGCTTCAAATATAGGAGAAAAAAAACAACTACTGTCATACAGCAAGAGAAAAATCACAGGTTATTTATATATTTATATACTAAAACAAACTGGACTGCAGAAGACTTTAAGGCAGAATTCCCCGACAACCCATTCACAATGTGTCAGTGTACCATAAAATAAAGATTATTTACAGAGCATATACAAATGTCCAAAAAGACCAGGTATGTAATCCAAAAACATATGCGTGATATACTATTTCCTTTGAAATATCAATTGGTTTCATGTTCATAGATGCGGTTAGGATCTATAATTGTTATCCACGTTGGCTGGATGCGTTGATGACAGCTAACGGCTTCGGAGACGAGGTCAAATGAGGTTTATGTGTTGTCGTGAATTATTCGAGCTAAGGCACCAGTATCAGAAGCCGAAAATGAACATGATGCAAAGGCACAAATTTAACAGAACAATCAATCACAACTAACAGTTTTAAAATAACTGAAATAAAAACTGAAATGGTGTTACTATGTGACAATCGGTCCACTAAGATTAATAGTGTAAGCTTGGATTTGTCAGCAAAACAAGTGACCCATGTATTGATAGCTTAAAAACACATTTACATTTTCATTCCTTTTCAAATATTAGTGACAAATTGAGTACATTGCACTTTGAAATGCACGATTTAGGCTAGCCTTGTTGCATCACGAGTGTCATCGATTGCACGAAAGAAATTCAATTGCTGCAGAATTGACATTCTCATGTCAGTCTGCTGAAGATGTAGCTGGCACCCCGCTTCATAATACGAACATCAAACTGACGGCAAAAATATAAAAAATGAGGCGTGTTCTCACTTTTGGAGAGAGTGAGTGTTTTCTTTGAGACACTATGGCACGATTCAAAATGTTTCACTACAATCTTTGCATGTTGAATTTACAATAGCCTTCAATCTTCAAGCTCTTCTACGTTAGGTTGAAGTTATTTAACTTTTGAACCGTATTATCTTTTTTTTTTTACAAATGTTTGCAAATCAGTTCTAAAGATAATAACATATGGCTTAACTGCATGAGAAATACCAAATTAATAGAGTAGCGTAGCAGGTATTTCTACTACATATCAGAAATGCTGTTCATAAAGCCAGAATGGAGAAGAGGCGTGTGATATTTTGTACAGCCATTTTTTCAGTACACAAACTAAATTATGCTCCACATGCTCTCTTGAATGTTCAGATCCCTCTGATACAGTAATACCGAGAGTGCATTAATCATAACGACTACAGTATGTGGAGACTGGCAAAGCTTCTGATTCTTAACCAACTTTCCGGAATAACATTTTGCAAGATTTAATCCCATTTCATGATTTTTTTTTTTACCATTTTGAGATGAGCTGAAAATAAAGGTGCAGACGTGTTTTAAACAGGCCTATTATGTGTGTGTGTGTGTGTGTGTGTGTGTTGTCTAAAAACAAAGTCAACGGTAATGCTAGAAGTGCTCCTTGTTTCATGGAGGACGACACACTCCTCCTCCGATTGTCTCCTTCAAGTACACAGAGGACAGAGGGACTCGCATTGTCATTCAAGCTTTGCTGAATCCGCAGTTCACAGATCTGCTTCAAGAGAGGGCTGTACAGTGTGTGTTTGTTCCGTCGCTTCATAGCTGGAAATATTAAGGAAGATGACAATGATTTCCCGCTGTTGTCATTGCATTAAACCAAAGTCGTGTCCTCTCTGGGTCTTGATTCTCGTGTTTGAGTTTTCCAATCCAGAACTTTTACAGCAACAGCAATCAAAGAATAAAAATAACAACAACAAAAAATAAAACCGAGCGAAATGTTCTCCCTCCAGTCATATTCTCCGAGGGAGTAAACTGAAGATGTCTTAGCCCCGGTGGAGCACATGTCCGTATATATTTATGATTGACGTTTGTGATTTGAAGAAGGGAAGAGAAACACTGATGAACCCCGTTGTCGCACCAGCTGAAGCGGCTATGGGAACCGGGTGCAATGTTAAATGGGATTCTGAGGAGGGAAGAAGGGACTTAGTGACCACCGCTGGAGCCGGAGGGGTTGTGGATCCAGTCCATGACGATAAGTGACAGGCTGCCGATCATGAAGATGACTCCTACGATAAGGAAGACGGTCGCCTAAGATGAGGGAGACATAGGGAGGGAATTTAGTGTGCGACGACGCACAGAGGGGGTCCGTTGAAACTGACATCTTGGATGAATGTTATCCGCCCCACGGGGGTTGTTGGTGTGTGTGTGTCGTTACACTTACTCCGATCTTCTGCGGGGAGCGGAACGGCACTGATTTTACAAGCCGGATGTAAAAGGCAGCAGGTAGGATGAAGATGAGCATAGTAGCTGCAGAAGAACCTTCAAAGAAAATTGAAATAGAAATATTAGATATTGAATGCTCCTCCGCACAGTGTTGTTTTTGTTTTTGGAAGAACAGCTTTTACACAGATCCTGTGTACGTCAAAGACTCACCAATGAAGCCGAAGATGTCCCTGATGGTGGGGACAAAGATGACCAACAGGTTGTTGAGGGTTAGGATGCCGGCGGCGATCACCATGTGGCGAATCCAGCTGAACTCTCGCCCGCTGAATAGCAACGTGGTGATGGAGGAGCGGATCTGGAGAGGGCGGGGGGGGGGGGGGGGGGCAAACAAAGTATTGATATACTATAAGTCTTCATCATACAGATTCATTCATTTTGGCCCATTTAAATCGTAACAAAGTTGTATCAAGTTAACCAAAAACTGAGTTGAGAACTTAAGTTAAGACATCAGTGGAATGAGTTTAGTTTGCAAAATGAAAATAATGATATAATCATGAAATGTAACATGCAATATCAGCTCAGCACTAAACCCAGCATTGTTACTTTTCTGCATACAAAGAAACAAATTATTCGGACCAACAACAGTCTGCACGTCTGCTGACTTGAGCCAGAGGCTGATTCCCAAACTTGGCCACTGACTGAAGTGTGTCAAGTGCTAAGAGGCAAGTGTGTGTGTGTGTGTGTGTGTGGAGGGACGGAGAGAATCAGGAGGTCTCAGCTAAGACCCCGAGGCTACTGAGCCACAGGCAGCTTTGTTCAAGCCTCAATTGGGTGAAAGGTCGCGTGTATCAGGTGAAACCAGCGGCTATGCCGGCTCACAGGCCACCGAGGGAGGAGGTTAGAAGGGGCGGTGCTTACGGCGCCCATTGAAAAAGCCACAGGGATTATCTGCCACAGCGTAATAGTAGCATGGGATTGCATCAGCCGACAGTGAAAGGAGGGCCGGCGCGCCTGCATGGGGGAGGAGCTACTGTCACCTGCAATTTACTTTTTAACTTAACATTAAGGCAGAGAAGGTCTAAAGTGTCACGGCTCTGCTGCTTCCTGTGTCTTCAGTGTCCCCTCTCTGTGGTCTGTGTGTGTGTGTGTGTGTGTGTGTGTGTGTGTGGCAGGGGTGTGGTTTCCATCCAACTGCACCAGGGCTCATCTCCAGTTCCTGTCTGCAATTAAACCACCCTGTGAAATAACCTGTGGCGTGCAGTCTGGGTAGGCAAGGTAGGCACTACCTAACGTGCCAAAATAAATCCTAAAAATGTTTATTGAAAATGTTTTTTTAATTCAATTGATATTTTATTTTTAGCCCAAAATTGCAAATTACAAATTTACAGTCTTCTATCTATTGTATTTATATTTATTGTCGAGGTTTATATATACAATACAATGTGGGTTTTTCAAATTGTTTTATGTTACGCATAATCAAATACAAAATACATGGTAGAATAAGCAGTGCTTTTACTGTCCTTTCATTGCGAACGACAAGGTAAAAACCCATGTGGCTCATGCGCACTTCGATCCTGTATTCTTTAACATGGACGGCAAAAAGCACAACTCTGCTGTGCCTTTGCACGTACATATGTTATGCCGGTAATCGGCTACGTTGCGTATCAAGCATAGACCAATTAAAATTGAGATGTTACTGGACATTTGAGCTGACGTCACTGCACCAGCTACGTTGTAAGTGTAATCCCCACGCAATTCAAAGTCAAAATGAGGAAACACCCAATCGGATACTGACCGGGCAAGCTAGTTTTTCAGCTCTCGCCATTCTGTTATTAAGAGCCAGAGACTGTGCAAACCGAAGGCCCATAAAGATGGGTTTTACAACACTGTGATCGACGTCCTCGCGAGGAAAGAGCGGCAGATGGCTTTTATGTACAAATACTCTACCGATTGGTGAGTCAGAATCTGGGGCTAAATATCAAATTGATATGTGTGGTTGATGAATGCCGACTATGAGCCATTTGCCTTCATATTCAATTAAGCGGTGTGTTGTCATTGTTTGCTGAATGACAAACAATTAGCCACTGTTTAATAATCAAGAAATAAATGTCTGACAGGCCGGACTTTGGACAAAGGCAAAGTCCTGCCTTGAGAGTTACAATTAAGAATAAATATGGTTTAATTCCTATGGACATTAACTACTGGTGTACTTGTGTATTTATTTATTGTGTACCCTGTGTGTGTGTGTGTGTGTGTGCGTAACCTTGTATTCTATTGTATATTGGTTATCTTGTTTTTTTTTAACTTTAGTTTCACGTCCTGTGCTCACGGCACCACATCTCCCGACCGGCCCTTCGAATCACCAGCTGTCTTCCCAAATAAAAACGTTCCTACACCTACCCTTCCGCCCCCGTGTCCGCCCTTGGGCCCTGCCGAAGACCAGACCATAACATAAGGGTCACCATGACAACACATGTATTTACAGCTCTGGCTGACACTTGTACGTGGAGGACGCAAATAGAGTTTAGGTGAGAGTAACTTTTCAAAAAGCATGTGCATTCCAGAGCTGCTGCTGGTAGATCACATCACGTTGTCTTTGTAACCTTTTCCAGTCTGACTTAGGCACAAGATTGAAATCCCGTTAGCGTGGCGCAGTGGGGGAAGAAAATAAATCACATTAACTGGACCAGATTAAACCAAATTACTTATCATGCCTTTGACATGGCTTCACAATTGGCTTCTACGCTTCACTGTCCATTCACAACAAAAAGACTCTCCACTTTGAGCCCAAATGACTTTGGTACAGGATACATTGACCGTCATTTAACTGCATCTCTCGTCCTATTCTACAAACATGCCCAATCCTCCCACCAGCTGTTGCATAATCAGGACGGTTTGGAAAACTATAGCCTTGATGCGGCATTTCTCTCCGAGGCCCCAAACTGTTCAGCACCCAACTGTTACCAAGCGCAAAGCCTTTGGAGTTCATCTTGTGATATTTGCACAGTCTTTTCGCCCCTAATTCTTCACCTGTCAGATGCCGGGCACACACAGAATGTGGATGGGCTAGTTGTAGGTAGCCAGATCCATCCCGCCACAACTGGGTAAATCTGGTCTTCAGCCAGCGGGCGTCAAACCTGGGACTTAGACCAAAGCTATGAGGAACATCAGAAACAAGAAACGTCACGTGGAAAGTTCCTTTAAACAGCCGAGCCAACGAGCAAGAAAAAGAAACCGCGTGAACACTGTGTGGAGCACTAATGCCTCTGACATTAATAAACGTCAGTACAGTTTATTAATCCCGCCTAAAAACATTCGTAAAATAATATTAAAAGATACACTCATTAACCTTTATCGATTGATGTGTCAAATGTGAAAAGGAAAAAGGTGTCATAATTCAAAAACCTGCAAATATAACAAATGATTGAACTGATCTACAAAGCATTTGTATCATAATTACGGTGTAAGAAAGTCTTGTCACAATCTAGAAACGCAGGATGAACTGATAGACCAACATTTTATAAGAAGCTTTTAACAGTGTCCTTGGAAGGTAAACAACTGGGTTACAATTGTTTG
Source organism: Pungitius pungitius (assembly GCF_949316345.1). Classification (NCBI taxonomy): domain Eukaryota; kingdom Metazoa; phylum Chordata; class Actinopteri; order Perciformes; family Gasterosteidae; genus Pungitius; species Pungitius pungitius. The sequence continues at coordinate 10,515,807 of NC_084901.1, forward strand.
GAGTGGGCACAGAAATAATTAGATTTATGTTACGTTATTTGAGCATTAAACATGTGTCCAAATACCAGTCACAAATTTAGACCAATGCGAATAGTGTAGTCAAACGGATTAAGTTTTTCTTGTAATTGTTCAAAATGTTTAAACTAAATAAAATATAAGTCAAATGAAGATGTCGACCGATCGGACATTAAAGGATAAGCACAAATAGACAAGTAAGTAAGTTAGTCTCTTATGATGCTTCAGAGGTAAGCATTCCAGCTGGCGCTACTCAAAGAACTGGACTGAGACGCAAATGCCGACTACATGGTGGTGGGACATAAAGGTGAGGGTGCTGCCGTTAATCGGCTCCGTTGTAGCCGTCTCGCTTGGTTTCAGTCTCCAGCTGGAGCCTGAGAACTGGGGCATGTTTGACTCCACATAAAGCCCTTTCATTATGTACTGGATCCTGGCAAAGCCCTGTGCGATCTGGCCTCTGGTAACGTCTATCCTTCACGTGACTACACACACACACACACACACACACCTCAGCACACCCACATACACCAAATCCCCCCTCTCCAATAAGGAACTTCAACCCTGGAGCCGAGGACAGACAAAGCCAATGTTAATCTCTCCAGCTGAAGGTAGGCAGCATTTCCATCGCAAAATGAAGGTCAGGAGGATTCAAGGTGAGATTCTTAAATGTCAAACGGAAAGTTGGCACAGTCGACGGACCAGTTTCTTTGGATCCGAGGCCTCAGTTGCATCCAAGGTGGTCAATCAATCGAGCAGCAACGACAGTGGCTAAATGAAACACTCCCAACTCGGTCTCTACAGAACAGGAACAGAAACGTCTGCACAAAATCCACTTTATTTCACTTCACAATCAGCATTAGCTCAAGTGAGCCATTTCACATTACTGAGTCTTTTTTACAGGAAAGTGAAATACAGTTTTTAATCGGCTCTCTTCCACTAACATTTACCACAGCTGCTTTGCCACATTCAATGTCAGTCTTGTGTTTCTCTGTAAAATGTTGTAACATCTCTCTGTTATCTCAGTACTCCTCCCTCTCATTCCCCTTCTGGATTTCAGTTACATTTGAAATGTATTTAAGGGGAGCGATGTTCAAAATCAAGACATTTAGTGCCAAAAACAGCTGGGTTTTCGTTGCGCAAGAAAATGGAACAAAGAGATGTTTGTTCATTGTAACTGTGTGATTACTGTTGAACAGAGGAAAATGTGACATTTGATGACAAGTATCTAAAAATCAGTCACTAGATTGCTCCTCACTATCTTTGGGCCTCAAATCCACGTGCAGATAAGTCTGCATGTCAATTCTTTTGGTATTTAATTGATGAGCACTGACTGAGTCCGGCAGCCCCCACCCCCGCCCCCTCGACCCGCCAATGCCTGCTCGCCCCCTGTCTCACTGGCTCCGCCTCTATTCCCCTAAAGAGTGGGGGTTTTTCCACTGTCCACTCTGAGCCGGTAAACTTCCACTGCAGAAAGAGGGTGATTCCTCCCCCCTCCCCGCCGCACACATCCCACCCCCTACATTGAAAAAACATTAGCATCTTCCCTGTGTGTGTGTGTGTGTGTGTGTGGATGTGGGGGAGAACGCGAGTCTCAGCCACATAGCTGAAGTGAGACAGAATGTGCATGATAAGCGAATACAACAAAGCTCAGATAAATACGCATATTTATATTCTGTGACTATGTATAAATGTGTGTGTGTGTGCTGTTTTGCAGCTACAACATGCAGTCATTGCTGTATCATTCTCTGTCAGCACATTCCTGTCATCAAATAGGCTTTGCTGCCTCCTGGTGGCCACCTCCTATGCCTGCAGCCATGTCCGATCGATAAACAAGCAGTTTGTCCTGTCTTTACCTTACATACATTTACGTGTGTTGGTGAGTGTATGTCTTGGATTATGGAAGCTAAAACAGAAACTTCCTTGGAAACTTCTTCTGGCCGGTGGCCGTTTTTGGTCCCCCCCCCCCATATCAGACAAGGGCCAAGCTAAAATTAGCCTGTGCACATATATGGGGCGGGAAACAAGAGGAGTGTGCATACGTGTGCCTGAATGAATGTGATGGGGCGACGAGTCGGTAACCCTTTCACCCCAGCTTGAGAGAAAATGGAGAAAAAGACAAAAAAAGAGAAAAGGGGAGAGAGGCTTTACAGTTGAGTGTTTGTCGGCGTAATTGAGAGGCGCCGTCCGCTTACGACCTCAACCTGCGTCGTTTTTTAAAATTACTCACAAAGAAAAGGCTGACTGCTGCAAACACAGAACGCGCCACTGAATGAATGTTTTAACACGAAGCCGTTTGCCGCAGGGTGGATCGCGGTGGCCAGATAACTGATTGCCAGGGTGGCGTATGTTTGTGTGTATGCCGACCGTAGCGTGTTTGATCCTTCTGAAGGTCAATGAATTATATCAGTGCTGGGAGGCATCGTTTTTCTGCTTACCCAAACTACCGCTAACTATAACCCCCTACTCCTCTAAAAAAAAAAAAAGAGTCTTAACAAACTGTGTGTGTGTGTGTGTGTGTGGGAGTACTCACGGGGAACAACACAATGGGGACAGTCAGAGTGACGGCAGTGAGAACAGCCAGACGCACCAGCAGCAACAAGGTGTCAAACTTATAGACCTTGGTGAAGGTGTGGAGCAACTCTGCCTCCACGTTTTCTGTGTGGGAGGGGAGACCAGGGGAAAAAATAACACTTGGTCAACAAAAAACAGAAGATACAGGGTTGTGGGGCCGGAGTCGATCCCAGCTAACTTTGGGCGAGAACAGACCTGGTCCAGAGTTATTTAACTCAGTGACTTTTGCGCAGACTAAGGATATTTTGGGAGCAAACTACTGCGGCTTTTGTGTTGGGTTGCTCTTACCGTAGAAAGTGAGGTAGCCAAACAGGGCCGACAGCATGTACATGATGAGCATAGTAAGGATTGACAGGTTGGAGACGTTCTGCATCTTTTTCCGGCTGCGACTGTGGAAAAAAACAGACATTTAGAGAGATCACATTGCTTCTAAAAGTTATTTGTTTGGGACATGCGGAAAGGACAATCTTGGAAAACTTGCAGATTGAGCTTTTTCCAAACAGAAGAGTGCTTTTACTTACTCTTTAAGCTCACTGTAGATAGGCAGGACCTCAGGGTGGCAAACAAAGGCGAAAGCCAGGATGGGCACCGTGTACGCCGTCTGGGGGGAAAAAGACGTGCAGAAAATGCAGAAGTCTGTTGGAAAGAAAGGTCTGACAACGGATGGTGCTTTCCAAGAGTAAGGAATAAATAAACCACAGAGGACACTGACCCTTTTTTTAAAAATGTTTAAAAAAACACAATCCTCTGCCTGAACCCCTAAAACTGCAAGTGGCATGTGATTAAAAGCCCTAACAATAAAAAAGGGTCACAGAAGGCAGTCATCTCGGCAAAATGTCATATTCCGATCCGGATTCATAGCCAAGCTGGCCCCGACACAAATCCCTAAACACACATACACAAATGTCCAAACACACCCTAAAACGAACCCTACCTTTACCAAACATGTCTGGGCTTATTGTTGGTATTCTAGGTAAGATGTACACTGTGTCCACATTCTCTTCATTTAACACCTATCCAGACTGCATTAACTCATTCAAATGGTAAACTTTCCCAAGGAAAGAGCCATTATGTAAACTGACGCACCCTCTGTGGCTGCATGTCATGACTCACACACTTTTAAACAAATTTGAAAAAGAGCTCACGTATGCACTGCATGCTTCTGTGATAGCGCCACCCGTACCTGGGAGTTGAAGACAAAGTACTTGGGCGTGCACATCTCCTCGGTGTCGGGGTGGGGCTCCACGTGGACGCCGGTGGAGGAGTGAGCGTCGTGGCTGCCTAGCACCGCCGGGGAGACGTCGGCGCGGGAGAAATCCATGTGCGACGTGGCGTTCAGCGGCGGGTACAGCCCCGCCAGGTGCGAGGCGTTGGCGCTGAGGTTGGACGAGTGGTGGTGAAGGAAGGGAAGAGGGCAGGGCAGCTGGGTCTTCTTGTAAATCACCTGCATGAGACAGATATGGAGAATCACATAGATTACAGAAAAGAAAAGAGAATACATTTCACGAGAGTCAGCATTGTGGCAGTGGAGTGAATGCTGTCTTTACAGTCGGTGCAACACACATATTTGGTATTTATGAAGTCATAGCGAGCATAGTAAAAGTTATGTACACGTAGAAATATGGTGTGGCATTTTCCTCATCTTACTAAGTGCAGTCATTGGGACCAAAGGAGATACCTCAGACCCACGCACAACTGAACTTACCACACCCAGGAAGAAGATCATGCAGGCGAGGGAGAAGCCGCTGGTGTAGCCCAGGTAGCCTGTTCAGCAGAAACCATTGGTGAGGCTACGGCACCCGACACTCATGTACTTTGTGCAGCAGTTTGCTATTCTCACTTTGCACATCTGCTCATCTGTTCTGCTCTAACACTTTTCCCAGATGAGGGTCACGTCCAGTTCTAACTTGGGACCCACAGCCCCAAATAACATCAATCTGATACCAGCGGCATTTGAGATCACCTGTCAGTCTCCTCCCCTGTGGTAGGCGCTACAGAGCACTGCATACATGGCAAATAGGGCTGATTCTCATTCTGATTACAGCTGTGAAGCCTATAAGGTCCAGATTAAAAGGGGATACCCGCAAATGCAAATCTAAAGAATGTTCGCCCCGAAATTCTTTCTGTGGCCATTTGGTCATTAAACCTCAAACAGGCTATTTGTGTCTTTATATTTACTGTAGCTCCTGTAACTCTCTCTCACTATGTGAGCTCACTAAGGGCTCCACTATTGCTGCATGGGGAACTCTTGGAAAAAATAGCTTCAAATGGCAGAAAGTGACCTAGATCCCACCTCTTAGAAATAAGTATCTGAATTACAGAGCACATGGCAAAATAATTATACAAGTAATACAATGTTCAATTCAATCGTGCAAAGTGAGTTTTTACCCAGATTTTTCAGCATAGACAAAGGCAGGATGATTCCTATCGACACGATCACCACCAGGTAGTTCCCGTTCATGTACCACTCACTGCAAGAACAGCACACACAATTAAAAGGAGTTCATATTCTCTACCGTGTACGCTGCACACATTGAACCTCCAAAAGCAGACACACTCACCCAGTGATTTCCTCCAAACCCAGAAAGGCTCGGATCACTTGGGGCAGCTCGTACTTCACGATGAAGAGGTAGCTGGATATGGCTGCAGGACACGACAGAGAGCACAGAACGTTTTTGAAACACTACAACCGGATATCTGATGCTGCCGGGATATATAGAGGAAAAACAAAATGCTTACCTCCAATATTCTGCATGATAATGGATCCAAACGCTGCGATTTTCCCAGGCCAACCGAATGCTCTCTCTCCCAGCTTCTCATAGATGAGGGAACCTGCCACAATAGACAAGTTGAATTAGTTGTGGAGAACACTTCATTAATCAAAGCAAAAGCAGAGACAGAAACAGGAGAAACAGGAAATACAGGACATTTTTAATCTGTTCTTCTAAATTCACCAACTCGAATAGTGCTTCTGATGGCCAAAAAGGGGAAAGGCATCAATTGTCATCAACTGCATTGTAATAATAGTTTTGCTAATATTGTCTGTTGTTTTTTTCAACCATAACATTCATATGAGAACCGCAGGTCAACGTGATGAAACCCATTGGTTTTTGGATTACTACTCACAAGCCCCAGGTTTAACATTTTGGGCTGGTGAGTGGTGAAAAAAAATCATAAACAGTTCCCTGACTGAATAACGCTGCGGAACCAACCGAACCCGCCTTATTTGACTCCAAATGGAAGAATAATCTAAAAGAATTAACGCTACGCTGTATTGTCAACAACTTGAAACGAGAGATTGGGACCTTGAACTCATGTTTACAACGTTTACTGAGGGAATAAATCAGTGGTCATTCTCTCGTAGACTTCGAAACAATCAGGGTTCTTTGTATTTGGGCTTGTGAACCCTTACTGTAATACAAGCATTAAATCCTTGTGACAGTTCAGGCAAAGAGAGTGTTCCACTTCAATACCTTATAGAGACCCGTAGAAGTGAAAGATAGGAGAAAAGTCTGAAGAACAAACACGATTTTGTCCCCAGGATTTGGTGATCAATGTGACGCAGACCCAGAAGTACCCACCTCCTTCTTTAGCTGTCATAAGGAGAAGATGCACCGAATACAAAGAGAGGATTGCCACACCAACGAGGAGGATTCTGCACAGGGAGGCAAAGCAAATACATGTCATACGTGCACAACTTAACTGCGCAAACACAAAACAATCCGCGCGTGAAGTCAGCGTAACAGGGTGGAGACATTCTTCGTGCCGGTGGTGAAGGAAATGTTTGTGTTGCCCCTAGTGACACAACATGGCGTGGCTTTCCTGCTATCATTTTTCAGCAGCAATAGCAATTTTGCACTGCATTGACACTACGCTTCAGCTCATGAGGGGGCCACGCGGTGGAGGCATGGATAACGGACAGAAGGGGGCTGCTCGGGGGGGGGAATTGAGGGGTGTAGGGTGACAGCGGGGTGTCGGATGTTGCAGGGCACCTGTGAGTGCTAATTATCAGTTCAGACCTTTCTTTGTGGCAGAGCTGCTCTGTATTCCAGATGGGGAGGTGATTCAGACCTACATGAGCATTCCCACAGCTAGCCCGCACGCAGCGGCACCAAACGGATCGCTTTGAAGCGACAAAGGGATGTGAGATTACAGTCTGAGGCTAAACGTCATTCAATGGCAGGCAGTGAGGGGCCGAAAATGTAATTCATTCAATACAAAGGACAGCGGCATAACACAACTTTACTTGTGTTTTTTGTAATGTTTTCTCTCTTTCATCTATTTAGATTGTTACTTCTGATATACAATCAACCAATGACTGATTCACAACCAAAACTAACCCTTCTGTCACACAGGGCTAAGATGTCTTTCTATAAATGCTACTGTTTTAAGGTATGGTTGCTGGTAGAGCCCTGCACTGAACAAAGATCCCATCCTGGCCAGGCCCACGGTGTCAAAATCCACGCCACACGGTTTATGTCCGAGCCCAACACCAATCAGTTTAAGCGTATGTAGATGTATAATATTAGGATTCTGATGCAGGTTTTTAAAGTTTCACTCATTTACTAGCCGTGGCCAGCACTACGGAGGGCTAAAGAATTTGTGGAACCATCATTAATGGTGAATCCTGATGGAGAGACACTGCACACATGGCCTGATTAGAACTATTCCTCCTATTGGTTCCACCCAGGACGGTTAAACCCAGCCCACCGCGTGATCTGTCCCAAGCATGTAGAACGTTCTACGCTCAGGTAAAATTGCTCTATGATTTAAAGAAACAGTAATTGGAGGAAAGCTATGTAACGGAAACTACCGTTGTAGAACTAGGTTTCTCTGTTTTTGTGCCTTTATTGAAAGGCAAGGAAAGAAGAACCATTTGGATGCGTGATCACGCCAGCAAACGGTTGCCTCGATCTGCCATGGGACTACTCACAAAAAGAGCAAGATGCCGGTGTTCGCCATGGCGTAGGACAGGCCCAGGATGCCGCTGCCCATGATGGCGTTGCTCAAGTTGAACACGGACATCCCGAAGGAGGTGTGGCCGGGATGCTGCTCCAGGTGAAAATGGAAAGGAAGAGAGAGAGTCAAGTCTGTCTCTGAAAAATGGATCACGCATTGTTGGGGCAGATAGAGACAGTTTGGCAACGGAAAGCAAACCACGTAAGCGTCAATACCGTGTAACCCACACAGAAAAACACACCCTCCCTTAATCCTTCGCCGTTGTTACTAGTTGCTCGGTGCGAGTTTTACTGACGGCACCAGTCATCCCGCAACTCGGAACTGCCAACATTACACAGAATGCCTTTCAAATCCGGTACGCAGTACATCAAAATTCAAATTCCAATGTCTTTGTGTGATTGGTTGCAGAGCACATGTCTTTATACTAGCTTCCAGTGACTAACAAGGCAGGGCAGCCTTTAAAATAACACTTACATATTCCTCATGGTACTCCTCATATTTCTTCTTCTTCATCAGCCCATTTGACAGGAACTTCTGACTTTCTGCGTCCTCGTTGTCGTCCATAAACTGACTGCAGGAACCAATAACCAAACAAAGGGAAAGAAGTGAACGCGTGGATACATAGTCGACCATTCACTTTTCTTACCAGCTTTTATGGAACTTTTGATGACAAAATGATGTAATAATTGTGTACACGTTGTCCTGTGTTAAAAAAGCAACCAGAAGAACAGTTTGGATCAGGTGATCTATGTCAGAGTTGTTTATTAAAGCTTTGTGTGTTAATGCTTAATTTACTTTGAGTAAAGCCAAAAAGTTGCCGCCTCAACTGCTGCAAACGCTGCTTAAATAACGTCATTGCCACTTGCAATAAAGAAACTAGCTAAAGTTTAATAGATTTGAAAAAACATCCAATCAAAAATCCAGCACAGAGTGTCTTACTCTATACCCGGGGGGTAGATTGCCATCAATGGGTCGAATGCCAAAAAGAATAAAATTACGTTGGGTCACCACGCAGACCATTACTGCAGAAACCATACTAGTTTCATTGGGTTTCTCCCGACCCCTGATTTCAGCAAACAAAAGCAGTTTCTAGCTTTTATAGAAATGCAATTTATGTCTTTATGTCATTTTTACACTTAGCAAAGTCACCCATCGGGCCACACTGGACACCCCCCCCCCCATGTTTGACACCCTTGGCTTAGATGGTTGATGTCGTTGGACGTGCCGGTTGCCGACCTGTCGATGGCGCCCTTCTCAGAGTCGATGGGCTCTGTGTAGCGGTCGTCCAGGCTGTCGGTACTGTCTTCATCCGCCTCGGGGGAGACCTTACTCAGCTCCATTCGATCCACTGCTCCCGGCATAGTGGCACGCAGCGGTGGCAAGGGGTGGAGAAAGGAGGGGGGGGGTTTCCTTTTAAGGATTTCAGCTATTCACAAAGCGGTGATGTGTTCCTTCCTCGACCTCTGCTAGACACAAAATAATCAAGACAAAAAAAGACAATAGGGAAATGTTAGCGGATGGTGACTGAGACTGTTTTGAATGTTTTCTTTTCAAATCTCAAACAGTGGCTGCTGGCTCAAGTCTTGAACCATTATTGGCACTTATATTCACCACAGCAATGGTAACGCCTGGCTGATAACGAGCACGCAGGCCCATGTATTTTCTGACCGTATTATTCTCAACGGGGCCTCTTGGCCTCGAATAAAAAATGCTTTTCAGTGAATGGGGCCCACCACCCTCCAAATCAGTCCCATTTCCTGGAACTGAGGGACAGTGCATTATGTTACTGTGAAGAGGAAAGTTAGGACATGTTGCAAGTTTGGCACCTCATGCAGCTCCACCAACACGAGGCAGGGTTGAAGTCCAGCCAGCTTTATTGCCATTTTACTTTTGGGGCATATATTCTGTTTATTATATAGTGTTGAATAAAAATAGCTTCTGTCTCTACAATGCTACTAAAATGTTGACGTACGAAGAGATTGCAGGCGGGAGTTAAGTCAATAAACCTTGAAACCATTTTAAGGATGCAATGAGTTCAAGAGGTAGTCGGACCGCCTCCATTAACAGACCGCTTGTTTATGTACAAAAAGCCAACAGCGCAGGGTAACACACATTTCCTGTCAATAGCATTCATTTACTCAGCACGGACAAAATATAGTCAGCAAAGCCTGTATGATTTGTTCATGCTACTAACGAGACAAATTATTCACAGTGCTGTTCTTCACTTACACAAATAGTCTTTGATGGGGTGGAGGGAAAGATCCCAAGTGCTACTCAGTAACATGCAACCCAGGGAAAGCACAAACCATAGCAACACAAACACAAACACGGAGATGTCACGCGAGAAAAGTGTCGCCCCAAATTTTCCCTTTGTTTGGAAGTATTTATGGCAGCAATTGTGTGGCGTCAATCCCTGTGGAATGCCACTCTTTAAGTGCAAATATCAGGCTCGTAAGCAACTAAACCAGTCAGCAGAGTCTCATTGTTTAGAAGTCTTCTACACGTCATGCAATTAATTACTTTAGTTAACATTGTGACCATGAGTTTATAGTCTCAATTGCCAGTTTCAAGTCTTTGTCAATAGAGAATTATCTTTATTTTTAATGAAGTCCCTTTTGGAGTTAAAGCTGGGTATGCTTACCACAGCGTTGTCCGGTCTGGGGTTTTTCTTTTAAACTTTAAACCTCTTCACAGGGGGTTTGCAGTTCATTAAAGTCCATTTCTAAGGTTTAAGGTGGCTAAGAATAATTGTATTCTGATTTTGGTTCTGTTTACAGCCAAGATGGCATCAGACAAAAACCATGGTGGTGGTGATGACCAAAATGCTAAACTGAGGCCTACAAAACAATAGGTGGGGTCACGGTGAATCCACTTATTCGTTATAAACAGTTTATAGGCTTATCATTAATTAAGTTTATAAATGTGTCTCCACCAGATAAATGCTAACTAAGTTTGTCTGCCATTTGGCGCCTAAAAGGTAGGTGACCAGTGACAGCAGAAATACCTACGACAAGTCGACAACAAGTAAACCAGAACTATCCAAAGAAAGAGTTGAAAGATACGTACAAAGTATATATTTTACTCTACTAATTCATTGTTATTTATTAACACAGAAGGAGAATACTTATTTACAGTCAGATTGTTTGAACTTTAAAAAAAAATATGAATATGATAAGCTATGTCATATTTGACAAACCTCCGACTGGTCCATAAAGTCTCAAAGAAACTGAAAATATTCTCTTTATGTTACTATGAAGTATAGTTATGTACAAGTACCTCTCAACTGTGCACAAGAGGTTGTGTTCTTGTGACTGTTCTTCCTAAGTCACTACTTTAAAAAACTGCTGGTATAATTAAACAATGAGTACTTGTTAGGTAACAGCTTCAACTGAAGAAAGTGGCTTAGTATCTTTCCATCACAATGTGTTTTCAGTCAACATGCAACCATGCATCCACGGAGCGCTTTCCATTGTGTAACAAGCTGCAATCAATGTGAGGGGTTACAAATGTGCACCTGTCTGATTCAGCTTGTCCCACAGAAGTCGGCCGCATGAAGTCACCGATGTCTTTGAGCTGACGGTGCTGAAGCGGCTACATTACCCCTAACAACCACATCACACGGGCCGGTAAACCCAATCTCCCACAGTCATTTTCTGACCTGTGGCAAGACAGAAGTGGGGAACGTTTCTCCCTTTCCATTGAAAGGAGGATTAGCCTGTGCGACTTGGTCAACATCTCACGGGGTTACAATGGTGACGTTACAAAAGCATACGTTTGGTAGCTTGTAGAACACCTACAAGTAGTGTGTGAATTACATCTGGAGTGGGCACATTTACATTGAATTGAATCCTCCCAAAACCAAGGACACCTATCTGCCAGACAGCTGTAGAATGAGACTGATTAGGCTATTTGCATACTGGACAAAAAAATCCACAAACATGCTAATGTCACAGCTGGAGAGCAAGCAACAAATAAGCCTGCTGAGATGAGAGATACGTATGCTAATACTGTTTCCAGAAGAGGGTATGTCTGATCACCTCTGAAAGGAGAAGGAGCGCTCGGATATCACTGTGGCCTCGGGTGTCTTTGGATGCCTCCACATGTGTTCATACCTGCTCATTTTAATGCTTTAAAGTGTGTGCTAGGACCCACACAATTAAGATTCTGCCGCATTTTCACAATTGCACAATATATTCATTCAATTGGTTCGTGGTAGAACTGCCTTGAACATGATGGTCTGCATTTGAGAGCTGTTGAAATAGGCTGTCACTGACGGAAAAGCAAAAGCAAACATGACCGTACATGTTTCAGGACTTTTAAAAATGAGAAAACAAAACCAATGCAAATCAACCAAAACCTCCAGCAATCCTTCTGCCTGTTTTAACCATCTTCACCAAGAATAATAGAATAATTGGACAGCAGAGAAAACTGAAACTTTCAACACGTTAGTAAGCGTTTCAAATTCCTGTAGTTATTGTGTGGTAGGACTAAACATTCAGTAACAAATGAAAAACTGAAAATTTACAGAAAATCTTTTTCAAAATTTCAAAATAAAATCATATCTTTTTTGAGAAGAAATATTGGATCACTTCTTCCAAACAAAGTTTATAAATCTCATGTCTTTCCTCTGAAAATCCATCAAAACAAATTTTTGCATCAGCCAAACCTGAGACAAATTCCTTCAAGCATTACACACTGCAGTAACTTTTGTCTACTTCACTTGGAACTGTCTAAGCGAATGTTTGCAACTCAAACGCGCCCTGCTGCAGCTACAGAAGGTAAGACTATGCTTTGCTCCAAAAATTTCTATTTTTGTAAAGTCGGTAACCGTATTTACACAAACAATATGAATCGTAGCAGGCATACTCACTTAATTCACAAGTTTCGTAAAGAGGTTCCTGGATCGTTTCTTTTAGTTTTCAACAGTTAACATAAAGGTAAGTGGGTGAGAAGCTTCAGCTTTTAAACAGGTAAGGAAGCAGGCTTTTAAAATGAAGGAGGGAGGGCCGTCGTGACCAATGAGAACAAACCTGGGGAAGTTCCCCAGGCCCCTCCTCTTTCGTGGGTCCTGTCAACACTCTGCACATTGCAATGCACAGCATTGTACTTCTATCTTTCTGAGGACACTTACGGACTTATTGTATTCCATAGCCCATTAAACCTTACATCCAAGCATAAACCCTTAAACTGGCCTTAAAAGGTGTTCCAGGGAGGACTGGACAAAATGTCCTCACTCTGAGGAGCTAATACTTTCAGGGGTCCTCATGAAGCTAGCTATACAAGTACACACGCACATACAAATTTGGTTGTCCACACAGCGGAGCAAATACACTCAGCGATACACTGTTAAATACCCACATAATTACCCACTTTTATACAGGTGCAAAATTCTACAGACCAAACTCCCAGACACAGAGCAACAAGGGCGAGGCCACAGACAGCGGCTTGCTGAACTGATCTCACATTCACGCACAACCCACCCGCTTGACACAACCAGTTCTGTCGTCACTCTACCGTCACTTCTGTACCCCCCAACAAAAAATAAAACCCACACAACTATTTGGACACGCAACTGGTAGGCTGTGTCGCCGTCCGACCAATCAGGGGACAGCTCCTGGGATGTCGCCATGCCCAAGGTTATGTTCATGTCAAGGATGAGGTTTTATCTCTGTCCGCACTGTAAGTAGCCTTTCTGTTGTATGCTTTGTGCAATAATGAATGTAATAATTGTCCAAATCCTTGTTGACTTTATTCATTATAAATTCAACCTAGAGTGTGTCACATTGCAATGGAGAAGTATCCATCACTGCCAAACAGAGTTGGAGCCAATAAAACTTGAGTGACAGCTAGTAGCTGATTATCTTATCACCCATTACCCCACCCCCCCCAAAAAATGCATCTAGCAGTCTAGTAATATGGCTATTGGTAAAACGAGAAAAAATGAAGGCATTAGAAAGCCGACACTTAGTATATACAGCTATCACCATGGAAAACAGCACAGTAAAGTGAATGACAGAGAACGTCAAATTCCCATAAAATAACAAACTTGCGACCACGGTTTGCACCGCAGCCCTTAGGGAGATTCCTTAAATGGCATTACAGTTCTCAAAGTGTGTGTGGGGTGCCACAAAAATACACACACACACACACACACACACACACACACACCCTCAGCCAATCACCTATGAATACAAGGCTGTCTCTGAGCCAAACCTACAACATACCAAACAGTGACGAGCTTGACTTGGGGGGGTTGGGCAGGTCACAAAAGTCCTAATGCAGCAAAACCAGCTTTAGAAGCGACTGAGCTTAGTGTTTGAGGTCAACCATATCATAAAAACAATGATAGAGGTTAAAACGGTTGGTCTAAGTCTTTTTTTGTTGGAAACTGACAACACACCTTTATTATATTGTGATTGGGATTAAGAGACTTAATTTTGGTTTGCGATAAAAATTGGGGGCATAGAGTTTAAAGACAGAGCCATGAGGTTGGTGGTTCGAATCCCGGCTGCTCCATGTGGCAATGTCGAAGTGTCCTTGAGCAAGACACCTAACCCCCTAATTGCTCCCCAGGTAAACACGTAATGCATGGGTTACAGTGCAATGTAAGTTGCTTTGGATAAAAGCATCAGCTAAATGACATGTAATGTAAAAAAAAAAATCAATCAATTTAAGTTGGAAATTCTTTTGAAGATGACTGCATGGGCTTATTTTCTAACATTCTTAAAACGAATGAGAGAAACAATAATTGTTCGTTAGTTGCATTTTTATAATTGTAATATTTTATGAATCATGCAAGAATGATGATCACTGAGAATATATTTTTAAAGCAGGGATTTGGGTGGCAGTCTGAACGGTTGGTTTTTGACTCTTGGATTAAAAAGGCGTAATGTCGTAAATTGGAAATTAAGATAAATTAGGTGTTAATGCAGCTGAATAATGCAGGTATGTGCGTTATATGAAAGGGGGTCTCTCCAACACAACACACTCTGAAAAGTCCCTTATTCACTGAGCAATCCGAACAGTTGGTTCCAACTCGATAAGTTTGAAAGTTCTTTCATTTTTTTTTAAGCTTTCAAGTAAATGTTATTCAATTTTTATTACACTATATTACATTATTATTTCTTTGGAAGACCATTATGAGGAGTGCTGACATCAGCTGGTCAACACAGGGATGTTACGGGGTTATTAACCTCCACTTGTGTTACCATAACATCTCTGACCGGACACATTGTACTACAACTTGTACTCTGTGCTTGTTTGAACGGATGAATCTGTCCCCAACAGAAACCTGCATCCCCAATCATATCAGACCTGTGTCTTTGATGTGCAGCAGACTGCCCCAACAACTCTATCAGTGCTCATTTTCAGCTGAAACTAGAGGCCTCTAAATTAAGGCTATGGCCCTTGTGACTTACTGCAAATGGCACGCACACCACGCCGTTGGCCAGATGACAAACAACATATCATACAAATTTACCTTGGACTATCGGAAGATGGTGCGAAGTGGTATAAGGTAAGGACGTGTGTTGATTCAATTATAATATTTAAATGTTGTTTTTAATTTTTATGGAGGACGGTGGCCTCTTGAAGAATTTCACAGGTCAGAGGCAAAAGATATTTTTGTCCCCTCTTTTAAAAATCTGTCAGCACTGTGCAGTGAGACAACGAGTATGCATTTGCTGTATGATGTAACATACATCTCATGACATTAAATCATTACCATCCATAAAAAATGTGTCTATTGTTTTATTGTTTTTCCTCCAGTCAATCTAGACAGGCTGCGTTCATCCCTTTCTGCAAGAGGCAAGTAGTAGCCATGTATACCTGCTAATCACAAAAAACACCAACAACAGTGACTAGTCGTAGCCGTTAAGGATGTTGGAGTGGAATTCAGTTTTGGCAAAATTGGTTCAACCCCAACTAAGCAACAATATAGCTACTGCTGATGCCTCTCTTGTGCAGCAAGACAGATGCACAGCGGCTGGTTACGTGCTGCTGCATTCGATCTTATTAACGCTTGAGTCCCTGAGGCAACCACATCAAACTACAACTGAGAACCACACACATCTGTGTTGAACCAAAAGATTCACTCAGTGCTTCCACTTGGGAGGAATTTGACATGTGTGTTGATATCTGTGGCTTGCTGAGACAACTCCATTCTGTAGCTTTTTTCTCTCATGTTGGACACATCTGGTTCCAGAAAATCACAGTCATTTCTTTTAAGTTAAAGTTTTAAGTTTGAAACATACCTTGTAGATTTCCATTTAAATCCTGATGTTTTGTTTCACTCTACATGTAATCCCCCAATGCATTAGTTTAGCAAATTTGATATAACAAGTAGATGCCAATACTCATAAAGTACTCTGATTTCGAGCCACTTGCTTATGTTAAGCTGCATATTTCTGACTCTCCATCTGAAGCCCCCACAAATCGGAAGAAAGCTATGCCAAATTCAAACTTTCAATGCATCCACCAGCTGTGATATTTCGGAATGGACCAAACCCTAGCACAGCTAAAGACTCGGCTACAATGTATGGATCTGTAAAGACTAAGCAGAGAAATTCAGACTGCTGTACTCTCTGAGCTGGTTGGACTGCCCTTGTGTTGTCTTCTCGCACAAGCACATTTTATCTGGCCTGGAACGAGAATGGACATTTTACTGTTCCCGAGCATTAACAACAAGAACCATACATCCACGGAAGGTGCAGTGCAGGCGTTTCCCAGATATCCAATGAAGCACAAAACCAGAAAATGACTAATGCAATGAGAAAAACTGCAACCATTGGCTTTTTGTATGACTGAATCAGGAGTTTCTATGCTGAATCTTGTGAAATAAATCTCACTGCGCTATGAGCCAATGAGAGACCAAACGTACTGTCAAAAAAGCCTTCCCAGCTTCAATAAACAGCGGGCCCTTAGTAAACACCATACTGGCCCTTTGTACAAGAGCCTGGTGGCCTGACCTTGTTTGTCGACTCGTTCCTGCAGAGCTATGCCTCGCTGTCTTATCAGTTAGGATTGATCTGGCTGCTCACGATGACGTCAGCATCCAGCTTTGTGACAATATTTTTCCACAAAACAAAAAGTTTTCAAACTCAAGGTTCAACTTCATCAGGGGGGTAGTGGGGCAGAACATTTCAGGGAAAGATGATTTGTCTCCTGCGATTTCAAAATTGTGGAGGGCCCTATTGTGAGTTAAAAAACAATTACGATTCAGCGTGCTGCCCTTAAAGGAGCACTAAAATGTCCCACAGGTCATTTCTTTGTTATAGCAAAAGCCCCTAATATGATGACCTGAGTTTAATTTAGACAAAAGGAAACTTCTGTCTGTGCCCGTTTTTTGCAGCGTGTATCCACAAAAAAAAACACCGCTCTCCGTGTAATTCAAGAGCGCACAGACGCTGCTTTTGTCAAAACATCTTGGTCACCTGCACCGAGACGTGACGGAGAACCTGGGGACAGATCGTTCATTTAGTGGAACATCAGTCACAGAACTGCTTGCACCGCGATGAACACTAGCCAACTTAAACAGTCCATGACAAACAGGACATTGTACATTTACAGGTTTATGAGTGAAGTACAGTTAGAGGTAATAGACAGAACTAATGGGACTACTTATCTAAAGGCCGTCGCTGTGACCTGTCCCCACCCTAGTGGACGCTTCTATGTCCAATATACAATATCGTACAGGGACAAAGATGTTTTGTAGCCTATTCTCTCGGCTTCTCTCTGGTGATCCTTAGTTCTGTTGATTTGCTCGAGTTCAAATCTAAACAATATACAAATGGGTTCCAATTGAATGTCAGCTGTTTTCAACTGTTTTTTCCATTATTAGACTCATGATAACGATAATATAATGGTTGAAATGTTTATAGGATCTTCAGAAAAACTGAACCCTCGTAGCTGACTAAAGCCTAGGTTTATCGCAGCCTGCATAATTCCGCCATTATTAAAACGAAGATTTTTGACGAGAGAATGAATCAGTTTGGAGAGTTTTTGTCGGAAAAATCCATGACCACTGATACAACCCGTCATTGGCGGACTATAAGGACGCGCGGATGGCCTCCAATTCATGGAGGCACATCATCTGCAAACGTCGGTTTTCCCGGTGGAGGGGTGTACAAAGTTGTGGAGGAAAATACAGGAAAAATATGTCAGTGAATGAAAAGCAGCAGTGGCGATGCACGGGGCAAAAAAGTCTGATAAATAAATAAACCAACGACTTCAACACAAAGACGTCACTCTCTAGTGACAAAAAAAACTTACTCCACCTCAGAATTGCTTTGCGACACACACAAGCCTTTTTGAACCGTGAATTGAAACGAGTCCGTCGACACAAGACGCAGAAGCATGTTCCAGCCTTTGTGACCGCCACGTGGCGGAAACATTTTGGAGATCCCTGATCGTGTTTTTTTGTTTACTGCCAATACTTATTGCTCATTGATGTTCTATGTTGTTGTTGAATATATCAGCTGGTCTACAAGGCTCCAGACTATTATATTACAACTATCATATTATTTTGCCACCTTCCCAAAATACATTTTTCAATTCCTCTGAATTCAGCATTAAAAACATTATAAATTACTACAACAAATGAAAAGGATACGATTTTGAGTTTTCAATGGTTATCTTTTTAATGATTAGGAAATAAAATATTCTGTATTTGTTATTGAACGAATCTTGTACAGAGTAGTGTTAATGATAATTTCCTCTCTAATATCAATGTATGTTGCTGTGAAGAAATCTATTTCAAACAACAGGATGATTATACTGTAAGTACAACACTATATTTTATGAGATTACATGTGAACACATCATAATAATGTTATAATTAAAAACGTTCTCCTGTCAATTGAACAGATTGTTTGTAATTCATCAGAGATTTGCAAGTAGAAAACGAGACATTGGAAACTAAATGATATCATATGTTATTGGCGCATAATAGTGTGTGATTAATGCACGGTTCACACACGTGTCGAGCCTTGAAGGGCGTTTGTGCGGATTAACAGCGATCCGTTACACTTCTACTTTTGATCAATGCCGTTGTTTCGGGATCGCAATGCACATTCCATGCCATTGACTTGCGTAAAAATAGACTGCGTTTTATGCTCAACACCTTGTGCCACCTTCTCAGATTTCAATTGAATGCGTGGAAAGCGCTTTGGCTGCCAAATGCTTGCCTCGCTGTGTCTTTGTGTGAGTGACATTCAGTCCTTTTGAAAACTGACTTAGCATCTGACTCCACCACCCCTTGGTTCATCTACACTCTAAAGTACATCAGCAAACACCAGCTTCCAGCTCTGGGCCAAGTGTCATTCACGTCCGCCAAAACAGCCACAAGGAGCAACACCCTCAACCGAACCACTGCAAGACTGTGATTGGGTGCAGACCTGTTCTGGCCTTTCCCCTCGCCTGCAGCTGGGGAGAGTCCCCCAGGGGGGTCTCTTTTAGAGTGTAGCATTAAAAGGCCCTCCATTTGTCCACATGAAGTTTTCCTTATTGGTCTTAAGGACTTCTACTCAGCGCGATATTATAACCTTTTTTTTATTGGAGGGACCATTCTTACAGTTCAGAATATAACCCCAATGATGTCATAGTGATGTCATTGGGGTTACCTCAGCTTGAGACCTTTTCAGCTCATTTTTTTTTTATCCAAAAGCCAGATGTAGTCGTTTTTTGGTCAGGAAGGGTCTAATGAAAAACACCCAGGTGCATTATGGGAAATGTAGTTTACATACCAAGTCAGTATTTTAGCTCTGGCTTGTTACATTTTTTTCCGTTTTCTTGGCTTCTGTCTTTGTGGAGCTATGGTAAAAATAAATAAAATAATATAACAGACTACATTTTATGCAGAATCAACTTAAATTAAAGTTATTTAAATTAAACCATATTTACTTCATGCTCCACTTAGGTGATTGCAGTCCAGCCATTTTACTAGTTTTATTCTGTAATTTTCAGCTCTAATGACACATTACTTTGAGGGACCCTTTTCCGTGCACGTGCATGCATGCAGCCATTACTACATCGGTTCCTCGAGCGGTAGCAGTAAACCACCGGGTTATTAGTACTACTGGGAATACGTTTAAAAAGACCAAGGCGGAGAAGACATCACTCATGATGTGTAAAGAAGCACCCAATCGAGCAGAACAGGTTCAACATTGAACGAGCGCAGTCACTGTGTGGCAACCGGGTATGTTTAGCAGCCAGAAAGGCAACGATCACATCTGAACTCTCCCACTTCATAGCAGGCCTTCACGGAGACATACTGTAAACACGCCGGGACCAGATCACAACACAGCGGCAGAAAAGACGCGGTGCGCCTTTGTGCGCAAAACCACACAGCGCGAAAAGCGGGGCTCCGCCGCACATGTGCGCTCATTTCACCAGTTACCAAAGTGGGTGCGCGAGCTTTTAAGCGAAATCGGACATTAAACGGCCCCCGTGCAACCGCAAACAAAGCGCGATATCGCGCGAAGTGAACGAAGACCCGTGCGTGGCGACTATCGCTGCTTTGACGACTCCAGGCAACACCCGAAGGAAGAGGTCCACACGGCGCTGCTGGCTCTCCAAACATGCCCAACATAGTTCAGTGGGGGTATAATGCACAAATAAGAAGCAAAGAGACGAAAACAAAACTTCAAGCCACCCCCCCAGAATCCGACATGTTTTTAGTTATCTCATCATGTCAGAACTCAATCAGCAGCCAGAGAACATGGTTGCGTTCAAACGGTACCATCAGATCGCAGGCTTGGGGCGTAAATAAGTAAAAAGTGAAGGATTTCGCGGTGTAAATGCTGGGGAGGAGGTAGAGGGGGGGCTCACCTAGTGTTTCGGTGCTGGCGAACAGCTGTGGCGGGTGGAGAAGAGGAGAAGAGTGCTACTGGAGACAAGAGTTGGAGACCCTTCCCATTTAACAAGCGAAGAGACTGAGTGGAAATTTCCATTTGCCATGTGATGATGGCAACTCTGAAGCGTCGTGTTACACCGCCTAAGACGAGGAGGGGGCGGGTGTGTGTGTGTGTGTGTGTGTGCGGGGCGGGGGGGGGGGGGTCTTATTCTACTTTCCCTCCCTCCGCAGGTATAGCGTTCACTTGCTAGAATACGGGTCGGGGAAAAAAGCTGATTGACTTCATAAGACAAAAAGAATAAAAAGCCAAAGGTTTTAATGTGCCCGTCTATTGACTGGACATCCTTTGTTTACATTGCGCCCCGGCCACGTTGTGCGGCGCGCACTCGCATCTCATGAGCTCCATCGTGATGCTGTTGGAGAAGCAAAGGGTTGGGAAAAATACTGAAAGGATGGGATTTGCTTTAGAAACGGTTGTTGTTCTGGATAACATCATATTGATATAAATGAGAGATTTTGAGGAGTGCGGGATGTATTTCCCTTTCACGGGTGCACCTACTTTGGAAAAACACCACTGCAGATATAAAGGAAAAACAAACAACGACAACACGTATTTTCTTGTTGCTTCTAATGCGTCGAAAACACTGCCAATGAAACGCTTTGAAACGCTTTCATAAGCAGTTTTTTGATTCATGATAAAACAAGATTGATAATCTTGTATTATTTGCAGGATATTAAATAAACAAGAATCATGAGTAGAAAAACGAGATCAAAACAAGTATGCTAAAATAAATAATTACTTAGAAAAGTGGAAATTACAAAAACAAAAATATGATATAACCCGATTGAAAGATTTGCTAATACGGCACAGTGGATTGCACATGTTATGCAATTATATGTATCACAATAGAATTCACTAGAGAAAAAAAAAGTGTCATAACAACCCTGTAATAGTGTCTAATATTTAATCTTATTATTATTTTTACCATTAATTCGATCAATATGGTTGTTAAGACTTGGCATTTTCAGCAGTGCAGTAAAGTACCCTACTTATTTAAATATGTAGAAATATTTATTCAAGTATACATCATTTGTTTAAAAAACGTATGTCGTTACCAAAGTATTTAACATCAAAATCTAGTTATAGTACCAAAAGTACTCATTATACTTTAATCAATTTCAGTTTAATTAGATGAATGATTTAAAATGATTGATCATTGTGTTCATCCCTTTAAGGCTACAGCTTGTTAATATGGAGCTCTTTTTAACTAGGGTTGTGAGTCAAGTGTCAGATCATGGCAATCCATGCATTTTCAATATATTTTGTGTTATTAACCTGAAAAGTTATGCGATAAATGTAGCTGGGTAGAAGATACAAAATATTGTTCTGAAATGCAAAATTGTAGGTATAATAATAAACTTGAAAATGTTACTTGACCTAATGTAAGGGGAAATATTGAACCTTTTCATCAAGTACATTCAGTAGGCAGCATCTTGATTACTCTGCTTCTGTTTCTTACATATCTTTTACAGACTATATTGAATAGATAATAATACACAGCCCCGTAAATAATAAAAGTCACCATTAGCTAGAGCTGAAGATAATATGAGAAATAATGGATATCACCTGTAAGTAGTACAACAAATGTTACGTGCAAAAAATACAAATATGTCATTTCTCAAAGCCAATGAGTGTTTGGTTAGGTGTGTGAAATAAAGTCTAATCCATAAGCCATTATCATAAGTGTGTGTGTGTGTTATATTTTCATTGCATCCTCCCCATGATATGGAATAGAAACACTCGCCCAATAACAAAGTCGACAAAAAGGGAGAAAATACTGTACCGAACCCAGAATAGGTTACAGCTCTATGGCAGCTGAAGGACGCAAAATACCAACAAAGCCTCTAAATAAACATTGGATCAGATGGTGTCGTGGCTTTATTTGTCCGACTGTCAGAATCGATGACACAGCGCTCAGTCACAAGACATTGCCTGGAGGCAGATTGCTAATAGGTAAATCTTTTTCATTTAGAAGAAGAGTGACTATTAAAAAAGACCCCTTTTCCCTTTTCTTTCTGTTTGTTTATTTCCCATGTGATTCCTGAAGGAGTGGACACACGTGAAATTAACTTGTATTTGTATTACTGAACTGCTTGAGGGAGGGCGATGCATCTCCTACATCTCATAATCAGATATAGATATACACTTTAATTTGCACTAATGTATTGACCCACTTCGATGAAAAGTCTGTGTTGGAGCTATATTGTTATTTTTGTTTATTTTGGGCTTAAGTTAATTTATAGCTTCATTTATTCATTTATTTTCTTGCTAAGGTTAATTTGGTTTATTTTGTATTTATGCTTTACTTGTATTGTCGTTTATTGGTCACATGGTGTTATGTTCATTTGCATAAAGTAGGTCAAGGTGGGAGGTGCTTCAGGCTAGGAGGGCATATGGTTTTTTACCAGCGTGAGAGAGGCAGCAAGAATGTCTGTGAGCTTGCTCATGTATGTGAATAAACCTTCTTAAACTCAATCTTGGTATGGACAGCACTTTGCTTTGGTACCTCTGAACCTGCGTAAAGCCTAACCATGACCTAGCCTCAAGTGGCCATTTGAGAAGTTTGTTATTATTTGTTTTGTTTAAGTTTATGGACAAATGGCCACTACATTAAGTAAAAAACCCGCCCTGGATATATCGTTGGTTTACGTGGATACTGGACTTGTCGTTTGCTGGATTACCGTTTGGAAAGTGGATTACTCACCTGGATGCGGGAGACAAACAAAGGAAAGGGCCTAGGAGTGACGGAGGCGTGGGCTGGATACAGTGCAAACATCGAATAATACGACCCATCCGACAGTGTAAAGTTTCCTTGGACACCGTACTGGATAACGGTGACAATACTGGAGCGCTGGAGCCGCACTACGGAGTGGAGGACATTATTTGTTGCAATTTGAATTTGCAAAGGCCCAAAGCCTTCACAGGTGATGCGCACGGCCGCGCGCAACAACAACAGCTACTGCGTGCATTCAACTCTGTGTACAAAGGCAACCACCGCAACAAGCAAAGTTCCACAAGGTATGTGCTTTATTCAGTCTTGGCAAACAACTCTGTGTGTGTACATGACCGACATCAACAAAGAGTAAAATGTCTGACGTTGCATCTAAAGCCACGAGCGACACGGCGCTTCCTACAAGAAGACGCACAAGTTTTACTGCTAAAGGAATGATGTTTTTTATGCAAACGTGTCAGGAAAAGAGATCGATGCAATGCAGACGAGCCAAATCGTGCATGAATCAGATGGATAAGTTGATGCATTCTGCAGACAATATTGATGCAGTCAAGTCTCTTTTGGATCAAATGATAATATGTGTTGATGAGGCAAAACAACATCATTTGTCATTTGTGTCACTGGACATACCTCAGGATGAGAAGGAGAAACAAGAGAAATATTTTGAACAAAAGGAAAAGTGTTTTTCAAGCTTTATTGATGACGTCAAAGGTTGGTTATCAAACACAGGCCATTCATATGAACTTCCGACTAAACCACCTGATAATCCAACTGATATTGGGCCTGAGGACAGTGTATCCAATAAAGGTTCTGCAATGTGTTCAATGGCTGGTTCTAAGCTTTCAAAGACTTCATCCAGTGCATCTGCAAAAATATTGGCGCAAGCAGAAAGAGCAGCGTTACAGGAACGCATGGCTGCTCTGAAACAAAGGCATATTTTGGAGGATCAGGAGGAACAAATACGACTTGAACAAGAGGACTTACGTAAGAAACAGGAACATTTAAGGAGAGAAAAGGAACAACTTGCTCTGGAGGCAGAATTAAAGGTGACAAATGCAAAATTGGAGGTTCTGGAAGTAAGCTCAAAGTATGGCGGTAACGTGTCAAGATGTGCATCTCAAACATCAGATGGTATGAATTCTTACTTGAAAAGGTCAGAAACTCAAGGGACATATGAACTAAATCCGAATGCTGAACGCTATGTGCCCACCAATAAAAGCTCTGAACCTACCTCCAGTCGCTTGTTAAATTCTGTCCCTGTTGGTGTTCAACCCAAACATGTTGTAAAACAACTACCCATACCTAATGTCATTCCTGTGTTTCAAAGGCAAGGTACACAATCACTGGGTTTGCAAGATGTTTGTGATGATAATCCATCCATCAATTCTCTGGACATTTTGAACATCATGCAGCGTCAAAATGAAATAACTACGCTGTTGGTCCAACAAAACACAGCCTCTGCCCTGCCTATGAGAAATATACCTGTATTTGATGGTGATCCCCTGTATTTCAAATCTTTTCTCAGAGCCTTTGAAAATTGCATTGAGGATAAAACTCAAAATTTCAGTGATCGTCTGTACTTTCTAGAACAGTATACAAGGGGGCAACCAAGAGACATTGTAAGAAGTTGTCAACATATGCCCTCTGAACCAGGTTATCAAAGAGCAAAAGCGCTTTTGATTGAACATTTTGGCAGTGAACATAAGATCTCTTCTGCTTACATGGACAAAATCAACAACTGGCCCTCAATAAAACCTGAGGATGTTAATGCTTTGCAGTCATTTGCTTTGTTCCTTCGAGGTTGCTCCAATATAGTACATCATATAAAGTATATGAAGGAGTTGGACATGCCAGCTAACCTCAGGACGATCCTAATGAAACTCCCATACAAGCTGAGGGAAAAGTGGAGAAATGTGGCATGTGACATACTGGAACAAACTGGAAACAGAGCAGTGTTTGTTGATTTTGTGAATTTCATTGAAAAACAAGTCAAAATTGTTTCAGATCCTCTGTTTGGAAATATTAATGATGTTTCTCCAGCCAGCTATACAAAGCTATCCATGCAAGTTAACCAGAAAACGAAAAGTGGTACATTTGCCACCAGCATTAATGCACCAAAGGATGGACATAGAGAAATGGAAAACTTGACAGCTCACAGTAACCAGCTCAAATGTATGTTCTGCTATCTTACCAATCACACTCTGGAAAAATGCTTTCAGTTTAGAAGAAAGACACAACAGGACAAGATTCAGTTTCTAAAGGAGAAGGGCGTTTGTTTTGGGTGCTTGAAACATGGACACACGAGCAAAGACTGTAGGAGTCGTTTGGATTGTGAAGTGTGTCACAGGAAACACCCATCTGTCCTGCATGTGGAGAAGGATATTACAAGGATAACCTCCAAAGAAACTGTAAGCACTGTACCCGGGAAGCAGCAGACGTGTAGTCATATTGGGGCTGGTGATGAGGATACTGCCGTCTTTTCCATTGTGGCTGTGCAGGTGAAAAGTCAGAAAAGTAATAGAGTTGTGCATACTTATGCTTTCCTGGATCCTGGGAGCTCTGGTACCTTCTGTACTACAAGTTTGGCTGAAAGGCTGGGAGTATCAGGAAAAAACTGTAATGTAGTGTTGAGGACAATGGGGCAGACTAAAACCATTAACACTACTATAGTTACCGGTCTGGAGGTGTCTGGATTCGACACCGATGATTTTATTGAGCTACCATCTGTTCTGACACAAACAAAAATGCCTGTATCTAAAGTCAATGTGCCATGTCAGGATGATGTTGCCAAATGGGCGTATTTGAGTAGCATTAGGCTACATGAAGTAGATGCAGATGTAGACTTGCTCATTGGAACCGACTCCTCTAAAGTTTTGGAGCCATGGGAACTGATAAACAGTCAATGCGGTGGACCGTATGCAGTGAGGACCAGAGTTGGCTGGGTCATAAACGGGCCTCTTCGTGCTGGAGACTCTGAAGGTACTGGTGTCAAATCAGGATGCTTTGTTGTAACTGCTAATCACATATCTGTGGAACACTTGGAAAGTATGTTGATGCAACAGTATAATCATGACTTTATTGAAAGAACAAGTGATGAACAACTTGAGATGTCAAGAGAAGACATTAAATTCATGAAAATTGTGGAGAGTACGACAGTGCTTAACAATGAACATTATTACATTGACTTACCTTTCAGAGTTGACAATCCTGTTTTGCCGAATAATCGCTGCATCGCACTACAAAGACTCCAAGGCCTGAAGAGGAGATTTAATAGAGATATTTCATTCAAGGCTCAATACGTTGATTTCCTTAACAACATGTTAAAACAAGGATATGCAGAAAAGGTTCCCACAAATGAGCCCACTCTGGAACAAGGAAAGGTGTGGTACATTCCCCACCATGGTGTACATCATCCAACCAAAGGAAAGTTGCGTGTTGTGTTTGATTGCGGCTGTACTTATAAGGGTACATCATTGAACAGTCAGCTCCTGCAGGGCCCAGACTTTACTAACACGCTAATTGGTGTCCTCCTTCGGTTTAGAGAAGAGCCCATCGCTGTTATGGCTGATATCAACGCCATGTTCCATCAGGTCCGGGTTCCATATAAGCACGTTAACTTCTTGCGCTTTCTATGGTGGCCCAATGGAGACGCTACAGCGGAGCCAGAGGAATACAGGATGTGCGTGCATTTGTTTGGAGCTGTATCCTCACCAAGCTGCTCAAACTATGCACTGAGGAGAACTGCTGAGGATAATGCACTGCAATACTCACCCGATGTCCTCCGTACAGTCAAGACAAATTTCTACGTGGATGACTGTCTTAAGTCTACTGTGACAGAGGAAGATGCAGTGGAGCTCATACATGGATTAACATCTCTCTGTAAAAAGGGCGGCTTCCATCTCCAAAAGTGGGTCACAAATAACTCAAATGTGTTTGCACTTATTCCTAGTGACATCAGAGCAGTGGGTGTGGGGAACATGGATTTGGACAGAGATCAACTCCCTGTGGAAAGAGCTCTGGGGATGCAATGGTGTGTTCAAGGAGATACGTTCAGCTTCAGGACTGCAGTTCAGGAACGTCCACACACTAGGAGGGGCATCCTTTCTGTGGTGAGCTCTCTTTACGACCCGCTGGGTTTTCTGTCTCCTTTTATAATACCTGCCAAGTTACTGTTACAGGAGCTGTGCAGAATGAACTTCAAGTGGGATGAGCCAGTTCCCCATGACGTCTCCGAACATTGGTCTGAGTGGCTCTCTGAACTTCAGCATATGAGTGGATTTAAGGTGGAACGGTGTATTAAACCCAAAACCTTTGGAACACAAGTGAAAGCAGAACTGCATCATTTTTCAGATGCCAGTCAAACAGGATATGGCACTGTTTCATACTTGAGATTGGAGAGCACTGACAATGTGCATGTTTCATTTATCACAGGCAAGGCTCGTGTCGCTCCTCTAAAGCAACTAACCATTCCACGCCTTGAGCTTGCTGCAGCTGTGCTTGCTGTTCGAGTGAACACAATGCTGTTGAAAGAGCTACAGTTGCCATTGCAAAGGTCATTCTTTTGGACTGATAGCACTACTGTTCTCAAGTACATCTTCAATGAGACAAAGCGCTTTCACACATATGTTGCCAATCGTGTCAGCACCATAAGAGAATCCACAGACAAAGATCAGTGGAGGTATGTAAACACCAAAGACAATCCTGCAGATGAAGCTTCTCGAGGACTAAGAGCTCAGGAGTTTGGGAAAGGAAAATGGCTTAAAGGACCGGACTTTTTGCTCTTGCCCCCCACCAGGTGGCCAAAGCTTGACTTGGACTCCTCTTCCATTCCATCTGATGATGCGGAGGTGAAAAGGGAACTCAAGGTGAATGTTGTTACAATACACAGTGACAATCCCCTCAGTCAGCTCATTCACTATTTTTCATCCTGGAGAAAGCTTAAAACATCAGTGGCCTGGCTGATGGAGCTGAAAGAAAGACTTTTACTTTTGAGCCGAAAGAGGAAAGAATATGTGGTCAACCAGAATGAGAATGTGGAAAAGGAGATTAAAAAATTCAAAGCCGCACTTGGAAAATCCAGCTTGACACCAGAGCGCTTGGAGGAAGCCGAAAAGGCAATAATTCAGTTTGCGCAAAACCAAAGATTCAGTACTGAAATTTCCTCACTAAAACGTGACCCAAAGACTGTTTTTAAAGACAGTCCTCTGTATCGCCTCGACCCCTTCATCGAAGATGGCATCCTCAGAGTTGGTGGACGTCTGTTTAAATCTGCACTGCCGTGGGAGGTAAAGCATCCTGTGATTCTGTCAAAGGATTTGCACGTTTCCCAGCTCATATTGCGTTACATCCATTGCCAACTTGGACATGCTGGACGCAATCACATGCTGCACAGATTGAGACAGAAGTATTGGATCATAAATGCCAACTCTGCGGCCAGGAAGATTCTCTCACAATGTACAGTGTGCAGAAGGTACAGAGGAAAGCTTGGAGAACAGAAGATGTCCGACTTACCGGAGGAACGAGTTGTGCCTGATAACGCACCCTTTACAAATGCGGGAGTGGACTATTTTGGACCATTGGAGGTGAGGAGAGGTAGAACTGTGCTGAAGCGATATGGAGTGATATTTACTTGTATGAGTAGCCGCGCAGTACACCTTGAGGTGGCGCACTCCCTCGACACAGACTCCTGCATCAATGCTGTGCGAAGATTTATCTGCAGAAGAGGACCTGTGACAAGTATAAGGTCAGATAACGGCACAAATTTTGTTGGTGCGAAGAAGGAACTGAGGCAGGCATTGGCCGCTTTAAATCATTCTAAAATTGAAAGGACTTTTGTGCAGGAAGGAATGACGTGGAGTTTTAACACCCCAGCTGCATCTCACCAAGGTGGCGTTTGGGAACGTTTGATTCGCTCTGTGCGCAGTGTACTTATCTCTGTTGTTGGACATCAACTGCTGGACGAGGAAGGCCTGCAAACGCTGTTTTGCGAGGTGGAAGCGATACTCAATGACCGGCCAATAACTAAGGTTTCAGAAGATCCCAATGATTTAGAAGCGCTTACTCCAAATCACATTCTCCTGTTAAAAGGCAAGCCTATTCTGCCATTAGGTCTGTTCGAGAAATCTGATCTGTACATTAAGAGGAGATGGAGGCAAGTGCAGTACGTTGCGGAGCTTTTCTGGAAAAGGTGGACAGCAGAGTATTTGCTTGTAATGCAAGAAAGGCAAAAGTGGATGAAGCAGAAGAGAAACTTTATTCTAGGAGATATTGTTGTAATCGCTGATGCCACAGCTCCAAGAGGCTCATGGATGATGGGCAGAGTTCTAAGCACCACAGCTGACTCCAGAGGACTGGTTCGCTCGGTGAAGGTCCAAACGAAGAACAGCATCTTGGACAGACCAATAACCAAGCTCTGTCTTCTCTTGGAGGCAAATAATTGACTATACAATTCATTCTTTCTCCTATCTCTGTCTTCCATCTATTTGTTTCTTTCAGGTGTGGAGAATCCAAAGATGTGAAGATTTCAGTTTAATGCTTAAGCTACAATTAGAAAATAGCTCCTTTTTTGATAAAGGTTAATTGTGGGTAAAGTACCGTCACAATTAGGGGCTGGGTTGTTGGAGCTATATTGTTATTTTTGTTTATTTTGGGCTTAAGTTAATTTATAGCTTCATTTATTCATTTATTTTCTTGCTAAGGTTAATTTGGTTTATTTTGTATTTATGCTTTACTTGTATTGTCGTTTATTGGTCACATGGTGTTATGTTCATTTGCATAAAGTAGGTCAAGGTGGGAGGTGCTTCAGGCTAGGAGGGCATATGGTTTTTTACCAGCGTGAGAGAGGCAGCAAGAATGTCTGTGAGCTTGCTCATGTATGTGAATAAACCTTCTTAAACTCAATCTTGGTATGGACAGCACTTTGCTTTGGTACCTCTGAACCTGCGTAAAGCCTAACCATGACCTAGCCTCAAGTGGCCATTTGAGAAGTTTGTTATTATTTGTTTTGTTTAAGTTTATGGACAAATGGCCACTACAGTCTGCCTTACAAAAGTTAAATCATAGGTTTCAAATGGGATAGAGTTATCTAACATTTGGTGTCAGAATGTTTGTTTACGTAGGCCACACAAATGCGAGTTGCTAACCAGGTGTGTTTTAGCAGCAGCTGGAGACTCAGAGGGAACTGTTCTCCTGCTGAGCCAAACCACAATATAACAATAATAACAACGAAGCGTCTATGTTCTGGCTCGCACACATGCAGAAGGATGGGAGCAAAACACACACACACACACACACACACACACACACACACACACACACACACACACACACACACCTGTTGTCTGTGTTTTGCAACCACAGCGATACATTAGTGTCTATGGTTCAGCTCGACCAAATGGGGAAGGACGGGTGTCAAACTGTCTTCAGATCAGTTTGATCATTAACAATTTGAAGATCATTTAAAAAAAAAAAAGACGTTTCCTGATGGTTGTGAATAGTTGTCTGTGTACCAGGTTGTTATTCTTTATTCCTAGAAGCTATTGATAAACCAATTCCATTTGTCAAATCAGTGGCACCTGATTCAGGTAGAAAAGGCGCATGCTCCACCTTCCTCAAAGCCCCTCAGCCAGAAGACTCTACAGGAACCCAACAGTCTTCACGCATGCTCACTCATTATTTCCTTGCTGTCATTATTCAGACACGTCGATCATGATAACAGCGGTTAT
This sequence comes from Pungitius pungitius, assembly GCF_949316345.1. Classification (NCBI taxonomy): domain Eukaryota; kingdom Metazoa; phylum Chordata; class Actinopteri; order Perciformes; family Gasterosteidae; genus Pungitius; species Pungitius pungitius. The sequence goes on from NC_084901.1 coordinate 10,546,718, forward strand.
GATCACCCCCCCGACCAGCTCCGAATTCCTCGGGGAGGGGGATGAATCATACTGCTGATCAGGGCAGATAACTATCCATCACAAATCTCCCTCTAGGGTTTAAGCGACAAGAGATCTGTAGACTTTATCATCACATACCATCTGTTAATAAGAAAACCTATTATCTTTATTTGAGTTGTCTCTCCTGCTTGAGGTACCGATGTCAGATGTGAGAGGGATTGAGAGGGAAGTGTGCTGCTTCTTTGGGGCTACGTTTCATGAGTTGTCTCATCACAACACAGAAACTCAGTAAAGAATCTTTCAACACTGGTACATTACATTACATGACATTACATGTCATTTAGCTGACGCTTTAATCCAAAGGGACTTACAATAAGTGCATTTCCACATAGAGATACAAACTCAGAAGAACAAGTAACAAGAAAGTACAATTTTCATCAAATAAGCAGTTTCAAAACATGTTGTAGAAAAGTGCCATTATAAGTACAATTTAAGTGCTACGATTTGTTAGTGCTGCGGTTTGCTTGTGTTTTGGTCTAAAGATGTTAAATATCTGCATTATCTGCGGTCAGTAAGACAATGAGACAATGGACAACAAGACAAAGAACATAGTGCAAGAAAAATGGTATGTTCAATTAACAAATTTACCTCTGAAGTCTACAGTATAAAATAAAATAGAAGGCTATGGGGATATAGAATATATATATATATATATATATATATATATATATATATATATATATATATACATTTGTTCTTTACTCAGGGAAATAATCAGGGAAGTCATCACATGCATGAAGGTGGGCTTCTTTACTCCAGTTAACCTCAGTATAGATCAATATAGTTCAATCAGTGAACACAAATGAGCTCTATAGTGATATTACACTTGACCTGCGTGATGTAAAAAGACCAAACGGAGCAGTTTCTCACACACAGAGCTTGCATAAACTTCCCATTGGGCAAATCGGCTCAGAAACAAAATCACTGAGAAATGTCTTCCCTTGTTTGAGTTATTACTGGGAGAAATTTACTGTGCTGAGAGAGCAGTGCTTTGCTCACAGTTATGTGTTGTGCAATTCACCGGATAATAAGCACAACTGTGTTTTTGCTGTGAGAGAGAGTCTGACAGACAAAAGGCACAGGAGGGTGAATGCTCAGATCTGTGTGTTTTTGTTGAATTCCAACATCTGCCTGGTGAATTCAGAGTAGAAAGAAGCTTTCATCTGTTGGGGAGAGAGCGAGCAGTGGCCTTGACAAAGACCCTTCACCTCTTTCAAGTGCATGTTGATCCAGATGTCTGTTATTTTACTATGTGAAGTAGGACTGGGAATCGGTGTCCGACCGAAATAACCCAGTACCAATTAGTGGCAAACTTCTCCAGTCAAATGATAACTGCAATTCATCATCCCCCCCCCCCCCCCCCCCAGATCCTAGACAACATTAGAGTTGCCCAGAACTTGCCCCAATTGTGATTTGACCGTTGCCATCTCTGTTAGCGGCGGAAAACCTGGTGATCACAGACTAAAGCACTCGCCTTAATGGTTTATTGAGAGATGTGTACTGAATTTTCTTTTTTACCAGCCCTTTGTATTGCAGCCTAATGTTTCGGCTTCATTTTTTTGTTTTTTGATTGCCAAGGCAGCAGACATACTTTGAAGAGTTACAATAAGAAGTAAAAAAAAGCATGAGCTACATGGAACTAAACCTGCAGTTTTGTTCCATGTAGGAATGACACATTCCGTCTCTCAGTGTGAGAAACATGTTGTCGCCCTGTCACGCTGTGACAACTCCAAAAGACAAACTGAAGTTTTCCTTCTTGATCTTGCGGTGGATGGAATTAATTCTCTTTCTTATTTCTAATTGCAATGAGCTCTTTTGAGAAAGAGTACCTACAACCGACAAACGAATGGCTCATGTGAAGGGAATGTCTCTGTTGAAGGTGTTATCTTGATCTCTTTATCATTTTCGAGCTTTTTTCTCTTCATTCACAAGCAGTCGGGGTTTGTGTTTGTGTCCGCTGAGCCCTCCCGTGTACCCCTCACGCCAGGACCACTACACAATAGTTCAAGGCCTCGGCATAATTTCCCGATTCTTCCGCTACTCCGCCTCCGCTATTAATTTCTGAGGGGCGTTACATAAGCTCTTATGCAATGTGTTTTTCCAACGTCTATTTTTCTGCCCCCTGCCTGCTAATGGGTCTGGGGGGCAAGTTGTTGGTGGCCGAGGCTGCGGTTAACATTCTTATGCGCGTTCATGGAAGGAACCCCCCCCCCACCCCCGCCCCCACTGCTGTTGGAGACCAGACGCACCGAGCCCAGACAGGCCAACGGTCGGCTGGGCAGGAGGGACCACCGTGTCCCGAAAGCTTTGGACAAAACAAGGTGCACGTGCAGTTTGTCAATTACTGCACAGCTTGGGTCATCCTGGTTGTCAATGGGATCGGCTTTGTTTTGAGAATTTTTAAGCACAGGACAGAAAATGGTTCACAAGCCATTTGTTGTGAGATATTTTGAATCTGGTCTGTTTTGAACTGATTTATCTATCGTTTAAAGATGAAGGCAACTGTTTAAACAAGTAAGCATCTAGATGGTGTCACATCTAATGATCCAAAAGAAAACTGGAAGTTTTTAAATTCATTGTAAGGATTACAGAAACTTGAACTCAAAAGCACAACTCCAAAAACCGAAATATAAGTAAAGCCTAAATAGCGAGTGACTAATGAGGGAATATGCTGCAGGTGAGAAGGGCATGAGGACCAGGTGAAGGGAATGAGAGATAATCTGGTTTGGATGACGGGATCTGGAATGACAGGATAGTGGATTAAACAAGCAGGCAGCCAGGATGAAAACTAACGTAGAATCTGTGACAATCATAATCTGCAGAAAAACCAAATGTCTGCTGGATGCACTGAATCTGAACAGAAAGATAAACGGGGCAGTGGAACTCTAAGTGATTATTTTTGTTTGGCAAATTGGGGGCAGAGCAGCTAGTGGAACACACAGCAATTGCTAGCAAACAATACATCTGTACGCTTATACATCCTTCAAACAATGAAAATATTGAGTCTTGTTTCCAGCCACCTGACAACGTCCAATATTTAGCATTTGAGTCTAGTTTGACAACATTTGCAAACCCCCAAATTAGAATCCGTAATTGTTCATGCAAATATGTGCTGTGTGTGCATATTCATGCTTTTCAGATAAAAGCGTGGGCTAAATGTCCCACTGTGATATGTTCACTGCCAGCTGTTGTTAATTGCTAAATGGCTGCTTTAATATGATCTTTTATTTGTTAACATTTCTACTAATTGTGACAAAAAAATGAATTTTCATTTTCCCGGTAGTTTGGAAGTAGAAGGAGTAGTTTCCCCGAAGGTATAAAAAGTATTAGCTGCACTGTCTCCTCGGATTGACAGCTTACTGTTAGCGGACTGTTACAAAGAGCCCTGACAACGACATATAGATACGTCTCAGTGTTAAATTCGCCACTGTGGTGCATTTCATTTTGGTGGAGGTCCTAATGAGTTGGACAGAACATGATTAATGGGGATGCAAGTGCTGAAAACAAGCATATATAGTATTATTACTACAAGTTTAATTGTGGGGAAAGTTTTAGTACTAGGTTTTAGAGATAATCGTTGGGACTCGGGAGAGCAGTCTTAACCCAGTACCATTTTACAACATGACTTTTTACACGGGCCAGATGTAAGTGTCTTTACCAGCTAATAGTACTGTAAGTGTTTGGTGGCTCCATCTGTGAGCCATAAAAACAAAGCAAATAAGCAAGCGTGGTGTATTCAAATCTGTGTTTTTCATTCTTTTCCCCTTTCCTTTAGAAGTCAGTGCAACTCTGGGAGAGCCTCAGGTGTATAATGCACAATGTCAGTGAGCGTACTACTACTCTAACTTACCAAAACTTTGATGGGGCTCATAAAATCTGTTATTTAATTGGTTGCCCACTCTCAATACCTCCACACTAGCCATTATATTGATCACATCTGCAATAATAAACATTGGAAACATAAATACTAACTTTACACTCAGCCCTTGTAATAAGTCTCCGACAACCCCAGAATAGCCATTAACTATCGTTGTCCCCATGTGACCGACAAGGTTACTTTTAATGGTCTCATGAGCTAATCATATTTTTGCAGTCAAAGGGGAGTCTTGCTTCAAGAAATGTTCCAAAGCAAGCCAGCCTGATCTGAGCTTATCTAAAAAAAACACAACGAGAATGTTACAGCAGCTTTAAAAAAGTTAAATATGTATGATATGTAAAGCATTTGTCGAGCACAAAGGAGCAACAAATACTGTTTTATGGCTGCTATAGAATCCATGGCTTGCACAACACTTTCAATGGCTGTCGGCTGTTTCTGAATCCCCATTGGGGGATCGAGAAGAAGACAACAACCAAAACGCAAACACAAATCTCTAGGAAATATCCCAAACTGTTCTATTTTTAGCAGAAAGTTGTGTGATTTTGTAATTTTGAGAAAAAAAAAATGCTTTAATGTCATTTTCCTCTGACGTCTCGGGCTCCTTCCTGGTCTGGGGTTTTCTTTCTGCTGTCTCACCACTCAAGACTCGAAACTTGTCCCTCGTGAGAACGCTTGCACAAACGGGGATCTGTCCGACGGAGCGTCATGCGCCAGTTGTTTTCATAAATTGAGTTGCGCTAATTCCACACACAGAATGGCACCTCTGGACGATGAGATGCTTCCATTTAAGCGAAGTGGGTTGCAGGCCGAAGCCCTGTACTTTTCCATCGGGCTGCTGAACGAGTCTGAAGGGCCCCTGGAAGTGTCCATGTTTTATCGAGGCGATCCCCCCCCCCCCCCCCCCCCCCCTCTCCTTCTCCTTTGGCTCTTGTCCGGGAGGGGTGACCCGGGTGGGCGGCGGAAAGAAGTCCCTCTTTAGAGAATGTTATTGTTTCCGGAGCTGCATATGACAGTTTTTTAAGCAAAGAATCAGGGTTTAGTGAAAACTCAACCCTGAGATGAGCATGGGTGTGTATTTCAAGCCTGTGTGTAGTGCATTCTAACAGAGTGTAAAAAGTGTAATTTTTTCATTTAAAAATGTATGGATTATGATTAGTGTGTACATTAAATATTAACTGACAACACTGTTTTGGAGCGTACACGTTGACCAGAGCAGCAATTTTCTCCCAGGCCGTTTCTCTGTCTTTTGCTGCAGTAGCAGTGTTGCTTTTTTTTCTAATTACGGGTTCATACTCGCCGTACGCTTGCATTAATATTTCCTACGCGCTTTAAACGGACCCCAGACCGTACAAACCGACAACAAGTTTGGGTTTACTAAGCAGGAAATTGGTGTGAAAAAATCAACGGCCCTGTAAAAGCATGTTGGACAGCACAATGTTGAAAAGAGTTAATCGACGTTAATGAAATGCTTAGTGAAGGCTAGTGATACAACTGAAACTTTCTCAAGGACGGTCCTTGTGTTCCCTACCTGGAATGTGAACTTGTCAACCTTCACTAAGCCACACCTTTCCCAGGCTGCAGCCGCATGTGTGTGTGTGTTGATGCGGGCTGTCTTTGTATTCATATAGTGATGATAGCATGATGTACGACGTGCATAGCCCTTTGCACCTCCCATAGTTGTCAGTGCAAGTGTGTGTCAACACGGCAGCAAAACAAAATGATTATCGACGGGAAGGGCCACACACTCACACTCACACACACACACACACACACACACACAGACACACACACAGACGCATCTTGATAAACAAGCACCTATGCATACGCACCTACACAAATACAATCGGAAAGTGTGTGTGAAAAACCTAATGACTAATGAGTTGATCAACAACCTGGATTGGAAACTGCCGTCATACATTTTATTCCTGTTGGATTTACAAACGATTTGGTAATGCTGTTGTCTTTAACAGCTCTTTGTATTTCTCTCTAACTAGCTGCTGAACGTAGTCCAGTCTTAAATATTGATCTCATGAACCATTCCAAGTCCTGCATTAACAAATAAAGACAAATTCCTCTATGTGAAACATACATGGCAATACATTCTGAAATAATCATATGCTCTTCTAATAAACTTCAGAGACACAACGGTTATGTTGAAATAAATGTTCTAGTTTGTTCCCTCTCATCATTTCATTTATTATCAATGGATGAGTCAAGTGGACAAATCTCATCCATTGGTTTGCAGACTGCCTCGAGTTTGGCATTTTTGCATAATTTCGTTTTTTTAGGCAACAGGAAGCGACTAGAGATGCTGGCACAAAATACAATATTTTAAAGAACCAAAATGTAACAATGTAACTTTCATGAATGAAAAGCACAATGGTGAATGGCTGAAAGTAAGACAAAGCTCATGAAACTTGACAATGAACTTTTAATGTATATGTTATGAGAGGGGACATCACAACCACCACAGGGATCAAATGCACCATTGTCCTAATTTGTGCAGAGAAATATGAATGTCCTTCTAAACCACCTGATGATCCCTTACACATTCACATTGTAAAAATATAAAAAACAGCGTCTTTTGTGCTTCAACTGATTTTAAACATCTGATGCCATTTGAAATGTGTGTACTTTCATGTATTCCAAAGGATAATGATGGGATAGCCGTTTCTTTGTTATTCATCCTTGTGTCATTGGGATGTCTTTCAGGTCCAAACACGTGCAGAATTGAGCAGTGAGTAAGTAGAAATACCTCATGTGTCCACCCGAGAGCACTGTTTATATACAACTCTAACTTATTCTACAGGTTGCTTCTGTAGAGCTTAAACTTCTAAAGACAAAAAAAGACTGAATCTACTTATATTATGAATAATACTATGAGTTATTTGATATACGTTTTGGGGCTTTTAATGGGGTTTACTGCAATTAGAGGAGAGATAAATGGCTGAAGATGGCTAATTCTGTCAAAGGTATTGACTTACAGCACAAGGAATAGATACTTTTATGAAAGGTAAGTCATTTTTGTATTGATTTATGTACACTTCATTAGCCTTGTTTAATTTTTTTTAACACAATATTCTGGTGAAATGGACATTTTCTAACCAGAAAATGGTTTAAGATATTAACATAATAAAATGTGCTAATAAGCACTAATAAATATCTTGATGGCCACCTGTGTAAACATAGTTTACCAATAACTGATATTAACAGCAAAGTAAAATCAAGGAACTATGATTATTGAAAGCCCAACAAACTCATAATGCACACACACTAGAGTAGGAATGTTAGACTGATAAAACAATTTAATAGAAGAACCAATTAAAACAAATAAATCAACAGATAAATTCAAAATTGCAATTGAACTCATTAAAAGCGCTAGAGGAAAAGCCACTAACAACTCTTCCTAAGTGGGACATGAATGACTAAGCCACATTTTAAGTCAATCCATCTAATAGGTTTATTTCAACTCAGACCAAAGTAGTGGACCTCTCAACATACACTGCCACCCACACAGCCATTCTGCAAGCGTACTTCATTTTATTATATGCTGCCAGTCCTTTAGTGACATGTTCTGCTTTTTTGCACCTAATGGCATGGGAAATAAAAATAGCTTAATAACGCTCGACTTGTATTGATAGCTCCTGTTTTGTCAGAGCTGTTCTGTCATTGCTCATTATTCTGTATATTTCAGGATCTAAAACACTAGCTATAGAGATGGCACTGCACACTATGGAAAACTACATCCACTGTCAACATAACTGAGCACGAATGGTCATCCCTTACAACTACGTATTACTAATTTTTAACTTTTGTAACACTTTCATATCATGCAGGTAAGAATTCTTATCACTCAACACACAATTGTTACCTGTCTTTTACTGGTAACTTGTGTGTAAAATCTACCTGTGCTCTCATACAAAACAAGAGATGAAAGTGCGATTCTATTGATTTGTGGAGCGGTGCATTGCCTGAAAAGGGGTCAAATGTGCTGTGAAAACTTGCTGGTCGTTGCCGAGCTTCTGTATTTTTTTGGAATTAATGAGTGTTAGCAATCTGCTTAGTGCAATATGGTATTTTTAATGTCATGTAGAAAATTAAATGAACAAACATTGCATTGCTGCATTGACTGAAATCCTTTATTGTTCTCACCCCAAAATATTGATTTGGACACTTGAAATGCTTCAACGGAGTTTTTAATGTCTAAAACATTGTGCAAGGTGAAACATGCTACACTGTTTAAACCCACACATTGTCATCCACACACCCATAGTGAAGAGAAGGTGGTAGGTAGCTCTTTGAACAGGGGAGACATGTGTGGAGGTCACGCTGTGTTTCTAGTGCAGAACACAGTTACAACATGCAAGGTCAAAAACATGAAACATGCGAGGGGTGTTACATCATCCGTGATTGTGCATTTTATGTTTCAGTTGCCACCTTTAACAGGTGTAAAAGAAAAGAAAAAATATTGTTGATGATAATATTTCTCATGAGAATCTGGAAAGAAGCATGGATTAAGATGAATGAAAGCATCACCCAAGGAACTGACTTTCTACATTTTTAAATTCAATTAGTTTACTTAACATCTGCATACGTTAATCTGTTAATTTATTCAAAACTCAATTTCTGTCCATTTTAATTGTTACCTGTCTTTTCTACTTTTATCAACACAGAGCTAAATGTGCCAAACTTTACGGGTTGATTAGCCCAGCATTTATGTTTAATGATGTTTTGTCCACTCTGTGACCTGTGCTGTCATAAATCTGCAGGGTCCCATGACAAGCGATGACATTCTCTAACTCTGACCTAACGTTTAAGCTGGCTCTAAACCCTACACCCACTCAAGTAACGAACAAATACTCAGCTGCTTGACCTGACCTTCTATCTGCTGAGGCTGACCTCACCGTTTGAGTAGACAACATTACCTCAACCCTCAGATGGAAAATTGAAAAGGTTTTTGAGTTGGTAAAACTGAGCTCATAAGAATGAGTTTCCTTGAAGCTACACCAGCCGTGGCTTGCATAACACAATACACACACACACACACACACACACACACACACACACACACACACACACACACACGCACACACACACACACACACACACACACACACACACACACACACACACACACAAACTAATCCTTTCCCTGTCAGATGTCAGGTTGCATTTTGGGCTATACAGGTGTCATGGAATAGTTAAGAATGTGTGACTAAAAACATAGAATATCTGTGGTCCTGTGGTAGCTATTCTCAACAAATACCACAAATAGACAACACATAAACCGACACTGTGTATGTCCGTCAATATATTCTAGTATATAGTATAGTATATATTCTTCAGGCACACAGACACAAATCCTTTGGTTCCTACTCTTTAAATACATTTCACATACATAAACTTTAATTGAAAAAGAAAATGGCTCCATAATTTACTAAATTGGACACTGTAGTTTTAGCAAAAGTTAAAGTTGTTAATAGTGTATTTTTGAGGATAATTTATATCTGCAGATCAATATACATTTTTAATTTACGACTATTTTTTACCAACATTAATTTAAGAGAGGATTTCCATCAATATTGCTGTTTTTTGTGTTTTCAATATTTCAACCAGAGCTTGATGGCACAGAGGTTTTGGTCCAAGGGGTTAAATAACCACTAAGCCTTGTGGCTGCAAAAAAAAGCCCATGACGTGCTCTCAATGCTTGCGTGTATGTGTGCGTTGTTCAGCCCTAGAAAATGACTCAGATTGTGGCTTGCTGTACTACTGCACAATAACTGGGCAGGATTCAGTTTACGGGGTTCCACTTGTAACAAAGTATGTATGTAATGTGACCTTTTTTTATGCTTTTCTCATTCTGAGAAAAAAACAGAAAGGCAGGTGTTTAATTAGGTTATTGAAGACACAGATTGTGTCCCTCGTGCACAAATTCATTTCTGCTTTGAAAAGGAAATGTTACTTAAATGATCTACTTCAAATTTTGCTCCGGTTAGCACACAGACGTTGGACAGAATTTCTCCTTCAACACCTTGTGTTGTAAAAAACACTATTTACTGTAGGTTTAAGACACCGGCTGCTTAGAGTTCAAGTGCTGTAAATGGAGACAGTTAATGCATCAACACGCACTCTATGGCTGTGACCTGTTGCAGTAAATATTAATAGAAAAAGGTGATTCAATCAAAAGGCAATACTTCCATGTTCTCAAATATTGCTACCATATAATGATTTTAAATAAATTAAATTTTGCCATACATCATCTGCCTTCTACAAGTACAAGTACTTTTACTGGATGAAAATAAAAGGATGTGCAAGTTAATCATCAACACGACTGTGTGATTTCCAGAGCATGACATTCACGTCGGCAAAATCCCAGGAGGACTTCCCCTTTGATGGTTGGCTACATGGAAACATTCTGCAATTTGTCTGTCACGGTCGCCACTGGTGGACAGCTCATAATTATGATAGGATTGTTATTACTCTGTAGTCTGGATTATAAAGCAATGGGAATTTGACTCTCTCCTCTGTCAGCTAATGGAATAGACTCATGTTTAAAAACGGAGTAACCAAATAATATATTTACCTTTTTTTTGTCTAGTATCCAATAGGTGTGAGTATCCACGAAGTCGAAAAAAAGAGGGAAAGATTGAGCTTCAAGCCCACAGTATACAACCTTGACTGATTAGGTGGGAAGAACACTGTCATGTGACGTTAAAGACACCATCTGGAAATCCACAGTGGAAAACAGCACAGATAGAAAGCGCTTTAGAAAACAAAGCTTCCTGTCACAGTAGTGGGGAACACTTGGGACCAAATGTGACCATATTAAGTGAATGAATAAGTCTTGTATTCTTCAGCACTATGTGGGTAAACACTATGTTAAAAAATGATGGGGGATTATATAAAACCTTTCGTACAGCTTAATGCCATCTGTGTTACTCTGCTTCAACAAGCAAATCCTACAAATACTGTTTTTTTAGAGGAAAAGCACAAAAAAGGCAGTTTCTGCAAACTCCAACAGTGTTTGTCTGCTTATTTTCTAGCACAAAGATTTAGCAGATATTTGACAGCACAGTGAAAACCCTGTTGTGGTGGAGCCTTTGCTTTGTTAGAGAAAAATTAAAAAGACCTAGTAAAGGACACAGATGTGGAACAAAGGGTGCCTTAAAAGGGTACAATCGTAATACCCCAGATTTTTAGCTCAAATCCATGGAGTAAAGAGACAATGTGCTTGACCAATTCATTCAACCAAAGCCTGCTCGACCTGATGGAAACCCTCGGATTATAAAGGCAAAGTAGAACATTTCCGATTCAAAAATCCTGTCCTGTTGCCCACAGTTTCCAAAGCCATAGGTTGGTGCTCTCAGCTTTTGCATCCATACTTTTGAAAAAATGGGATCTGCACGACCCAACCTCGAATCAGCGGATTGGATTGGATGGATGTGCACATCTTTTATTTTTCCAGTAAACGTTTGTTGTTACACTTAGGCGAAAACCTTCTCAAATTACACATTTAAATTGGACAAAAAAGTCAGTGGAACGTTGTTACCTGGGAATCATAATGACGTCACTCTTCATAGTTGGCTTTTTGAGAGAAGGAGAGGGAGAGATTTGGACATTCCTGATGTAACAGATATTGCTAAGCCATCTCGTTTCATAATTCAGCTTTTATCACCGCAACAACATTAATCCACAGTAATACAGTTTAGACAATACAACACTCTCACTAACGCTTGAGTTGGTGGTGCTGATGCTGCACCCCCCCCCCCCCTCCCCTCTGTGTGCTGCCTGTGTCTCTACTCCCGGGGCGGACCACTTCCGCGGCGGCGTGCAAGCCGAGCTGCAGGTGAACTCTCTAGGCGTCCGCTCCACGTCACGCTTCAGATATTCAGCGGATCGTTTGCGAACCCCGCAAAGTGGCCGGTGGGTTTTTAGGATCCACATGTGGGATGCGGACCTGCATCGCGTCCAGGAGAGCGCGGAGTGCGCGGAGTGAACGCGGACGTGATGAGGATTTGAATGGGCAGCGGTGTGGGCGCGAACGGTGAGACGTTTGTTTTTGTCGTCAAATCCTGGTTGTTTTCCCTTCTGAACCAGTTTGGAGATACAGAGTGGCATGCCAGTAATATAAAATAGTTAACTGTCACCCACAACCACTTGATACATGTATCTCTTTAGTCATTCAGTTCTTTTTATTTTGCTAATTTTTTTCTTGATTTATCAATTGGTTGTTTGGGCTAAAGATGGTCTCCTTTTCAAAAGTATATATATATATATATATATATATATATATATATATATATATATATATATATATATATATATATATATATATATATATTTATATTATATATTTTAAAAGTTGCTGCTGGTTTATTTACACGATGCAGCTCTAAACTTCTTGTTCACTATTCATATGCTGGGTGTTATTATGAGTTATTATGAGATAACAGTTCAACAAACAGGGAAAACAGTAGCTGATTTTGAAATAAATAACACAGCTATGTAGTTTAATTAGGATATTATATAAACATATTGCAGGAGTTTTACATTTGGTTTAATGTTCTTAGTGTATCACATTGAATACTCCAACACATTTTTAATGCTATAATACAGATAGACAGATCAACGTGGTTGATCGATGGATTGAAACATTAGGTATTTGGTATTTGGAGCTAAAGCACAAAGTAATTTTCAAACAAGTGTCTGTCTATTGTTCAACTATGTTGGAGGAATTACTTTCGATAAGATCACTAGATTATTTCTATAACTAGTTGAGAATATGAGAACTATTTCCATTTGACCTCTTCTTTATATCCTCTCTCTTTCTCTCTCTCTCTCTCTGTTTGTCCTCAGTTCACTATCAGAAGCCGGACATCATCATCCTCACATCCTCAGACGCCATTTCAAGGTCACACCAGGATGCGTCCCATTTCCTCACAGCCTTTCGGCAAGACTTTTGTTGGAGGCAGTCAACGGAACCCTGCTGCTGCAGCCTTTCTGCTCGTCCAGTGTCTTGGCATCTGCCCCTCTTTGGCCACTTGCCCACCCTGCTGCCTTTGTGCCAGTGATATAATTTCCTGCAGTGGGCGCAATCTGTCCATACTGCCCTCTGATCTCCCTGGCTATGCCACACGTTTGGACTTGAGCCACAATGCCCTCACGGTCCTGCAGACCACGGATTGGATTTCCCGGCCATTTGACAGACTTGCTACGCTGGTTGTCAGCCGCAACTCTATCAGCTGTATCAAGGTAGATGCCTTCACTGCGATGCCACACCTCCTCCATCTGGACCTCTCTTTCAACCAACTAACAGCGCTGAACAAGTCCATTTTTGCCGGGATGGAGGAACTTAAAGAGCTGCTGCTGTTTGGCAACAAGATTGTTCAGATCAACCCTGGGGCTTTTGGTAATCTTTACAGCCTGCAGAGGCTTTACCTCTCCGGGAACAGACTGACGGTTTTCCCCCTGGGGCTTTATTGGGAACCTGGAGGGCCTCGTAATCTGACCTTTCTTGATCTGTCATACAACAGGCTTTGTGAGGTGCCTGTCCAGAGGCTTTTGGCTCTTACCCGGGATCGAAGGATTTATTTGCAGGAAAACCCTTTGGTCTGTAACTGCGCTTTACTCGCCTTGCTGGAGTATTGGATGTGGAAACAGTATCGCCCACTAATGGATTTCAGAGGTGGATATCCATGCAGGGACGGTTCAGGACCGGTATCTGAATGTGGCCGGGAGGTAGTGTTGGAGATGCCCTTTGAGGCACAAACCTACCAAGTGGAGCTTGGCAAATGGCTAAGAGTGCCATGTCCAGGGTTGGACGCTCAAGGCCAGGAGGTGTTCTGGCTTACCCCGAAGACTGTAGTGAATTCATCAAGCAATGATCTGAATACTCAGCTAGTAGTATTACCCAATGGCACGCTTGAAATCTGGGGAGCCCAAATGGAGGATTCTGGGACTTATGGGTGCGTGGCAGCCCGCAGGCGCCACTATAACCCCAACGAGTCTCTGGAAGTCAATGTAGTGGTTGGAAACCGAAGCACGGTCTCTACCAGAGGCTTAGCAGTCGGCAGGAGTTCTGAACATTTCAACACAGCGTTCACCACCCTGGCCTCCTGTGTGGTCAGTATCATTCTGGTGCTGCTCTACCTCTACCTCACCCCTTGCCGATGCCGGGAAAATCGGGGTGGGGGATCGAGAGGGTGCGGTGGGCGAGCCTTCATCCTCTGCTCAGACCCCAGACAAGTAGAGTTAGGACAGCGGCGGTCAAGTGGAAAGAGGGTGGCTTTCTTAGAGCCACAGGCCGAGGACTCTGACATTGGTGGTCCAAAGACACAAGTAATGAATTTGGGTCATGTTATCACCACCGAAGGAATTCTCAAAAATGGAAGTAGGCCAGTGGGACAGACCATCACAGACACCACACACATTGCATAACAAACAAAAATTACATTTTCACATTCCTGTATACTTACAGTCTGAACCCAAGTGTTTTGTTTTCACTGTCTTGTTTCAGGATACAATGAGAAAATCTGTTTGATGTGAAGTAGTATACTGTGATTCTCATTATGCACTTTAGGGGTTTTGGTGTTTGGTGTGAAGCAATGTAGTCCTTTCATGGGAAAAACTTTCTCTCTAAATTGAGTTGTGATTGCCAAGATCATATAAATGTTTTCAATTGGGTCAAGTAAAATATATTCCCACCTGATTTTATAAACCGCATGGATGATTATTTTATACATTCCTTGTGAATACTGTCATCCCAGTGACCCATGTTATTTTTAACCACCTGTCTCGTACTGCGGATTATATTAAAATATGATGCTAATATGTGTGAAAGTGAGACATAATATACTTTAATGTTACTACCCAATGTTTAGTTTGACAAAAAATGCATTTGAACTTGTTTTTATCATATTTTTCCAATGATAGGTAGAATTATGTTGCATATATGAAAGGAGTTACTGGAACTGATAAACTAAGAACCATTCTACCAAACATTATTCACAACTATGAAGGGCATTTTTTTTATTGTATTATTTTTTCTGTCCCACTACTCTTTTAACCTTCTTTCCAACTTCAGAATGCTGCTATTTTAAGTGAAAAGCTCCAATAAACACAAATCTCAGTACGACGTCTCAGCACCAAACAGCACACAGAAATAAATACTATTTTGCAAAGAATGTCAAATATTTCTATTGAAAGCTACTGTATATATATATATATATACACTCACCGGCCACTTTATTAGGTACCCCATGCTAGTAACGGGTTGGACCCCCTTTTGCCTTCAGAACTGCCTCAATTCTTCGTGGCATAGATTCAACAAGGTGCTGGAAGCATTCCTCAGGGAGTTTGGTCCATATTGACATGATGGCATCACACAGTTGCCGCAGATTTGTCGGCTGCACATCCATGATGCGAATCTCCCGTTCCACCACATCCCAAAGATGCTGTATTGGATTGAGATCTGGTGATTGTGGAGGCCATTTGAGTACAGCGAACTCATTGTCATGTTCAAGAAACCAGTCTGAGATGATTCCAGCTTTATGACATGGCGCTTTATCCTGCTGAAAGTAGCCATCAGAAGTTGGGTACATTGTGGTCATAAAGGGATGGACATGGTCAGCAACAATACTCAGGTAGGCTGTGGCGTTGCAACGATGCTCAATTGGTACCAAGGGGCCCAAAGAGTGCCAAGAAAATATTCCCCACACCATGACACCACCACCACCAGCCTGAACCGTTGATACAAGGCAGGATGGATCCATGCTTTCATGTTGTAGACGCCAAATTCTGACCCTACCATCCGAATGTCGCAGCAGAAATCGAGACTCATCAGACCAGGCAACGTTTTTCCAATCTTCTATTGTCCAATTTCGATGAGCTTGTGCAAATTGTAGCCTCAGTTTCCTGTTCTTAGCTGAAAGGAGTGGCAACCGGTGTGGTCTTCTGCTGCTGTAGCCCATCTGCCTCAAAGTTGGACGTACTGTGCGTTCAGAGATGCTCTTATGCCCACCTTGGTTGTAACGGGTGGTTATTTGAGTCACTGTTGCCCTTCTATCAGCTCGAACCAGTCTGGCCATTCTCCTCTGACCTCTGGCATCAACAAGGCATTTCCGCCCACAGAACTGCCGCTCACTGGATGTTTTTTCTTTTTCGGACCATTCTCTGTAAACCCTAGAGATGGTTGTGCGTAAAAATCCCAGTAGATTAGCAGTTTCTGAAATACTCAGACCAGCCCTTCTGGCACCAACAATCATGCCACGTTCAAAGTCACTCAAATCACCTTTCTTCCCCATACTGATGCTCGGTTTGAACTGCAGGAGATTGTCTTGACAATGTCTACATGCCTAAATGCACTGAGTTGCCGCCATGTGATTGGCTGCTTAGAAATTAAGTGTTAAAGAGCAGTTGGACAGGTGTACCTAATAAAGTGGCCGGTGAGTGTATATATATATATATATATATATATATATATATATATATATATATATATATATATATATATATATATTATATATATATATATAAATATATTAGGGCTGTCAAATGATTAAACATTTTAATCAAATTAATCAGAATTTTCAGTGGATTAATCATGATTAATTAACTGGGGGGGGGAGGGGGGGGTGCGGGTCTCTGGCGCAAACGACTTGCTGAACCTGACGGCCTGACATATGCCTGCAGGTGGCAGTAATGTGTTGTATAGGATAAAGTGCATTCCCTAGAGGAAGAGGCACTTTACTGACCTGAATAATTTGTCACACTGCGCATGCGTGAAATGCGTCAAAAAAATTGACGTAATTAACAACAAACAGCTAATTAACGCCGTTAACGCGCTATTTTTGACAGCCCTAAAATATATATATTTATATATATATATATATCAGCAAAAAAATACTATTTTACTGAAGGTTGAGACCAAAAAATTGCTAAATGGAGAGTGATTATTAAACATCACAGGCTGTCTTAAAATGTTCAACATATGAACTCACTGTGAACAGTTTTCTTCAAAATGTCCGTAGACCAAAATTAATAGTTCTTAAAATAAATGTTGAAAAACGTGTGTTTTGTTTTAATGCCATTTTTCAGAGCTGGAAAGCCACATAAAATATCCACTGAAGCCATATTCCATATTGCAAGGTATCAGTTATTCATGTAGTAGCAGCTACTTAATTTCAGCACTACATTTAAAACTTAGCACCTATACAGTCCACAGTTCTTCAAAGGGATGTCCAATTTGTGGTTTAAACCCATGGGGTTGGTTTAGATTAACCCTTGAGCAGGCACTTGATCTTTGGTGATCATTTCAAACGTCGACTTACTTTCTCCCTCTACCTTGTTACACCGTGGCTTTACAAAACAACAGATACACAGAGCAAGGGATTCTTATTGGTTTGGGCTCGTAGGTGAGGCCCAAGGCAAACCCAGATTAGTGTCGGAAATCTGACGGAGGCTTGCCATCTTACCCCAAGCCCACCATGCCCCCCATTTCTCTGTCCACCCTCTTATTGTGTTATGCATATGTGGAATCGTTTTCAAGGCATTGACATTCTCTGTCAAGTTTCCATGGCTTTGTCCACACTCATCCTGTCTCAATAGTATGTTCTTTCTGTAATTAAAAGAAGGATACATTTTAAATAGAGCAGTTAAGGTAGAGCTATGATCAAAATGGCGATGATGTTTAGAAGTATGAATCAAAATGTTTCAATTCGGAGGATGAGTGTGTTTTGTTCTCTTTACATGTGAATGTCATAACTCATTTTTGAGATGTGTTGTTGCATCATGTTTGGCTCCTCCCAAGGGTTTTGGTTCAATCTTGTTTTTGATGGTAGTTTGGGTGAAAAATGAACAGTAGTGTTACATCAGAAGGATTTAGGGATGATGACTAACCTCTCTGAGTCAACAAATTTCAAAAATCCTCTTCTCCAAAAGACTTCTGGTGGTGATGGACACCACTGGGACTAATTGAAGTGTTTCTCACATTCGTCCTGACAAGGGGCTTTTCACAGATCAAGGCAGTGACATTTGGAGTGCTGCAGGTGCTGTCAGTCAGAACTAGCTACAGATTTCCCCATTGCAGTCAGCAGCATGGTCACTTCCCGAAATAATAAATTAAACTGAGTGACTGCAACAATGAAAAAGCGTCAATGTTTTACAAATATATTAAAGAAATGTAATCTGATGATGGCTAATGATTAATGATTTTATTGTAAGCCTACCTACAACCCTAGTATCACATTGCATTAGGAACTGCCAAACCAGAAAAGGGCAGTTAAAGA
The DNA here is from genome assembly GCF_949316345.1 of Pungitius pungitius. Taxonomy (NCBI): domain Eukaryota; kingdom Metazoa; phylum Chordata; class Actinopteri; order Perciformes; family Gasterosteidae; genus Pungitius; species Pungitius pungitius. The sequence goes on from NC_084901.1 coordinate 10,564,940, forward strand.
GTAAAAGAAAAAAAGAAAAAGAACAGAAAGGCGGGTGAAAATACACATAAAGCAGGCCCCTATTTTCCTCTACTGGTGGAACAGCCGCTACTGGAAGACATTCATACAGGTGCAAGCTGTTGTTCACATTAAAAAGTGATGATGTGGTAATAGTGTGATAAATGAAAAAAGAGAGCTGGAGAGAGAAGTTCAAACCTTGCTTACTTTCTCACCGCTACTTGTTGCAAACTTCATGAAGTAGTATTCCTTTAATATTTTATTGATTACTTTTAAAGTATGTTCAGGCTCTCACTACATCAGAGCCCCTCTTAACCCCAAATGCAACACTATTTAGTCGCAAAATGTAAACTACAGGATCCAGTGTTTCTGAAGCTTTAAGGTTTGCACAAAACAGTCCCATACAACAGAGGCGTTTATTGTCCTTTGTGCCATAGAGGAATGGAGTAATTTTCTCACTGTTCATAATTCAAATGCTGTAGGAGAGTAATGCATTTGTGGGTTGTGGCTGAAATAGAAACATTACAATGAACACATTGTAGAGATTTGGAAAATTATTCAATAAAGATGATTTTATCAAAGCTGGCCTCTTAACTGTACTATCTATCCACCGTGTTTCGACAGTTAGATCCAAAGCTGTGTAATGTGAAAAGACATGAGAGTATTTTATGACCGGTTCCAAATGCAGGTGATCCTGCACCCCTGTAGATCTACTGTTTCTGAAGCAAAAGCTACTTACTTTTGTTTCTCCTTTGAGATCATTGCATTAGCTTTCCATACAGAAAATGCTGTAAAAATAATTTAAGCTCTCAAATATTCTCACAACATGCATCAAGAATAAATGCCATCAGATGGAGACTTTGCCTGCTCACAACAGTGCTGTAGTGTAGACATTTGAAACACGTGCATCCTCAGAGGGATTACAGTGCTGGTGCCACACCATGTTCCCCTCATACATAATCTATAGCAGCAACTTTTTAGGCCACACAGCCCTTTTTTACATTTCGACCGGGTTCATGCACCCCGTTCCCTCTCAATAAATTCCAGTGGCTAATAAGAATAGCGTGGACACACACACAGGCGTAAAGGCAGATTGCATCACATTTTATTTACAGTTAACCACACATTGATCGTCAGAGGTAGGGAAACAGGAAATTACTGTAAACCAGATGAAGAACAAAGAGTAGCAAAGGAATAGGCCGGGAAATAGAACAGATTTGAATATATATATATATATATATATTTACATGCAGCACAGGTGGCTCAGCCTGCTGCGAGAGAGAGAGAGAGAGAGAGAGAGGGAGGGATGAGAGTGAGATATGAGAGTAACCTTTGGCCATATACTTACAAATATTAATGTGACCGGTGGGCCTCCATCTTTTCACAAAGCTCAATGTTTGCCGCACTTGAATACAGTTTAGAAATTTTCTCTCACTGGACCTCTTCACATTTTAATTAAAGACCCCTGCCCAGAGCAACATCCATTAAAATATGGGGCGCCGTTTGTAAAATGTTGCATGTTCTAAAATCCTGCGCAGTTTTGGTACATTTAGCATTACCATGTTAAAAAAAGCAGGACAATATTCATATGTCACTTTTTCAAACATTTTGAGAGAAATTTATGTAAATACATGCAATAACTTTTCCAAGGATAATGTTTGGCAGTAACACAACGTTGTTAAATAATATAAATATTTAATCTAAATGGAAATGTTGAACGTCATACATATGAATGTTAAATGTTAATGTTATATGTTATATATAAATAGGGTGGAATGAAAATGTTACTGTAGATGAAAGCTAGACTTAACTCATGTTGTAGAATTATCGCTGAAAAGACACAGGAGAAATTAGATGGCAAATTATTGTATTAAATATTGGCATCTTCAGATTTGGCTTTTTTGTTGCCTGTGAATCAACTTCTAAAGTTTCATTGACTATTCTGGGATCTCATGTGGTCTTGCTCTGTGGTGTGTATGTTTTCCAACAATCAAGGAAACGGGACACTACTTGGAAATTTCCTCCAAACTGTAAAAAGAGAAGGTTATGTACTTGACTTCCATGAATAAAGTGAGCTCATTTTTCATTCAAATGGCAATCACTTTTTGTGATTGTGTGGATTTCCGGAATGGAAAGCAAGGATGCAATTAAATAGGCTTCATTTAAACTCAGACTTCCATTGTAGTGACCTCCCTTCCCCATATGCCTTCTCTTAAGAAGGTTGGCAGTATAAAAGTTTTGCATTTATCGCATGAGTCAAGTGACACATTTTTACAATCCAGGCTGAGCCGAGATATGAAAGGTAGGGTTGTTAAGGATCTCAGTGTCTCATGTGTTTGTGAATGTATTCCTTCAACCAACATGTCCAAGCCTGTTGTTTCTGGCAATTCAGGGCCGTCTTTGCATTTCTTGATCCGTATCTATAATTAGTGACATCTATCATTTTTAAAGCATTCATTTCCATTCAAATCAAAATTTTACAACTAACAATGGCTGTCGATAAATGGCACACCCATAATAAGTTATGGTATAGTTGTAAACATAAAAGAGGAAGAGGCAGGTCCAAGAATACCCAACTGTTCCTTCTGAAAAACCTCCCTGCTTGCACCTTTTGGTCTCGGCGGCATTTTGGCGTTCAATCCATAATTTCCGTGAAAAACAACAAAGGTAAGAAATTTATGACTTTTTTGTGTAGATGGCTTGGTGGGTTTTATACTGCAAGTGTGGCATGGTTTGTCTGAAAGAAATTACACAATTATCCCAGGAATAAGAGCGATATGACCTGCTGTTGCAAAAACATAAGATACAACATACAAACAAACATATAACATTTAAAATAAGTGAACGAAAAGTTTTTTTGGGTTAATTATTGTTTTGACTCTGCAATCCGAAAGAATCATACTGTCTTAATGTGCGGCCGCCCGTGAAACGAGTGCGCAGGGACTGTCTGAAAAGTGACATAACAATGGTTACAGAGATGTGTTTCCTGAAGGCAATGCAGTTGAAGGTTTTCACCCTTATTTGATAAGCTGAAAGTGAATCAAATATCTGAAACTTTAAGATTTCAATCTGAAAACATAAAAACTTTAACTGGAAAATATAATATAGCGGATATCAAAAAGTGTATATATAAGTGACGAATGAAAAAAAATACCTGGTGTTTTTGTCCCTTGGGTGTCCACAAGGGGGCTTGCAGGGGTTGGTGTCAACAGGACACCTACCAGTTTGTTGATTTCACATAATGTAGTGGAGAATGTGGTTGACGACAATGTCTATATGGCTATACAGCACATGGAATCTTTTGAATCTAGCTTGTTTTCCTTAGTGTTGTATTGTATTGTTAGTGAGATTTTGTTCGTAGGAAGCGTTGTTGTGCCATGGTCGTAGCATGTTTGTTCCAGTCTTGTGCTCATTGGGTCGGACAGAACATTGTAACCGTTGAATATTGGACTTACACTCACCAGTCTGACCAGAAACACAACTCCATGTGAAAGCAAATTTGGTCCACTTATCATGCAAAGAACCCTGGCAATGCATGCTGGCTGTTTTACACAGACATACCGACCAGTAGAAGATACTTTTCTGTTTCCATCTAAGTGAAGTCTTGAAATACTTAACCCTGCTTTCATCTTCTATTTAAAATAATTGTTTGTTTACCTACCTTGAATTGGCCATTAATGCTAAGTTAAGTGTTCACTGTAATACAGTATTCTTACATTTGTATGAAAGCCATATTGCACTTATTTTGTTAGGCCTTCTGACTCAATGACAGACCCAGGTTGCAAAAAACAAACAAATGTATTCTTCCACCAAATACACAGAAATCACAAAAGGCCAAAAACACAGAGAGTCCAAACTCAGAAAAATCTTTGAGCTGTCAGATATTCAGAACATGGTATGCCAGGTTCAGGCATAGATCTTTCACAAAATGAATAACAATCCGACAGGTGAGTGACAACAAAGCAGGGATGCAGCAGAGGGCGGAGTTTACGGACAATGACAGAACCAAGCATACACATAACGAAAATTAGAGTTGAGCGAGTATCCGGTACGGATAAAGCACTTTTTCCGAGTACGAGTATTATATGAGTACTACGAGTCCATATCTGTGCTCGGATTGAATAAAAGTCCTCATTGGGTAGCTGTCTGTGTCTGCGTTCTGTGATTGGCTGGTAGTCACAGCGCCCCTCCCCTACACACATACTGTCTATTGTGTTGCTGTGGCCCGCTCAGCTCACTCATACACAGAACTCCTCTCTCCCTCCCTCAGTCAGCAGGTTCGCGGGTAAATTTAAAGGATTTCTTCGGCTTTAGGTCTATTTTTTTTACTTCGGTTTGTTGTTCTTAACTAGTAGAGTTCAGGTAAACGTGGGGCTTGTTAAGACGTGGTGCTTAAGAATGCGACTCTCTCTCTCTCTCTCTCTCACACACACACACTTTCCCTCTCTCTTTCATGATCATCAGTGATACAGAATAATGAGTGATAAACATAAATGAACATTAGAATTAAGACGGAATGCTGTTTTAACCGCGGTTAAAGCCCAGCCCATTTCAAGACAACCCAACACTTACGGGGTAAATCCTTCATACTTCCGGGTTAGGCCCCGCCCACTTCCTGGTTAGGCCCCGCCCAATCCGAGTACAGATACGGATATAGATAATTCATATGGTTCAACGGATACAGATAATGCTGTACTCGCTCATCTCTAACGAAAATAAACAAACCAGGGGGAAACATGTGGCATAACACACATCGATCGCAATGAAAAATGTCTTTTAGACCCCAGGAATCTTAACATCATTATTAAACAGCGGCCTTTTGTTTTTCAGTAAGACAACAATGAAAACGCACACGGCTCAATTAAATATGAGGGCAAACAACAACATTTAACCACACTTGGTAGACATCTATTCAATATTAAGCCCGAAATAATTTCTGAGTCACCAATCGGTAGAGGATTTGGACATAAAAGCCATCTGCCGCTCTGTCCCCATGAAGACGTTTATCACAGTGTGGTAAAACCCATCTTTATGGGCCTTCAGTGTGCACAGTCTGCTCGTATGATTACGAAGGAGGCCTCAGTAATGTAATATAAATGGTTTAATGTATTAATCTATAATAAAAATTGTTTGGCTTAATTATAGTTGCATATTTTTTTGTGGATTCAAATGTTATTTCTGTTTTGTTTATTAAAGAAAGGGATCTACTTTGGTTTATGGCCAAATGAGCCGCTTAAAAATCAAATATGGGCGGGGCGTCTTTATCTATGACATCCGGTACGGGTTTAAGCCGGCCACGTAGCGTGTCTGACTTTTATTATGACATCCGGTACGAGTTTAAGCCGGCCACGTAGCGTGTCTGACTTTTATTATGACATCCGGTACGAGTTTAAGCCGGCCACGTAGCGTGTCTGACTTTTATTATGACATCCGGTACGGATTTAAACCAACCACGGAGCGGAGTGCTTTAGCTATTTGGGTCTTAATAACAGAATAGCGAGTGCTGAAACACTAGCTTACCCGGTCCGTATCCAACTGTGTGTTTCCTCAAAGATTTGATATCGGCGGACACCGTTGCTGTCAGTTTCACTTTGAATTGCGCGGGGATTATGCTTACAACGTAACTGGTGTAGTGATATCAGCTGCAGTAGTAACTTTATCTTTATTTTATCCACGTTTGATACGTAACGTTTAACGGTATACTGTGCAAAGGCACAGCAGAGTTGTGCTTTTTGCCGTACATGTTAAAGAATACATCGAAGTTCGCATACACAACATAGGTTTTTTGCTTGTCGTCCGCAATTGATGGACAGTAAAAGCACTGCTTATTCTACCATTCCGTTTGTATTTGATTATGCGTAACGTAAAACTATTGGAATAGCACACATATTGTGTGTATATATAGTTGTGGTCAAAAGAACATAATGTCATGGCTCTTTTGAGTTTTTCCGTTATTTCTAAGTCTCATTTTTCTTTGATCGAGTGATTGGAACAGATACTTCTTTGACACAAAAAACATGAAGTTTGGTTCTTTAATGACTATTATGGGTTTACAGAAAAGGTGACAAAATCTGTTTGGTCAAAAATATACATACAGCAGTGCTAATATTTGGTTACATGTCCCTTAGCCATTTTCACTTCAATTAGGCGCTTTTGGTAGCCATCCACAAGGTTCTGGCAAGCTTCTCGTTAAATCTTTGACCAATCCTCTTGACAGAATTGGTGCAGTTCAGGTAAATTTGATTGCTTTCTGACATGGACTTGTTTCTTCAGCATTGTCCAAATGTTCTTAATGGGATTTAAGTCAGGACTTTGGGAAGGCCATTCTAAAACCCTAATTCTAGCCTGATTTAGCCATTCTATTACCACTTTGATGTGTGTTTGGGGTCATTTGGGTGGTGACCCAACCGTCGGGATGATGATTTTAGGTTCCAATCTTGAAGAAAGGCAATCTTCCTTATACCATTTACTCTCTCTAAAGCACTGGTTCAATTGGCAGCTATTTCTGTTCCGGCTTTTGACATTAGTAAGGACATTGCTTTAGTCCCTCCATTTTGTGAGTCAGCCATTTTGTTACCCGCTCTCACAAAGGACGCCATCTTGGCTCCTTTTTTCTCCTAGTATTCCCCCCGCTGCAGCCAATCAGGGCACGGAGAGGATCTTCAACCAATCCACACATGGCGGTGGCACGCCCCGATCTCCATGAGGGAAAAATAAAAACCAAGAAAAAAGCAAAAAGGAAAAACACAGGGCACACACCCATACACAAATGACCACAGTCATATCACAGCCCCACAAATAGCTTTGTTTCTATGTACCCCGACTGCACATCACCGACACACAGCAGAACATTATAGCTTCAACCCCATCTTCCTTAATGAGAGATTAGGAGATGAAAAGCCTTAATACTATTAGGACAAATTGATCAAATGTGCTGACCACATATTCAACAACTTGAAGCTGATCCAGATTCCATGAGAAAGAACGTGCACGGAGAGTCTTTTTTTCAAAATAATGTATTGTATTTTAGGCAGGTAGACATAGCTTTGCCCTTAGAGAATGCCAGATCAAATATTTCAGTGAGATGGAAGGGTCACAGCCTGGGAAGGATGTGAGCTGCTCGCTGTATCTTCAACATGTTATCTGGCAGTATTATTAGGTCCACTGTCCACGGGGAATGTGTGTGTGTGTGCTTTTATTATTTTATTATCAAAACAAGCACAGCGAAATGACCTCAAAAGGGTAGAGTAAATTACATGAAATACTATGTTTGAAGGACTTTCCCACTGTTCCTACCCAAAGTGAGCACTTTAGAGTTCAAGATCAAGGACGATTTAAGGTTAGTATCCGTATCACAGATATTCAACTCCCTGTGGAAACCAACAAGGGATTTAGAGAGAAGCAGACCGAAGTATTGGCAATATGCATATATTCAGGATGTCAAACTGACTCAGCAGTAAAAAAACGTTTAAAAGACAGTTACAAAACACCTAGGATACACGATTGACTGGATTTCTTTGCAAAAAATATATTGAGATTTCAGATTTCAACTCTAAATGGTTGGAAAGAATAAGTATTATCAGTTTGTGTTGAATGGGTGTATGGTGGTACGAGCTGTAGGTGTGTGTGTGTGAACTAATAGCAATAAAGGACGACCTTGGAATAAAAAAAATAAAGAAATAGGACAGCCTGATTGAAAGAATCCAAGAGAGAAAGAGAAAAAAGGGGGATGGAGGGGGAGGGGGGGTAGAGGTATTAGCTGCATCACCCTGGCAACTGCAGACAGAAAACAGCAGGAGTTTTTATAGTCTTTTTTCCCAGGTTGTACATCAATAATCCAGGTGGTGACAGAAGAACACAAGAGCATATGTGCGGAACGCGTTATGGGATATCTAAACATCAGACAGGGTTGATATTTAAAGGACGCATGCTTCTGGCACGCGGTGCTTCATTTGTGTAGGTTATGGGGGGGGGGGGGGGGGGGAGAAAACGTGTCCTGGGCCTCTGAAGAATGGAAATATTCCACGTGAAGAGGGATTTGGGAAGGGAACTAATTAAGAAATATTTTGGGCAATAATTATTTTCCAGAAATAGTGTTGCTGCCTTTCCGCGTTTCCTTTGTGAAAGTGGCACAGATGTACTAAATAATATGATATGACTCAGAGCCTCAGCATACGCCACATTGATGGAGCAATTAAGTAATATCCACCAAGTCCGAAATGTTTGTTTGATGAATCAGGAATTAGGAATCAGGAAATGTTTATTGACATTATATGTCAGACAGGGAATTTGACTTGGTGGTTGGTGCAATACGGCAGACAGTACAATAATGGGCAACAGACAACAAAGTGCAGAAATAAGATGAAAATATAATAAATATATGCTATGGGATAGTAAGTTAAGAAATGAAGATAACATTAAAAATAAAGATAAAGTGCACCAGCTAACAGAAAGTGACAAGTGAAAGTGACAAAGTTTATGTGCATGTAGAGAGTGAGAGTCAGTCAGGGGGGGGCCGGACTCTGTTGATGAGCCCGACTGCCGAAGGGAAGAAACTGTTAGTGTGGCGGGAGGTCTTAGTCCTGATGGACCTCAGCCTCCTGCCGGATGGAAGCGGCACAAACAGTTCATGTCCAGGGTGGGAGGGGTCGGCTTCAATCTTTCTAGTCCTGGAAGCGAACAAGTCCTGGAGAGATGGCAGATTGCAGCCAATCACACTCGCTTCAGAGCAGATGACACGCTGCAACCTGCCCTTGCCTGTGGCTGAAGTGTATCACATGGTGATGAAGGAGCAGTGGATGGACTCCATGATGGCTGTGTAGAAGTGCACCATCATCGTCTTTAGCAGGTTGAATTTCTTCAGTTGCCTCAGGAAGAACAACCTCTGCTGAGCCTTTTTGGTGATGGAGCTGATGTTCAGCAGTAAGTCAATGATCCACTTGCAGGTGGAGTCGGGCATGTGCAGCTGGGAGAATTTGTCCTACAGCAGAGACGGGATGATGGTGTTGAAGGCAGAGCTAAAGTCCACAAACAGGATCCTGGCGTAAAAAAAAAACGTACAAACCCATGGTTGTAAGATACTTATTTACATGTAATTTGCATGAGGGAGAGGAGGCGGGTCCATGTCGCTATTGAAAAAGGATCCATCCGCCGACCATCGGAGGAACCTTCCACCGACCATCGCCACCTACCATTTAGCTGACGCTTTTATCCAAAGCAAAGCAATAAGGGACAACTTCAAATTGAACTAGAATATTTGTTGTTGTGTTATTTAACAGAGAACATATGCACTCAACACATGGACTCACAGATTTTTGTTATCGGATTGTCTGTGTTTTGTCTCATCATCATCATTATCATCATCATCATACATGACTGCAACAGCAGAGTGGGCCACTCATTCCACTGGGATGTTTGCAACATGCAACGCCAGGAAAAGAGGATGAACAATTGAAGAAGTCTTGCAGAGCTCCAACAATCGCTTATCAATTTGGTTCACCAAAACGTTTCTACTTGTGGCTTGGCAGCATGACTGCAAATGCAGGATGTTAGGAAATGTCCGATATTATCCCCTGACAGTATTATGTAACCCCCGAGTGTGTGTCAGAGATAATCCTCTTTAGAGAGGAGTTGCCTTAATAGGAAACAAAATACAGTTTGCCTCCCCTGGCCCCTGTTTTTAATAACCAAAATGGGAGATTTTAGCAAAGGCCACCCCATCAGAGTAATCCACGCCAGAGGAACCCCCCATGAATTTACTTGGTTCAAACAAAGTCTTTAGTTTGTATTGCTCTATGCACATCTTGGTAAATATGCCATTTATTAGTCTGAGAAGTATGTAAGTTCGTTTAAAAATGTTTTAAACTGACCTAAGCGCTCTAGCCCCCTCTGGTGGTGTGTAAAATAATCTTTGGTTGAGTTTACAGTTTCTCGATTGCTAGGACATAATTCTTGAAACTGTTTTCTCAGAACTAAAAACACATAACCACATTGTCCAAACTACGTTCCCCAAACCCCTTTTCTTTTTCTTTTACTTCACGCACTGACCTACTCTCCCTCTCTCTCTCTTCCGGTCATTAGTTTTTTTTTTACAGTCTGCTGGCTCTCTTCAAGCATTCAGTGTCTGACGTTGACTAGTTGTGTTAAATAACTAAATATTAATATGACAAATCAAGCCACACACACACTTCCCCTCTCTCTCTCATGATCATCAGTGATACAGAATAATGAGTGCTAAACATAAATGAACATAAGAATTAAGAAGGAATGCTGTTTTAACCGCAGAAATGAGTCAGTACAGTACATTGTTTTTCAAGTTCATGTATGATTGGTCATATCACCTGTTAATCAAACTCCCTGCGAAGTGTCAATTGCATGCTTAAAAAAGAGCATAACGGTTAAAGCCCAGCCCATTTCAAGACAACCCAACACTTACGGGGTAAATCCTTCATACTTCCGGGTTAGCCCCCGCCCACTTTCGGGTTAGGCCCCGCCCAATCTGAGTACAGATACGGATACAGATAATTCATATGGTTCAACAGATACAGATAATGCTGTACTCGCTCATCTCTACTGAAAAGTGAATATTGTGACCGTAAAGAAAAAAGTGCCTTTTTTTTACCGGGTTCTGAGACGGCGCTCACTCTAAATCCCTGGACATTCCGGAAAACTCCACTCTAACTTCCAAACGGACCGAAAAACTAATGAAACATAATTAGTGATTATGAAAAAAACTATAATAGATAACAATTTCATTATTATGCATCAATGCATTCCAACAATTAGCTTACCAGTCTTTTCCGTATTGATTGAGCAGCACAAGTAAAACATCTGTTTATTTATCTTATTAAGAGTTGAGGTTGAAAGGGTTGACAGGATGGTTCCACATGTTGACAACAACAAAGAAAGACACACATTGTCAAGTAGAATTTATTTACAATAAATATGGTTTAATACTGCATTTATGAATCTAAAGCATTTCCCCTTTAAGCCAACGGTAGACAGCTTTTATAGATTTGTGAATCTCGTGAATATTAAAGTGGGCAGTCCATATGTTCCTCAGTTTGTCTTTATTAGTGAGATTGCTGGGTATCAGACACATTCCAATGTATGTTCTTCTTAGGTTATCTTTTATTCTTTTTAAACAAAACTTGATTAAAAATCGTTGAGCTCATTGAGGACATTATTGGAATAACATTCTCTTCTGACTGTTTAAACCTTGATTCTTTTTTAATATAGTCAACTCTGTAATCTTTCTAAGTATTTTTCAACTCCAACCGACATTTTTTGCGTCATGAGCCCCAACACAGCAGGTGTGCCACCCAGCCGAATGCCAAAAATCGTCAATAAGAATAAACTTACTTTTTAAACCTGGTCTTAACTCTCCCACGAATATATTTCATAGTATCGGATTTTATGTTTTCTCAAGAAGCCTCTTGAGTATGCAGGACTTTCAAAATAAAAGTCTGGAGATGATGACAGGCTGAGAGATTTTCAAAACAAAACTCTTAAACCTTCAAATTAAAGGTTACATGAGCTTACAATAGGCTTCCTGAGTACATTGCATTACATGTAATTTAGCTGACGCTTTTGTCCAAAGTGACTTACAATAAGTGCATGAGTACTTAAGAAGGATTTCTAAAATGGTATTCCAATAATTTTTTCCTGCTAGTGCTTATAGAGTTTAGACCTCAGATGAGCTTTTTACATTATTTCAAAAAGACACTTCATTGCGCACATTTTATTTTCCCTTTTTTCATGTATTTCAACTGTTCATACTCTTCAGATGCTTTCAGATCCATCAAAGTCAAGCAAGTATTTCCGATTAGCAGCCTGACGTTTATCAAGCAATGCTGGTCAGCTCGCTGCTACACAAAGCAATGCAGTTTAAGCTGCCAGCAATCCCACTACCATTTCCTCAGAAATGGCCTTCCGTAGTTTTTTTATTGCATCACACTAGCAAAGCAAAGCAGATAGCCGGACATAGCGTTATGTCTTTGTTCATAATAAATGTAGACGTGAACACCTCAAACAAGGAGACATGTAAACAGGGTTTGTCATTCAGTCAACTCCGTAGAATTATCTCTCTCGTCTAAAACAAGACGGCTGTAAAAATGAAGTCTTGCTGGGAACCTACATTCAGAGTCTGAAGATATTCCAAACCAGTAAAAACTATCTGGAGGAAGAAAAGAAAAAGGTAGCAATACCCACTGCCAAAATATCGAAGAGGGCATCCTTTATGGATGCACACACTGGGAGGACCTGCTGGATGCAGTTCAAAAACATTCAGCTAGGAGGTGCTGGTCTGACACGGCAGAAGGATGGCATGAAGGTCCGGTATCATGCAGGAGACACAGCACAACTTTTCTTTTCCTCTACTGTAAAGTGCACAAACCAACCTCCGCCGATAATCTGGGAATAGGACAAAGAATTTGGTAGGGCTGGTTTTAATGTGAAAAATACACCGTTGTACTTTAAATACTTTGGTTTATATCTCAGCTTTTGTCTCTTAATCTTGTTTTCTTTCAACTATGAATTAATCTTATATCAACAAATTGATTGAAAACCTTTAATTTGACTGACCTTTAAAACTTTCAAGCCAACCAGTATTCAATTAAAAAAATCATGTAAATGGAAGAAATTTGCTCCCTAGCTTGTCTCAAAAAAAATAACATACTGATGCCAAGGCTGCAAACTGCATTGTTATACAACTGTTCATATTCTGAACAGTTTAATGCTACAATAAAAAACGTTTTTTGAGCGAGCATTACTTAAATAACAATATTCTGTTTCTCTTCAGTCTAAATCGCATTCAGCAGGAGAGAGCTGCTAATGTTTGACTAAACCCATACAACCTGCTAGAAAGTGAACCTCACAAGAGTTGTGTACAGAACTACATTATCTCTTGAACAAACTGTTTCTGGATCTCCGGTACATTTTAGGGCCATTCCTTGTGAAGGACTGTGTCTTTCTTTTTCTTCTCGTTTTTCTCCCTCTGCAGTCTCTCCAACTCGGCCTCATACATCATCTCCTGGATCAGATATTTCTCTCTGCGCATTCTGTCGCGCAGGTCCTTGGGCAGGTCGGGGATCAGGTATGCGATCAGGGTCTTGATGGCAAAGACCATGTGCTGCAAGAGCAGAGAACGCTATCACAAATCCCAGAGCCTTCACGCCTCAATAAAAACACTCCAAATACTAAAGTGAGGAGGTGGGAACAAACAAAAAGGGAATTTATTGACCCACTGTAAGGTGGAGACAGACGATCGTTTACTTGTCAAACATAGCTTTCAATCAAAAAAAGAAATGAAGGTTTTTTTGTGCTATTTCTTATCATATAATCCCACCTGGATTCTGAAAGGGAGGAGCAGACATACTGATCGATTTGATTGATATAGCCAATGTATAATGTCAAAGTATTTACATGATCGGGAGCAATCAAGAGTAAAAACATACAAAACAGAAGGGCATAAATTATTCTAAAAGGAGTGTCCAAAACCATTCAGCGATCAGCACACATGATACGAGGACCAATCTTTTTTTAATTGTTAAAAATGTAGTTTGTCTAGTGGTAGCAAGGGGTTCTACTGATATATACTAAATAATATGTTAGATAGCATAACTTTCAAGTTAACTTTACACAAATCTATCAGTCCATATAAATTAAGAGTCAGACTAATATACAGTATTTGGAGGAATTGCTGTAATAATGAAAAATAAAATTAGCTATGATAGTTCTGTCAGATTTAGACAGAGAAAAAAAAGTCCCTGGAAAACCACAAGAGTAAAATTAGAAATTACAGCAAGACACTTAGGGGAACTTCAGACTAGAAAAAAAAGAAGTCAAACGGATTGACAACAAGATATAAAAGAATTTCTTTCCTGCTATTTGTCACTGATTCAAAAGCCTTACCTCAAAAACAATGATGAATGCGAGTCGGGCTGCCAGGACGTGCCAGAACTGCAGAGTGTAGGAGTAGGGCTCTGCAGAGTCTGGGGGCTCCCTGTAGTCCCGATACCTGGTGGGTCAAACAGACAAGTTCGAAGGTCATCACATCCCCAATGGTAATGTCAGTCAACCAAATCTCAGTAAAATTGTAAATAAATTGTGTACCACATCTGTTTTTAGAAAGATCTTTGTTTTGTGACATGGAGAAAAAAATTATATCCTGTTTGCCTCAGCTTGCTTCTGGAATGAAAAATACTCACTATGCAGTGCTAACGTATTGGTTAATAGATACTATTAATGAAGTGATGCATGAACACATCCACACACACTTCCCTGGGTTTGCCCAAATACTTGCAGCCAAATCCTGTTATAATGAATACTCTTCCGACGAGATTCTTTTTTAGTGTAACAGGCACTGAAATGACAGTTTACAGTATATTTTTTAACAACTTAAACTTAAGGAGCAGTGAAAGCTGAAACACACAAACACGTATGAATACACATGGCTTACCTACAATACTTTACAGCTTCTCCAAACAGCTCGGAGCCATTAGTCATCGGCTGTGATCTGCTCTCAAAGTCAGACACCCTAAACACTGAGAGGCTGGCGTTGACGTAACCAATCATACACCTGAAAAAACATATAAGAAATGATTTTATCCAACATTTGAAATGTCTAAAAGAGGAACAAAATAGACCAATGTAGGGCTGTACCAAATTATGTTTGTTGGTATATTGTATGACATCATCACCCAAACCTTTTAAAAGCTGTTTTTAAAAAATCCAGAATTTTCTAAATCAACTTAAAGAGCATCATTATTTTTGAGCAGAAGCAGAACCTGTTGTTAGATGAAAAAATGTTCTCAAAAGCATTGTGCTGCCGCTTAACTAATACAGGGTAGTTTTATTAGCACAGCCGAATCATAATCTGCAACTGTGCAGCATTCAAATATTGTTTTAGAAATTCAATGTCAATGGTATGAATGAGGCTTTGCAACTACAGCCCTAAAACCTTAAGTTAAAAGTTAAAAAGTAAAGAAAAAAAGAGACCTCACTATCATCTAATATTAATATTCAAAATAGCAACACTCACCCCTCCCCTGCTCGACCCTGACCAGCACAGGGTCCATATTTGTAGGCGTAAACAAGGCGAGGGATAAAGTCTGAAGTAACAGCAATGACAAAAGCGTTGGTGATGACAGACAGGATGCCAATACCCTCCAGAATGCCGTACCAGATCCCTTCAACAAACACGTACAATTAGACATGTATTATATACCCCAAAAACAGAAAACGGGCCACTTTAACAATTTCTGAGGAAATGAATTTGTGTAATTCACCTATATCTTTGGCTTGGGAGGGCAGAGGTCGCCGCCACTGGGTGACAAACTTGTAAGCGTCTAAACGAATCTCGATGACATTGTTCAGCAGGGCTAGGAGAGGGGCCAGAGGGAAAGCTGCCACAAAGATGGTGGTGAAGCCAAACTGTAGAACTGTGGAAAAAAACAAAACAAGGAATCAGGTCCCATAGTTTGTGTACAGGTTTATCATGGATAACGGGCTGGCGAGCAATGGTGCAAACAGCAAAGGTATAACTTTAAAATAGGGAAATAGAGTCTCAAAGGGACGATGCATTCTTGTAGGTTGCCTACAAAATATAACCTTTTTTTCCAGTGGATTTGGAATTATAGCAGAAAAGATCAAGTATTCAAATAGTTCATTTTTTTTTATCACAAAGATAATCTTTACAATTGAAATCCCCTTTTTATATTCACATGTAAATACAATTGACAAAGTAAGAAGCTAACATTGGGGGTTAAACAAGCTACAACCGGGCCGCTTGACTTTATTTGGTGTTGGGTTCATAGATTTTTGCACTGCAAAAACCAAAACAATAAGCTTTTTCGGGGTAACATAGCTAAGGTTTTTACTATCTGTGCTAAATCCAAATAGAAGATGTATACATGGAACTTCAGACACAACATACTCATTTCCAAGTATTCATCAAAAAGTCCATAATCATTCATAGGCTGCAGGTTGTAGTCCCTCTCCCACTGTGGAAAGCTGGCCTTGGCTTTCTGTCCGTGCTCTCTCCGCAGCCTCCGCCGTGTCCACCAGTTCTGGACCAGCCTGGCCAAACAACAGCAGATAAAACAACAAGAACAGATTGCTTCAGTACTGAGACACGATTGAATGTCATCTGCTTAACTCTGCAGTCAGGACAACAGTTGACTGAGGATAGTTAAAGCTTTTACAAGGAACATTAATCTTGTGTGTTTGGCGCCCTCTGTGTACAAAAGCAGCGACTCATCCGAGCACCAAATTCTGTTTCGAAAAGCTCTCATTTTATTGCCCAGGTCCGACGGTCTCCCCCACCCAGACCAGGCTCCAGTGGGCCCAGCAGTACGCCCCGTTCCTCCCAGTAACTTTAACACTCAATAAGTGGTTTTAGTTTCCCATTGGTGGTTTGTGGTTTGATCAGAAACTGTTTTGGTATTTGGTATTATGTCTGACATTTCAAGGTGAGAAAAAACACTCACGGGTAGCCAAGCTCCATGAAGTTATTCCAGGTCTGTTTTAGCACCATGATGATGCCCATCTGCATACATAGGTCAATGAGACAGCCACTTGGGTGGCACTATGGCGAAAAGACAGAGAGGGAGAGAGAGCAATCAAACTGTAGCTTTGGTTTACAATGGCACTCTGGATCTCTGCAGAAAGTCTCGTCATTCCTCTGTTTGGTAAGCACAGCTCACTCTGGCTGAAATTTGCAATTCAGTGTCAAAAACTAGAAAAGTGACACAATTAAGTACACTCAAAAATACAGTATTCATTCTAAAAATACTTTGTTGAAACAGTTCACTTTCCTGCAGTGTGATGCATAGATGAAGTGCAAACCCACCTTACAGCAACAAAGGAATAAAATGAAATACATGAAAATACAATGAAAATTAAAAAAGGGGGTCAAAAAAGTTTTCTTGTGAATTTGAATCATGGATATGAAAAAAGAACCAAAATATATAGTTCCTATTCAGTCCAATGAGAATTCCCCATTGGCCCCCCATTGGAGTTTCCGCTTGGCACATCTCCTGCTGCACAACCGCCTCAGCGTGTGTTATTTACCCTGAATATTTGAATAACTGAGGCGGGGGTGGGGGGTGGTAAACGGCCGCTGGTTGGGCTTGATGTCCAATTTGGAAATACTTCAATCCATAATGCTTTACTGTTATTTCCCTTTCGTAAGCAAAGTACCTCCTCCAGTTTCCAGCGATTGATGAGACGTAGATAAGCGCCAGGCCGGCCCGTAAATCTGTCAATGCGGGGAAAAAGCCAATAACATTTTTATGACAGGTGGCAGCATTAATATCAGGCAACATGAAAATCTGTTACTTAGAAAACATTGTCAATGCTGTTTCCACAAACATTATGTTGGATAAGAAAAGTCACATTTATTTTGTATCCATTTTCTATAGAGCGCCAGATAAAAAGTCCTTTACCTTTACTATAGATGGGTCTAGACATTGTTCTTTTATTAAACAACAGCCATATGCCCTTTCTGTCTGCTCGAGCGTTTACAATTTTCTGCTCTCTGTATTGCACACGACAGAGTTCCGCCCTGATGTGTGTACGCACACACACACACACACACACACACTTCACGTGCATGCCGTAAAATACAATTACTGCAAATGTTTGCACTGGTCAAACTATAATTTTTACTTGTTCTGCAGGACTTTTCTAACCTTCCCAAGAAGAAGGCAATGTAGAAAGTTGAACTGTTGAGGTTGACAAACTGAAAAAGGAACATCTTGAGCGTGAAGCTGTCCTCCCATTCTGACTCTGTCCTCGGCTGTTCTGTGGTGGCAAGGAGAGAAACTGATAACAACACTTGTTGTACGGTATGGAGCCAACACTAATGTACAGTAGTAATTAAGTCTGCATCACCCGTTTACCTTCAACAACATTCGATCTGCTGCTGTAATCAACTTACCTAAATTAGTGAGGAGAAGAGCAACTTTTTCATAGAGCTGGAAGAAAATACAATGTCGTCACCCGCTAATGAGGGAAGTTGAATTTAGTGTGAACTTATTATTGTTTAACAAACTATTTTTTGTGTCAGGGTTATGCTGATGTCATGACCATCACCCCTCTTTGTTGGTACTACTTTACACTCACCACGTTGAGGAGCATAATCATGCAGAAGTTGATGCACACCGCCGTTCCCGTGGTCGCCACCTGAGAGTTATTCCTGATGAGCGCCCAGCCGAAGGCGGCAAAGGTGCTGACGGTGATGACGCGGTATATGACAATGCCAAACACGGCAGCAATCACCACCAGAATCTGCGATCATAGCGATCATGAACAGCGCTCAAAACCTTCCATTGATATTAAACATCCTTTAAGACAAAAGATGGGAGCTGCACACCTCTTACTTGACGTGCTTTTATCCCAGGCACTTACCATGAAGAAGATCCCAGATGCTGAGACAATGAGGCGACTGTATTTGTCGCTGAAAGCTTGGTGAGGTTCAGGCTTTCCAGATATGGGGTTCATCCTCTCCTTCTTGGAGTATTTGGCCTCAAACTGGGGGCGTACCTCATCCTGAAAGACAAAAGGAGACATGCATGAGCAAACTTTAGCAGTGACTGTGATTAGCTCATAAAAGCTTTATTTATGGTTCAAAAACAGAAAATCACAAAGTTTATAATCAGTCGTAACCTTTGTTCTGAAGCAGACTAACTTACTTTCACGCTCACAGCAGGGAACACGTTTACCAGTTTGAGTTTGATTGACGGAAGAACGTTGGTTTTCATTATTTGTTGTCATGTCTTGTCATGTCTAACATCTATTGGGTGTGTTTTGGGGTGTGCTTTTGGTGGCAAAACAAAAGTTCTGACATAACCTAAATTGCCATGTGACAGCTATTTAATGGAGCCTTTTCAGTGAGTCATGGATTGGTTTGACACTCCCACGGTGCAGGCTGTCAGTGCAACGGTCCCACCTTTTAAACACATTCTTGCAAACGGATATATTTGAGAATGGCATGAATGGTCAATCTTTTTTTCAGTGGTAAGAAATATTGTGTGAGAAGAAAAGTCTTGTCAAAGCAATAGACGTTTGCAAAATGTAACTACCACTGAATAAAACATTAATTAAACTATAATCTGATTCACCATGAATGCAGAAACATAAGAGTGCTTTACCTCCTCTTCCTCCCAGTCAATGAGGTCCCAGTCGTACGCGAGGACTGCCCTGCGCCTTTTCCAGAACTCCAGGAAGACTGTCGCTAACCGATAAGCCAAAGGAAAGTGTTAGGTATTAGTATGTGATCATTTTTGTCACTAGGAAATATGTCATCTACATATCAAAACCTTTTACATTAACTCAGTTGGTTCACTTATTTCAGGTTATTAAATAAGCATGAGTGAGTTCCATCAACAACAACAAAACATGGAGGGGGGGGGTTGATTTCTCTCTATATAAATAAAATAAATGCGAGTGATTGCAAACATTCTGTCGAGACTTATAATACACATAAACCAGTTTCACTTCTGGAGATCTCGAATAAAAAACATTTAGTTGAGAATGTCGGTGCAGTCTTTTAGGCAACAAGACAGAGTCACAGTGTTCTGGCATAGAGGCGAGGTATGGCTGAACAAAGTCCTTTGGATAGCTTACTTATTGGACACAAACACCACTAAACACTGAAGCCAGCTGAAAGCTCGTATTTTATTTTCTCCATCGTGTCCCTCCTGCAACGCGGAGCGGTGTGTTTTGAATGTGTGAGCGCAGCTGTCTGAGAAGGGCAGCGCTTCCCCACGTGGAGACCCCAGGGGAGTCGACTTCTGAGGAACTTTAATGAAGGGATTTGAGCAAAATTCCCTAAAATCATATTCACTTGGACAGCAGCAGCAGCAGCAGCAGCAACTTTCAAGAAGCGGTTCTTCTGAGGTCAGTATATAAACACATTTTTGCATTAGGCTCTGGCAGGTCTATGTGGCAATTTTCAAAATTGCTCTTCATAGAATTATGTGTACAAATTTTGAACATCCAGTCATGCTTTTAGTTAGATTTTTGTGAATTGTGTGTTGTCTTGCAGTTATTTTGCTTTAAATATTTAAAGAAGGTAAAATGGTCTCTGTTTTCAGTGCTTATGTGAACGATTCGACTGATGGGACTTCTTCAGAACCAAAACCTGACTCAACCAGAGGTCACCTGCTGGGAGTCAACACCACACAGCTCTTCAGCTGGTACTGTAACATTTTAGCTTAACATGAAGTTTACATATCTTAGTAAATTCATTCTTAATGGAAAGTTGTTTGTTTATTGTTGGTAATGCTTGTACTTTTTACTTTTTTTGCTTTACTTTTTTTCTGCTTTGCTTGGACTGAACCATAAAACATTTATACTTTTTAATGCAATAGGGTTTCCACTGCAATGAGAACATTGTCCAAAAATACTTAAGGACCTGAATTATTAGCACGCACTAATACAACAGGGCTTGCTTGCACTTCCTTTACAAGTATACTGTAGTGTGCGGGTCACAGAACTTACTGTCAAAGAATTAAACCAATCACTCTTCATTTAGAGCTTTTGACTCCAAAACCTTTATACTCCTGTACTGTGTTGAAAAGTGTGTGTAACAACACAACAGTGTTTCTGTAAAACAAGGAGTGCATAAACCTTTAGGGCAAAATATCCTTGCATTATTGGTGTCCCGCCTATGCATTTATCTACAAAGCCACATTGAATATTGAACCCTTTCTTTCCTCTTTACCCTCAACAGTTAACAACATCGTAATCGTGCTGGGCGTTTTGACCTTTACCCTACAGCTGTGTTTGGCTCTGTTCTTCATGCTGAAATGTTGGAGATTCGACAACAGAGTACAAGAAGCTCTCAAACGCTCAGAGACTGTTAACAAACTCACTGGTAGGGCATTTACCATAACTTGCTGCTAGTTATTGTTCTTGTGCTGGAACAAAGGGTATGTTATGGATATTCTAATTATACAAATCAACAAAGTTTAATGTTCTATTCTGTTTAATGGTCTATTATACTTAAAATTCTCCTTCAAAGGTATATTTCAATGGCAATTACCATTACATGCCTCTGGAACTGACTGTAGCATATTTAAAGGCCATATTTTGATTTAAATTTAATTTCGCTTGCAGTGAAAATATTGTTATTGAAAGGCTAAATGGCAACCAAAAAGTTCTTTAAGTAGAATATTTTTAGTACATTTTGAAAATTATTTTTCAATAAACTAAACTGAACTATTTAAATTTTTAGATTGCACAGACCAGAAACAATCGTACACAAACAGAATAAAGTGTTCTGTGCAGTGAGGGAAGCAGCTTGAACGATGTGTGTTGTCTCTTCCTGGGGGGGAGGAGGCCATATCACTTGCCACGGTTTAAATATTGCCTTGACGTCACCCTGAAGTTGAAATCTGTTTTGGAAGAATTTCCTTTTGAATATGTTTATTCTTCCACGAGTGAATTTTTTTCTTTCTCTTTTCAATCCCTCAGACGCCTCGTGCTTCCACATAGACATGTATAAACAGCCATGTAATGATGATGCTGTTGCTTCATCACCGGCACGGTTTGCAGCAGCAGAGGAGTGTGAGCCCATTACCAACTCCGTGCTTACGCCTCCCATACCCTGGGACCTTGTTCAGCACTGACAGCTTCCTATTCCTCTTGTGGATTCCCAGATGCCTTCACGATGAATGCAGGAATTACATCCTTTTGAAATAATGTATGTAATCTACATTTCAATGCAATGATATGTCACTTTTAAAATGTACTTTTTAAATACTTTTTTTAAACACATCTGTGATGTAGCTTTATTATTTCAATGAATAAAAAAATATATATTATTAACGCTGCACTAATCAATATCTTTACGTGAGTAATGAGTCACACTATTTTGTCTGATTTGAAGAAATTAATCATATCGACAAGTTTAAAGGAATCCTCTGTATTAAGCTACCCGCCCAGCACCAAACACCAGACAAAATAAATAAATTCATGTTTGGGTATTAGTATTCTGGTAAAAGAGAAAGTGAGGAGAAAAAAGTTTTGAGAGAATTATGAACTGTTCAACTTACCCCAAACAGCCATAAAAACAGCAAAGAAAACAGTTGCTCCGTTGTCAAAAAGATGGGTGACCTGTGAAGAAGACAACAATAAGAAAAAGTCCCGTTGGAAGAATTTAGGGTGGCCCGATGGATATTCCTGATAATAGTTTAATTGATTTGTGTATAACCTGAAAACAAGCAGAGTTGTGTCCTTGTTAGCTTAGGATAATCCCTTGATAACTGCAATATATCAAGCCCCCACGAAAAGTGCTGGCTTTGAAGCAAAGTGAGCAAAGTTGCCAACTTCTTGGTCCGTTAAATCACTGGGCCCAGTTCATCCCAGCCAACTTCAGGCAAGAGAGAACCCACGCAGACACGGGGAGAACATGCAGACTCCACACAGAAAGGCCACTGGGCGGAGTTGAACCCAGGGCCTTCTTGCAGTGAAGTGACAGTGACACCGTGCCGCCTTGTACAGACACAATACAAAAATAAATGATTTTGTCATAAAAATGAGTTATTTACCCTTCTCTAATCATGTGAATGAACAAGTGCTCTCTACAAAGTCTGCCATGTCGCACCATGTTTCTACAGTAGCCAGGGGTGAAAGTAGTTTTTATTTCTTGGTGGTACTATGACACAGGTTTAATGCGCGCGCGAAAATTTCACTTAGCATAAATATTTATTATTTATTTATTTGTTTATTTACTGTATTATAGTCTACTTGTCAAGCATTCACTAGGACTTATTATCACTCTAGTATCACTCTTTAACCCACCTGTATCTGTATAAAAAAACAAGAGTGGTAAGTGATAACTTATCACTTTTAACTATCTTGTTTTTTATTATCCTCCTCTTCCTTTCTCTTCTTCCCTTTCTGGCTTCCTGAAGCATAATTCCGCTTCATGATGACTGCCGACCGACGAGGTTTTGTATTTTGCCAGCAGCACAGATCATGAGAGGGGAAACTTGAGGGGATCCAGATAACAGTGTCATTGGACTTTACTGCATTGACTATCAAAGGGGCGCTCACACAATTTGTCATTGCATTTTATTCTTAACCAGTCGTTGTCTTGGGGCCCCGAGCCAGCTCGGCGGCCCAAGCATTTGCTTGTTTTGCTCGCCTTGTTGCGATGGCCGGTGCGTGTGTCGTAAATTTCTTCCCGGTACTGGCCAGTACCGGCTTACTTTCACCACTGACAGTAGCCCAGAACAGACAATTCAAACCATGGCTCAACAGCAGGCTTTTCACTTTTATGTTTTCTTACTTTGTTACCTGCGTCACCCTAATGCCCCTCATACATACACACTGCTCCTTTTAACTTTCATGCAGTTGTGGTGAAATCCCAGACCTTGCTGACTTTGAGCTTATTAGTTTAAAGTAGAAGTTTCATATTGATGCATTTAATTGGCTCAAAACAGATTTGGCACAAGTTAAGGAACAAAGTAAAACATCAGCTACGAGTGTTTTTTCCTGTTGCTGTGGTGACAGTACCTTGGCGTAGATGCAGCTGTCTGATAGTCTCAGGTAGGGGCAGTACTGGTCACAGATTGGGCACATGATGATGTCAGTAGCCTGGCAGATTTCTTTACTGGAAAATGACATGTAGCCTTTTAAACTCTAGTTAAGTTGGTATCACAATTACCCGCAGCATTTGCGGACACAGTAAAACCCCCAAAGTGATGCAACAGTTGATGATTACGAATAAATACTTCACACTGCACATATTTTCAAAGAGACGTCTGAGAACATGTGCATTTACATCTTAATCATTTACTTTTAATAAAAAATCCTGAATACGTTTAATTTCCTTTTTGGTTTAGCAGGCGTTTAATACAATAAGTAAGAAGGGACAAGAAGGGACAATTTTGGTAACATCTAATGGTTTTTGTATGAAGTAAAGATACCTGACTTAATAAATATCACATCTGCAGCATTAACCAAAGCTTGTTTTTCCATAGAAACTCTTTAAATTATTATATTCTTATACTTGATCTTACCAGAAAAGAGTTGTTGTGTTTACCTGACCTGACAGTGCTCCAAAGTAAGGAAACCATACAAGAATACCAGGAGGCCGACCAGAGCTGCTGGAAACAGCATTCCTGTGTACCAGCCGAGCCAGGCGAAGTACAAACCAATCTTCTCCCCAAAATACTTCCTGAACAGTGGAGTATAAGAGGAATGAGTTCCAGGGTGTTTTTCATAATAATAAAAATAATTAATATAAAGATGCTGAACGTGGTAAAAAAACAAAAACATATTGAACCTTTAAGAAATGTTGGGAGATTACTTGTGATGTTTTGGTTATTGACAGGGACTTTTGAACCCCTTCCACGTTACCTAATGAGGTCCAGCGGTTGGTACTTGTACCAAACTCCCCACCAGGCCCAACATTCGTACAGCAGGTGCCTGTGGTTCTCTGCTCCGTGCGTCCTGATGGAGTTTTTGCTGTGGTAGCTCCCCTGTTAAAGTGGAGACACACACACACACACACACACACACACACACACACACACACACAGATGTGTGATGTGCTAGATGCATTCCCCTGATATTGGTACATGGAATCTAGGGCCACATACAAGATCAGACATAAGTAATGACATAGTGATAAAAGTGACAAAATGCATGATTTTATGGAGGTCTGCCAAATTACCTCGTGAAGAGGGAAAGCTGCCTCATATGAACTATTGCTCAAAAGACGATTAAGCCCTGGAAGCAAAAACAGAAGAGCGAAAGAAGAGAAACAAGAGTATGATTTGTACGTTACTTTTCATTTTAAATTGAGCAGTAAAGATTGTAAAACTTGTGCATAAAACTGCCATACATGTTTTCTTTGTAAACTACACAGAATATAACTCAGTCACAGTAACATTGACTTGTCTCTAAAGTGAGGTATTGGAGATAAATGAATGAAACCATGTAAATTCAACAAATCAACAAACCCCTCTTGGGTTTCTTAGGGGTTCCTTTGAACAAATTTAATATTTTTAGTCGCACCTTGAAGTTACAGCCTGTTCATGGATTGTTAGTGAGCCCTTTATTGAACCAAAAGATGAAAAGAAAAATTCTTAACCAAATTTGCAGAATCTAGAAATGATGGGGGAAATAGAAATAGAATGCAATGCAATACAAATTTAAACAAGAGTTGGTCAGTATTTCGTTTGATTTTTAAAACTTTTGTTGATCAAAATCACCATTTTCCTGGCAATTAAAAAAAGTTGCAGGATTTTTCATTGTGCCCAAAGGAAAACTCACCCATCTTATTTTTACCTTCTTCATATTTGACCCGCTGGAGGATGTGGTGGATGATGCGACTTCTGGTGGCATTGCTGAAAAAAGAGTCTTTGTTGTGGATGATGAAACTGCAGAGAAATGCAGCAGTTATTAAAAATCTGTCTGCTGTGTATGATACATCTAGTTTTAGTGTACAACGTCAACTAGTATGCCAACGGCAACAGAGAAAACCTTTAGTGGCAAAAGTGTAAAAGGAAAGTGTGAAAATAAAAGGAAGTACCGGCCACCACAGTTTGAAGTTCAAGTAATTTCTCTCGGAAGATTTTGTAAAGACGTGTTCCGTTAAAAAAAGGAAAACTCACTGGTGTATCCTTGATCGACTGAAAGGGGCCGTAAAGCTCTCGTTCTCCTCCAGGTCGGGCAGAGCGTCGTTGTCAAATTTCATGGGCTTGCGGGGCAGCCAGCCGCGAACCTTGTTGATGCGCTTCTCCATCCTGCGAGACAAGCTGTCTGTTAGAGTCATGCTGCCGTCAGCCGATCTCATGCTGCCTCCTTCACCGAACACTCACCTGCTCATGAACTTGTGCCGTCGGTGCATGAAAAAGATTTTCCTCCTGCAATATGCAGGACGTTGGAAACAGTTATCGCCGGAAAAAGTGCCACATTTTTAGTGATGAGTATAATAATAATATATACAAAAATAATACTATACAAATATTACAGTATAGACATTAAAGTTAGTCAGTGGAGTTAATGTTAGGGCTATGGAGCAATGTTTTCATGAACATGCCCATGTGTGACGAAACATACATATCTGCTGCTGGTCGACAGCTGGACCAATAACAACCAAAGAAGCCCAGTAATGCACCAACAAAGGCAAGTGTGAATATAACTTTTATGTGTTTACAAGAAAATTTTGCAGTGTACCTTTCACTTTTTTTGTTCTTCCATTAAAAGGGAGGTTAATTGTCTCACCTGAAGGGCATGCGAATGTTCATGAGCTCTGCATCGCGACAAAGGACATCCCATGGTGCATTGAGCTTCAGAAAAATCACATCACTGTTTGTCAAGGAGGCCTGAGGATAAACCAAACTCAAGTAAAGCGAGTTGAAATAGATATTTAAAGACTACAAAATATCATCTCTGTACATTAATCCTTACTGGAATATTACAATAAGACATGAGCTGGCTATTGAGGGAGATAAGAACCGCTGTTTCACCCAACGCGTTCTAGATAATTATGACCTTGATGCTACTGCGTCGGCAGATACTGCAGAAGTAGGTACACACACACACACACACACACACACACACACACAGCCACGTGTTCCACTCGTTCAGATTCAAGCCTCGAGGACAAAATTGTCATCAGCACATTTGTATCGGCTCTGCTAATGGCAGCTTGCCAACAAGTGCCGTGGCAGCACTTTCTTGTCAGATGTTGTATGACCAAGCACAAAGGCTCGACGCATCTTAAAAGTCGGGCCATTGAGGTGACATGCTTTATAGGTTGAGCATTAAATTGCATCTTCACACAAATTGATATTGATGCTGCTCATGTTGCCCTGAGTTAATCACAGCAAATCCAATCATCCGTCCAACGTAAATCTACAACGCTCTGTGTTTCATTAGGGTATTTTTGCTTGGCAACTTGGCCTGAATGGAGAAAATAAAAGGTTTAGTGAGCAGCAAAAGCAGATTTTCATTAACACTAAGACGGAGGGCCAATGTGATTTAGAAAGATCACTCCTTAGGCAGGCCCCCCCTTATTATATATTCTCCCCTGCTGATGTGCCCCAACAGATACATACACTTAAATTGATCATTTTTATCTGATTTTTATCTGGTTCAGATATGTATGCTCTCATAAAGTACACGCCACTGTAACTTTGTCGAGCGGCCCGATAATATTTTAAATTTCAAAGTGCCAACAATCAATCATGAACAAAAGATGAGGCAATCATGTGTGTGTGCGTGTGAGAGACATAAGGAGGCAGCTCAACTCGTGTCAACATGATAAAAGAAGCAGCAAGTGATAATGTTCCTTTACCTCCTTTTCCATCTGTAGGCCCTCAGCACGGATGTTCCTCTCAAATATTTCCCTCTTTTCTGACTGCGAGTTGGACTTCCTGTAAACCAGGATGTAGTCAATGCGACACCGTCCATCGCTGAAGCAGAGGCCGCTGAACTTACTCCTCACCTAACAGACGAACAAATCAAACAAGTATCAATTAACTACCAAGCCATTGAGACGAAATGTCTACTTCCTTGTTTTATATTCCTTTTAATTCATCATCCATTATGGATGGAAAGGAGCGATGTCTTCATGAAGACAAGAGATCTAGTTTCACCACTGACCTCCCGGACGCAACATTCCGGCTTTGTGTTGTCGTCGAGGATGCTGCTGTTGGTTCCTTGGTTTTGTAATGTGGAGTCGTCATCATCTCGAGACGGGCTGCTGACGCCCTCTGACCTTTCTCTGTCTAGCAGCACTTTGACATCCTTTACAACTGGACAATAGACGAGCAGAGTGTAAATAATAATGCTGCAGGGTTGCTCAACTGCTGGGTGGATATTTAAATAACTAACAGACAGGGAGCAACATTAAAAACTGGAGTGATGTTTCTGGTCACTGGTCAAATGTTCACCTTCCCTTCAACCCTATATTGGACTCAAACAATTTCAGAGGAAAACATATTTTGGCTGCTTGCTGCTTCACTTTGTTCACCTGCTTTACGAACTGGCTGAACAACAAAGTAGTCAAGATGCAGGAAGTAAAAACAAACAAAAGAGCTGCAACGCTTTCTCCCTCTGTCTCATTGAGCTGAGGCAGGTTGGGTGGATGAGTCTATAAGAGACAGTTAGTTAAGAAGCTTCGTCATTTTGTCAGTGTCAATTTTTCCAACACATCTCCTCTCTTACTTAAATTGGTTTGTCTTTTAAAATACATTTCCAATGTAGATGTACTTCGTTTTTAGTTTTACTTGGTTAGGTTTCTGTAACTTATGACCTAGAAAAGACCATGGATTGGATTTCAATACCTAATATTTGATGAGCCGGGAGTGAGAATAAAATCAGGTTTCTGAGCATGCTCTCTGTTAGGGATTTAAGTAGAAGTGCACACCTAGCGGTGGGATGTATATTACATGTAGTGTTGTTTAGTGTAGAATTGTAGTTTGTGTGATGCTAATATAATTACCTTTGTGTGTACCTTTGTATATGAAGTGAATGGATTATAGTCAATAACAATTCATAGTCATGTAAATCATATAAATACTCTACATATTAATATACTGTCACGATGTAGTGTTAAAACCTGGGGACGGAAGCTAATTGCCGTTCTTTATGGATTTCTCCCAGCTTTCTCCCCAAAGAGGTTTTATTGGGGAGTTTTTTCTCCTATCAGGTATTAGATGAGGAACTGGATGCAAGACAGACGAGTGAGGCAAATATCTTGAGTATTGCACCACATGAACTGTGTTATATTTACTCTTTGAGGCATTTAGCCAAATGTTTCTACATATAATGCATTGTAATGTGATTCATCATAGTGTGATCTCCCTCGATGGGCCTTCAAACCTTAACATCACTTCATTACAGGAATACATTGGTCCTCCAAAACCCAAAACACGTATACGACATAGTTGCATTTGAACACATCGGGGTATTGGTTCTGGTCTCACCGAGGGGAGGCACATCGTCTTGAGTGCTGGAGTCCTCGGCTTTGAAGGAGCACTCCTCCATGATGCCTGCCTCCCCACAGGAGGGGAAAGGGAGAGGTCTGTCCGCTGCCTGGTAGTGTGAAGTGGGGGGCTGCTGCAGGACTTTGCGGCGGTGGGGGCTCCTCTGATGAGACTCAGACCCTTGTAGAGAAAAACTCACACCTGCAAAATATATTTTTTTTCATTACATTTTATTTTGAAGTTTTACTAACTGGAAACTCTCTGGTACTCTCTCGTACGAAACATTTCTCGCTCTTAGAGTTAAGAACGATTAAGTAAAAGAGCTCACAGTGAGTTGTTAATGCAACAGATATGTCCTGGTCAATACATTGTCTAAGTACAATGTGGTTTAGCAGTAGAAATATTTTTTTTGAGTTCTTGCTGTTGTCGTCGAGGCAACAGAAAAGTTGCGGGAATGCCCACAAAGATAGAAAAATAAAATGTCTCTCTGTTTTCCTTGATGACACACTCAAGCTAATTAAACCCAATTGTCAAGTAGACTGTGTCCTTTGGGGGAATTATTCAAAGCTTAGCAAAACAGCTTAAATCATCAATCTTGATATGTCTATGTCTTACTCTCCTTTCTCTTGAGAGTAGGAAGAGAGTTGGGTGGCTGTCTTGGAGAACTGTGTGCTGAATTTTCACTTGTGAAACGGCATTGACTCCGCTACATTTTTCCGCTGAGCAGTAATGAACCGGGGACAGAGATGAAGGTTGGAGACTCGTCTATATGCATAACTACAACTACATCAAATCATATTCTCCAACACTGTTGTTGGTAAAAAAAATACATTCAATCAAGTCATTGAATTGAATTGTCAGAAGTGTAGAACCCAGTATTTTGACTTGAACCATTCTTTCACTTCTTGCTCACACTGAGGAGAGAATAAAAGATTACAGGACGAAGACAACAAATGTGAGGTGGGGAGCTTGGGGGCGTTCCAGAAGGGATCAAGTGTCAGCTCCTCTGAGGACGTATCCTTCGTTCCACCTGGATGCCTTCGGGTGGACAAAAGGATGTGTGCATGATCTCCCTGACGGCAATCACTGGATATTTTAAGTTGCGGCACAAACACACACACACATACACACATCTAACTGAGCCACGACCAATTGCTGTGTCTTCCAACTAATGCCAAATGAATGAAAAACACATTGGCAATTAAAAGAAAGGGGACAGCTGGAGAAAAATTGAGTGTGTGAGTAGGTGAAGGTCAAATGCTTGAATGTGCGCAAAGGAGATGAAGTAGCGTCAAGGTAACTGAACGGCACATGAAAAGGGCACTGGAGCAAAAAAAACATCCATTCTGGTGAACAAGTTGCCTTTGCTTCAAGACAGCTTGACGACACTCACCATGTGAAGGTGTAGAGAGGTAGACAGGCGGATCAGCCCTCCTGGGGGAAGAGAGGGAGAGGATAGGGAGAGGAGGGGGGAGGGGGTGGCCTTCTCACCACAGCCGCAGCAGACGCAAAAGCAGCCAGAGGATTTTATCCACACACACACACACAGGCATGCACATGCATACACAACGGTCACCCCACCTTCCCTCCCATCCCCAACCACGCAAATTACCTCACTGAGGAAAACAAACATCATGTTCCATAGGGAGGAAACCAGCATTCCCACTTCTTACTCCTCACTCCTCATCCGTCGATCCGACATCCCTACACATACACACACACACACATACACCCCCATACGGACGTTTTGTCACGATGCAGATGCTAACTCCAGAAGCTCTTCTCTGGAGAGAAAGAAAACCCACAACCATGAGCAGGATGTTTACAGAGAGACAGAGTGAGAGAGAGAGAGAGAGAGAGAGAGGTGCGTGCTGTTCGTCATTCTTCCCAGGCAGCCAATCAAAGGTTACCCTGCTCTGTCAGCGTCCAATTAGAAAAAAAGTGTCTGTCAGTGGTATTTGACAGATACTCAAGGGAACACACACAATTAAGTCTAAGATAGCTTGAAATTCGATTAAGTCTCTCTCTAAAACACAGTTTTTAGTTATTGATCCTCCTTTGGTAATGCAAGACATTCCCAAATAAATCACAATGTAAGTGACAAGCCAAAAAGATAATGCATTCCTTGGTAATATCGTAGCATCGGGGTGTAGTGGCTCACTCAGCACACAGACGAATAGGTGATGGGGCAGGGATCCTTTTATTTGTTAACACGGCAACAGCTGGGAACACCCCCACGCTTTGGGTACACGATTATGTCACACACAACAACAACCCAGAACTTCCCCTGCTACCTTCACTAGCCCCCAAAAATACGGAAACACCCACCTCCCAAGATCTCCCCCAATCACTGGCCAGAGTGAGAGGAATGATGTGAAAATGTACGGGACACACACTCCTTCCCTTCACTATCCCCCCCTTACAAAGGTCCTTGCCCCCAAGGAACAGTTGAACGATTGAAACATTTTACATGAAATTTCTTCACAATGACAGAAACAAAACAGATTTTGATTACAGTTGAATACCGCCTCGGGGTCTGCCTGTGGGTGTCATGAGGTCTACGCGGGCTGGAGAAACATGCGCTATAGCAATTGGTGTCGCACCCTCTGTACGGGGTGAGCAGGTTTCTATGTAGTACCACTCTCCTGCACTGTGGCGGTAGCTGAACAAGGTACACGTCCTCACCCACCCTCTCCAACACTGCAGGGATGCGCCACTGACTGTCAAGCTTCGGGCACCGGCCCTTCTTACGCTAGGGAGTTGTAGACCTAGACCAGCTCTGGAGGACAGTAATGCTTTCCTCTTTCCCTCATGTCGTAGATGCATTTTTGTCTCACATCAGCACTCTGTTGCTGCTTCAAGGCAAAAACATGGGCTGATTTGAGGCGGTCCTGCAGCCTCCCGGCATACTCAGGTCTGGGGGGGGGATTCTGGGGATTCAGGAGGGCGTCCAAAAAAGACATTTCTGCCGCAGTGTGGAGCTCTCTTCCCAGCATGAGCAGGGCAGGAGAAAATGAGGATGTCTCTTAATCTGCAAATTGACACGCCATGAGTACCAACGGAAAATGCCTGTTCCAGTCACGCTGGTACTGGGACTTGAAACACATGGTGGCAAACACCCCCGACTCAAAGTTCCTCCCCTGGTTGCTGTGTATGGTCTCCGGCATGCCGAAACGGCTGAATATGCCACCCACCACGGCCTCTGCGTCTTGGTCTGGTATAGCGTACGTTTTGACCATTTTGTGAGTAAGCACATACCGGTTTCCTCCGTCTGAGCGCGGCAGCGGTCCAACCACATCCACAGCCACCCTCTCTATTGGGGCCCCCATGGGGAGCTGGTGCAGCGAAGCGTGGGAGCGACCTGGGGGCTCTTACATGCCGCACAGGGGTCACAGTGGCGAAAAAAGTCCTCCCAGTCCCTTCTGCAGTAGAAGCCTTGGTGAAGACGCCGCAGTGTATTGGAAACCCCAAAATGTCTGGACTCTGCAACTCCATACATGGCTTCCAGCACCAAAACCCGCAAGTCCTTGGGGACCACCATCTGCCACCTTTCCTCCCCTGTTGTTAGCTCCTTCCACGTCCGCTAAAGCTCGCCCTGTCTCAGGCGCAGAGACTCAAGTGCAGAGACTGTGGCTTGTCCTGGCTCTCTGCACCACGTTGAAGTCGAAATCCTTGAGCTCATCCAACCACCTGCCGGCTCATTGAATGACATGAGCCACTGCAGGGCAGAGTGTTCCGTCCTCACTGTGAAGATCAGGCTACATAGGTAGAATTTGAAATACCTGATTGAAAGCACCACTGCCAAGAGCTCCCTGTGGGTTACGCAGTATCTCCGCTCAGCCTTGTTGAACGCCCGGCTGAAGTACGCCACCACCCGGTCCCCTTCGGGGCTCGCCTGAGACAAAGCTCCCCCAATGCCTGATCCGCTAGTATCCATGTCCAGCGTGAAGGGCAAGCTGGGGTCAGCTGGGGCAAGAACCGGAGCCTCTACCAGGGAGCACAACAAGTTGTTGAACGCTGTTTGGCATTGCTCTGTCCAGGAAAAATCTCTGTCCTTCTGCAGCAGCTGAAACAGGGGTGCAGCAGTGCCAGAAAACGCTTGTACAAACCTCCTGTAGTACGAGGTCAGGCCAAGAAAACTCTTCATCTGTTTCTGGCCGGTGGGGGTGGGCCAATCTGTGACCCCCTGCACCTTTTCTTGCATGGTGCCAATGCCTTCGCCACCTAACTGGTGCCCACCTCCCTCTGCATGAAGTGGCACTTCAGGCTGGCCGCTCTTATTCCTTCCACCACCAACCGCAGTGACGCCCGAGCTTGCTCGAATTATCTACCATGAACCAGGATGTCGTCCAGGTATACCAGGCACTGCTGACAGGGGACTCCCGCCTGTACTTTGTCCATCAATCTTACGAAGGTGGCAAGGGCATTACAAATTCCAAAACTGAGCACATTGAACTGCCACAGCCCCTGTCCGGTGCAGAAAGCAGTCTTGGGATGGGCCTTTGGAGCGAGCGGCCCTTGATAATATCCACTGTGGAGGTCCAAGGAAGAGAACCAAGAAGAACACAAGACCAAGTCTAGGGACTCATCAATGCGGGGCAGCGGATATGAAATCTTCCTGGTCACCCCATTCACCAGCCTGTAATCCACACAGCCGCGTATCTTCTTCGGGACCATGACAACTGCTGCTGCCAGGGGACTGTCGAGCGGATCAATAACACACGCCTCCAGCATGCTGGTGACCGCGTCATCACAAGGCTAGCGGAAGGCGACGTGGACGGAGCTTGATAGGACGCGTGTCCCCTGTGTCAATCTCATGCTGCACTAGGTGAGTTTGCCCCACTTCTTCCTCGCTCTTTGCGAAACTGCCTTGGAAGTCCAGAAGAATCTGCCACAGCTGCTCCTGCTGCCGGGACTGTAGACCGCCGCAGTTCTTACTCCACACCTCCCTTATGGCTGCCGGCGCCCCCCTCTCCTATGCATAGCTCCTGGTGGGGTCGACCGGGTAAAAGGCCCTGGATGGCTCGCGGGGTCAGGCGGGGGGGGGGAAAGAACCGTCTCTACCATACTCGCTGCTGGTGCTGGTGGTCTTGGGGAAGGCAGCGACGGGTTGAGGGTGGAGTTCAACGGGACAGCAGGCCTTCCTTGGAGACTAACCTTGCCTTGTTGAAAGTCTAGATGGCAGCCCATGGCCCTTAAAAAGTCCAAACCGAGAATACATGGGTCCTGTACCGCAGCTATCTACACCAGGTGGCACACCGTCACCCCCCCCCCCCCCCCCCACTGATACAGACAGCAGACCTCTGCCGTTCATGAGTGCCAGCTCTCCGGTTACAGTGCTTAGTTGCACTGTGGTGGGGTCAAGCCGAGTCCAGTCCATGATCATATCTGGTCTCACCAAAGCTACCGTTGACCATGTGTCCACTAGTGCCAAACAGGGCACTCCTTCCACAGTAACCGGGACATAGCATGAGCCGCCATTCCCAATGCACCCCACTGCAACGACAGGCTCCCTGCCAGACTCTCAAACGAGCCCTGGCATCCCTTGTAGCTCCGCCAAAACATCTGGCCATTTCTTTTGACCACCCACCAGTTCCCTTTTCCTCAGCTTCTCCCTTCTCTTCCTTTACCGTAACATTGACGCTAGTCCTTTAGTCTCAATCCATGCCCACAGCAGGTTAACCGCTAGCTCTCCACCGGGTTCAGCGATCTTGTCCGTTCAAGTCACTTCTGATACCAATGTAGCGTCAGGGTGTAGTGGCTCACTCAGCACACAGACGAATAGGGGATGGGGCAGGGATCCTTTTATTTGTTAACACGACAACAGCTGGGCACACCCCCAAACTTTCGGTACACGGTTCCGTTACACTCCACAACAACCTGAAACTCTCACTGCTACCTTCACTAGCCACCCAAAAACACAGAAACACCCGCCTCCCAAGAAGTCCCCCAATCACTCGCCAGAGTGAGGGGAATCACATGATACTTGTCAAAAATGTGTTCGTCAGGTTGTCACGTGTCTGTCTTGTGAGTTCCTGTTTTATTTTGAAAATGAACCTTCCTCTTGTGTCAGGCAACTTGCCCCTTCCTCCTGTGTCGGTCTGATTGTCTTTCCTGCCCCTGATTGTTTCCACCTGTGCCCCTACCATCGTATTTATCAATTACCCTTGCCCTGCCATGATTCTTCTGCACCTTGTTTAGGCTCGCCTTCCGTTCAACTCCTCGTTCTAAGCCAGTGTTTAGGTTATAGATTTGTTCTTGTTTTTAGATTTAGTATAGGTTTTTGTTAATAAACTTTTTTTGGAACCTCGTCATGTGAGTCGTGCGTTTGGGTTCTGGACCATTGTCCGGTCGTGACAATACCGTTACGGGACACACACTCCTGAACAGGGTCACTACACTATGTAGCTTCAGCATGCCCGCAAATAAAATTCCCTGTGACTTGATGGCACTTTTCTTTTCTTCTTAGCACTCAAAGTGCTTTAACACTGCATGTCATAATTTATCCATTCATACACTGAGGACCGGGGCTACAGGGTTTAGGACAAGCAGAGCTTAGGATCAAACCACCGATCCTCTGAAAGACAACCTTGCTCCGCCACTCAGTCCAGAGTCAATCCATATGCCTTTTGTTGGGGTGGTGTCTCAAATACAAATCTGCCCCCTTCAATGTGGCTCACAACTTTAACAAAACAGAGAACTCTGCACTAATATCTCTTCAACTTGGAAATATTGATCTTATCTTAGCCTTGGCTAAATGTAAAAATAAACCTTTTGCAATACAGCTCATTTTCTCCAATAATCCAAATCTTTGGAAAATTGAGCCCAAAAATACATCTTCCCGGCAGCCAAAGCCGAACAGCAGAAACAGCTAGCTATCATTTGTAAATTTGTCAACAGGGGGGATGAACCTGGTTTGCTACATTTGTTCCTGGAGATGCCTGATGCAAGCTATTGCTAAAATACAGACATGATCTGGGCCATAGATTAGATTCAATCACATTACATTTTGTACAGCCCAAAATCACAAATTTGCCTCTGAGGGCTTCGCGTTCTGTACACATCCAATATAACTTATCCTGAAACCCTCAAATCAGCAGGAGGAAAAAAAAATCAGGAAAAACTCCCCAAAAAATGAAAAACCCTTTGAAGGGGAAAAAAAGAGAAGCAACCTAATGACAGAGGGATCCTAGGGATGAACAGACTGGTCTTCATCATCTTCCTACATTCTTTTACATCATACTCCTAAACCACATGTTGCGAATTATTTGTCTCATTCTTTATCTGTGGTCCTAAAGTCGAGGGACAGTGCCGAGACAGCAATCAGATGAAAGCAAGATCAGTAGAAACATATATTAAACTCTTATTTGAATGATTATCATGCACCACATACACTTACTCAAACTTTTCCAATTATAAAACTAATCTCACCAGCACCAGAATGAAGGATGACATTGAATGCCCTCCTCTCTCAGTCACACAAGATCATAAGAGAATTTTGTTTTGTTGCACCTAACATTGAGACTCTGACGCCTTGACAGGCCTTTTTAAAAACTGGTGGATCCATAACATTTCAAAATATTATAGTAATCTCATTAGCAATACTGTCCTCTAGTGAAGGAAGTTGCCATCAATTATTTTATTTTATGACCCTCATCGTACTCCCTCAACTGTGAGCCAGTTAATTGCAATTTACTGTTTGCATATTTCCAATATCTTCTTTCATGTCCCATGTATAAAGAATATTGTCTCAGCTCTTCTATTTGCTACTCTGGTAAACTAATGGCTGGTAGTTAAAAACATGCACTGAACCTCACTATACGTACTGGTGCTGCTGTCGCAGAGAGTCTCCTGACTGGCACTGCAGGTGGGAAGCGGGGTAATTGATAGTGACGCCGGGCAGGACACCGGCTCCAGGTGATCGCCGATGGCCGGCACAGCGGAAACCTCGGAGTGAACACAGTCCGGACTGGGGAGATTCTGGCCACCCGATGGGGAGGGACTCTTCCAGTGGGAGAAGCCGATGGCCACCTGACCCCCGGGGTCAAACCCTGCCGAGGGACAGCGATCAGACGAAAGCAAGATTAGGAGAAACATATATAAAACGCTTACTTGAATGTTTACCATGCGCCACATACACTTACTCAAACTTCCAATTATAAAAGTAATTTCACAAGCCCCAGAATGAAGGATGACTTTGAATGCCCTCCTCTCTCAGTCACACAAGATCATAAGATCATTTTGTTTTGTTGCACCTAGCATTGAGACTCCGACCCCTTGACAGGCCTTTTCTTAAGAACTGGTGGATCCATAACATTTCAAAATAACAGTAATCTCATTAGCAAATACTGTTTAGTGATGGAATGCCACCATATATATACTATAAATACACTACATGTATTATTATATCTCCAATTAGCTTATTATCACGTTGAACAGCTCAAACTAACGAGATGATGGATTTCTGGCGGCTGATCAGCTCTCAAACAGTCTCGTTAATTTTAAGCGGCCGTCAGTCATCAGGATAATAGCGCGTGTGTGACCTACTTCAAAAAGTTGATCACCAAAACCATGATTTTTCAACAACAAATTTATTCAAAGGAAGAGCCTCTTGGGCCAATGTGAGAGTTTCGGGAAAGACGATGTCACATGCGTACAGACTGAACAAAAACAATGATCAACATTGCCACCAATGCAAGGGCTAAAAGCCTGACAAAGTATCACAAACAAGTTAAATGTAAAAGTATGGGAAAATGTAAAGGCTCATTTTAAGTGCCTCATCAACCTAATCAATCAGATTACATTTATTTAAATATGACAAATACTGTCTATGTGAGTAGGTCTGCTGGAATGCATCATACAGGCATTACAGGCGTTCAATCTCATCAAAAGAGATCTTTCTGGAGAAAACAAGTGATCTCAACTCTTTCAGAATAAGTAGTTCACAACAAGCCCAATAGTATGTAATTTATACAAATGAATATATACTTTTGAGGGTATATGTATTGTATGCAATTATTTATCATATGTGTTGATACATGTATGTGTGGATTACCATAGAACTAGAGTTTGAATATTAGTGTGCATCATAGTGTAATGATGGATCTTGGTGTCTAACACTCCCTATAAAATGTGAATCTAACTAATATTGTTCCTTCATCAACGAGGCAGCGCTGCCTTTTATTCGGGGGATTTAAAGAGAGCTTTTATCCAATCAGATGTAGCCCTTGTGCCTCTATGGAATGGAGGCCCGAGGTCCTCTAGGTGGACATTGCACATTAAAGTTTATGGAATGAAGTGACTGGTTCTTGTGAGTTTACTCCTCAGTGGGTTAAATACATTGATTTGAAAGTATAGAGTAAGAGTTGCTAGTTAGATCATTTTAAAAAATCTATTGACAGCCCTAGTGATTTCTATAGAGCAAAAATGCGATCAGAGGTTATCATTTCCTTATTCCGCCATGGAAAAAAACACTATTTCTGCTCTTTAGTTGTTGTCGAAAGTACCCAAACGTCGGACACCAACAAAATTACAGTCGTTCAATCAGAGCACCAGTCTTTCTACGGTGAGCAGCAGTTTCATAAAGTCTATTCACGCTTTTGGCATCTCAACGTTGATTGGGTAATGGTAAGATAATGTTATAACAGTCTTATGCTAAAAGAGTGATTATTGTCTGTATTGAGCTGACGTACAAAAAGATTCAAGGCTTCCATTTGCAGTTGTGTCTGATGAAGGGAGGGCGAGTCAACTTGCTGTCACACAAATGCTCGAACAAAAGATCTGTTACCCCAACTTAACCTTGGTTGATTTCTCACTTGGTGAAAGTTTTCATATCTGCTATGTGTTTGTGTATTTGAACTCCTGCTTGGAAGCAATAAATGGACTTGAACAGCTTTGATCATTCATCAAGACCCTGTTTTTCTTATTAGACAAACCTTGAAACAAATTATTCTCTTATCCCAAACCTTTATTGAAATATTCCACAACAATTGGCTTTTGCAAGACAGCATTGGGTGAATTTATTCGCTTCTCTCCTTTTGTTTTTTCACGTCCCCCGAAAAAAGGACATGACATTGAGTTCAAACTGTGCCCCCCCAAGTAGCCCAGACAGTGAGTGAGAGAAAGATATAGCGAGAAGCACCAAAGGCTATTAAGGAAGAACTTTTCTTGTAAAGCCGAGAAAGCTTTTACTCACTGTGAAATTTCCCCTAAAGAATATATTGACTTTTTTGGAAAAACCATGAGACTGGTACTAGTAATATAACACTTGGCAACCTACTAAACTGTCAAACAACTTACCATTGTTTAACTACACACTAGGGGGTTATTTTTCTTTCATGTTTAATTTCTGGGTGTCTATTATCTGAAGATACACAAAACACTGGTTATGTAACACACTTGAGCGGGACAGTTAGAACACAATACCCCCCCTCACGCCCTCACACGCACAAACACGTTTTCTGTGAAACACAAAGCCCAGCAGATTTTGGAGGAGCATCAGCAATGAACAAACAGCCTAATCAATAGCAGAGTTGTGGAAGGTCTGGCGGCCTCTTAGCCGCCCTGCTGGCTCCTCACACAGCACGTTCAGCTGGAGGTTAGATTCAGAGTTAAATTGACGCTACGCATCCCATATCAGCCCCTGAAAAAGTATTGTTTCTGTTGAAGTTCTTTGATGTCCATGAGGGGAAATTGTCTCATAAAATGATTCAAGGTTGTTGACGGTTCCAAACAAAAAAAGTAGTACAGTAAATAAAGCAGTATTTTCCTTATTTTAAATTCTCAATTCAGAAACTCCCTAGTGCTCAGGCTGAAGAAGGACCATAGAGTATCAAAACATCTGTGTATGAAATGAATACCCAAGAGGAGAGGAATCTTTTTACACTCTGATATATTTGTATGCTGATGGTCTTTTTTAGTTGTAGCAGTTGGATTTCTATAAACACTTGGCTAGAATTTCAGCTTTTGGTTGCATATTGTGGCATTGTTTTCTGTCTATCAGGCTCACCTTTTAAAACAAATGTCGCTGGAAATGCATGACTTCCCAAATTAGCCTTTCCCACTTTGTTGTGGAATTTAAAGAAGGAAAGGATTTGGAGTTTATTGCATACACATATTGAAAAAGCCATTAATAGCTGCGTGTAGCCAACAGTCCTCAATTTTCCATGAAAGTCACCTGAAACGGTAGGAGGGGTGGAATAGGTAATCTACACCTGGTATTTATCCAAATGACCTCCAAAACTCACGGGGAGTGCAGCATACGTAGTGTATTCTAAGCAATATCTATGTCGCAGTCATCAGAATAAAAGTGCATGCCTGGCTCTCTGCGGAGAGCGAGGCCCAGATAAGTACCACTTCTACCTGACACCCTCAGAGGTAAGACAACAAATGCAGGTGCAGGGAGCTGGGCCACATGCTGCATTACGCAATTCAGCTGAGTGCCTACAATAAGTTCTTTAGGTGGATGCAGGCCTGCTGTGTTGGAAAAACAAATCAAGAATACTTAATACTTCAACCATGTGTCTTT
Source organism: Pungitius pungitius (assembly GCF_949316345.1). Classification (NCBI taxonomy): domain Eukaryota; kingdom Metazoa; phylum Chordata; class Actinopteri; order Perciformes; family Gasterosteidae; genus Pungitius; species Pungitius pungitius. The sequence continues at coordinate 10,605,413 of NC_084901.1, forward strand.
GTAAAACGTCAATGTGTCAGATGATGCAGTAGATGTAGTGGCATTACATAACCAGTTGATAAAAGGACAATTTCTTTGTATCCTCCTGATGGAAACAGCACAGCGATACTTTAACACTAATGGTAATAGATGGGGTGCAACCAAAGAGTTCAAAGCTTCATTTGGGCTCCAACACTATTGTAGGAAATGACTTCCCCGTTGGATTCCCCAATGTAAGAATAAAACATGATGATATGCTCTCAAGAATGCCCTTCCATCAGAGAGAACTTGAGTGACTAGAAGTGATTGATGAAGTACAAAAGTCCACAAGAATGAAACACCAAAACATACACAGTATTTCAAACTCACAGTTCATATTTTCTGGTGACTGTAAAATGTGTAAGAAGTACTGCACTGTTACCGATACCAATTTGGATCCTTGGGCTTCAGCCTTTGCCAAGTACCAATGTGTGATAAGACTTGGATCATTATTTCACATATAAGGCAGCATTGCACCTAATCTACACATTGCTTCAACTTTTTCAAACAAAAATGTAGCTAATGGAAATAAAGATTTAAATGTGTTTTTAAAGGTGTCTTTAAAATGATCAGGACTTACATTTTCAATGCTGCATAAAGTTGGTAAAAATGTATTTAAATTTGAACAATCCTAATAACTCCTAATAACTATTAGGATAGGATAGGCTACAATTGTCATTGATCCTGATCAATCTTTATATTGGTATCCGGTTGGTAGTGCTTTGCATTCGGATCAACAAATGAGGAATGGCATCCATCAAAGTCAGTTGCCATCACAAAAAAAGGAGGGATAAACTGTTGCAAATTGCTGCAATTGCGGTAATGATGAAATAGAAGATAGTTTCATTAAGTCAGCATGATTGCTGGATTTTCTGTTGTGGAAACGCAACAAAAATGTCAGACACAGTTTCCTCAAATTCAATGCCAAACTAAATGAGTCTGTTTTCATACGCTATTGAAGGTCAGTCCTTGGCTTTCTCTGTCAATGGCAAAAATGACCACAAGATCACTCTTTATACAGAATAAAAAGCAAAAAACAAGGTCAGCACAACCCATTGCACAACAGCCTGAATCCAGGTCTCACTTTGAAGGAGGTGTATAGCACTGATGCCACCAACGTTGTGGACAATGTCATTGTTCTGCATGTCATCCTTCGTTGAAACCCTGACTCTGGGTGAAATTATATGACTGTCTATCAGCTGCAGAACCGCAGTAAATTCTTCCAACAATGAAGTAGGGTGGAATTAATGGCAGATTAAAATCGATTAGAACTTTTAAGAGCTTACAGTGCTGCTGACTGGTATTTTCCTCTCAGCCCTTTTAAATCACAGGCAGTCGACTAGCTTTTCGATCCCCGATGAGTGTGGGGCAGGACTATGGCTCGCTCCCTTTGTAAAAAAAGGACGGTCTCAACGGTCCAAAGCCCTACTTCAGCACTTCATTAGTTTTAGCACAGATAGAAGAGAGGGACACCTGCATGCAGCAGCACAGCCTCAGCTGAACCCAAATGCTTAACTGTCACAGCAACCGACTTACAGCCTCAGCCACTGTCATATTCAATGAGAGAATGTCAAAAGCCAAGGTCTGAATTTTCCTAAAATGAAGGGGTGGCAGAAAGGGAACTTATTTCAGACGGTTTCGTCAACAACAACACTATTTGTCTGCGGCCAACAAAGTTTTGTCAGGGACCATTTTTTTAAAAATATTTCTATTGTTTTTGAATCCCACTCCCCCATGGCACACTGTTACACACAAGGAAATTGTCATGGTGGGTAGTGCTTTTTGTCATTTGACACATTGTTTTCTAATAACGAAACAGCTGAAATCTTTGATGTAGCCATGGTAGGAAAAGAACAGGTTTTACTGATAACCCTGTTTAAGTGTCCCAGTAAGCATGAACATTAACAGGACCTTAAACTAGAGCAGCTATACAAAATTCTTCTTAATTCTTTATTTTTACGTGTGCTTTTCCTGCTCACCACATTCTGTTTTTCTTATTTTAGCCAAACATTTGCGTTGTAGTTTAGTAGGTGACAGTATGACTTTGAATACTAATAATAATATTTTAATGTTTGCAATTTCTCTCGATTACCCAGGTTTTCCCTGCTTGGTTCACAACTGTCACCATCTGTGACAGGGAACATGAAGCTGAATTTGTATCAATATTACAACAATACATTAAGTGAGGAAAGTATTATTTCACTTTGATGTGTTTGAAGTTACTACTTTCCAGAGCTGGTAATCAAATTTATATAGGTAAATCATGCCCTTACCAATGGTGATCTGACTGACACAGCTGTAGAAGGTTCCAGAAGAGGCATTGTAGCTGCTACTGCTGGGATCCCGGTCTACATCAGGGGGAGAGATCACACATAATGTACAGTACTGCATCATGTAGACTCATCCATCCAAAGGAACATACAGTGCAAAACACAGAATTCCATTTAGCTTTATCTTTTTAGCACAAGTGACCACCATAGTTTGACTTCATTTTGCATCTGTCTCTTTCTCTGATGAATATGTTCAGGAAAAAAAAATCATGTTATCAATTTAAAGTGTGTCCACCAAGCGTAGTGTTGTGCTTGCGGCTGTTGAAAAAGCCATTGACATACAGCGTTGCAACCGGGATAGAACCCCTAATCCTGCTATGTTAGTGTCCCACTCCATGGAGAGCCATAAGGGAAAAAACCCTCGACCTTGGCAGAGGTAAGGAAAAAAATCCACAAGTCGGACAGCCTTCGTCGACCAATTCGTGATGGGAATTATTTAATTGTTCCATTGAATAAAATTCACAACACCAGAAGTGTCATGATGATGATCCCTTCATTATCCATAACACTGTTAAAGCCATTACGCTTCAAACCCTAAGAGTTATTTCCACAATTATTTAACTTTTTTTTTGTCTTAATGTCAAAAGTATTTGAAAATGTTAATTACATTTTCTTTGGTGATGTCAAGAATGTTTTATTTTTTGTCTGAGCAACAGTCCAAAATCTAAAGATTTAGTTAAACACTTTTGAAAAAAGAGAAAACCCTCAAATACTCACAATGGAGAAGTTTTATCCAAATAAATTCTTAGGTTTGCTTAAATATCTCTTAAACATATAAGCTGTTTGCCATGGAAATCTGTAACTCAAAATTCACAGTATCTCACAGTATTCCATTATTTTGATTGTTAGTTTGTAAGACAGTACGTGCTCTCATTGAGGTTCCAGTGCGAGCCAGTATCTGAAGGTCTAATTTAGAAGTCAGATGATGAAATTGGTTCAGCAGACCAAACGACTTTGTATGGCACTGCACTATCTGCTTCGAGGTGCTGCCTACATTTTTTAGCCTTAAATAAGAACCACCATTTAGCAATGACTTCATATTAATGACCAACTTTTCACACTTACATCCAAACAAGAGCAACTACAGCACAGCTTAGACATCCATCACTGACAGGAAGCATTTACAGTCTGAGCTCACACATTTGCTTCTATACAAGATAAACTCAAATGAATCATTTACCACCGAAGTGCCGTGCATCATTGTTTTCTCTCATTTATTCTTCATCAAATGTTGTATACAAATGCATTTAATTTACAATCATAAATCAATCAAAAGTTCAGAGGTTGATGGATAGACTGTTGTTTTATTTTTAGTTTAGTCAGAAGGATAAAACACACTAGCCCTATTTGCAGCGTACCTGCGGATCCGGAGGACAGGCGGGTCGCGATGGCGTGGTGAGGACTGCGTGGGCTTCCCGGACAGACCCGCATCAGCTCCTCTTGACATTGCAAACAGATGACCTGGTTCTCGCGATTTTCACCGATTTTGCTGCAGCCCACGTGCTCTCCCGGGACCTGGATTGTCATACCTGCGCTCATCCGACGGACCAGTCGCATGTCGGCCACTGCGTCGTGTTGCAGCATCCTCCTCACCGCTGTCTGTCACTTTTAATTACGCATGGCTTCGTCACGTGAAGGCAACGCTTTCTCACGCACCCGACAAATGCATCGATAGACTCCACCCACTCCACTAGAATCCAAGTGTTATTCTGTCTAAGGTTGCTGCACGCACCAGCCTACGCACAGTTCCACCATGTGAGCCGGAGTAGGTGGCAGAGGTGTCAAGTAACGAAGTACAAATACTTCGTTACTGTGCTTAAGTAGACATTTTGGGTATCTATACTTTACTTAGTATTTATTTTTCAGACGACTTTTTACTTCTATTCCTTACATTTCCGGGCAAACATCTGTACTTTCTACTTCTTACATGTAAAAAAATCGCCTCATTACTCCTATTTCATTTCGGATTGTCTTCCGTTCAAAAACAAAACAAAAACTAACCGGATAAATCGCGCCGTCGGGATTGCGTAGATTTGATTGTGGTTGGATGAGAAGTGTAAACATTTACCATCCAGACACCTTATTGGTTTATCAGAGTGACGCTTGGTGAGTAAAGTGGTGAAGGATCTTTTTCAGGAGGCAGGTGATCTCAGTTGGTATTTAGCGACTTGAACCCGCCTCTTCCTCCTCATGCAAAGTCCATGTAATGTTAAATGAGTCTTCGTGACCATGGGTCCGTACATGTTTTTTCTAACTTTATTGATGATCTGGGACAACACAGCGACCTGCAAGTAGCGCAGCGTCTTCAATAAAGTGACGAATGTCTTAATGCGAGGCTTTAGAAATGAACACTAAGGGATTCTGTATTTGTTCAATATTTTGATAACCGACGGCTCCCCATCATTATAAAAGCGATGCGCCCCACCCGGGGAATTTCACCCCGAGAATATAATTTAGCTATAGTCAGGGCTGGACTGGGACAAAAAGAGGGCCCTGGCATTTTTGCTCAGACCGGCCCACCACAATTGACGGACACAACCACCAACCAGTACACTATCCTTGCGGTTCCTGTAGATTTGCATATCTACTGTTCCGTTCCCCAAAACCCATACAAAGCTGAGAACTCCTGACTGTAAATGATGACAAAATTTTCATTTTTGGGTGAACTATCCCTTTAAAGAGCACAAACCCCTCTTTAATATGACACCAAACAACATTTACCTCTAATTGTGGAGATACTTCCCATGAAAAACCTATAAAAACAAATTACTCACACAAAACGTCCTAATATACTGTATATACAATTTAGAGTATTCACTTGCCGTAATATTGCATATTGATGATATTGGAAATTCAGATGAAACATTAGAAAATATCTAGTTAGTTGAATATACAGCTTTCAAAATGCGAAGCGGGTTTTTAACCCCCAAATAACATACGTTAGCTACCTCTTCTAACGTGTAACTCGTTGTGGGCGAGTAATAATTAAAATAATCAAATGGCATCATTTAAGATTATGTTTGTTTGCACAGGCTTGTTGTTTTGGCAGTTGACGAGTGCAGTACCTCCCTCTATGGGGCGTATACCTATTTCAATCAGGAGAGACTTATTTGATAGTAACAATGGTTTATTACATAAGCATCAACTATGACTTGTGCAATTCTTTGGCGATTGGACTCCATCCTGAGGGACTATTCCCGAAGGTAGGAACACTTGACAGCAACAACGTGATTGACTCCAGCGAATAGTTGTAGAATCTGATTGGTTACCAAAATGTGCACGCCCCCAATCAGCTGATAGCATAAATACCCGGGAGGAAAAAAGAGCCCGACTGGTTGTCTTCCTGACTGAACTTGCGCTTAAGCTACATGTAACCAAAGACATTAAGTCTGTAAACCAGTGAGCTAAATTGACAAAAAACAAGCTGATAGAATCTCCAAACAAAACTTTGCCCAGGTAAGTCACATCAAACGCTTATACAAAGTAAATATGTATACGTATGTATATATACATATATGTAAATATACTGTATATCCGTTAACAATGGAACTTTTTTTTCATACTTGTACTTCTTAGGCTTCATGCTACCCAATACTTCTGCTCCAATATATTTCACTGGGAATTTTTTAATTGGTACATACCACTATATTTATTCAGCTGTATTTTTTAGGAAAGGAAAAACGTGCGGTTGAGGGAATCTAACTCAATTTTCACGAGGCTATATAAGATCGAAACCAACAGCGCACCATTCTGCCCTCTTTGTGCCTGGGTGTGTCAGCCTTTTCACTCCAAAGATAAAATGACCGTCATTTGGCAGGTTAAACTAGAAAAGATATGGGCAGAAACCGGTCGTTTGGTAAACGGTACAGGTTTATTGGAAAACAGGTAGGCAGGCAGGTAACAAAACAAACAAAAGGAGGGTGAATGAGGGTGCTGTGAAGATGACAACCAAAGTCAAATAAAAGAGTTCCCCACAAGGAGGACTATGGCCATCTATACATTCTAACAAAAGATAGGTTCGTACTAAGAAACACAAAGAGCAGAGCACCCACTACACCTATGAGACTAACAGAAAAACTGTGTGTTGCGAATCAGTATCAACTCTTGCCCTAGTAGAAAAACCCACACAAAACCAAAGTTACTGGAGCCACAAACTGGCTAAGACTAACCGTTTACACGGGTGCACCCATGATAGGGCTAACACAGTACGTCACAAGGTTGCACACCGCAGGCACTCAGGAGGCACACAAGTCAACGGGCTGTGACAAGCTGCCACCTGTGGGCTCTCCTGGAACAGGGTGGAACATTGGGTGGAGCTGAAGTGAGCCTGACGGAGCTCCCCAGAAATCAGGAAGTAGGCGGAGCTTCAGTCCACAGGGCCGCACAGCCTACTTGGTACAGGCAAAATAAACACAGAAATACAGACCACGGTGACAGCCGTGACACAACTTAAGTTCAAGTCTAAACTAGTAATATTCTTTAGCAAAACAAGGCATCAATGACCATTTTCTAAAATGAAATACATTTCTTTGATACAGTTAAGGAGGTGTGAGCTGAAGCTAAAGGTGAAGACTAAGGACCATGGAGACAACATTTCTTAGAAGGATGTACCGCCCCTTTTTCCTTTTTCTGGCTGTCCTAACCTTAATCTATGTGGTATATCACATATATACTCTGCAGGTAAGAACTTGTGTTTATTGGGATCCTTTGAATGGTGGACTTTGTTTGAGATATTTGAAAAATAGTCCGCTAAGTGATGGATTAAGACGTTTTCGAGAAAGTCTTTATCTCATGCATTTACTGCATCAGGGTTTGATCTCTATCTCAATATCTCAAAACATTAATATATTTTAACGACCTTTTTCTTGGCTCGTGGCCTTTTTACTTTGTCTTCAGTTCATTTGTTTGATGAATCTTTTACACCTTCTCTTTGGACCCCATTTTCCCCCAGTTTCAGCCTAAAGTCAACTTCACCATCATCATGCCAAGAGTCTCCCCTCATCATACCGTTAATCGCACCTTCTGCACCTTCGAGCCGCTGTCCCCCCAGGACGCCTTGGAGGAACGCCTCATACTAGACTCCATTGCTCGGCCTGAAACTCCACTTTTACCATCTCCTGTTTCCTTGGAGCAGACAACTGATCCAACCCACAGTACCTTCACCATCCTCCCAGGGAGGAAAGGGGGGCAGTGGCATGTAGGGGACCAGCTGGAGGTTATGATACAAACCTTTGACTTCCAAGGTCGTCCCAAGAAGTCTGGGGGGGACTTCCTGACCGCCCGTCTGCACAACCTGAAGCTTGAAGCAGGTGTGGCTGGTCAAGTTGTGGATCATCTGAATGGGAGCTACTCTGCTGTGTTCTCTTTGCTCTGGGAAGGAGACGCACGTGTTGAGGTGATGCTAAAACCATGACTTTCAAACATGTTGGTACATAAAGTGTTATTATAATATATTGATCACAAATTCTTGAAGTCCTTATGGAGTTTGTTAAACTAACGGATAATGACTTATTAATTTGAGACTCTTTAAACAGCAGGTTACAAACTATCAGAAGATTTATTTAACTGCTAGCTAGTAAGTCTTAGTGGTATTTGCATGACTGGAGAATGTGTAAAATAATTATACTGGCAACAAAATGGTACTTGGTTGATGTCGATGGCGCTAGTCACATATCATATCTTAAGTTTGGCCGAGGTTTTATTACTGGGGCAGGGGCAAGACAGGGTAGCCAAAGACAGGCAGGGTCAGCAACAGGAAATCCATCCAAAAGAACGTGCTGGCAAGGTGTGGCATGATTGCGGAGAACATTCTGGCAGAGAGTGAGTAACCGAGGTTTAAATACTGAGGGAGTGAGTAGGCTAGACAGTTGAGTGTAATTGGGCTGACAAGGTGAATGTGACTAGCAGGTGTACAGATATTAACTGACTAGGTGGAGTGTGAGGTGGAAATGTCGGGGTAGGACTTACAGCGCTGTGTGTGGGTGAGAGAGCAAAGGGTGGAATACTGACGCGCGAGCAAAGCGAGGACCAGACTTAGACTTTAATCAAAGCAGTATGACAATGTTTATTTGTGACAGGAGCATTCTGTCCTGCTGTCATACGTGCACGGACCTGTTTAAAGCTGTCTAGCAACAGCAATGAAAGTGCGCTCGGATTATATAGTCTTTAAGAGAATTTTTGATTGGTTTACTATGTTGGAGGTGGCTCCTTGTTTATGACCTTCGGAGAGCCCCATTGGAGCACAGGGATGTCCATCTCTTCAGGCGATATTTAATACTCAACAATACTGGTAGTCTTCTTAATGAGCACAGGGGTATTTTATCGGATATGATGGAAATGCAGGGATGTTTTTTTAATTAGATATTTGTGTATAAATATTTATTCTTTTTTTATTCCTTGTTTCCTTTTAATTGTTTATTTATCTTTGGGGAGGGAGGGGAATTTTGGTAGAAAGATAGGATATCTGATGTGTCTGATCCACACTCCCGTGCAGAAGGTGGTGGTAATACCAATAAGATGGATGCCAACTGCCATTAACCCCAAAAAAGACAGCACTGTGACATTGAGGAGTTTCAATGCGAATTAACTTGGTGAAAATTTTTCTGGTTCTTTTTCCAATCAGGTGACTCTGGTTCACCCTGGTGAGGCCTTCTCAGTGCTGGACAGGCTGAACAGAGAACAGCCGGATAGGATTTACTTCAAGAGCATCTTCCGCTCAGGCTCTCTCTCTGAAACCGCCATCTGTAACGTCTGCCTCCGTCCAACCCAACAGCCTGTGTGTAACTACACTGACCTTCGTACAGGCGAACCTTGGTTCTGTTACAAGCCAAAGAACCTGAGCTGTGATACCAGGATCAACCACTTCATGGGAGCAACATTACAAAACATTAAGGCAAATGAGGAGAAGCTCTTTCACAGGTGAGGGAGACTTTTGTGTAGCTTCTACATATATACACCCATCCTGGAATTCCAATGTATTGGTGGAAGGTTTCAAAAGTCCGCAGGTAAGATGTATTTAAATGCAGGGGCGCAACCATGGTTTAGACATGGGGGGAGGGGGTCCAAATAAATACCCCAAATACCCATAATACCAGTGTTGGGAAAGTTCACTTTCTACATGAACTAGTTCAAAGTTCAGTTCACAAATTTTAAAATGAACTAGTTCAGTTCATAGTTCAAACTTCAAAATATTTCAACTAAGTTCACAGTTCCAACTAGTTCAGTTCTTTTTTTCCATACGTTGCTGCGAGCTATTCTTTTTCAAAATGATTGCCGAAGGACAGCAATTATTTTATCAGTTTTGACACTGAAGCGATGCATCAGATTTAATCTTCATATCCAATTTTGAATCCTTATCCAACCAGGGTTCACATTAGCATTGAGGGGACAGCATTTCCCCTTTGTTGCTTTAATGTTGCTGTCCATTCACTCCACACTAGCAGCAGCTGCAGCGCTCACCCCTACAGTACATTCTCAAACACATGCTGCTTGAATGGTCTTTTTTAAATAAGGAATAAAAACACGACAGTTATCATTAAGGTGCAAATGTTTGCAAAGAAAGGTCAGATTCCTCCCATCCTTACCGACCTTGTCAGTAACTTTATAAAACTCATTAAATTATTATACGCCGCCTCTTTGCTACACGCAGCTGTCGCCTCTATGCATTTCTTTTTTTTTTGATGACGCATGCGCGGTGCGACACTGGTGGCTGGTGTTGCCAGATTGGGTGTTTTTTCCGCTACTTATTAAAGCGCGTTTACGGTGTGTTTTCTATAGAAATCTGGCATCCCATTGAACGATGTTAACCTGAAAGAACGTGCCGTTCACAGACACCAGAATGAACGAGTTCACTGTAACGTTCATCGGGCATTAATACAGTACGTTCAGTTCACGCTCGCCCAAAATATGAACAAGTTCATGATTATAGTTCAATGAACGCGTTCAGGCACAACACTGCATAATACCCCCCAGAAAATTTGAAAGCGGATATTGGGCTGGTGTGGGCAGGTGTGTTGTGATCCAGCGTGTCCTCCTATCTGGTTGGGCATTTAATAAACTGTTTGTACATAGCAAGTTCATGGCTGAGATTTCCTTTATTAATGTTCCAAAGGACAATAACCCAGGAGTCCAGGTTGGTCCGCTCCATCGCCGTATCTGGTCAGCGAGTGTCCGCTGTGCCTCCTGCACGGTGCCCAGCAGCGGCATGTAAACACTGACCAGGATAAATGAAGCAAACTCACGGGGGGAGTAAAAGGGTTTACAGTTAATGATAAAAGATTCCTCATCAGGAGAACAGTGTTGTTTGATCACTGTTACGTCGTTGCACCAGCTGAAGTTGGAGTAAAAGCCGATTTCTCCACCCTTCGTCTTGCGACAATGGGGTGAGAGAACCACGCTTGCAGAGTCGCATTAACAAGCCAAAAGGCCGATCCTTTGACAGGGTTCATAAAAGGAGAACATATATTTTACATATTTTCTGCTGTATATTGGGGGGAAACGACCCCCCCAAAGAATGCATGGTTACACCCTTGTTTAAATGTTAGTCCAAAGAATCAAGTAATATTGGTTGACATTTGTTTGGAATATAACATTTTTTTTGCTCTGATAAATGTATTTTTGGATGTAGTCTTTTTTTTAAACACTTTTTTTGCCACATGGATAAATCACTGCAGGCTTGTGATGTATGACCACCTTGTAAAGTAACACTGGCCAAAAGGTGAACAAACACAGTACTATTCAATACAAGTTGACACCGAGATATATTGGCCTTCGTTAGCTGTATTTTGGTCTTGATCAACTTCAAAGGGAATTTCTTCTAAATGTGCCGTTATGTTCAACACACTAACACTTGACTGTTTAGTGGTTGGTAATGCACCCTTCACTTAGCCCCACTGACGCACTGTGACTCACTACATTGACTGACTACACTCACTGGAAATGTAATATCTTTTTACTGTTATCGAAGGCTTTATCAGGATGTGAAAGGGATCTAGCATAACGGGTTGAAATTACAGAGATGAAAACAGTAAGGATATAAGCAAAAGCAACAACGCTCAGTGTAGATGTGGAAAAATATTGTTTGTGTATATCCAGGTAGTTTGTTATTTACTGTTGCAATCCTAAAAAGGCAACCGCAGCATGTGTGTGCATTCAGTTAACCTTCAGTAGCTTGTAGATCCTACTTAATAACTCAAGTTAATGATGTGCTAAAGTACTTTGCTGATGTTAGCAACAGAGGCTTTAACATAGAAACATAACATTTTACTAATGCATAAATACTTCAATATTTTCCAGGTAATGAGTTTCATTACTACATAATGTTTAACCATGATTAGCTCCAGATTTACTATACTAGTAAATCTTAGGATTGAATCAGTTTTTTTATGTGGGACCCTGGTCAAAATGGCTATACCGATTGATTAGACTAGACTGCATTGTATTGGAAAGGGTTCATTTGGTTAGTAAGAATGCAGCCGAATCCCGGCTAAAGGTTTTGATCAAGGAAAATACAATCTATTCAAAATAAAAATAAGTGAATGAAAGTATTTTTGAGACAAATTCAGTTCTTGAATTGATTTGAAAAAAAACCCGTATTTTTTAGTTGCTGATTTGATCAAGTGAATGTGGTATATAAAAATTGCCTAGGTTTTCAGCCTTTTAATGCCAGGGCCAAATGTCTAAATGTGAAAAGGTAAGTTTTGAATCTGAAAATATAAAATCTGCAACTGGAAAATATAAGCCATCAAAAGGGCTTGAATCTATGCCCTCAATGTTTGAGCATATTTGAGCGGTATATTTTGTGTGCTTTCCTTTAGTGGTGTTAACTTGAAAGTCAACATTCCAGCTTCAGGACCTGCGAGTGTGACTTTGTTGCCACCAGAAGAAGGTAAATATTGATTAAGTCTTAATTTAGTTTTTTTTTTATTTGCATTATTGCAGCATAACTATAATTATTTTAAAGATTCATCGCACTTTATAGTGTTCTGTTACATTATTACGTGATGAATGCAACATCATCAAGTGCAATAAATGGTTCAACTCTCATTTATGTTGCAAGCTCGTAGGAGATAACCACACAAAAAAAAGTATGAGATAGTTCCTAAAAAAATCTTACTGCATTTTCCTTTGTGGCGTTCCCCCAAAGAGATGTTAAAGATATTCAGCACCAATTTTAAAATATTAATGGGAGCATGGAGCACAACGATAATGTGTTTAAATGTGGCGTCATCTGTTAGCAGCGTCTAGAAAGGATAGTACAAGAACTACTTAAAACTACCTTGGTATTGTTGTTTCATGCTTATTCTTAAACGTCCTCTCAGGTCAACCAAAGGTGAAAAGCAGCACTGTGACATCTGAACCTTCGGGCTATTACTACCAGGGTGTGTGGCGAGGACTAGGTGGCCTCACAATTCACCAATTCAACGCCTCTGCCATTACGCAGTGTCTGAAAGGCAAAGCAGTTCACATGTATGGAGACTCTACCGTCAGGCAGTGGTTTGAGTTCCTCAACGCAGCTCTACCAGGTAGCTGATCCACAAGGAAATCTGGCAATGGGTTTTGTTCACACAGCAGCTTAATATGGTTCCCCTTATCATACCTTCAGGTCTTAAGGAGTTTGACCTGCACAGCCCGAAGCAAGCAGGACCTTACATCTCTTTGGACTTTGCAAACAACATCTTGGTGACGTCCCGCTTCCACGGCCCCCCAATTCGGATTGTAGTTGTCTCGACCAGCGCACTTCGTTACATTGCTAATGAGCTAGATGGCTTAGTTGGAGGCCCTGACACTGTCGTAGTCTTTGGCATCTGGGCTCACTTTGGCACTTTCCCCATGGAGATCTACATCAGGAGGCTACAGAGCATCCGTAGGGCGGTGGTACGGCTGCTGGACAGGGCTCCAGGCACGCTGGTCATCATCCGGACAGGGAACCCGAAATTTTTAAACCTTTTTGTGTCCCTAACTAACAGCGACTGGCACTCTCTGCAGTGCAACAAAGTGCTCAGAGCCGTGTTCAAAGGACTGAAAGTTCATCTGATCGATGCCTGGGAAATGACCCTGGCCCACCACCTGCCGCATAACCTCCACCCACCTCCTCCCATTATTAAGAATATGATAAACCATCTATTGTCGTATATATGTCCTCAAAAGGAAGGTTAAACATTTGTGTTTTCGGGGGTAGGAATGGGTAGTAAAAAACATGTTAATTTTACATATGTCTCTTTCCACCAGGTGCTTTTATTTTTGCTTCATGGCTTTATACTAACAATCTTAGTAAGTCTTAGTATTTTGTAAAAAACATCTTGTACCTCCACGAGGTTTGGATCTAAAATACCCTTCTCTGTGTTCTCTAACCCTAATTAAGATTGGACATGTCTTTATGCTTAGCTAACCTTTAGCTTTTTCACATAATGTTTGACAAATGTATATCAGTCTCTGTTAACCAAGGGGTTCAGTTTTTTTATAAATCTATAATAAACGCCTTAACATTACCTCTAACATCTCTCCCTTGAGAGAAATGGATGTTTAATGACTCTTAAGAACAGGAACTGTGTACACTGCCAAAATGCAGACATCAAAATGTACACAGTTGCACACAAAATCACCAAGAACAAACCATAAATTCAATGAATATTCACGGCAAATCAATGTGACTCTTGCTGTTGCCTCACAAAATTGCCCGGTTTCACCTTGGCAAATGCCACTCTCATTTCATTTTTGCAACAAAGTCTGTTCCTTGCAAAGGTAAGTGGCGTGAGCATCTCAAGGGCTTTTTGGAAAAAACAAGGTTTATTCCACTCACATGGCAAGAACACGATACAGCACATTTCCCCGGGATAACCACCCAACATTAGAATGGTACAATGGTATCTTTTGATGATGTGCTGCTTCATAGCACTTTTTTTGCACAAAGTTCACAAATTCCACTACAAATTTTAATACTTTGGGGGGGGTTCTGCAGTCTTCCCTTGTGGAGACTAAATAACTATCGCTGTGAAGAGTGCTTTATCTGTAAATGCAGTGTGTCAGATCACATTCCTGTAAGGTGTGGTAGGATTTAGTTAGCCAACAAGTTTCTTCTTGTAGTACTACTGATCATAGCTTCTCATCTACACTTGATTTTAGCAGAGGTTTGAAAACGGTTTGGTGAAGGGAGAAGGACGACAAGGCGATCTGTTGCTGCAAATATGTCCATTTAGCTAAAATGTCTTTAAAAAATGTTGAAAAGTTCAGTAAGGCCGGTTTATTAAAATGTATATACGTATATTGTGGCGTCACGAGAGGCGCTACATTCCCAGGAGTTGGCTGTGTCCAGGGACAGCTATGCCCCATCTGCTGGTGGAGTCGGGAACCCCACCCCTCCATTCCCGCACACCTGAGACCGATCAACGTCTAATAACCTGAAGGGTTTTTAAGGGTCAGTGAGTGAGTGGAAAAAAGTGGGTTGGAGATACGAGCTGCAGGCTGGGCTCCCGGCGAAGGACCAGACCGCCGAAGACACTCATCTGAAGAAATACGGACGCGACGTTGTGTCGAGGGGTGGGGTTCCCGACTCCACCAGCAGATGGGGCCAAAGCTGTACCCTGCACGTCACTGGACGTAGAACAGGAGCTATCACCCTCATGTGACCAATCCTGCTTCAGAGAGAGGTTAGGACCTCCTACCTTATTATGCTACAAACACATAAATAAATAAATTTAAAAATATGGGAACAGAAATGTAGAAAAAGAAATACGACATGTATTTGTTTATTACCTGTTTGATTATCAACTTTTATTCATTTATGGATACATTAATTATTAATTTCCATATTTAATCATACATTTAGTCATTTTTTGTCCTCCATACACATACACCTCTACTAACAGAAAACATTCAAATCAACTTTGTGTCAAAAAGAAAACATAAAAAACAGCAATTCCCTTTTAACATTCTTACCCATGAACATTACATTTTCGCATGCACAAATGAAATATGTATATAACTCTGAATCCCATAACAATTCCACATGATTGTTAAAGGCTTTATGAAAAAGTTAAGAGGTTGCTGACACCAAGCCAGAGAAATGTTCATTGAATATTGTGAGAATGTCCTGGAGAATGTCAGCGAGGATTGCTGGTGCAGGCGAAGGCAGGACTCAGGTGCAGGATTCTTCCCGAAGTTAACCCAGGACCACAAGAGACATGAAAACTACCAAAATAAGACAAGCAGACCCAAACTGTGATAGAGAATTACTCTTGTCACATTGTGTCTCAGGACATATGAGTAAGAGCAAACTCTGATCTTTTGTGAGGGGGGTAGCGGGGTATACATGGTCGTGGCTGTTAAAATTAATTTTTACTCAACATTGGTGTAAAATTATTGAACAGAATGTTTATTATATGCTTGCAAGCCTGGAGCAGAGTTCCAGAGAATATACCAATTATGCCTCAAGGCTGCTCAAAGTTTGAATTCTACAGCTTTGAGTTATTTAGTCTAAGGTGACACAACATCTAACATCTGAGCCCCCCTCCTCAGGGAAGAAAGAGGCTGGATCAGCTCTCCACTGGTCACCTCCACACCGAAGGAAGCGCTAGCATTGTGATTTGATTGGGAAAGATGAGAACTTTACAACATGAATTCCTTGGGAAAATATCCAGATCTGAGTATGAAGCCAAAAAATAAGAAGAAGGTTGAAAGTCTGAAAAAACTAATAAACATTCCTTTCCCACCAGGACAAATATCTAGCCGCCCTTATGAGGACATATATAGGACAATATATGGTTGATCATATTCTTAATAATGGGAGGTTGTGGGTGGAGGTTATGTGGCAGGTGGTGGGCCAGGGTCATTTCCCAGGCATCAATCAGATGAACTTTCAGTCCTTTGAACATGGCTCTGAGCACCTTATCACGCTGCAGAGAATACCAGTCGCTGTTGGTAATTGTCTCGTAAAGTGTCAAAGCTTTGACACTTGCAGTCCGGATGATGACCAGCGTGCCTGGAGCCCTGTCCAGCAGCTGCACCACCGCCCTACGGATGCTCTGTAGCCTCCTGATGTAGATCTCAATGGGGAAAGTGCTGATGTGAGACCAGATGCCAACGACTACGACAGTGTTGGGGCCTCCAATTAAGTCATCTATCTCATTAGCAATGTAACAAAGCTCTCTAGTCGGGACGAGGCTGAAGCGGATAGGTGGACCGTGGCAACGGTACGTCACCAAGATGTTGTTTTCATAGTCCAAGGACATAAAAGGTCCAATTTGTCTCGGGCTGTGTAAGTCAAACTCCTTAAGACCTGAAAGTATGAAAGAGGAAACTTAAACTGCAGTGGGAAACAAAAACAAACAATTCCAGGAATCCCTGTGAATCAGCTACCTGGTAGAGCTGCGTTGAGGAATTCAAACCACTGCCTGATTGTGGAGTCTCCATACATGTGGACGACTTTGCCTTTCAGACACTGTGTGATGGTAGACCTGTTGAATTGGAATAGTGAGGTGCCTCCTAGTGCTCGCCAAACGCCCTGGTAGTAATAACCAGATGGTACAGATGTCCCAGAGCTTGTCTTCACCTTTAGTTGACCTGGGAGGAAAACAATAAGGCTTGAATTATCCCATAAATAAAGGTATAGAAGGTATTGTATGGACCTTTTATTGAATAGCCTTACTCTTGGGACTAGATATTTCGATATTTTCAGTTTTAAAATCTTGCTATACCTTCCTTTCTCGACAACACAGTAGCAGTGGAAGGTCCTGTAGCCTGAATGGATACTTTCATGTTCACACCACTGAAGAAGAAATCAAATAAAAGAAATCTGAAAAATACTACATCAAATTAAAAACAAAAGGTGGCAAACATTTAATGAGATTAACAACCAACAAAAGGTACACCCTTTAAATATATTTCAATCAGGAGAAACGTCTTGAATTTAACTATTAGATTAGTTCACAAGTATAGATTCTTTGGAGCTTGAACTCCATCCTGCTGTGATTTTGGCAGCAATTTGCCTTCAAGGTGGGCAGTTTGTGGCCCAAACCTAAAACGAGTTTGACACCTCTGCTTTATAGCAATAAACTGGATAATTCTACTGGAGGGCATAATAAAACATAAATTATTAACAGAGAAAACTACACAATGTTAAAAATTACAGTCAAGTAGTTTTGTATGCATATCTTTAGGGTCAACGTAAACTCAGAATGTCACAAACTTGCATCTTTGTTCTCTTACCTGTGGAATAGCTTCTCCTCATGGACCTTGAGGTTTTGTTTGAATCCTCCCTTGAAGTGGTTGATCCTGGTATCACAGCTCAGGTTCTTTGGCTTGTAACAGAACCAAGGCTCGCCTGTACGAAGGTCAGTGTAGTTACACACCGGCTGTTGGGTTGGCCGCAGGCAGACGTTACAGATGGTGGTTTCAGAGAGAGAGCCTGAGCGGAAGAGGCTCTTGAAGTAAATCCTATCCGGCTGTTCTCTGTTCAGCCTGTCCAGCACTGAGACGGCTTCACTAGAATGAACCAGAGTCACCTGATTGGAGAGAGAACCAGAGAACTGCAAATCTGTAATTTGGGTTTAGGACGACATTGCTTCCCAATATACTGATATTTATTATTATCTCAATGTCAACTTGTACAACAACCACAACATAAAAACTGCAATATTGAATGAGAGTATCAGTAGAAAAGTTCAAGACAAAAAAATAATTAACTTTTGTTGGTGCCTTTTGTGTACAATTGATGCTTTGCTAAGCCCTGCCCTCGCCTGCTAAAATATACCATAGTGCATTCCTTGAGGAATTATTATTGAATGGTCGCTTTGTTCATTGTAAAGCAATTTAAATCTAAACTGACAACATGTTTTACAAATAACAGTATGAGAGTGAACAGCAGATCAGCTAGCAATCTGACATGGAAGCCCTCTTCTTGTAAAGACCCCACCGTTTATCACATACAAACCAAACATTTTAGAAACATATATCTGTGGCTAATGAGTATTAGCATTATAACATGTTTAAAAATGACAAGCTCCTAATACACAAAACCAACCTAAAATGGGAAAAATCCAACAATATACAATGAGAGCCAGACACTTGTCAGACCCTGTGTTAGCAGATGAAACGCTATGATTGGCCAGTCTGCATTTCCGGGACATGAATCAGTGAAGGAACAATTCAATATCTGGTTTGTTCAAGAACATTCTGTAAATACTTTCCCTTACTTATTAAAATCCAAGAAGCTATTGCTAGTACTTGAGTACTACTGTATACTGATATTAACAAACATGTCTATCTTAATGTACTTTAATATTTGTTAATGTATTGCCATTAATATGGTTATCCCGATTTTCAACAATATTACATGTGCTATAATTTGCTTCTGTCATGCAGCAGCAAAGACGAGAAGGTTTCAAAAACTTTTCTTTGGTATGTTTTCACCTGAAAATAAGAATATATGTGTATTTGTTATCTTTGAAAAAGTCACTCATTTTTACATCGGGAGCGTTCTCTACTCAATTAGTTTGCAAACTCCCTGAATGGATAAACCAAATATTAGATCTAGTGAGAATCTTTAGCATTTTGCTGATGGCTGTATTTGTCAGACACGCTTGGAAAAGGAGGGGTTAGCAGAAGGGTTTTCACCTGGTTGCAATGTGCAACTTTATAACAAGAAGACTCTAAATCTTACACCAAAACCGTTTAAAGTAATAGTTTTTTGCATTACCTCAATCTGTGCGTCTCCTTCCCAGAGCAAAGAGAACACAGCAGAGTAGCTCCCATTCAGATGATCCACAACTTGACCAGCCACACCTGCTTCAAGCGTCCGGTTGTGCAGACGGGCGGTCAGGAAGTCCCCCCCAGACTTCTTGGGACGACCTTGGAAGTCAAAGGTTTGTATCATAACCTCCAGCTGGTCCCCTACATGCCACTGCCCACCTTTCCTCCCTGGGAGGATGGTGAAGGTGCTGTGGGCTGGATCAGTGGTCTGCTCCAAGGAAACAGGAGATGGTAAAAGTGGAGTTTCAGGCCAAGCAATGGAGTCTAGTATGAGGCGTTCCTCCAAGGCGTCCTGGGGGGACCGTGGCTCGAAGGTGCAGAAGCTGCGATTAACGATATGATGAGGGGAGAGTCTTGGCATGATGATGGGGGAGTTGACTTTATGCTGAAACTGTCAGAGGGTTGAGAGAGAAGATGTTAAAGATACATAAAAAACTGAACTGAAACAAAAGGTCACGAGTCAAGAAAGCGATTGTTAAACTGAAAGGTTAGATTGATGTTTTGGGATTTTCAAACAGAGATACAACTTTGACAGATGCAAAAAATGGAGAAGATAAAAACTTTTCCAAAAATGTAAAGCACTTTGAAATATTTCATCGACAAAGTCCACTCTGCAAACCATCCCATTAAAAGCAAGTTTTTACCTGTAAAGTATCCATGTGATATAGCACAAAGATTAAGGCAATGACAGCCAGAAAAAGGAAGATGGCAGGGTTCAACCTTCTCACACAGAATGCTGTCTTCATGGTCATTTATTAGTCTTGCCATTCACCTTTGGCATTGCACTTCCTCCTTAACTGTATTAAGACATAAAAAAGACATAAAAAAGGAAATGGGTAATTGATGCTTTGTTATGCTGGAGAATATTACTTAGGATTGAATTCAGTTGGGAAATTCTTTATTTGACTTTCAATTTTGAATCTTTCAGCGTGAGGGTGCCGCCCTGTTGTAATTGAAGGGTAAATAAACACTGAGGATTCTTCCTGGCAACACAAAAGAGCCTGGAAGGGAGGGGGGGGGCTCCCTGTTATAATAGAAGAAATGAAAAACACACTGATGCTACTTCCTGGCTCCTCAAAAGAGCTGCCACACATAAGAGCCAGGAAGGGTGGACCTCCCTGTTATAATGAAAGAGGAAATGCTGGCTGTACTTCCTGGCTCTTCAAAGAAAAAGCAGTACACTTATTACATGTACAGCTTAACCCTGTATAAACATAAGAGGACACCAAGGTTGCAGATGAGTGTTAACAGACATCTGCATGAACTTGGATTTAATGACGTTAATGAACTGATACCAGTTCCTCCCTCCCTGCACCCCCTGTGAAACACAAGGCCTGATGAAGTTAGATTAATTTAGTTAAACATTTAGATAACGCAGTATGGACTTGAAACTAGGGTTATCACAATACCAAAATTATGACTTTGACTCAATACCTGCATAAATATTACGATACACGATACTTACGATACGATACCACAAATACGATACTGGGATATTTATCTATGATTGTAATAAATAAAACATATGTATGGTTCCCTTTTTACCAGCTTGTTCTTGCCCAGCTTTTTGAACACTTAACAAATGACTTTCTTATTAGTATTAGTCCACAGCAAGATATGAATGAAAACGACATGGTAAAATCATAGCATTGACTATACACGGCTATGTAGGCCTATTGTGCTTATCTGACTATATGACTACATAGTTATTTCCATAAAGTAGGAATTACGTAATTTTACAGATGTGTGTTTGAGGTGGAAAAAAACTGGGTTTTAAAAGTTGGACACATAATTAAAGGGCAAATTCTTAACTTTATTGAAAAATGACAATGAAAATTGCATCTAGTGTGTATTATTTGGTACAATTCTGTGTGCATGCTGACCCCATGATCACATAGGCCCACGTGAGTGAAATTGTAGGTCATTTTGCATGTATATATTTCGGCTGGACTATTCAGTAACTTAATTGCTGTCTTCCTTGGATGTGTGGCGTGACTGCGTGTGAAAACATGGAAAGGCGTGTATCACACAAGGAAATCATGAGAGTTGGCAGCCCTGTAGCTGTGTTTGCTTGACAACAACTTTCCTAACAGTCAAACATCAAGCAAGTGCAACGCAAAACAAAGCAGACGTCCTCTTTTACCCGGACATTCACTCTTTCCGAATACTTTGTACCCAAAGTAATTCCAGATCTCACTTCTGCCATATTTACTTTCAACAAGCCGAGGACAGTCGGCAACCGCTCCTTCACATGAGGACATGTCTCCCTGAGATAACTGTGAGTAACGGCTATCTGTTGCATGTGGGAGAGTTGGGCAGCCCCCCCCCATGCAGTCAGTGCATGCAGGCACCGGACAGAGAGCGCTCTGGTTACGTGCTTTTTTTAATGAAGTACCGGTACTAAAAATATTCTAAATCCCTGTTTTAGTACATGCTTGTCCAAATGACAAGTGACTTAAATCGTCAATGTTGTTAATGTCAAGCCATTCACTTCAGATAAGCTTTCTATATATAATTTTACCATTTTACATTTTTCACCTAGTAACCTAGATAGTAGCTTGTTTTATTGTTTTTTTATTGCATTTTATGCTTGTTTTATTGCTTATCTGCTTGTGCTATATAAGTGTCAAACAAATTTTGCCAATAATTGGTATTCTATCTTAATGTACAATCAGCTCTATATATTCACTCCACACAATATGTTGTCTGGATTGTATTTTTGATAATGTAAATAGTAGACACACATTTATGTGAATAAATGTGTAATGGTGATAAGGGGTCTTAGGGAATGCTAATATTATTTTATATTTTAAAATGTCCAGTTGCACTCCATAAACTCTCAAAAGCAGAGACTCTCACCTCCTGAGGAGTTAGTCCCCCAGGTTCACCTCTCTCTGAACCTAAGTATTTATTTATTATAGTTATTGGTGGTGGTAATAGTTTTAGTAGAAGTAGCTGTCTATCAATGTATATTAATAAAGCTATAATAATCTGTAGTGATTATGTAAATACACTCAAAATATGAGCTCACACTTCCATTTGTTGTAAACAACTTTTAACCTCATTCCTGATCGTTTTATCATTTAAATAACTTCACTGATTTGGTTATTCACTGTGCTTAACTACAGCGGCAGGTGAAGAGACATGTAGGATCACACCTGGCACAGCAGAGCATGCAGCAGGTATGGCTATTTAATCATCTTTATTTAACTTTACACAAAACAATGATTTATTTACACCTAAATGGTTGAATAATTGTTTACTCCATTAAACATCACTGATCTTGTAAAAAGAAAAAATGGTTTTATGACTCACAATATCACTGTTAAATCTCAACATATGAACAAGATTGTATTGCTGTTTGACATAATGTATCTGTATTTAAAGATGTCAATTTTATGTATTTGTCTTCAGGTGAAGGAGCAAAAGACACAACCTGTCCTGATTCTACACTGCAGCCTTATATATATTTTAAATGGAATTTGTATTTATTTGGCAGGGACAGCGTAGAATCAATAAACGAGGGACACATAAAGCCAGATTACGAATTAATTTGTTGTTGGTGTTTGTAAAGTTCCAAAGTCACTAAAAATTAAAATGTTCTAAGACCATTATATTGCCTGTAGTACATTCATCAAATATAAATGTACAGTAATACAACATAATGTATATCAGAATGATGGCATGGAATGGATATGGTTCAAATGAGCTAGAGTCGGCCCTGGTTACACCACACCTGTCCACACCAGCCTATTACCTGCTTTAAAAAAATGACGTGAAAGGGTATTAATTTGGACCTCCCCAATGTCTAAAACATTAATATGGCCTTACTGACAGAATGGAACCAAAAACAACGAGCGACGAAACAGTGGAGGAGATTGAACCGCATGCAGAGGAAGAGGTTGTCGACGGCGGAAGCCATACACAACCTGTGCAAAGATACACACAACTTGAAAACCGAGCTTAAAAAGGACATAAAGAACTTCAAACATGACTTCACAAACGTTAAAACGGGACTCCAACAACTTTAAGATGCACATTGTGTCCATGTGTCGCCACAGAGCTCAGCGACCACGCGACACGTTTAACAAAAGCAGATGAACGAATAGAGGAAACAGAAGCCGCGACCCAAGAGTTGAAGGAAGCGCTGCTGCACTGCCTCAAACAGCAGAGTCTGCTCCGGGTCAAGCTGACGGATCTGCAAGCACGCTCGTGTCGGAACAACTCTCCCGTTGCTCAACGCTGTTATACCGGACACCAGCTGGGAACTGAAACTCACTTACCACACACGCCGCTAAAGAGGTACCTGATGTAAATGCCTAAACACCTCCACCCGCCAACTTGTTTTGTTCTCAACAAAAGCTAAAAAATGGATGGTACCGTTAGAAAGTCGAAATTATTATTCAATATATGCGCATGCGCATTCTCCTTCCAGTTGATAGTTGACATCGCTACGGTCACAGAGCGGTGTCGTTTTCACTGATGAGCTATTCAACCGGGAAGTCCAATATTTTACCAACTTTACCGAATTGTAAAAGTTTTACGGACACTTGCCAAAGGTCCTGACCTCATAACAAACTGAGAGGGACATGGACGTCTGACGTCCAGTGGTCCACTTTCTAAATATATATATAGGATATATATATGTATATATTTTCAGTATTTCCGAGTCCGAGATAAATTCAAATTATTTCCGGGTGGTATGTATTCCGTTACAGTCGTGATTAGTAAGAATTGTAGTAACAATTGAAAAGTTATCTTTTTATTGGACCAGTGTTGGCCGCTCCAACTCTGCCCATACGTGCGCGATTTGCAGTCAGGGCGTGACGGAGGGGATTGCTGCAAGCTGCAAGGTTTCTGTGAGACTCGCTAAAGCCTAGGCCCTTTCTCAATATGCGTTCTTGTGTGGACTTTTGTTCTCGTGAAACGTCATCAGTCGCAGCCCGAGTACTGTTCCAATTCTAAAGTCCGCATCTGGCCGAGAACGGTCATAATACCCAGATGTGACATCGAGCAGGCTCGTCTGTTCTTGTGAGAGGCAAATATCCCAGAATGCATTTCGCCTCAGCCACAAGCAACAAAGTAAACACAACTGCATGTCGAAGTTTATAAATACTACTATATTATATATTCAGCCGTCGTAACAATTTGCTCCGTGGATGTCGGAGATGTGAGGCGTAGTTAACGGACTGTCAGACCCCCCAGCACTGGTCACTGGACACCAGCTGGGAACAGAAACTCACTTACCACACACGCCACTAAAGTGGTACCTGATATAAATGCCTAAACACCTCCACCCGCCAACTTCATTTTGTTCTCAACGAAAGCTAAAAAATGGATGGTACCGTTAGAAAGTCGAAATTATTATTCAATATATGCCCATGCGCAGGCTCCTTCCAGCTGGTAGCTGGTAATCACTACGGTCATTACATTACATGTCGTTTCGGTCACAGAACGGTGTCGTTTGTGCTTTAACACCGTCTCGCTCAGAGGTGTCAATATGGAATGCCGTTTTATTCCAAATTAAATGAATGAATAAATACATAAACAAATGAAATATGCATTTGAAATACATCGTGAAATAAATAAATGAGGCAATAAATATTAAATAAATGTAATCATTTCTTGGTACTCTTATTTCATAAGTACACATTTATTTATTTCATGGTACTTTTATTTCATAATGGCACTTTTATTTATTTCAAGAGACTTTTATTTCATAATGGCACTTTTATTTCACAATGGCTTAGCCAGCCTCTTTTTTGCACACGGCTCTGTTGTCTGTTCTGAATGTGAGAAATAGCCACGCCCCCCTGATTTGCATATATGAACGTGAAATGGAGTGCCATTATGAAATAAAAGCTTACTCTCACACTTTCATACATACTATTGAGAACTTCTCATGCACACTACTGAGACACTCGTGCCATCTCACTAGTGTGCGTGAGAGCATTTCACTATACAACGTAAGAGCATTTCACTATACAACCTGAGAGCATTTCACTATACAACGTGAGAGCTTTTCACTATATAACCTGAGAGCATTTCACTATACAACGTGAGAGCATTTCACTATACAACCTGAGAGCATTTCACTATACAACGTGAGAGCATTTCACTAGCATACGGGAGGCATCTCAGTTACACCGGAAGGCGGAAACAAAGTAGTGAAAAAGCACCAACCATAGCCAGGTAACAAAATACAGAACCGCTATGAAACAAGGGCAACTTACAGCACATGAAAATCTAAACCAAGACAAAAGTAAGTTGAATTATTTTTGTTGTGTTGTTTAGGATAACTGGCATTCCATAGTGACGGTAGTTATGCAGTTTTCACACCAGGCGTACCATTCTCAACATTTGAATATTTTTTGTTGTAGGAATTAAACATACTGTACATCTTTAAGTTGTTCTTTTTGTACACACTTACCCCTCTGCTGTTCTCTCTTAAGTTTTGCCCAGTTGAAGTGAGTTTTATTTTCATAATGTTATATTGATTTTAATGAATACAAATTAATCAAATGTGTTGTCCTTGTTAAGGGCTGTTGACATCTGTGACCACTGTGACTAAGTGTGTAA
Organism: Pungitius pungitius; assembly: GCF_949316345.1. Lineage (NCBI taxonomy): Eukaryota > Metazoa > Chordata > Actinopteri > Perciformes > Gasterosteidae > Pungitius > Pungitius pungitius. The sequence goes on from NC_084901.1 coordinate 10,631,086, forward strand.
CTTGTAAGTTTCCAGTGAGCAATTTATCCATTGAAGAAACGTTTAAAATACGTCTATGTTTAGACACGTTTTTAATGTGATTTTAATATTGGTGGTAAACGTACAAATGTGGACATCATTTCTTTCTTAACCTATACAATAATGCTATAGCACAAAGTAGAGGACGAGATTTTACCGTTTCAAAAATCACGTTGAAATCTGGTCTAAACATAGACGTTTTTTCAATGTCTACGATTAGACGTGGAAAAAACTCAACAATGACGCGACAGGGGACAACAGGCACACAGGGCTTAAATGTACTGGGGAGGTGCAGGTGATTGGACACAGGTGGAAACAATCAGGCAATCACAGGACAAGGCAGGAAGTGAAGCCAACCCAGGGAACCAAGAGACATGAAACTACAAAATAAAACAGGAAAAAGACGCAAACCGTGACACTTTGTATATATGGAGATTGTAAATTCCTTTTAGGGGAATTTGTGATGTGATCTGATTATTGATGTAGTCTGAGCATTTGGTGATAAAAGAAACTTGCTGTAAATTCTGAGATAACCTTAACATGTGTTCAAATACACAGTCTGCACCCCCAAAACACAAACATCTAACCATGCTTTTGAGGACATATATAAGACAACAGACAGTTTATCATATTCTTAATGATGGGAGGTGGTGGGTGGATGTTGTGCGGCAGGTGGTGGGCCAGGGTCATTTCCCAGGCATCGATCAGATGAACTTTCAGTCCTTTGAACATGGCTTTGAGCACCTTATCACACTGCAGTGAATACCAGTCGCTGTTGGTTAGGGACACTTGAAGGCTCAAAGCTCTGGGGTTTGCAGTCCGGATGATGACCAGCGTGCCGGGATTTGTGTCCAGCAGCTGCACCACCGCCCTACGGATGCTCTGTAGCCTCCTGATGTAGATCTCCATGGGGAAAGTGCCAAAGTGAGCCCAGATGCTGAGGACTACGATGTTGTTGGGGCCTGCGTTCAAGTCATCTAGCTCATTAGCAATGTAACGAAGCTCTGCTCTTGGGATAGTGGTCCAATGAAGAGGAGGACCGTGGCAGCGGTACCTCACCAAGATGTTGTTCCCATTGTCCAAAGACATAAAAGGTCCAACGTATCTGGGGTTGTGTAAGTCAAATTCCTTAAGACCTGAAAGTATGAGATGGGTAAAATATTAAACTGCAGTCAAAACTAAATTTTATTATATCAAACAATCTCTGAAAACGCTTTGAATCAACTACCTGGTAATACTGCGTTGAGAAATTCAAACCACTGCCTCACTGTGGAGTCTCCATACATGTGGACTGCTTTGCCTTTCAGACACTTAGTGATGGCAGACGTGTTGAATTGAGATACTGTGGTGCCTCCCAGTGCTCGCCACACACCCTGGTAGTAATAACCAGATGGTAGAGATGTCACAGAGCTGCTCTTCACCTTCAGCTGACCTGAGAGGAACATAATAAGGCTTGGGTTATCCCATTAAAAAAAAAACTACGGTTGAAAGGTTGAAGGTATGAACCTTTTCATCGACAATCCTTATACTGAGGGATTAGATGTATTTCTAACTAAAAGATAACTAAAAGATAGCTATTGGTATGAGTTAAAATATCTATACCATCCTCTTCTGGCAACACAGTGACGTCGGAAGGTCCTGTAGCCTGAATGGAGACTTTCAGGTTAACACCACTGAAAAAGAAAGCAAAAATAAATAATTATACGTCTGAAACATAGTACATCAGTTCAAATAAAAGTAAAGGTGACAAACATTTGAAATTATTCAAATACATATCAATCACTAAAACAAAAGCTTGAAAGATGATTCAACATTGTATGAGTTATGCTGCTTTTATCAAGATTTTTATATATTCCTTTATTGTATTTTATTTAGGGCTGTCAAAAATAGCGCGTTAACGCCGTTAATTAGCTGTTTGTTGTTAATTACGTCAATTTTTTGGACGCATTTCACGCATGCGCAGTGTGACAAAGGATTCAGGTCAGGAAAGTGCCTCCTCCTCTAGGGAATGGGCTTCATCCTATACAACACATTACTGCCACCTGTAGGCATATGTCAGGCCGTCAGGTTCAGCAAGTCGTTTGCGCCAGAGACCCGCCCTCCCGGAACAGAGAAGAAAAAAAGCTCCGCCCAGCAGAGCTTTGCTAAGAAAAATAAATAAAGACCAGCGCTGAGGTAGAGGAAAGACCATCGGAGAGACCCGTAATACTGTTCTGAAACATGCGGAGGAAGAGAAGCCAATGCGACCTAAATCCTCCCAGGTATGGGAATATTTCACACTGAAATGGGGGGTGCTAGCGGATTTCTTTGCAGCGCAAGTCGTTCTAATCGCCGCGCTCGACTTCAAGATGTAACCTTTATTATTGTTCGGTCTGAAACGGCGCGCCCAGTGACGGGTGGTGCAGCAATATTGTTGTTCGGGTGGAAATCGGGAGAAAGGTCGGTCCGGGAGATTTTCGGGAGGGGCTTTGAAACATCGGGAGGGTTGACATGTCTGGTCATGTCTGGTCATCGCAGCCCTGGACCATCAGGAGCACAAACTCACAGCAGAGTGGGATAAACTGCAAAGGCTCGAGACCCTTCTAGAGCCATGCAGGGAAATCAGTCTGTAACTTATCAAATATTATTGCTTTGATTATTTGATAATAATCTGTGCATTATTTTTTGGATTATTTAAAAAAAAAATCAAATATCAACAACATGTATTCATGTAAAAAATAATAATGATGATAATAATGATAATTATGTATCTGTGTCCTGTTATTTATCTTTAGTATGCATTTCAGAAAGAAAAAATGGTTAGGATTCAGGTGTGATTAATCATGATTAATCCACTGAAAATTCTGATTAATTTGATTAAAATGTTTAATCATTTGACAGCCCTAATTTTATTGTGTGATTACATTCTGCGACTACATTTCCATCTACTTAATCTTTATCGCCTTCACTTTTCCTCTTTTGTCTCACAACCAGGTTCTCACCTTGGTAACCTCTGCCTGTCCAGTGGCTGCATGCATCCATTCAAAACATTGGTACTTGCGTAGCGTGCGGCCAACAGATCAGCAGCAGATCCTCCTTTGAGCAGTGGCAAGTCACTGGCAATCTTCAGTAAATCAGTGGCAAGTCACAACGGCAAGCTGAGTGGGTGGAGCTACATTTTTCCAGAACGGCTGTTGTTTGTACGACAAATCAGCTGCGAAAATCTGTTTTGATTTAGTTGATTTGATTTTAGCAATTGCCACAAACTTGCCATTGCTTACCATTGCCATAAGGAGGATCTCATTGTCTCTCCAGATCAGGGCCCTATTCTTCGTACGCGATTGAATTAAGTCGATCAAATGTTTCATTAGCCAGCTCAAATTAACGAGATAATTCATTACATTACATGTAGTTCAGCTGAGGAGGCGTGCGGATGGGCGGCGGGGGAGTGGGCAGTGAGGCTGCTCCCGCTGCTAACCGGGGAGCGCAGACAGGCGCCATGGGGCTACCCCCGGCGGCCCGTCGGGACTACACGGCGGTGCGAAAGGCCATAGTCGACCGGCTGGGGCTACTACCGGGGGGCCGGGCTGGGGCCGGAAGACCGGCCGTTCGCCTACGGGAAGGGACTTTGGGACGCTGCCACCAGGTGAATGGGGTGGAAAACCGCGGCGGAGGTCCTGGAAACGGTGGTGCTGGAACAATTTGTGGAGGGGCTCCCGGGCCAGACGGCGGCGTGGGTCCGGTACCACCGACGCTGGAGGCAGCCACCACCCTAGCCGAGGACCACCTGTCGGTGCACCTCAGCGGGCGGGGCGGCCGGGAGGGCGCGCCACCTGCGACTCAACCAGCAGCAGCGCCGCGGGGAGGGAGCCCGCAGCGGACCGCGGGGCGGCCCATACCGGCCCCACGGCAGCCGCCGACAGCCCTACACCAGGACCCCCGACCGCAGCAAGCCCCGGCACCCTTCCTGACCCACCCGGAGGTTCTCAAACACCAGGGCAGGAGTGCTGGCGGCCCGGCAACCTGCGGAGAGAGTGCCCGCTGATGGAGGTGGGGCAGGTGATCCGGGTTGCCGGCGATCCAGCACCCTCCCGCGGCCCGGGGGCGACGTACCGCGTTCCGGTAAGAATCCAGGGGGGTACACGCCAGGCGATGGTGGATTGGGGCTGTTCGCAGTCCATGATACACCAGGGGGTGACGGTAAGGCCACGACCCTAGAGACTAGGGCTGGGCGATATAGACCAAAAGTCATATCCCGGTATATTTTGGCTGGATATCAATATACGGTATATTTCCCGATATTTTCTCCACATTAAAAGGGAAGAAAACCTGAACGCAAATGTCAAAGCAAAGTCAAAGCCAAATATAACACGTCATCAGTCGTTTAATTGAAACCAGCTATTTCAGTAAGGAGTTGCAAAATCAAATAAATTAAAATGAATAAATAATAAATTAAACTAGAAAATGCATTTCCTGCTGAAAATGCGTTGGAATGCAAGCTGAAAATAATTTGAAAAAGTTAAAGTACAGAAATGAAACAAGCTGAATTTATTCTAAACATTGCTGAAAGAATAGAAAAAGGTGAAATACATTTAAAAATTGCTGAAAATACAGAAATGAGAAAAGCTGAAATGAACTTGAAAGAATTGGAAAAAACAGAAATGGGGGGTGTGGGATGTGGGGTTCTCTGTGTGTGTCTTCTTGTATTTACTTTTTAGCTTGTAGAATAGATGTCCGCTTGTAGGACAGATGGCGTGACCGGATCGGTCCTTATAAGGCAGACAATGTGAATGGTGGAAGAGAGAGCACAGGAAAAATGAAGATAAAATATTATCTGAGATAACACACCTGCGACCGAAGGGAGAGCCAGTTTGAACCCATTTTCAGGGCAAGGCCGAAGGCTGCAGGAGAGAGTACCAGACACTCATTGTTCGGGGAAGGCATGTTACAGAAGGATGAACTGGGTTGAACCAACGTTCAAGGGCACCAGAGGGATTAAAACAGGTCCGTGTCAGAAGGCAGACGGACTTTGGAAGGGATTTGCTTGCGATGCGTATTTCATTGTCTCCAGATATATCTGCGGAGAATTGCTCATGTACAACTTTTTCTCTTCTAAATAAATGTTAAACTTTTTAACTAATTTCCTGTAGTGGATTCTTCTATCAACCAACTCGGGTGGATAAGGAATATCCTAACAGGGGAGCTTCAATGAATTTGACAAAATACAGAACTAATAAAAGCTGAAATTATTAAACATTCCTGAAAGAATAGAAAAAGCTGAAATACATAAATGAGAAAAGCTGAAATGAACTTGAAACAATTGCAAAAAAACGGAAATGGGAGAACAAGCTGTTTTTTGTAATGAAATTGTTAAGACTTGTGGCAACATTTTAAAGTTTAAATGGTGTCTCTAGCTGAAAGATTGAAAAAGCTGAAAAAGTTGAAAGTTGAACAAGTTTTGAGAGGATTTGAAAATTTAATCCATTGGAAACCATGTTAAAAAGTTTGATGATTTTAATTTATATTAATTCAATTATAAGAGCTAAAAAGCTGAAAAGTCATAGCACACCTCTCCTGAAGGAGCTGAACATTTTAATATTTGAATGGTCTTAATAGCTGAAAGTGTGAAGGAGTTGAAACGTGCGGCGGAAGAAATAGAAGAATAAGTTGATTAAAGAAAAGAAGAACAATACTTGGAATGCTTGAAGCATTCCAACTAATAAGGCGGAATAAAGAAAAGAAGAACAATACTTGGAATGCTTGAAGCATTCGAACTAATTAAAAGAACAATACTTGGAATGCTTGAAGCATTCCAACTAATTAAACATTAGCGAGCCGGTCAAGGCTCTGCCTGACTTCAGGGTACAGTGCTTCTCTTGCAAAGTAGTTGCGACTGGGAAGCTCATATCTTGGGTCAATCGTTTTCAGGAGCATTTTGAATCCGACTTGTTCAACAGTTGCAACAGGAACTTTAGCAATGTGATAGGACACCGCTTTCGTTATAGTACACCACTTGCCACTTTTCTTTTCATAAGGCACACTGCGGGAAAATGAGGTTTGCAGTGAGCTTTGTTTCGGGGCTGGAGCTTGTTCGGGTTGTTTCTGGCGCACGGCTTCTGCAGCGCGCAGTTTCACACACTCTTTGTATAGCAGTTTGAGCCGTTGTTTTAGGGGGGGGGGGGCAGCGCACAATAAGCAGCGCCAGCCTCACTGCTCATTTTAACAGATACGTCACAACTTCACAACAACCGGGAGTTTTTCGCGCGTCATTGATTTAGCAGGCTGTGATTGGTAATCGGGACTGGAACTGTCTTGGCCGGGACAAATCAAAATTGACCATAATTCGAGATGTCCCGGGTAATACGGGACGGTTGGCAACCCTACTGTGACCTGTTTATGGCACTCCCTACATATAACGTTGTTTTGTTGCTCATCGAATACTTTAAATCCAAACCTTCTCCAAATTACTGAGCCACTGCTTTTTTTTTAACGAACCAAGTCCTCCTCCGCACGCTGCGCAGACGTTGTTGCTTCCTCCATGTTTGTTGACGTGTGTGTCCCTGCCCCTCCCCCCTCTGCGCGTGAACGAGGATGGGCGGGGCGAGGGCGAGAAGCAGTGCAGAGCGCTCTGGGTCGGCAGCTTGCTTTCAGAGCGCAGATTGAAATATATCGATGTATGCGAAATTGTCCAATTCCATATCCCATTAAAAAATATATCGATATATTCGTTTATACCGATATATTGCCCAGCCCTTCTATAGACTACCCGAACACAAAAGAAAAGTGGTCCAGGAGGAATTAACAGCTATGTTGGAGATGGGGGTAATAGAAGAGTCCAACAGTGCGTGGTGCAGCCCCATCGTTCTGGTGGCCAAGAAGGATGGGACTGTGCGACAAAGCGAAAACAGCTTTCTCCACTCTGTATGGTTTGTACCAATTTACCATGCTTCCCTTTGGCTTGTTTGGTGCCCCGGCCACATTCCAGCGGCTCATGGACAAGGTGCTGCGGCCGCATACCTGGATGATGTTATTATCCACAGCACCACCTGGGCGGAGCATGTGCAGCGGGTGGACGCGGTGCTGGGGTCATTGAGGCGGGCCGGGCTCACTGCCAACCCGGGGAAGTGTGCAGTTGGACCGAGGTAGGTAAGGTATTTGCGTACCACTTGGGGGGGGGGGGCAGGTGCATCCTCAGGTAGACAAGACAGCGGCAATTGCAGCCTACCCGCGCCCCATGACAAAAAAGGAGGTGAGGCGGTTATTGGGGCTGGCAGGTTACTACATACGGTTCATCGCCGGTTTTGCGAACTTCACTAGCCCCTTGACCGACCTGACCCGGAAAGGTGCGTCAGATCCGGTCCAGTGGTCGGAGCAGTGCCAGCGGGAGTTTGAGAAGGTAAAACAGACTCTCTGTGGGGAGCCGCTCCTCCACACACCCAACTTTTCTCTCCCTGTTGTTTGCAGACCGACACGTCGGACAGGGGGCTGGGGGCCGTTTTGTCCCAGGAGGTGGAAGCCCAAAGAGTGTCTAATTTAGGATAGTGAATGAAATAATAGTGAAATGAATAGATACATATTAGGATATTTGTACTTAATGTGATCATGTATCCGATATGTGTACATTATATGTAATACATATATATATATATATGTGTGTTGCGTGTGGCCATGACATCACTCTGTTCACTCATACAATCATTGTCTCTCTTATCTTGTCTCTCTTCCTACCCAGACTGGCACACCTGCAGCTGGTTCCCCAAGTAATCACCTGTGACAGCAAGCTGCTACATAAAGGAGTCAGGCTCAGTGTGCTACTGGAAAAAGACAGACCAAACAACAGCGCTCACAAAGCACATTCACTTAGCCTTTTGTTTCGTTTGGCCTGAGGAGCAACTTCAGTTGACATGGTGTAACACCGGTATGACCGGTATGTGAGAATTTCCTACTGTAAGGAAATCTTATACCGGTATACCATGCAGCACTACTTCATGAAATGCATCATCCAATGACATCTCCAAGCAAAAATAAATTATTTATTGTAAAAATCTTTCAAAATAAGTATATAAAAACATGCCCAAAGAGTGTCTAATTTAGGCAAATGAATAGATACATATTAGGATATTTGTACTTAATGTAATTATGTATCCGATATGTGTACATATATATATATATATATATGTGTGTGTGTGTTGCGTGTGGCCATGACATCACTCTGTTCACTCATACAATCATTGTCTCTCTTATCTTGTCTCTCTTCCCACCCAGACTGGCACACCTGCAGCTGGTTCCCCAAGTAATCACCTGTGACAGCAAGCTGCTACATAAAGGAGTCAGGCTCAGTGTGCTGGTGGAAAGAGACAGATGAGACAACAGCGCTCACAAAGCACATTCACTTAGCCTTTTGTTTCGTTTGGCCTGAAGAGCAACTTCAGTTGACATGGTGTAACACCGGTATGACCGGTATGTGAGAATTTCCTACTGTAAGGAAATCTTATACCGGTATACCATGCAGCACTACTTCATAAAATGCATCATCCAATGACATCTCCAAGCAAAAATAAATTATTTATTATAAAAATCTTTCAAAATAAGTATATAAAAACAAGCCCAAAGAGTGTCTAATTTAGGCAAATGAATAGATACATATTAGGATATTTGTACTTAATGTGATCATGTATCCGATATGTGTACATTATATGTAATACATATATATATATGTGTGTTGCGTGTGGCCATGACATCACTCTGTTCACTCATACAATCATTGTCTCTCTTATCTTGTCTCTCTTCCTACCCAGACTGGCACACCTGCAGCTGGTTCCCCAAGTAATCACCTGTGACAGCAAGCTGCTACATAAAGGAGTCAGGCTCAGTGTGCTGGTGGAAAGAGACAGACCAGACAACAGCGCTCACAATGCACATTCACTTAGCCTTTTGGTTCGTTTGGCCTGGAGATTGGCCGGTAGTCAAACTTTTCGTTCGGCATCTCTAGGTCCCTTTCATTTCTGGGCTTCTTTTTTTTGTGTAAGGTACACGCTGAAGTGTGCTTAATCATTTTTGCTGCTTTGCACTTGTTGTTACCACTTCAATTACTTTCCGCAGGGAACAATTGGTAAATAAAATCATTACCCCTGAGATTGGTTGTTATGTCCTTCTTATGTTGGGGTTTCTAATTCAAGCCTTTTTCATCATTTTTGTATAGTTTTGAGACTGCAACAGTATGTGAGGATGACTGTATAGAACGAGGAGATTTATGTGTGTGAATCTGTGGGAGAATCAGCATGTATGTATTATTCATAATTAGAAGTTTGATAAATTGAAGCAGTTAAACATGGAACATCCAGAGTATTAAGCGTAAATTAAACAGAACTTTAAGAACAGCGCGACATGTAGCGGCTTTCTGGATTCTCTCTGCATCGCAAGACTGTACAAGCATGTACAGTATAAGAGACCATGTGTGAGACTGTCTTTCAGTCAATGCTCAAATGCAGCGTGTGGTGTTCACCACATAAGTTTACAGGTTGAGAAGGTCTTCTAAATAAACAATTCCTTGTCGCCAGCATCAATAGCGCTCGTACCCTACTTTTTGCTGTTGTAGTTTCTAAATGGTGGGATGAGCTCCCCGATGACATCAGGACCTCTTGGCTGAGGGCACTTATTGTAAGTTGATTTGGATAAAACCATCAGCTAAAGGAAAAATGCAAATGTATGCATCTGAGTTGTGCCAAGGTACAGTAGCTTACTAACGCTAGTGCCATTGGCCAAACATACCGTTCAGAGCAACAAAATTGAGCTGCTAAGGAGTGACGAGAGAATAGCGAGTTACGGGCAGTTTAAAACAGAATACAAAAGTATTTTCATAACAAGTTACAGGAACAATAAACAGGAACAAACGCGACCAACCGCATGATTCCCCTTAGCAGAGATAGTAAAACTTCCAAATGTTGAAATGGAGAGTGCACTAGTGTTTGTATTATATTTAACTCTTGAATAACTATAGGGTCAATGTTAATTCCTGAGGTCACGAACATCTAAGCTTCTCATGATTCTCTGTTCACTCACCTCTGAAAGAGCTTCTCCTCCTCGGCTGGCAGGTTATGTTTGAATGCTAACTTGAAGTGGTTGATCCTGGTATCACAGCTCAGGCTCTTTGGCTTGTAGCAGAACCAAGGTTCGCCTGTTCGGAGGTCAGTGTGGTTACACACAGGCTGTTGGGTTGGCCGGAGGCAGACGTTACAGATGGTGGTTTCAGAGAGTGAGCCTGAGCGGTAGAGGCTCTTGAAGTAACTCCTGTCAGGCTGTTCTCTGTTCAGCCTGTTTAGCACAGTGACAGCTTCGCCAGGGTGAACCAGAGTCACCTGATTGGAAAGAGAACCAGAGACCCAAATAGAAATCTACAATTCATGGCTAGAAGTGAAATATTGATTTTGTATCAAGTGAAAATGTCTAGTCAGTTACAAATGGACTTTTACAAAACAAGCTGAATATTGACAGTACAAAAAGTGTACATTAACAGGCATACCAACAGTAAATTAGGGAGCAGAAAGAAGCCTCGTGTGAACCAATGGTCATATGAGACTGGACGAGGGAACTTTTCTATTTGGCAAAATATTAAACAATCCATACCGTATTGTGTGCTTTGCGCCGCAGCGGGAGGGGTGGTGAAATGCGGCGTTATCTACAGACACTTCAATCAGTCCAGCGGTAATGATGTCGCTACCGGTTGAGACGTTTATTGATGTGTTCCTCGCCATGCTAATGGTGTTTTTTGCCTCATTAAGCCACATGGCGTGGGCAGGTATTGTTGCGTCTGGGGTTACCTGTGCTGGTTGCACTGTGGCTTCGGGTAATGATTTGCTTTTTTTGCGTCCTGTTGATGTAACGTTTCAGCTTCTGTTAAAAACGCCTGGGGAGCTCATCAACTCGGTAATATTTTGTCTTTATTTCCACCCGCATGTCAATGACAAGTTACCACATCGACGTGCGAGTCCTTTTTCGCGTTGTGCCATTACGTCCGTGAGAGCTTTCATCTCTTCAGTATTACATGGTGCTCCAAACACAGTAAGTAGAGGGAGGTGTTTGGCTTGATTAGTTGAAAAATGAAATACATGAATAGATAATAGAAATAATCAATAGTTCTACCACGGGATCATGAGGCTTTGTGTAGTAATCATGAAAGGCAGGAGCCATATACACTTTAACGTAAATAAGCCTTTTAAGAAAACAAAACATGTATTCATGTTATAAGAATACACCAATCACCAGCCATAGATGAGAATAATTTAGAAAAACTCTTAACTCAACAAGCTTTTTCTAACATGGTTGACTCGTAGTTCCTGTGCTTTATGGACGCCGTATTCCTGAGACAACGTGATTGATGTCGACATACAAACGGCCTCTCACAAAGTACACAACTTGACTTTCTGGCTCGACTGGCCCCGGAGCGGAGACACCGCCAATAGAAAATAAAGCTTCAGCCAAAACAATCGACATGCCAGAGAGTTCAGACGCTGCCCGAGACTTTACGAGCCTTTTTGACACATTTATTGCTTTGATTTAATTGTCATGTGGTCAGTGACGGTTGTGTATCAACACGGCATTACAGTGTTACGGACCTGCAGAACTCAACGTGTGACCCTTATGGATTCAGAGGTCTAGAGGTTTAGAGAGGTTTGCACAAAGGACGGTTGTTGATATAATTATTTATTTTGACATCTTTTGACTTATTATGTTATTATATACAGTTATTAAATTCTTTCATTTTCACTCTCGAGCCAGTTGAATGTTTTTGACTCAGCGTCTCAGCCAAGGCAAGGGTAAAAGGTAGCATTCCTTGATCCTTGAAGTTCAAAACTCTACACCATTAAGGAAGATATTCTACGACACAAAGTGCTTCTGCAGAAGACTTGCTTTTCAAAGAATTATCTCTCTCTTTGAATTGTATTTGTTATCATTTCATTTTAACCACTGCTTTAACGTAAAAGTTGTTTGCATTACCTCAACACGTGCGTCTCCTTCCCAGAGCAAAGAGAACACAGCAGAGTAGCTCCCATTCAGATGATCCACAACTTGACCAGCCACACCTGCTTCAAGCTTCAGGTTGTGCAGACGGGCGGTCAGGAAGTCCCCCCCAGACTTCTTGGGACGACCTTTGAAGTCAAAGGTTTGTATCATAACCTCCAGCTGGTCCCCTACATGCCACTGCCCCCCTTTCCTCCCTGGGAGGATGGTGAAGGTGCTGTGGGCTGGATCAGTTGTCTGCTCCAAGGAAACAGGAGATGGTAAAAGTGGAGTTTCAGGCCAAGCAATGGAGTCTAGTATGAGGCGTTCCTCCAAGGCGTCCTGGGGGGACCGTGGCTGGAAGGTGCAGAATCTGTGATTAACGATATGATGAGGGGAAACTCTTGGCATGATGATGGAGGAGTTGAGTTCAGGCTGAAACTGACAGGGGGTTGAGAGAGAAGATGTTAAAGATACATAAAAAACTGAACTGAAACAAAAGGTCACGAGTCAAGAAAGCGATTGTTAAACTGAAAGATTAGATTGATGTTTTGGGATTTTCAAACAGAGATACAACTATGAGAGATGCAAAAAATGGAGAAGATAAAAACTTTTCCAAAAATGTAAAGCACTTTGAAATATTTCATCGACAAAGTCCACTCTGCAAACCATCCCATTAAAAGCAAGTTATTACCTGTAAAATATCCATGTGATATAGCACAAAGATTAAGGCAATGACAGCCAGAAAAAGGAAGATGGCAGGGTTCAACCTTCTCACACAGAATGTTGTCTTCATGGTCATTAATTAGGCCTTCACCTCCAGCATAGCACTTTCTCCTTAACTGTATTAAAAAAAGACATTAAAAAAAAGGAAATGGGTAATTGAGGGTTTGTTATGCTTGTTATGACTTTGACTCAATACCTGCGCTCTGGTTACGTGCTTTTTTTAATGAAGTACCGGTAATAAAAATATTCTAAATCCCTGTTTTAGTACCTGCTTGTCCAAATGACAAGTGACTTAAATCGTCAATGTTGTTAATGTCAAGCCATTCACTTCAGATAAGCTTTCTATACATCATTTTACCATTTTACATTTTTCACCTAGTAACCTAGATAGTAGCTTGTTTTATTGTTTTTTTATTGCATTTTATGCTTGTTTTATTGCTTATCTGCTTGTGCTATATAAGTGTCAAACAAATTTTGCCAATAATTGGTATTCTATCTTAATGTACAATCAGCTCTATATATTCACTCCACACAATATGTTGTCTGGATTGTATTTTTGATAATGTAAATAGTAGACACACATTTATGTGAATAAATGTGTAATGGTGATAAGGGGTCTTAGGGAATGCTAATATTATTTTATATTTTAAAATGTCCAGTTGCACTCCAGAAACTCTCAAAAGCAGAGACTCTCACCTCCTGAGGAGTTAGTCCCCCAGGTTCACCTCTCTCTGAACCTAAGTATTTATTTATTATAGTTATTGGTGGTGGTAATAGTTTTAGTAGAAGTAGCCGTCTATCAATGTATATTAATAAAGCTATAATAATCTGTAGTGATTATGTAAATACACTCAAAATATGAGCTCACACTTCCATTTGTTGTAAACAACTTTTAACCTCATTCCTGATCGTTTTATCATTTAAATAACTTCACTGATTTGGTTATTCACTGTGCTTAACTACAGCGGCAGGTGAAGAGACATGTAGGATCACACCTGGCACAGCAGAGCATGCAGCAGGTATGGCTATTTAATCATCTTTATTTAACTTTACACAAAACAATGATTTATTTACACCTAAATGGTTGAATAATGGTTTACTCCATTAAACATCACTGATCTTGTAAAAAGAAAAAATGGTTTTATGACTCACAATATCACTGTTAAATCTCAACATATGAACAAGATTGTATTGCTGTTTGACATAATGTATCTGTATTTAAAGATGTCAATTTTATGTATTTGTCTTCAGGTAAGGAGCAAAAGACACAACCTGTCCTGATTCTACACTGCAGCCTAATATGTATTTTAAATGGCATTTGTATTTATTTGGCAGGGACAGCGTAGAATCAATAAACGAGGGACACATAAAGCGAGATTACTAATTCATTTGTTGTTGGTGTTTGTAAAGTTCCAAAGTCACTACAAATTAAAATGTTCTAAGACCATTGTATTGCCTGTAGTACATTCATCAAATATAAATGTACAGTAATACAACATAATGTATATCAGAATGATGGCATGGAATGGATATGGTTCAAATGAGCTAGTCGGCCCTGGTTACACCACACCTGTCCACACCAGCCTATTACCTGCTTTAAAAAAATGACGTGAAAGGGTATTAATTTGGACCTCCCCAATGTCTAAAACATTAATATGGCCTTACTGACAGAATGGAACCAAAAACAACGAGCGACGAAACAGTGGAGGAGATTGAACCGCATGCAGAGGAAGAGGTTGTCGACGGCGGAAGCCATACACAACCTGTGCAAAGATACACACAACTTGAAAACCGAGCTTAAAAAGGACATAAAGAACTTTCACAAACGTTAAAACAGGACTCCAACAACTTTAACGAATAGAAGAAACAGAAACCGCGACCAAGAGTTGAAGGAAGCGCTGCTGCACTGCCTCAAACAGCAGAGTCTGCTCCGGGTCAAGCTGGCGGATCTGCAAGCACGCTCGTGTCGGAACAATTCCCGTATATAAGGGATTAAAGAAGGTAGTGTTGGAAGCTCAACGCTGTTATACAGGACACCAGCTGGGAACAGAAACTCACTTACCACACACGCCGCTAAAGTGGTACCTCATGTAAATGCCTAAACACCTTCACCCGCCAACTTTATTTTGTTCTCAACGAAAGCTAAAAAAAGGATGTTAGCGTCACAAAGTCGAAATTATTTTTCAAGAGATGCGCATGCGCAGGCTCCTTCCAGCTGGCATTTGACATCACTACGTTCAAAGGGCGGGGTCGTTTTCGCTGATGAGCTATTCAACCGGATCTGTGAATACTTTGCCAACTTTACGGAACTGTAAAAGTTTCACGCACACTTGCCAAAACTTCACACTATGGGGTGTGAGGGACACCCCATAGTGTGAGTGTCGGCTGAGTTGACCGCAGTCTAGAGCTGCCGAAGTGGGAACCGCAAGCCCTTGTATTTCCAAAAAACCCTCAATATGTGTCAAAATAGAATCTGCAGATAACCCATGTTGATCGATTTGATCCGCTAATGCTAGCATGCTATCTCGGAGCCCACCGATGTCTTCCATTATGTCAACACTCTCACGTCCCTTAGCCAGCCTTTTTGCACATGGCTCTGTTGTCTGTTCTGAATGTGATAGATAGCCACGCCCCCTGATTTGCATTTAAGAACGTGAAATGAAATACTGTGTCATTATGCACTACCGTGTATTTATTCATTTATTTATTATGAAATACAGTGTCATTATGCATTACACAATACACAAGGGAGGTGCAGGTGATTGGACACAGGTGCAAACAATCAGACAATCACAGGACAAGGCAGGAAGTGAAGCTAACCCAGATACACACGAGACATGAAACTACAAAATAAGACAGGAAGAGGACCCAAACCGTGACAGTAAAAGGTATATTTCTTTTCTTTTTTTTGTTATCTGTTATCCGATCTGTGATTCTGATCCATAATACGATCCCAACCGAGAGTTTCAATACCGGGTGCATGTAAAAAAATATAATGAGCCTATTATAGGACAGCAAAGAGTCGCGATCTCGTCGAGTGCTTTTCTCTCAGTGAGGGAGGAACGAGCCGCTTGGCAGATGCCGATTGAAGTGTGCGAGTTGGGATGTAGGGTTTCACCATGTCCTGGATGTAGACTGGTCCCGATCCATTCACAGCATGGTACGTCAGTACCAATGTTTTGAACTGGATGCGGGCAGCTACTGGTAACCAATGAAGTGAACGGAGAAGCGGTGTGGGAGTATTTCAGAAGGTTGAAGACCAGTCGAGCTGCTGCATTCTGGATGAGCTGCAGTGGTCGTATGGCGGTACCTGGGAGAACCGCCAGCCGAGAGTTGCAGTAGTCAAGGCGGGAGATGACAAGCACCTGAATCAGTACCTGTGCCGCCTTCTGAGTGAGAAGGGGTCTTCATCTTTGTGCTACATCACATGAACGATCTGGAGGTGATAACTTAAGCTTTAGTGGGATCTTGTGAAGGGTGGACCCTGTTTTAACTCAGTACAGTAATAGTCAGGTTACTGGATATTTTCAAATGCAATGCAGTCTAAAGTAATTTTCCATATTGCAATTTAATGAAGTTACATTATTTTTATGACTCTCAATCCTGAACCTTGACTATGTGAAAGCAGCCCTTCCGCCAGTTAAAGAATAAAGCTGCATTTTATTTTAGAGACCAAACCTCCATGCGTTACAACTGCTGGTTACCATTTGTTCTCACTGAAGACCTAAATCTTAAGAAATGTTTCAAAAATAATAATAATAATAAAATAAGTTTATAAAATAGCCACAAGATTTCCTTAAACAGCTGTGCACGGAAGGTAGGACTATGAGGTTTAACGGCACAAATAACATCATCAATGGAGTTTGAGAAAAGACTTAATTCCTGAAAGTCTTTCACTGTCAAGGAACATCATGTTAAACCATCATGTATGAAACACCAAAAAATAGGAATTTTATTTAAGAGGACTGTGAAAACTGTGTACTTTTTCTTTCCATTGTTCAATGCTGACAACAGTGCAAAGGCCAAATGCCATTGGAGGTTGAGATGGGCAGACAACATGACTTTCACTCAATTATTTTTTTACTTGCGAGTTTCACTCATCCCCAAAGTGATTTATGAGTTTCGGGGAGGAAAATAATCCTCCCTCTTTTGCTGAATTTAGTATATGTGTTAGTATATTTAACACCTTCTCTCTCTCTCTCCCAACCCTCTGCCAGTTTCAACCTAAAGTCAACTCCACCATTAGCATGCAGAGATTCTCCCCTCATCATATTGTTAATCACAGATTCTGCTCCTTCCAGCCACGGTCCCCCCAGGACGCCTTGGAGGAACGCCTCATACTAGGCTCCATTGCTTGGCCTGAAAATCCACTTTTACCATCTCCTGTTTCCTTGGAGCAGACCACTGATCCAGCCAACAGCACCTTCACCATCCTCCCAGGGAGGAAAGGGGGGCAGTGGCATGTAGGGGACGAGCTGGGGGTTATGATACAAACCTTTGACTTCCAAGATTGTCCAAAGAGGTCTGGGGGGGGACTTCCTGACCGCCCGTCTGCACAACCGGAAGCTTGAAGCAGGTGTGGCTGATCAAGTTGTGGATCATCTGAATGGGAGCTACTCTGCTGTGTTCTCTTTGCTCTGGGAAGGAGACGCACGTGTTGAGGTACCATCTCGTCCTAATTATTCTTTTCAATTGTTGGTGAATCCACGCCCCTTTTAAGTTTAGCGTTTAAGTAAATGGACAATTCGCCAGAGTATATTGTTGGAGATTAAATGTGTTCACTATTTGATTTCTTGATTGATGAAAAATCTTGGTTCTCTCTCCAATCAGGTGACTCTGGTTCATTCTAGTGAAGCTGTCTCAGTGCTGGACAGGCTGAACAGAGAACAACCAGACAGGATTTACTTCAAGAGCCTCTTCCGCTCAGGCTCTTTCTCTGAAACCACCATCTGTAACGTCTGCCTGCGGCCAACCCAACAGCCGGTGTGTATGTCACAGGGTGGACAATTGCATGTTTATTTTATTGATATTACCGCATGTTTTATGTTTGCTTGCATTATTTGTGTGTGGCAATTTCCGTTTGCAGTTTTGATTGGCCTGGTGTCCTTAATTGACAATCAGCCGCAAATTGGCAAAGGGACCAATGGGGAACTGCCAAGGGGGGGACTGTTCCCTTTTTAAAACAGGTAGACGGAGCCTGGGGAAAAAGAACAGAAAGAGGACACGTGGCAGTGTCGAGCTGGAGCTGGAGCAGGAGCAGGAGCAGGAGCAGGAGCAGGAGCAGGAGCAGGAGCAGGAGCAGGAGCAGGAGCAGGAGCAGGAGCAGAGGGCGGCTGTCAACCCAGTGTTGCAGCTGGTGGAAGATCTATGTGCGGGACTCTGCTGTGGTGGCCTTGGACAGACTATTTTAGGTTTTAGGATACATTTTAAGCATTTAAATTAAAATAAATAACGTTATATTAGTATTTCCACCCTTGTCTCCTTTTGGGTCATTATGTCACTGCTCTCCCCCAAATATAAAGAACCTGGCCTTTTGTTTTAGTTGAGTTCCTAGGGCTCTTAGCCTTTACCTAGGTGGCATTGTCGGCAACATAACTTATTTTTTCCACCTTGGCCGCTGACATGTAACTACACTGACCTTCGTACAGGCGAGCCTTGGTTCTGCTACAAGCTAAAGAACCTGAGCTGTGATACCAGGGTCAACCACTTAAAGGGAGGATTGAAACAAAACCTCAAGGCCAATGAGGAGAAGCTCTTTCAAAGGTGAGGGAGCAGGTCATTTGTGCACCTTATAAATATATTACATTTTTCATTCACGCTTTTATAATAAGTGCATTCAACCATGGTACATATCCAGAACAAGAAATGAGAACGTACAATTTCTTCAATAATTGAAACTACAAAGTGTGATAAACATACACAATTGCTAGTTATCCCCTTTTTTTTAAGACGCTGCGCTACTTGCAGGTCGCTGTGTTGTGCCTGTTCCTCAATAAAGTTAGAAAAAAAATGTACCCATCGTCATGAAATGTCATCGATATTCATTTAACGTTAAATGGACTTTGCATTTTATCGGCTCGTTTTCCCAATGGACCTGACAGTGACCAGTCTTGATGTGTTGCCTTTTAAGTGACTGAAGATGTTTTCTCTGGATAATGAAATTCCTGCATTCTATCAGTACATGTTCCACTGTTTCTGATTGATCACAATGTGAGCATTTCCCAGTTGGCTGCTATAAACAGCATTAAATACATATGTAATAACCTAGATAAATAACATGAACACGGTTATATATAATTCAATCTATGGTTTAAATACTATTCTCCCACCTAGCGGTGGAGATGTGAACTGGTTTACTCGACGTCTCATTAAACTGTCTCTGCTCTGCGGTCACTCAAGATATATATACACAGTAGATGGAAAATCAATATAAGAGCCAAGAGCAGCGAATGTGCGTGTAGTCAACTACTGCTGCTAACACATCCCGTAGGACCAGGATTATTTATTTGTATCCATTAATTAACCTTTCTCCTCGTGTTACCCTGGTAACCGCTGTCATTGCAGATGGTTGCGTTGATCCTTACAGTAAAAATCTACGTACTTCCGGTTTAGCGGCTACGCTTCGTATTTTGGACCTAAAACCAAAAATGTGTTTTACAGTAAAAGGGACGATCAAAAGGTACACGGACCTACACGGACCCACCGGTCCTTTACGCCACTCCAAAATAGCCCAGGCAGCTGCCGTGAACCTCGATGCAGCTGTCGCAAAGTCGTTGCGGCACCTCAGCTTGCAACAGGAAGTTCCTCAGTGAGCTTCCTGTGCCACAGAGAGAAGATGGACTCAAGTGTCTTCACGGCCGTTTCTGAAGGTTGGTTTTCTGAAAAGCCGAAAACGGTTAGGGGCAAATCTGTAGTACATTTGGAGCTGGTGATGGTGGACGTTCACTTTATAAATGGTTTAATTAGTTCTAGGCAGGTTAATAACCATTCACCTAACGCTAAATTCGGATAGGAAAGATGACGTGTTTCTCTAAATGTATGTTATGAATCGTAAATCATTTTGCATGCACAATTTTATATAAGTGAACGCGGTATCTACAAATTGTTTCAACGTGTCAAATGGCAAACTGTTAAAGCGCTGTTGTGACTATTGAAACGTTTAGATAATACACAAAAGCACCTACATGGGCAACATAGCTATTGACTAAATGTTGTTACAGTTCTGGTGTTTTTATGTTGTGAATCATTCATAACTTTACTATGTTTTAAAAATAATTTAAAAAAATATTTTTTTCCTAGAATTACCTCAGGAATAACTGCACATTACAGACCTAGTCTGACATCCCACCATCTTATAGTCTGATCATTGATTGGACAAATGTTCTTTTCCCTTTATGCCAGGCTAATAACTTTTAATTAGGATAAATGGGATGATAAAGTCAGCAGCTACTTTCACTTTCTGTCTGAATGTTTCTCTACTTTCAGGAAACCCCTTACCTCAGGCGTCGCTGCGCCTCCTGGTCCCACCTTTCCAGTTTATGGCAGCCTCCATGTTGCAGGTTCTGAGGAAACATGATGTCTTGAACTACTGGAAAGTGGCAGAGTTTGTCTCTTTGGTGATGGACATGGTCCCAGAGCTGCTAATGTACAAGCACAGGACCCAACTTAATTTGGGATTAAGAGCTAGGGTGGGTACCAGAGGAGGATACCAGGCATTTATGGCTAAGAATTTCTATATGATGGAGGCCATTATAGACATTACAGACAGAAAAAGAAATGTTAACTGTATTGTGAATGCTATCTCATCAGTATATTCTTGAGTTGTGCCGAAGTGAACAGCTAGTGGAGCCAGACTTCATCTTGTCCATCCTGAATCAGATTAAACCACAACACCTCTTCCTGAATGATGTAAGTGACCCAAATCTAGATTAGTTCATTTTGTTCACTTTTTTGTAAAATTCCTTCTTCTCAGTCTATATGTTTATAGTAAGCATTTGTTATTATTAGCTCAGCAAAAAGCATATTAACAATTTTATTGAAAAAGGTTTTCAGTTGTGAATTAGTAATATGTCTTTTGTTTTTCTTTATGCGTTTATTGCAGATTAAAGAATCACAAGAGGAGGAAGCAGTGGTTAACTTTCTTGAGTTGATCCAGACTCTGCTCAAAGATCCACAAGAGAGAGAAGGATTTTTCTCGGTGGGTGGTTTCACTTACAGGAAAAGAACCAAACATTGTTTTTGTATGTGCAATGCAGAAAAATGAACTCTTTGTGTCTTTCAAAGAGGGTTTTCCCTGCTGAGTATGGAGCTCAGTATGACAGCGACTTGCAGATGCTGTTTTCGGAGTTCCTCTGTCGACTGGCTAAGCTGTTGCCTGTTCCAGATCTTGAGCAGGTGAGGGGTGTCATTTTATCAATTTTTAATAAAAAGTTAAATGTCTTCCCATCACAATCTACTAACTGTTTAGCTTACTACTGCTAAATTTAATAATAGCATGAATTACATATATTGTACTCTAGTCATGCTGGGATCTCTCATCAGTTTTTCTCCCTACGGTTTCTTCCTTTTACTCCCTGTGCCGATGAGAAGGTTCTGAGACAGAGGATATTGCATGTGTAAAGACTGCACAGCAAAAGAATCACAAATTTAAATTTGTGATTTTGTGCTTTTTAAAATAGATAGAACTGAATTGAAATAATCCTGGCAGAAATGGTAGATAACAGCGTCAATTTCAAAAGTCACAGATGGTATGCTCCATTTTTCTCGTGGATATTTTTGGATATGCTGGTTGAGTAGAAACAATTTAAAGTGTAGTTAGAAATAGTATTACACTAAAAGAAGAGTACACACAACTGGACCTAGCCATGGACATTGGTGCTTCCCTTAAGTACTGACCGACAGGGATGTGGGAGTTCTGATATAAACTAAGTTAGTAATTAAGGAGCAATATTAATTTCTATTGTTCAGTGGTACATGACATTATCTTTCTGCTAATCAAATAAACAAATGTATGTGAAGCCTCCAATGGTTTATATAAAGACCAGAAAGGACCAAGCACAGTGGTACTTTAAATACGTGAAATAATGTGGAAAGGCCGAAAACTTGAGTAACGTACCATCGTACATACTCGACACCTTCCAACTGTTTGGGAAGTGGTACGCAATGAGGGGCAGTGCTACCCAAACGCTTTGGTCATCTATGTGTTTGTAATGTGCAAATGAAATGTGTCTGTTTGAAGCAAAAAAATGTTTTTGTGTTTCCATGCATTCCCCACAGACAGTTTCCTGGCTTGGAGCCGAAAGCTCTGTGTCGGACGACTGTGTGCATTCAGTCGCGGAGCCTACGGACCTGAAAATGTTGCTCCAGCACCACAAACAGCTCGGACATTTAGAGCAGCATGGTAAATCCCCTTTCCCTTTCCACTGCTGCTGTCTTTCTCCAACGGAGCTATTCGACCGTAACGTCTGGGTCGCCTTTGTCCATTTCTGTGCAGTTCCACCGTCCGGCATGGGCGACAGCATCCTGTCCTCCCTTTCTGCAGCTCCGTCTTACAAGGAGGCCAAACCTACGGGAATACCCGACCGATCGAATCCACTGCGAGGCGGCTGGGATGACGCACGCACCGCGTCATACGCGGGTGACGTAGCCGTCGATGTCATTGCGGTGACCGATTACGCAGAGGTGGAGTTAGACGCGAGCACCGGCGTCGAGGTGGCGACAGGAGAACACTGCACTGAAGGAACAGAGGCCAGCGATTCGCTGGTAGTGCTTCCCGGAGAGGTGACCATAGAACAAGAGGTGGGTGAAGCAGGTGAAGAGGCATCGCAGGATGGTGCTGTTGGTGGTTCTGGAGGCATCAACCATCCACTGGTAAACAAGGACGACTTGGCGTCCTCTCAAGACAAAGTCTCCGCGGGGCCTCATGACTGCCCGGACTGCGAGAAGAAATTCAAGTTTGCCTCCTCGCTGGTTGCCCATACGGTCATCCACACGGGGGAACGCCCCCACCGGTGCAGCGACTGCGGCCGCTGCTTCTCGTTCAGGCAGTCCCTCGACCGGCACCGACACACGCACAGAACCGGACGCAAGTACGACTGTGTCGTCTGCGGGGAAAACTTCCGCTCCCCGTCCGGCCGCGCGGAGCACGAGCTCACGCACGCGGCAGACGGGCCTCACGCGTGTCATCACTGCGGCAAAAGATTTAACTGGGAGCTAGCACTCGCAAGGCACCTCAAAACCCACGCTGGTGATCCCAATGCAAACAAGCCCACAGCAAGCCCTGAGGATGGACAAGAGGTGGCTGTAGGTGATGAAAATATCAGCGTAGCTCCCGTTGCACCTGCCGACTCTGACGGGCGGCTGCGGGCGGCAGTTGCGGCGGCTCGGGGCAGTGAACCTGAACCCGACACGGAGGTCGCTACCCCGGCGAAGGTCCGCACGAGTGGACGAAAACGCAAACCGACCATGAAGATACAAGTGATAAATTTACAGAAGCGCATGGGCAGTAAACAAAAGAGGAGGATCAATTACGCCGACCCTCTAGAGCTGAGAGCGTTGCCTTTAAATTGGTAAAGACATCCCATTTTTGTCTTAAATTATTTCTAATTATTTCTCCTTTTATCCTGGTTATAACAAGGTTGCTACATAGAAATATATTGTGACATATTATGTTCAGTCAAACGTACATTTCCTATGGTGGGACCTCCAACAACCAAGCCCCTCATGTTGATTTCTGCTTTCTGGTTAACAGTGCAGAGCACTCTTATGGGTCGCTGGTGGTGTCTGCAAAGGACGCTGAAGACAGTGAGTTCACTTTTACTGTTTAAATCGTTTGATCTTTTTCACAACACACTTAAAGAATCAAAGGGAAATTAGTTAGTTAGTATAAAAATAAAGGCAGCTAAAATAGCTGATCCATTACCACAGGGCACAAAATAATATAGATAAAATAAAAGAATATTCTTTGACAAGGAAGGATTCTCAATTTGAAACTTAAATAAATAAAGGATCTGCTGTTATGGATGCTGAAATATCCCAATTTATTTTAAAAATGGCATTGGCGATGGGTATTTTGAATCCAGCACCACCCATAAATGCTTCAATATGCAGCTTTTTTTCTTCTTCTTTGATGGAGATATAACAGAACACACAAGGCAGGTTATTTTGAACTCATTTCATAGTGAAATTCTATCTATTTTCATTGAGAAAGTTCTTAAAATTCAATTGTATAACAATTCAGATCAAATTCTGTGGTTAACATCCAACTTTTAGTTGGGAGGGTTAAAGAATAAACTCACTTAATGGATCTTGAAAATGTAAAAGTCCAAAAGGCAAGCACAAGTTTTCATCATTTCTTCATACGTTAGACATATTTCACTCCAGTCTCAGATGTGTTGCTTGTTTGTCTTCCTGAAGGTTCGGTTGCAGATGGCTCATCAGCTGCTGTCTCCAGTCCCAAGTGCTCCTTCCAGCACTCCGAGGAGTCCCAGGTCCAGCACTCCGAGGAGCCGTACGCTCAGCCCCTCACGGATGAAGATGGCTTCAGTTGCCCGGACTGTGAGAAGAGCTTCAAGTTCCAGTCTTTACTTAAAGCCCACCAGCGCATCCATACGGGCGAACAGCCCTTCCTGTGTTCTCAGTGCGGCCGGCGGTTCTCCTTTAAGCAGTCGCTTGAGAGGCACAGGCAGACGCACAAAACGGGGCGCAAGTACGAGTGCCTGATCTGCGGGGAGTTCTTCAAGTCCCTGGTGGCTCAGAGGGAGCACAAGAGCATCCACATGGAGAACGGCGAGTACCTGTGTTCGGAGTGCGGCCGGGCGTTTGCCTGGAAGTCGGCCCTGGTTAGACACCTCAAGACCCACGGCGAGGAAGCGGAGCGGGTGGGGCGTCCCTACAAATGCCCCCGCTGTGACCTGGGCTTCAGCTGTGTCAGCTACCTTAACAGACACCTCCAGACTCACCAGGAAGAGAGAGTGCACACGTGCAACTGCGGAAAGAGCTTCGCCTACCAAGCGGCCCTCACCGCGCACCAACGCATCCACCGAAAGGACCGGCCGCACACTTGTGCGCAGTGCGGCAAGGGATTCCTCTATAAGGGGGGTTTGCTGAGCCACATGAAGATCCACTCCGAGGAGATGCCCTTCATGTGTTCCTTCTGCGGAAAGAGCTTCAAGAGGGAACGCAACATGAAGAAGCACGAGCGCTGCCACACCCGGGAAGACGTCTTCAGCTGTTCGCAGTGCGACAAGAGCTTCGTCTACAAGGCCACGCTGATCCGCCACGAGCTGACTCACTCGGGCGAGCGGCCCTACCTCTGCTCCGACTGCGGGAAGGCCTTCTTCTCACACGCCGAGCTCCTGAAGCACGAGCGTTTCCACACGGGCCACAAGCCCTTTCAGTGCCCCCACTGTGGGAAGAGTTTCACTCAGTCCTGCTATCTAACCATCCACCTGCGATACCACACTGGAGTCCGGCCGTACTCCTGCAGCGAGTGCGACAAGAGCTTCCTCAGCGCCAACCGCCTGAAGAGACACCAGAGGACACATTCAGGGGAAAAACCCTACCTCTGCGTGGAATGCGGCAAGGGATTCCGGCAGTCCTATAATCTCAAAATACATCAAAGGACACACATCATGAAGAGGAAATAGTCATGACATTTAACTATTAATCTGGAGAATGTTTGAGGATTTATAGAGTGGGACTTATGTCAATTGTAGATTTATTCATGTGATTCACATCATTTGCAATTATAGTGCTCTGCTTTTAGGATATAAAGTTGCTGTAAAGTTGTTATGTTTTCCATTACTTTGAATTCCCTTTTATTTTTATATAGGTCTTTTTCTCATCTAGTCTTCAAATAATGCAAAAAAGTACATAAATTCAGCCTTTTATTGGGGACATTGTCTACAACAATTTAGTAGGAAAAGAAGCTTAAAACACACACCTTTTCTTATCAGCAGATGTTTTAAATTGAGAGTGACAATCTGCAGGCTTGTTGGCACGGAGCCTTTTCTCATAAACTGCAGTACAGAAAAACATCACAGATCATTGTTCAAACTGGTGTTTGACATCATACACCACTGACAAACTTTGTATGACGAGGATAAACTGACATGTGTTGTGCTCGTCATGAATTGAAATTAAATGTAAAAAAAAGTACTGGACAAAAAACTACGCCACTGCAGAGCTGGAAAGTTAACACTAAGAAACCAGCGGGGGCTGTGGAGACCTGTATCTCGCTCAGACAGCGACCTACACGGCGATGTGCAGAGTGATAGGGCAGTGGTCGCTTCCCAGGGCCTTGTTGCGGATCTTGCTGTCACACAGGCCTGGCAGCAGGCTGGACGACAACAGGAAGTAATCAAGCCTCCAGCCCACGTTCTTTCCCCGGGAGTTCATCATGTAGGTCCAGAAGGTATAGGCGTTGGCCTGCTCGGGGTAGAGCTCACGGAAGCTGTCGGTGAAACCGGACTCCAGCAGCTGGCTGAGGCCCTCGCGCTCCTCTGGGGTAAATCCGGCGTTTTTCTTGTTGCCCTTAGGGTTCTTCAGGTCGATCTCCTGGTGTGCGACGTTGAGGTCGCCACACAGCACCAGGGGCTTCTGCATGTCCAGCTCACTCAGGTATGCCCGGAAGTCCACGTCCCACGTTTTGCGGTAATCTAGGCGCACAAGGCCTCTGCCGGAGTTTGGCACATAGGCGGTTACCAGGTAATAGTTGGGGAACTCTGCGGTGATGACACGGCCCTCCTTGTCATGCTCTTCTTTGCCTGGGGCGGTGCAAAATAAGGAGCAGTTAAGAAAGGAACGTTCACCATGATTCAAAAGTTTAAGCCTAATAGTGGTCGAGCAATAAGAGTTCAGCAAGGCAAAGTTACTCAATTTTTGTGTAACTGGCTTGTCAGCAATATTTCCTGCAGCTTTGGAAATATGGTCACCTTGCATAGTCATCTAAGAGTCGCCTAAGAGTTAACAAAATCAACAGCCCGTTGTTTGTTTAGTACACAAAAACCAAAGGGTAAGAGATGCCCAAGAAGCTAAACTTAAGAAAATACAAACTCCTTTACATCAGTGTAAACTCGTTGCTTGAGGTCTGTTATATAGACGCCACTCACCAATGCCATAGGTGACTTTTAGGGGTTCAGTCTTGCACAGCATGGCCACACCACTATAACCCTCCTTCTCATCTGACGCCGCCCAATACTTGTGAGGGTACTCTGGCATTGAGGTAATGTCAGCAGGGAGGGATTTCTCTGCACACTTTGTCTCCTGGAGGCACAAAACATCT
This sequence comes from Pungitius pungitius, assembly GCF_949316345.1. Lineage (NCBI taxonomy): Eukaryota > Metazoa > Chordata > Actinopteri > Perciformes > Gasterosteidae > Pungitius > Pungitius pungitius. Next base: position 10,658,093 of record NC_084901.1, read on the forward strand.
GGACTCTCCTCACGCACCCACTGGGAAGAAAACAAATTGGTTACAATTAAACTGCAAAATGGAACTTCGGAAATCATGCACGTTGCCTCTGGTCACTGCAAACGAACATCCAAGCCGTTCTTTTTCACCCAGGCCCTCAGGCCGTCGACGTTCCAGGACGTAATTTTAACGTTGGCGTTGCGCCCATCTTTGCTTGTCATTTTGTCTGGTGGATCTTCGTACAATATTGGGGCCTCTGGTTCCTTAGCCTTCTTGGTTTTCTTTGCCGAAGCTGTGAGGTGAAAGACGCATTCAGGATAAGGAAAGTGGAGGATCCTACATGTTTCAATTTATTATATTTATTTATTACATGTTTTAAGTCATCTGACAGCTGTTTGATGTGCAGTAGAACAGAAAGCAGTGGTGCACGCTGTCGTACCGGAGCCAGTCTCATTCTCCCCGTCAGCGGCCGCCTCCTCTGCCTCTGCCTTCTTTCCTCTCTTCATACTTGATGTTGCTCTAACTGCAAACACACCTCGCAGACACACAGCACGTACACACAACACTACCCACGCCGCTGGGGAAAAACAGGATTTATTCATGTGATGAGTTTCTCTGAAACTTTTAACAGCAAAATGCGTGAGTTGTATAGTTGTTTCCCCACTGTGCCATTAAGGGGAAATCATTTGTAGGTTTTACAGCAATGCTTGATTGCATGATCCAATTCAATTGGAAGGCGTAAAAATGGCTTAAAATAATGATAATGAAATTGAACGCATTAATTCCAAGCAAAAGATTTACACGGTCACAGGCCGACAACTAAAACTGTTTATGTTGATAAATACAATGAGAGTGTACAATAATTAGATAATAATAAGTCCGCTGCATTGAGCAGAGCATGTTAGTATTTCAATTATACTTGTTAGTGCTTTCGGTTGCACTTTGTTACATAAATCTGCAAACATTTACAATAATAAAGAGGCACATTTGAAAACTTAACGTGCGAACTAACTTAACCCTCTAAAAGATGCATTATAACATACTGGTATTGGCCGAAATACTATTGTCGTAATACGAAGTCCTTGCGTTTTACACGGCAAATTTGTTTTAGACATATTTACAAAGACAAGCAAACAAAGCGGAAGCTGCGCATATTTTAATGCAAGTCGTTAATGTGGTGGAGCATGTAGCAAAGCATATTTAACATAAAATTTTACTTTATATATACGTCAGTGAATGCAAAATTAACAGCAAGCACGGAAAAGACGCAAAATTCATCAAGAAAAAGATCTAGGCTGTTTTTCGCGTTACACGGCAGGTTTCGGGGCCAGCTATGCTAACAATAGCCTTTCCTTTATGACAAAGAGAACAGAAGCAGGCGGCCTGCCCTGAGAAATGAATGGTGGGTAAAGAGCCAGCTCGCTTAATTAGCTTGATTAAACGATGCACTCGTTTTCATTTTAAACCGGCAACACGTTTGAGGAAAAGGAGATGCAAATAATCTTACTTGCACTTTCACAACAGGATACAAAGACGAGGTAAGAGCTTCTTATGTCCCTCGTCCCAACACACTTACAATGCACTGCATAGATTCCACACCACGTGTTTGATGCACTCGGTGAGTGGCCAAACATATGCCTGATAGAAATAAAAAAAGGGGTTTTATTGTGTATTGATATATTGCAAAAATAAATACACCACTATAGCTGCTATGGAGCATATTACAGAATCTTGCCGTTTTGCGTCAAGATTCTGTAACAGAAAACATGATTTAGACAAAGGTTTTGGGAGAGGCCATGTATGCAGCTCTCAATGTTAGGGACCATTTAAGACCCCGTTCAATGCATGAGTTCAAGTGAAGAAGTTAGGAATGTCGATTTAATTATTAGTTTAAGAGTTTAACTGGCACGGATTTGGACACAATTGAATCTTCGAAAGGAAACTAGGTAAACATATTTTGATATTAAATTCAGGGTAAATATATCGTTGACCTAGTTTCAAGGATACGGTATGCTGTGACTGACAACAGCTACCACACACCTGTGCAGGATGCTTTAATTAAAGCTAGCGTTAGTTTTCTTTGCGCTAGCACGATCTGTACACTGTATAGTATAATGTTACATTTTTAAATTTAAATGTATCGAGAACATTTGAAAGAGCCCGTCTGGAAAATCCCTTTTTCAAGTACATCACGCTCATTTCTGACAGAAAAACATTTGGTTCATGGTTATGAGGCCAGACTACATTAAAAGTATTGGATGCAAATTATACATTTCAAGAGAATACTTAACTCTCGAAATGGTTGTATAGTGTGTAGTATTATGACTATCAAAGTTGAACATTTTGGGACGAGAATTAAACGTTTTTACTAACATCATTTTAGCTTAGCTCTAGCATACACTCGACTAGTGATGCTGAGATGAAGCTTTCAATCGAATAGGTTCACAAAATGATAAATTGTTCAGGTTACTATATGCACTCAAAACTACATATTGCCAAAAGTGTATGTAGTGGTAGATTAATATAGTTGATCTCAACCATTTGAATTTTTATATAGGCTATACCGTCATAATTGTCTTATCTGTTCGCTTGTCTTATTTTTGGAGCAATGCATAACATTTGCGTAAATCAATCCTTTGGCCACTAAGTGTATATAATCATATAATATCAGGGTGTGCACATTTTAAAACTTTATTGTGATCACTGGTCATACGTACATTATTTATTTTACTTTGGGTGAAATTTAACAAGAAATGTAAATAGAAGCCACCTCCTTTGTCTTTGGGAACATTATATTGTTTTATTATTAATATTTTATTTATATAATGTAGTTAAGTATATGTGTGTGTGTGTGTGTGTGTGTATATATATATATGTTTTTCCAGGATTAGAAATAATATCCGGTTTTCTTGGTCATTACTGAACATTACCCTTTTCTCTTGACATTTCACTTTTGTGTAAATTTACAGGTCCACAGTTAAGAGATGTTTGTGTTGCAATATAATAATGTACCTGAATCGTCTGCACCTCGTCCCCACTTGACCTGTAGTCTCCAATAGTCCTGCACAGATTATAATTATCTTCAATATTAGCAAAGACGTCTGAATTTAACATGTTATTTCTGAGATTAAGGAAAGCCCCCTGACAAGCCTTTTTCTTTTGCTTCTCTTGTTTTTGTTGTCTTGATATTTTTTGGCTTCCTCATTGGTCCTTTTTTAGTCAAGACCAAGACCATTTTAAGTTGTATTATTTTCTTTTTAGACCCATTATTCTCTTCTGGCTTGTAAGCAAACTGGTTACACTTGGCCTCCATAACCTTCTTGACCTCCAAACAGAGAAATACTTTTTTCTTTACCTTTTTTTAGCTACCATGACTGTCGTTATTGGATTTGAGGGCAGTGCCAATAAGATCGGCATTGGAATTATCCAGGATGGTGAAGTGCTCTCCAACCCTAGAAGGACCTATATTACCCCTCCTGGACAAGGCAAGTCAGTTATCACAAAATGTTGCTCTACTGCTGGTACTTCAAAGTCTTAACTATTTTGCATCTGAGGTTCACAACATGTTGTTTCACCAATCAGGGTTCATGCCAAGTGACACTGCCAGGCACCACCGTGCTGTCATTCTGACTGTTTTAAAGGAGGCGTTGGAGCAGGCAGGGCTGAAGCCTGCAGACATAGACTGTGTGGCATACACTAAAGGTAACGTAACCTCCTGGGCATATGCCTAGAGAGAGAGTGTACTTGTTTTTCCAGAACAAGGTTTATAAGGCTCACAAGGGAAACTGTGAGTTAGTGGAGAAAGGATTGGAGGTTAGATCCCCGGCTCCACTTATCAACATGTCGGTGTGTCCACTTGACCCCAAATTGCTCCAAAAGCTGTGACTACGTTGTTTGAATGGTGAGGATGTTAGTTACTGATGGAGAGTTGGTACTGTGTATGGTAACTCCTGCCATGTGTGTGAATGACAACAGGTACTGTTAAAGCACTTTGAGTGGCCAGAAGATGAAAACCATCATTTTTAATTTTCAATCTCACCAACAAGTATTTCATGCATACCTGCAAACGTGTCGCTTTTTGGCAAAATTTGCCATTTTTAAATCAACAATGTGTCATCCACGTGAATCGTGATGATGTTAAGAGCGTTCTTTTTGAGTGGGGTGTCGACTGGCCAGCCAGTGTTTCTGAGTTTGAGTGAAGCAAGGAGAAAAGACATGTTATGTTCACAAGGCATCATCAAAATAATATGATGTTCTCTCTTAAGCAATGACATAATGTATTTCATCACAATTCTGTAAAAACACTCCTCTCTCTCTCTCTCACTTTATTTTCATTCTTCTCATCCAGGTCCTGGTATGGGGGCCCCCTTAGTGACGGTGGCTCTGGTGGCTCGTACAGTCGCACAGCTTTGGGGGAAGCCGCTCCTCGGTGTCAACCATTGCATTGGACACATTGAAATGGGCCGACTCATCACACAAGCCAATAACCCCACCGTGCTTTATGTCAGTGGAGGGAACACACAGGTTGGTTTTGTGAAAGCCTTGCTCCTGAGGGAGAGCTATGAGTCTGCATGTATTCACGTCCCGGTAATCAGCTATCACACAGTGTTGGCAGATCTGCGATATAAATTTACACACTAAGTGAACAGTTTTAACATCATCGGGTAAAATGTCTTGTTCTTCCTGTGCAGGTTATTGCATACTCAGAGAGGCGGTACAGAATATTTGGGGAGACCATTGACATTGCGGTTGGCAACTGTCTTGACAGGTTTGCCAGAGTTATAAAGGTCTGTGCTATTCTGGTCTTTATAAGAGCAACCTTTTGCTTGTACTTTTTGTGGTGGGTGTAAATTCTTTGTGCGAAACTATTTCTTCACTCAGATTTCCAATGACCCCAGTCCAGGCTACAACATCGAGCAGATGGCCAAAAAGTGAGTGAGAACCACTAAGTAGCTTCACTTTTGTGTGCTTAGTGTTTGCTTTTACTCTACAATAATGTACTACTTTGCTTCTTGTCAATGGTGTTAGAGGGACTCAGTATGTGGAGTTGCCATATACAGTAAAGGGAATGGACGTCTCATTTTCTGGGATTTTATCTCATATTGAGGTGAGTGAATTGCTTGTCTAATAATGAACTATTTATCATTTTAACATTTTTTTTACTTTGATATGATTTTAAATATTAATCAGACAAGCCCCTTTTTTTTTTTTTACATAGGAAGCTTCTCATAAGATGCTGAACTCTGGTCAGTGTGCTGCAGAGGACCTGTGTTTCTCCCTTCAGGTACAAAGAACTACTTTTTCAAATTGTGGAACCCATCAGCTATTAGTCTGAAGACAATTTAGTCTCTAGGGACAATGGGCAGTTTTTCTGGCATTCCAGAAGTCTGGTTCAAGACTCGAGTAATTAAACGCCACATAAAAGACCTCTTTTTGTGGCGTTTAATTAGTCACATTCTAATCAGCAGCTTGAGATGTGAGAATGAAGTTGGGGTTAAGGGACGATGTGTAGCACTGGAGTATTTAACAACTAGGGGGTCAGTTATTTTTAGTGCTGCCAACATGAACAAATTAATCTATGTCATTAATGTGGCCGAATTAATGCTACAGAATATTTTAACGTAGTTGACGCACGTTTGTTTACCCGCGTAAACGGCCGCTATCTGCAGTCAGTTACATCAAGATGGAGAGAGCTTTATGCATTGGAAGTAAAACAAACCGGCGCGACAAATAACTTAATAACTTAGAGAGGAAGTCCTCCACGTGTCAAATCTAACGTTACCCTGTGCGGCACACAGTCTGCAGAGGACCACCACTGTGTCCCTAAAAGGCCGTGGTTTTGAAACGTCCTGCTAAATGTGGGGAGATTGTTGGCACTTCAAACACAGCCGTTATGGAGAGTTGAGAGCAAGTACACAAGGACAGCAGCAAGAGTCGCTAGTTTAACCTGACTACAAATAGTTTGTTTTGTGGTACTCCGATTGATTGATAGTTACTTCATTAATCCCTCAAGGGAAAATTAGTTTGTCACTTATATATGTCATTTATATACACAGGTCAAGAAATAATAGAATGAAAGATCCACTATTTATTCAAATCAAATAATATTCCAATAATTTAACCAATTAAGACATGGGTGTCAGTATGGCCCGCCGGGTGACTTTGCTAATGTGAGAATTACAGAAATTCATACATTTCTATAAAAGCAGCTGCTGTTCCTAATGAGTCCACTGTGGGTCGCACTCTCTTTGTGTGTGTGTGAGCGCAAACTCGACAGAGTCACTCTGAGATATCCGGCACTCATTTGGGCACTGTGGCGCACGGAGTAGAGACAGTGTGCTGAGTACCGCAGGGTTGTCGGTTTGAAGCCTGGCTGCTCCATGTACCATGTGGAAGTGTCAACGACACCTAACCCCCAGGCGCCTTTACAGCACACTGCGTCCACTGTGTGGGATGCGTTAAATGCAGAGAATAATTTCCCCACGGGGATCAATAAAGGATGTGTAATCGCTATCATCAGCAAAGAACTTCCTGCGGAGCTCCAGTATCACTCAGTATTGTATCAGACAGCCCAGTCAGTGATCCAGGAGACACTGAACATATCTTTACACAGATTATTCGTATTCCCTCATACCAATGCCTCCCTCTTTGCAGGAGACTGTGTTCTCCATGCTGGTAGAGATCACTGAGAGGGCCATGGCACACTGCGGCTCCCAAGAGGTCCTCATTGTAGGGGGCGTTGGCTGTAAGTACTTTGTGCGTGCGCGCATGACTAAGACTAAGAAGTGATGAAAACAGATCTTAAAACCTGACAAAATCTATTCTAACTTTTGTTGACGATTCAAATGTTGGTGGTTGACGAAGTCACAATTTCCCCCCTAAATTTCTGTAGCCAACATTTCATCGGCTGGATGAGACTGTGCGTTACGGTGGTTTTCTCCAAACACGTCTAAATAATAAACTCATTGCAGGGTTGTGAAGCCTCACACATTGACCGTGAGACACGCGCACTTCAACCAGTTCCAGCATCTTCAAGAAGAAGGTGTTAAACCGTCTCGGCCACCGTACGTTTGTTACTAAGCAACAAAGAACGGCAAGCACACGTGACGGGTGGAGGCTTTTGATAGAGCTGCTCAGTGCAAGTGAAGGGTGTGGCGGCACAGAGCAGGTGGAGGAAAACCCGGAGGACAGACACAACAGAAAAAAACTGCTCATGAAACCAAAAAATAAAGAGAGAAAGGAAAAGTGAGGGTCCAGTTGAGAATGGCTGGTTCATGATCCAGCCCAAATAATAATGTATTGCACCAATTGTAGGTTGGTTAATGGGGTCTCTTTTGTTGGGACAAGCAATTTCCCAGTGGAAACAATAAACGCAGAGGTGAAAAGAGTAACAATTTTTTTTTCTTCAACAGAAGAATAATTCTGCAACAGATTGCTCACAGCAAGAAGGTCCTGGGTTCGACTCCACCTTCTGTGTGGAGTCTGCATGTTCTCCCTGTGTCCTCCCACAGTCCAAAGACGTGCTCTCTGAATTAGGTTTATTGGTAACTTTAAGTGGCTTGAAGGTGTGTGGATGTGACTGTTTATGGTTCTCTGTGTCGGCCCTGCGATTAGCTGGTGACCAATCCAGCGTGTACGGGATTGAATCCCCATTCACCTCCACAACCCTCTATGAAGGATAAGCAGCTTTGAAGATGGATGGCTGAATGCCACGTTACTGCATCAATGATCATAATCGTAAACTATAATGTAACAACAAAAAGGCCCATTAAAGTCAGAAACTACTTTTGTACTATGCATTATTATTATAATACTGCTTTTATACATTTACGTAGAATATTTAGTGGGTATAGTACATTTTATTGATGATATTCTAGCATACTTTTACTTTAAGCTTTTTAACACAACTCTAACTACATTTTAATAAACATTGTTCTAATGTTAAAGTCATGGTTTTTTACGTCATAAAGTCATAGTATAAAGTGTAATGGTATAGTACATCCAAAAGTCCTAGTATAAATAATGTCAAAAAAAGACCCTAACACCTAACCCCAAAAAAAGAGTATAAAAGTCATAGTATATTGAGTACATAGAGTTTTGTTAGTATAATAACATCCGGAAAATGTGATATAATTATACAAAAGTCAATTAAAAAAGTCTAGTCCCAGCATTTCATGTTGAAAAAGGGATTTATAGTATTTAAGTCATACTTTTAGTATATCAGAAGGGTGATCGTATTGAGTTTGTAAGAAATAGGTCAGTCTAGGATGTTGAAGAAAATAGTGTGTAATATGTTGATGTAACCAGACAAGTAAGAGTAATAACTAACATTTATTAAAGGAACAGTAATCGGTATGGTCAGCATCTTTGGATATGTTCATGTGGTGGGTCTCAAACAACACCGCGCTGTGTGTCAGCTGATCAACACCCTCAGAAACAGAAGAGCCAGGAAACGGCACACAGAGCCCTTGAGGAAAGGAGGGGTCATATTGTTGTATGTTGGAAAAAGTCATATAAATGCATTGTTAAAATTAGGTGATCTAGTCCAAATAGTGACTCAAGGACGCCTCACATTTTATTCACCAGGCCGTTTGACCTTTTAGGTAACATGCGCTTGCAGGAGATGATGGGGGTGATGTGTAAGGAGAGAGGAGCCAAGCTGTTTGCCACAGATGAACGGTAAGCCAGCCAATCCACCCAAAACTTCATTTGTCATGTCGACAATATGTTGGAATTCTTGAAACCAAACCACATGTACTGCTGATCATTTTTTTAACGCATGCTTTGTTTTAGACTGAGCTTGGGTTTTTCATTATCCGGTACTATAATTTTCTTTCAGTGAACCCCTTTATGCTATTTACAGGATCTGGTTACCACTTCTGGCTGTAGTCAAATGTAATTAATGTAATAACTAATAAATGCAGTTTTGGGATTTGAAAAAAGATCCAATTCCATTCAGCTGTTTAGTCTAGTTAAGAACTTGTGTGTTGCTAAAGTTTATTGGTGGATGATTTATTTTGAGTATTAGAAATAACCTTATGAGATTCTTTGTACATTGGCTGGACATGAAAAAAAACTATCCCAATTCCCCCATCTCATGGGCCCTCACAGCTAAATACCAAAATATTGGTTTGTCAAATCAACAATGTTCACTTTGTGCCACAGATTTTGCATTGACAACGGGGCAATGATTGCGCAAGCAGGCTGGGAGATGTTTAGGGCCGGTCAAGTGACAGAGCTGGAAGATTCGTGGATTACACAAAGGTATTACGTTGATAGTTTTGTACTATACAGGTCCAAAAAGAGTCATGGAAATGCTGCCTGGGTTTTAGTATTAGGTCAATTGTATTTCAGATAATCCCAAAGATGTAGGTGTAGTTTTTTGCCTTATTGTGCGGCCCTTTTTTGAATATATACGTATATATCTGCTCTTCCGGTCATAGGTACAGAACCGATGAAGTGGAGGTGACGTGGAGAGACTGAACGATACCATGGTGCTGTGCATGTTGTTACAGCAGGTCTCTTATGCTGCTCTACTCCAGGGACACAATTTTGCTTAAAGAAAAATACATTTAATTAGTCTTTAACCAACTGACCAGTTACAATTTCCTTGGGAAAGTTGTTATTTTCACATTTTGAACTTCATTGCTCCTTCTGGTCAGTTGAGGTGAAATGTTTTGGCAAATCAAGCTGAGACATTGACTTTACCATATTCACTGCTATTCATTGCCATCGAGTGAAGACATCCATTGTTAAATTGTTAATATGCAGTAATAAATCCAAACTTTAAAAGAAAGGGAACTGTTCAAGTTCATTCATTTTTATTAAGCAATACTGTTCACTTACATGTCTCCTCCAGTGTAAATTTTTTATTCAATACATTTTCTTTTCAAAAATCAATATACTGAACACAGTAAGATCCCTTATGGATTTATCAGTAATATTCACCCAACTGGGGAACCAAATAAAAACAAAAGGACACAGCATTAAGATCTGATGGGTAAAGGGTGAACTCCGCCTTTGACTGTGCGCCCCCCCCCCCCCCTGTAAACTGATGACACAAGCATACATTTACCATAAAACTCTTAGTACGTATAAGACATTCTTCTGTTTCTATTTGAGTGGGTGAGGGTTTGTCACACAGATTGGTCAATTTTTTTTGGACAAAGTGCTTGATTGACCACTCGCTTTACAGAAGACAAACAGCGATTTCAACAAATTTCAAAAAGGTGAGGGGGAAATTAAATTACAGCCGAGCAAAGAGTTTAAAAAGAAAAATAAATGACCAGTTCCACACAGACAAGCTAAAAATGGTAATGAGGTTATGAAAACAGCTCTTATTAATTAAGGCAGGTTTTCTGTAAGGCGTTTAAAAAGTCCATTGCTGTAAGATCTCAAGAGTTAGTCCAAAGTGTCTCAGTGTGGCTTTGCGTGAAGACATCATTGTGTGTGTGTGTGTGGGGGTTAGAATGTGACTCGTACAATTGTCCTTTAAAGTGTGTGAAAACGGGACTCATACAATTGTCCATCTTTGCGCGTGTTTGTGCATGTCACACTGCTAGGCAGGGGGCTCCTAGGTGTCCTTGTACCAGATAACTTGTTTTGGAACTGCAAAACAAGAGAACAATGTCAGGAAACAAGTTTCTACGAATAAAAAAAAAAAAAATCATTTTTCAATGTATACAACCTTGTTCTAGCTACTAGTTGTTTCAATTGATGCATGACAAGCACAGGCTATTAATATAGCTATTTGTGCTGTGAAACCTTTGTATGATTAAATCAATAATTTATGAATACACCTGTTCCAACCAACAATGTGAAGGGGTAGACGCCTTCATCTCCCGGTGCCCCTTTACACTAACTCACGGCTCTAACTTGGCTAATGTACGTTGTGCGGTTTTTAGTGGGGCTGCCTCAGTGAGGACTAAACTCCCTTGAGTAAGCGGTGTTACAGGGATTTTGCGGTGAACAAGGAGGTTTGTAGGTTGGCGCAATATGGTTGTGTCAGCCTTGGTGCAGACTATGTAGCCTCTGATGTTATTACCTTCATAAAGTACAAGCACAAGGACTGATCAATTTCACATTAGCTTCCAATGAGATACATGACTAACAATAAAACCTTTTTAAAAGGTGGACAGCTCCTACTATAATCAAATGCACCCCTTTTAATGTCATCTTCAACAAGGCATGACAATGTAGCAGAAACATGTTGGTTAAAAAGAGCGCAGACCGACACCAAATCGAATAGTTTCCAAAATGTACATAACTACTAACTAGTGACATGAAAACACATTTTGATAGTTACACCAGATAGGCCACGCCCCTCAAAACAATAGTTTTGACTTTACTTACCCTTTTTCTGTTTGTTGCAGATAGCATTCCATTCTGAGCGGATAAAAAAGGGCAATAGTTAAAATGAATGTTAAGAAATAAAAAAAAAAAAAAACTTTTGAAGAACGTCTTCAAACCGTAATTCTCACCTTTACTGTGATAGTGCAGCGCCTCCACCAGATGACGGCAACTAAGCAGCAGCTTCCCGTTGCTCAATTCCACCTGTGGGAGTGTGGTGGGGGTAATGGAGGTAGTGACTGGACTAGACCCGTCTTCTGGAGGCTGGCCTGTGAGGACTGTCTCAAACTGTTCGCCTGCTGACTGTTCGGAGCCTGTGGGCTGAGGAGGGAGGGCAATGGTGGCGGGTCCAAGCCCGGAGGCTTCTGTAGATGGTCTTGCTTCGCTGATAAAACTGAGACCCCACTGGTTCTGTAGCAGCACACCGATGGCAGGGCGGTCTTCCTCCAGCCCTCCAATCAGTGCTCCCGCCTTCACCTTAGATGCGTAGCTGACGGCAGGCTGCAGCTTGGCGGGGCTGTCTTGCACCGGGAAGGCAGGTGGGGGCTTGAGCAGTGACAGACTGTCTTCCACCCACCTCTCCTTTTGGTTAACCTTCTGTGCTCGCTCGCTTACTCGGCCAACCCCCTTCTGGCTTTCCCTTCGGAGGCTGCGGCCTTTGTGCTGATGGCCCTTGCGGTCCTTTTCCCTGCGGAAGCCGATAGCGTGCGAGTGGTCGGGTCCAGCGAGGTCGCGTTCGGCAGAAAGATGCTGAGGCGGTTGGTCACCACCAGAGATGCAGCCTCCGCCTCCACCACCTCCAAAGTTGCCCGAGCCAGGGGAAAGGCGGCGGTTGCGAATGTGGGGATCGGAGTTGGTGGATGCTACAAGGACTGCTGGATCACACAGGGTATCGGACTCACACACGGTGTTGCTGGCTTCCCATGTACCTGAAAGACACATCGTCTCTAAATTTTAAAGAAGGCTAATCTATTGAGTTTTTAAACAGTTGAAATAAACAATTACCATATAAAAAGGTGTAATTTAGAGAATATACTTTTGTGGATTTTTCAAAAGATTAAACTCAATTAAAATGTTTCAGACAGTAAGTGGAGGTCCAATCAACAACCGGCCTCACACTGCAGATTCAGGCCAGTCCAGAATGCAACCGTATTGCTGCATATACGCAACTACAGCCAATTGTAGACAAAACCCATTTTAATAGCATATGGTTGAGCCCGACTACAGTGAGATGTACAGTTGACACAGTTCAGACATGACGGTCAGAGTGCGACAGACGGCTGCTGTGGAAAGGATGGAGAAAAGTTATAACTGGCCAATGAATTGGTCATTAATCATATAACAGGAAATGTGGGTTTGTTTAATTAAAGTATAAAACACTTATCATGTTGTGGTTTTCCTGAACGTCTTTGTTCAGACAAAAAGGCAATTCAGATATTTCATATCTGTATTACTGCCTCACAAAACGTTAGAAGAAAGCGTGTGATCACAGTGATTACAGCCTGATTTAGGGCCATCAGGGGCTCCAGAGAAACGGCAGAGCCAAAAAGGACCAGACATGGCTTGAAGAGGCATGTGCTTGAGGCACTGCATGAGAAACCAAAAGCAGGTGGCGACGCAAAATCACAGAAGCAATAATCCACCCATGCTAGTATAAATGACAGTGGAGAAAGAATATGTCTTGAAAATATATAGGCCGACAAAGGTTTTAGATCAACCTTCCATGTGTTGCTTGGCTGATTTATTTCTAAGTTGCATTTCTACTGCGTTGAAGTTTACACAATGAACACAGTTGTACACTCGGCAATCGTTTGATGCATTCCGATATATTCAATATACAATTGTCAATTTGGGTAGAGGATTATTACCTATATAATGAATATGGATTATTCTGATTAATAAAAATGCAAAGATTGTGTGGGTAACGCCACATGTTGTTTGACTTTTCCTCTGAGCCACAGCGGGTTTGAACACCAATATCCACATTCCATGCATCCCAGAAACAAGTTACAAAGAACACCACAGATCAGTGGTCACACTCCCCTTTAACACTGTGGTGGTCTTTTAAAACACACGTCGAGTTAATCATACTGCAAAAGTGTCCAATCCCCGTCACCAAACCACCGTTAGTGATGGCGTACCCATGTTACACAACGGCGTGTTTGTCGTTCACGAACTAACGTTGGGTTTATTTAGATTACTACTTGCGTGGTCATTTTCTGTCCATATGACACACGACAACCTAGACATGTTGACGGGTGGTTTGTGTGGTTACTGAACTTAAGTGGTCACAAGTTGAGATCGAATACGCCAAAACGATGACGAAAAGGAAACACCCGGCCCGAATCGAAAAGAAGAAAAACTGGCTGACTGTATACCAGTCCCTGACTACACGCTCAATTGAACACAACACGTTATATATCAGTATTGTTTTGATAAAATAACATCCTGTGACTAGTGAGCTGTGTTAGCCGCTAAAAAGACAGCAAAAGCTGCGAGCCAGCACCGATGATAGCTAACATTAACTTTAATCAGCAGTGTCATGATGCGGCGGCGTAAACTCGACGGGTTTTATTAATCTGTCGGTAATAATGTGATTAACGTAGTACGAAAATGTCTCAATCTACGCACAAGAGCGGTATATAACTCCTTACCATATAACGTTAATTAAATTAGCAGCAAGCTAGCGTGTTAGCCGAAGTCAAAGTTTCGTAACCCTCATTCAAAGCCCCGAGCAGGCTGCTATACCGCTAGCATACTTGCTAACACCATCGACAGGACAACAAAATCGCCTCTGAAAGTGAGGGATTTTGGTAAGATACATCAGAAAGTTGTAAAAACCTACCTGTTTTGATATGCATGTCTTTTCGTTTCACGTGTTGTGGAAGCTTAACCGTTTTCTAACTTTTGTTTACAGCGTTAAGATAACGACGGCTTGCTAGTAGACGCTTGTTGGGCCACCCGGAAGCGACACGAGAATGTGGGTGGGACAGGAAGTCCTTGCAGATAAGGTGTCCGGCGGGAAACTTGGAGGGAATTATGTATTCAAAACGGAGTATGACGACAACCCATGTGATAACCACGTGATGTCATCTATACTTTAATTAACCTCATTTAGGTACTTAATTAATAGTTAATGCAAGTGCTGATGCATGTAAATAAATTATTAAACATTTGTTTGAGGAAAGATACTTTGCCACGATAGAAGTCTGCGTTTTCTCTAGAAATACAGGTGGACATAAGAAGTTGCAACATGATAGAGTAGGAAAGGTTTCATGGATCTAAAAATCTATGAATGAACTTATTTTTTTATTCTTGAAAAGATTTTTGAGCCTTTACTTTTGAATGAAGGGAACCTGAAGGAAATCACTGTAGGAACTGCTCACAACTTGTTAGCATATACAAAGTGTGGGGAAAAAAACGGGAAAAACGTAGAAATATAAATACGAATAAAATATGTTACGACCATTTGCTTGTTCCCTGTTGCACATACCAAATGTAATGTGTCTGTTTCTTGATTATATTGTATACATAATCAAGAAACAGACATTTACTTAAAAACACCATAGGCGTTCTTTAGATGACAAAACACCCTGCAGTAGACAGCAATATGTTTCCAACTATGTTCCTGTATCTTATATTCACCACATTAAACAAATGATTACATTTTGTATCTTTAGCAAGTTGTAAATCACCATATTTAATGAAATTGCACTTTCTTGCTTCTTGTTCTTCTGAGTTTGTATACTTATGGTTGAAATGCAATAAATTAAAGTAACTTCGGATAAAAGTGTAAGCTAAATGACATAAAATGTATATACATCAAATGACAAAGCAGCAATATGAATCTTCTAAAAACATACATCATTAACTTCTGGCAGCTCAAAGACCAAACAACCCCAATGCGCGCGCGCACACACACACACACACATACGAGTGAGTTCTAATATGCAGACGGGGTGATGAATTGCGCTTAGGCAGTGTTCTGACTTGCTCGAGGCACTTGTGGTGCCACAGGAGAGACCTAAGGTCGTTGGGTTTGGAGAGCGTTTGCAAGCAGTCCCTCATTACAGAGGGGGCAAACGTCAGCAACGACATACTAGTCTGTAGACAGAAAGGCAGGATTTCAGACAGAATGAGCAGATCATATGGTCAGTTCAAGGGAAAATGGGACAAAACTTAAACACATGACTCCAAAACATAACACTGCGACCTGAAAACGCTAATCATATTGACGCTGATAGTGACTACTTGACTGAGATTTGCAACCAGCAGGAGTTTCTCCAGTTTAGACAGTTCCCACTCGGGGAACTGCCCATATAACTGGGAACTGGGAACTGGGACCATATACTCTGTGTGAACAACCTGAAAGGGTTCTCCATATAATGTATTTAGTAGTGTTTGGATGATGTTAAGATTCTGAAGGCCCCTGGAGGGAGATCACACTACGATGAATCTAAAGAGTCACCTGGCTCGAAATTAAAAAATCCCAAAGTATTTCATAACTAAACAAAGTGATAAGGAATAAGATCTACAAAGTGAAATACAATGTGGACAGTGAAATATTTTGCAAAAGAGAATTCTCAGACCAAGTCAAATAAGACTTATCAAAGCGGCTGCAGGATATTCTACCACTTCTTCCCCCAGTTACGCTACAACAATTTTAACCAACGCTACAACATTAGCTGAATAATTAGGTTGCTAATCATTAGGTCTATGTCGCTCTTGCAGTTGCCAATTGTGTTTGTTCTCTTAAAAAATAAATTGTAAGCTTGACACATTTGGCAGCATCCTCCTCCAATGCCTCCAAGCCCCTCCTGGCCTCTTCATCCCTGACACGTATCGTTGCGGTAGGACCGGCCCAGCTATCGGTAGCCTATCTGAGAAAACTTTTTGGAAAAGACAGGCTATGGACCTAACCCACTCTGGTGCAACCCAC
The DNA here is from genome assembly GCF_949316345.1 of Pungitius pungitius. NCBI lineage: Eukaryota > Metazoa > Chordata > Actinopteri > Perciformes > Gasterosteidae > Pungitius > Pungitius pungitius. The sequence goes on from NC_084901.1 coordinate 10,674,360, forward strand.
ACAGAGGCTGCGGTGACAGAATGCGGAACATGTGTAGCCTACTTTAAAAGAAGACGAACTTATGTGACAAATGCCAAAAAATAAAATTCTCAATTCAATACAACCATTTTCCACCAACATGAATATGATTCACAGCAGTGTACTTTCCCTCTCAGTCTAACGAAAACACATGTTTTAAATATTTGCCAACCTCTTCGGTGGCAGTGTCCTTGTCCTTCCAGCAGAGGGCATTATTGGACCAACTCTGTGATAACTTGTCACTTACTCAAGATCATAATCTGTTTTACAGTATTTCACAATTGCTAAAACACTAAACCCCATTCTCTGGATCCAATGCTCAATGGCATAATTTGTCGAAGAAAGAGGTTCTCATTGTTGATATGATTCGTCAAAACAATGCCATCCGACTGCGTGAAATACAGCAAAGAGTTGTAGAAGACAATGTAAACTTTGAACGAATCAACAGTCAGCCGTTCTACCATTGCCCGTTGTTACGGACCTGCCGGCTCCTCCTCCTCGTTTTGTCTATTTGCGTCTCCCCTACAGGTGAGCGGAGCACAGGTGTGACGGGTTGCCTATGATTCCTTCCAGGAACACCTGGGATGGCTTGATGTATCCTGAGTGGTTTAAAAGCGCTGGAGACCTGGTGGAAGGAGGGCTGCCGCTTCTCCTTCTCTCCCGCACCGTTTTGCTGATTTTGTTTCCTTTTACATGACTTTTCATATACCCTGATTCCATACGCTTTCAGTTCTCTTGACTAACACTTATACTGACTTTATTAACTTTACGTTGCTCATTCCTTATCATTAATAAACTGTATTTTCTTTCAATCAACTCTTCCGCGTGGTCTTCCCTCTCTGTTGCATGGCCAGGCACAGGCAGTATGCAACAGAATTGGGGGCTCGTCCGGGATCGATCCAAAACGACGTCGGTAAATATATATTTAAAAAATATATGTAAATATATATAATTTATGCGTTTGAATGTATTGACCGTTTCGTTTAGGTGCGTCTGATTCGGAAAGTGCTTTTGATAGTTCATTGATTTGAACGTGTTTTTTGGGGAAGATTCATGCGGATTAAGGTGAAAATCATTTGCGTTTGGAACAATTATTTATTTATTTTGTTGGTGCGTGAGAGGAGGAGAACAATTGGGTAAATTTGTACCTTGGCCGTCATTAAAGTAGGCCAGGTTGAAGTATTGGCGGTGAGCGATTGTTTGACAAGTGTAACAAAGGGAAGTAAAACCCAGTGCATGAATCACCATTAGATGGCTGTACATTAAAGGCACTAATTTCAAATGAGCAAAGCTTCTTTCAATAAACTTTCGCTGTACTCTAACATCATCATCCTTATTCTCAATATCTGATCATACTGATCATAACTATATTAAAAATAAATAATATCAATACAATGAAAATCGTTACCTGAACAATGTACGTAAGGGAATATGGCCCGCCCCTGAGCTCATGCATTAACACGTCGAACACTATTTGACGCATCCGACGAGGCTGCGCATCAGTCGCAGCCCTTGTGGGATTAGGGCGCATCTCGTTGGTGAGTTTGAGCTCTGCGCTCCAGTTTTTATTCTCTCTTACGGCCTTGAGTCCACTGCCAGGTGGAAACGTTCTCATAATGCAGATTGGATATTGGTGGTATTATTGTATAGTTTTTGTTTAAGGTGCAACCCACAACATGTCGGCTTTCAGATTCACGTAAACAAACATTCCAAATTACACATTGTGGGATGTATTTAACTACTACTAACTACTCTTTTAGTGTCTCAAAATACATATCCAAATTCACACATATACACATTTATCTGTATACATACATATACACATACACGATTGAAGATCAGCTTGTAACAGATCTAGTGTTGTGGTTGATTCTTTTTTAGTTCTAACTCTTTGACTTTATATGACTCGTGCTGAGAGACTATGAAACCCTCACTGACCAGGAATATCACTAATGCAAATACACACACAACACACTGGTAATAGTCGCGCGCTCTCTGTCCGCTGGTGCGCGAAACTGCGCAGTTAGGAGTAAACAATTGTAAACGTGATGAGGCCAATATATGATGTGCCATTCACCGGATTTTCTTCCTGCACCATGATGCCCATTTCTGAACCACGTATTAGATATTCAAGCACTGATATTGAGACGTGATTTCAGACGTGAGAGGGTGTTTCGGGACAGTTCAGAGCAGCGCAAAGCCACGCTCTCACCATCCAACAGATGGTAGGCTACTGCGTTTTTTTGTAAATAAAATTGTCAAAATGTGTGTTTGGCACGCATCTTTATTACCTTTCTTGGCCACAGAAGAATGTGTTACATCAAAGATGATTTCCACATATGCCCGTATGAATGTGTTTGATGTGCGGGAAATGTATAAAAAGGGCAGTTTCTATGGAATGCCGTGTATTTATTCATTTATTTATTATGAAATGCAGTGTCATTATGCATTACCGTGTATTTATTCATTTATTTAATTTTGACTAAAAGGGCATTCCATAAGTTTCTGCACAGTAAGTCCCACCTTGAATTCCTTCCATCACAGGCCTTCCTTGGTTTAAAAAAAATCCTCAGGTGGGGTGAACCCAGACAAACGAGTTTTACATAAAATATGTGAGCATTTTGTAAGTCATTTTTACACCATTTGCAAACTGTTAAGGCACTTACCAGCCTGCAAAATGTTTTAAAATATTTTATCGAGACCTGTTACGAGGATCTTTTGCAGTCTTGTTTTTTCTGTATGAACATTAAATTGTAAAGATATTTAGAATCAGACACCGCTTATAGAGATTTGTGCATCTTGTAAAACTTGGGTATGAAAGGGTTTGAAATTAGGACTAGGGTGAATTTTCAGAGGAACATTAATTCCCTCTGCTCACTTTTAAGGCAAAGTAGCCTACTCTAAATAATAATACATTTTATTCATATAGTGCTTTACATGGTAGGCTACTCAAATACACAACACCAGCGCATTTGGCACATGAACACAGATACAGCAATACAACCAACACATGAAACAATCATATTAAAACAGAGTGTACAGCTTTCCTAGTAAGTAGATATTTTTAAATCGTTACGCATTCAGTTGGTCCATGATTGTCTGCCAGGCTTTTTCTCTCAGCTGCCCTATTCCTGTTTTGCATATTGTACATTATTTGCGTCACCTCCTCATATATTTCCATCATCAGTTGCTGATCAGCGGGTGAGAAATATGCTGCGCGCGGCGTCTTCTCACTTTCTGCATCAGTAAATCCGTGATCGATACCGTTGTCTATAGCTGCAGACGTGCACTTATCCCAGCTATGTGCACCTGAATCGACTTCTCATCCCGGCTCGGCAAACGTGCAACCGATTAAGCCGCGACAAGCAGGTCACATTAAGTCAAGCGGGGCTTTATCACTTAGCCCCGATTTATTTATTCTACTTTTGTGCAATACCCCCCTGATGGCAAAAAGCTCGTTGCAACGTGTTTTTGTCACGACAGACACGACAGACACAACCACAGCTCACTTGTTGCGGTCAGCCTGTTCCCCGACTTGTTCCACAAGTGCCGCCAACCGTTCTAAAACTGGGGCTACTTGTTTGAAACAAACTTCCAGAATAAGTGGCATAGATCACATTCTAATAGTAACAATAATAACATGTCACTGTATGTCAATGTCTATTGTTCCACTCAATATTTTTTAACAAAATGTCCACAACAATGATAGGAAACACAGATATGTAAACATGCAACATTTATTCATGTTAATGTGTTTCAACATTTGAAAGTCAGACGTGTGACTGATGACTCCAATTAAGCAAAGTCACCAAACCTGTTCTTGGTTTCTCCACACCCAGCCTTGCCATAACTTGTTTTTCCTGCTCAGTCATATAAAGATGTAAGCTGTGGTGGAAGATTTTGCACAGACAATCGTGAAGAAACAAAGGCTCTGAGTCAAATATGTCTTTCTCCGTTTATTTCCTTGCAAGGGAAGAAAGGTCACAACTGTCACGTAGGCGTGGAGGTGCAGGCGGAAGCAGGACTCAAACGCAGGGTCTTCCACGAGAGGTGCTCTTTATTCCAAAAACAAAAACCGACGTGCTCCAACCACGGGAGACATTTGACAATGACGCGACAAGGGACAACAGGCACACAGGGCTTAAATACACAAGGGAGGTGCAGGTGATTGGACACAGGTGGAGACAATCACGCAATCACAAGACAAGGCAGGAAGTGAAGTTAACCCAGGACCACAAGAGACATGAAACTTCAAACTAAAACAGGAAGCGAGGCCAAACCGTGACAGAACCCCCCCCTTAAGGACCGAATTCCAGACGGTCCTAAAGGAGGGTGGAACCTGATTTCCACATATGCCCGTATGAATGTGTTTGATGTGCGGGAAATGTATAAAAAGGGCAGTTTCTATGGAATGCCGTGTATTTATTCATTTATTTATTATGAAATGCAGTGTCATTATGCATTACCGTGTATTTATTCATTTATTTAATTTTGACTAAAACGGCATTCCATAAGTTTCTGCACAGTAAGTCCCACCTTGAATTCCTTCCATCACAGGCCTTCCTTGGTTTAAAAAAAATCCTCAGGTGGGGTGAACCCAGACAAACGAGTTTTACATAAAATATGTGAGCATTTTGTAAGTCATTTTTACACCATTTGCAAACTGTTAAGGCACTTACCAGCCTGCAAAATGTTTTAAAATATTTTATCGAGACCTGTTACGAGGATCTTTTCCAGTCTTGTTTTTTCTGTATGAACATTAAATTGTAAAGATATTTAGAATCAGACACCGCTTATAGAGATTTGTGCATCTTGTAAAACTTGGGTATGAAAGGGTTTGAAATTAGGACTAGGGTGAATTTTCAGAGGAACATTAATTCCCTCTGCTCACTTTTAAGGCAAAGTAGCCTACTCTAAATAATAATACATTTTATTCATATAGTGCTTTACATGGTAGGCTACTCAAATACACAACACCAGCGCATTTGGCACATGAACACAGATACAGCAATACAACCAACACATGAAACAATCATATTAAAACAGAGTGTACAGCTTTCCTAGTAAGTAGATATTTTTAAATTGTTACGCATTCAGTTGGTCCATGATTGTCTGCCAGGCTTTTTCTCTCAGCTGCCCTATTCCTGTTTTGCATATTGTACATTATTTGCGTCACCTCCTCATATATTTCCATCATCAGTTGCTGATCAGCGGGTGAGAAATATGCTGCGCGCGGCGTCTTCTCACTTTCTGCATCAGTAAATCCGTGATCGATACCGTTGTCTATAGCTGCAGACGTGCACTTATCCCAGCTATGTGCACCTGAATCGACTTCTCATCCCGGCTCGGCAAACGTGCAACCGATTAAGCCGCGACAAGCAGGTCACATTAAGTCAAGCGGGGCTTTATCACTTAGCCCCGATTTATTTATTCTACTTTTGTGCAATACCCCCCTGATGGCAAAAAGCTCTTTGCAACGTGTTTTTGTCACGACAGACACGACAGACACAACCACAGCTCACTTGTTGCGGTCAGCCTGTTCCCCGACTTGTTCCACAAGTGCCACCAACCGTTCTAAAACTGGGGCTACTTGTTTGAAACAAACTTCCAGAATAAGTGGCATAGATCACATTCTAATAGTAACAATAATAACATGTCACTGTATGTCAATGTCTATTGTTCCACACAATATTTTTTAACAAAATGTCCACAACAATGATAGGAAACACAGATATGTAAACATGCAACATTTATTCATGTTAATGTGTTTCAACATTTGAAAGTCAGAGGTGTCACATCTCTTTTATGTATACATTGCTACTAACAATCAAATCCGAAGCATTTTCAACAAATCCTAACATATCTTACACTTTTTGGACACATTTTTTCACATTATTTTGCAATATTTTTGTATTGTTTTGTTGTTTGGTGTTTTTAGTGATCTCTTTCTTTGTATATGTCTGTTAGTCCGAAGCCTGGCATTGCATACTGTTTGCCAATGTGGTGTATAATCAGTAAATGGCTGATTCAAACAAATGAACCATAACGTCATAGCTGTGCATACAACTGTACATTTCTGTATCCACAAAGCCCTATAAGTTTGGCACAGCCTGATGGTTTTATGGTGGAGGCCATTTTGCAGTGTTACAATTTCAATCTCCACCTATCCAGTATCCAAGCTGAAGATAGCACTTGGCTGTTCAACAATGCATGTTATGTCAGCTTGCAAAAAATGGTTGGAAAAAATGACTCCAATTAAGCAAAGTCACCAAACCTGTTCTTGGTTTCTCCACACCCAGCCTTGCCATAACTTGTTTTTCCTGCTCAGTCATATAAAGATGTAAGCTGTGGTGGAAGATTTTGCACAGACAATCGTGAAGAAACAAAGGCTCTGAGTCAAATATGTCTTTCTCCGTTTATTTCCTTGCAAGGGAAGAAAGGTCACAACAGCTACGTGCTCTGCAGACTGTCAAGAACCTCCATGCGCCCTAACAGAACGAGGCAGTTCTTATACCCAAGTTCAGTTATCGGTGGCGTCAACAGAAACCTTGACCACATTGTTGAGTCTCTACAGCCAGGACGCTGGCGACATCTTATAAGTGTGAAACACTTCGACTCTCATACCACGGCCATGGCCATCTCAGCACTTGCAATTAATAAACTGGTTATACAAATGAAGCATTTAGAAGAGGCATATATACATAAAAAGTTTCAAATTCTCTTAATTTGTACATCCTGTAAACACATTTAATTCCATTATGATTGGTAAAATCGTGGTGGACCACACGTGTATATTTTGTTTCTTCAGAACTGTGTTAGTGTTTTGTGCTAACATTTCTGTGGTAAAGTGTTTAAATTGTTCTGTAAAATGTCCTATGTTTAGGAGAAATGACCTCTCAAAGAGCAAAGGTGGTGCTCTCACTGGGTGCTGAAACAGTTTGCTCACTCAAAGAAGGAGTCAACTTCAAGAAAAACCCACAGGACGGGAAATGTTACATCATATTCAAGTCCGACAATGGCTTCAAAGCGTGCAAGAACCAATGCAAACACCAGGGAGGGATGTTCATCAAAGACATCGAAGACCTGGGTGGCACGTGAGAGCAATTTGGCAGAATTGGCACACAATGTGAAATGTGATGTTTTAAAGGAACCTTTCTGTACTGACGGGCTGCTCTGTTTCAACAGGACTGTAAAGTGCACTAAGCACAACTGGAAGTTAAATGTGTCCACAATGAAATATGTGAATCCACCAGACAGCTTTTTGCAAGATGAGCTTGGTGAGTCTGTGCTAAAATCATATTTTTTATTTTTTTTGGGCTGCTTATTTCATTACTGTTACACCAAAGAGTTCTGAATGTTAGATAGTGGAGACCATCCAAGCACCCTTCCTGTTAGAATACAGATTACATATAAAGCTTGCTTTTCCTGTTTATGTTCTGGTTCTTGAAGGTTTGTGAAATTGGACCACAAAAAGTATAATATTGTATACACATCACAATATTGTATCTGCCTGCTAGATATCCAGCTCAGCAATTATAATCTGTCACTTACAGAGGTAGAGCTTTCTGAAGATGGGGCCCTTCAGTTGATTGAGTTGAGCCCCGTTGACCCCTGGCTGACTGACCCTCGAGACCCTCTGCAGCTCCAGGATGGAGAGGTGAAAGTATGTATCCTGCTGTTCCTAATATCTACTCTTTACACAATTTACAATATAAAAATGTACATTCATACATAAAAATCTATGGAGAAAAAGTGAAAGTTTCAATCCATTTATTTTAATTAGGCCTACTGGTATGGAGGCAGACTGCAAATAACTGAATACCTCTTATATAAATAAATATTCTGTATATATCCTTATTACTGCTGGACAACTACAATTTTGAATCAAGTAATCTCATTGTTATGAGCAATATCATGTATCATTATTTAAAAGTATTGTATTGCGCACTTAATCCTCCGGGATCATAATAATATGACATTACCATGTTAACGTGTACATGGGTATATGTAAGTCTGGCCGGGAGTACCCCGAAGAAGTGACGCGGCACCCACCTACTCTCTCACCACCTGGGGGGGAAAGCGATGGGGTCGGGTGCGCTGCTACATGGTGGCATTTATATGTGTGTGTATATATATATATTGAGGTTCTGGAAGCCCCTCGAGGGAGATCACACTCCTTTGTTCTCCTCCTGGCCGGAAACGATGACTCAAAAGAGTCAACTGGCTCAAGTTAAAAATCCAACAGTATTTAATAACTAAACAAAGTCATAAGGAATACAATGTGAATAGTGATATATTTCGCGAAATAGAGAATTCTCTGACCAAGTCAAAGGTGACATCACAGCGGCTGCAGGAAAAAACAGTTCTTCCCCCGGTTTGGTCCTTTTGAAAACTCCCGGCGGGGGAGGGGGGGGGGGGAGGGGTTGTCTTTTGTGTGCATTTGAATGTCATCGGCTTCTCCTTCAAAGTATCTCCTCCTGGTTCATCCTCTTCACGTCCAGGTGTGAATCTGTTGCGGTAACCTGAAACCCCTCTCTGTCTTATCTCTCCTTCACATCCCAATACATTCTATGTAGAAACATTTGGCTTTATGCCTCAAAGAGTGAATATAACAGCATACATAGTTTGTCTTCATCTTATAACCAGTACACATAGTTCTTCATGTTTTAACACAGTTCTTGTGGTGCAATACTCAAGATGTTTGCCTCACTCGGCTGTCTTGCATCCAGTTGCTCATCTAATCTAGAGTACGTCAGTTAATCAGAGTTGTCAGATTTGTCTTTTGTGACACGACACAATTTCTAACTTCCCACTCAGGTGACGTACCTGACCCACGCCTGCATGGAGCTGAAGCTGGGACAGAGGCGGTTCATGTTCGACCCGTGGCTGAAGGGTCCTGCATTTGCCAGAGGCTGGTGGCTTCTCCATGAGCCTCCAGCAGACTCCCTGGACAGACTGTGTGCAGCTGACCTCATTTACATCAGCCATATGCACTCCGACCACCTCAGGTAGACTTTGGCTGTTTCTTCCTCTGCAAAGACGACACATGACAAAAATAATCTAGAGGAACAAGTTTAAAATCCACCTCTTGTTCTGTTAGTGTTTAAAACATGGGCCTTTATGTAACAAAATGTTTTTAGCAATGCCAATAAAGGTTTGAATGCATATGTAATTGTTGCATCTTTGCCGATAGCACTTTTGAGCTAAGTCAAGGTGGTGACTTCTTCTAAGTCTTCTTCTCTCATCTTGTTGATGGTAAGGCCCTTCTTGGAAAAGGTTTCCAGCATGCCTTACAAGCAGTCACGTAAAATACACACATGTACAAACAAAACCTATAAACATGGATTCATTTCCGGAAAGACATCAGAGTAACAGGGTTGCCTCATAGGACGGCCCCCTGAGCAGTTAGGGGTTTGCTTGTGTAAGCGGGTTGGTAGTGTTTTGGGAATTACATTCAACTTTTAAGGTGAATAATATTCAGTAATAATATTTTTTTTAAATATTGTATATTGCCCTTTTTACTTTTTTAGTTACCCAACGCTGAAAGTCTTGTCAGAGCGGAGACCTGATATCCCAATTTATGTTGGTGACACATCCAGACCGGTCTTTTGGTTAGTAAAAGGATCAAGCAAAGTTGAATCCATTTTATTCTAAAACAGATTGGTAATTATTTTCTCATTAACCGTTGTTGACCTGTCTCTCTTGGTCTTGATGCAACAGGTATATGGAGCAAAGCCAAGTCAAGCTGACAAACATCCATGTTGTTCCTTTTGGTGTCTGGAATAATGTAATCACTGCTGCTCACATTTCACTAAACGATTAGAACATTTTATGAAGTGTTATAATTCAATAAAAAATAAAAAATGCTTCACTGAAATCTTGTGACATACTAATAATTACAATACTAACATTGTGATTTCCATTGCCTAACCATTGGCCTCAAACAGATTGACGAAGACCTGAGGTTTATGATCCTCATGGATGGAGTGCACCCTGAAATGGACACTTGTATCATTGTTGAATACAAAGGTGCGTGCTTTTCAATATTTTTCGTGTATTAAATACCAGTTGCCGCCTGAAACATACATGCAATTAAATTGTTAAATGCATTTGTTGCAGGTCACATGATCCTGAACACTGTGGACTGCACGAGGCCAAACGGGGGAAGGTTACCACAAAATGTGGACTTGATGATGAGCGACTTTGCTGGGGGGGCATCTGGATTCCCCATGACTTTCTGTGGCGGGAAATACAGTGGTGAGGCTCAAGTCAGTGTTTGGGAAAGTCTCCTCTCGGCAACCTAAATGTACTGTAGTTTGAACTGGAACCACGAACAGAGAAAGTGATGGTCCTATGTAAGATTTAAACTTACAGCTTTAGTGACCATTTTTATGCACATTTTGTGACGGGTTTAAAGTTCCATCATTTAAACCCAAGTAGCTTGATGAATATTTAACTCTTCATGAAAGATTTTGCTTTTTATTTCTAAAATCGGATCATGCTAGTCATAGACTACACATTGGTTATTCCCTGTTTCATGTTATATTGTTCACACAATTAAACATAAGTTTTGATATTTGCAGTTTATGTTTTAACTGAAATACAAACAAAAAAACATTACCAACTACAGGTGCACTACATCCAATGTCAGTAAGGACCCTCCTGCTGACATTATAGATAGTAACACAAACATCTTTGTGTACATGCCCAGACTCCTGGAAGGCAGAGTTCATCAAGAACGAAAGGAAGAAGTTGCTGAATTACAAAGCTCTGCTGGTGAAGTCCCTGCAGCCGGCAATTTACTGCCCGTTCGCTGGTTTCTTTGTGGAGGCCCATCCATCAGACAGGTACTTTGTTCAGAGGGTTTGGCCGGGATCTGTACAAGATCAGCAGATAATACAATGTACAGCAAGGATGAATTAGAATAAATGACCTTTATATTTCCCTGCTATTTCTTTTAGCTTTATCAAAGTTGATATGCAGTTTATCTTGGAATAAACCTGCACCTTGCTTAGTGGTATTCCTGGGTAGCAGTTGTCGTTTGTCCGTCTCTACTTTATGTGTGTGTGTGTGTGTCCAGATACATCAGGGAAACAAATGTTAAGAACAATCCCGAGGACCTCAATGCTCTCATCAATAAGTCTGCACCAGGCATCAGGACATGGACGCCCAAGCCAGGCGCTGTGCTGGACCTTGGCCTGGCTCTGAGAGACCCCACTAACAGGTACACAAGCCCTCAAGCAGTCTGCAGACTGGGCCCATCCAAACGGGCTGGTACTCTGAGGCCCCACTCGGATCATGCACTGCGCTAAGGTTACAGGTTAGAATAAGCCCATCCAGCCCAGTTAGGTAGCAAGCTACAGCAGATACTATCTGATACTAGATAGCAGAGGTGGGAACAAGTCACTGTTAGGCAAGTCACAAGCAAGTCTCAAGTCATTGCCCTCGAGTCCCGAGTCAAGTCGAGTCAAAGACGAATCAAGTCCCAAGTCGAGTCACAAGTCACAGCCAACAAGTCTCAAGTCGAGTCACAAGTCGTACCATTTTAGTTTCGAGTCATTTCGAGTCCTTTTATTATAGTGGGGACGGGGAACCCTGGGCGCTGCCTCACAGACCTAGACTACGAAGGGAAGGGTAATGGTGGATCGACTGTGACTGTGTTATAGTACTGTAACGCTCACCCCAATGCTGCAGCGTAAATAAGGAGGCGATGACTGGCTTGCAACTCCGCTGCATTTATTTATATAAAACAACTCAACTTCGGTCACTGTTGGCCGTCACCACGCCGAACGAACACTTCCGCATACACGGCCCCCCAAAACTCGGGTTGTCTCGCGTAACTACAGCTGGTAACAGTGCATAACGTGAACACATGCAACATCTGCATAACTGATTAACTAATAACTTTAACTCAGCTCATTACACTACTTTAAAACGGATGTTGACATAATGTTGACGAGGATTTCCATCGGAGTCTGAATCCGGGTTCAAAAATCCCGTATTTTGTAACCATGAACGAGCTGTCTCGTTGATACGGTCAAATGGACTGCAGTGATTGGATGTCGTGCAGGCAGCGCGCGCTCTCTGCATACAGGGGGCGCACATTTTTTTGACAGATGCAGATAACCAGAGCGGCGCGGTGGTGTGAAAATGTTTTCCCCCAGTTTTCATGGGAAGTAGCAAGTCTTCTCGAGTCCAAGTCAAGTCACGAGTCATCGGTGTTCAAGTCCAAGTCGAGTTGCAAGTCTTTGTACGTTTTGTCGAGTCGAGTCTCAAGTCATCAAATTCATGACTCGAGTCTGACTCGAGTCCAAGTCACATGACTCGAGTCCACACCTCTGCTAGATAGTGTTTTCAACAAGAATAATTTACATTTTCTAGCAGGAAATTAGCTTTTTTCTTGAATCAATGCATTTGGCAATTGGTAAACTTAACAGATTTAGTAACTAAGGAGGGCAGGGCTTAGGAAAAGAGAAGACAACTTGGTGTCAATGGTTTTATTACCCACAGTAATGAAGGTTAAACTACAAAAACGTGCAAATTGAAATTAGCGTTTATAATGCAAATACATAGAGACTAATACGTTTCATTTCATTTTCTTGTGAATATTTCCTTTAACTCGTGACCAAACACAGTGGGGCCATCATCAATCCCTCAGACAGTACCAAAATCTACAAGGACAGTTGGGATTTGGATCTGTATGTGGATGAACTGAACAGAGCAATCAGCAGTGAGATATTTAAACATCAAAGCTGGACCCGGTTTTATTACACCTGGGCAGGCTTCCAAAACTACAACCTTGTTGTGAGGGTAAATACACTTGACAGATCTTCTCGGACCTTTCTGGGACCTCTCTTGTGCACTCTCTTTCCTGAGCCCTGTGGCATAAGAATGTGGTCTGATACACTTGATTCTGGTGTTTTTAAGAGTTGTGATGTGCAAGAGTCTTTTAGCCTGCTGTAACTACAACATTGCTGGTTCAATTCCAGCCAGTGACCTTTACAAGCCATGCCTCTGGTCTGGGCTTACTACCTGTCACACCGTTTCCTCCTTCTTTCTTCACCTTGTCTTGACCTCACACATTACCAACACTTAATACCTCACAAAACCTCAAATGGAGATCTGGTCACCCTGACCTCTGGGTTTGACACATCATCTCCAAGAAGTTATTATTCCTCTCTCATAGGAATGTCTTTGATTCTGTAATCATTCAGAGATGAAATAAGGAACCCATTTAAATATTTGAATGTGATGGTGAAGCTAAAAAAGAATCATTTTGTTGAGACCCTACACACCACTTCTTGCATCAACACCATGCATCTGCACAATTCTGTAGAAATCTTGAATCTAATAGTTGGTGAACTATTTCTTTCTGGACCAAAGTGGTGGATCCAGGCTAACTGGGCCATGAAGCCACATGTGGGGGTGAAATCATGTTACACTAAGATTTGTAGCGCTCTGCTCGGTTTCCTCATCCCTTTTTTCTTCTAGCTCTGTGAGCATCAGGTTTTTCATGAACTGGTCCCACTGGCTGACCCTTCTTTACTCTCTTTTTGTTACTTTTTTTTAAATGAATGTGTTTGATTAAAAGCAAATGTCCTAACATGTATATATTGAAGATGATTGAGACAGATGACGGCTTTGAGCCCCATGCTGATGGCAGTGACTACCTGGTGGACTTCTTGGATCTGACGTTCCCCACAAAGAGACCTGCGCGGGAGCATGCCTACATAGAGGTGAGAGTCCATCTAGACAACACCGCTTACTGAGGGAACGAGAGAGGTGGAATAACTTATAATCAATCTGGTGACTTCACCATGGTAACTGAAGGAGAAGCTTGGCCATGTCTGTTGACATTTCACACTTATAACAAAGACAGATCTGTGCTTTTATTACTATGCCTCTTCTCTCTGACATACTGCCTCTTTAAAAAAAAACATACATGATATTTTTTTTCCTCACAGCAGAATGATAATCGATAAAGCTAGAAGTTCTCCAGCACTCATAATGCTATGGATACAAGTCTCTCTATCTTTAGAAAAAAGGATTTGATGAATATCTTGCTTATAGTCTTTCAAAGAGTTAATTGAGAAGCTTCTTCCTTTGACACAGTACTAACCAGGATGTATCGTGGTTTCTTCCTTCAAGATTAAAAACAGGATTGGTGTGATGAGACACGTGGTACAGCAGGGTCTTCTCTGGGATGATCTGTACATCGGCTTCCAGAACCGCATTCACAGAGACCCGGATGTCTACCACCACAAGTACAGTCACTTAAATATCAAAACATCAAGTTCATTGACAAACAGCAAACAACTTCAGAAATGTGCCACAACAGCATTAAGCTTCATTATTTGATCAGAGTTATGTTATAATGAAAAATATACTTCGGCGCTGCCCTCATTGTTCTGTTCAAATGATAATGGAACAGCTCTCTTCGTGCTTACACTTCTAGTTATTTTGCTTCTTCACTTCATTTGAAATTTGAAATGCATCATGAATATGAAATCTTAAGAGTCTTGGTAAACTAATAATGATTTTTTCATTTCTTATGTTTACTCTTGCTCTGATTTTTAAAATATCCTCAAATTGAATCTGTCTCGTCGGTCTCCAGGTTCTGGAACCACTTCCAGACGCAGCTCCCAGTTCACAGGCCAGACTGGGACCAGTTCCTGCAGGAGATTTCCCTCCAGCAGCCTGACACAGCAGCTGGGAGCCAAGGAGCTAATTGTGTAATGTCTTGAAAGACAGAAGTGTGTTCTGGGGATTATTTGTCTTCTATTACTGGCCTGAAATTTTTTTAATGGGTTTGTCTAATTTAATCTAGAACTGGACATAATTTGTGTGCTACTCTGTAATCAATTATCCATGTAAGTAAGAAGAAGTCTAATGTTTCTTTTGATTGATTATATCTTGTCAAGCATTTGTAAACATCTAGTAGGGATCCTATACTGTTTAATCAGAATCAGAAGCCATTTATTGCCACATATATTACACATAGAGGAATTTGACTATAATAAATGAGACCTGAGGTGTTTTATGGCTAATTACATTCTCAGGAAATGAAGGATTTTTATTTTTAAATTGGGGATTGGAGTGTGATTTTTCTGAAATGATTTTGTTGGGGGAGAATTTGGTGAACGGCATATGGTGAGATTCTCAGGATTGTGGAGTGACCTTTTTTGGGAAACCTGTGACATGTCCGAGTTTACAATAGCCTCCTGTCTAAACAGAGGGGCCAACGGATGCCTTGACTGATCTATATCCAGTTATGTTACCTGTTTTGTGTTGGTGATTGACTTGGCGCCAGTAACGGCATAGAACACATGTCCCCCCTCTCCCTTGTGCCAGATCTTCCTGCTCCTCCGAGGCAGAAGGAACAATGTTTCCCCTTTCAGCTGAATTGTAGTCATTTGACTTCTGTCTGTACTTACGGCTTGTGTTAATTTCTGTATTCTTTTTCATTTTTCTATATTCCAGTTAGTAATAAATACTTAATCATAAAGCGAGTTCAAGATACTTTTGATTTCTCACAAGGCTTCAATCCACAAATTTCCACCAGATTTGAGTTCATAATTCTCCTAGTCTAGTTTTATTGAAAGGGGATATAGGTTATATGTTTTTTGTATAATGTATAATCAATCATTTATGTATTCAGTAGCTTCAGTAATAAATTTAATGATTAATCACTTACTTTTTGTCTTAATTGCTTATATTCTCAAATGTACATATGCAGTGATAAACCTTAGGCCTTAGCCACTTCTATGAGCTTTATGCTGATAACATGGAGGAGATGTTATTTTTTGTCTGAGCTTTTTGTTTTGTCATTTTCTTCTTTTGGATATTCTTAGCAGAGATGCTCACGAGTGCCAAAGCTCATGTCCGAGTCGAGTCTGAAGTCTTTCGAGGACGAGTCTCAAGTCGAGTCGGAAGTCACCGTGTGTGCGACTCGAGTCGCACTCGAGTCCGAGTCTCAAACTCGAGTCCCCATCTCTGGCTTGAGGCACTGCATGAGAAACCAAAAGCAGGTGGCGACGCAAAATTACAGAAGCAATAATCCACCCATGCTAGTATAAATGACAGTGGAGAAAGAATATGTCTTGAAAATATATAGGCCGACAAAGGTTTTAGATCAACCTTCCATGTGTTGCTTGGCTGATTTATTTCTAAGTTGCATTTCTACTGCGTTGAAGTTTACACAATGAACACAGTTGTACACTCTGCAATCGTTTTATGCATTCCGATATATTCAATATACAATTGTCAATTTGGCTAGAGGACTATTACCTATATAATGAATATGGATTCTTCTGATTAATAAAAATGCAAAGATTGTGTGGAGAACTTGAACAACGCCACATGTTGTTTGACTTTTCCTCTGAGCCACAGCGGGTTTGAACACCAATATCCACATTCCATGCATCCCAGAAACAAGTTACAAAGAACACCACAGATCAGTGGTCACACTCCCCTTTAACACTGTGGTGGTCTTTTAAAAAACACGTCGAGTTAATCATACTGCAAAAGCGTCCAATCCCCGTCACCAAACCACCGTTAGTGATGGCGTACCCATGTTACACAACGGCGTGTATGTCGTTCACGAACTAACGTTGGGTGTATTTAGATTACTACTTGCGTGGTCATTTTCTGTCCATATGACACACGACAACCTAGACATGTTGACGGGTACTTTGTGTGGTTACTGAACTGGAGTGGTCACAAGTTGAGATCGAACACGCCAAAACGATGACAAAAAGGAAACACCCGGCCCGAATCGGTGAGAAAAACTGGCCGACTGTATACCAGTCCCTGACTACACGCTCAATTGAACACAACACGTTATATATCAGTATTGTTTTGATAAAATAACATCCTGTGACTAGTGAGCTGTGTTGGCCGCTAAAAAGACAGCAAAAGCTGCGAGCCAGCACCGATGATAGCTAACATTAACTTTAATATTTGCATACTTGCTAACACCATCGACAGGACAACAAAATCGCCTCTGAAAGTGAGGGATTTTGGTAAGATACATCAGAAAGTTGTAAAAACCTACCTGTTTTGATATGCATGTCTTTTCGTTTCACGTGTTGTGGAAGCTTAACCGTTTTCTAACTTTTGTTTACAGCGTTAAGATAACGACGGCTTGCTAGTAGACGCTTGTTGGGCCACCCGGAAGCGACACGAGAATGTGGGTGGGACAGGAAGTCCTTGCAGATAAGGTGTCCGGCGGGAAACTTGGAGGGAATTATGTATTCAAAACGGAGTATGACGACAACCCATGTGATAACCACGTGATGTCATCTATACTTTAATTAACCTCATTTAGGTACTTAATTAATAGTTAATGCAAGTGCTTATGCACGTAAAACTTACTTATTGTAAGTCACTTTGGATAAAAGCATCAGCTAAATGACATGTAATGTAATAAAATGGTAAACATTTGTTTGAGGAAAGATACTTTGCCACGATAGAAGTCTGCGTTTTCTCTAGAAATACCGGTGGACATAAGAAGTTGCAAGATGATAGAGTAGGAAAGGTTTCATGGATCTAAAAATCTATGAATGAATTCATTTTTTTATTCTTGAAAAGATTTTTGAGCCTTTACTTATGAATGAAGGGAACCTGAAGGAAATCACTGTAGGAACTGCTTACAACTTGTTAGCATATACAAAGTGTGGGGAAAAAAACGGGAAAAATGTAGAAATATAAATACGAATATAATATGTTATGACCATTTGCTTGTTCCCTGTTGCACATACCAAATGTAATGTGTTTCTTGATTACGTTGTATACATAATCAAGAAACAGACATTTACTTAAAAACACCACAGGCGTTAGTTTGATGACAAAACACCCTGCAGTAGACAGCAATATGTTTCCAAACTATGTTCCTGTATCATATAATCACATTAAAAAATTGATTACATTTTGTATCTATAGCAAGTTGTAAATCACCTTATTTAATGAAATTGCACTTTCTTGCTTCTTGTTCTTCTGAGTTTGTATACTTATGGTTGATGTTACGATATTAGGCGGTCCAGGGATAACCGTAACACTAATACTGTCAATGCATCACGGGGGTGAGAGGGAGATGAAAGGAGACATGGCAGGCACTTTTTGGATGAAGCATAACTGGGGTTTTATTGTTTCCACGGGCCCAGTTGATTTAAATGCTCGTGCACTATGCACGGTGCAAACAAAAAACAGATGGAAACAGACACCCATACACGAATACACTGGGGAAAGAACGTAAGTGGCGCCAACTGAAAGAACCAAAATATAACAAAACACCCCTACCTCGACCTACCCCTAACCAAAGAAAAAGGTAGAAAGAAAAACGGAATCTTCGCGCATCCGGCGCCTAAACATCCTAACTGATAACAAAAATACAGAGGGGGGCGCTCACCGCTTACCTGGTGTTTCTATACACAGAACAGCTACGGGCAGGTTGTATATCGCCATATACTAGCCTACCGTTCTTCCCCTATGTAGCTTTGCAGCTGATCCCGGAGTACTGGGCATAGCACATAATATACACAAAAACACGTATCCAAAACAGTCTGTAGTGCACAACAAACTGCTTTCTGGAGCAGTCCACAACCGGTTGCCGTGAGCGTCAGCGAGAGTGAGAGAGACAGAGAGAATGAACCCGCCGTCCCTCTTAAGCAGCGGTTCCGTCTCCGATTGGCCCCCGTCCTCCGCCCCACTGACGACCGATCCCCGAGTTCCGCCAGTCACAGCGACCTAGAGGAGGGCAATCCACAGGAAACAAACCAATGAGCAACCACCCAATAAGCGACACTCCTGCAGTGCATCAGCGATGGTGTCTGCTGATCACCGAACAACACCCAACTGCACTGGGAACGTAACAGTTGAAATGCACTATATCAAAGTAACTTCGGATAAAAGCGTAAGCTAAATGACATGTAATGTATATACATCAAATGACAAAGCAGCAAAACATACATCATTAACTTCTGGCAGCTCAAAGACCAAACAACCCCAATGCGCGCACACACACACACACACACACACATACGAGTGAGTTCTAATATGCAGACGGGGTGATGAATTGCGCTTAGGCAGTGTTCTGACTTGCTCGAGGCACTTGTGGTGCCACAGGAGAGACCTAAGGTCGTTGGGTTTGGAGAGCGTTTGCAAGCAGTCCCTCATTACAGAGAGGGCAAACGTCAGCAACGACATAGTCTGTAGACAGAAAGGCAGGATTTCAGACAGAATGAGCAGATCATATGGTCAGTTCAAGGGAAAATGGGACAAAACTTAAACACATGACTCCAAAACATAACACTGCGACCTGAAAACGCTAATCATATTGACGCTGATAGTGACTACTTGACTGAGATTTGCAACCAGCAGGAGTTTCTCCAGTTTAGACAGTTCCCACTCGGGGAACTGTCTGTCTGTGTCGTAGCTGGGACCATATACTCTGTATGAACAACCTGAAAGGGTTCTCTATAAAATGCCTTTAGTAGTGTTTGGATGATGTTAAGATTCTGGAGGCCCCTGGAGGGAGATCACACTAGGATGAATCAAAAGAGTCACCTGGCTCAAAATTCAAAAATCCCAAAGTATTTCATAACTAAACAAAGTGATAAGGAATAAGATTTACAAAGTGAAATAAATGTGGACATTATTTTGCAAAAGAGAATTCTCAGACCAAGTCAAATAAGACTTATCAAAGCGGCGGCAGGAAAATTCTACCACTTCTTCCATTGGTTTGGGGGGGGGGGGGGGGTTGTCTTTTGGGTGCATTTGAATGTCATTGGCTTCTCCTTCAAAGTGTCTCCTCCTGGTTCAAAAAACTCCCAAAAAACCCTCTTTGGGGAGAAAGTTGGGAGAAATCAATAAAGGACGGTAATTAGCTTCCGTCCCCAGGTTTTAACATTACATCATGGCAGAATATTAATGTGAACAGTATTTATATGATTTACTTGACTATAAATTGTTATTGATTATAATGCATTCACCTCAACATACAAAGGTAATAATTCTAACATCACACAAACTACACTTGTACACTAAACATTACTACATGTATTATACTTCCCACCGCTAGGGGTGCACTTCTACTTAAATCCCTAATGAGCTCCACAAAAATGTTCTCCTCTGCATCCACCTCAGTATCACCACAAAAGGAAACAATATGCATTATTTCAACCCAAAATACAACCATGTAATCTGACCAACAAGCTTCAGGGCATTGTGCTGTACAATGACATAATCTGTTTAACCCTGGAAATTGAAAAAATGTAAAAGGCACCACTGAATCCATGAATTACAACAATATTGTCCGATGAATCCTTTTTTGACTTCAGTGATGACAACGACACAAATACATCTGTACCGACATGGAGACAACAGACCGCTGACATGCGGTCAGCTCCTGTTAAAGCAGCTTCAGACAAGATCAAATACATTTAGGGTGTAAGCTGCCACACTACTGTAACGTATCCGTAACGTTATAAATATGTTACATTTCTCACTCACACCGAGTGCCCACAACAGAACTCCCTTTGACCGTTTCATTTAGATTTAGATTAGTAGGTAAACTAGCCAAAACTGTGGGATGAGTTAAAAGCGACAGAATACATGCAATTAATTATGTGGTGTTCAAATTCAGTCAAAGCTGGGTTTTCTTCCTAACAGCAGTATAGGACCAAAACTCCTGGGGCCTCATGTACAAAGGGTGCTTGCGCATAAAAAAGTGGCGAACACACTTTTTCACGTCAACAATCTGATGCATTACAGTTTTTCTCGATTGTTCTCGACACACAATTCTCTGCATTCTCTGCACAATTTTCATGTTGAAAATTTTGTTTTCACAAGAAAAACACTCAAACATTCAAAATTCTAAAGTCAATTGCCCTACAATGCACACTGACTTGTCACGTGGGAAAACACCTGTCACACAGTGTTACAATTAGGAATTAGAGCTTTAGGATGAAAATGCAACAGGTGAACTCTTCTGTTTTGGAGCAATGGATCACAACATTAGAAACCAGAGGAGTGAGAGTAAGAGGAGGAGGAGGAGGACGAGGGGGAGGACAAGGACCAGGAAGGCCAAGGACCGTAAACTCTGATGAGATCCGAGCCACTTTGGCTGACCAAAGCTATGGAGGAATTCTTTTCTGCCTGGAGATGGAAAGTGTTTGACTGAAAACCACAAACGCATATCCCCCTTCTCTAAGATATGGAAGACGCATGTGGAGATATAGCAGTTGATGCTTTTTATGGCTGCATTCGACATGCTGAGCGATATTTCCCCCACTGCTTGGCCAGTGAAAACATTGCTTGTGATGTGGATGAGGATGCAGCATAGATTTTTACTGTAACTGTATACAGTAAATTATTCTGTTGTTTTGTATATAGACCACTTCATGTGCAACGTTGTGTTGGTTGGGATGTACACTGTGTGCATTTTTTCCATCCATCATAGTGTTTTAAATTGAGCACATCAGTGTTCAACTGGTTGTTATAAATGTCTATTCATATGATGGTTTGTGTGTGTCATTTGAAAACAAAATACCATTTTGAGAAGAAATTACATTGTTTTGAATGTAAAGTTTCATTTTGCAGGAGTATTGAGGGGTTTTACCGATTGTGTGTGTGTTTTTTGATTTGTGTGTAGAGTTCTGAGAGTATGAGGCATGCTTTAAGAAAATGTGTCTAAACAATCGAGAAAAACTGTAAAAGAAGACGAACTTATGTGACAAATGTCAAAAAATAAAATTCTCAATTCAATACAACCATTTTCCACCAACATGAATATGATTCACAGCAGTGTACTTTCCCTCTTAGTCTAAAGAAAACACATGTTCCAACATCCTCTTCGGTGGCAGTGTCCTTGTCCTTCCAGCAGAGGGCATTATTGGACCAACTCTGTGATAACTTGTCACTCACTCAAGATCATAATCTGTTTTACAGTATTTCACAATTGCTAAAACACTAAACCCCATTCTCTGGACCCAATGCTCAGTGGCATAATTTGTCGAAGCAAGAGGTTCTCATTGTTGATATGATTCGTCAAAACAATGCCATCCGACTGCGTGAAATACAGCAAAGAGTTGTAGAAGACAATGTAAACTTTGAACGAATCAACAGTCAGCCGTTCTACCATTGCCCGTGTCCTCCATTGCAACAGGGTACGCAAGCAAGTGTACAGAGTACCCCTTGAGCGCAATTCAGAAAGGGTCAAAGATCTACAATATCAGTATGTGCAAGTAAGTTTAGCCTACACTTTCAGCACTGATGCTTGGTAGCGCTGCACCAATCTGTTGGACAAGCGCTGCTGTTGAGCTTTGCCTTGAAGCCATCCATTAAGACTGACCAATCATCTGCGCTTCGGGCAGTTTAAGATGTTCAAGTAGTACATGATATTTGTACTTTTCAGACAGTTCTGAATGGGGCTTAAGCAGGTTATCTATAGCCAGCTTCAGGTTAGCAAACTCCTTTTTGTCTGGGATTTTGGGTGTTGCCACACCACAGAGCGGTGTGGCAAACCAGGGCTGTATGGGATCACTGTCTGACCTGATGGAAGGTGCATCTGATGAGCTGTATATGAGTTATCTCTCGGGACAGATAGAGTCTGCTGAGGTGGTGGAATTAATGAAGGCAATGTAGCATACTGAGGTGGGCCATGGCTGTAGAGGTATCACTTGTGGTGAGTAGTAACGTTGTGCGTCTGGATGGCTGTAGGAGACTGCTGTAGGCATATGTATCGGAGCCGTAGTAGTCAACTGTCCACATACTCGTCTTGCATCACCACAGGGGGGAGGTAGCTCTGAAGCTTGAGACTGCAGTGATTCTGGCCTGGTATAGAGCTCTGCTGGACCCGAGTAGGTGTCATCATACCTGATGAAATTACAGAACACGAGGAACCCCAACGATCTGATTGGGCTGGAAGCACTGGGGTAAACACAGAATGTTGTCTCAGTTCACCTGCTATGGGGGCGTAGGTTCTAACCTAAGTCAGGATGGAGTACTAGCCCCAAGCAACATTGCAATATCCATGTTTATGCCTGTTGTTCAAATTTCAACAAGTCTCTCCGGATTGAAATATAAAACCAGACAAATTAAACAAGTTTAAACTCACTCTAAAAAATGTGGCCAATGGTTACTCAGATAAATTGTGGCAACAAAGTGACAAATAATATAATTGAGTAGAATTGAATTACTAAAGCTTTGAATAAAATGTATTTAAAAATGTATTACATCTACGTAAGATATTTAGTAAATCCAAATCAATTTCACAAGGAAAATTAATTAATGTTTACTTAATTAAAAGTAATTTATAATGACTGGATATTTGGGTAAAATTGACTTAATTACTCAATATTTGAGATACATTTATTTACATTTACTGAATATTTATTTGAAAAGGGTTTATATTTACTGAATATTTGAGAATTGAGTGTTATATACTACTAATCTTGGTCAAATTGAATTTCATTTATTAAATAAAATAAGTTATCAACTCACATTCTAGCACATTGTTAGTTAATTGAACACATTGCTATTGCCCTTCTGGATGTAAATTAATTGTTTAAATCCATTCAATAACATTACGTGTCACTTTGTTGCCACAATTTTTCTATGTCTAATTCACTCAATACATTTGTGTACCAGTAAACTTAACATAACAAACACATCATCATGCATAAGTACAGCAGGTGAACATTTATTTGTGCAGATTTCAAATAAATACGTACAGGAAAAGCTACATTAAATGAGCATGGTTTATTTACATTTGAACAACACAGATAAAGCAGCATTAACATTAGATAGCAACACTGAAACTGAACTTCAGTAAAACAAGAGCCAGACCTAAACTTCTCAATGTGAATTTTAAAAATATAACTAACAAGCATTGAACAAACAACAAAGAGTTGCAGTCTTACACACTTCTCTGCGCTTCCATCTGAGCAGTCACTCACCCATAGCATAATTAACCCTATAGAAACCGTTTCTGCCTCACGGACACAGTTACATAAATTAAAGGTAAACAACCGAGGAGTTATATTAAATAACTTAATCAAAGTTAAAACTAATAATGCAACAGTGCAACTAAATAGGAGAATTAAAGGGGGTCTTTTTAATATTAGATCTCTGTCATCTAAAGCTGTTTTTGTATAATGTATTAATACTCATATCCCTCCAGGCACAAGCCGAGGGGGTGGATTTTTCTGCAAATCTTTTTATAATCTTCTCATGTCCTTGAAAACTAGTTTGAGTTTTGTCTCAGACAGGTGTTGCCCATGTTCCCCCCTCTGTACCATTCTGTGCTAGGAGCACTGTGTCAGATAGTGATTTATCTTTACGCTTCCTATACTCCTTCATCCCTATATGGTCACAGCGTCATTTCCTGCATTGTCACAACATCTGCTCTATAGAAAAAATGTTAAAAAGCACACTAACAGAAACATATATCTTACATCTGACATATTATGGTAATAAATGTTTCCTGTTCCTGATTCCTGAAAGAATGCAGTGAGGTACACGCCAGGCGATTGTAGATTTGGGCTGCACGCAGTCTATTATACGCCTGGGGCATTGGTGGAGGCATCGTGGGTGAAAATAAGGTGTATGCATGGTGATGTATCCCGTAGTGTCAGTAGAAATTAGACATATGGCGAAGTCTCTAAGGGAGGCTCCGCCATATGTCCATTTCATTCCTTGGAGGATTTTCCACTCAAGCAGTCTTGGGATGATATTCTACACTCAGCCTTTGACCAAGTGATAAGAATTGATGGTCAGCTGCTGCGCCCTGAATCAGAGCAGCCATCTACACACTTCTCATTGATGAGGGAGATAAGAGTGAGTCGTGACACTCGGATGAGGCAGGAAAACAACCAGCTGCTGGTGCTAAAAAGCTCCCTGGAAAATAATTTCCTGGCTGCTGACTATAACCCGATGGCTGGTCACATGGGATACGAGAAAACAATACTCGATAATGACACAGATTGTTCAGGTTGGTGACTAGCTTTATTGGGTATCATTTCTTGGATCTGGTGTACAGGTCACACTTTTTACTCCTATCCTTTCTTCTGCTTCTCAGTCCCTACTGCGCTTGATTGGGTAAAGTGACACACACACGCACGCATGCGCACACACAAATATACAGATTAAGCCCAACTAAGGCCCAACCCCTCACTAGGTTCCCCCTCTGCAGCTGAGCTTACTCCGCCCCACCACCACACGTTTTTCCTCAATGTCATTATCAGCTTTACAAGAACAACAAATTTTTGGATCTTTCTCACTTGGTCCCATGTAGTGTTCACAGGCAATGCAATAGAAATATATACTGGCTAAATTCTCCAAATGATTTATGAAAAATATAAGTTTGCTGGCACTAAGCCAGAGAAATGATCATTGAACATTGTCACGGTTTGGTCTCCCTTCCTGTTTTAGTTTGAAGTTTCACGTTCCTTGTGGTCCTGGGTTAACTTCACTTCCTGCCCTGTCTTGTGATTGCTTGAGTGTTTCCACCTGTGTCCAATCACCTGCATAAAGAGCATAAAGAGCACTTCGTTTCCGAAACGAAGTGCCCTTTATTCCAACAAAGATACGTGCTCCCACGACGAACGACAGTAGACAATGACGCGACAAAGAACAACTGGCACACAGGGCTTAAATACACAAGGGAGGTGCAGGTGATTGGACACAGGTGGAAACACTCAAGCAATCACAAGACAAGGCAGGAAGTGAAGTTAACCCAGGACCACAAGGAACGTGAAACTTCAAACTAAAACAGGAAGGGAGACCAAACCGTGACAAACATTGTGAGAATGTCCTGGAGAGCTACTCTTGTCAAATTGTTCCCCAGTGCATACTACTGGGGCACAGGGTTGCCATCGTGGTAAAAAGGTTTTTCTCGACATCGATGTAAAATCGTTGAACAGAACCTTTATTAAATGCTTGCAATTATGGAGCAGAGTAAAAACAAATACAAGTCATGCATCAAGGCTACTCATCGCTTTCCTTCTACAGCTTAAAATTAATCCTCCCACTCCCACTGGTCACCTCCACATCAAAGAGAGATGCTATTAACATTCATGACTGTAGAATATGTGAGGAAAAAAAAAAATTCCACTGGTCATCTTCATACCAAAGGGAGAGCTAGCATTGTGATGTATGATTGGAGAAGATGAAAGAGAAACCTTTGTTCACACCCAGGAAAGAAAACTTGAGTTCCCTGATCATATGAACACAATGTCTCAGTTCAAGAGGTCACAGACTTTCTGTCCACTCACACTAAACCTGAAAATGTTCTGAACAGTCAGTTTTTTTTAAAGAAATGTATCGTTTTATCAGAGTATGAAAAGAAAATATAAGCAGTTGGTTGAAACTCAGAGAAAACAAACATTCCTTTCCTACCAGGACAAATATCTAGCCGCCCTTATGAGGACATATATAGGACAATATATGGTCGATCATATTCTTGATAATGGGAGGTTGTGGGTGAAGGTCATGCGGCAGGTGGTGGGCCAGGGTCATTTCCCAGGCATCGATCAGATGAACTTTCAGTCCTTTGAACATGGCTTTGAGCACCTTATCACGCTGCAGAGAATACCAGTCGCTGTTGGTAATTGTCTGGAAAAGTGTCAAAGCTTTGAGATTTGCTGTCCGTATGATGACCAGCGTTTCTGGAGCCCTGTCCAGCAGCTTCACCACCGCCCTACGGATGCTCTGTAGCCTCCTGATGTAGTTCTCAATGGGGTTAGTGCAGAAGTGAGCCCAAATGCCAACAACTACGACAGTGTTGGGGCCTCCGATCAAGTCATCTATCTCATTAGCAATGTAACGAAGCTGTCTAGTTGGGTTGTGGCCGAAACGGATAGGAGGAGCGTGGCAACGGTACGTCACCATAATGTTGTTTTCATGGTCTAAGGACATAAGAGGTCCAACTCGTAGCGGGGTGTGTAAGTCAAACTCCTTAAGACCTGAAAGTATGAAAGGGCAAACATATTAAACTGCATTGGGGAACCAAAACGAACAATTCCAGGAATCCCTGTGAATCAGCTACCTGGTAGAGCTGCATCAAGGAATTCGAACCACTGCCTGATTGTGGAGTCTCCATACATGTGGACGACTTTGCCTTTCAGACACTGTGTGATTGCAGACCTGTTCAACTGGGATACTGTGGGGCCTCCTAGTGTCTGCCACACACCCTGGTAGTAATAACCAGATGGTACAGATGAGCTTGTTTTCACGTTCAGTTGACCTTGGAGGAAAACAATGGCAACAAGGCTTAAACTATACCATGAAACCACAAAACAAAAAGGTATTGTATGGACCCTTTATTGACTATCCTTATATCCAAGAGATTAGATATAGTGGTAACTTAAAGAAACCTATTGGTATTAGTAAAATATTTCTATACCATCCTCTTTTGGCAACACAACGACGTTGGAAGGTCCTCTACCCTGAATGGAGACTTTCAGGTTAACGCCCCTGAAAAAGAAATCACAGATAAAATAGGTCAGCAACACTACAAGATCTTAAAAATGAAAGGTGACAAACATTTTAAGAGAGTGATGACCAACAAAATGTATACCCTTTTAATATATTTCAATCAGGAGAGAATTCTAGAATTTAACAATAATGTATTAAACACGCATAAATATATTTTTTTTTGAAGCTTAAACTCCATCTTGTGACGGGTGGCATCTGGTGTGCGCTACAATGCAAATCAACAGAAACAAAGAGAAGAACAGTTTTTAAAGTTAAAAGGCACCGAATGGTTTAAGGAAACATTGCCAACGTCTGGTTGACTATTTCTAAAAAAAAAAAGCCTGCCCCCATTCGGGTGACACCGTAAGCAGAGGAAAATCGGTGACAGCCTGCAAAATGCTGATTGTTCTATGAGGGGCTGTTTAGGACATAACTGAGACACTTTTACGCGTACTAATGAAACACTCGTGCGCATCTCACTAGTGTGCGTAAGAGCATCTCACTAGTGTGCGTAAGAGCATCTCACTAGTGTGCTTAAGAGCATCTCACTAGTGTGCTTAAGAGCATCTCACTAGTGTGCGTAAGAGCATCTCACTAGTGTGCGTAAGAGCATCTCACTAGTGTGCTTAAGAGCATCTCACTAGTGTGCTTAAGAGCATCTCACTAGTGTGCTTAAGAGCATCTCACTAGTGTGCGTAAGAGCATCTCACTAGTGTGCGCAAGAGCATCTCACTAGTGTGCGCAAGAGCATCTCACTAGTGTGCGTAAGAGCATCTCACTAGTGTGCGCAAGAGCATCTCACTAGTGTGCGTAATAGCGTCTAACTAGCATACGGAAGGCATCTCAGTTACACCGGAAGAAAAGAGGGACGATTTTAAACAGCAAAAAGCGCCAATCTTAAGCCCTTCCTTAATGTGCTTTTAAGTCCGGACTCGCCCGTCCTTGTGTAGGTCCAAGTTAATAAATACTACCATATTCAACG
Organism: Pungitius pungitius; assembly: GCF_949316345.1. Classification (NCBI taxonomy): domain Eukaryota; kingdom Metazoa; phylum Chordata; class Actinopteri; order Perciformes; family Gasterosteidae; genus Pungitius; species Pungitius pungitius. Next base: position 10,702,831 of record NC_084901.1, read on the forward strand.
GAATGTCATTTTAGAAACATTTCTGCGGTCGGTATATCAACATTGGGCATTTGTAACAATTTGCTCAGAGGATGTCAGAGATGTGAGGTCTAGTTAACGGGACCGTTTGACTCCTCCAGCACCGGGCAGCTAACCTCATCTCATGCCACAGAGGTGATAAGGGATATATTATCCTGTCCAGGTGCTTCCAGTCACTAGGAACGTGGCATTGGTCACACCTGCGGGCCATCAGTTATAATTAGAGGTAGAGGATATAGCTAAGGGGCAGAGCTGACACAGGGGGAGGAACGGAGACCTAGGAGCCCTAGCAGCTAAGAAGAGTTAACAACCAGGACTCACCCCTCTTCTCTGCCGGTGACACGGTGGAGAAGACTGGGGGACACTAAATATTTCTGTTGGAAGTCGGCCATTGTTTTGACCTTGTTATTAAAGGACCCTTTTGCCACATTGTCTCTTTACAACCCAACACTCCCCCCCCTCCTCCCCCTGTTGGCAACTAGACACGTTATGGCAATAAATCAAGTGATTCTTCTGGGGGAGATAAAACATAAGTTATTAACAGCGACTACTATACAATAATTCAAAATGACAGTCAAGTAGTTTGGTATTTTAAATATCCAAACTCTTAATGTCACAGACTTCTTTGCATCTTTGTTAGCCGACCTCTGAAAGAGTTTCTCCTCCTTGGTCTTGAGGTTTTGTATGACTCCTCCGCTGAAGTGGTTGATCCTGGTATCACAGCTCAGGTTCTTTGGCTTGTAGCAGAACCAAGACTCGCCTGTACGGAGGTCAGTGTAGTTACACACCGGCTGTTGGGTTGGCCGGAGGCAGACGTTACAGATGGTGGTTTCAGAGAGAGAGCCTGAGCGGAAGAGGCTCTTGAAGTAAATCCTGTCGGGCTGTTCTCTGTTCAGCCTGTCCAGCACTGAGACAGCTTCACTAGAATGAACCAGAGTCACCTGATTGGAAAGAGAATCAGTACTCAATAAAATCTGTTATTTGGGGCTAGAACCAACATTGCTCCACAATTTACACATATTTATAATTGTCTCAATGTCAACTTGTACAATAACCATAAGATAACTGCAATATTGAGTATCAGAAGAAAAGTTCAAGGCAAATGAATGATAATCTTTTGTTGGTTGCGATTGTGTACAATTCTTGCTTTACTAAGCCTCAAACAAACCATCGAGCCCACAGTGCATTCCCTAAGGCAGTGGTTCTCAACTGGTCTGGCTCCAATCCCCCACACTTAAAAACTCCATTTATAGCTGCATTAAAATTAGACCAATGACAGGACAGTTTGCCCGCTGTTAAATGTTGCAGTGTGAACACAGACCTAAGAAAGGGGCAACTGCAATACTAAATCATATTAATTCACAACAAAGAAAAAAAAACTACATAAATACGCTGCAAGTGAAAAAAGTTTGGAAATCCTTGTTTTTAAAAAAGTATGTATACGGTTATTAACAAACAGGCCAAACTTAGTCTACTTCAATAATTCCTATCCTGATATTCAAAATTATTGCATGTCCTATAATTTCCTCAAATCATGCAGCCCCAATTTATTGGCACAAAGAGAAGGTATTGTGATATGTATGTCACAATTTGTGTTTTTATTTTTCGTTTCATGTAAAACAAATGCTGTGATGATGCAGGAGATTACGCTCTGCTGTAAAGAACAGTAAAAGCATTACGAGAACTAAGATTAAGGGGAAGTGGGCCGTACGACCATGTAAGGTAAAATTGTTGCTATGCTTTTTAAAAAACTCTTAGAAATGGTTGCGGGGAGCGAGAATCTAAAAGAGGTCACAGTCTGACAGCGGACAGACTTTCCGACGGTCTCCAGGTGCACCTTTGTGAATTGCTCATGTATCTTTTTCTTCTAAATAAATGTTAACTTTAAACTTTGATTGATGTGTTGGATTCTTCTCATCAACCAACTCGGGGGGATCTTGAACCCCAACAGTATCGAAATCTTTTCATTGGTATGTTTTCACCTGATAACAAGAATATTTGTGTATTTGTTACTTTTTGAAAAAGTCACACACTTTTACATAGTGAGTGTTCTCTCCTCAATTAGTCTGCAAAGTACCCCCGAATGGATAAACCAAACATTGGATCTATTGAGAACTTTTAGCATGTTTGCATTACCAGATGGCCAGTTTATCTCTCAGACACGCTTGAAAAAGGAGGGGTTAGCAGAAGGGTTTTCACCTGGTTTCAATGTGCCATAATGTCATAACAAGAAGCCTCTAAATCTTAGTAAGTAATAGTTTTTTGCATTACCTCAATCTGTGCGTATCCTTCCCACACTAAAGAGAACACCGCAGAGTAGCTCCCATTCAAATGATCCACAACTTTCCCAGCCACACCTGCTTCAAGCTTCCGGTTGTGCAGACGGGCGATTAGGAAGTCCCCCCCAGACTTCTTGGGACGACCTTGGAAGTCAAAGGTTTGTATCATAACCTCCAGCTGGTCCCCTACATGCCACTGCCCCCCTTTCCTCCCTGGGAGGATGGTGAAGGTGCTGTGGGCTGGATCAGTGGTCTGCTCCAAGGAAACAGGAGATGGTAAAAGTGGAGTTTCAGGCCAAGCAATGGAGTCTAGTATGAGGCGTTCCTCCAAGGCGTCCTCAGGGGACAGCGGCTCGAAGGTGCAGAAGCTGCGATTGACGATATGATGAGAGGAGACTCTTGGGGTGATTATGATGGAGTAGATTTTAGACTGCAACAGGCAGGGGGTCAAGACAGACAAGGTGTTAAAAATATATCAAACATACAGAAAAATGTAACCATACGAATTAAAAAGGCAAATATTTGAATTTTTGCAGAGATTTATAAAAACTATTTCCTAATAATTGAGCCATGGGAATATCTCTTTTTCACAAGCCAAGAGTGTGATTATTATGTTTTCTGGGATATACAGATCTGTTTAACTGAAGCAGGATGGTTATATGACAGTTTTCCATTCTTTTAAACAGTCCTGTGAATTTTTTAAACTGCACTGTATTTTGAGTTTCAAAGGTTGGAAAGTGCTCTATAGTACGGTCTGCTTCTTCAAACTCACAGGTGGTTGGACCAGTTTGGTAAGATTTATATCTCAGTAAGAACAAATGAAAACCAGTCAGTTGTAAAACGTTTGTGTATGGACTTAACAAGGAAAAGTACTTTTTGTTATTCACCTCAGTTTTTACGATTCCAGTTTTAACATTCCTCTCTCTTGACTACCCCGCCCTCATGTCTTTCGAGTTTGCTCTGACTTCTACATCCATCTCAAGAGTTGTGCGCTTGTCAGTTATAGAATAGAGCCAATTTCATTCTTTGATGCTGCCATCAGGAAGTGCAGGATTGAGAGGGTAAGTACAAATAAATTCCATTTATTTAAAATGAAGAACATTAAAACACATTTTAAAACTTTTACAAAACCTGACTAATATTAAAAAATTGAAACAAGGTTCTCCTTTCAAAAAAAGTTCTTACTTGCAGAATGTCCATGTGACTTAGCACAAAGATTAAAGCACAGACCATCAGAAAGAGGAAGATGGCGCCGAAATCCCTTCTTGTACAATATGTGGCCTTCATGGTGTTAAGTCTTCACCATCAGCATAGCACTTAGTCTGGAACAGTGTATAAAGAAAAATGTATTGCGGTCAATAAATTAAAAATGATTTTGAAATTCATTAATCGCATGTATTTCAACTAAAGACTAATGTTTAATCACATAAGAACATAGGCGTAGCCACGCATCCATTGGGGGGGGGGGGTCGTGTCCACCCCAATATTGAGAAGATACCAATCTGTTGCCACCTAATATACAGCAGAGAATATGTAAAATATATATCTTCTCCTTTTATAAACCCTGTCAATGGATTGGTCTCTTGGCTCGTTAGTGCGACTCCGCAGCGTGGTTCTCGCACACCGCTGCCGGCATCTTTCTCTCCAACGTGCGCTCATTGAGCAACAAACTGGACCAACTTCAGCTGCTGGTGAGAAGAGACAAATACTTTCCTACATCGCTCCAGCTGGTGGGCTTCAAGCTGCTCAGAGCGCACCGCGACACAGAGCTCTCCGGCAAGACAAAGGGTGGCGGAATCTGCTTCTACTTCAACATCAGCTGGTGCAACAGTAACAGTGATCCAACAACAATTGTCTCCTGATCTGGAATCTTTAATCATTAACTGTAAACCCTTTTACTCCCCCCTGTGAGTTTGCTCCATTCATCCTGGTCAGGGTTTACATGCCACTGGCGGGCAACGTGCAGGAGGCACAGCGGACACTCAACCAGATACGTGTGGAGTGGACCAACCCGGACTCCTTGGTTATTGTCCTTCGGGACTTTAACAAAGGAAACCTCAGCCAAGTACAAACAGTTTATTAATTGCCCAACCAGAGGAGAACACGCTGGATCACTGTTACACCACACCTGTCCAATACCAGCTTTAAAAAAAACATGGTGGGGTGGACCCCCCTCAATGTCTAAACCATGGTTCTGCCCTTACATTAAAAAGAGTGTATTTCAGACACTTGTTTAATTGTATTTTAAACAAACAAACTACACACATTTGATCCTCTCCCAGGCAGAATTCCACCGGGTGGAACATCTTGAAATAGCAGCTATCCTCCTGCAGTTTGCTGCCATGACTACTATCATTTAATGGCTGTTTTTGAACAATCTAACGACATTTTTCAGAAGTAGGATGGCAGCTACCAACATGTTTCGGACACGGTCAGTCCTAAAGTGGTCCGATTGCACTCATCCTCCTTCTGTTCAACACATTGAGAAAATCTTCTGCATGAGGCTGTTCGGCTCAACATACATCTGAGCAGCCCCACAAAACTTCACACAATACATTTTAGTAAATGTTCCTCTTTTCATCCAAGTCCTGGTTGTGCGTCTTACCGCAGTCCTGTGTGCGTCGCAGCCGGGTAGCATGCGCGGTGAGCGAATATCAGAGGTGTGGACTCGAGTCATGTGACTTGGACTCGAGTCAGACTCGAGTCATGAATTTGATGACTTGAGACTCGACTCGACAAAACGTACAAAGACTTGCAACTCGACTTGGACTTGAATACCGATGACTCGTGACTTGACTTGGACTCGAGCCTTTTGACTCGAGAAGACTTGCTACTTCCCATGAAAACTGGGGGAAAACATTTTCACACGGCCGCGCCGCTCTGTTTATCTGCATCTATCAAAAAAATATGCGCCACCTGTATGCAGAGAGCGCGCGCTGCCTGCACGACATCCAATCACTGCAGTCCATTTGACCGTATCAACGAGACAGCTCGTTCATGGTTACAAAAATCGGGATTTTTGAACCCGGATTCAGACTCCGATGGAAATCCTCGCCAACATTATGTCAACGTCCGTTTTAAAGTACTGTAATGAGCTGAGTTAAAGTTATTAGGTAATCAGTTATGCAGATGTTGCATGTGTTCACGTTATGCACTGTTACCAGCTGTAGTTACGCGAGACAACCCGAGTTTTGGGGGGCCGTGTATGCGGAAGTGTTCGTTCGGCGTGGTGACGGCCAACAGTGACCGAAGTTGAGTTGTTTTATATAAATAAATGCAGCGGAGTTGCAAGCCAGTCATTGCCTCCTTATTTACGCTGCAGCATTGGGGTGAGCGTTACAGTACTATAACACAGTCACAGTCGATCCACCGTTACCCTTCCCTTCGTAGTCTAGGTCTGTGAGGCAGCGCACCATCACCCAGGGTTTCCCGTCCCCACTATAATAAAATGACTCGAAATGACTCGAAACTAAAATGGTACGACTTGTAACTCGACTTGAGACTTGTTGACTGTGACTTGTGACTCGACTTGGGACTTGCTTCGTCTTTGACTCGACTTGACTCGGGACTCGAGGGCAATGACTTGAGACTTGCTTGTGACTTGCCTAACAGTGACTTGATCCCACCTCTGGCGAATATACAGTGTTAGCATGTAGCTAACTAGCGAGCTAAACATCCCGGGTGTAGAAGTCTACAAAAGCGTCATATGTGCGGCTTCCTACGGTGGCCCTGAAGTGCAAAGCAACATTACAAAGAATGAAACACTTATACAAAGCTCGAAACAAATTAACATTTTGGAAAACAAATTAACAAGATGCTAAACTCTTTTACCAATCCCGAAACAAATTTACAAATGACAAATTTACAGAGCTCAAACTCACCAACAAGATGCGCCCTAATGCCACAAGGACTGCGACTTATGTGCAGTCTCTTCGCCAGACATGTGACTTTGTAAACATGGAACATGCATTTTTAACTAGTGTTTTTAACTGAGCAGGAAAACCAAGTACAAGTTAAAACAGCATTCCTTCTTAATTCTTATGTTCATTTATGTTTATCACTCATTATTCTGTATCACTGATGATCATGAGAGAGAGAGAGGGGAAGTGTGTGTGTGGCTTAATTAATATTTAGTTATTTAACACAACTAGTCAACGTCAGACACTGAGTGCGTAAAGAGAGCCAGCAGATGGTAAAAAAAAGAGCGAGAGTATCTCCGACAGGCAGAGACGCAACGCGAGTCGCATTCTTAAGCACCACATCTTAACAAGCGCCACTATTACCTGAACTCTACTAGTTAAGAACAACAAACCGAAGTAAAAAAAAAAAAATACCTGAAGCCTGATGACTGAGGGAGAGAGGAGTTCTGTGTATGTGTGAGCTGAGCGGGACACAGCAACACAATAAACAGTATGTGTGTAGGGGAGGGGCGCTGTGACTACCAGCCAATCACAGAACGCAGACACAGACAGCTACCCAATGAGGCCTTTTATTCAATCCGAGCACAGATATTGACTCGTATTGCTCGTATAATACTCGTACTCGGCAAAAGTGCTTTATCTCGTTTCAGCCGAGTATCCGGCTCAACTCTAAAAACAAGTTATGGCAGGAGTGTGTGTGGTGAGTGATTTCGGTTGAGATGTTTCCTTCCCTCCTTCAGAGCGTTACTTTAAACGTGAACGTGGCAGTTCTTCAATATAAAGGGATGTTTTTTTTACTTATAACTCCTAAAGCTCTGGACACAATCAGCTTATGTATTTCAGCAAGAATTCTGCCACACATATCCCACATCTGAGTACTCTTTTCTAAACGTTGTCTTACATTTATCTATAAATTTGAGATTTTGTTATTTTAGGCTACTTTAAAACATCTGGGTTGGGACAGCAAATGTCAATCACCTCTTTTGTGTTTGCTTCCTCAGAAATCGCTACACAATCAAACCATTTCTTCAGACTTACGTCTTCCTTCTGAGCCTTAATCATACTCTGTGAGGTTATCGAAGACAATAAATCGTGTAACCGAAACTATTGCCGTTTTCACTGAAGTGAACAGTATTTTAGAAAACAAATTAACAAGACGCTAAGCACTTTTACCAATCCCGAAACAAATTTACAAACAGATTCAATTGTTTTGAATTGTCGTTGGTTGTGGAATTCATGTACATGTTAATTTGTTTTCCAAAATGTAAATTAGTTTTATAAAATGTTAATTTGTCTCGAGCTTTGTAAAAGTGTTTCATTCTTTGTAATGTTGCTTTGCACTTCAGGGCCACCGTACACCTCGTCTCCCAACCTACGGGACTGCGCCCGTGTAAGCACACAAGCTGGGAACACATGAGGATAAGCCTGTACTAAAATGTCGTCTGTAGGTTCCAGGGTAGGGCTGTCCACCACCTCCAACATGGGTGTTACATGGCCACCGGCAATGTCATTCCCAGTGTGAGAGTATCTCACTATACAATGTGAGAGAATCTCAGTATACAGTGTGAGAGAATCTCAGTTACACCGGAAGGCATCTCAGTTACACCGGAAGGCGGAAGCAAAGAGCGCTGATTTTGAACAGCGCAATGCGCCAATCATACGCCCTTCCTTCATATGCCTTGAAGTCTGCGGTCGCCCGTCCAAGTTTATAAATACTACCATATTCAAGGGACGGAATGTCATTTTAGGACGTTTTCAGGCGAGAAATTAGGTGTTTAAGCAACATTTCTGCGGGCGGTTTGTTAACATTCAGCCATCGTAAAAAATTCCATGGAGGATGTCGGAGACGTGAGGCGTAGTTAGCGGGACCACCTGATGCCCCCAGCACCGGGCGGTCAGCCTCATCTCACGCCGCAGACAGCAGCCTGTTCTCGGCCAGACGTCCGTGAAATGCTCCGCTTCGATCCACTTTTCCGTAGTGGTTATATATAGGATAGTATAACTAGGAAGGATATATAGATATATGAAGGAAGGGCGTATGATTGGTGTAACTGAGATGCCTTCCGGTGTAACTGAGATTCTCTCACACTGTATACTGAGATTCTCTCACACTGTATACTGAGATTCTCTCATGTTCAATAGTGAGATGCTCTCACGCACACTAGTGAGATGGCATGAGTGTCTCAATAGTGTGTGTGAGAGTGTCTCAGTAGTGTGTGTAAGTGTTGAGTTTCTCAGTGGAGTATGTGAGTGTTGACTGTCTCAGTAGAGTGTGTGAGAGTGTCTCAGTAGTGTGTGTGAGTGTTGAGTGTCTCAGTAGAGTGTGTGAGAGTGTCTCAGTAGTGTGTGTGAGAGTGTTGAGTGTCTCAGTAGTGTGTGTGAGAGTGTCTCAGTAGTTAAGTCCTAAACGGCCCCTCATATGAATTCCTTCCATCACAGGCCTTCCTTGGTTTTAAAAAAATCTTCAGCTGGGGTGAAGCCCCCCCCCCCCCCCCCCCCAGCGCCAGACAAATTAGTTTTACATACAATAGGTGAGCATTTTGTACGTCATTTGTACACCATTTGCAAACTGTTAAGGCACCAGCCTGCAAAATGTTTTTAAATATTTTATCGAGACCTGTTACGAGGATCTTTTGCAGTCTTGTTTTTTCTGTATGAACATTAAATTGTAAAGATATTTAGAATCAGACACCGCTTATAGAGATTTGTGCATCTTGTAAAACTTGGGTATGAAAGGGTTTGAAATTAGGACTAGGGTGAATTTTCAGAGGAACATTAATTCCCTCTGCTCACTTTTAAGGCAAAGTAGCCTACTCTAAATAATAATACATTTTATTCATATAGTGCTTTACATGGTAGGCTACTCAAATACACAACACCAGCGCATTTGGCACATGAACACAGATACAGCAATACAACCAACACATGAAACAATCATATTAAAACAGAGTGTACAGCTTTCCTAGTAAGTAGATATTTTTAAATCGTTACGCATTCAGTTGGTCCATGATTGTCTGCCGGGCTTTTTCTCTCAGCTGCCCTATTCCTGTTTTGCATATTGTACATTATTTGCGTCACCTCCTCATATATTTCCATCATCAGTTGCTGATCAGCGGGTGAGAAATATGCTGCGCGCGGCGTCTTCTCACTTTCTGCATCAGTAAATCCGTGATCGATACCGTTGTCTATAGCTGCAGACGTGCACTTATCCCAGCTATGTGCACCTGAATCGACTTCTCATCCCGGCTCGGCAAACGTGCAACCGATTAAGCCGCGACAAGCAGGTCACATTAAGTCAAGCGGGGTTTTATCACTTAGCCCCGATTTATTTATTCTACTTTTGTGCAATACCCCCCTGATGGCAAAAAGCTCTTTGCAACGTGTTTTTGTCACGACAGACACGACAGACACGACAGACACAACCACAGCTCACTTGTTGCGTGCGGTCAGCCTGTTCCCCGACTTGTTCCACAAGTGCCACCAACCGTTCTAAAACTGGGGCTACTTGTTTGAAACAAACTTCCAGAATAAGTGGCATAGATCACATTCTAATAGTAACAATAACAACATGTCACTGTATGTCAATGTCTATTGTTCCACTCAATATTTTTTAACAAAATGTCCACAACAATAATAGGAAACACAGATATGTAAACATGCAACATTTATTCATGTTAATGTGTTTCAACATTTGAAAGTCAGAGGTGTCACATCTCTTTTATGTATACATTGCTACTAACAATCAAATCCGAAGCATTTTCAACAAATCCTAACATGTCTTACACTTTTTGGACACATTTTTTCGCAATATTTTTGTATTGTTTTGTTGTTTGGTGTTTTTAGTGATCTCTTTCTTTGTATATGTCTGTTAGTCCGAAGCCTGGCATTGCATACTGTTTGCCAATGTGGTGTATAATCAGTAAATGGCTGATTCAAACAAATGAACCATAACGTCATAGCTGTGCATACAACTGTACTTTTCTGTATCCACAAAGCCCTATAAGTTTGGCACAGCCTGATGGTTTTATGGTGGAGGCCATTTTGCAGTGTTACAATTTCAATCTCCACCTATCCAGTATCCAAGCTGAAGATAGCACTTGGCTGTTCAACAATGCATGTTATGTCAGCTTGCAAAAAATGGTTGGAAAAAAATGACTAAAATAAAGCAAAGTCACCAAACCTGTTCTTGGTTTCTCCACACCCAGCCTTGCCATAACTTGTTTTTCCTGCTCAGTCATATAAAGATGTAAGCTGTGGTGGAAGATTTTGCACAGACAATCGTGAAGAAACAAAGGCTCTGAGTCAAATATGTCTTTCTCCGTTTATTTCCTTGCAAGGGAAGAAAGGTCACAACTGTCACGTAGGCGTGGAGGTGCAGGCGGAAGCAGGACTCAAACGCAAGGTCTTCCACGAGAGGTGCTCTTTATTCCAAAAACAAAAACCAAAACCGACGTGCTCCAACCACGGGAGACATTTGACAATGACGCGACAAGGGACAACAGGCACACAGGGCTTAAATACACAAGGGAGGTGCAGGTGATTGGACACAGGTGGAGACTATCACGCAATCACAAGACAAGGCAGGAAGTGAAGTTAACCCAGGACCACAAGAGACATGAAACTTCAAACTAAAACAGGAAGCGAGGCCAAACCGTGACAGAACCCCCCCCTTAAGGATCGAATTCCAGACGGTCCTAAAGGAGGGTGGAACCTAGAAAAACAGACAAGGGAGGGAGGGCGGGGAACCCGACAACCCCCGGCCGCCCAGGGGACTCCAAAGGTCGGCGGCACGGTGTCGGATTCCTCCGGCCGGGATGACCGGCGGACCTCAGGGTCTCGGGGGGCCTGCCGGGTCGGCGACCGGGCCTCAGGGTCTCGGGGGGCCTGCCAGGTCGGCGACCGGGCCTCAGGGGGCCTGCCGGGTTGGCGACCGGGCCTCAGGGTCTCGGGGGGCCTGGACCTTCACAGAAGTCTGGCCGAGAACAGGCTGCTGTCTGCGGCGTGAGATGAGGCTGACCGCCCGGTGCTGGGGGCATCAGGTGGTCCCGCTAACTACGCCTCACGTCTCCGACATCCTCCATGGAATTTTTTACGATGGCTGAATGTTAACAAACCGCCCGCAGAAATGTTGCTTAAACACCTAATTTCTCGCCTGAAAACGTCCTAAAATGACATTCCGTCCCTTGAATATGGTAGTATTTATAAACTTGGACGGGCGACCGCAGACTTCAAGGCATATGAAGGAAGGGCGTATGATTGGCGCATTGCGCTGTTCAAAATCAGCGCTCTTTGCTTCCGCCTTCCGGTGTAACTGAGATGCCTTCCGGTGTAACTGAGATTCTCTCACACTGTATACTGAGATGCTCTCACACTGTATACTGAGATTCTCTCATGTTCAATAGTGAGATGCTCTCACGCACACTAGTGAGATGGCATGAGTGTCTCAATAGTGTGTGTGAGAGTGTCTCAATAGTGTGTGTGAGAGTGTCTCAGTAGTGTGTGTGAGTGTTGACTGTCTCAGTAGAGTGTGTGAGAGTGTCTCAGTAGTGTGTGTGAGAGTGTCTCAGTAGTGTGTGTGAGAGTGTCTCAGTAGTTAAGTCCTAAACGGCCCCTCATATGAATTCCTTCCATCACAGGCCTTCCTTGGTTTAAAAAAAATTCTCAGCTGGGGTGAAGCCCCCCCCCCCCCCCCCCCCAGTGCCAGACAAATTAGTTTTACATACAATAGGTGAGCATTTTGTAGGTCATTTGTACACCATTTGCAAACTGTTAAGGCACCAGCCTGCAAAATGTTTTTAAATATTTTATCGAGACCTGTTACGAGGATCTTTTGCAGTCTTGTTTTTTCTGTATGAACATTAAATTGTAAAGATATTTAGAATCAGACACCGCTTATAGAGATTTGTGCATCTTGTAAAACTTGGGTATGAAAGGGTTTGAAATTAGGACTAGGGTGAATTTTCAGAGGAACATTAATTCCCTCTGCTCACTTTTAAGGCAAAGTAGCCTACTCTAAATAATAATACATTTTATTCATATAGTGCTTTACATGGTAGGCTACTCAAATACACAACACCAGCGCATTTGGCACATGAACACAGATACAGCAATACAACCAACACATGAAACAATCATATTAAAACAGAGTGTACAGCTTTCCTAGTAAGTAGATATTTTTAAGCTCGTTGCAACGTGTTTTTGTCACGACAGACACGACAGACACAACCACAGCTCACTTGTTGCGGTCAGCCTGTTCCCCGACTTGTTCCACAAGTGCCACCAACCGTTCTAAAACTGGGGCTACTTGTTTGAAACAAACTTCCAGAATAAGTGGCATAGATCACATTCTAATAGTAACAATAACAACATGTCACTGTATGTCAATGTCTATTGTTCCACTCAATATTTTTTAACAAAATGTCCACAACAATAATAGGAAACACAGATATGTAAACATGCAACATTTATTCATGTTAATGTGTTTCAACATTTGAAAGTCAGAGGTGTCACATCTCTTTTATGTATACATTGCTACTAACAATCAAATCCGAAGCATTTTCAACAAATCCTAACATGTCTTACACTTTTTGGACACATTTTTACACATTATTTTGCAATATTTTTGTATTGTTTTGTTGTTTGGTGTTTTTAGTGATCTCTTTCTTTGTATATGTCTGTTAGTCCGAAGCCTGGCATTGCATACTGTTTGCCAATGTGGTGTATAATCAGTAAATGGCTGATTCAAACAAAAGAACCATAACGTCATAGCTGTGCATACAACTGTACTTTTCTGTATCCACAAAGCCCTATAAGTTTGGCACAGCCTGATGGTTTTATGGTGGAGGCCATTTTGCAGTGTTACAATTTCAATCTCCACCTATCCAGTATCCAAGCTGAAGATAGCACTTGGCTGTTCAACAATGCATGTTATGTCAGCTTGCAAAAAATGGTTGGAAAAAATGACTCAAATTAAGCAAATTCACCAAACCTGTTCTTGGTTTCTCCACACCCAGCCTTGCCATAACTTGTTTTTCCTGCTCAGTCATATAAAGATGTAAGCTGTGGTGGAAGATTTTGCACAGACAATCGTGAAGTAAGAAACAAAGGCTCTGAGTCAAATATGTCTTTCTCCGTTTATTTCCTTGCAAGGGAAGAAAGGTCACAACAGCTACGTGCTCTGCAGACTGTCAAGAACCTCCATGCGCCCTAACAGAACGAGGCAGTTCTTATACCCAAGTTCAGTTATCGGTGGTGTCAACAGAAACCTTGACCACCTTGTTGAGTCTCTACAGCCAGGACGCTGGCGACATCTTATAAGTGTGAAACACTTCGACTCTCATACCACGGCCATGGCCATCTCAGCACTTGCAATTAATAAACTGGTTATACAAATGAAGCATTTAGAAGAGTTATATGTACATAAAAAGTTTCAAATTCTCTTAATTTGTACATCCTGTAAACACATTTATTTCCATTATGATTGGTAAAATGGTGGTGGACCACACGTGTATATTCTGTGTTAGTGTTTTGTGCTAACATTTCTGTGGTAAAGTGTTTAAATTGTTCTGTAAAATGTCCTATATTCAGGAGAAATGACCTCTCAAAGAGCAAAGGTGGTGCTCTCACTGGGTGCTGAAACAGTTTGCTCACTCAAAGAAGGAGTCAACTTCAAGAAAAACCCACAGGACGGGAAATGTTACATCATATTCAAGTCCGACAATGGCTTCAAAGCGTGCAAGAACCAATGCAAACACCAGGGAGGGATGTTTATCAAAGACATCGAAGACCTGGGTGGCACGTGAGAGCAATTTGGCAGAATTGGCACACAATGTGAAATGTGATGTTTTAAAGGAACCTTTCTGTACTGACGGGCTGCTCTGTTTCAACAGGACTGTAAAGTGCACTAAGCACAACTGGAAGTTAAATGTGTCCACAATGAAATATGTGAATCCACCAGACAGCTTTTTGCAAGATGAGCTTGGTGAGTCTGTGCTAAAATCATATTTTTTATTTTTTTTGGGCTGCTTATTTCATTACTGTTACACCAAAGAGTTCTGAATGTTAGATAGTGGAGACCATCCAAGCACCCTTCCTGTTAGAATACAGATTACATATAAAGCTTGCTTTTCCTGTTTATGTTCTGGTTCTTGAAGGTTTGTGAAATTGGACCACAAAAAGTATAATATTGTATACACATCACAATATTGTATCTGCCTGCTAGATATCCAGCTCAGCAATTATAATCTGTCACTTACAGAGGTAGAGCTTTCTGAAGATGGGGCCCTTCAGTTGATTGAGTTGAGCCCCGTTGACCCCTGGCTGACTGACCCTCGAGACCCTCTGCAGCTCCAGGATGGAGAGGTGAAAGTATGTATCCTGCTGTTCCTAATATCTACTCTTTACACAATTTACAATATAAAAATGTACATTCATACATAAAAATCTATGGAGAAAAAGTGAAAGTTTCAATCCATTTATTTTAATTAGGCCTACTGGTATGGAGGCAGACTGCAAATAACTGAATACCTCTTATATAAATAAATATTCTGTATATATCCTTATTACTGCTGGACAACTACAATTTTGAATCAAGTAATCTCATTGTTATGAGCAATATCATGTATCATTATTTAAAAGTATTGTATTGCGCACTTAATCCTCCGGGATCATAATAATATGACATTACCATGTTAACGTGTACATGGGTATATGTAAGTCTGGCCGGGAGTACCCCGAAGAAGTGACGCGGCACCCACCTACTCTCTCACCACCTGGGGGGGAAAGCGATGGGGTCGGGTGCGCTGCTACATGGTGGCATTTATATGTGTGTGTATATATATATATTGAGGTTCTGGAAGCCCCTCGAGGGAGATCACACTCCTTTGTTCTCCTCCTGGCCGGAAACGATGACTCAAAAGAGTCAACTGGCTCAAGTTAAAAATCCAACAGTATTTAATAACTAAACAAAGTCATAAGGAATACAATGTGAATAGTGATATATTTCGCGAAATAGAGAATTCTCTGACCAAGTCAAAGGTGACATCACAGCGGCTGCAGGAAAAAACAGTTCTTCCCCCGGTTTGGTCCTTTTGAAAACTCCCGGCGGGGGAGGGGGGGGGGGGGAGGGGTTGTCTTTTGTGTGCATTTGAATGTCATCGGCTTCTCCTTCAAAGTATCTCCTCCTGGTTCATCCTCTTCACGTCCAGGTGTGAATCTGTTGCGGTAACCTGAAACCCCTCTCTGTCTTATCTCTCCTTCACATCCCAATACATTCTATGTAGAAACATTTGGCTTTATGCCTCAAAGAGTGAATATAACAGCATACATAGTTTGTCTTCATCTTATAACTAGTACACACAGTTCTTCATGTTTTAACACAGTTCATGTGGTGCAATACTCAAGATATTTGCCTCACTCGGCTGTCTTGCTTCCAGTTGCTCATCTAATTTAGAGTACGTCAGTTAATCAGGGTTGTCAGATTTGTCTTTTGTGACACGACACAATTTCTAACTTCCCACTCAGGTGACGTACCTGACCCACGCCTGCATGGAGCTGAAGCTGGGACAGAGGCGGTTCATGTTCGACCCGTGGCTGAAGGGTCCTGCATTTGCCAGAGGCTGGTGGCTTCTCCATGAGCCTCCAGCAGACTCCCTGGACAGACTGTGTGCAGCTGACCTCATTTACATCAGCCATATGCACTCCGACCACCTCAGGTAGACTTTGGCTGTTTCTTCCTCTGCAAAGACGACACATGACAAAAATAATCTAGAGGAACAAGTTTAAAATCCACCTCTTGTTCTGTTAGTGTTTAAAACATGGGCCTTTATGTAACAAAATGTTTTTAGCAATGCCAATAAAGGTTTGAATGCATATGTAATTGTTGCATCTTTGCCGATAGCACTTTTGAGCTAAGTCAAGGTGGTGACTTCTTCTAAGTCTTCTTCTCTCATCTTGTTGATGGTAAGGCCCTTCTTGGAAAAAGTTTCCAGCATGCCTTACAAGCAGTCACGTAAAATACACACATGTACAAACAAAACCTATAAACATGGATTCATTTCCGGAAAGACATCAGAGTAACAGGGTTGCCTCATAGGACGGCCCCCTGAGCAGTTAGGGGTTTGCTTGTGTAAGCGGGTTGGTAGTGTTTTGGGAATTACATTCAACTTTTAAGGTGAATAATATTCAGTAATAATATTTTTTTTAAATATTGTATATTGCCCTTTTTACTTTTTTAGTTACCCAACGCTGAAAGTCTTGTCAGAGCGGAGACCTGATATCCCAATTTATGTTGGTGACACATCCAGACCGGTCTTTTGGTTAGTAAAAGGATCAAGCAAAGTTGAATCCATTTTATTCTAAAACAGATTGGTAATTATTTTTTGACCTGTCTCTCTTGGTCTTGATGCAACAGGTATATGGAGCAAAGCCAAGTCAAGCTGACAAACATCCATGTTGTTCCTTTTGGTGTCTGGAATAATGTAATCACTGCTGCTCACATTTCACTAAACGATTAGAACATTTTATGAAGTGTTATAATTCAATAAAAAATAAAAAATGCTTCACTGAAATCTTGTGACATACTAATAATTACAATACTAACATTGTGATTTCCATTGCCTAACCATTGGCCTCAAACAGATTGACGAAGACCTGAGGTTTATGATCCTCATGGATGGAGTGCACCCTGAAATGGACACTTGTATCATTGTTGAATACAAAGGTGCGTGCTTTTCAATGTTTTTTGTGTATTGAATACCAGTTGCCGCCTGAAACATACATGCAATTAAATTGTTAAATGCATTTGTTGCAGGTCACATGATCCTGAACACTGTGGACTGCACGAGGCCAAACGGGGGAAGGTTACCACAAAATGTGGACTTGATGATGAGCGACTTTGCTGGGGGGGCATCTGGATTCCCCATGACTTTCTGTGGCGGGAAATACAGTGGTGAGGCTCAAGTCAGTGTTTGGGAAAGTCTCCTCTCGGCAACCTAAATGTACTGTAGTTTGAACTGGAACCACGAACAGAGAAAGTGATGGTCCTATGTAAGATTTAAACTTACAGCTTTAGTGACCATTTTTATGCACATTTTGTGACGGGTTTAAAGTTCCATCATTTAAACCCAAGTAGCTTGATGAATATTTAACTCTTCATGAAAGATTTTGCTTTTTATTTCTAAAATCGGATCATGCTAGTCATAGACTACACATTGGTTATTCCCTGTTTCATGTTATATTGTTCACACAATTAAACATAAGTTTTGATATTTGCAGTTTATGTTTTAACTGAAATACAAACAAAAAAACATTACCAACTACAGGTGCACTACATCCAATGTCAGTAAGGACCCTCCTGCTGACATTATAGATAGTAACACAAACATCTTTGTGTACATGCCCAGACTCCTGGAAGGCAGAGTTTATCAAGAACGAAAGGAAGAAGTTGCTGAATTACAAAGCTCTGCTGGTGAAGTCCCTGCAGCCGGCAATTTACTGCCCGTTCGCTGGTTTCTTTGTGGAGGCCCATCCATCAGACAGGTACTTTGTTCAGAGGGTTTGGCCGGGATCTGTACAAGATCAGCAGATAATACAATGTACAGCAAGGATGAATTAGAATAAATGACCTTTATATTTCCCTGCTATTTCTTTTAGCTTTATCAAAGTTGATATGCAGTTTATCTTGGAATAAACCTGCACCTTGCTTAGTGGTATTCCTGGGTAGCAGTTGTCGTTTGTCCGTCTCTACTTTATGTGTGTGTGTGTGTGTCCAGATACATCAGGGAAACAAATGTTAAGAACAATCCCGAGGACCTCAATGCTCTCATCAATAAGTCTGCACCAGGCATCAGGACATGGACGCCCAAGCCAGGCGCTGTGCTGGACCTTGGCCTGGCTCTGAGAGACCCCACTAACAGGTACACAAGCCCTCAAGCAGTCTGCAGACTGGGCCCATCCAAACGGGCTGGTACTCTGAGGCCCCACTCGGATCATGCACTGCGCTAAGGTTACAGGTTAGAATAAGCCCATCCAGCCCAGTTAGGTAGCAAGCTACAGCAGATACTATCTGATACTAGATAGCAGAGGTGGGAACAAGTCACTGTTAGGCAAGTCACAAGCAAGTCTCAAGTCATTGCCCTCGAGTCCCGAGTCAAGTCGAGTCAAAGACGAATCAAGTCCCAAGTCGAGTCACAAGTCACAGCCAACAAGTCTCAAGTCGAGTCACAAGTCGTACCATTTTAGTTTCGAGTCATTTCGAGTCCTTTTATTATAGTGGGGACGGGGAACCCTGGGCGCTGCCTCACAGACCTAGACTACGAAGGGAAGGGTAATGGTGGATCGACTGTGACTGTGTTATAGTACTGTAACGCTCACCCCAATGCTGCAGCGTAAATAAGGAGGCGATGACTGGCTTGCAACTCCGCTGCATTTATTTATATAAAACAACTCAACTTCGGTCACTGTTGGCCGTCACCACGCCGAACGAACACTTCCGCATACACGGCCCCCCAAAACTCGGGTTGTCTCGCGTAACTACAGCTGGTAACAGTGCATAACGTGAACACATGCAACATCTGCATAACTGATTAACTAATAACTTTAACTCAGCTCATTACACTACTTTAAAACGGATGTTGACATAATGTTGACGAGGATTTCCATCGGAGTCTGAATCCGGGTTCAAAAATCCCGTATTTTGTAACCATGAACGAGCTGTCTCGTTGATACGGTCAAATGGACTGCAGTGATTGGATGTCGTGCAGGCAGCGCGCGCTCTCTGCATACAGGGGGCGCACATTTTTTTGACAGATGCAGATAACCAGAGCGGCGCGGTGGTGTGAAAATGTTTTCCCCCAGTTTTCATGGGAAGTAGCAAGTCTTCTCGAGTCCAAGTCAAGTCACGAGTCATCGGTGTTCAAGTCCAAGTCGAGTTGCAAGTCTTTGTACGTTTTGTCGAGTCGAGTCTCAAGTCATCAAATTCATGACTCGAGTCTGACTCGAGTCCAAGTCACATGACTCGAGTCCACACCTCTGCTAGATAGTGTTTTCAACAAGAATAATTTACATTTTCTAGCAGGAAATTAGCTTTTTTCTTGAATCAATGCATTTGGCAATTGGTAAACTTAACAGATTTAGTAACTAAGGAGGGCAGGGCTTAGGAAAAGAGAAGACAACTTGGTGTCAATGGTTTTATTACCCACAGTAATGAAGGTTAAACTACAAAAACGTGCAAATTGAAATTAGCGTTTATAATGCAAATACATAGAGACTAATACGTTTCATTTCATTTTCTTGTGAATATTTCCTTTAACTCGTGACCAAACACAGTGGGGCCATCATCAATCCCTCAGACAGTACCAAAATCTACAAGGACAGTTGGGATTTGGATCTGTATGTGGATGAACTGAACAGAGCAATCAGCAGTGAGATATTTAAACATCAAAGCTGGACCCGGTTTTATTACACCTGGGCAGGCTTCCAAAACTACAACCTTGTTGTGAGGGTAAATACACTTGACAGATCTTCTCGGACCTTTCTGGGACCTCTCTTGTGCACTCTCTTTCCTGAGCCCTGTGGCATAAGAATGTGGTCTGATACACTTGATTCTGGTGTTTTTAAGAGTTGTGATGTGCAAGAGTCTTTTAGCCTGCTGTAACTACAACATTGCTGGTTCAATTCCAGCCAGTGACCTTTACAAGCCATGCCTCTGGTCTGGGCTTACTACCTGTCACACCGTTTCCTCCTTCTTTCTTCACCTTGTCTTGACCTCACACATTACCAACACTTAATACCTCACAAAACCTCAAATGGAGATCTGGTCACCCTGACCTCTGGGTTTGACACATCATCTCCAAGAAGTTATTATTCCTCTCTCATAGGAATGTCTTTGATTCTGTAATCATTCAGAGATGAAATAAGGAACCCATTTAAATATTTGAATGTGATGGTGAAGCTAAAAAAGAATCATTTTGTTGAGACCCTACACACCACTTCTTGCATCAACACCATGCATCTGCACAATTCTGTAGAAATCTTGAATCTAATAGTTGGTGAACTATTTCTTTCTGGACCAAAGTGGTGGATCCAGGCTAACTGGGCCATGAAGCCACATGTGGGGGTGAAATCATGTTACACTAAGATTTGTAGCGCTCTGCTCGGTTTCCTCATCCCTTTTTTCTTCTAGCTCTGTGAGCATCAGGTTTTTCATGAACTGGTCCCACTGGCTGACCCTTCTTTACTCTCTTTTTGTTACTTTTTTTTAAATGAATGTGTTTGATTAAAAGCAAATGTCCTAACATGTATATATTGAAGATGATTGAGACAGATGACGGCTTTGAGCCCCATGCTGATGGCAGTGACTACCTGGTGGACTTCTTGGATCTGACGTTCCCCACAAAGAGACCTGCGCGGGAGCATGCCTACATAGAGGTGAGAGTCCATCTAGACAACACCGCTTACTGAGGGAACGAGAGAGGTGGAATAACTTATAATCAATCTGGTGACTTCACCATGGTAACTGAAGGAGAAGCTTGGCCATGTCTGTTGACATTTCACACTTATAACAAAGACAGATCTGTGCTTTTATTACTATGCCTCTTCTCTCTGACATACTGCCTCTTTAAAAAAAAACATACATGATATTTTTTTTCCTCACAGCAGAATGATAATCGATAAAGCTAGAAGTTCTCCAGCACTCATAATGCTATGGATACAAGTCTCTCTATCTTTAGAAAAAAGGATTTGATGAATATCTTGCTTATAGTCTTTCAAAGAGTTAATTGAGAAGCTTCTTCCTTTGACACAGTACTAACCAGGATGTATCGTGGTTTCTTCCTTCAAGATTAAAAACAGGATTGGTGTGATGAGACACGTGGTACAGCAGGGTCTTCTCTGGGATGATCTGTACATCGGCTTCCAGAACCGCATTCACAGAGACCCGGATGTCTACCACCACAAGTACAGTCACTTAAATATCAAAACATCAAGTTCATTGACAAACAGCAAACAACTTCAGAAATGTGCCACAACAGCATTAAGCTTCATTATTTGATCAGAGTTATGTTATAATGAAAAATATACTTCGGCGCTGCCCTCATTGTTCTGTTCAAATGATAATGGAACAGCTCTCTTCGTGCTTACACTTCTAGTTATTTTGCTTCTTCACTTCATTTGAAATTTGAAATGCATCATGAATATGAAATCTTAAGAGTCTTGGTAAACTAATAATGATTTTTTCATTTCTTATGTTTACTCTTGCTCTGATTTTTAAAATATCCTCAAATTGAATCTGTCTCGTCGGTCTCCAGGTTCTGGAACCACTTCCAGACGCAGCTCCCAGTTCACAGGCCAGACTGGGACCAGTTCCTGCAGGAGATTTCCCTCCAGCAGCCTGACACAGCAGCTGGGAGCCAAGGAGCTAATTGTGTAATGTCTTGAAAGACAGAAGTGTGTTCTGGGGATTATTTGTCTTCTATTACTGGCCTGAAATTTTTTTAATGGGTTTGTCTAATTTAATCTAGAACTGGACATAATTTGTGTGCTACTCTGTAATCAATTATCCATGTAAGTAAGAAGAAGTCTAATGTTTCTTTTGATTGATTATATCTTGTCAAGCATTTGTAAACATCTAGTAGGGATCCTATACTGTTTAATCAGAATCAGAAGCCATTTATTGCCACATATATTACACATAGAGGAATTTGACTATAATAAATGAGACCTGAGGTGTTTTATGGCTAATTACATTCTCAGGAAATGAAGGATTTTTATTTTTAAATTGGGGATTGGAGTGTGATTTTTCTGAAATGATTTTGTTGGGGGAGAATTTGGTGAACGGCATATGGTGAGATTCTCAGGATTGTGGAGTGACCTTTTTTGGGAAACCTGTGACATGTCCGAGTTTACAATAGCCTCCTGTCTAAACAGAGGGGCCAACGGATGCCTTGACTGATCTATATCCAGTTATGTTACCTGTTTTGTGTTGGTGATTGACTTGGCGCCAGTAACGGCATAGAACACATGTCCCCCCTCTCCCTTGTGCCAGATCTTCCTGCTCCTCCGAGGCAGAAGGAACAATGTTTCCCCTTTCAGCTGAATTGTAGTCATTTGACTTCTGTCTGTACTTACGGCTTGTGTTAATTTCTGTATTCTTTTTCATTTTTCTATATTCCAGTTAGTAATAAATACTTAATCATAAAGCGAGTTCAAGATACTTTTGATTTCTCACAAGGCTTCAATCCACAAATTTCCACCAGATTTGAGTTCATAATTCTCCTAGTCTAGTTTTATTGAAAGGGGATATAGGTTATATGTTTTTTGTATAATGTATAATCAATCATTTATGTATTCAGTAGCTTCAGTAATAAATTTAATGATTAATCACTTACTTTTTGTCTTAATTGCTTATATTCTCAAATGTACATATGCAGTGATAAACCTTAGGCCTTAGCCACTTCTATGAGCTTTATGCTGATAACATGGAGGAGATGTTATTTTTTGTCTGAGCTTTTTGTTTTGTCATTTTCTTCTTTTGGATATTCTTAGCAGAGATGCTCACGAGTGCCAAAGCTCATGTCCGAGTCGAGTCTGAAGTCTTTCGAGGACGAGTCTCAAGTCGAGTCGGAAGTCACCGTGTGTGCGACTCGAGTCGCACTCGAGTCCGAGTCTCAAACTCGAGTCCCCATCTCTGGCTTGAGGCACTGCATGAGAAACCAAAAGCAGGTGGCGACGCAAAATTACAGAAGCAATAATCCACCCATGCTAGTATAAATGACAGTGGAGAAAGAATATGTCTTGAAAATATATAGGCCGACAAAGGTTTTAGATCAACCTTCCATGTGTTGCTTGGCTGATTTATTTCTAAGTTGCATTTCTACTGCGTTGAAGTTTACACAATGAACACAGTTGTACACTCTGCAATCGTTTTATGCATTCCGATATATTCAATATACAATTGTCAATTTGGCTAGAGGACTATTACCTATATAATGAATATGGATTCTTCTGATTAATAAAAATGCAAAGATTGTGTGGAGAACTTGAACAACGCCACATGTTGTTTGACTTTTCCTCTGAGCCACAGCGGGTTTGAACACCAATATCCACATTCCATGCATCCCAGAAACAAGTTACAAAGAACACCACAGATCAGTGGTCACACTCCCCTTTAACACTGTGGTGGTCTTTTAAAAAACACGTCGAGTTAATCATACTGCAAAAGCGTCCAATCCCCGTCACCAAACCACCGTTAGTGATGGCGTACCCATGTTACACAACGGCGTGTATGTCGTTCACGAACTAACGTTGGGTGTATTTAGATTACTACTTGCGTGGTCATTTTCTGTCCATATGACACACGACAACCTAGACATGTTGACGGGTACTTTGTGTGGTTACTGAACTGGAGTGGTCACAAGTTGAGATCGAACACGCCAAAACGATGACAAAAAGGAAACACCCGGCCCGAATCGGTGAGAAAAACTGGCCGACTGTATACCAGTCCCTGACTACACGCTCAATTGAACACAACACGTTATATATCAGTATTGTTTTGATAAAATAACATCCTGTGACTAGTGAGCTGTGTTGGCCGCTAAAAAGACAGCAAAAGCTGCGAGCCAGCACCGATGATAGCTAACATTAACTTTAATATTTGCATACTTGCTAACACCATCGACAGGACAACAAAATCGCCTCTGAAAGTGAGGGATTTTGGTAAGATACATCAGAAAGTTGTAAAAACCTACCTGTTTTGATATGCATGTCTTTTCGTTTCACGTGTTGTGGAAGCTTAACCGTTTTCTAACTTTTGTTTACAGCGTTAAGATAACGACGGCTTGCTAGTAGACGCTTGTTGGGCCACCCGGAAGCGACACGAGAATGTGGGTGGGACAGGAAGTCCTTGCAGATAAGGTGTCCGGCGGGAAACTTGGAGGGAATTATGTATTCAAAACGGAGTATGACGACAACCCATGTGATAACCACGTGATGTCATCTATACTTTAATTAACCTCATTTAGGTACTTAATTAATAGTTAATGCAAGTGCTTATGCACGTAAAACTTACTTATTGTAAGTCACTTTGGATAAAAGCATCAGCTAAATGACATGTAATGTAATAAAATGGTAAACATTTGTTTGAGGAAAGATACTTTGCCACGATAGAAGTCTGCGTTTTCTCTAGAAATACCGGTGGACATAAGAAGTTGCAAGATGATAGAGTAGGAAAGGTTTCATGGATCTAAAAATCTATGAATGAATTCATTTTTTTATTCTTGAAAAGATTTTTGAGCCTTTACTTATGAATGAAGGGAACCTGAAGGAAATCACTGTAGGAACTGCTTACAACTTGTTAGCATATACAAAGTGTGGGGAAAAAAACGGGAAAAATGTAGAAATATAAATACGAATATAATATGTTATGACCATTTGCTTGTTCCCTGTTGCACATACCAAATGTAATGTGTTTCTTGATTACGTTGTATACATAATCAAGAAACAGACATTTACTTAAAAACACCACAGGCGTTAGTTTGATGACAAAACACCCTGCAGTAGACAGCAATATGTTTCCAAACTATGTTCCTGTATCATATAATCACATTAAAAAATTGATTACATTTTGTATCTATAGCAAGTTGTAAATCACCTTATTTAATGAAATTGCACTTTCTTGCTTCTTGTTCTTCTGAGTTTGTATACTTATGGTTGATGTTACGATATTAGGCGGTCCAGGGATAACCGTAACACTAATACTGTCAATGCATCACGGGGGTGAGAGGGAGATGAAAGGAGACATGGCAGGCACTTTTTGGATGAAGCATAACTGGGGTTTTATTGTTTCCACGGGCCCAGTTGATTTAAATGCTCGTGCACTATGCACGGTGCAAACAAAAAACAGATGGAAACAGACACCCATACACGAATACACTGGGGAAAGAACGTAAGTGGCGCCAACTGAAAGAACCAAAATATAACAAAACACCCCTACCTCGACCTACCCCTAACCAAAGAAAAAGGTAGAAAGAAAAACGGAATCTTCGCGCATCCGGCGCCTAAACATCCTAACTGATAACAAAAATACAGAGGGGGGCGCTCACCGCTTACCTGGTGTTTCTATACACAGAACAGCTACGGGCAGGTTGTATATCGCCATATACTAGCCTACCGTTCTTCCCCTATGTAGCTTTGCAGCTGATCCCGGAGTACTGGGCATAGCACATAATATACACAAAAACACGTATCCAAAACAGTCTGTAGTGCACAACAAACTGCTTTCTGGAGCAGTCCACAACCGGTTGCCGTGAGCGTCAGCGAGAGTGAGAGAGACAGAGAGAATGAACCCGCCGTCCCTCTTAAGCAGCGGTTCCGTCTCCGATTGGCCCCCGTCCTCCGCCCCACTGACGACCGATCCCCGAGTTCCGCCAGTCACAGCGACCTAGAGGAGGGCAATCCACAGGAAACAAACCAATGAGCAACCACCCAATAAGCGACACTCCTGCAGTGCATCAGCGATGGTGTCTGCTGATCACCGAACAACACCCAACTGCACTGGGAACGTAACAGTTGAAATGCACTATATCAAAGTAACTTCGGATAAAAGCGTAAGCTAAATGACATGTAATGTATATACATCAAATGACAAAGCAGCAAAACATACATCATTAACTTCTGGCAGCTCAAAGACCAAACAACCCCAATGCGCGCACACACACACACACACACACACATACGAGTGAGTTCTAATATGCAGACGGGGTGATGAATTGCGCTTAGGCAGTGTTCTGACTTGCTCGAGGCACTTGTGGTGCCACAGGAGAGACCTAAGGTCGTTGGGTTTGGAGAGCGTTTGCAAGCAGTCCCTCATTACAGAGAGGGCAAACGTCAGCAACGACATAGTCTGTAGACAGAAAGGCAGGATTTCAGACAGAATGAGCAGATCATATGGTCAGTTCAAGGGAAAATGGGACAAAACTTAAACACATGACTCCAAAACATAACACTGCGACCTGAAAACGCTAATCATATTGACGCTGATAGTGACTACTTGACTGAGATTTGCAACCAGCAGGAGTTTCTCCAGTTTAGACAGTTCCCACTCGGGGAACTGTCTGTCTGTGTCGTAGCTGGGACCATATACTCTGTATGAACAACCTGAAAGGGTTCTCTATAAAATGCCTTTAGTAGTGTTTGGATGATGTTAAGATTCTGGAGGCCCCTGGAGGGAGATCACACTAGGATGAATCAAAAGAGTCACCTGGCTCAAAATTCAAAAATCCCAAAGTATTTCATAACTAAACAAAGTGATAAGGAATAAGATTTACAAAGTGAAATAAATGTGGACATTATTTTGCAAAAGAGAATTCTCAGACCAAGTCAAATAAGACTTATCAAAGCGGCGGCAGGAAAATTCTACCACTTCTTCCATTGGTTTGGGGGGGGGGGGGGGGTTGTCTTTTGGGTGCATTTGAATGTCATTGGCTTCTCCTTCAAAGTGTCTCCTCCTGGTTCAAAAAACTCCCAAAAAACCCTCTTTGGGGAGAAAGTTGGGAGAAATCAATAAAGGACGGTAATTAGCTTCCGTCCCCAGGTTTTAACATTACATCATGGCAGAATATTAATGTGAACAGTATTTATATGATTTACTTGACTATAAATTGTTATTGATTATAATGCATTCACCTCAACATACAAAGGTAATAATTCTAACATCACACAAACTACACTTGTACACTAAACATTACTACATGTATTATACTTCCCACCGCTAGGGGTGCACTTCTACTTAAATCCCTAATGAGCTCCACAAAAATGTTCTCCTCTGCATCCACCTCAGTATCACCACAAAAGGAAACAATATGCATTATTTCAACCCAAAATACAACCATGTAATCTGACCAACAAGCTTCAGGGCATTGTGCTGTACAATGACATAATCTGTTTAACCCTGGAAATTGAAAAAATGTAAAAGGCACCACTGAATCCATGAATTACAACAATATTGTCCGATGAATCCTTTTTTGACTTCAGTGATGACAACGACACAAATACATCTGTACCGACATGGAGACAACAGACCGCTGACATGCGGTCAGCTCCTGTTAAAGCAGCTTCAGACAAGATCAAATACATTTAGGGTGTAAGCTGCCACACTACTGTAACGTATCCGTAACGTTATAAATATGTTACATTTCTCACTCACACCGAGTGCCCACAACAGAACTCCCTTTGACCGTTTCATTTAGATTTAGATTAGTAGGTAAACTAGCCAAAACTGTGGGATGAGTTAAAAGCGACAGAATACATGCAATTAATTATGTGGTGTTCAAATTCAGTCAAAGCTGGGTTTTCTTCCTAACAGCAGTATAGGACCAAAACTCCTGGGGCCTCATGTACAAAGGGTGCTTGCGCATAAAAAAGTGGCGAACACACTTTTTCACGTCAACAATCTGATGCATTACAGTTTTTCTCGATTGTTCTCGACACACAATTCTCTGCATTCTCTGCACAATTTTCATGTTGAAAATTTTGTTTTCACAAGAAAAACACTCAAACATTCAAAATTCTAAAGTCAATTGCCCTACAATGCACACTGACTTGTCACGTGGGAAAACACCTGTCACACAGTGTTACAATTAGGAATTAGAGCTTTAGGATGAAAATGCAACAGGTGAACTCTTCTGTTTTGGAGCAATGGATCACAACATTAGAAACCAGAGGAGTGAGAGTAAGAGGAGGAGGAGGAGGACGAGGGGGAGGACAAGGACCAGGAAGGCCAAGGACCGTAAACTCTGATGAGATCCGAGCCACTTTGGCTGACCAAAGCTATGGAGGAATTCTTTTCTGCCTGGAGATGGAAAGTGTTTGACTGAAAACCACAAACGCATATCCCCCTTCTCTAAGATATGGAAGACGCATGTGGAGATATAGCAGTTGATGCTTTTTATGGCTGCATTCGACATGCTGAGCGATATTTCCCCCACTGCTTGGCCAGTGAAAACATTGCTTGTGATGTGGATGAGGATGCAGCATAGATTTTTACTGTAACTGTATACAGTAAATTATTCTGTTGTTTTGTATATAGACCACTTCATGTGCAACGTTGTGTTGGTTGGGATGTACACTGTGTGCATTTTTTCCATCCATCATAGTGTTTTAAATTGAGCACATCAGTGTTCAACTGGTTGTTATAAATGTCTATTCATATGATGGTTTGTGTGTGTCATTTGAAAACAAAATACCATTTTGAGAAGAAATTACATTGTTTTGAATGTAAAGTTTCATTTTGCAGGAGTATTGAGGGGTTTTACCGATTGTGTGTGTGTTTTTTGATTTGTGTGTAGAGTTCTGAGAGTATGAGGCATGCTTTAAGAAAATGTGTCTAAACAATCGAGAAAAACTGTAAAAGAAGACGAACTTATGTGACA
This sequence comes from Pungitius pungitius, assembly GCF_949316345.1. NCBI lineage: Eukaryota > Metazoa > Chordata > Actinopteri > Perciformes > Gasterosteidae > Pungitius > Pungitius pungitius. Next base: position 10,731,472 of record NC_084901.1, read on the forward strand.
AATGTCAAAAAATAAAATTCTCAATTCAATACAACCATTTTCCACCAACATGAATATGATTCACAGCAGTGTACTTTCCCTCTTAGTCTAAAGAAAACACATGTTCCAACATCCTCTTCGGTGGCAGTGTCCTTGTCCTTCCAGCAGAGGGCATTATTGGACCAACTCTGTGATAACTTGTCACTCACTCAAGATCATAATCTGTTTTACAGTATTTCACAATTGCTAAAACACTAAACCCCATTCTCTGGACCCAATGCTCAGTGGCATAATTTGTCGAAGCAAGAGGTTCTCATTGTTGATATGATTCGTCAAAACAATGCCATCCGACTGCGTGAAATACAGCAAAGAGTTGTAGAAGACAATGTAAACTTTGAACGAATCAACAGTCAGCCGTTCTACCATTGCCCGTGTCCTCCATTGCAACAGGGTACGCAAGCAAGTGTACAGAGTACCCCTTGAGCGCAATTCAGAAAGGGTCAAAGATCTACAATATCAGTATGTGCAAGTAAGTTTAGCCTACACTTTCAGCACTGATGCTTGGTAGCGCTGCACCAATCTGTTGGACAAGCGCTGCTGTTGAGCTTTGCCTTGAAGCCATCCATTAAGACTGACCAATCATCTGCGCTTCGGGCAGTTTAAGATGTTCAAGTAGTACATGATATTTGTACTTTTCAGACAGTTCTGAATGGGGCTTAAGCAGGTTATCTATAGCCAGCTTCAGGTTAGCAAACTCCTTTTTGTCTGGGATTTTGGGTGTTGCCACACCACAGAGCGGTGTGGCAAACCAGGGCTGTATGGGATCACTGTCTGACCTGATGGAAGGTGCATCTGATGAGCTGTATATGAGTTATCTCTCGGGACAGATAGAGTCTGCTGAGGTGGTGGAATTAATGAAGGCAATGTAGCATACTGAGGTGGGCCATGGCTGTAGAGGTATCACTTGTGGTGAGTAGTAACGTTGTGCGTCTGGATGGCTGTAGGAGACTGCTGTAGGCATATGTATCGGAGCCGTAGTAGTCAACTGTCCACATACTCGTCTTGCATCACCACAGGGGGGAGGTAGCTCTGAAGCTTGAGACTGCAGTGATTCTGGCCTGGTATAGAGCTCTGCTGGACCCGAGTAGGTGTCATCATACCTGATGAAATTACAGAACACGAGGAACCCCAACGATCTGATTGGGCTGGAAGCACTGGGGTAAACACAGAATGTTGTCTCAGTTCACCTGCTATGGGGGCGTAGGTTCTAACCTAAGTCAGGATGGAGTACTAGCCCCAAGCAACATTGCAATATCCATGTTTATGCCTGTTGTTCAAATTTCAACAAGTCTCTCCGGATTGAAATATAAAACCAGACAAATTAAACAAGTTTAAACTCACTCTAAAAAATGTGGCCAATGGTTACTCAGATAAATTGTGGCAACAAAGTGACAAATAATATAATTGAGTAGAATTGAATTACTAAAGCTTTGAATAAAATGTATTTAAAAATGTATTACATCTACGTAAGATATTTAGTAAATCCAAATCAATTTCACAAGGAAAATTAATTAATGTTTACTTAATTAAAAGTAATTTATAATGACTGGATATTTGGGTAAAATTGACTTAATTACTCAATATTTGAGATACATTTATTTACATTTACTGAATATTTATTTGAAAAGGGTTTATATTTACTGAATATTTGAGAATTGAGTGTTATATACTACTAATCTTGGTCAAATTGAATTTCATTTATTAAATAAAATAAGTTATCAACTCACATTCTAGCACATTGTTAGTTAATTGAACACATTGCTATTGCCCTTCTGGATGTAAATTAATTGTTTAAATCCATTCAATAACATTACGTGTCACTTTGTTGCCACAATTTTTCTATGTCTAATTCACTCAATACATTTGTGTACCAGTAAACTTAACATAACAAACACATCATCATGCATAAGTACAGCAGGTGAACATTTATTTGTGCAGATTTCAAATAAATACGTACAGGAAAAGCTACATTAAATGAGCATGGTTTATTTACATTTGAACAACACAGATAAAGCAGCATTAACATTAGATAGCAACACTGAAACTGAACTTCAGTAAAACAAGAGCCAGACCTAAACTTCTCAATGTGAATTTTAAAAATATAACTAACAAGCATTGAACAAACAACAAAGAGTTGCAGTCTTACACACTTCTCTGCGCTTCCATCTGAGCAGTCACTCACCCATAGCATAATTAACCCTATAGAAACCGTTTCTGCCTCACGGACACAGTTACATAAATTAAAGGTAAACAACCGAGGAGTTATATTAAATAACTTAATCAAAGTTAAAACTAATAATGCAACAGTGCAACTAAATAGGAGAATTAAAGGGGGTCTTTTTAATATTAGATCTCTGTCATCTAAAGCTGTTTTTGTATAATGTATTAATACTCATATCCCTCCAGGCACAAGCCGAGGGGGTGGATTTTTCTGCAAATCTTTTTATAATCTTCTCATGTCCTTGAAAACTAGTTTGAGTTTTGTCTCAGACAGGTGTTGCCCATGTTCCCCCCTCTGTACCATTCTGTGCTAGGAGCACTGTGTCAGATAGTGATTTATCTTTACGCTTCCTATACTCCTTCATCCCTATATGGTCACAGCGTCCTTTCCTGCATTGTCACAACATCTGCTCTATAGAAAAAATGTTAAAAAGCACACTAACAGAAACATATATCTTACATCTGACATATTATGGTAATAAATGTTTCCTGTTCCTGATTCCTGAAAGAATGCAGTGAGGTACACGCCAGGCGATTGTAGATTTGGGCTGCACGCAGTCTATTATACGCCTGGGGCATTGGTGGAGGCATCGTGGGTGAAAATAAGGTGTATGCATGGTGATGTATCCCGTAGTGTCAGTAGAAATTAGACATATGGCGAAGTCTCTAAGGGAGGCTCCGCCATATGTCCATTTCATTCCTTGGAGGATTTTCCACTCAAGCAGTCTTGGGATGATATTCTACACTCAGCCTTTGACCAAGTGATAAGAATTGATGGTCAGCTGCTGCGCCCTGAATCAGAGCAGCCATCTACACACTTCTCATTGATGAGGGAGATAAGAGTGAGTCGTGACACTCGGATGAGGCAGGAAAACAACCAGCTGCTGGTGCTAAAAAGCTCCCTGGAAAATAATTTCCTGGCTGCTGACTATAACCCGATGGCTGGTCACATGGGATACGAGAAAACAATACTCGATAATGACACAGATTGTTCAGGTTGGTGACTAGCTTTATTGGGTATCATTTCTTGGATCTGGTGTACAGGTCACACTTTTTACTCCTATCCTTTCTTCTGCTTCTCAGTCCCTACTGCGCTTGATTGGGTAAAGTGACACACACACGCACGCATGCGCACACACAAATATACAGATTAAGCCCAACTAAGGCCCAACCCCTCACTAGGTTCCCCCTCTGCAGCTGAGCTTACTCCGCCCCACCACCACACGTTTTTCCTCAATGTCATTATCAGCTTTACAAGAACAACAAATTTTTGGATCTTTCTCACTTGGTCCCATGTAGTGTTCACAGGCAATGCAATAGAAATATATACTGGCTAAATTCTCCAAATGATTTATGAAAAATATAAGTTTGCTGGCACTAAGCCAGAGAAATGATCATTGAACATTGTCACGGTTTGGTCTCCCTTCCTGTTTTAGTTTGAAGTTTCACGTTCCTTGTGGTCCTGGGTTAACTTCACTTCCTGCCCTGTCTTGTGATTGCTTGAGTGTTTCCACCTGTGTCCAATCACCTGCATAAAGAGCATAAAGAGCACTTCGTTTCCGAAACGAAGTGCCCTTTATTCCAACAAAGATACGTGCTCCCACGACGAACGACAGTAGACAATGACGCGACAAAGAACAACTGGCACACAGGGCTTAAATACACAAGGGAGGTGCAGGTGATTGGACACAGGTGGAAACACTCAAGCAATCACAAGACAAGGCAGGAAGTGAAGTTAACCCAGGACCACAAGGAACGTGAAACTTCAAACTAAAACAGGAAGGGAGACCAAACCGTGACAAACATTGTGAGAATGTCCTGGAGAGCTACTCTTGTCAAATTGTTCCCCAGTGCATACTACTGGGGCACAGGGTTGCCATCGTGGTAAAAAGGTTTTTCTCGACATCGATGTAAAATCGTTGAACAGAACCTTTATTAAATGCTTGCAATTATGGAGCAGAGTAAAAACAAATACAAGTCATGCATCAAGGCTACTCATCGCTTTCCTTCTACAGCTTAAAATTAATCCTCCCACTCCCACTGGTCACCTCCACATCAAAGAGAGATGCTATTAACATTCATGACTGTAGAATATGTGAGGAAAAAAAAAAATTCCACTGGTCATCTTCATACCAAAGGGAGAGCTAGCATTGTGATGTATGATTGGAGAAGATGAAAGAGAAACCTTTGTTCACACCCAGGAAAGAAAACTTGAGTTCCCTGATCATATGAACACAATGTCTCAGTTCAAGAGGTCACAGACTTTCTGTCCACTCACACTAAACCTGAAAATGTTCTGAACAGTCAGTTTTTTTTAAAGAAATGTATCGTTTTATCAGAGTATGAAAAGAAAATATAAGCAGTTGGTTGAAACTCAGAGAAAACAAACATTCCTTTCCTACCAGGACAAATATCTAGCCGCCCTTATGAGGACATATATAGGACAATATATGGTCGATCATATTCTTGATAATGGGAGGTTGTGGGTGAAGGTCATGCGGCAGGTGGTGGGCCAGGGTCATTTCCCAGGCATCGATCAGATGAACTTTCAGTCCTTTGAACATGGCTTTGAGCACCTTATCACGCTGCAGAGAATACCAGTCGCTGTTGGTAATTGTCTGGAAAAGTGTCAAAGCTTTGAGATTTGCTGTCCGTATGATGACCAGCGTTTCTGGAGCCCTGTCCAGCAGCTTCACCACCGCCCTACGGATGCTCTGTAGCCTCCTGATGTAGTTCTCAATGGGGTTAGTGCAGAAGTGAGCCCAAATGCCAACAACTACGACAGTGTTGGGGCCTCCGATCAAGTCATCTATCTCATTAGCAATGTAACGAAGCTGTCTAGTTGGGTTGTGGCCGAAACGGATAGGAGGAGCGTGGCAACGGTACGTCACCATAATGTTGTTTTCATGGTCTAAGGACATAAGAGGTCCAACTCGTAGCGGGGTGTGTAAGTCAAACTCCTTAAGACCTGAAAGTATGAAAGGGCAAACATATTAAACTGCATTGGGGAACCAAAACGAACAATTCCAGGAATCCCTGTGAATCAGCTACCTGGTAGAGCTGCATCAAGGAATTCGAACCACTGCCTGATTGTGGAGTCTCCATACATGTGGACGACTTTGCCTTTCAGACACTGTGTGATTGCAGACCTGTTCAACTGGGATACTGTGGGGCCTCCTAGTGTCTGCCACACACCCTGGTAGTAATAACCAGATGGTACAGATGAGCTTGTTTTCACGTTCAGTTGACCTTGGAGGAAAACAATGGCAACAAGGCTTAAACTATACCATGAAACCACAAAACAAAAAGGTATTGTATGGACCCTTTATTGACTATCCTTATATCCAAGAGATTAGATATAGTGGTAACTTAAAGAAACCTATTGGTATTAGTAAAATATTTCTATACCATCCTCTTTTGGCAACACAACGACGTTGGAAGGTCCTCTACCCTGAATGGAGACTTTCAGGTTAACGCCCCTGAAAAAGAAATCACAGATAAAATAGGTCAGCAACACTACAAGATCTTAAAAATGAAAGGTGACAAACATTTTAAGAGAGTGATGACCAACAAAATGTATACCCTTTTAATATATTTCAATCAGGAGAGAATTCTAGAATTTAACAATAATGTATTAAACACGCATAAATATATTTTTTTTTGAAGCTTAAACTCCATCTTGTGACGGGTGGCATCTGGTGTGCGCTACAATGCAAATCAACAGAAACAAAGAGAAGAACAGTTTTTAAAGTTAAAAGGCACCGAATGGTTTAAGGAAACATTGCCAACGTCTGGTTGACTATTTCTAAAAAAAAAAAGCCTGCCCCCATTCGGGTGACACCGTAAGCAGAGGAAAATCGGTGACAGCCTGCAAAATGCTGATTGTTCTATGAGGGGCTGTTTAGGACATAACTGAGACACTTTTACGCGTACTAATGAAACACTCGTGCGCATCTCACTAGTGTGCGTAAGAGCATCTCACTAGTGTGCGTAAGAGCATCTCACTAGTGTGCTTAAGAGCATCTCACTAGTGTGCTTAAGAGCATCTCACTAGTGTGCGTAAGAGCATCTCACTAGTGTGCGTAAGAGCATCTCACTAGTGTGCTTAAGAGCATCTCACTAGTGTGCTTAAGAGCATCTCACTAGTGTGCTTAAGAGCATCTCACTAGTGTGCGTAAGAGCATCTCACTAGTGTGCGCAAGAGCATCTCACTAGTGTGCGCAAGAGCATCTCACTAGTGTGCGTAAGAGCATCTCACTAGTGTGCGCAAGAGCATCTCACTAGTGTGCGTAATAGCGTCTAACTAGCATACGGAAGGCATCTCAGTTACACCGGAAGAAAAGAGGGACGATTTTAAACAGCAAAAAGCGCCAATCTTAAGCCCTTCCTTAATGTGCTTTTAAGTCCGGACTCGCCCGTCCTTGTGTAGGTCCAAGTTAATAAATACTACCATATTCAACGGAATGTCATTTTAGAAACATTTCTGCGGTCGGTATATCAACATTGGGCATTTGTAACAATTTGCTCAGAGGATGTCAGAGATGTGAGGTCTAGTTAACGGGACCGTTTGACTCCTCCAGCACCGGGCAGCTAACCTCATCTCATGCCACAGAGGTGATAAGGGATATATTATCCTGTCCAGGTGCTTCCAGTCACTAGGAACGTGGCATTGGTCACACCTGCGGGCCATCAGTTATAATTAGAGGTAGAGGATATAGCTAAGGGGCAGAGCTGACACAGGGGGAGGAACGGAGACCTAGGAGCCCTAGCAGCTAAGAAGAGTTAACAACCAGGACTCACCCCTCTTCTCTGCCGGTGACACGGTGGAGAAGACTGGGGGACACTAAATATTTCTGTTGGAAGTCGGCCATTGTTTTGACCTTGTTATTAAAGGACCCTTTTGCCACATTGTCTCTTTACAACCCAACACTCCCCCCCCTCCTCCCCCTGTTGGCAACTAGACACGTTATGGCAATAAATCAAGTGATTCTTCTGGGGGAGATAAAACATAAGTTATTAACAGCGACTACTATACAATAATTCAAAATGACAGTCAAGTAGTTTGGTATTTTAAATATCCAAACTCTTAATGTCACAGACTTCTTTGCATCTTTGTTAGCCGACCTCTGAAAGAGTTTCTCCTCCTTGGTCTTGAGGTTTTGTATGACTCCTCCGCTGAAGTGGTTGATCCTGGTATCACAGCTCAGGTTCTTTGGCTTGTAGCAGAACCAAGACTCGCCTGTACGGAGGTCAGTGTAGTTACACACCGGCTGTTGGGTTGGCCGGAGGCAGACGTTACAGATGGTGGTTTCAGAGAGAGAGCCTGAGCGGAAGAGGCTCTTGAAGTAAATCCTGTCGGGCTGTTCTCTGTTCAGCCTGTCCAGCACTGAGACAGCTTCACTAGAATGAACCAGAGTCACCTGATTGGAAAGAGAATCAGTACTCAATAAAATCTGTTATTTGGGGCTAGAACCAACATTGCTCCACAATTTACACATATTTATAATTGTCTCAATGTCAACTTGTACAATAACCATAAGATAACTGCAATATTGAGTATCAGAAGAAAAGTTCAAGGCAAATGAATGATAATCTTTTGTTGGTTGCGATTGTGTACAATTCTTGCTTTACTAAGCCTCAAACAAACCATCGAGCCCACAGTGCATTCCCTAAGGCAGTGGTTCTCAACTGGTCTGGCTCCAATCCCCCACACTTAAAAACTCCATTTATAGCTGCATTAAAATTAGACCAATGACAGGACAGTTTGCCCGCTGTTAAATGTTGCAGTGTGAACACAGACCTAAGAAAGGGGCAACTGCAATACTAAATCATATTAATTCACAACAAAGAAAAAAAAACTACATAAATACGCTGCAAGTGAAAAAAGTTTGGAAATCCTTGTTTTTAAAAAAGTATGTATACGGTTATTAACAAACAGGCCAAACTTAGTCTACTTCAATAATTCCTATCCTGATATTCAAAATTATTGCATGTCCTATAATTTCCTCAAATCATGCAGCCCCAATTTATTGGCACAAAGAGAAGGTATTGTGATATGTATGTCACAATTTGTGTTTTTATTTTTCGTTTCATGTAAAACAAATGCTGTGATGATGCAGGAGATTACGCTCTGCTGTAAAGAACAGTAAAAGCATTACGAGAACTAAGATTAAGGGGAAGTGGGCCGTACGACCATGTAAGGTAAAATTGTTGCTATGCTTTTTAAAAAACTCTTAGAAATGGTTGCGGGGAGCGAGAATCTAAAAGAGGTCACAGTCTGACAGCGGACAGACTTTCCGACGGTCTCCAGGTGCACCTTTGTGAATTGCTCATGTATCTTTTTCTTCTAAATAAATGTTAACTTTAAACTTTGATTGATGTGTTGGATTCTTCTCATCAACCAACTCGGGGGGATCTTGAACCCCAACAGTATCGAAATCTTTTCATTGGTATGTTTTCACCTGATAACAAGAATATTTGTGTATTTGTTACTTTTTGAAAAAGTCACACACTTTTACATAGTGAGTGTTCTCTCCTCAATTAGTCTGCAAAGTACCCCCGAATGGATAAACCAAACATTGGATCTATTGAGAACTTTTAGCATGTTTGCATTACCAGATGGCCAGTTTATCTCTCAGACACGCTTGAAAAAGGAGGGGTTAGCAGAAGGGTTTTCACCTGGTTTCAATGTGCCATAATGTCATAACAAGAAGCCTCTAAATCTTAGTAAGTAATAGTTTTTTGCATTACCTCAATCTGTGCGTATCCTTCCCACACTAAAGAGAACACCGCAGAGTAGCTCCCATTCAAATGATCCACAACTTTCCCAGCCACACCTGCTTCAAGCTTCCGGTTGTGCAGACGGGCGATTAGGAAGTCCCCCCCAGACTTCTTGGGACGACCTTGGAAGTCAAAGGTTTGTATCATAACCTCCAGCTGGTCCCCTACATGCCACTGCCCCCCTTTCCTCCCTGGGAGGATGGTGAAGGTGCTGTGGGCTGGATCAGTGGTCTGCTCCAAGGAAACAGGAGATGGTAAAAGTGGAGTTTCAGGCCAAGCAATGGAGTCTAGTATGAGGCGTTCCTCCAAGGCGTCCTCAGGGGACAGCGGCTCGAAGGTGCAGAAGCTGCGATTGACGATATGATGAGAGGAGACTCTTGGGGTGATTATGATGGAGTAGATTTTAGACTGCAACAGGCAGGGGGTCAAGACAGACAAGGTGTTAAAAATATATCAAACATACAGAAAAATGTAACCATACGAATTAAAAAGGCAAATATTTGAATTTTTGCAGAGATTTATAAAAACTATTTCCTAATAATTGAGCCATGGGAATATCTCTTTTTCACAAGCCAAGAGTGTGATTATTATGTTTTCTGGGATATACAGATCTGTTTAACTGAAGCAGGATGGTTATATGACAGTTTTCCATTCTTTTAAACAGTCCTGTGAATTTTTTAAACTGCACTGTATTTTGAGTTTCAAAGGTTGGAAAGTGCTCTATAGTACGGTCTGCTTCTTCAAACTCACAGGTGGTTGGACCAGTTTGGTAAGATTTATATCTCAGTAAGAACAAATGAAAACCAGTCAGTTGTAAAACGTTTGTGTATGGACTTAACAAGGAAAAGTACTTTTTGTTATTCACCTCAGTTTTTACGATTCCAGTTTTAACATTCCTCTCTCTTGACTACCCCGCCCTCATGTCTTTCGAGTTTGCTCTGACTTCTACATCCATCTCAAGAGTTGTGCGCTTGTCAGTTATAGAATAGAGCCAATTTCATTCTTTGATGCTGCCATCAGGAAGTGCAGGATTGAGAGGGTAAGTACAAATAAATTCCATTTATTTAAAATGAAGAACATTAAAACACATTTTAAAACTTTTACAAAACCTGACTAATATTAAAAAATTGAAACAAGGTTCTCCTTTCAAAAAAAGTTCTTACTTGCAGAATGTCCATGTGACTTAGCACAAAGATTAAAGCACAGACCATCAGAAAGAGGAAGATGGCGCCGAAATCCCTTCTTGTACAATATGTGGCCTTCATGGTGTTAAGTCTTCACCATCAGCATAGCACTTAGTCTGGAACAGTGTATAAAGAAAAATGTATTGCGGTCAATAAATTAAAAATGATTTTGAAATTCATTAATCGCATGTATTTCAACTAAAGACTAATGTTTAATCACATAAGAACATAGGCGTAGCCACGCATCCATTGGGGGGGGGGGGTCGTGTCCACCCCAATATTGAGAAGATACCAATCTGTTGCCACCTAATATACAGCAGAGAATATGTAAAATATATATCTTCTCCTTTTATAAACCCTGTCAATGGATTGGTCTCTTGGCTCGTTAGTGCGACTCCGCAGCGTGGTTCTCGCACACCGCTGCCGGCATCTTTCTCTCCAACGTGCGCTCATTGAGCAACAAACTGGACCAACTTCAGCTGCTGGTGAGAAGAGACAAATACTTTCCTACATCGCTCCAGCTGGTGGGCTTCAAGCTGCTCAGAGCGCACCGCGACACAGAGCTCTCCGGCAAGACAAAGGGTGGCGGAATCTGCTTCTACTTCAACATCAGCTGGTGCAACAGTAACAGTGATCCAACAACAATTGTCTCCTGATCTGGAATCTTTAATCATTAACTGTAAACCCTTTTACTCCCCCCTGTGAGTTTGCTCCATTCATCCTGGTCAGGGTTTACATGCCACTGGCGGGCAACGTGCAGGAGGCACAGCGGACACTCAACCAGATACGTGTGGAGTGGACCAACCCGGACTCCTTGGTTATTGTCCTTCGGGACTTTAACAAAGGAAACCTCAGCCAAGTACAAACAGTTTATTAATTGCCCAACCAGAGGAGAACACGCTGGATCACTGTTACACCACACCTGTCCAATACCAGCTTTAAAAAAAACATGGTGGGGTGGACCCCCCTCAATGTCTAAACCATGGTTCTGCCCTTACATTAAAAAGAGTGTATTTCAGACACTTGTTTAATTGTATTTTAAACAAACAAACTACACACATTTGATCCTCTCCCAGGCAGAATTCCACCGGGTGGAACATCTTGAAATAGCAGCTATTCCTTCTATCCTCCTGCAGTTTGCTGCCATGACTACTATCATTTAATGGCTGTTTTTGAACAATCTAACGACATTTTTCAGAAGTAGGATGGCAGCTACCAACATGTTTCGGACACGGTCAGTCCTAAAGTGGTCCGATTGCACTCATCCTCCTTCTGTTCAACACATTGAGAAAATCTTCTGCATGAGGCTGTTCGGCTCAACATACATCTGAGCAGCCCCACAAAACTTCACACAATACATTTTAGTAAATGTTCCTCTTTTCATCCAAGTCCTGGTTGTGCGTCTTACCGCAGTCCTGTGTGCGTCGCAGCCGGGTAGCATGCGCGGTGAGCGAATATCAGAGGTGTGGACTCGAGTCATGTGACTTGGACTCGAGTCAGACTCGAGTCATGAATTTGATGACTTGAGACTCGACTCGACAAAACGTACAAAGACTTGCAACTCGACTTGGACTTGAATACCGATGACTCGTGACTTGACTTGGACTCGAGCCTTTTGACTCGAGAAGACTTGCTACTTCCCATGAAAACTGGGGGAAAACATTTTCACACGGCCGCGCCGCTCTGTTTATCTGCATCTATCAAAAAAATATGCGCCACCTGTATGCAGAGAGCGCGCGCTGCCTGCACGACATCTAATCACTGCAGTCCATTTGACCGTATCAACGAGACAGCTCGTTCATGGTTACAAAAATCGGGATTTTTGAACCCGGATTCAGACTCCGATGGAAATCCTCGCCAACATTATGTCAACGTCCGTTTTAAAGTACTGTAATGAGCTGAGTTAAAGTTATTAGGTAATCAGTTATGCAGATGTTGCATGTGTTCACGTTATGCACTGTTACCAGCTGTAGTTACGCGAGACAACCCGAGTTTTGGGGGGCCGTGTATGCGGAAGTGTTCGTTCGGCGTGGTGACGGCCAACAGTGACCGAAGTTGAGTTGTTTTATATAAATAAATGCAGCGGAGTTGCAAGCCAGTCATTGCCTCCTTATTTACGCTGCAGCATTGGGGTGAGCGTTACAGTACTATAACACAGTCACAGTCGATCCACCGTTACCCTTCCCTTCGTAGTCTAGGTCTGTGAGGCAGCGCACCATCACCCAGGGTTTCCCGTCCCCACTATAATAAAATGACTCGAAATGACTCGAAACTAAAATGGTACGACTTGTAACTCGACTTGAGACTTGTTGACTGTGACTTGTGACTCGACTTGGGACTTGCTTCGTCTTTGACTCGACTTGACTCGGGACTCGAGGGCAATGACTTGAGACTTGCTTGTGACTTGCCTAACAGTGACTTGATCCCACCTCTGGCGAATATACAGTGTTAGCATGTAGCTAACTAGCGAGCTAAACATCCCGGGTGTAGAAGTCTACAAAAGCGTCATATGTGCGGCTTCCTACGGTGGCCCTGAAGTGCAAAGCAACATTACAAAGAATGAAACACTTATACAAAGCTCGAAACAAATTAACATTTTGGAAAACAAATTAACAAGATGCTAAACTCTTTTACCAATCCCGAAACAAATTTACAAATGACAAATTTACAGAGCTCAAACTCACCAACAAGATGCGCCCTAATGCCACAAGGACTGCGACTTATGTGCAGTCTCTTCGCCAGACATGTGACTTTGTAAACATGGAACATGCATTTTTAACTAGTGTTTTTAACTGAGCAGGAAAACCAAGTACAAGTTAAAACAGCATTCCTTCTTAATTCTTATGTTCATTTATGTTTATCACTCATTATTCTGTATCACTGATGATCATGAGAGAGAGAGAGGGGAAGTGTGTGTGTGGCTTAATTAATATTTAGTTATTTAACACAACTAGTCAACGTCAGACACTGAGTGCGTAAAGAGAGCCAGCAGATGGTAAAAAAAAGAGCGAGAGTATCTCCGACAGGCAGAGACGCAACGCGAGTCGCATTCTTAAGCACCACATCTTAACAAGCGCCACTATTACCTGAACTCTACTAGTTAAGAACAACAAACCGAAGTAAAAAAAAAAAAATACCTGAAGCCTGATGACTGAGGGAGAGAGGAGTTCTGTGTATGTGTGAGCTGAGCGGGACACAGCAACACAATAAACAGTATGTGTGTAGGGGAGGGGCGCTGTGACTACCAGCCAATCACAGAACGCAGACACAGACAGCTACCCAATGAGGCCTTTTATTCAATCCGAGCACAGATATTGACTCGTATTGCTCGTATAATACTCGTACTCGGCAAAAGTGCTTTATCTCGTTTCAGCCGAGTATCCGGCTCAACTCTAAAAACAAGTTATGGCAGGAGTGTGTGTGGTGAGTGATTTCGGTTGAGATGTTTCCTTCCCTCCTTCAGAGCGTTACTTTAAACGTGAACGTGGCAGTTCTTCAATATAAAGGGATGTTTTTTTTACTTATAACTCCTAAAGCTCTGGACACAATCAGCTTATGTATTTCAGCAAGAATTCTGCCACACATATCCCACATCTGAGTACTCTTTTCTAAACGTTGTCTTACATTTATCTATAAATTTGAGATTTTGTTATTTTAGGCTACTTTAAAACATCTGGGTTGGGACAGCAAATGTCAATCACCTCTTTTGTGTTTGCTTCCTCAGAAATCGCTACACAATCAAACCATTTCTTCAGACTTACGTCTTCCTTCTGAGCCTTAATCATACTCTGTGAGGTTATCGAAGACAATAAATCGTGTAACCGAAACTATTGCCGTTTTCACTGAAGTGAACAGTATTTTAGAAAACAAATTAACAAGACGCTAAGCACTTTTACCAATCCCGAAACAAATTTACAAACAGATTCAATTGTTTTGAATTGTCGTTGGTTGTGGAATTCATGTACATGTTAATTTGTTTTCCAAAATGTAAATTAGTTTTATAAAATGTTAATTTGTCTCGAGCTTTGTAAAAGTGTTTCATTCTTTGTAATGTTGCTTTGCACTTCAGGGCCACCGTACACCTCGTCTCCCAACCTACGGGACTGCGCCCGTGTAAGCACACAAGCTGGGAACACATGAGGATAAGCCTGTACTAAAATGTCGTCTGTAGGTTCCAGGGTAGGGCTGTCCACCACCTCCAACATGGGTGTTACATGGCCACCGGCAATGTCATTCCCAGTGTGAGAGTATCTCACTATACAATGTGAGAGAATCTCAGTATACAGTGTGAGAGAATCTCAGTTACACCGGAAGGCATCTCAGTTACACCGGAAGGCGGAAGCAAAGAGCGCTGATTTTGAACAGCGCAATGCGCCAATCATACGCCCTTCCTTCATATGCCTTGAAGTCTGCGGTCGCCCGTCCAAGTTTATAAATACTACCATATTCAAGGGACGGAATGTCATTTTAGGACGTTTTCAGGCGAGAAATTAGGTGTTTAAGCAACATTTCTGCGGGCGGTTTGTTAACATTCAGCCATCGTAAAAAATTCCATGGAGGATGTCGGAGACGTGAGGCGTAGTTAGCGGGACCACCTGATGCCCCCAGCACCGGGCGGTCAGCCTCATCTCACGCCGCAGACAGCAGCCTGTTCTCGGCCAGACGTCCGTGAAATGCTCCGCTTCGATCCACTTTTCCGTAGTGGTTATATATAGGATAGTATAACTAGGAAGGATATATAGATATATGAAGGAAGGGCGTATGATTGGTGTAACTGAGATGCCTTCCGGTGTAACTGAGATTCTCTCACACTGTATACTGAGATTCTCTCACACTGTATACTGAGATTCTCTCATGTTCAATAGTGAGATGCTCTCACGCACACTAGTGAGATGGCATGAGTGTCTCAATAGTGTGTGTGAGAGTGTCTCAGTAGTGTGTGTAAGTGTTGAGTTTCTCAGTGGAGTATGTGAGTGTTGACTGTCTCAGTAGAGTGTGTGAGAGTGTCTCAGTAGTGTGTGTGAGTGTTGAGTGTCTCAGTAGAGTGTGTGAGAGTGTCTCAGTAGTGTGTGTGAGAGTGTTGAGTGTCTCAGTAGTGTGTGTGAGAGTGTCTCAGTAGTTAAGTCCTAAACGGCCCCTCATATGAATTCCTTCCATCACAGGCCTTCCTTGGTTTTAAAAAAATCTTCAGCTGGGGTGAAGCCCCCCCCCCCCCCCCCCCCAGCGCCAGACAAATTAGTTTTACATACAATAGGTGAGCATTTTGTACGTCATTTGTACACCATTTGCAAACTGTTAAGGCACCAGCCTGCAAAATGTTTTTAAATATTTTATCGAGACCTGTTACGAGGATCTTTTGCAGTCTTGTTTTTTCTGTATGAACATTAAATTGTAAAGATATTTAGAATCAGACACCGCTTATAGAGATTTGTGCATCTTGTAAAACTTGGGTATGAAAGGGTTTGAAATTAGGACTAGGGTGAATTTTCAGAGGAACATTAATTCCCTCTGCTCACTTTTAAGGCAAAGTAGCCTACTCTAAATAATAATACATTTTATTCATATAGTGCTTTACATGGTAGGCTACTCAAATACACAACACCAGCGCATTTGGCACATGAACACAGATACAGCAATACAACCAACACATGAAACAATCATATTAAAACAGAGTGTACAGCTTTCCTAGTAAGTAGATATTTTTAAATCGTTACGCATTCAGTTGGTCCATGATTGTCTGCCGGGCTTTTTCTCTCAGCTGCCCTATTCCTGTTTTGCATATTGTACATTATTTGCGTCACCTCCTCATATATTTCCATCATCAGTTGCTGATCAGCGGGTGAGAAATATGCTGCGCGCGGCGTCTTCTCACTTTCTGCATCAGTAAATCCGTGATCGATACCGTTGTCTATAGCTGCAGACGTGCACTTATCCCAGCTATGTGCACCTGAATCGACTTCTCATCCCGGCTCGGCAAACGTGCAACCGATTAAGCCGCGACAAGCAGGTCACATTAAGTCAAGCGGGGTTTTATCACTTAGCCCCGATTTATTTATTCTACTTTTGTGCAATACCCCCCTGATGGCAAAAAGCTCTTTGCAACGTGTTTTTGTCACGACAGACACGACAGACACGACAGACACAACCACAGCACACTTGTTGTGTGCGGTTAGCCTGTTCCCCGACTTGTTCCACAAGTGCCACCAACCGTTCTAAAACTGGGGCTACTTGTTTGAAACAAACTTCCAGAATAAGTGGCATAGATCACATTCTAATAGTAACAATAACAACATGTCACTGTATGTCAATGTCTATTGTTCCACTCAATATTTTTTAACAAAATGTCCACAACAATAATAGGAAACACAGATATGTAAACATGCAACATTTATTCATGTTAATGTGTTTCAACATTTGAAAGTCAGAGGTGTCACATCTCTTTTATGTATACATTGCTACTAACAATCAAATCCGAAGCATTTTCAACAAATCCTAACATGTCTTACACTTTTTGGACACATTTTTTCGCAATATTTTTGTATTGTTTTGTTGTTTGGTGTTTTTAGTGATCTCTTTCTTTG
Source organism: Pungitius pungitius (assembly GCF_949316345.1). NCBI lineage: Eukaryota > Metazoa > Chordata > Actinopteri > Perciformes > Gasterosteidae > Pungitius > Pungitius pungitius. The sequence continues at coordinate 10,748,276 of NC_084901.1, forward strand.
TATATGTCTGTTAGTCCGAAGCCTGGCATTGCATACTGTTTGCCAATGTGGTGTATAATCAGTAAATGGCTGATTCAAACAAATGAACCATAACGTCATAGCTGTGCATACAACTGTACTTTTCTGTATCCACAAAGCCCTATAAGTTTGGCACAGCCTGATGGTTTTATGGTGGAGGCCATTTTGCAGTGTTACAATTTCAATCTCCACCTATCCAGTATCCAAGCTGAAGATAGCACTTGGCTGTTCAACAATGCATGTTATGTCAGCTTGCAAAAAATGGTTGGAAAAAAATGACTAAAATAAAGCAAAGTCACCAAACCTGTTCTTGGTTTCTCCACACCCAGCCTTGCCATAACTTGTTTTTCCTGCTCAGTCATATAAAGATGTAAGCTGTGGTGGAAGATTTTGCACAGACAATCGTGAAGAAACAAAGGCTCTGAGTCAAATATGTCTTTCTCCGTTTATTTCCTTGCAAGGGAAGAAAGGTCACAACTGTCACGTAGGCGTGGAGGTGCAGGCGGAAGCAGGACTCAAACGCAAGGTCTTCCACGAGAGGTGCTCTTTATTCCAAAAACAAAAACCAAAACCGACGTGCTCCAACCACGGGAGACATTTGACAATGACGCGACAAGGGACAACAGGCACACAGGGCTTAAATACACAAGGGAGGTGCAGGTGATTGGACACAGGTGGAGACTATCACGCAATCACAAGACAAGGCAGGAAGTGAAGTTAACCCAGGACCACAAGAGACATGAAACTTCAAACTAAAACAGGAAGCGAGGCCAAACCGTGACAGAACCCCCCCCTTAAGGATCGAATTCCAGACGGTCCTAAAGGAGGGTGGAACCTAGAAAAACAGACAAGGGAGGGAGGGCGGGGAACCCGACAACCCCCGGCCGCCCAGGGGACTCCAAAGGTCGGCGGCACGGTGTCGGATTCCTCCGGCCGGGATGACCGGCGGACCTCAGGGTCTCGGGGGGCCTGCCGGGTCGGCGACCGGGCCTCAGGGTCTCGGGGGGCCTGCCGGGTCGGCGACCGGGCCTCAGGGGGCCTGCCGGGTTGGCGACCGGGCCTCAGGGTCTCGGGGGGCCTGGACCTTCACAGAAGTCTGGCCGAGAACAGGCTGCTGTCTGCGGCGTGAGATGAGGCTGACCGCCCGGTGCTGGGGGCATCAGGTGGTCCCGCTAACTACGCCTCACGTCTCCGACATCCTCCATGGAATTTTTTACGATGGCTGAATGTTAACAAACCGCCCGCAGAAATGTTGCTTAAACACCTAATTTCTCGCCTGAAAACGTCCTAAAATGACATTCCGTCCCTTGAATATGGTAGTATTTATAAACTTGGACGGGCGACCGCAGACTTCAAGGCATATGAAGGAAGGGCGTATGATTGGCGCATTGCGCTGTTCAAAATCAGCGCTCTTTGCTTCCGCCTTCCGGTGTAACTGAGATGCCTTCCGGTGTAACTGAGATTCTCTCACACTGTATACTGAGATGCTCTCACACTGTATACTGAGATTCTCTCATGTTCAATAGTGAGATGCTCTCACGCACACTAGTGAGATGGCATGAGTGTCTCAATAGTGTGTGTGAGAGTGTCTCAATAGTGTGTGTGAGAGTGTCTCAGTAGTGTGTGTGAGTGTTGACTGTCTCAGTAGAGTGTGTGAGAGTGTCTCAGTAGTGTGTGTGAGAGTGTCTCAGTAGTGTGTGTGAGAGTGTCTCAGTAGTTAAGTCCTAAACGGCCCCTCATATGAATTCCTTCCATCACAGGCCTTCCTTGGTTTAAAAAAAATTCTCAGCTGGGGTGAAGCCCCCCCCCCCCCCCCCCCCCAGTGCCAGACAAATTAGTTTTACATACAATAGGTGAGCATTTTGTAGGTCATTTGTACACCATTTGCAAACTGTTAAGGCACCAGCCTGCAAAATGTTTTTAAATATTTTATCGAGACCTGTTACGAGGATCTTTTGCAGTCTTGTTTTTTCTGTATGAACATTAAATTGTAAAGATATTTAGAATCAGACACCGCTTATAGAGATTTGTGCATCTTGTAAAACTTGGGTATGAAAGGGTTTGAAATTAGGACTAGGGTGAATTTTCAGAGGAACATTAATTCCCTCTGCTCACTTTTAAGGCAAAGTAGCCTACTCTAAATAATAATACATTTTATTCATATAGTGCTTTACATGGTAGGCTACTCAAATACACAACACCAGCGCATTTGGCACATGAACACAGATACAGCAATACAACCAACACATGAAACAATCATATTAAAACAGAGTGTACAGCTTTCCTAGTAAGTAGATATTTTTAAGCTCTTTGCAACGTGTTTTTGTCACGACAGACACGACAGACACAACCACAGCTCACTTGTTGCGGTCAGCCTGTTCCCCGACTTGTTCCACAAGTGCCACCAACCGTTCTAAAACTGGGGCTACTTGTTTGAAACAAACTTCCAGAATAAGTGGCATAGATCACATTCTAATAGTAACAATAACAACATGTCACTGTATGTCAATGTCTATTGTTCCACTCAATATTTTTTAACAAAATGTCCACAACAATAATAGGAAACACAGATATGTAAACATGCAACATTTATTCATGTTAATGTGTTTCAACATTTGAAAGTCAGAGGTGTCACATCTCTTTTATGTATACATTGCTACTAACAATCAAATCCGAAGCATTTTCAACAAATCCTAACATGTCTTACACTTTTTGGACACATTTTTACACATTATTTTGCAATATTTTTGTATTGTTTTGTTGTTTGGTGTTTTTAGTGATCTCTTTCTTTGTATATGTCTGTTAGTCCGAAGCCTGGCATTGCATACTGTTTGCCAATGTGGTGTATAATCAGTAAATGGCTGATTCAAACAAAAGAACCATAACGTCATAGCTGTGCATACAACTGTACTTTTCTGTATCCACAAAGCCCTATAAGTTTGGCACAGCCTGATGGTTTTATGGTGGAGGCCATTTTGCAGTGTTACAATTTCAATCTCCACCTATCCAGTATCCAAGCTGAAGATAGCACTTGGCTGTTCAACAATGCATGTTATGTCAGCTTGCAAAAAATGGTTGGAAAAAATGACTCAAATTAAGCAAATTCACCAAACCTGTTCTTGGTTTCTCCACACCCAGCCTTGCCATAACTTGTTTTTCCTGCTCAGTCATATAAAGATGTAAGCTGTGGTGGAAGATTTTGCACAGACAATCGTGAAGTAAGAAACAAAGGCTCTGAGTCAAATATGTCTTTCTCCGTTTATTTCCTTGCAAGGGAAGAAAGGTCACAACAGCTACGTGCTCTGCAGACTGTCAAGAACCTCCATGCGCCCTAACAGAACGAGGCAGTTCTTATACCCAAGTTCAGTTATCGGTGGTGTCAACAGAAACCTTGACCACCTTGTTGAGTCTCTACAGCCAGGACGCTGGCGACATCTTATAAGTGTGAAACACTTCGACTCTCATACCACGGCCATGGCCATCTCAGCACTTGCAATTAATAAACTGGTTATACAAATGAAGCATTTAGAAGAGTTATATGTACATAAAAAGTTTCAAATTCTCTTAATTTGTACATCCTGTAAACACATTTATTTCCATTATGATTGGTAAAATGGTGGTGGACCACACGTGTATATTCTGTGTTAGTGTTTTGTGCTAACATTTCTGTGGTAAAGTGTTTAAATTGTTCTGTAAAATGTCCTATATTCAGGAGAAATGACCTCTCAAAGAGCAAAGGTGGTGCTCTCACTGGGTGCTGAAACAGTTTGCTCACTCAAAGAAGGAGTCAACTTCAAGAAAAACCCACAGGACGGGAAATGTTACATCATATTCAAGTCCGACAATGGCTTCAAAGCGTGCAAGAACCAATGCAAACACCAGGGAGGGATGTTCATCAAAGACATCGAAGACCTGGGTGGCACGTGAGAGCAATTTGGCAGAATTGGCACACAATGTGAAATGTGATGTTTTAAAGGAACCTTTCTGTACTGACGGGCTGCTCTGTTTCAACAGGACTGTAAAGTGCACTAAGCACAACTGGAAGTTAAATGTGTCCACAATGAAATATGTGAATCCACCAGACAGCTTTTTGCAAGATGAGCTTGGTGAGTCTGTGCTAAAATCATATTTTTTATTTTTTTTGGGCTGCTTATTTCATTACTGTTACACCAAAGAGTTCTGAATGTTAGATAGTGGAGACCATCCAAGCACCCTTCCTGTTAGAATACAGATTACATATAAAGCTTGCTTTTCCTGTTTATGTTCTGGTTCTTGAAGGTTTGTGAAATTGGACCACAAAAAGTATAATATTGTATACACATCACAATATTGTATCTGCCTGCTAGATATCCAGCTCAGCAATTATAATCTGTCACTTACAGAGGTAGAGCTTTCTGAAGATGGGGCCCTTCAGTTGATTGAGTTGAGCCCCGTTGACCCCTGGCTGACTGACCCTCGAGACCCTCTGCAGCTCCAGGATGGAGAGGTGAAAGTATGTATCCTGCTGTTCCTAATATCTACTCTTTACACAATTTACAATATAAAAATGTACATTCATACATAAAAATCTATGGAGAAAAAGTGAAAGTTTCAATCCATTTATTTTAATTAGGCCTACTGGTATGGAGGCAGACTGCAAATAACTGAATACCTCTTATATAAATAAATATTCTGTATATATCCTTATTACTGCTGGACAACTACAATTTTGAATCAAGTAATCTCATTGTTATGAGCAATATCATGTATCATTATTTAAAAGTATTGTATTGCGCACTTAATCCTCCGGGATCATAATAATATGACATTACCATGTTAACGTGTACATGGGTATATGTAAGTCTGGCCGGGAGTACCCCGAAGAAGTGACGCGGCACCCACCTACTCTCTCACCACCTGGGGGGGAAAGCGATGGGGTCGGGTGCGCTGCTACATGGTGGCATTTATATGTGTGTGTATATATATATATTGAGGTTCTGGAAGCCCCTCGAGGGAGATCACACTCCTTTGTTCTCCTCCTGGCCGGAAACGATGACTCAAAAGAGTCAACTGGCTCAAGTTAAAAATCCAACAGTATTTAATAACTAAACAAAGTCATAAGGAATACAATGTGAATAGTGATATATTTCGCGAAATAGAGAATTCTCTGACCAAGTCAAAGGTGACATCACAGCGGCTGCAGGAAAAAACAGTTCTTCCCCCGGTTTGGTCCTTTTGAAAACTCCCGGCGGGGGAGGGGGGGGGGGGAGGGGTTGTCTTTTGTGTGCATTTGAATGTCATCGGCTTCTGCTTCAAAGTATCTCCTCCTGGTTCATCCTCTTCACGTCCAGGTGTGAATCTGTTGCGGTAACCTGAAACCCCTCTCTGTCTTATCTCTCCTTCACATCCCAATACATTCTATGTAGAAACATTTGGCTTTATGCCTCAAAGAGTGAATATAACAGCATACATAGTTTGTCTTCATCTTATAACTAGTACACACAGTTCTTCATGTTTTAACACAGTTCATGTGGTGCAATAATCAAGATATTTGCCTCACTCGGCTGTCTTGCTTCCAGTTGCTCATCTAATTTAGAGTACGTCGGTTAATCAGGGTTGTCAGATTTGTCTTTTGTGACACGACACAATTTCTAACTTCCCACTCAGGTGACGTACCTGACCCACGCCTGCATGGAGCTGAAGCTGGGACAGAGGCGGTTCATGTTCGACCCGTGGCTGAAGGGTCCTGCATTTGCCAGAGGCTGGTGGCTTCTCCATGAGCCTCCAGCAGACTCCCTGGACAGACTGTGTGCAGCTGACCTCATTTACATCAGCCATATGCACTCCGACCACCTCAGGTAGACTTTGGCTGTTTCTTCCTCTGCAAAGACGACACATGACAAAAATAATCTAGAGGAACAAGTTTAAAATCCACCTCTTGTTCTGTTAGTGTTTAAAACATGGGCCTTTATGTAACAAAATGTTTTTAGCAATGCCAATAAAGGTTTGAATGCATATGTAATTGTTGCATCTTTGCCGATAGCACTTTTGAGCTAAGTCAAGGTGGTGACTTCTTCTAAGTCTTCTTCTCTCATCTTGTTGATGGTAAGGCCCTTCTTGGAAAAGGTTTCCAGCATGCCTTACAAGCAGTCACGTAAAATACACACATGTACAAACAAAACCTATAAACATGGATTCATTTCCGGAAAGACATCAGAGTAACAGGGTTGCCTCATAGGACGGCCCCCTGAGCAGTTAGGGGTTTGCTTGTGTAAGCGGGTTGGTAGTGTTTTGGGAATTACATTCAACTTTTAAGGTGAATAATATTCAGTAATAATATTTTTTTTAAATATTGTATATTGCCCTTTTTACTTTTTTAGTTACCCAACGCTGAAAGTCTTGTCAGAGCGGAGACCTGATATCCCAATTTATGTTGGTGACACATCCAGACCGGTCTTTTGGTTAGTAAAAGGATCAAGCAAAGTTGAATCCATTTTATTCTAAAACAGATTGGTAATTATTTTCTCATTAACCGTTGTTGACCTGTCTCTCTTGGTCTTGATGCAACAGGTATATGGAGCAAAGCCAAGTCAAGCTGACAAACATCCATGTTGTTCCTTTTGGTGTCTGGAATAATGTAATCACTGCTGCTCACATTTCACTAAACGATTAGAACATTTTATGAAGTGTTATAATTCAATAAAAAATAAAAAATGCTTCACTGAAATCTTGTGACATACTAATAATTACAATACTAACATTGTGATTTCCATTGCCTAACCATTGGCCTCAAACAGATTGACGAAGACCTGAGGTTTATGATCCTCATGGATGGAGTGCACCCTGAAATGGACACTTGTATCATTGTTGAATACAAAGGTGCGTGCTTTTCAATGTTTTTTGTGTATTGAATACCAGTTGCCGCCTGAAACATACATGCAATTAAATTGTTAAATGCATTTGTTGCAGGTCACATGATCCTGAACACTGTGGACTGCACGAGGCCAAACGGGGGAAGGTTACCACAAAATGTGGACTTGATGATGAGCGACTTTGCTGGGGGGGCATCTGGATTCCCCATGACTTTCTGTGGCGGGAAATACAGTGGTGAGGCTCAAGTCAGTGTTTGGGAAAGTCTCCTCTCGGCAACCTAAATGTACTGTAGTTTGAACTGGAACCACGAACAGAGAAAGTGATGGTCCTATGTAAGATTTAAACTTACAGCTTTAGTGACCATTTTTATGCACATTTTGTGACGGGTTTAAAGTTCCATCATTTAAACCCAAGTAGCTTGATGAATATTTAACTCTTCATGAAAGATTTTGCTTTTTATTTCTAAAATCGGATCATGCTAGTCATAGACTACACATTGGTTATTCCCTGTTTCATGTTATATTGTTCACACAATTAAACATAAGTTTTGATATTTGCAGTTTATGTTTTAACTGAAATACAAACAAAAAAACATTACCAACTACAGGTGCACTACATCCAATGTCAGTAAGGACCCTCCTGCTGACATTATAGATAGTAACACAAACATCTTTGTGTACATGCCCAGACTCCTGGAAGGCAGAGTTTATCAAGAACGAAAGGAAGAAGTTGCTGAATTACAAAGCTCTGCTGGTGAAGTCCCTGCAGCCGGCAATTTACTGCCCGTTCGCTGGTTTCTTTGTGGAGGCCCATCCATCAGACAGGTACTTTGTTCAGAGGGTTTGGCCGGGATCTGTACAAGATCAGCAGATAATACAATGTACAGCAAGGATGAATTAGAATAAATGACCTTTATATTTCCCTGCTATTTCTTTTAGCTTTATCAAAGTTGATATGCAGTTTATCTTGGAATAAACCTGCACCTTGCTTAGTGGTATTCCTGGGTAGCAGTTGTCGTTTGTCCGTCTCTACTTTATGTGTGTGTGTGTGTGTCCAGATACATCAGGGAAACAAATGTTAAGAACAATCCCGAGGACCTCAATGCTCTCATCAATAAGTCTGCACCAGGCATCAGGACATGGACGCCCAAGCCAGGCGCTGTGCTGGACCTTGGCCTGGCTCTGAGAGACCCCACTAACAGGTACACAAGCCCTCAAGCAGTCTGCAGACTGGGCCCATCCAAACGGGCTGGTACTCTGAGGCCCCACTCGGATCATGCACTGCGCTAAGGTTACAGGTTAGAATAAGCCCATCCAGCCCAGTTAGGTAGCAAGCTACAGCAGATACTATCTGATACTAGATAGCAGAGGTGGGAACAAGTCACTGTTAGGCAAGTCACAAGCAAGTCTCAAGTCATTGCCCTCGAGTCCCGAGTCAAGTCGAGTCAAAGACGAATCAAGTCCCAAGTCGAGTCACAAGTCACAGCCAACAAGTCTCAAGTCGAGTCACAAGTCGTACCATTTTAGTTTCGAGTCATTTCGAGTCCTTTTATTATAGTGGGGACGGGGAACTCTGGGCGCTGCCTCACAGACCTAGACTACGAAGGGAAGGGTAATGGTGGATCGACTGTGACTGTGTTATAGTACTGTAACGCTCACCCCAATGCTGCAGCGTAAATAAGGAGGCGATGACTGGCTTGCAACTCCGCTGCATTTATTTATATAAAACAACTCAACTTCGGTCACTGTTGGCCGTCACCACGCCGAACGAACACTTCCGCATACACGGCCCCCCAAAACTCGGGTTGTCTCGCGTAACTACAGCTGGTAACAGTGCATAACGTGAACACATGCAACATCTGCATAACTGATTAACTAATAACTTTAACTCAGCTCATTACACTACTTTAAAACGGATGTTGACATAATGTTGACGAGGATTTCCATCGGAGTCTGAATCCGGGTTCAAAAATCCCGTATTTTGTAACCATGAACGAGCTGTCTCGTTGATACGGTCAAATGGACTGCAGTGATTGGATGTCGTGCAGGCAGCGCGCGCTCTCTGCATACAGGGGGCGCACATTTTTTTGACAGATGCAGATAACCAGAGCGGCGCGGTGGTGTGAAAATGTTTTCCCCCAGTTTTCATGGGAAGTAGCAAGTCTTCTCGAGTCCAAGTCAAGTCACGAGTCATCGGTGTTCAAGTCCAAGTCGAGTTGCAAGTCTTTGTACGTTTTGTCGAGTCGAGTCTCAAGTCATCAAATTCATGACTCGAGTCTGACTCGAGTCCAAGTCACATGACTCGAGTCCACACCTCTGCTAGATAGTGTTTTCAACAAGAATAATTTACATTTTCTAGCAGGAAATTAGCTTTTTTCTTGAATCAATGCATTTGGCAATTGGTAAACTTAACAGATTTAGTAACTAAGGAGGGCAGGGCTTAGGAAAAGAGAAGACAACTTGGTGTCAATGGTTTTATTACCCACAGTAATGAAGGTTAAACTACAAAAACGTGCAAATTGAAATTAGCGTTTATAATGCAAATACATAGAGACTAATACGTTTCATTTCATTTTCTTGTGAATATTTCCTTTAACTCGTGACCAAACACAGTGGGGCCATCATCAATCCCTCAGACAGTACCAAAATCTACAAGGACAGTTGGGATTTGGATCTGTATGTGGATGAACTGAACAGAGCAATCAGCAGTGAGATATTTAAACATCAAAGCTGGACCCGGTTTTATTACACCTGGGCAGGCTTCCAAAACTACAACCTTGTTGTGAGGGTAAATACACTTGACAGATCTTCTCGGACCTTTCTGGGACCTCTCTTGTGCACTCTCTTTCCTGAGCCCTGTGGCATAAGAATGTGGTCTGATACACTTGATTCTGGTGTTTTTAAGAGTTGTGATGTGCAAGAGTCTTTTAGCCTGCTGTAACTACAACATTGCTGGTTCAATTCCAGCCAGTGACCTTTACAAGCCATGCCTCTGGTCTGGGCTTACTACCTGTCACACCGTTTCCTCCTTCTTTCTTCACCTTGTCTTGACCTCACACATTACCAACACTTAATACCTCACAAAACCTCAAATGGAGATCTGGTCACCCTGACCTCTGGGTTTGACACATCATCTCCAAGAAGTTATTATTCCTCTCTCATAGGAATGTCTTTGATTCTGTAATCATTCAGAGATGAAATAAGGAACCCATTTAAATATTTGAATGTGATGGTGAAGCTAAAAAAGAATCATTTTGTTGAGACCCTACACACCACTTCTTGCATCAACACCATGCATCTGCACAATTCTGTAGAAATCTTGAATCTAATAGTTGGTGAACTATTTCTTTCTGGACCAAAGTGGTGGATCCAGGCTAACTGGGCCATGAAGCCACATGTGGGGGTGAAATCATGTTACACTAAGATTTGTAGCGCTCTGCTCGGTTTCCTCATCCCTTTTTTCTTCTAGCTCTGTGAGCATCAGGTTTTTCATGAACTGGTCCCACTGGCTGACCCTTCTTTACTCTCTTTTTGTTACTTTTTTTTAAATGAATGTGTTTGATAAAAGCAAATGTCCTAACATGTATATTGAAGATGATTGAGACAGATGACGGCTTTGAGCCCCATGCTGATGGCAGTGACTACCTGGTGGACTTCTTGGATCTGACGTTCCCCACAAAGAGACCTGCGCGGGAGCATGCCTACATAGAGGTGAGAGTCCATCTAGACAACACCGCTTAGCATAACGAGTCCAAAATCATATCAGATACTGAGGAGACGAGAGAGGTGGAATAACTTATAATCAATCTGGTGACTTCACCATGGTAACTGAAGGAGAAGCTTGGCCATGTCTGTTGATATTTCACACTTATAACAAAGACAGATCTGTGCTTTTATTACTATGCCTCTTCTCTCTGACATACTGCCTCTTTAAAAAAAAACATACATGATATTTTTTTTCCTCATAGCAGAATGATAATCGATAAAGCTAGAAGTTCTCCAGCACTCATAATGCTATGGATACAAGTCTCTCTATCTTTAGAAAAAAGGATTTGATGAATATCTTGCTTATAGTCTTTCAAAGAGTTAATTGAGAAGCTTCTTCCTTTGACACAGTACTAACCAGGATGTATCGTGGTTTCTTCCTTCAAGATTAAAAACAGGATTGGTGTGATGAGACACGTGGTACAGCAGGGTCTTCTCTGGGATGATCTGTACATCGGCTTCCAGAACCGCATTCACAGAGACCCGGATGTCTACCACCACAAGTACAGTCACTTAAATATCAAAACATCAAGTTCATTGACAAACCGCAAACAACTTCAGAAATGTGCCACAACAGCATTAAGCTTCATTATTTGATCAGAGTTATGTTATAATGAAAAATATACATCGGCGCTGCCCTCATTGTTCTGTTCAAATGATAATGGAACAGCTCTCTTCGTGCTTACACTACTAGTTATTTTGCTTCTTCACTTCATTTGAAATTTGAAATGCATCATGAATATGAAATCTTAAGAGTCTTGGTAAACTAATAATGATTTTTTCATTTCTTATGTTTACTCTTGCTCTGATTTTTAAAATATCCTCAAATTGAATCTGTCTCGTCGGTCTCCAGGTTCTGGAACCACTTCCAGACGCAGCTCCCAGTTCACAGGCCAGACTGGGACCAGTTCCTGCAGGAGATTTCCCTCCAGCAGCCTGACACAGCAGCTGGGAGCCAAGGAGCTAATTGTGTAATGTCTTGAAAGACAGAAGTGTGTTCTGGGGATTATTTGTCTTCTATTACTGGCCTGTTTTAATGGGTTTGTCTAATTTAATCTAGAACTGGACATAATTTGTGTGACCTGAGGTGTTTTATGGCTAATTACATTCTCAGGAAATGAAGGATTTTTATTTTTAAATAGGGGATTGGAGTGTGATTTTTCTGAAATGATTTTGTTGGGGGAGAATTTGGTGAACGGCATATGGTGAGATTCTCAGGATTGTGGAGTGACCTTTTTTGGGAAACCTGTGACATGTCCGAGTTTACAATAGCCTCCTGTCTAAACAGAGGGGCCAACGGATGCCTTGACTGATCTATATCCAGTTATGTTACCTGTTTTGTGTTGGTGATTGACTTGGCGCCAGTAAGAGAGGTCCCACTTCAAGGGCATAAAACACATGCCCCCCCTCTCCCTTGTGCCAGATCTTCCTGCTCCTCCGAGGGGGAAGGAACATCATAAAGCGAGTTCAAGATACTTTTGATTTCTCACAAGGCTTCAATCCACAAATTTCCACCACAGATTTGAGTTCATAATTCTCCTAGTCTAGTTTTATTGAAAGGGGATATAGGTTATACGTTTTTTTGTATAATGTATAATCAATCATTTATGTATTCAGTAGCTTCAGTAATAAATGTAATGATTAACCACTTACTTTTTGTCTTAATTGCTTTTATTCTCAAATGTACATATGCAGTGATAAACCAAAGGCCTTAGCCACTTCTATGAGCTTTTTCCCAGCTGGAATGCTGATAACATGGAGATGTTATTTTTTGTCTGAGCTTTGTGTTTTGTCATTTTCTTCTTTTGGATATTCTTAGAGTGCACCAAAAAGCCGAGTACTAGAATTTGGTTTGTCTGAAAACCAAAGTTGGCCGCAAGTATCAGGGATTAGTGTCACAAAAAGTATTTTAACCTAGCGGGTAAAATAAGTAATAAACACGTTCATCCCGATACCTAATGGCAGTCAGACTGCTGCTTTCTAGCCTGTAGAGGTCTGTGCGCCCCGCCGTCTTTCACTTCTATCACAGCTGCTCAGGGTGAACCTGCTCTCAACTGTGAAAAGCACACGGCCAAATCTGGTGTTCTACAGCTAATGCCAATCAAGCGTCAGTGAGCTCAGGGCACACCAGATGTCTCGCCATGAGGCCGCCCTCGTCAAGTCTGTTTCAGATTGTTTAGGCTGAGACATTTACATCAGTGGCCTAATGGAGGTCATTCTGTAGGGCTCGGGCAGTGCTCAACCTGCTCCTCATGCACAAAGCAGCAGGTATGGGCATACTTGGCAACCTTCAGACCTTTAACCGTTTGTCACAGTGTTTTATTGAGATTTACAGGCTACAACTGGACTCCGGACTGGGACCCCGCTCCCACTAACCTTATCAACTACGGGACTGTTGTGATGGCCCGACCCATTGCCCTCAGTCACCTTTATCGCAGCGTATGCAGTTTGTCACAATAATGTCAGCGTTAACTGCCCAAGGAGACTATTAAAAAATAAACAAAAATCATTTCTTAAAATTTACAAAAAGGTAATGGACTTAATGCCCCAAAAACATGAACCATGAATATAGACAGATTCTGTATCACGTACCTAACCGCAAACAGAACTTTAAAAGTTTTTTGACATAAAAGAAATTAAAGCAAACCTAAAGTTCAGGTTGTTTAAAGAAATTGGCCTTTAATTTCACATTTTCATCCGAGTCGGCCTCTGAGGAAGGACAACAACATACGATGAAAACCTATAAATACTGACCTTTGAAAACAATGACAATAGTTAAATGGCAAATGAGGCAAAGCAGAGGACAATGTATAACATTGCTCAATGGTGTACCACTGGTCTTCAGATAGAGTCATACAGACAATATGAACATGAAATCCATATTACACGTGGTTGAATAAAAGCCTCTTCACTGTGTGCCTGATGTCCCAACTGCGGGGTCCTGACAGAGCCCTCCGATAGGCCCCAGAACACATGGTCCACAACACAAGTAGCACGGGGACAGTCTGTGGTTAGCCCTTGTGTTTGTTCTTTTTCTTCTTTCCCCTGGTGGTGCTAGTGGGGGGAGCCGGGTTCACTGGAGGAGCCCCCAGTCTCTTGGTTTTGGCCCTTTTTACTTTCTCCTTAATGGCTTCGATGTCCAGCTTGTTTTCTGTAGGCGCTGGGACAGAAACAAGCATTGGGTGGAGGTTAGCTGCGCCACTGCGGCGCACAGGTTCACACATATTTGCTTTGTTCTCGGATGGAGATTTGCACTCTTATTTTTACCTTTGTTGGTTTTCTTCATCAGAGGCTTCTCTTTAGGAGCAATGAACGCTTTGTTCCGCTCTTCCTGCTTCTTGGTCAGTGCTTCTGCTTGTTTCACCTGTGAGAGAGGAACAATGAGTCACACTTTTGGAAGTTCTTTAGAATAGGATGGACCTCTTCCTTGTGGCTTACTCGAGACTACACTAATTTGATAATGCTATCTGCTTTTCAATAAAACCGTAACCAAGCAACAGAAGCAAAACGTGGGGTCAGGGGAGTTGCAGCCCTCCATTTCAACCTGGAATGCGTTTGTCTTAGCTCCAATCCCACACACGCTGAATTGTGTAGGCTTTTCTATTGAGACATCTCAGTTCTTATCATTTCGGGTATACTTTAACTCCATGCACACATTGTAAATACTTTAAGAGACAGGTGTGGTACCCAAACTGCCGTTTTTTCTATTTAATATCAGTTTACTTATTGTTTCTCTAGGGAGGACAGTTTGCCTGCCAACCCAACCCGTTTATATGAGTTTATCTTAGTCAAGAGTAGCACAAGACTAAATGTTGGATTAAAGGCATGATGTGCCTTAACATGCAACCTGAGAATAAAGTTTATTCTGATAGGGCACAGTGGGTGATTATTATGCTTTTGGAACATCTTATACAAATTTATCACGTGCAGCTAAGGAATGGTACAGCACCAGGTGACTGTAACACAGGATGTTGTACACATAAGCGCGTGCTTGTGAAATCTGCACCCCTGAAACAGGAGTAGATATCAATACATATGAACTCTGCACCCCTTTAGAATCAAATACAAAAAGTGAGCCAATGTAGAATAATCTATTATACAAATTAGAGTGGGTGCAGTTTGATTTAATTAAACAAACTTCATTGTGGTAAACCCTGTTGGTGCCACACCACATCGCTTGATGAACCCTCATGCTTTTATTACCACGGCCTGTCGATTGTTCTGATAAAAATTCAGACACCCCCAAATGAAAGGTTTGCAGGTATGCATTACTGTAAATCTCATATGAACAGGCATGGCAGCTCTGCAGGAGATGGATCCACTCAGTGCTCACCTTTATCCCCTCCATCTTCTTCCTCTTTTTCACACTTTCGCGTAGGAAGAATTCTCCTGTGGCCAGTTCCTTGTCAACCTAGAAGATGATCCGCAAAGTGAAAAATAAAAGTTAGAACCAATCTCTGTCTAAAGAGGGTTTTTTGAGGCAGTCTCACCAATTATGAATGTTAGCAGAAACATGAATAAAGCAAGTTTCTGACCGTGCTCTCCGGCTGTGAGGGAGGGAATGGTGTGTACTCCTTCTTTAAGCTCTTCTTCTTGGGCTCCCTGCGCTTTGCCAGGTTCTTGTGGCGGAACTTAGGCAGAAAGCGCTCCCAGCTCTGCGTTCGCAGGTCGGGGTCTTTGGACAGCTCCTGTTTGATCATCAGCGTCTGACGGATCCGGCCGTTTGAATGGAGTCGCAGGGGCGTGGAGTAAAAGTAACAAAGATGTCATACTTTACCAATCCATGGTTGTTTTATTAGCATTAAATGTTTATACTGTATTTAGTAAGTCCTCTAAATTGAAGGCAGTTTTAGCCATCTAACCTGGAAAAAAGACACGATATGGGGACTATGACTTATTACAAAAATACTTTGACATTCTCTAGCTTTGTTTGCAGAGAAATTTGTTTTCATGAATACAATGAGTAATTTTTACGTCTGACCCCCAGCTGATGAGGGACACATGAGCCTCTATCATGCCCTCAGCTCCAGGTTGAGCCAGCCATGGCATACAAACCCAGAGGGGTTTATTTCAGTCAGGAGATCAAGAACAAGGATGGAAATATCTTCATTGGGCATGCAGTCAGTCCAAACGTTCTAATCTATCCAGTAAAGCTGCTGTCAGAAGATTAAACGTACCTTAATGTTGTAGATGGGATGAATGTTCTTCATCGTGTCCATCACCACTTTGCGTACCTAAAAGATTGTGGGAGACGCGTGGAAAAATGAAACAAATCCAGTGGGATACGTATTACCATGTGTAAAATCAATTATTCAAACTATTTCTCCACTGTATGTGGATATCATTTTAGTTTAGTTTTCAACATATACTTGTTGGAATCCCATTTTTCAGGACAGCAGCGATACAGACAGTCACTGCCCCGACTTTGCTCTCATTCTTTGGTTTTGGCTTCTCGTTTTCAGAAGATCTGGAGCTAGCCATAAGTTGGATTGAGATATAATATAACAAAACACTAGCAGCGTACGGTAGCATAGCATTAACTATCCATCCATCCATCCATCTTCAAACCGCTTATCCTGCACACAGCGCGCATGTCTTTGGACTGTGGGAGAAAGCCGGAGTACCCGGAGAGAACCCACGCATACACCATGCCTCCCTAGCATTACGACTTCTATGCTAGGCTGGCCACTGATGAAAGAACAAGCTTTTGCGTTTGAATCAGTTTGAATCCCAAAAAAATATCAGTCTGTTGACCCTACTTCAATGAGTGCAGTTAGTGAAAGTATGGGGATTGGTTTAGTAAAAGTCCACACAACTTTTGTCCACACAACTATGAATTGTATTTACACTTATGGTTTTTGCCTCATGATCACCTGCTGCAGGTTAGCACCCCCATTCTAACAACCGGTAGACTCCTGTGGAGAGAAAGAAGTTCTTACCTCCTTTAGGCCATTAAAAGGCCCCAAGGCTGACACCGTGTTGCCCTGCACCATCACGTAGCAGTTGGTCAACAACTCTAAAGCCTGGGGAAAAAAAGGAGAAAAGTAAAATGTTTCAAATGGGTTACCGTGAGCTCATTACTTTTTTCAGTAATGAGCTGTTAATAGCAACAAGGATTCAGACAAAATGTGTGGTTGATTACAAGCAATGCTTCCCCCTAGTGACCATTTCCCAAAATACACTGTAGTATCTGCAAAAGAACTATTTTTTTAATCCCGGCCGTTTAACATCTGCCTTAGAACTAAGACGTGAGAAGAAGATGCTAGAAAAGATGGACTTCAAATATTTTTGACCTTATACTGTATACATCAGCAAAACCGTGTGAGGGGTCTGGGCCTTTGGTGTGAGACTCACCTTTAGGGTGGAACCCTTGGGGCCAATCAACCGCTGTCTTCGCTTCACAAACCGCTCTCTGTTTCTCACCAGGGTGCCGACTTTGATGATGTCACATGCCATGTCATCCTGTAATATCCGCACAGCCTGAAGGCAAGAAAAGTACCAACAGAGCAACACAGCATACTAAATTATCATCAATCTTTCATTTTCTAAAAGCACAGAGAGGATTCTTCAGGAAGAAACATCAGAGTTCCACAGAGGACAACCCTGCACAACAGACTGTAGTGTCCTCAGATCGTTACCTGTTCAAATGGGACACTCCTGGCCAGCAGCTTGATTAGATCTCTGGCTCTCACAATGGCGTAAGGGTCGTAAGTCTTCTTAGTAGTGCAAACTGAGATGCTTCCCTCAATGAGGTCCAGGGTGGCTTTGATGTGCTGGAAAGAACATATCCACACTACATAAGGTCTCAACACCACCAGATGACCAGAACTAGAATGCACAGTGCAGGACAGCAACTCCGACAGTTATAAATTTAATCCAGTGGGTGTCATTTCGATGTGCATACCAAGGTGTCAATGGTAAAGAAAAGGCTTGAAAATACCAATGCTTACTTTTCAAATTAATTCAGTTTCCACTTCATACTTTAAGAACATCTTCTTTTATCATAACGTCACCCCCTCAAAGCGACATAAAATTGCTGAAAGTATTAATGATGAGAAAAGTAAAATTGAATCAAGTAATAGTACAATTAGGGTTGCAAAGGGGGAAACATTTTCCAAAAACTCTCCATAGGAAGTTGACTTTTTTTGCAAAGGCATATAACGTATAACAAGACTATGCAAGCAGAACTCAGCTCGACCCTGGAAGCAGCAAGTTGGGAACATAGTCTTTCAGAAACGTAAACATTAAAGGTATTTATTTTTGTATGTCTTTACCGAGCATATTGATTACTTGGTAAGCTGTTCATTTTAACACCAAGTTTATTTGTATACAGGCTAACTTTTTATAGCAGTGAGAGAAGGATGTATGGACGTCAACATAAATTTACCTCATCACTTCCAGTGTTTGCCCCACAAAGTTTTTATAATTTACAATTAAGAATAGTTGAAGCTACGATCGGGAGTTATAATTTCTCATTGTATTTATGTCTAAATAAATTCAAAGAAGCTGTGCATACATGGGCATTGTTTCAATAACATGGTTTGTTGTTAGCATTTTGTATATCAGGAAAAAAACTCTAGCGGGCTCTGTTAACTTACTGCATCGCCTAAGGCCTTCTCAACAAGAGGCCAGCACTCCTTCAGGTAGGCTTCTCTGTATTTGGGGAAGAGGGTTGCAAAGCTGCTCTCCTCCAACAGACCCCGCGGGTTGTCGTCTTTGGTGAAAGACGCCTCTTTCCATCCATCAGGAACAGTAAGGAGGTCAGATTCATCCACTGCAAGACACAGAAATCAGAAACATGCAAAGTGTGTTGAAGTTTGTTTTTACTCCCCACACAAAAGTCATAAACTATTTAATCCTTAACAATGGAGACTGACATTATCATAGAAGAAATTGTCCAAGATACCAATGTATAGACGGCACCATGTTAAGGCAACCATTAAAAGGACGAGGGCTTTAGGAGAACAGCTATCTGTGGACGGTAGCTGATCTATTGTAGAACGGTGATCAATTAAACAAAATAAAGCTTTACTTACTTCAAAGCTCGTTACATCAAAGAGGTAAAAGTAGACCCTGGAGAGTAGGTAATGTGCAACAACGCATATGTTGGCAACGTCTGACAACGAGTTTCCAGATGAAGCAACAAAGAACACCGCGAATAACGTTGTTTTGGGGTTGAGTTGCAGAAATGAACATTTACTGATTAATTGCTATTTTACACATGCAATAATTCAGACGCTCAACAGATATGCAATAAAAACAACCAAAATACCGTAACGTTGACAACTTAGGCTTTTTGATTGCATATTTTTTTTCGTTTTCCGTGGTTTGAAGTGAAAGTCAAACGGGGTAATGTGGAAAGATATCGTTATACAAGTTAACACACGTTGCCAACACACGACGTCTCCCTTGCTAGCTTAAAGCTAATTCATGCGTGTTTCAGAACTGACATGAACACCCTTCAAAGAAGCTGATATAATTCAGCTTTACTTCATAGCGCATTGGTAGCTAGGTGTCAAATATGTGTGTTCATCTCGCCATAATCAATTACTCACCCTCGTTTTTAACCTTTTTCATTTTCTTCCCTGTTTGTGTTGCTCTCACGCCGTCTCCCGTCTTGGAGGACGCCATTTTGTAGGAGGGACCAACTTCTTCTTCTTCGTATGAGTATTACGGTAGCTTACACCCTTAGAGCTGCAACACAGCCATCTCCTGGTGTAAAACTTATCCTCAGCTTCAGGTATTTTCTGACATGCCGTTTGAATGGTGGTTCACTTCATGGTCAGAAACCCTTCCTCAAACAGAGTCAGTGGTGCGCTGAGGGGAATCAGTAGAGCAGGAAAGGGTTTGGTTTTCGTCAGATACAACTTTAAATCCTGGGTTTCAAGTCCCCTGTTGGTACGGCAGCTGGATGTCAGTACTAGCTGAGTTCAAGATTGCAATACTTGAATGAAAACATGGATGTTCCTGTGAACAATGGTTGTTATAATTAATGATCGGCAGTCTTCAAAGAAGGCATGGTACAGAACAATATTTATAGTGTTGCCAATGTCCTAGGTTTCCAGTATGGCACACAACAGGAACATAACATAGCATCCAATCCTCTGCGCTTTAAAATGACATAGTGGGAACCAGAAAAAATGGCATGGGCTATTAGGGGAACTTATCAAGAGGGGGTTTCTGTTGTCCCAGCACTGCAGCTATTCCAGGCATAAAGTAAAATGAACTTATGTAATGGATAAGGCAGATAATATTCATGAAATATTCTAACTAAATTGACCTCAATGGAGTTAATGTGTGTTAAAAAGTATTCAAGTGGGAAACATAAATGCAAACAGTTTGAGCCTAAGAGACACCGCTGCATAAAGAGCTAAACAAGGCTGTTAATTTACACCTCTAACACTAGCGCTACATAGAACAATGCAATACAAGAACCATTCAGAGGGAAATCAACTGCAGATGGGATTTCCACCCCACTCATGAGGCTTACATAAACGTAATCGCCTAGCTAGCTACAGCTATAAAAATACTAGGCTACTACATTTTTTTAGGATAATAGTGAAGTTTAAGAAGTGTAGAGAAGACACATTGAGTCTTTAATTAAGACTGAACACGTGGGCTTATGATCTATTTACTGTTATGAGCTCTTTATTATTAATACAAATTACCTCATTACTAGTATACAGATTATAAATGCATTGAAAGTATTCTTTTCTCACCAGTGTTTTCTCCTCCAGGTTTCATCTGTAAAAACTAAACCTAGAATTGAGGTCATTTCTGACACAGCGGTCTAATTAGGAAGACTGTTGAGCGTCATAACTGTTAACCATCTTGATTCACACAAGTCACTCACAAATGGGGATCCAAACACTTTATTGCAGCTGAAGACGCTCATAGTATGACATCACAGCATCTCTAAGAGTGAGTGCAACCAAAGCAAAACGGCTCTCCCCAAAAAGTCCTTTTGATCCGGCCACAATAGAGATCATAGACATGTGCTCCGTCCCTGCAACGAGACGCACACAGGTCAGTTAACTGGAGCCAGAGTTTCATGTACAGACCACACACTGAACGCGAAGACAATCCATAAACAATATGAAAAACAATATCTCAAACAAAACGTCCATATTCATTACTTCTAGGGAGTGAAAAACGCATTGCAACTTGTCAAAAGATACAAATTCTTTTTACAAAATAGCATTATAATGTGCAAATATTAAGTAGAACTACAGATGCAGGATGATGTGATCATGTGACTGTGGACTCCTCGACATTAACTCACAGTCAGGCGTCCTCTTCATGTCGATGGCCACCACAGGTCCAGCAGACACATCAGTGGCTTGTTTCCCCTCTCTGCCCGTCTGGCTCACTGACCTCTTGGTGCTCCTGGCTGGTGCAATTCTAGTGCAAAATAAGAAAGTTGATGACTTTCACTCACCGATAGTCCAGTTGGGTCGGTATTTGTCATCATGACACGTTGTCACAGCAGTGTTTGGTAATCAAAGCCCTTTAGAAATTCTGCATATATTTCCCAATTGAACTTTTCAACTATTTCCAAATTCAATCGGTATCTTGATGCATGAACTGCTTTGGGTTAAAATACTTTGGATGATAGCAAAGTCATTGAATATTTTTTAAGTATTTATTTTCCCATTGTACTTTTTAGATTGTACCTGCCAGTTGTCTCTGCGACGGTCGCTCAGCAGCCCAATCACAGACCCTGGCCAAATCCCAATCTGTACCTCTACGGATTTATGGACACGTTCATGCTGACTCCTTATGGCACATATGTCAAACTCGCGGCCGGTGGGCCAGATCCGGCCAGTCCGGTGCGGCCCGCTGCCAGAGTGCGTACGGCTCAGCGGGTGACAGCCGTCAGCCGTACCATTCGCCGGTCGGACGCCCCCATCAGCCATACCGATCGTAGGTGGCCCGCGTTCGGGAGAAGTGGGCAGTATCTGGCCCGAACATGAAATGAGTTTGACATCTCTCCCTTAAGGGGTTAGTTCTGTATCGTTTAGTGCTTGAGGGTTCTCTGTCAGACATTTCGAGCCATTCATGATTCCTTTTCATAAATATCAGCATTAGATGCTGACTTTGCTCAAGGGAATTACCCACAAGTCATTGCAATGTGACTTTGAAAACGGGATAACCAGTGATAGCATGGAGGTATAAAAAAGGTAAACAGGACAGCACATGTCTGTTTAGACTGTCATATTAAGATATTACGGATTAAAGATGGAAAAATCCCACAGGGAATCTGACTATATGTAGTCATTTTTTTTTATCAATATTTAACAACAAACATTTTAGAAAGATCACCTCTCATTTTCTGAGAAACTGTAAGACGTTCAAATCAGAGTAAAAAGTATTTTAAAAACACTCAATCTTTTTTTGACGTTGTCATGGTGACGTGATGTGTCCTATTCATATTTACACAATTTTAAGCCCCCACGGGCCACTTACCACTAGATGTCAGTCCCTGAGGGTTCAGGGAGGACATCGGGATTGGGTCATTGATGTTAGTCGTCAAGCATTTTAACTTTACCAAACTTTAACCTAGCGTTATTACTTGAATAACGTTAAATAGGCAGTCCTTAACTTAAAGTTACTTAGCTTTGTATTATTTAAAAATAACTCCTGTACTTTGATAAGTTATGGTGAAATGCAATTATTAGTGAGAAATAAAAAAGGTTAATATCAATTATTATATATCAATTCACATTGTCACAAGACAATTGTTCAAGCTAGCTCCCTGCCGTTACGTTAGCTTGGCAGAGGGCGGCTGCGGAAGTGGCTAAAATACATCACGCACGAAAGAAGCTTCTCACACGTACCTTTCTATGGGACTATGTAATACATTACGAGGAAAAACGCGATGTCAAAGAGCACGAACATCCAGACGTCGTACCAATACGAATGGTTCGGTAAAGAGACCGACGCTGCACTAGTTTTAAGCAGTTTGGGGTCTTTTTCCGACAGAGTCACGGGAGTCGCACCTTGCCCCATGTTTGCTTTGGGGAGGACAGCTGTGAGCGAGCCGGAAAGTCCTTCAAAATAAAACAACAAAAACATCCTTTCTAAATTTTCGAAACTGATTTGTTTAGTTGATTCATTTAAATTAAAATGAATACTTCAGTTATTTAAATATTGTACACTGTGAAAATATGCCGGAAAACCCTTGTAGCTCAATAATGTTAGTAATGTCAACAGATGTAAGACCATCACCAAAATCGTATTTCCTTCTTGTTCTGACCACACTTGCCAATCGCATTGTGTTTACATCAATTCAATGCCATTTACTATTATCTTAGATTTCTTTCAGTTATTGCTTTCACATTTTAGATATTGGATTATTCATTATACTTGAAATAAATACAATTGGGACATCCAAATTCATATTTTTTATGACAGCTGCAAAGTTGTCCACTTTAATTTTTTTTTCAAACCACTGATAAAAGTGACTGATAGACTTATGCTACTGTTGACACCAATTAAGCTAAAACCAGCTAAATTCTAAAAAGCCAAGCAAATTTATACAAAGTGAGTGTTCCTCTGTGGGCTCTAGTATAATTTCCCACCGACATAAATCCATAAATGCAACAGTCTCTTTGGCAGAAATAATATTACTTGGGAAAATTTAACATATGATTTGGAATTATCACTCTCAATATTTACTTTGAAATACTCAACTCTGATGCCTTTACCCACCTCTCCATACACTGGCCAAAATACACACACACACACCATACTGTTAGCTCATGTGACACCAAATACCATTTATTAGGGCTTTACAAAGACTACAAAATCCTCCAGATGAGTTAAATCACTGTCTCTGTCTATTTACATGATATGTTACATACAAATGTACAAAATATAAAACATTTAAGCACAAATGTTTCCCCCCCCCCCCCCCCCCCGAAAAGAAGAAAACTTTCCCCCAAACCAGAGTAAATGCTATGGTTTTTCAACTGAGATGTAACTGCAAAGTGTTGTGCAGGAAACACGACCAGCTGATCATCAACACTATGGCGTACACTGTTAACGTTGTCAGTGCTCTGCTAGCTCGGGAACTCATGGCCTACACCAGGAGTGTAGAGTAGCTGAGAGGGTGATTTGTGGGACGTCTAAGCTCAGGCTTGATGCATGGGTGCAACTGTAGGTAAGGAAACACTGGTCGGCCCTGTGACTACCCCTGTATCATGCAAGGACACACCCTTGCAGGTATACTTGGGACTGTGAGAGGCTTGGTCTTAGATACACGTGTGAAGCTGAGCACAGGTAGGGTGGTAGAGGGTATTATTGTCCTGAGGTTGTGACAACACAACTTCTTGGTCTCCGGTGGGCTTTGACTGACCAGTAGCACCTGTTGGTTGTTGGTAAATGTATAAAGTCAGTACAGCTTCAATGCCTCGGACAGCCAGAGAAACACAAGCTCGGGTGAAAAATGTCCACAGAGGAAGAGCATCTAAGGAACAACAAGGATTCCTAAAGATGAAGAGGACCAAGAGAATTTTACAGCTGAGGGAGGGGAGGGGGGAGTAGGATATTGGAAAAGTGCCTTTTTTTTCTCTGTGATCTTAGAAGAGTTTTTAGTGAGTTAAAACATTTTTTTTACTGTACACATAATGCATCCTGCAAAACATCCAATGACAACAAGACACACACCCGTTTCTGATAGAGTATTGAGTTTTTGCACTTATTTTTCTTTTTCTCTCTGTTCTCAAAGTACAATAATTTACTCAGCAAGTTAAGCGTGTTGTTACATCAACAGGGCTGAATGCATCTTTGATTCCCTGTGCAAGACTGAAGTATATACAGTACAACCCAGCCCAACTTCAAAGTGTGCAAAACCAACCCGCTCGTTAAACAAAGAGAAGACAATCAATATTTTAATGGCTTCCGTCCATTACACACATACATAATGGTAAAGGTCGCTTCTTAATGCCTCAATGCATCCCCCTTTAAAACATGCTTATTAGGCTAGAAAAACCCCCAAACCTTTGGGTTGTGCTCCTGTCAGTTCAAGTGGGCCCAGCTCAACTGGGTGAGAAAACAACAAAAAAACACCCCAACCTTTTTAAATGTTTTCTTTTTTCCAATATTGGTTTTGAATTAAAATACATAATCAATTATTTTATACTTTATTCGTTGGAAACAAGGAAAGGGAGGTTTGGAGGAAGGTAAAAACCGAACAGGCTGTTTTTCCGCTACGTAGCAGGAAGCAGATCATCATCAGCCAACATCAACGTCTCTTCTTCTCACTTAGGAGCCGAGGATGCTTCCTGAACTTTTGCACATCTAAGGCAGTGAGACAGCACCAGTATCACTGTTCCCCTATTCAGCTCTTGGGATCGTGTTAACTTGCATTTCAAAACACTTTGGATTTCTTTTTTGGTCGCTCATGGATCCCAGATGGGTGCAAACGATGAACAAGGCAAGTCAAATGAGTTCCACAGAACACTGTCAGCTTGCATCATTCGATTTCATATTACTGGTACCTTGTAGATCGTTAAGCTCTGATTTGTATTTGTTGGAGTTTAAGTCAAGTTTCTTGTTACTCTCTGAATTGCCCTGTTGCAGTAAAAGCCCCCGCCCGCTTGGTAACGCAAATGTCTGGCTACGCCACGCTCCCTTTGGCAACTGTTGCTATGCTTGGCAAGCTTTCGGTTCTGGTCCGTGGTCCAGTGACAAAGATTGCATATTTGCCACTCACATTTGATCAACTGTAACTCGATAGCTAATTGCATGTTACACAATGCATTTTTTTCCTGCTGTCTTATATGTGCACCTGCTGCCTACGTGCATGATTTCAGGCTAAAAGATGAATCAACATGTCCTGGGCAAACACTCGGCATCCAATCAGTTGCAGTCCACGTGGATGTAAAGAAAACGCATAGTTGTTGTCCCTAGTGAGGGCAGATACAGTTTGGCTGCTTAGCTTGCATACTTTTTCATATATGTATATTCTCACCTTTTAACGATAGATTTGGGAAAGGGATTTCGGGTGACGACTAATCTATGGGTTTTGTTAATGCTATCTCAGTTGTCTAATGCTATGTGGTAACATGTGAGACCTTCTAGACTCTTAAAACCTTCCTAACTGTATCTCCATGTGCAAAAGTTGCAGAGTAATGGGTGCTTCTGATTGGACAATCGCTGTTCAAGAGACGGGTTTAATTAAAATAGTTCAGTGAGGACCCACAGAAAGTCCAGCCTTCTGATAAAGTGACACATTATTAGCAATGGAGTGACGGGAAATCAGAGTTGACAATCACGGTCACTTGTGCCTCATTTGTTAAGTCATATATATGTGCGTATGTGTGTGTGTTTGTTTGGCTGTAAATCAAGGGAAAGGTTGGCACTTTTTACGTTTTCTTTTTCCTCCACGGTAGCACTTGGGCAAGATGACACGGGGACCATGGCTCTTTTGTTGTGCTCGTTGTTTGCGTGCAGCGGGGGGAGCGACACAAAGGTGGCTCGGGGCGGGACACCAGCACACCGCAACCGGAGGCCGGGCAAGCTACATGACTGTGTGCTGCATGGCCGCAGTGGGAACGTGTAATTCTTGTGGTCTCAGCTGTGCTGTGGAGGCGTTGCAAATATCTCAAATTGCCCACATCCTGATGCCGAATTGTCTCTGTGTTCAGAGAAGGCAGAGACTCACAAATAAGTTACGTAGTGATGCAAGGCCCCACAGCTTAGCAATGAAACTCCAAATAGCTTGTAAAGAGCCACTTCGGCTGAATAGCTGTTCGCTGACGAAATTGAATAACACAATCAATTTGTGTGTATAGGAATTGGTTCTGTTTTCTGTTTTTGTGGCCACCAGGGGGCACTGCATCACAGGTGAACACTCCACAGCATTCTCTTGACTCCGCATCATTGGAGCGAGAGCTGAGGGTCCCGAGGTGGAATAAATAGCGCCTTGCTCAGAGAAAACAAGCAGACTGGATTGATGGTCACACGGAGGGAGAAGGGGGGGGGGGGGGGGGGGGGGGGCTCCGATTAAAAGACAGTATCCTCCTGCTGCCTGTGTCTAAGCATACGTGTGTGTGTGTGTGTGTGTACGAGAAGCACCTCTGTAAACAAGTTATAAACAACAGAACTACCTCCCGCCCACCACCTTTGTAAACATTTGAAGATATATCTGCAAATAATAATAATTATAATATAATAAAAGAACAATAATCCAGTTCAAACTTTGGGCTTTCTCTCTTTTTTTTAACACATCCGCAATCTGTTATTTGTCATGGCTGGGCATGAATTCAATTCAATCCTTTAAAGTCAACTTCAGAGGAACTACTGTCCTTATCAGACCTGTCCTGCCTACACATGTATGAAAAGTTGTATTCTAAAATGTTATACATACATTAAAAAATAACCAGCTGACCTTCATATCTGAGTTGGATGCTATACTTCAAATCATATAATAACTCAATTTAAATATTGCACCATAGTAATGTAAAAATGTGTTTTTTTCCCCAGATGGCAGGTATATCATTTGGGTTAATGAAACTTTCCATACATCCTATATCTCTGTGCGCTATAGGAGGTGTCAGGCGGCGATTTAAAGGTTCCCCTGAAGGTTCAGTCTGCCGACGTGGGTCTGGGTCTCATAGCGCCGACTCCAGAGAGGAGTCCAGCTGGTCGTCATGGTGACTGGTGCTGTCGCTGTCACAGCTCTGCGTGCTGGAGTAATTGGCTGCCTCCTGCAGCCGTAGCAACATGTTCATCTGAAAATGCAGCACACAGGCAGAGAGGTGAGAGTGTTATCATGTATGCAGTATTTCAGATAATGCATGCACTTAGTTTAGTTTTGAAAAATAGTTTTCGTGTCATCTTCTCGACACAAGGGCGTTTAACAACAGAGCCAAACAGGGGGGGCAAACAAAAGCGAGACAAACCAATGGAACTGGCGTGATCTTTAAACCACCCATCATAAACGTAGGTCTAATGATGCATAAACTTGCCTCCTTACTTTACATGTGGTAAAAGGCACTTTTTAATCCAAGTATGACCAGAATAAACCTGCAGAACTTTGCATCCCTAATAGCGAATGAACTAATGATGCAGAAGGACTGCTGCATCTGGCGAATTGCCTCAAGTGTTCTTAAAATGAGCTTAAGCACACCTGCTCCACTACTGGTCTCACCTGGATGGACAAAACACACACGCACACGCACGCACACACACACATATTTGCCAAATCGAGCTACTTGTTTTTGGATGATTACCCGTTGTTTCTTTTGGGCTGCAATAAACCATCAAATGGAAAGTCTCTCTCTCTCTCTCTCTTTCCCTCTCTCTCTCTCCATCCATCATCCCATAATAGATCCTCCTGTATGCGTGTGTGCCATGGTTGTACTCAGGAGCTTACACCACCCAGCTATATTTCTAGCTTTTCTATGTATTGCATCCAGCATTGTATTAAACTTTATGGATCTGCATCAAGTACTTAATAACCAATTCATATGGGGAGAACGTTCCTTTCTGTTCCCATCTTTTGAGAGGTGACACACGCGGCCAACATCACTCCGCTCAGATTCCTTTTCCAGCTGTTTGACTTCTTACATTGGAGATGTTTTAATCCACCTTGAATATACATTAATATGAAAACCATTCTGTGTTGTTACCCGTCTTAAATGCTACACATTAACTTCATAACAGAATCATTTTTTTGCGCGTCTTCCTCACCAGTGGGTCTCCCTCGGTGTCACTCTGGGACACCTGCTTGGACGAGGCTCCCTCCTTGGACGAGCTGTAGCCATCGTAGCCCACGTCCTCCGGCCTCAGCTGGAGAAGCGACTGGCCGTCCAGCTGCAGCGAGGCAGCGATCCACGGATACGTGTCGTTCACCCACTTGGATGGATCTTCCCAGGCTGCTCTTTTGCCGTACAGCTGCGGGTCGTGTCACAGAGGGAGAGGAGGTATGAACGATGCGGGAGAACGTACTCATCGTAATCACCAGTGCGGACTCCTAGCTCACCAGCTCTTGTTTTTCATACTGGCTCTCCTGCATTGATTCATCTAATAATTGAATCATTTTAATGTAGTTTTTCGAATTTTGGGACAGTTTCAGCAAACAATTGACCCAGTATGTAAGAAAATAATGATGAATCAACCCATGAGTAACAATAGTTCAGATAGATCATATAATAGTGTCACAGTCACAGGGGAAATTATTGTTCTTTCCTTTGAGTAGGTGTTTTTGACTGTACTCCCATTATTTTCCCATTTAAAACTTTTGATCTCAACGGAGTATTTTTACAGTTTAGTACAGGGGTCTTCAACGTTTTTCAGGCCAAGGTCCCCCAAACGGAGTTTGGTCCACCATCCTTTATTTTTGAGCTTTGCGTTCTTTAGACGTGAGCATTAATGCGATCTGATTGGCTAGTGCCTGTGCTGTCGTATTTGCATGAAAGATGCTGTGAATGAACCGGTGCCCAGCTTGAGAGAGCTCCTGTGGGTAGCTGAATGTGTATTGTGGACTGAAAGAAACCTCTTCTCCATCAATTTATCTCTTCGCTACAATATGTTGGATTCATGTTAATGTGTATTTAAAAGACAATAAATTGGTTGAAAAAAAAAAAAAAAAAATGAATGGTCTTATCAAGCAAAAATGTTGTGACCCCCCTGTTGAAGACCTCTGGTTTAGTAAGTAAAGGATTTGAATATATTCTTGACTTACTTACTTTTTTGGGATTGTTTATTATCATCATCATTTATTAACTGATCCCATCTTTTGTACTGTATGTTAGACATAACCAGACAAGACATTACAAACAACAAATAAAACATCAAAATGCCACATATAACATCCCAAACATGGTGAAATTTGGTTGAGAACAGAGGTTTAAAATGTCGTAACACAGGGTGCTGATGAATCAAGCTCATATCTTCTGTCGCCAGGACGTACCTGCAGCCCTTCTCTGACAGCCTCCAGCAGGTAGGGCACCAGGGAGTAGTTCCACAGGTCGGTGAACCAAACCCGAGAGCCTTCTACGTCCATGGGACAGGACAGGAAGAGACGGGGACCTGCCGGTGACCAAAGTGCCCAGGGGATCAGAGTTTGTTGGATTGGAAGGTGCGAAAGACAGCAGACACACAAAGCAAACTCC
Organism: Pungitius pungitius; assembly: GCF_949316345.1. Classification (NCBI taxonomy): domain Eukaryota; kingdom Metazoa; phylum Chordata; class Actinopteri; order Perciformes; family Gasterosteidae; genus Pungitius; species Pungitius pungitius. Next base: position 10,778,031 of record NC_084901.1, read on the forward strand.
GACCTCTGAACTGGGTTCCCGCACTCACTTACTGGCTTTGGTGTCAGCCAGAGAGACAGAGAGAATGTGTGAGACTGACCTATGGTGACATCCGAGGAGCTGTGTGCCTCCAGGAAGCCATTGAGGTGCTGCCAGGTCTTTGGAATCCAGTCGATGATCTTAATCAGGTCATTACTGCGCATGCTCTTATCGATCTCCGTCTCTATCAGCTTTCGCCGCAGGAAACGGCCCAAGAAGCCTCTGACCGGCTCTGTGTGGTTGGTGCACAGCACCCACCTGTGATTGGACATATGTGGAAACAGAAGCACAGGAGCAAACAAATCAGTTGAAGTGTAACCCACATTTCTCATCAAAACAACCCATCGAAATAATATTTTGACAGAAGGTAACTCACACATTATAATCATCAACATTATCTGACGGGTGAGACGACGCAGAGCCAATAAAATGACAAGTCGTTTCTAACTGGAGCCGCTAACATAACATCTGTGTTTCAAACTTCATCCTATTTCGAGTGGCATCATTAGTAAGTGTAGCTTGTTGTTAAAGTGTGTGTCCCCAACCTGAAGTTGTGGTGTAGCTCAAGGTTAGGAGAAGAGGAGACCCCCTGGTTCATGGTCCCAATAACATAAGGGCTGGATGGAGACAAAAACAACAACACATAATTATTAACAGTCACGACCTACAAACATACAAAAAGTAGATTTGAAAAACATTGAATTATGTTAAACATTGAATTGTGTTCTTCTTTTTAGAAATGGGTTATTTCTGCCAGTATCTAATAGGTTGTATTTAATGTTTAAAAAGAGAAAAAAACAGTATTCCTGACCCACCATTTGTAGTACTTGCAGTTGAGGAAGCCGTTGAATATGTCACTGAGGGAGCCGATGTGGTGGAGGTTGTCCAGGATCACCACAGTGGGGAGCTCTGTGTCCGTCTCCTCAGAGTTGCACTGCTCTGCCAGGTTGGACAGATACTGACGCAGGTCCTGGGCAAGAAAACGTTAACAAACTCTTTTAAACTGGACACACTGTTTCCAAAACAAAAGGAACAGTCCCTTTTTTCCCCCATTCCAGGTACAGTTGAGTTATTTATACGAATGCCAACTTCTACCACTTACAACTCTGCATGGTTCTCTCCCTCTGGTCAAACTTTCACTTTAAAGAATGTCTGCTACTGGGGATGCATGTTACATTCTCAAGCCCATCTCATAAATGCTAGAATATTTACTTCATGTCTGGCTGTAGATTCCCACCGATTTCAAATGTAGACGGATATACATGTTGCAGATTGGTTAAGTGGACGGTTTGGATGTTCCAGAAGTGGGGAATTACCTAAAGTAGGTTGAGTTAAAATAAACCGACAGAAGTACCAGCAAATGTATTTTAGCCATTCACCCAAATCGATTTATTTGCAATACTTTCACTGCTTTGTCTCTTTTTGCACTCCCAACAGTTCATTTTTGTGTTATAGCGTGACTTTGGCATTGTAAGGGGTGATGAAGAAAGGCTTTTTTTTTCTTGTATTTGCTTTTTTTTAAATCAAAATTGAACAATATATCAACTAGTTTAAAGTCAACATTAGATATAAATAAATACAAAACACCAATTGTTTGAATTCCCCGTCCTACCTTGCTGGAATTCTGATCCACGTTAAAGCTGGCCACGTTGTGCTCTGTCACCGGCCGCCCCATCTGGGAAATGATGTACTCGGCCAGCTTGGCGGCCAGAAAGGATTTGCCGGTGCCGCTGGGTCCCGAGAGGATTATGCGACGATGCTCCATCAGCAGGTTGAGGTACCGCTGGACGACTGGCTTTGGGAGCAGCGTGTCAAACACCAGGCTATCTATACTGTTCTCCTTCAGTCCTAGGACGAGGGTGGGGAGAAAAGAAGGAAGAAGGAGGGAATAGGATGGATAGAAGGTAGAAAATGTAATTAAAACTATTTCAGTTACATTTCTTTACTTTAATAAATGCGGCTCAATTTTGCTTTCACTAGTCCAGAACATTTTCCTTACGAATTCAAAGCTGGCTTCAAAATCAGCTGTAATTCTGAAATAGAAACTCCTTGTTTCTTTCGCTGCTGTACCTTTGAGGTTGACCTTGATGACGTTGTTGTCGCCCACCAGGTATCCGCAGGGCAGCAGCTCAGGCACTTCGGAGGCGTGGGAGCGAACCACCTCGCCTATCCTGTAGGAGACGATGCTGTCTGAGCTGAGACCCAGGCTGGTATGAGGGTCCACCCGAAACACATATTCCTGCAGGGAGGGAGGGGTTAGAGGAACAGCAAGAAATGGAAGACTTGCAATATTGGTTATGCTTAAATATAGGCTGGGATTCTTTTTGAACAACTCATCTTTAAAGTGACAGCGGAGCTTCATGTGTGCGTACACGCTTCTCAGTTTTTATTGTTACGCCTACGCCTGCACCGGCCACACACATTCTCTGCACATTCTTTGCACTTTTATGTAGGTTTCTAATGCTTAAAGATTTATTAGGTAGGATCTAGCCAACTAATACCATACCATTCCATGCAAGCAAAGTGGATTGAAAAGGCTTGAATGAATGTGGGCCAATACAGCATTTGTATTAACATATGTACACATGGTAAGCCGTCCTCTGTTGCTTTCCCTTAGATTTCTTTTTTCTCCCCGTTAAAGGTTTTTAGAGGGGCTTTGTCATATGTTTGTAGATTGTGAAGCCCTCGGAGGCAAATGTGTGATTAGTGATTTTGGTAAAATGAATTCAATTGAATTTGAACCAGCTCATTCATGACTTTTTTTTTCAATTGGTTTCAACGCAAAAAAGCTATTGCATCTGACTTGATGAGGGATTCCAATGGCATAAAACTATTGGATAAACGTTTTTTTTGTGGCAGATATTTTGAAAAACTACATGGAACAAAACCGTGCATTAGTTGTGCGCTCATGCCGCTACGACAACGAACGGTGTGGATAAATAGCTGACCATGAACTTCTGAGCAATGGGCGCGTTTACCTTGAAGAGGCGTCGAATGACCCCATCCAGGACGTCCCACTTGGTTTTCCCGCTCACACCTATGGACCCAATAAGGTGCGCCTGGCCCTCCGTACCCTGTAGAGGTGCCAGACGAATTAATGCATCAGGAATGAGAATTTTACTTGATGGAAAAAAAGGGAATGTCCACTCCTCGCCACTAACCTTGGTGGTGTATGGTCCGGTGCAGATGGTGACCACTATTCGCACACTACGGCCCTCTTTGCGCAAATTGCCCTCGTAGCTTTCATCCAGCAGAATATCTGAAAAACATTAGGAACAATCTCTCAGTCCGCCCTCTGGCAAATTAGAGCTGGAAATGAACAAACAGACTCCAAAGCACAAAAAGATGGTGGATAATGGGTTTCTTTGGTGTGGTAATTACTTTTACATCCAATCAATGATTCCATACAGAACCTTTTCTGTTGAGTGCACGGAATACTAATGACGACTGCGTGTCAGGAAATTACATAGACTGCAATCTGAGGCAGGGGTCCCCAACAATTTTTTGCCTCACAGACCGGTTTCATGTCAGAAAATATTTTTCGGCCCGGTTTTGAAGGTGCGACTTTGGAAAATCCTTCCAACGGAAGAGGTCAATTTGAGGGATTTCTAGATTTGTTTTCACCTTTTAAAACCTGATCCACTGGCATTTACAGCTTTACTTAAAAGAAGCTTGTAATCCATTGTTAATCAAAAGCAAATGTTATAGCAGCTTTAGTTGTTTGGGACCACTATAGCACAGAGTGCACAATAACAAACAATACACAACTGGAGGAATTTGTTTGCGACTCTGTTGCTAACACGACCCCCGCTTCTCTTCTCGGGAAGGGGAGAAGGTACTTTGTATTCGGGTGGCTTCCCTTAGCGGAGGGCTCTGAGCAGGCCGTGATAACAGGCAACTGGCCCACTTGTCTTTCCACGCGCCACCGCTCTCGGCTATCCCCCCCCCCTCTCACATCAATAAATGGAGGCAGCGGCACCTTTTATGTTAATTACAGGGAAAGTCAGAGAGGGACAGAACTCTTTTACTGCTCCAATGGATCAGGCCTGGCCTGACTTTTTCTGCATGTTCTTTTATGCACGTGTGTTACCATCTCCTGCAGTGTTAACCAGCCCTGGCAGTAGAAATAGAAGCCATTGTCACTAGATGAAAGAGCATAGCACGGACATTACTGCGGTCTAGATCTCTTTAGCTGTACACACCTGCTGACAATTTTGAAATAAAAAAAATGGACTATCAAAGTCTATTTCGCTCAGCAAAGCCACCCTCACACTTCTTGAAAAGCCATTGCAGGCATCTCGAGCTGATGTACACAAACACTTGGGATGGACGCGCTGCAGACACTGAACCGACCTGACATGATGGTGTCAGTGATGTTGAGGTTGTTGAGCGACAGCCCCAGGGACTGGCGGGAGGAGGACGAGGACGTGCTGGAGGTCTCAGAGGGCGGCCGGGCCGTCTTGACGGGCGTGGCCGTTGGCGTGGCGTTGCCGCTGGACTTGAGGCGATCGTTCTCCGCCTTCAGCGCCTCTATCTCGTTCTGTTTGTCGATAAATGAAATGAATGAAAACGTTTGTTTTAGATGTAATTTCAATGTTGCCTTACAAATGCAATTGTCAAAATTGATAAATACTAATACTTAAAGGTAAAAGGTACTGCTTGACCCTCTGAATCCCAAGCAGATTTATTTGACTTTTGTTGCATTTTAAGTGTGCACCTCAACGGATTCATAAGACACATATCCCTGCATTCAGGATTGTCCCTGTTCTTGTATCGAATCAGTATTGTTGGAGTTATGGGCTGCACAAAGCTTTTTTTTGGTCCTCAAAGCTCTCTTTGTGGTGAAGGGTAAATCTCAGATTAGGAGTCTTGCACAATCCCCAGATCAGGAATCAGGAATCAGGAAACGTTTATTGAGATCTGAGAGGAGACTAAGGGCTTCTACAGACGAGGCAATTCACATCTACAGAGACACTTAACCGTGGAGACATTTATGGCGATTTCCTTTCAACACGAGGTCCTTTTGAGAATATGAAATCATGGAGCACCTCTGAACAGTGTGCTTGAAGTGGCGAGCGCCGTCCCGTAGCAACACTTCAGTGGCGATGACAGATTAAATATGTGTTCGCTTATCTTTTTCTTCACAGGGATGTTAAACAGTTATTTAACGCTCTCTGAGGCGTGTTTACCGTGACAGATTTTCTAAAAGGACACGTCATTTATTAATTGCTAGTTTTGAAAGTTTCAGCATGCCAGATGGATTGCAGTGATTTATGAAAGCCACAGTATCCAATGTAGTCAACTTTCCTAGTAGATGTCCCGTTGCAGTGCCTTTAGGGAAAGACACACTGCTCTATTTGCTCCCTGGGGGGGGAGGTGGGGGGGTCTCACCTGCATGCGGTTCATGGCCTCTCGTATCTGGTCGAGGTGGTGTGCGGAGCTGAGCGCCTCCAGGCGGATGTCTGTCAGCTTGAGCTCCTTCTCCCTCAGCTCGTTCTTCAGCAGGAGGATGGTTTCCGCCTCGGCTTCGGTGCATTCGCAGAGCCTGTAACCAGGGTTACACAGAGGGAGGGGGAAGGGGGAGCGGGGTCGGTCACCTCGAGGGTTATACCAAACACGCACACACATCGTCTAAAGAGAAGCGACACACACACGTTAAAAGGATATTCAGAGGGAAGCTGAAGTCAATGACAGAGAAATAGGACGCCTGGGAAAGCTTGTTTCCCCCCCCCCCCATTGATCATACTCCCCAAAAACCAGCACACTGAGCTGCTAAAATGTTGCAGTTATACTGAAGAGGCTCTTCAGCTAATAAAGTGGTAGCTGTCCCATCATGATTCAGTCATTCTCAAAAACACCAGGCTCTAATACGGAGTTAGATGCAATTTGCTCAAAATCAAAAACACAACAAGAACGAGACACACTTGAGTCGCTTTCTGCGTGAAAATGATATCCCTGACACCAGCACATGCTTTGGCCCATCCAACTTCTTAAAAAGGAAGTCATCTCACCAGCTGGTGCACAGTACCGACATGCTGGTTGCTGGTCAGTAAAAAGGCCTTTGGAAGCAGCAAAGCAGAGCCAATATGCTCTGGTTGGAGGTCATCTTTATTCAGTCTACTGACACGTAAGTGAGACCTCGACCACATGCCACGGTGCTTACGGCACTGAGATGCAGGGGAAAAGTCACACCAAAAAAAAACCCCCACCGCACGCACACCCACTCCCTGGGAGCACGCTGCCCAGCTCCTATTACCGGGACCGGTGCTTGTAGACCACATGACCGTTTTGCCTTTTCTTTGGCGTCCAAATGGGGGAGGACCTGCTTTCGCAAACACACTTACTACAGTGGGAGGGGCGTTCAAGAAAAGGATGGAGAGGCCAGAAAACATGGGTGTGGTGAGGATCCACAAACATTTGCGAGAAAGAAAAAAAACAAAGAAATAACGGTGAAAATCACTTGCATTTGTTTGCAATGCAGCGCGTACGAGTGTGTCAGAGCTGATGTGCGCGTGTAAGACTCACTCGGTGGTGGAGGGCGAGGAATGCAGCGTGGCGATGCTGCCTTGCCTGTTGTTGTGCTGCAGTTTGGGCGAGGACGGCAGCGAGTCGATGGTCTCCTCCATCTCGTCATGCGCCGACTGGGATTTGGTTTTCTTCTTGCTGAACGCGTGCTTGAAGGAGCTGCGCAACTGCAAGGACGTAACACAAACACGCCAGCATCAGTGCCCTGAGAGTCCAGGCGCCCGTGACATCACATGTTGCCATCAGGAAGTCACTCTCGTGTTGTTTCCCAAGCAGTAGGCACTGTCTGGTTTAGGTAAAGAAGGAGGCAAAAAGCAAGACCGTAAGTAGAGATGGAATGAGAGTGGAGGAGACCGGGCTTTGAAATAACCCAACACATTAGGGCTGAACAGGCAATCCGAACAAACAAGGTGGGGGGGTTGCTGTATCCATGCCGACGGTTCCAGAGAAGGGAAAGAAGAGGTTTCTCTCAGGGGGGGAACAAACAAGGGGGGCGAGGAGAACACGGGGAACAATCCCAGCGCGCACACACGCACACACACACACACACACACGCACAGACGGATGACACGCTGGAAGCCACTGACCTGAGCCGGGATAGAATCGGCCACCTGGAGATGCAGAACACACCCAAAAGTTAAGCAGACACACACTCATGCCCCCCCCCTACACCCCCGGTTGCTTGGTAAGAGATAAAACACTGTTAGTGCATCTTACTGAGCACATAAAGTCAATGTTGTTGCGAGGGAGACCGGTAGATCCACTCGATTCAAGTAAATAAACATTTTGCAAAAAGGACCAGTGCATTCTGGGAGAGGCTCCAGCTCCCTGTTACCCTTGTAGGATGGATTTGGAAACATTTCCACACCCATGGCAGGGGATAGTAGCCAATGGAGAGTGCTGATGTTTACACAGCAGGGACATTGCTTGCCACCTTTCACAAGGAGGCTCGTATCCTGCTTGAAGCCAGTTGAGCAGGTCAGCAGCTTGCACGTTGCTACAAAGCCCCCGCCCCAATGAACGGCCTCCTCCCAATTCATGACTGCATCAACTAAGGGGTTGATTTGTATTTGTATTGTCATGAGCCAGATTTATTTTTAATGGTTACTGGGGGGGGGGTGTCCCTCCTAGCAAACTTAGGGGCTAACATTTCATTTCAAGGGCAGGAGTTTTGCAGTAACACTGGCACGGCGCTCCTTGGCAGAGACTGGACTTGTCCTATGTCATCCTTCTGACTGAGGGGGGGGGGGGGGGGGAGCATAGCATTTGTGAGCATAGTTGTCAGTAGAAAGAAACGCGGGAGACACAATGGCACCCTCTGGCAGGTGAAAGAAGTAAAACTCGGACACCTTAGCAAACTGGGCCATCAAAGAAACAAAGACAGAAAATAAAGGGAATGTTGTGAAAGACTGAGTCATTTTGGACCGTCAAACCTGACAAAGTGCCACTGAGTACCAGGGGGATTAAGAGCCCTTCTCAAAAGTACTGTAGGAAGAGAAGGTGTTCCTCAGTTTGGCTCTTCTCTAACCTCGGGGCAGCCATCACCGAGGTTTAAAGCCGAACTTCAGTAACCACTTTGCCTCTTTACCAACCTAAGCTGCACGTCGTCCCCGTCTGTGAAATTCAAAGTGCGTCTTGAAAAATAAATTGCAAGGCTGTTTGACTCTGCTCGAACCCTTCCGTTAGCCCCCCACCACCGGATGGCACATCAGCCACTCAGCCGACATTATCTCGACACTGTAACCAGGCAAAGAGGATGTGTGGGCAGACGGCAGTCAAGCACAAGGTTTGGCATATCTCACCAAAGAGAATCTGCCTCTAAAATGGCAGGAGGCTCCAAGCACAAGAAGCACACAGGCATCAATTGGTTGGAAGAACCACTCTTTACTAGGCGACTCACTTAGTCAGCTGAAAGATTCACTTTTACACCAAGTTCACAAGGAAAAAAGGGAGAAAGCAGAAAATGGGAGCGGCAAACTACTGTAGAAATGATCAAACTACTTTTGACTTTGGAGTCACGTTCAAACCCAGTCATTCTTAGCTCATGGTTAGGTCGAGCTATTTGCAGGTAGATGCAGATTATTAGTCCACAAAAGTGCTAATCTTTTAATGCAGGCTTCCAAAGTAAGGAATTCCAAGTATTTCCCAATTTAAACCACCTCACTAGAAAGCTAAATGTAAAATGTATATAATTTTGTATAGAAGAGCAGTTGAGCCTGATGATTTACTCTCTTTTTTGTTGTTGACAGTATTTGAGCTTAACCTCTCTTGCACCTTCTGTCTCTCAATGACAACACTTTTTCCACCTACCCAGCTCTTCTTCTTCTTCTTTTTGTCTTCGGCGTCCTTGCCCATGCTGCCCATGCTGGAGTGACTGGCTGCGCTGTTGATACTGGACATGCTCTCTGACGAGTGCTGCCGTCGCATGCGCAGGTCTGCAAATGACGGGCAAAATCAACCATAGCGTTCTGAAAAGACTGCTTACAATGCACTGCTGATGCCTGGACCCAAACCTTCTTCATTTGGTCTCTTGGAATCCATCACGTTTTCGTGCCGGGGTTACTGGTGTTATCAGATATTTAAATTAAATACAAGAGCCAACACTTTCTGAATAGCTTCCTAGTCAGAAATGCTGCAAAGCCCGACAAACTAATGTTATTTTGGAGAAGACATATAGAACAAAAAATCCCATATATATATAAAAAACAGATTTTGGCCCAAAGCACAAACAGAGCCTTATAAACGTGTGTGAACGAGCATCGATAGGAAAACGTGAGGTAAGGATTAGCACTGAATACAGCAACCTGAAATTTTTTTCTGACTTTAAGGAATTCCAATTACATTATCATTAGGAATGGATTCTTAGAATCCCTCAAAGCATGTAAAATCAAGTTGCAGCCACTATATGTTGAATTGCTTTTGCCGATGGACCATGAATTGATAGGAATTTTGAGTTTTTAAGCCATAACTTAAAACAATAGTATTGGTTCAGCTACCGTCGGCCTGTCAGCAATTAAGGCTTTTGAACCTTGAATTTTTCAGAATATTGCTAAAACAACGGATTTAGGACTAATGAGGGCTTTCCAAAACTGACATAGACAACACAGAACGCCTAATTTATTAACGGCTGAATTCCTCCTGCCCCCAATCAAGCCCGAAACAGAACAAGCAGTGACTCGAGGATCAATAAGACAGCCACCATCGTGATTGGCTCCCTCATTACCTTTGTGCAGGTGGTCAGGGCCATTGAGCGCCACCTGGATGGCGGTCTGTGCGTCGGTGTTCTGGGTCTTCAGCGTCTCTATTGTTTCCCTCAACTCAACCAACTCAGACTCCTGGAGAGAGACAGAGGATGATGCACAAAAAGCTGTTAAACCAAAATGTGTGGAGCCTCATCACTGAAAATACATTCTTAAATCGGGCATTGGAATAAAAAGGAGGAGGATAAGAGTCTCCCTGAGGATTTTCCCAAACCCCGCACCACCTGCTTATTATAAAAAACATAAAACCCCTTTGAACCAACACAATCAGATAGAAGGAGTCACCTGCCATTTCGGAAAAAAACCCCGCAAAGGGCTGCAGATAGAATTTCTGCTTGAATTAAAAGTTGTGACAGCCTGGTTTAACAAAGAAATCCCACCATATCCCACTCTGCTTTATTTTATAGAGGATTAAAAAAGCTTCCAGGACTCGTCAGCATCCTGTGTGTGTAATATTTGTGTGTGTGTGTTAACAGAAGAAAGTGTTCACATCTTCTGGTCGGGATTTATGTTCGAGCATATTACAGCTGCTGCTGCTGCTGCTGCTGTATGATCAGTATTTCGCTGCAATTCAAGTTCTTTTGAAACCTCCCGTTAGCTTTAAATTAGGTTTGTGGGCCTCAGATTGAGGTAATATGCTAAACCCTTACAGGTTAGTCCAAAATTATAGAAAACAAAAATTCTAGTTCAGACAAGCGTGTCGAACACCTCTGGCAAAATTAGAAGAAAGGTTTGCGAGAAATTCAGGCAACAACTACATTTTATGCCGTTTCTAATCACCTCTCCTCTCTGCAATCCCTTCTCCCTCCGTTCACACAGTATATCTGAAGCTCAGGACTAGGCTCTTGTACCTTTTGTTCGGCCGTCATGGTGAGGCTCTGCAGGCGGCAGGTCATGTTACTCAGACTCTTCTCGAAGGCTGCCACCAGATGAGCCTGCAGACACACAGGCGCACACACACATTACAGGCTGGGCGGAAAGATAACAAGCTTTTCAGTGGACCAAATGCAAACTATAAGAACTGGATTTAAACTGTTTAACTCTCTTTCGAATATGGAAACAAAAGGAATGAAAACCGATGAATGTGGACTAAAAAGTTTAAATAAGCTTTGCCAAAATGACTGATGAACATAAAACTTAAACCATGTGTATGCGTAAATAAATGTTCATGATTGTTTTGAAAAACACCAATAAAAAAGCCGTTGCAGAGACTGAACCAGTTGGCCTGCTGGCTGGCGACGAAAAGTTTACAGTGAGACAAACTAACTGCAAACGAGACATGGCGTGCAGAGCCCCTACCGACCACATCCGCCGACCCAACGTGCAAAGCGACGCACTGAGGGCTGACAAATGTATCGCCGGCATCACGCAGTCTGTGCACGTGTTTGTCCGAATGTGTAGCTGGATTTGCTTGAGCTTTTGCATGTGCGAGTGTATGCTTGCGTGTGAATCTCTGGTGAAGCCTTATGTTCACGGGCTGTGCAAATAGCAGTGTGCAAAATGGGCGCGAGTTCTGCCAGCTCATCCTCCCATCCTTAGCTAGAGACTCTGAGACACCTGTCAGGCCTGGTGTGGCACATGGAGGTGGGCAGCGAGCCCAGACAGATCAGACAATCTCTGCTTAACACAAACACGTATCCACACACACACACACACACACACACACACACACACACACACACACACACACACACACACACACACACACACACACACACACACACACACACACACACACACACACACACACACACCTGTGCTGCCTCCTCCACTCTGTGTCCTTAGCTGAATCAGCAAAGGTCTTGACCTTTGGAAATGCCACCTGCTCCAACTCATCTCTGAACTCCACATCTCTTTCCAACTCCACCTGAGAGCCCCCACCTTACAAACCCCCCACATCCCAAATGTCAGCCGCGAATGAGGCGCTGATCAATTCTGACGCGTCCCGTGGCTGAACCATCTGTTCTGCTCCTGGGCCCAGGCCCTCGCTTGACCAGCTTGCGACCCTGCGTTTTAAGACCGCCGTGCCCGATCCTGGCGTCTAACCAGCAAACCGGATGAAGACGGGTCCGCGGCGCGAGAGTTGCCAAACACACGTGCATCACAAGGGCACCGGACAGTGTGTCCGGCTGCTGGGCTACCTTCTCTAAGCACTACAGAGGTGACGAAAGGGAAGGAGGGAAGAGAACGCTAAGGGAGAGTACGCCTTATACAGGGAGACAAACCCACAGGACAGAGAGGACAAGGAGATACAACAAGGTTAGGGTGATACAGTGAGTAGAAATAGTAAGGGGAGTAAGAGGGTATCTTCTGTGAGCCGAAAGCAAATGAACGCATCCCGTCCATGGCTGAAAGGTAGAACAATATTTTACCAGTTTGGCAGCATTTGCTCTTCTTTATCCCTTTGCAGGTTGTTGGTTTTACTAATTCTGGTGCATATTAATCAAATTATACCAAAACAAACACATCATTATTTTAAAGGGACATGTTTAAAGTGTTCTCAATCCAACTTGATCACGCTGGAACAAATATGTTTTTAATACAAGTCGGTTTTTCGTGTATAACCAGCACCCTTAAATCCTATTTAAGATCCAAATTTAAGTTCCTGCGAAAGAGGAACACACAAAATTAGGATAATTATAATCATGCATGCAGTGGCACAGCACACAAAGAAAGGCCAAGATCAAATTACCTCAATCATGGAAAAAAAAAATCATTTTTGACTTTCTGATGAAAAGACAGGAGAGGAAATGAAAACGCATTCAGCCGATGCAGGACGACACAATGTGGGTGACTCTTTTTCCCACAAAAAAACCTCAACCTTTTACTAACCTTAAAATATATATTTTTTCCTCATCAATTTTTAAGCTTAAACTCCTAAGGTTGTGCTTCTCTTCCAATTGAAAAATAGATTTAGAGTACTTGATGTACTTTCCAAAATAAAAGGTTACGGTCACAAATGCATTCAATTGATGTCACAACCAAATTGGAAAGACATTATAGTATACACTCAATAAAACATTAAAAGATTGATAGCAAATAAATGCAAAAAAGAATGGGACATGTGTTGTAAATGGCCCAGTCGGTGTTTCCCTTCGGACTGTCGGACTGCTGAAGCTGACGTATCAGTCGGGTCACACTGCCCATTGGGGTGAGTAGACGAGACCCAACCCCGGAGGAGGATCCATGGTTAATACACTCAATTAGTTCCCATTCTGTAGGACCCCAGGTCCCAGAACCGTTTAGCCTCATGTTCAATACCCAACTTGATCCGAAAGGACTTGTAATTGAACCAGCAAGTGCAAGGAGCTTTTCTGGCCGCAAAAGCGTTACCAAGTGGATGCCCCAGCTCTCATGGTCGGAGGTCATTCTCATTATAGAAATCAAGCGATGTGAACAGCAATTATAGTTACAAAGTGAAATCAAGTCAAATGATGCAGCAAGTGGACATTTAAGATGTGAAAAGGAGTGGATTAGTCATGCCAATCAGCAAGAGATAGTGGGCAACGTTAAAGAACTAAGCTTTGTTTAACTTGATCACGGCAACTAGCTGTAAAATCACCTATGAATAGAGTTTGATATCTAAAATCAGTGGAGTTCCCTTTCAGATAAATGATTTCACTGATGTCGCAAATGCAAAGCTTCACCCATCAAGTCATTTCACACAACCCAAACAAACCAGTAGTGTTCTGACTGTCCCTGCATAACTCTTTCATGAAGTCACGTCTCCCTGTTCCATTCTGCAACTTTGCCTGCTGTTTAGGCCTTAGTTTCAGCTCGGCACAACTTTGAGATCAAAGCTTCAGACCGAAGCGAAGAACCCGTCTGCCTCCACGCTTGATCAGGCACTTGGCATTGAGGGTGGCACAAAGACAGCTACATCTGGGGGTTGGAGGTCTCTGCATCTCCCTCTTATTTCACCCAAGCGTGACATCTAGATTCAGTAATCCTCGTTCCCTTTCCTGCGCCTGTCGATCTCTATTTGATTCCTCCTGCTCGTCTGAATCTGGGAGAGGCTCCTGTCCTCGCCTAAACCCCTGCCGGCTGAGACAAAGGCAAGGAGGCCATCCAAGCTGTGCCGCAGGCACACAAACAGGCACTAACAGAACTAAAGCCTAAATACAGGCACCTGGCTTCAAACAGAGCGATAAGGAATTAGTGGGCGTCTTTATATCCCTCACAGAGCTTCGATGGGCAACGCTCCCCACAAAAGCTCTCCAACGGAGGTTTGTTATGCAAATGAGAAGCGGCTGTTCTGACGAAGTAGAGAAACTCACGTTGGTAGATAGCTGAGACGTCAGGGTCGCCACCTTCTCCTGAGAGGCATCAAGCTCCCGACGCAGCTTTCTGATTTGCTGTTTGGGGGCGAGAAGATAGGAGACGTAGTTAGCTCCTAAAAAACAGAAACGCAGATAGACCTTGAACTTTGCAACTCCGGTGCTGATAACTTTGATGTACAAAATGTGTAGTGGTAATAATACTGTGCAAAAAAGCACTGGGTCAAAGTGTGGGGGATTACCGTGGAATTTTGGACTGTTTGGCCCTTGATTGAAAAGAGAAGAGTAAATATTAACACTATGTTGCATGCCTTCATCAAATAGCATGTACTGATGTGGCCGCAGAGACAGGGGTTATCACAAGCCACAGCACGGGTTTCTCATGGTACCACTTGAAGCAGCGCACCCGGAGAAAGTACTCCTGACATGGGTCAAAACAAAAGGTGCAAATACCTAATATATAATATATATAAATACCTAATAATCCCTTACATAATAAGATAATCGCCAGATGTGTCCGTTTACCAAAGTGGACAGCACAAGTACACCAAAGTATTGGTTTCTTTCTAAGTTCCAAATTATTGTCAATATCAGACATTTGGGGTCAGGGAATTTCAGCTTCTTGGATATAATTCATATGAAAAATACATGTTTCCCTTTTCTTTCCAACACATCTTTGACAGCTTTGACACTTTAAGAGGATTTTAGATTTTTCCTGTTATGATGTATTGTTTTGCCAACATGACAGCAAACGCCTCAAGTAAATGGTGATCATTTGGGGTCTGAAAGTGGAAAACATTGAATGTTGATGTGAAGGAAGGAAAAAGAACCATTATTACCATTATTAGCGGTTTGTACCGCATGAGCTCTCCTCCAATGCTAAACTCTACCCATCTGGCGGGGTTCAAACAAGAGTGTATTTTGCCAGTACTTCAGTACATGATTGATGAAAATGAAATAATTTCAAAACATTTACTGATGCAAAAAGCAATGCAGCATAGGGTTAAACATATTCTTTTTTAGCTCAGTTATTCATCAACAACAGGCCAATTTTAGTTGAGGAAATGCCCCCGTTTGTGCTTTAATTGACATTGACTGACTCTCTGATTGCAGACGCAGTGCAACAGAAAAACACATGCAAAGACATGTTAATGCAGAAATACAGAAAGCAGCAACAAAAACAGTAATGAAATCAAAACAACATAAGATTAAGTCATTTTTCCTTCCTCCCAGTAAGATCGGCCGATCTCTAAAGTGTGACTATTTAACTGTATAAATGTGAAGCATCGAGGCGCTAAGGAGAAGCCGAATATTACACATCCTTACCTCGGAGTGTGCTTTCTCCTCCGTCTGTAAGGAAAATTATTGAAAAGATTATTGGCTCGGCGTGGTCTGTATGCTGCATGAGAAGCATTGCAATGTCGACAAACAAAAAATAAATAAAAGAAATGGCCAAAAAAATAGCAGAAGAGAATCGAACCAAACTTCACATAAAATGAGATAACTGAAAATAATCTCCCTCATCCTTCCAGGCATTCCTCTGCAACCTTTGTGTGTAATTGGAAACAGGTGGGGTGTGTGGTTATTGATTTGTTCTCCTGAAAGCTAATCTGTTGACTGGAAAGCTGCCGGCGCAATTAAAGCCAGAGAGCCAGTACTTGTCCGGGATCTTATCTGCCAGAGTTAAAAATGTGAAGCTCGCAACGATGGATTTTTGGGGTTTTACAGAGACGAAAGGGACGAGATATAAGATATATTGAAGAAAAGTCTATGCAAGATTTAATTCCACGCTGCATCACTGTGAACAGCTGAAAGCTCCGATTAAACTCTGTGCTGTCACATTCAAAAGAATCTAGATGATTCCGCTTCATTTGCATCAATAATTAAGGTTTTTGAATGACAGTGCAACTTTAATTCTGCACTCATTCATTTTTTGGCCATTTGGGGGCAGCAAAGCGAGTATTAAACACTGGTACATTGTATAAAGGTTTTACAGCAAACTTGCAGACCCTCTGCAACAAAAGCCTTTATTTGGAGATGTATGTCTGGCCACTTGGCAAATAAAAGTCTATTTCAGCTCCACCTCTTTACAGGCCACATACGCATCAGAACACGTCATTTGGACGCAGCCTACTGCACCAACTCCAGACTTCGAGAAGAGCTCCGATTTTAGGCCAATAGGATAAATGTACACTTTTTTTCTGATCTGTATATAGGAGATTGGAGAAACCGGATCCTCAGCTGAGATGTTCACTTTTTAGCCTTTTTCTTTGTTAAATACTTTTCAATTATTACTTTTCGATCCAAGGTGTCCTTTGTTCTTCCGGCGTATAAAAAATGTCAATCTCCAATGGATGTCATTTTATTCCATCCCTAATTATAAAGAACCATGCCACGTTCAATTGAAATGCTGATGCTTGGTTTGAACTTCAGGTTGTCTTGACCACGTAAATGCATTGGGTTGCGGCCATGTAATTGGCTGATTAGCAATTTGTGTTAACAAGCAATTAAACAGGGGTACCTAATGGAGTGGCCGGTGGGTGTATATGTGAGCACCAGGCAAAGGGACCACTATCCTTTTTAAACACTCACATCCAACCATGCTAACCTCCTCTCAATCTGGTTCATCGGCAATAGACTTTACTTTCTGTGAAGATGGCAATGAGTGAGAGCCAATCAGAGAATGGGAGGTTTGGGATTTTTTTTGGCTATCAAAGGGCTCTTGAACATTTAAAAAACACGCCCTTGCACTAGTATGGCTAATGTGCCATTGGTTGAGCCACTGCTGGCCCTTTAAGATGGCCTATTTCGAGTTTACATCATGTTTAACTACTTTTAGATGTACAACACTTGACTTTAATGCTATCTGTGAAAGCTCAACATTTAGGAATAGAAGTTTGTAGGCAACTTACCGCAGAGTACAATGAAGACGTGCTGGAGACCAGAGACAATGAAGATCCATGGACTGTAAGTACAAATGAAATGAGTGGCAACATTCTTTAAAAGAGGAGTTAAAGTATGATTATAAGAGCATACAATATTCTAATTCTTTATATTGAAATAGACGAGATGGCAGTTCTGTAATTGCTTAATTATTTATTATAGTCAACTCAATAGCATGAGTTGTCATTCAGATGATAGTAAATAGTTCTACCAATAGGCGGTGAAAAAAATCCCGATTTAGCCCATTAAAAACTGATCTCTATATGGATGCAACCACAGCCTCTTATAGCACTCACAAAAAGATTAAAACATGGCATCAGCAATTCAGTTCAAATCTGGTATCTAAGTCCTTGGTGACTGCCAGGACCATTCTTTGCAGAATGTGGCCCTTCGATCATCTATAATGGCTTCCTAGTAGCCATCTTTGGGCACAAGGTGCTTCTACAGAGTCTGGCTGAAGAGTTCACCCCACCTTCATCGGTGCTGTCCCTGAAGGAGCCGGATCGGCTGATTCCGCGTCCAGGGCGGTCCTCTAAGGAGGTTGCGCTGCCACCCAGTGGATGGCCCTCCCCGTATAGGTCAAAGGAGTCCTGGGCAGGGATGCTGTTGGAGCGACTCATGTTGGTGCTGCCTGGTTGTAGGTTGTATTGGCAGATGTTGGTTGGGCTTACTGCACGCAGGGGAAAAACACCAAAACAATTCTAAGGATCTTGGCTGTGATAAATAACTATATTATACAATATTTACACATCAAAATAAAAAATAAATAAAACTCTGAGCAAACAAAAAAAGGGGACGTTAGCTCCCCATAAACATGCGATAACTCAGATCTATTATCGATGTGCTACAATAAGTTTGGGCCTACAGACTTACACAGGTTGGAGTAGTGGTATTTTCCAGTGTTAGTGCAGGACGCTCCGGGAGGGGACAGTGGGGACTGGCTGCCTGTGTCCTGAAGCCCCCCTGTTGAATGGGACCTCAGCCACTCCATCCCTTCCTCATGGGACGTCTGCCTGGAGGACGGAGGGTACCTGAATCCCACAAAGTAAATAGTTAATAGAAACACTTTAAAAGTCCAAGGAGGATATTTCTGTGGCGATGAAATGAGTGCAGAGCTGCATAAACGAAGCGTGTGAGCAGATGGCCAAAGGAAACAACAACCATGCAGCCACACACACAGATACTCGCTTGCATGCCTTCTCCACACATTCAGCCGTTCACACACACAAGGCGCCAAAGCTGCCAAACACACTGACACTGCCGTTCATCTCCTCCCTCCCCAGCTCCGAAGTGGCTCAGCAACGGAAGCCCCCTTATCGCTGCCGTAACAATCGGCCATATTTAATCCTTTAAGGATAATAATTGAGTTGGCCCTCATCCCTTTTCAGAGCCGCCTTCCGTCCAACGCCCCCATTACTACGCTTGTCACATCTGACCCTGCTCCAGTCCTCCACGCCTCTGAATCGTATTGGTTGGGTTTCTGAGCATACATCTGGTTTCGTTGCTCGTTGGTGTGTAAATGGAGCAGACTGGAATATCCAAGGGTCAGTGTTTGACACAGCATACTTACAAAATGACCCATGAGCAGGAATAAACATGCTCATTGATATGGCTAAAGTGCTCAATTACTTGTATAAGCTGTCTTGCACGCTGCCTGGTTTAAGATGAGAAAGGACATTAGTAAAAAAAACAAAAAAACGTTGTGAGGAAAACACTGCAGTCTATACTGAACATCAGGCATGAATT
This sequence comes from Pungitius pungitius, assembly GCF_949316345.1. Taxonomy (NCBI): domain Eukaryota; kingdom Metazoa; phylum Chordata; class Actinopteri; order Perciformes; family Gasterosteidae; genus Pungitius; species Pungitius pungitius. The sequence continues at coordinate 10,796,800 of NC_084901.1, forward strand.
TGAGTATAAGACGGGAAGGCTCTTAGGGCCAAAGAAGAGCGTCAACACCATCAAAATGCTTTAAAAGCAGCAGAAAACATTCAACCCCTCTGCAGCAGGGCTGTATAACTGGATAGAGAAGTTGTTCCCAGCAGACGTTGTGCCAATATGTGATGAATGGGTTATGGTATTTCTGTCTGAGTCTCTTAAGTCCCAGCTAAAATCAAAGTAGTACTTCTCCCCTTTGGCTAGCACTGCAAACGTTATGAGGAGGTTGGAGCTACATTAGGGAGCTGAGGAAGAACTGCAGAACTGCTCTGTCATGGTGGCTGTGTTTGCTGCATCTCTAAATGATGGCAATCGGATGAGGATACACAACAGAAGCAGACATACAAACGGCAGGACTAACACTTTCATGCCTGAACACCACAAGGCACCATTTACACTGGAGCTGATAAGGTTTCTTAAAGAGAGTTATACTCTAATATGCACTGAGATATGTATTTCCTTGCTGCATTGTAATACAAAATGTATTTTGCAAAGTCTGATTTGTGCGGGAACATAGCCTTGGAGTGCAAATGCTGCGTGAGACAATCACAAAATGTTCTAATCTGTGGTGTTTCAATTGCAGATAACTTCAAGCTAAATTTTTTACCCATTGACTCATTACTATCACTAATAAGCTCACTATTTGAATTGTTCATAACATTGATATTCCTAATCCTTCTGTGTCACACCGTGCAACTCAGACATACAGAAAAGTGAAAAGGACTTTTGACATCAGAATGATTATTTTCATAAAAATGTTGCTGCAGATGTGTTGTACCTCAGTCCCTTTTTGGGAAGCGTGTTTCTGTCAAGAGGAATGCTGTTAAAACACAAAAGACGAGTGAATTAGATGAACAAAAATACAAATATCTGTTTGTGATACATTAGAAAAAGACTTTGGTAATATTTTACAAATCTGACCTTTGCCACGCACACACATGCAGATACACTAAGACGCACACACACACGCACATACACAAAAACACACACGATGGAGAGAAAAAAGACACTAATGTGTCACAGTACAGACAACGTAGCATATAAAACACAAGCGATTACAATATTAATCAGTTGTTATGAAATTTTAGAGACATTCTAGTAAGGTAGTAAGGTAAAATAAACTGCCATGATTACTCTTCATTCTGGCATGAATTGATTGCATGCACAGTATGTGGACAAAACAATGGAGAAGAGATTGACTTGTCGTGGGAATGAGGGTCTGGGATGATCTTAATTCATTGTGGGACGTTTCCAGCATGGCTTCAGACCCACAACTAATGGTGTGTTGATTGTTTAATTTAAATGATGATCTCAGAACTAAGATTGGTACCTCTTCAATGCAAGAGACTAACTTTGGAGAGGTTGACACAGTAATGTGGTTCAACGAGAATTAAAAGGGTTAGATGGTGGAAATCATTCCAAAAACCAAAACCAAGTCTGAGTGTTGGATTGGTCAATTTCTTCTTTTTCTTTGACACACTTCTTGTCTCTGTTCTCAAATGAAACAATGAATACGATTCAGCCCAATTGTGTTCCCTGTTACTCACCCCTCAGACAGGGTGGACTTGACACTGCTGGTCCGTGTAACCTTGGACCCGTGGTGGCCCAGCGGGAGATCAATGGACTCAGAGCTGGTGTGCAGACTGGTCATGCTTTGGCAGCTCAGTGTGTCCTTGCTGCCGGCTGACGAGCTACAGGCCGGCCAGGGCCGAGCGTTGGAGGGCAAGGAGAGGCCAGAGGCCGGGCTGGAGGCCGGGGAGTCGGTGCACAGGTCTGGGGTTTTACCGTACAGCGGGCTGCTGCCGCCACTCAGGCCACCAGCGCTGCCCAGGCTCCCCGTGCCAGAGGAGGGCGAGTCCAGACTGGCCTGCCTCGCCAGTGTGCCGTGGGGGCTGCCCAGTATTGAGGGGCACTTGCCAGAGTCGGGAGTGCCCGGAGAGCTGGCCTTGCTGCTGGCTTTGGTGCCAAACAATCTGGGGGGTAGAGAGGTGGGTCATTCAGAAAGGCTCAAAGGACAAAGTGATGAGCTTCTGCAAGAACCATACTAGAAAATGCATTACATTAAGGTTACCTAATGTATGTTACATTTGAAATGACCGCAGTGATTGATTACATCAAGAAACTCCAACTATCTCCTCCAATTGTAACTTCAACGTGAAACAATCAAACACTGAGCAACACATTCATACTCCGCAGGCAAACTCTACCTCATTTCAGCGGCCGACACGGAGTATCTTACATCAACACATCTGCTTTCACAGCTTTGCCCGTTCAGCCCTGTGACTTTTAAGGAACTAAAATGTCATGCCACTCAACTCCATTTGCCTCCCACGTATGCTCAGACAGCCCGCTACTCATATTGCGCCCGTCCCAGTCTGTCATCGCATTACCATAAAATATAAAGGTGCAAAGCAATAGCAAGCTTGAAGGCACGCAGATGAAACGAGTCAGCTTGACGGATCAGATAGGGACGGATGTTGTCAGGGATCGGCCAGGCGAGAAACTCCCGTCTGCCGTCTGTTCTAATCAAGACTGCTGAGCTGGGTTCGCCCAACGCCAGTGAAAAGCCATCGCCCCTCCGTCTGCGGAGTAAACACGTTTTGCCCTGCAGTTGCTTATCACCTACACCAGGGAACACTCTATGATAAAGCACCACTGCCTGTGTAGCTGAGGGAACGCGCAGTGATTTATTAAATGTCATACGTTCATCTTGCCTATTCCAACACCTCTGAATTAGTTGGAGTATTTTTGACAAGACAAACAAAGCTACAAACAAAGTCTTCCTCAAATGCTGCAGGACTCTGGGGGACTGTCTGAATCAGGAAATGATAATGAAAGAAATTCTGAATCAGAATCACTCGAATCCAAAGCCCAATCTAAGAACTGCAAGACTTCCTGTACTGAAAAAAACGCACAGCATGTGATGAAATGCTCGAGTCACATAGAAACACACACGGCGAGAGACAAAGACAGAACGGAAGCCGCAAGCATGCTTTGTGTGTCTGACCTGCGGAACGTAGGGGAAGCGATATCGGGGTACTTGGAGCCCGGCTGCCTGAGGCCTGATTGGCTGGTTGAACTGGTGGACGTGGGGCTGGACTTTGGGGAGGTGGATAGTCCCGAAGCGGCATCTTGGTCCGACACCGCCACTTTCTCCTTGTCCGTCTGGTTGATGGTGATGGGACTGGAGCGGTCGGAGCCCACCTTTCCGTCCCTGCGCTTGGCGCCCGCCTGTGTCGCTGCCCCCCCGGCTGGCTTGCTGCCGACGTTGGAGTCGATGCTGCTGGAGCTGGAGCGGTGCCCGCCGCGGCCCGCTGCCGCTCCGCTGGGGGTTTTGGCCGGTCTGGGCAGAGAGCGGTACTGCAAGGTCACTTTGGAGGCGCTGCAGCTGAGCAGGACGCCGTCGTCCTCAGGCTGTGTGCCGTCCAAGCTGGTCTTGCGCACACCGCCGATGCCTGTGCCTTTGCCGAGGGCAGCTGAGGACTTGGGTGCCTTGCCCAGGGTGGCTGAGCCGCTGGCCAGTGTCGCCCCGCTCGAGGTAATAAGGGTGCCACCGCTGGAACCTGGGATCTTCTTGTATCCAAAAGAGGCCGTGGTGGGTGGGCGTCCGATGCCGGAGGGAGGTTTCTTACCTTCATCTCCACTACTCTTTCCGGCATCAGAGGGTGAGCGCTGGATGGCAGCTGAACTCTTGGAAGGCGCCTTGCCCTTCTCCGAGGCCTTAGCGTCATCAGTTTTGCCTGTAAATTTGCATGAAGACATTTTAGCACAAATACAAAAAACATCACCGCCAGCAGATTCTTGGCCCAGTGCCACAGAGCAGGGAGAGTCAAATTAGTGTACATTTGGCAAAGCAGCCAGAAGGCTCTATCACAGCACAACTGCAGGGAAAAGCAATACTTATCTGCAATAAAGCTGCCAAACTTGTTGAGCGGACTAAATGTAAAAATAATCGGCAAAGGCAACAAATGTGTTACAACTAGCAACTCCTCTCCTTGACAAAACATATTTTACCAAAATCAATATTTAATAGAGACGTTTCTACTGTGTTTCATTTCATGAATCACTTCCCACCTGGTGTTTTGTTAACAGCGGAGGTACCCTTGGTCCTGGGCGGCGTGATGCCCACTTGGGCCGTCATGCCCCTCCTCCACGAGCCCGTCTGGGCGGCCTTTTGCCCGGCGTCCTCGTACTGACTCTGGGCTTGAGCGGAAGAGGAGGACGAGGAGGGCTTCCAGCGCGAGGAGCCGCTGCCGGGGTCCATGCTGGCATCCAGCTCTTCCTCCACCTTCTTCAGGTCCTCGGCTCCGGCCCAGCTGCTGCTCACCTCTTGCTCTGCATGTTTGGACCTGCTTCCTTTTTGGGACTGGGGTTGTTTTGGTGGGGATGGGTTTTGAGGAAAGCAGAAATAAATAAAATAGTGAATGTGCTACCTAAAATCTTGAATGATGACAGGCCCAATGACGTGCCAGTGGTGGTAAATCACAACTTGTTTGTTTCCATAAAAATATTAAGATACATGGACATTGTAAAAAGATATCTGCTATTGAAATCAGTGTGAACAGATGCATTCACCAAAATAATGTGTTTAAGTTAAAGCCAATGGTGAGCAATGATCAATGATGTAAAATACAAGCTATTTCTAGTTCAAACTCTATGTTATTTTAAGATCATATTTAAAGACACACCGTAATGCCATAATAACCCGGTAGGAGCCCCTGCACCAACTGAGCAGCAGGTTGTTGGCGTCTGTGTGTCATAGCTATCTCTTTTGGGACCCGTGCGCGCGCACGCGCACATACACACACACACACACACACACACACACACACACACACACACACACACAGCAGGGATAACTAGCCTACCTTGACAGATGGCCAGTCGCCCTAGCAACACCAGAGTCTCTTAAGAGCCCGATCTGTTGTGTATTTCATGAGGGGCCAAAGATACTTGGCAGGCAAACGCAAACACCGGTGATGAGAGATGAGCAATGGCCTTGGGTTCACAGTTAATTCCCTGAGCTGTTTTTTCAGAGCTCACACACTGACTGGCCTTGGGTTCCATGCTAAAGCAGCATGCTAGCAGCTCTCCATTTGATGAAGATATTTAGTCAGATCGTATTTATAGTACTGATTTCTGTAACTGCTTTGTAACCTTACTCTTGGGATTTAGCAAGACACTTACACAAAGTTGAAGGCACCATAAGAGACACGTTAAAAAAAGAATGGTCAAAGTCTGCCAAGGTGTCCCTACTTTACTTCCTGGTGTCAAGCTGACTCACTTTCTACGGATGGATTCGAATTGTCAAAAAAATGACCTCTGTGACCTGTCTATTCCTAATCACTATTCCTTGACCTCAATTCCTTGAGAATTCAAGAAGAGGAAAAGACAGCCGCGGTGTTAAGGGAATCCGACTCCACTTCCACTAAGCTACGTAGTTATGATGCAACGGGAGACGGATGTTAGTGATGTGCAGTGGCAAAACTACATTTTCTCCAAAGATGGACTACAAAGAAGCATCACAGATGCTTCGTGCATGTGTTGTTTCATTATTTTTACTTTGCATCCCTTTTTTTAGTGTGGAAATTCTAGTTCTGGGAATGCATAACTCCTGCTAATCCAGAGACTGGGTCCATAACCTGGATTTGTTTCACAGGACACCATTTTAACAGCTAATTTAGTGTCAAAAAGAAAAACTCTGAGCGAGCAGAAAACAGCCTTGCGAGCGAGGAGATTCAAGTTTTGAGACAGAGTTTTGCTCGCAAATGTTCGATTTCCATGTGTGCATGGTCCTGATTAGCACTCTTGGCCATTTTAGCCATTTTGAATCAATAGAAAAAAAGATATTGGTTCCCTATAATTATACTTTAATTTTATATAGCGTGCCTAAAGACAAAACCAATCTTAAAGACAGACAGAACAAAACGGGAAAAAACTGCAAGCAAAGTGCACGTGGCCTTACCTGCACTCCCTTGGTTTTTCGCGATGAGCTGGCGCCGGAGTAGGTGGGCGTGTTCAGATCATCGGTGCTGATGTTGTCTAGTGTGTCACTCAGGCCGCTGCTCACAGAGCTGCTGTCGTCCCAACTGCAAGAAGAGAAGAGCACAGGTTGCAGAGTGGATTTTTCTAGTTTGTTTTCTTCATTTCAACGAACACCAGGAGCGACCGATATGATACGATACGCCATCTTCACCTTCCTAGTGTTGCGACTTTGAAATGTCACTGACCAATAAAAGACCCCCTCCAATGATGCGCAGGTACAATTTTTCCCACTAATTTTTGGGAATGATTTGTGAATTGTGGGTACTTTTTTTTTTACATAAAAACCTCCCCAAATTCCTAATAGCGAATTGCTCAGCTTTTCCCTCACTTGTGGGTTTTATATAAATACAGAAGGAAAATGACTGAGCAGCCCAGCAGACACACACAGAGAGGGAGAGTGATGACCGATACCGACAAAAAGGGATGTTAACACAACGGATTACAGACCACTTTTTGTCAATAACAGATCCTTTCATCTGATGGGAATTTCCAGTCTGACAGATCACAAACAGCTTGAGTTTGAAACTGTCTTTTTGAACAAAAAAAACAAAATTACTTCCAGAAGCTAATTACACTTTTATCAACCAGTCAATTCAACTCTCGTCATTTATAATTGATCCCAGACGAGGATGGGATCCGAAGGCAGGCGGAAACCAGGGAATAATGACTCATTCTTTACAAAGGCGATGGGAGGTGTGAACGTGGGCGAGCTGGAGACATTCGGACCTGTTCAGCAGTGACGTGATTCATTTTTCTAAATATTGTCTCTGAAAGTCACTAAGACGTTCATGCCAACCATCACTGGTGTATATTAAATCCTTCACGTCAATTACCATTTAGTCATGAAACAAAAACCCTAAAACACTGGATCATCAGCCTGTTGCTGGAGACCACATCAGTGTGAAAGAGACAACAGGCAATGTGCCTTCTTCCGTAATTGGAAGAAAAAAAAAGCCTCAGAGACTGATGTTTGAAGCGCAGAGCAACTTGTCATATGAAAAAAAAAATGGAAATTTGAGCTTGAGCGTTGTGTGAGTGGGTAAACCTGAAAAAGGCCTCTGCCGAGTGCGGAGAGTGGAGCTCTGATATCAGAGTCGAGTGTGTCGGAGTAAGTGTTTCTACACATGCCGAGCTTTAGCAAACAGAGCCCTCGGAAATCGATGCCTTTGAAACATGCCCGGGTTGTTTCCCTTTAATCGGTTCCTCTCATCTGCACTTAAGACTGTCTTTGGCGATAAAGCGCCTGTGTTTTGAGTTGAGAGCAGCGTCGTCTTACCGACGCCGACTGCTTAGCACGTTGTTTGAAGAAGGCAACGGCGACCTGACTGTCAATGTTAAATACATTAAGGGTGGGGGGAGGTTGGTGGTGCCAGCGGGTCACCTTTACGATCCGATTCAAAGGTGCTGAACTTTGCAGGGATTGCGGATTTGCACTAGACCCTGCAGAGTCCTCTGACATTGAAATGGAAACTGAGCCCAATTTAAAGCTGAATGAAGCAGACCAAAGTAATATGGCTGCACTCCAAAGCATAAATAAAGCCTTAAATCTATAAACTGTCATATTAATCTGCTGTAAGATGAAAATGAGAAGAGATCAAAGACACAGATGGTCTTTTTACAAGCGCCGATTGCCCCTTCTGCCAAATTTAACTTCTCAAATATCATTCGGGCGACTTTCAAAGTGAGAAAAGGTTCACTTTTTCCCACATCGCCATTAATTCCCTCCAAAATGAGACAAATTGGACTTGAGAGCAAGGCGAGCAAAGTGACAAAGGGGCAGTCGGAGGATGGTTTGCCTATTGCCGGAACGTGGGGGGCAGACCAGATGGCTGCAAAGTCCGATTCTAAACAGGAGTGTCGCCTTCCCCAGGCTCCTTCTTCCCAGGGTGGTCTCTCTGAAACAGTATTTAAAATTCTTTCTGGCGAATTAGCAGGACAACTGTGAAAAATATGATTCTAACTAGGTGGTGGGTAACTACTGATTAGTTAACACAGTAGGTCAAAGGTGAGAGCTCTCGGAGTCATCCTCACAAAGGAAAGACGCCCCCTTAGCATTTGCGTTCACTTCTGTAAATCAGGAAACGTTTATTGCCATCATATGTTAGACGTACATGGAAATTGTCTTGGCGGTTGGTGCATGACGGAAGACAGTACAATAATGACGACATAGTGCAATAAGATAAAAATAAAACAAAAGTATAATAAAATATATGCTATGGGTTAGTAAGTAAGATGAGATAAAGATAAAATTAGAAATAAAAATAAAGATAAAGTGCACCAGCTAAACAAAGTGACAAGTGAAAGTGACAAAGTGAATATACATGAGAGTGAGAGTCAGTCAGGGGGGGGGCCCGGCCTCTGTTGATGAGCCCGACTGCCGAAGGGAAGAAACTGTTTGTGTGGCGGGAGGTCTTAGTCCTGATGGACCTCAGCCTCCTGCCGGATGGAAGGGGCACAAACAGTTCATGTCCAGGGTGGGAGGGGTCGGCTTCAATCTTTCTATCCCGCTTCAAAGTCCTGGAAGCGAACAAGTCCTGGAGAGACGGCAGATTGCAGCCAATCACACTCGCTTCAGAGCAGATGACACGCTGCAACCTGCCCTTGTCCTTGCCTGTGGCTGGAGTGTGCCAGACGGTGATGGAGGAGCAGAGGATGGACTCCATGATGGCCGTGTAGAAGTGCACCATCATCGTCTGTGGCAGGTTGAATTTCTTCAGCTGCCTCAGTAAGAACAACCTCTTTTGAGCCTTCTTGGTGATGGAGCTGATGTTCAGCTCCCACTTGAGGTCCTGGGTGATGATGGAGCCCAGGAAACGGAAGGAGTCCACAGTGGTGACGGGGGAGTCACACAAGGTGAGGGGGGTAGGTGAGGGGGGAAGGTGGGGCTGTGTTCTTCCTTCAGGGCGTTGAGCTCCAGGTTGTTCTGGCTGCACCACGTCCCCAGGTGGTCAGACTCCATGGAACTATTCAGTCTTGTACTGTCACTATCATGGAGCACAATTAGAGAAGCTGCTGAAATGCAAACAATGGACCTGTCATAGGGGAAGTTGTCAACGTATTGGCCTCAAAGCCAGAGGTTAACACATGAGTAGCTTTTCACAACCATTGAACCACTGAGGTGCAATGAAAGGAGTTTCAAGTACTCCATCTTTGGTTGTGTTTTGAATGATCATCTGTTAATATTAATACGGCATTGTCCACCAACCTCTAGCAAGATGAAGAAGGGCGTTTAATGTGTGACGTTAACATCCTGGTCCTTAAGATTTTTATAAACATCAAATTCCAGGAGGAAGGACAATGTAAAGGTTAAGGAGGAGGAGCCTTCTTGGTCTGAAGATTTTTCCTGACGTGACAACAAAAGAAAAAGACGTCCTCATCCTGAGAAACCCGCCTGACTGTAACGGGGCTGAATATTTCATCGGGGCCGACTCCCCGCATCAGCTCCGACCGCTCTGACGGCTGAGCGAGCTCCTCCCCTCAGACCTCCCCACGTGGGATGCACCCTCAAAAAGTGGCCCGAACAAACCCAATAACCCAACAGCATGGGCGGGCGCGTTGGACGTTTTTGTGTTATGACATCGTAAATTAACAATGAGCGACGATGTACGGAGCAGAATGCTGGAGAGGGGGCCGCTGAGGGGAATGTTGCCTTCTCTCCCATATTTATAGGCGAGCACCGAGTCATCTAATCCTCACTGGCCAAAAGGCAGCTTTCTAGCTAAATGAGGATGTCTACCCTTTCTTTGCAGATTCAATCGCCAACCCCGGGAATTCGGCTGCTACCGTGCAATAAACTTACTGCTGTGGCTCCACCCAACCGCGCAAACATCCCCTCATGCAATATTCAACAGACTCGCTCTCGATTCTTTTCAAAGACCCAGAGGACAAAAATGGCCACAAGCAGCCCAAAAGAAAAGGAATAACATCGGTAATTAGTCTGTTTCATTTGGATTAATGAGATTACGATGCGGGTTGATATGATGATTTTTGGGGCGGGATAATGATAAAGTGAGTGGAGATAGGATGTCTACAGATGGGGGAAGGCAACGCGCACTCAAGAGAACTTCTTACGTAACGAAACGTAAGGGGGTAAAGAAGCTCATATGCAGCGCTATCTGAAGTCATCGGGATCCCCACGGATGAATTAGCGGCAACCACTTCAATTAAAATGAGGATCATTATTTTCAAAGTTGTAACACTTTGACTATTTGGATGTTTTAGCTAATGAACATTAATTGCTATTAACACTTTTAAAACAACATGTGGTCAAATTGCAAGAAATACTGTCGAAAACATGAGAATTAAGGAATTACTTTTGTCTCCTAGCCACAGCAGCTTGTTAGTTGGTCTAATGTACAGACAGGACAGCCGTCAAATAGATCAGGCCTTCGATCTCTATTTCTTACAGCGGATCGTTGTGTTTGCCGGGTGCTCCAAAACGAATCCGTAACTGCACCCAGAGAGCGAGGAGAAGGAAACAGAAGCCACAACAGACGTCTTCTCCAACCACCATGACAACGATCTCTGTCACAAGCAGAACTTTGCTTTGAAATGCTTGAAATGCTTTTCTTCTCACCCACACACACACACACACACTAACACAGAGAGAGCCGGGCTCTGCGATGTAAATGGAAAGCGCTCATCCTTCATTTGCCTGTGCCGTAATCCCAGTTAATGCCTCTGAGCCTTTGCAATTAAACATGAGAAAACAACAAGACATCCGCTCAAATGACTTCTTCTCTGCTGCCGAAGCTCCCCTACACTCTGACGGGGCGCACAAAGAGCCGGCCTATCAGAGCCCACTGGGCAGTCTGACTCCACTCCAACGGCGGCACGCGGCAGCACCGATGTGGCTGTGTGTGGAAGAGTTTCCAGCTGTGCCGCCAACTCACCTCTGGTGCGATGGACGCTGCCTGTCCGCTTGCTGCAGAAGTTCCCCACCACGACCCACTACCACGGGAGGGACAACTCCACCTGACGGAGAGGCTAGAAGCTGTGAGACAGGAGTCTGGAGATGGAAATGGGAAGGCGAGACAAAGGAAGGAAAGCACTCGCTCACTCTTCCACTTTCACCCTGGTGCTTTATGCTGCCTGTTGGCTCCTCTCTCTCCCTCCTTCTCCCTCCCTCTCCCTCTCCCCCTCCCCCCCCCTCTCTCTCTCTCTCTCTCTCTCTCTCTCTCCCTCCGTCTCTCCAGGATGGTCCTGTCAGCCCTTAAAGATGCTGTCTGAGATGTCCACAGCAGCGGGACTACCGAAGGTCAACCGAAGCGGGATTTCAGTTGCAAAAACTAGCTAGGTCAACAGAAGAAGGGCTTTGTGCCAAACCGTGGCCAAAACCCCTTTGACTGGAAGTGATCTCATGCATTATACGTGAGATGCTCAGAAAAGTCCGCCTGGTGTTGGAACATTATTCATGATCCGCGAGCAGCAGAATGGAGGGCACCACGGCAGGAGAAAAGGGTGATGGAGTTGGTACATTTCTTTTTTTTCATACAAAAAGACTCATTACAGTGCAACAAAGTATTTATTCGATGAATGACAGAGAGCCAGACATCTCATCCAAGAGATGCCATATGAGCCGCCCTGCTTCATCCTGTCTTGGGATTTCTGGTCACTTCTCATGCTATCAACACAATTCTTATGTTCAAACGTTTTTTTTGTGAAGCTAAAGGTGTGATCTTACAGAGGGAAGAGCTTAAATGGTCTGGTTACAAGTTGAATCACCGCTATGAAATGAGACCAGGCAATAGAAAAAGCAAAGCAGGTGTCACGGTTTGGTTCTCCTTCCCGTTTTATTTTGTAGTTTCATGTCTCTTGTGTCCCTGGGTTAACTTCACTTCCTGCCTTGTCCTGTGATTGCCTGATTGTTTCCACCTGTGTCCAATCACCTGCACCTCCCTAGTGTATTTAAGCCCTGTGTGCCTGTTGTCCCCTGTTGCGTCATTGTTAGTCTACCTGTTGTTGGAGCACGTCTTTTCTTTGGATTAAAGAGCACTTTTTGAAAACCTGAACCTTGAAGACCCTGCGTCTGAGTCCTCCCTGCCTCCGACCTGCACCAGCAGCACATCTCGTGACAGCAGGATTATTAAGGTATTGTCACAGGAAGAGAAAAGTATTTGATGAGACCGATTCAGCTCGCCACAACTTAATCAAACAAAAGGGACACAGCGACCTTGGGGGGGTGACTGGATGCAGACGAATCCGTTGCCAAGCAGTGGCGTAACAACAAAATCGTTAGCCGCTCAGTAGCGACGGGCTTCTGGCGAGCTGATGAATCCTCGCAGGGCCAGCGCCACCCAGACCTCCTCCTCTGGCCAGAAAGGACATGAACTCACTAAGCCTTGTTTAAAAATGTCATAACATGTGAGGAACAAGAAACTTCTTTAACGGAGGTTTATCCTTTACTTTAAAGCAGATGAGCTTGAATGAGTCAAAGCAGTGTGCCGGTATGATGGTAGACTTGAATGCCTCTGGAGCGTGGCCCCGATATCGGTCGGAGTCTCTCTGGGAAACGCTTGACAGAGTGGCGAAGGTTAACAGCGTGTCAGATCTGTCAACTTTATTGAGCTTTCCCTGGCTGAGAGACAAGCGCTGATGATGAGGTAACGTAGTGTGTGTGTGTGATATGGGTTCTATTGACATTCGGGTCATTACAGGTGCACAGATTGCGGTACAGCTTTCTAAATGTTCATCTGCCTTAATTACACCATAACGGCCATCGTCTAACACAATTTCATTTTCATAATCCACAACAGACTCCATAGCACTAAAGTGAATTAGCATTGATGGGAACTTTGTCGATTCTTATCTCACAAACTCATTTGGCCTGTCGGATGAAGATTCATATCCTCTGCAAATCTTCAACCACATGCCGGTGCTGGGCTGTAGCAGAAGTGGCCCCCTACAATCTATCTCACATTAGCTCTATATGAAGACAGATATTTCACGTACCCTATCGTCTGCACCCTCACAAAATGCAGGACTTGTAACAGCATCCTGAAACCCTCCTCCTGGCTGGAGTCAAAGTGAAGATGATTAAAATGCTCAAAGTTATGAAATAAATGACACACGGTGAGGAGACAACAGCTCAAGTCAACACTGTAATCTCAATGGTTATTCTTCTTTTTTGACTCATCACAACTTGTTTCCGAAATGCGTCAAAGAGAATGCATGCTTTGATTAAAAGTCTGTAAGGCGCCACATATATTAGAACAAGTCATGGTGAGGGTTTGTTTCCTGTTCTATTTTGTCTCTCGTGTCCCTGGGTTAACTTCCTGCCCTGGCGTGTTTCACCCTCTGTAATTCCGCCATGTCTCTGATGGTTTCCTGCTATGTCCGATCACCTGCACTTCACCACTGTGTTTAAACCATGTGTGTCCCTTGTCTCCTTGTCGGTTAGTCTGCGTGAACTGTTTATTCCTGCGTTTCTCAGTAGCAAAAGTAATTGAATTGCAATTAACAGGTCTGAGTCCTAATCCCCGGCTGGACGCACCTGACAGGAGCCATTTCAGGAAAGTGGAGGTAATCACTGTCTTTCTAACACGTCACAGTATCCAAGGAGTCGCCTATTTTGTTCCCTTCTAACGTTACATCACCCACATACAGTCGAGCATTCACACATGGGATTTCAAAACACACATCTTGATCTTAATCTATGTCCACAACATGCTCTCTGTTTCCCTTCAATCCCAATCAATCAGAATGAATATGACAGAATAGCATGGACATTATGAGGCCTTTTAAGTACATGGATTATGCACTATGGAGGGATATGAATGTCTCATTACTCTCTTGTGTAACTTGTTCAAAAATTGTTTTTTGGAGAGTTTATTTGTTTATTTCCTGGATCCCCCATAAGCTGACCCCTTGAGGCCGCTAATCTCCCTGGGGAGGAAGTGAAGAGGGGACACCGTCCTAAAATGAATGATCTTCCATGGAACCACTGAGGGCCGTGCTGTCCTCCACCTGTCAGCGGAGGAATAACCAGCCCCCCTAACATCTGGAACTCAGAAGGAGCATATTGCCTAAAACATCATCATGCCGAGTCAGGCTCAGAGAAGGACAAGCTGCCAGAATACACCAACAGTCACTCAATAAACACATTGAGGGTGACAGTTGTCAGTTTCTTAAAAAGGCAGGTGATTTAGGAGAATGTAAAGGAGATATTTAATCCATGCAGGATGTTTCACAAAGTATAACTAAAGTTGTGTAAAAACATATTGAATAAATAGGGCACCCATCTAAACTGGGAGGTTAGTATTTCAGCAGTGAAACAACACCTGTGACATTTGGGCCTCAAAGGGAGAATAATAATAATAATGATTTAATTTCATTCATCTGAGAGTCAGAACTACAGAACAAGTAGACAAAGGAAGTGGTGCGGCGTGTCTTCTGGTTTCATCACTGCCCGTTCTGTAACTACTTGACTTCACTTATTAATTCAGTGAGAGTGATTAATGAGGACATTCTGCTTCCCCTGGAGGACGGTAACAGAAATATTCAGATTCCTGACTAGTAGAGGGAGAAGCCTCCAGAATGAATCAACGCCAGAGAATAAGAAACAAGACGATAACTTCCCCAAAAAAGGAAACTTACCCTTGAGCTACTCTGAATAATTAGTGCGTATTTGTGTCGGCTGGAATTTGCGTTATTTTGAGAGGAAATATATCCGTACGCACCTGCAAAAGTAAGGACACACACTTCCTTACACACACACACACAGGCAAGGCAGACACAGCTGGTTACTCATATTGGCTATAGAAGTTCCTCCAATTACCATCACAGTGTGCTAAGTTTTGTCTGTGCTCTTCACTAAGGGCTGAAAAGACTGAAAAAAGACAAGTGTGTGAGGGACTGACGAGTGCCAGAAAACTCAGAGAGCTGGAAAACTGAGACGTTGCACTTCCAGGTGTGACGTGAGGGGACATTTTCATCCAAAGCAGAGACGAACTACACAGGAACTTGCATAACGACTGTTTCATTGATGGGAAGAAAAACACAAAAAAAAACTTCTCCCCCCCCAAATCTCCCGGCTGCTTACGGCAGCACCGAGGAGCTGTGCAGCCTCAACCACGACTGTCACCGAGTGACAGCTGGGATCCACACACACAAACATGCAAACACACAAACAAGCTCTTTTTTTGTCAAGCATGGACAACACAACGCACACAAACTGGTCTCCAATCTCCCAAAAACTTCAAATGACAACAACAAAAACACAGAGCAAGCTGCCATAGTTCAGGCCTCAAACAAGAGGCTGAGAGAGGAGGAGAGATGTAGTGACACACACACACACACACACACACACACACACACAAGAAACCAGGATGCTAAAAGCGAGGCCCGGTTAGTTATTCATGACTCTGCTGAGGATGGGAAGCCTGTCGGTGTCAAAACACTCTCCTTGGGCGTCTTTTCTCGACTGTAAGGCCACGCGCACGCGCTCATCTATGTTGTATGACAGCAGGGTATTTTTAGAGCGCGGCTTTGGGCCAAGGACAATTCCCCATTGTTTCAAGGTGAACTGATCAGAAAACAGATCTGAACCTTTGCTGTTCTGTTCAGCTATAAATACACGGTTTGCGTATTTCTCTATACATATTGCTATGAAAATGGAAGTAGACATATGTGGACTGAGGATGAGGGGGGAGATGAGCTTAGCGTCACTTTACCAAATCAGGCAATTAAAAAGGCACAAGACCAACCGGCAAAAGTAGCGTGCGACGCGGCGCTCCCTGAGGACCTTCCAATCTATCCAAACGGCTCATCTTATTCCTCTTCCATACCAAGCAAAAAGAAGCAGCGATACCCCAGAGCCACCGCCCCGTCATGCACATGTCTCGCAGCACACAAAGGACCACACTGTTCCAGCCCCACCTGGGCTCTCAGTCACCTGCAGGCTGTGGGTCTTGGCGAGTGGTTTGGATGGATTCCCCGCGGGGCTCTGTTGGTTTGGGATGAAGCTGCCATGGGGGGTTGTTATGGACACAGTGAAGCATAATGAGCCTCGTGGGAGATCAGTTTATGTACACAGACCCCATGTCTCTCTACTCCTGCCAGTGTGCTGGGAGAACTGGAGAGCGAACGCTCCCAATTACTGCTTATTCAAAGAGGGAGGAAGAAAACTGCGCAGTGGCGTACTTTACTGACAATCATCATTTGAAAATATAAATAGCATGTAATTTTTCAAAAGCTATATATTCATATCCGGACAACAAGAGCTTTTACGTCAAGTTTGTGACCACAAAACACTATGAACTTATATCATAACACTGATAGCTAACACTGATACCCAGGATATCCACCAATGGGTGACATCACAGTGACTATGTTCAGGTTGCAACCCAACCTCTGGCTGTACAGTTATGTCACACCAGAATATTTCTACAACAGCTCCACTTATGTTTTTATTCTTCAAAGAGCTACATCTCCCAAGCAAACAATGAGGTGGTGTCACAAGAATATTTTGGACTGCTTTCCGTTGTTGGGCCAGTGCAAATAATGTACTTATATATGCAAAAGGCAGTAAAATGAAAATAGAATAGTTGTGAGCCAGTTTACCCCCAGCCATGTTTCTATTGTAGAAATCAGTGCTTGCTGGCACAGAATGAGAAAAAGATAAGAATAGGGCTAGTCATTCACGGTTTGCCAAAGATTTTGGGAGTGGGTAACAAAGGAAAAATAGTTTTAACACATTAGATATATTCAGCAGTCAGACTGAGTGCACCATCCCCAGCTCTGATGATATGCTCTAAGACGTTGCTTTCTTCACTGATTCGTTTTATTACGATGTCCTTGTAGCTGTTAAATTCTCCTAGAGGACAAACGGACGGGACAGAAGAGTTGTGTGTTAAAAATCTCTTGATAATCCGTAGCTGAGTGCAACAAGTTCAGATTCCTCTTCTGGGGATCCGCGGTTGAAGATATTCGAGGAAATTTACATTTAAATAAGCCACTTTGTAATGAATAAAGCAAATTAATTAACTACAACCTCAGAATCTCAGAAAATCCCTCATGAATATCAGAAATTAAAGATGCACTATCTACCGTATTCCTTTTCGTGAACTATTCACTCCAAACTCAAAGTATCTTGGTAAGGGAGCCAGAAGGAAACAGCGCTGGAGCAGCCAGAAAAATGGCTACGATGTTGCCTGCGTTCCGGCTCGTTCACGTTGACCATGAAGAAAATAAATGTGACACAGGGGTGGGGAGGAGAATCTACACAATATTAGATTCAACTCACTAACAATCCAAGAATCAATGCTTCGCTGGTTTCTGTCCTTCCTAGAATGGCAGCACGGGCATTTCAGGAGATGAAAAGTTCTTCGGCAGAAAGTCAGCGGCAGATTGTTTGAACTTGAGCCTTATTTGCTACTCATTTTCCTTAAAGCCAGGGAGGGGGTTTTATACGGAATGGAAGACGAATGCTTTGGGATAAACACACGGGAGAGCAGATCCTGTCCTGAGGTGTGCAATCGCCACCAAGCTGTGTTGTGTGTCAGTGGGAAGTGACAGCTCAGCATCCGAACAACCACACATGTCGGAGAGGCAGCGGGGGGGCATTAAAGCCATGTGTACATTTGTGTCTTTGTACATTTGCAGAGTTTTGTGTGAGAAACAAACAAGGGAGAAACAAACAGCGTTTCAGGGTTCAGATTCTGCTCCATTCAGGAATCTGCTGCCTGCAGGCATCTTAAGAGGAAGAAGGCATCAATATTTCCTCGTCACTCCCTGAGTCCCCACAGCGCTAACACACATTAGCAGTGAAAAGCTCCAATTTCTTTCACGCCACGGCAAGGTGAGGAAGACTTAATATCCAAATACAGAGATCACATCTGAGCAGGGTGAGGCTGCGAGTTGGCCAATGGAGGAGATAGCTCACAGGGTTCATACATATTCTAATACATTCCTTCCCTTCTTCCTCAGACTGTCAAAGTCTGACAGGCGGACCAGCGAGAAGACGGACAGGGCCCATGATCTGGTCTGGCGGTTTAGGATGCCCTGCCAGTCAGAAATGTGATGGGACAGGCTGATTGGCTGGACTGGTCCTGTGAGGGCGCGCACGTGCGCCAGAAACAGAGGGATCCACAAGGGCCGTCACACAACTGGATTACTTGGACCGGAGGCAGAAACATCATCAGCACTTCTGCAAGTCCTACCTGTTTAAAAGGTTGCTAATATGAGTGCATAAGGAGTGCATTGGCCTTTGGAATGGCATCCATAAAGGGAGTGTGTCTTTAACAGCACGGCACTGATTCAAAGCATTACAGCAAACTTGAGAGCTGTATCTGACTGCTTCCCAGCACTTACACGTTTGACTATTGCCACTCATTAAAATTCCGGCAGAAGCTGGGAAATGTCACTGCATCGGTCAATTCCCAGCAGCCCCTCTGACGGCCTGTCATCACAAAATCGATGGCACGTCTCTCCCTCTCCCCTTGCTTAGTCTTGGATGTCCCTGCAGTAGGGACGCTGCCCTCTGAAGGACATAAACATACCTTCTGCTTTTTTAATTGTGGCTTTAGGTATGTTTGCTTTTTCAGTATTTTTAGTTTTGTCATGTCAGCACTCTTAGACAGTGGACAGTCACAATAACCGCTTTATAATTGTTGATGGAACAGTGTCACATGATGTTAAAATGTGCACCAAGGAGATAACTGTGTATAAATCTGAAACGCAGGCGCAAATGTGGTATATTGAAGAATTTGCATTCGCACATCCAGTGCGTCCGTGCGTGGGTGACAAACTCAAAACGTGGAAGCTCACTCGGACATCAACGGCGATGTCCAAACCTCAGGTGCAAGCGAGCAGTGGGATTGACGGCCTCCATCCTTACCTGTCTATGTCTCCCTGCATCTCTTTGCTGCCTCTCTGGGACGCTTCTCGAGAAGGGGTGCCGGGGTCGGAGGCTCGGCCCGCGTTCCGCGCATACAAATGCAGGCCGCCGTCAGTGAGGTATCTGCGAGACGGGAGTCAATTAGACGGAGTAGATGTCGAAGGGGGGGGGGGGGTTGTATGCTGTACAGATTTGCAAATGCACGATATTGGGGTGGGATATATGGAGATCAAACTGACCCGCCTTGACATGTCCGGCCACAGTTTGGCATAAAAAGTCTGAGTAATTCAGTTTTTCCTTTTTTTTTAATGAATAAAGAGCAACAGATTAATTAAACTAAACCAGTAGATAAAATACAGCGACTTGATTGAAAAAAATGAATGTGCGCTGTTTAGGTAGTGTGGCATTTTAATATATGTGTGCGCGAGGCAACGAGAGAGCTGCATGATTTTGAGGCCACTGCCAGAAAGCCATCAGACACGCCTGATAAGACATGGGGATCATTAGAGTTGAGTTAATTAAGCTAATAATTCAGCTAATCACCTTCCCCTCCCGACGTGTTCCTACATTTTCCGTTCTGACACATCGCTCGCCCTGCGCCCAGAAATACGGGTAATCTGAAGGACGCCAAGTGGGAGCAGTGTTATCCCGTGCGCTGTGTGTGGCATGTCAATGGCTCCCAAGCGCTGAAGGTATTCATCGCCCAGGAGGGACGGAAGGACAGAAGGCCACATGTGTGATGCTGTGTGGAAGACACTAGCTCATCTTTTTTCATTCAGGTAGTCTGTCAGTGTCAGTGTATCGAGTGGCCTGAAAGTTTGTGCCCCCCCCTATAATGCATGACCAACCTGTGGTGGCCTCGGGGCACGTCAGCCGGCTATTTGTATTAATGCACGCAGAAAGATGGGGGAGGCTGTGGTGGAATGAATGCACAGCCAGCTGTGACATTGAATGGAACCATTCACTGGAATGGATGAGCTTTCAAAAAACGGCCTCTAAAGTAGCAAGGTATTAGTTTGTACATTTTGTCCTACGGTGTCTTTATATTTAGCATTTTAGAGTTCATAGAAATGGCGGCCTTGATAAAAGAAGAAGAGGACACATGCATGCAGACACAGGCTGAGCAAATGAGGAAACGTCTTCGCCATATGGACAACCCATGCAAGGGGTTTCGAAAAATTGCTACAATTTTTTTTATTCTATTTGGATCTTTGCAGTGTGTTGAGCTCTCAAAATGTTTTTATATGCAATAAATATTCAGACACCGATTCAAGTTTGGTAGTGTTTCAAGTGTCATATTAATCAATTAACAATTATTTTAATTTCAGCAAAGGGGAGTTTTTGGCTCCAAGCAGTATGGTGGAGGTTTGGTTATTATGGGTTGGTGCCTATATGGGTGAGTCGGATCACATCCAACAATCAAATTCATGCTTTTGCTTCATTCAGCCATTGGTTGAGGTAATGTGCAAAGAAAACCATAGTAATGTGCAAACAAAGAAGAAGACTGCCAGCACGCAAAAACTCTTGAGATAACGCACACAAAGCATAAAGAAAAGGCACCTTGGTAAGTAACATTGTGTGTAAACTTCTGTATGTGGTCTAAGCACCGATTGGACTTTCCAGCAGGGAGTCAGAATTAGTCATTGCATCAGAGGAAGCTAACATGCGTAGCACCAGTCATCCTACCCGCTTGGTATCTCATCCGTCCGGCCGTTCCTCCCTAGGATGTCCCCATCACTCACGTACCCTGCCATCTCCATCTGCTTCCCTCCTCCTGCCCTCTCCCCCTGCTCCGCCCCTCTGCCCCCGGCCGCCGCTCGCCTCAGCGGGGCGCTGTACACCAACCTGGAGGGGTCCGAGTGCCCGCTGTAGCGCCCGGTGGTGGTGCCAGCGCTCGTCGTGCTCGCTCTGGGCGCAGCGTAGCTGCTGGGCATTGAAGGGGCGTCGCCCGCCTGGAGGCGTGGGGTTTGTGTTTGGCCCAGACGCCAGGCCATGGGGGAGGAGCGCGTGGTGAGGGCTGGTAGGCTCCGCCCATTGACCTCGGTGGTCACCGTGGTGTCGAAGGTGGTTTCTAGTGTACTGTGGAGACAGAAGACATGAGGCCTTTATCCCAACGTCCTGGGAAAAGTGTCTTGAACGAGCCCAAAACCCAAGTCATCATATCAAGTGCAGACTTGTGCAAAGGGCAAATCCATCAGGGGGAAATAATCACATGTGAAGCCGAGAGTTGTCAACGTCCATTGAGTGCCACTGCCTTACTGCTCTGTTTTTTCTCGTAACCTTGCTTTCTGCATGTGTGTGTTTGGCTCTGCAACCTTCCCTAAAGTGCAGTTCCTTCAAGTGTGTTAACTGATAGTGAATGCTCCCATGAGAACGCACGTCAAACCATAATGGTACATCTCAAAGAGATGGGGAGAGAGAGAGAGAGAGAGAGAGAGAGAAAGAGCTACCATGCATGCTTTATAAAGACAAAGTATGCATAAGGTTGAACTGGGATGGTAAGCAAATAAACCTGGGAAATAACAAAAAGTTAGTAACCGCTAAACTTGTAATGGCAGCTTCTCAGGTCTTTAGAGATTCGTCATTTCAGAATTTTCATTGTTTTTTTCATCATTACCACACAAAATGCACAATGAGAATACATCGACAGGAAAGGGAAATCTTATGTTTAAGAGGTGTGAGTTTGAGAGTCAAGGAGCCAAGAAAAGGAATGGAACCTGATGGAGGGAGACCAAGAGCATCTTACCGAGCCTCCATCAGCCCTGCAACAGCCACTCCACACATTTATTTTTATGATATTGCTGCAGAGGGATTGTAACATGTCAACTCCTGTGCAACACGCAACTTCCATCTATCCAACATATTTTTCCAATTTGCAAACAGCGTGATGAAAGTGCAGCCAGTAAATCAGCAGGACTGTGAATGCAAGAACAACACACTGATGGCCACTCACACATCGCGCGCTGCAGCCCCATGTGGGATGACACAGGGAGCGAGGTGTGGCGGCAGTGGCACCTAGTGTGAGCTCTCTCTGCTGGGAGGAAGGGGGCACTACATTCACACGCTTCACATCATACTTGAGTTACACGTTATGAGGATATTGTGTTTGTATGTTACAATTAGGTTTACCAGGTTTTTTTTTTTTACAAGCTTTTCCAATATTATTTAAATTATTCCTGCGCGTCTGCTGCAATTTCGCCTTTAGAAATATTCATAAGGGCATGAACGGAGATCATGATGCGGTTGCTGGATATGTGGACGCCTGCCTCTGCAGCCTTCATTAGGTGACGAAAAAAAAAGCAATGACATCTTAAAGCAGCGTCTCACACATAGCAGGGAGAGAGGTGTGAGCCTCCATGTGTGTGTGCGCGTGTGTGTGTGTGTGTGTCTGTGCGTCATGGGCGATGCCAAGTTGCCATGAGAGGGGCAGCAGGGCTGGCCAAATTCACAGCACATCTCTGTCAACACCTCCCGAGGTTAACACAGATACAAACACACAAACACACACACACACACACACACACAATAGTAAGGGACACGGGCAGTGTCATTTCCGAACAGCCAAATTAAACAAACATGACATCAGAAAACAGCTGCATATCTGAAAAGCGATCACAGACGATGTGACGATACTAAAATCAATTTGCTGTGGTGTAGAACTCCAAACCATTCAATCATTAGTACACAATGTAGGTTGCAAAATCAGCTTATCTTTATCTACAGGCAGCAGGGAGAGTGAGAAAAAAAGAAGAGCGGCAGATTCAATGAGGGAGACTGTGTGGGTGTGTATGTGTCGAGATAAATGAGCATGCAACACAAGAGGAAGCAAAGAGGAAAGGTGCAGAGATGTAGCACATATGAACACACATGTGATGAAAACACACTAAATCCGACATGCATCTGTTCAGCTGAGAGCTCAGCAGGAGAAGAATCCACATTGACAGCAGGAGGTTTGTTATTGCTGAGCAATGGTGAATACAAATAGATCTTGTCCCCCTGCTAATGGGCTCTGGGGGTTAAACGGTTGAACTTGTATTTCCGATAGTTCATTCAATGCTCTCTGTGTGGTCTCAGCTTCAAATTCCATGTACAATATACATACAATAAATGTCATGTACAGTTTTTCTTTCAGGGTGGCATTTTCTAAGCGTTTTTGTAACCACATAACTCTGTCACACCTGACTAATGTATCCTGAATACATACAAAAAACATTTTGAGTTTTGGACCTTTAAGAACAGGTCAAAACAATTGAAATAAAATTAAATGAAAAGTGAGCATTAAAAAAAAGAAGTTACACTTAACGAACTTTACCATAGCATTTTCTTTTCACCTTTTCAACATCAAATATAGAAAATCACTAGCATTCTTCCTCCTCTCACTTGTACAAATTGGTAGGCTTGAAGGAACGTTCATGGTTGGGGACTTCTTCATCGCTTTGAAGGAAGGAGCTTGTGAGACATGTGTAAACCACCAATACAGCAATAATAATAATTATTGAATAAGAGGATTTCACTTAGTTATCTGCGGTCTGTCAAATAACGATCCAAACGACGTGAAAAGCTAAATAGCATCAGACTTTAGATTTATTGATATGAATAGATCATCATTTAGTAAAGGAACATCGTGCTGTATTAAATACACCCTCAAACTATAAACTCATGTTTACAGAGAGAACACATGAAGGGAGAAGTAGAGTCATTTTACACAATAACACTTAGTTTTGCAGTGGGTATCCAATAGGCACACAGAAAAAGCTGTGATGTGCCGCGCAGCCTTGTTTTGTGTGCGTGTTCATGTCGCAGTGGGTCTGGTAATGGTGCGGGCGAACGTTACACCCTGCTAGCTTTGAGTGATTCAGAGACGTAGCTCACTGCCACCACAGACATGCGTCTTCAATCTGGAGCGCCAACACAACCGTTACTCACACGCGAGCACACACACACACGCACACACACACGAACACACACACTGGGATGAGAGGTCACTTTCCATCTTCCATCATGGACTGAAAACTCCTCCTGTCAAGAAGCTCCCGGTTTTGTCGTCCTGCAGCTAAACCACATCGCTCCTCGTCTCCATCTGACTGCTCTCACAGCAACATTGTCGGGGATTGAGAAGTGCCTCTGGCTTCGAAACATCGCTACTCTTCAGCAATTGTCATTTTTTGTTACTTAACTCCTAGTGAACGGTTGCAATCTTTTCAAATTGCTTGGTAATGATGCGTCAGCAAAATGGATATCTGCAAAGAATTGTTCTCTTCTCAGGGTCCTGTACATGAGCGCAAACGCGACCGAAAAGGCCGTCTCCTCAGTTCAAAAGCAATGAATAATTTAGCCGCCCCGCGTTCTCTCCGTACCTCTAATCTGAGAACCCCATAAACAATGCTCAATAAGTCTCTGAGGGCAGGCAGGGATTTCTCAGGACCCAGCTGACAGGGAAGAGCATCCTTTTCTGTTTGTCCTATTCACAAATCCATATGTTTTTCTTCCCCTTTAAATGCCAATCGATAACATTTTTTACTGGACAGAATGAAATGAGTGAAGGGATCAATGCATTTTTTTTAGCAATACAAACAGTGTGTGCGGCCCTAACAAATCGGGATCTTTGAGGAAATTGTGAACTGTGTGATGTGAACTGAGCTCCCGTGAAGGCTGCAGCATCAAAGCATCAAGGTTAAATCCAAGAGGAGAGGGCACACTTTCAGGGAGGAGGAAACTGTGGCTTCACCACATCACGCTTTTTCAACCCCTCAACATTATCTGCCACCGGCTACAAGGCAATAATGCACTCTTTAGTCAACTTCAATCCAAAGTATTATTATTCAAGTGGAACTTCTGGCAGTAAAGAGCTAATCCCACTTAAAACGCTTATAGAAACCATAGAAGGATCCTGATGACACAACGCTGGGCCGAAAACCAATCACCTCCAAGAAAAAGTTGAATGTTTCTACAGAACGACACGGACTCCACGTCCATGTGTTGATGGCTCCAGCTGGCAGCCCTAAAGCCCAGCCTGCAGGAATGAGGTATTAACAGGTTCTGAGGGACAATCCCAAAGTGATGAATATGACAGTCCCGTCTGCTCGAGCGGAGCAGTGATTCATTACTAAAAAAGCTCAGAGCTTCTCAGCCATTTCTCCTCCATGGGAGGGACTAAGATCATCTTACACAGAAATGGCATTGCGAGGCTGGCTTTACTTTGACACTACAAACATGTGCGTGGACTCTGCAGCGCACGAGCCCACTTCCCTTTTCGTTCCCTTAAATGCAATGGCTACGCCCCTCACACACAGTGTGTGATGCTGATGACAATCGGGCACTTTGCACATTTGTCATACTGACCCTGTCCCTTACAGACCGATCAATCACCCCCCCCCTACAACCAAACCCCCGTGATAAGACAGCGGCGCTCTATTGATCGCGCCTGGCTCGGACTCCTCTGATGGGGAAAAGAAAAGAAAAGAAAAAAAGAGGTAGAAAACAAATGCACACACACAGACCGTCATCTGTCTTGGCTGTCTCAGCCCAGCCAACGTCTTCTCCTGCAAATGGGGCAAAACACACAAAATAATAGACCGAGGGAGAGGGAGAGTGGCAGAGCAGGGAGCCACTGCCCGGAAGAGCCAACATAAATGGTTATGATTTCATCGTCGCCTGAACAGGCTCCCCACTGATGAGATTGTCGGCGGGCCCCCCCCCCCCCCCCCCCGTGGCTCACAGAGTGGACGGTTGTCCATCAACTCCTGAAATGTCATTACACGCATGCCAGGTGGTGAGCATGGGGGCGCCTGGGTTTTCAGACAGGAAAACGCGGGGAGAAGGAGGCATGCTAACAGTGACGCATCTCCCCGTTGGATCGGTGAGCTAAACTGAGGCGGACGTTTCAAAAACCAGAGCAACAATCAGAGAAACGCAAGGAAACCCGAGCGATGCGTGCTGGGAAGTGAAAATGGGTTCACGAGGGAAACTTATTTTCAGTGGTTAGGTCGTGACGTTGGTGCATCTCCTTCGTAGGAGTTGAGCAGCATGTTGCAAAGGGGAAATTCTGAATTATTATTATTTCAAGAACTACTGTGTATTGAGAACTTCCCATGTTACCAAAGTGAAAAGTACACAGACTGCTGTTACCTCTCTCAAAACCGTATACAGATCCCAGCTCAACGTTGGGCATGAATAAGAAATGAAAAGTCTGCAACCCTGTTTTGAAAAGATTTTTTGGGAAAAGCAGGCTCATTGCAGCCACGGAATAAAATATATTTATAGTATTATTATTATTAGATTATTTTGTGCGATTTTCTGCTCAGAATTTCAGAATGTGACTGATTGACTTTGAGAACTTTTAGACTCGGTTTTAGGAGTGAAAGACATTAAAAGTTGCATTCTCGGCAGTTTAGTGAGTGGATAACGAGGTCTGAAGGATTGTTGTCCCCTTTCACCACTTTGCAAATAATGAATCACGTTTCTTTTCCAAGAACCAGAACACAGTAATTTAACATTGCCAGTAAGCAATGGGTAGTACCATCTGTGTGCCTACCTGTGGCTGATCTGTGTCCCCCGAAGATTGGACATGGTTTCTTCCAGGTTCTGCCGCAGGTCGGCGATGTTCTTCACCGTCCTCATGCGTCTCGTCTCAGGGTCCTCTCCTGGAGACAGGCATTTTAACATGATTTACTGAGATATTTGGACACACACACATACCTCACAACCATGAAGGCTGACATCTGACATGCAGCATTTGGTTGAACGTCTCCGTAGGGACACGGAGCGACGGCATATCATGGGGGCACGTCTCTGGAAGCCATGTGATTGGATCAGTCAGGCTGCACCACGCGCATTTTTCGTTTATTTTTTACTCTGAGAAGCGGATACATTGTCGTTCGAATCTGCCAGGCAGAGTGGAGCTAAGGATCATATGTTCCGTGTTGGTTTAAGCGCCACGTTTAGAGAACTTCCCTTTGGCCAGCAAACACTTCAGGACTGCGAGCCGCACCCCAAATTGTGAGCCTGTCTGATCCAATTAAGCCTGTCGCTGTTCGCTCGTCAGGCCAGCCTATGTCCACGGGCCGTGTGATGGCTAAATAAGGGAAATGGACGGTGGTCACACTGCTCCTCCAGGTTGATGATGGCCGTCAGAAGTCTCCACGGTGGAGAGGACAGAGCCAGCAGCTCCCGCGCAGTGAGACGACATAGAAGGTGCTGCGGTGATTGGAAGTTTAGAGAAGGGTCTCTAGCTGACATTAGTGCCAGAGAGAAGGGGGAAAGGCTGCAACGTTTATCCTGCAATTCATCAAATTGCAGAGTCTACTTCAAGATATTTGGATACACCTCTACATTCGAATAAAATTGGTCGGAACCATTTTTTTGTATGCTGGACATACAAGCAATTTCCCATGGCAGCTAGCACACACATTGGACAATAAGACAAATTGACACAATGCAAGAAATATGGGTATCAAATTATAATAAAGTGCACAGGCGAACAGCTTACAATTGCTACAGTTCTGGTCACTGTGACCTCAGCTGAACCTCTTTTTCCTACTTACTGCAATCATCTTTCTTTAAATTCTTTAAAACTACTAACTACTAAGCTTAAAAATGCTGGGCAGCCAGTAACAGCTGCAGACTACGGTGCCAAAGACGAGATTCAACTTTCGACTTTGTCCCTTTTGTCACATTGTTTGAAAACTTGTAGATTCAAACAATGTGCTGTCTGCACTCAGAAAAAGTCTTTGAAGTCAAGGCATGACCTCAATTATAACGCATCAAACTGTGTGGCCTGGCATAATTGAGGTCATGCTTTGTCTTCGCGGAGCAAACAGACTGTAGATTGCACGTTGTTGCGTTGGTGCCCCGTGCTCCTGACCTCTGACCCCATATTGGATACCCACACAAGATGGTCAGTAATTAGAATTCATGTGGCACTTGTGAGATAAAACCTAAGAAAACAAATGCACACACTCAAAGTGACAAAGTTGTGCTGGCAGCCACTGGACAGAAGGCCTGAATGAGTTGTCTCATCTAACAGGTTGACGGATGTCTGCTGCCACAAACACCAAGCATTTCTGGGAACTGATGTTAATTCTTCTTTCCTCCGCTCCTCTTCTCACCTGAGAAAGATCCAATTACAATGCCATTATAAAGGTGGCATGGGGCAATCAAGCCCTCGAGTGGCCGCCATGAACGAACACTTCATGCAACATTGAGAAGCTGCCCGAGATGTGTGTGTGTGTGTGTGCATTTACACAGGACACGTGGGAATTGTCTGCAGCCCAACACATAAACACACACATTAAATCACACCAATGCCACCAGTGAATGATTTAATCAGCTCGTCACCTCTTATGTGGATCACGGTGAGCAGCAGGAACGAGTTACGCCTAATTCCTTTTATAGGGGTGACTTATACAGGTGTGTAGCTGGTGTTTCCACCAGAGGCCACGGGGCAATCATTTGGAGCTCTCGGCCCCGGTGAGGCTGAGAAGCGACCAAATTGAGAGTGGGGGGGGGGGGGGGGGGCATGCACAAATGCACCTAGAAACACACTTCTATGAGGTGCAGAACGACTGCGTTTTGGGACACATTTACAAACACGTACTGTACCAGTTCTCGCGCTCTCCCCCTCTCTTCTTTTAATAATGCATGGGATCTGGTGCCGATGCCCCTCGCTCTAGCTGAATACTATTCCAGTCGTCTAATTATACCGGTGCATGCCACCACACACTCACCCAGACGAACGCACGACGCGTTTTACACGAGTTTGTCACAAATCTGCCTTAATAAAGCTTTGTCTGAGATACACTGGGGTGTCGCCATGGCAGCTGTCAGTCAGTCACTCACACACAGAAACACACACACACACACACACACAGGGAGAATGATCGATGTATAGCAATTATTTGTTTCTAGCTCCCTGTGGCTGAATGTGTGTGGTTGAGAGTTTGTGTGTGTGTGTGTGTGTGTCCCCTCGGGAATGCGTATCAATAAAAAGCTGGTCCCGGAGCTAAATGCTCAAACTGCCACATCAGCTGCCGGATATTTTGAAGGACAGGTGAAGGAATAATTTAAGGATGGAACGGTCTTCTCAGATATCCAGACAGAACCCCGGCATTAACACGCGTAGGAGGAGCACTTGTATGCATGAGCATATGGAACACACACACAGGTGGAATAATGAGCTATTGATCAGGTTGCTGCCCTGAGTCACAGGCGGCGAGGTGGGTGTAAGGAATACAATCTGTTTTTTCTCAGTGGGTGTAGGTGCTGCTATTTGCTTTGCCTACATGACAGGGTATTTCTTTTCACTGCTGCATCATGCCGTGGTCCATTTATTAAAGGGGATCAACAATCACCCCCAAAGCTCTCCCTGAGGTGCCTTTTACTTTGCTTTATCTGCAGGGTGACATTACAATCTGTTTAAATAAATGGTGCTTACCATCAGCTAAACATCGTCTCCCCCGACCCCCTTAAACACCCGTTCACGAATGCAAAGCCTGACGTTTATGGAGCTACCGCCGAGGTGTGGCAAGGTACGTACGGGCTACACTCTGCCTGCTGAATACACAGTGCGACACTCCACAGTGCTGCACACTGCAGAATGTGACGGATGTGTGTGTAAAGGCATCTTTTCATCCGACTGTGTCCATGACATCGCACTACATGCTGCCAGTGTAAATCCTGTCGATGCTCTGAGGGTTGGTGTGTGTGTGTGTGTGTGTGTGTGTGTGTGTGTGTGTGTGTGTGTGAATGCACGGGGGAGGTTGTGTGTTCTTTTCCAGCCACTCTTAAGGAACTTTTTTTGAATAAAGTCTTAAAATGCTAATAGTGTGCCCTGAGAAATTGTCAAGAGGATTAAGAAAATATCCGTCTTTTTCCTACTTTGACACTATAATATTCTGTAAGTTTGCATTTTTAAATCTCCTGTGCAAAGTTTCCAGTTTGCGCTGTTGCCATTTTAAATCCCTTTCCAGCATTGGAGGGATGACAAAATCCCCAAATCATTTGTGTGTATAAATGTCCACATTCATGATTATTTCCTGACTGTGTTGACTTACGTGGGCGGGGCTGTGTGTGCAGCACCTGCTCCAGGTCGCCCAGCATGGTGAGGATCAACTCTTTATCCAGCTGGGCCGCTCCCTCCCGAGGTCCTCCCCCTGACACCTCCTCCTCCGCCCAGTACCCTCCGTCCTTCTCTCCGCCTACCCGCTTCCGGCCGACCTCTTCGCCCGTTGCCCCCTCCCCCCTGGACGCCCGCGCCGGCTCCGTCCGCGTGTGGCCGCCGTACGACGCCCGCTGCGCCCGCCCACCCGCACCTGTGCACCGCCACGGCACCGGGATGAGGGAGTGCTCCGACTGAGAGAGCACCTTCGTGAGGGACAGCGACAGGGACCGGGCCCTGGTGCCCCGGGCGCCTCCGCCCCTCGTGGCCGCCTCCTTCCTCGGGCTTCCCTGCAGGCTGCCGCCCGCCCGCTGTGCGTGTGACGAGTGCAGCGGCGAGCTTCTGGGCCGCGACAGGAGAGGCGGCGGCTCGTCCAGCTCAAAAGAGCAGACGCGCTGCTCGCCGTCGCTGGACAGCGTCAGGTTGGTGAGCGAGCGCTGCTTGATCCGCAGGTTGAGGTTGTCGCCGAGGGGCTGGGGAGGCCGCCGCGCCGGGCTGCCGCCCTGGTACACCGAGAACTCTGCTCCCCTCTTCATCTCCGTGTCGCCGCTCGCCTCCCCCCTTTTTCTCACGGCTCACCCTTCCTTCGTGGGGGAGAAACTGGAATCCACCTGTGCGGAGCCGTCCGTCTCACATGGTGGACGCACGGTCCCGGGGAGGGGCGGGTGGGACGGAAGAGGGTGAGAAATGTGTCCCCCCCTGCGTCCCGCGCCTCCCGACTGAGCTCCGGGCTTCGGTGGGCTGCAGGGAAAGCAAGCTCCGGGGTGAGGGGGGGGGGGGGGGGTCTGGGCAGAGAGGAGATGAAGGCGTCCTCTCAGGCGTGGAGGCGGACTCCCGATCCATCCTCGAGCCGCTCCATGCTCAGGTGGAGACGTCGAGCCGGACGCAAGCACTTGTTTCTAGCACTCCGTCTCCTGTCCTCATCTCCTCTTCCCCCACCACGTTCAGGGGCGTGGAGCCGCTACATCTCTCTCTCTCTCTCTTTCTCTCTCTCTCTGCCCTCCCGCGCTCTCTTTATCTTCTTTCCCCCTTTTAAAGGACAGTCCCTTTTCGTCCCTTCTTATCTGCCTTCTGTCGCTCCTTTAATTACCGCCTCAGCGCCACCGGCTCCCCCGTGTCTCTCTGACGGTCCCTCTCAGCGC
The DNA here is from genome assembly GCF_949316345.1 of Pungitius pungitius. Classification (NCBI taxonomy): domain Eukaryota; kingdom Metazoa; phylum Chordata; class Actinopteri; order Perciformes; family Gasterosteidae; genus Pungitius; species Pungitius pungitius. Next base: position 10,828,004 of record NC_084901.1, read on the forward strand.
ACAGCGGCTGGTGAAGCCAAAGAACGGACTCACATAGCTCTCAGTCTGCTTGTTCATTCCTGTGTGCAGCCTGCAGTACTCTCTCTCTCTCTCTCTCTCTCTCTCTCTCTCAACCCTCCTTCTCACTGCTCATCACCGTGTCTTTCTCCTAATCCCTCTCGTTCTGCTCGCTCCCCTCCTCTTTAGAGCCCATATCTTTTCTACCTCACACTATCCTCCTCCCTCTGTCTTCTCTCTGTCTCTCCATCTCTCCCCTGGAGTGTCACAGCGGTGTGTTTGGACAGCAGCACCTGCGAGCTCGCGGCCGCCGACTTAATTAAATGCAATCTCCAGCAGCAAAAGCGGCGGACTGGCGGCTTATCGTGGATCAACAATGAGACCACAGAAGCAGCGTGTCCCCATCAGTCAGTGCGAGCGTTATTAGCCCCGTTGTTATTACTCGCTGCCGTCGTCCACACATTGTCTAATCGTGGTCAGGGAGAGGAAGCAGGGTGCCTCAGAAACCCCAATCAAGCTTTTCCTCATCGTAAGCACATTGCTCAGAAGCTCCTAGCGATGTTTTGAGCTATTCCTAATCAAAAGCAACAGTTGAAAATGGGTGAAGCGAGTGAGGGCGTCGCCTCTGCTGTTTTTACCTTGTCCTCTCCAAATCACTTCACAAAAATCGTATATCAACCTTGCGGATAACGAGCTTGTGCATGCAAGCTAAGCCGGCCTGTCATGTGGCGTTTGTGGTATTTGCAAAAACTGGAATTTACTTTCCTGGGCAGCCACCCCCCTCACCCCACCCCCCCCACCCCGAGCAAGAGTTGGGGAATAAGTGGAGGATGTGAAACGGCCACGAAGCGCGCCGCAGCATAGAGCGTAGCGTTTGAAATGGACCTCAAAACAAAGGGAACGGCCCACGTCGCAGTCTAATTCCATCCATCCAATGACGGGCTGCGGAAAAGCCGCAACCGGAGCAAAATGCCTGGAATGTCACAGCCGATCACGACATCCCCGAGACCAGTAATCACGCGCTGTTGTTTGTGTACGCTGCACTTTGTAGACGCTTGGAGTCTCTGTGGCTTCACTTGGTTTGACGTCGTATTTTTTCCTGTTGAGTTCACGCCTGTTATGATTCATCGGCCATGTTTTTCTACCAAATATGTGACAACAAGCCATTTCAGAATCTTTGGAAGTGACCATACGCGCTTCAATGTAAACGGGATGCATGTGACGCAGAGGTCTTCTCTGGCGAATGGCAAGATGCTATTGAAACAAAGGAAATGTGTCTGCGCCAGCGGTTTGTGTGTGTGTTGCCTGCGTTGAGCTCTCATTCTGCTCCTTGGACAGGAGTTTGTGGTTAGAAGCTGCTCATGTTCCCTCGGCACTGACCTCTGGGCTGCACAGGCTCAATTGCACGGATGTCCACTGACCGTGATCAAAGGAAGATGAAGATGGAAACATAGGATGGAATCATTTCGAACAGCAGCTTTCTGAACTAAATATGAATAATTATTAGGGCCTTGTACCACTACACCTTTCATAAATGTTATATATATCTATATATTTTAAGGCTTAAAACTACGTTGGGTAGTGTGTGTGATTCCTCAATATGGAAATACATCCAATATCTGAACCAACTACACATTCATTTTTGCGAAAACCATAAAAGATGTAAATGTATCCATGATGAAGGCTGGTCGTGATGCACAGCTGGGATTTCAAATGCACGACAACGTCCTGCAGGAGCGTAAAAACAAAGAATCCACCAAAGAGCTGCAGATGCTCCTGTTGTCAGTCTGACATGGATGACCTTATCCCTTTACCTTGTGTTACCGCTATCGAACAGGAAGCCTCAGTAAGCACACACACACACACACACACACACACCAAAAACAAACCAATCCCTTGCATTAGCTATGCACAGGCTATACACAGCATTAGCCTTCGAGAAGTCTCCCGTCATGCAGCTCATCTTTAACTCTACTGCATTAAAACCCTCTCTTTCTCTTAAATTTAGAGTAGAGGAGCTAATCCATAATGTACTAAACAGTGTTAATGTTTGCTAAACCACTTGTTCTATTTCCTAAAGATGGTGAACGCATCGTCTAACACAGGGAAGCATTACAGCCGGGCACTATTCGTTACATATTGACGCTCAAGGCTGAATCCCCACAGTGTATGGCCAGTCCTACAGGAGGCTAATGTTAACGCACGTGGCATTACACATTCGCACACCCACGCGGAGAAATATAATGCATGCACAGTCCACAGAGTGTGTGTCGACCCGCTGTACCTGATATCTCCTCCAGGCACTGTTTGGCTGTCTTGCTGTAGACCAGCTCTCCCTTGGTGGGGCTGAGGCAGGGGTCGGTTGGGGCCACCATGGTGCAGTCGTTTTCTGAGAATGTCCTGGAGGCACGTGAGAGAAAAAAAAGAAGAAAAAAAAGAGCGCGTTAGAAAGGCAGGCCGAGACAACTGAAAAGCTCCCCGCAGCTTCCAGGGTTGTTAAAAGTGACGGAGACGTCCAGAGATGCTGTGGCGTCCATTTCCTTCAGTCATTGTCAGTGCAGCGGCATAATGCTTACCCGACACACGTGAAAATGTCAAAAGTCCTTCAAAACAAAATTGGCTAAAGGAGAAGTTCACACAAAAACAACACGAGTTGCACTTAATACCCACCTCCCTAAAACAAATGGCGTTGGCGGTACCAACGGACCTTGTCAAGAGACAAACAAAACGGCAGCATCACAGTGTCCTGCATCCTTTTTGTGGCTCGTGGAAATCCAAAAAACATCTTTCTAAGCTATTGCTAAACAAAGCATTTTTAGAATATCCTCATTTTTTGCTTTGTTTTCGCAAAAGTTCTGAGGAAATACTTGTGAATTGTTGATTAATTGTTAAATTGTTGTTGTCCTTTAATCGATCTTAAGTCTCATTAAGATCCATCTGGACTGACGTTGCAGCGCTCCGTGGACCGACACCGATACGCATTTCTGCTTCATTGTTCCACAATATATTTATACACAGACGGTAATAAATTGACCAGTCAACTTAAAGACTAAGTGGCTAAAGGCAAATTATATAATAACCTCTAGAATCTGTTACAAAAATGACTTATTTTATTAATTTTAATAATAATAATTTATTAATTTTACTTTAAAATCACTTGTACCTAGAGATAAAATAGTTTGAGGAAGATTAATAAAAGTTCCATTGGCACCGTTCACACAAACTAGTAGTAGTGTAACTACAGCTGGTCCTTGCATCCAGTCTCTGCCGCGTAAACAAGAAAAAAGTCTGAATTCTAGAGTCCGTTTTCATAGTCTCCGTCACATGTGCAATAGATGGACATCTCTAACGTGAGGGAGGTGGGGGCTTTCTATTGGTGCTTCTGAATGCCAGTGTCCAACTGCCTGTGTCCTCCTCCACCCGGAGTCGCCATGCGCTCTGCCGTGTGCTTGCTGATCTGAAGAAAGCAGGAACGAGTCCAACAACCGTCTATGATAGAACCAACACACACACACACACACACACACACACACACACCACCTGCAGAGTTGCAGATAAAAATTGGTTTCCAAATACAACAGCAGCATCAGCCTGTGCATTTCTTTTTCTTCGTGAAAGCTTCCCTCACCTCAGTGGATTTACAAAAAACAGAGACAGAGGGCACAACCCACAATATAGTACATACTCAGCAGATATATGGGTGAAAGATAAAATAATATTTACCAAAGGAATTGCGCATCTTTTAAAGGGAGGGGTCAATGATCCGATATGATCCAGTTAAGGCCTGTTTTTAATGTGTAGCTGGTCGTCACTCCTGCTTGAGGAATTCACTTTCCCTGAAGTGTTCCTATCATTCATGATACTCCTCCGAGCAGAAGAAGACACAGAGGGGGCCAACCCAAATCAATCCTGCACACTAACTGCGGCAAAGTCCTGCAACCACTCCGGTCTGTTACATTTGGCAGAGGAAACGCCTTAACGTGGGCATAGAGGAGAAAGTGAACAAGGCAGAAATGCCCTGAAAATGGTGGTATATTGCAGCACAGCGTGTTGGGGTGGGTGGGTGGGGGGGGGGGGTATGCCTCCTGTCTGCATGCTTGCGGGAGGAGACATATTTATAGCCAGAGAAGAGGAGTGGCAACTGAAATACACTCACAAGGTAATCGCTTGACACAAATGTGTGTGTGTATGTCTTGAAAGTACGTTCAGTTTAGGAACATTTTACGGAGACCCTTGTGGGGGTGAACTAGAGCTGCACCATCATTTGGGAGGGGCAGCACGTACGGTGCATGCAAGTGGCCCTTTCAGGAACACTTGACTGATGATTTACAGTTCTGAGAACCAAATGCCAAGAAGAACAGGCCAGTGCAGAAAACCCCCACAAGCTGAGCTAGCGTGTTATTAGCCATCAGTTATTAGCCAACTACAATGGTTTACCAACTAGACCAACTAGACACAGTCCTTCTGTCACATATAAGACACCTCCAAATTTGGGCCAGAGCCTCAACAGCCTCGCTGTCCGGTGACTCTGCTGGATGTCAAGTTTTAAACATCAATAATTACATTACACACCATCTCAATAACTACATAACAGAGATTATATATTGTGCAATATAGATAATAGAAAGTATTTTGTCTTTATTGTAATTAGTAAAACCTTAGTGAACGGTACATGTGTACGGATGCTTGTTCCACATGAACATTGACTCACTTTGTCACAATTTATATTTTCACCTGAACAATTACCAAACACATTGCAGTGGTTTATATTGTGACATCACAGACAGTACACTTTGGAAACATTTTCTTTAACCTTTTGCTCTTCGAGTGGGCTTTTGGTTCCCTTTCTTTTCATAACTGACTCATCACCCGGTAACGGCCCCGGACTGTTTTAACTTGCTGAACGTGGGGGATTAAAGTAATGCTAATGCTGGAAGGAGGAGGCAAAGCTGACTGTGCACATCGGACTAGTCAGACGAGAGAGGGAGAGAAGGGTGAGGGATTAAGCCATGCTTAATGGGATTCCAAACTCTTTTTCTCTCTGAATACAAAGGCATCTCAGAAACTTTGGCAGCTCCACCATTTTCTTCACCCCCTGGATTATCTCTGCCTTCGTTGAAGCTGCCGGGCAAATTTACCCAATTCCTGCACCGCTGACGGCTGCAACGCCGGGGAGCCACGCGCCAGCTACGTGCATCCAAACCACACCGGTTGTGTGAAGAGAAGACACCGCCGATGTCTGGGATCCTCGCATCAAAGACGATACCCAGACAGGGAAATAATAGGCTTTGGCAAGCGTCAGGCAGGGGATGTTAATTTGTACTAAAATGACTGTGAAAAGACGTGGCGGCGAGAGCAAGATGCAAAATGCGTGTGTGTGTGTGTGTGTGTGGTGGGGGGGGGGGGGGGGTGGCAGCTGATCACTAGGAGCGCTCCAGGAACATCCTGGGCATGGGCCTGTGTGTGTGCAGTAAGAATCAGGGGTAAAATTGTGTAGGACAGTTGGAAAAAGACAACTTTGCTCGTACATGGAACACACACACACACACACACACACACCCCTTTTTCATGTCTCACCTGTACATGAAGGGGGCCACAGTGGCAGTATTGGGGTGGTTGTGCTGTTGCTGCTGCGGAAGCTGAACCACTCCGTTCCCTCCGAGAGCTCCTCCTCCTCCTCCCATTATTCCACTGGACCCAGACAGGGCTGAGGTGCTGGTGGAGGACGTCATGCTGGTCCTCCTGCCCTCTGGACCCCCACCGGGGCGCTGTATGTAGAAACTACCGCCTTGCCCCCCTTTCGTCAGCTTGGCCCGGTCCCCCTCTCCACCGCGCATGTTGCCGCTGCTGTTCAAGCTGGCCTGGCTCTGAGGCTTGGACGTCGTAGCGGAGGGAGCTTTGAGACCCGACTTGGGGATGCTGCTGGTAGCCGAGGAGGTGCCTCCGTCTTTCTTTCCCGATGACGGCTTCCCCCCCTTGGGGATGAGGCTGGCAATTTTAGAGGTCTTCTTGGTGGGGTCGGCGAATGACTCGCGCTCCTCTTTGGGTGGCGAGCTGTCTTTAGAGGATCTCCCCGATCGGCCTCTGTCCTCCTTGTCTTTGGACGAGGCGACGGACCTGCTGCCGTTGGCGGACGCTTTTGAAAATGAAGGGTTGGAGGAAGAGGAGGTCCTGCTTGGTGCAGCGAGGCACGGCGCTGTGGTCTTGGTAGACATCTGCTTGGCCGTAGCGCTGTTACCGCTGCTGCTGCACACCGACCCCGTGGGCGTCAGTTCCTCCTCGCCGTACTCCAACATGTCGTCCTCCTCCCGCAGAGACATCTCCGCCACCGACGGAGACGCACGTGAAGCCGACCTGGGGTTGATCAAGCGGAACTTCTCCAACATTGACCTCTGGGGTCCGCCACCGCCGGCCGACCCGACTTTTGACCCGTCGCCTCCGTGCGGGTGAAGGCCCTCGGAGGCCTGGGGTGAGTGCGTGGGGGAGTGCGTGGGGCTTGCCAGCATGGACGAAGTGGCGCTGTGCTTGAGGTTCATGGACTTGCTGCGCCAGGACTTGCCGGCAGCGTGCGAGGGGATGGCAGAGGCCAGCTGCTGCCCACTGAGGCTGGTGGGGACCGTCCCGCCAGTACCGCTCCCGTTCATCCCGCCGGGTACTGGGATACCCCTCATTGCTTCTGAATCAGAGAGAGAGACAAGCAGGAAGGATTTGTACTATTAAAAACACAGTTATTTGGTAAATATGTCATATTCCTCATTAAAATACATATTCTAGTGTTACAAACTTAGATATTTTTTTTCTAATACATAGTTGAGGTATCTACTGAAGTGACAATAGGAAGGACGTTAAATACCAACCAACATTTCTTGGAGAAAAGACTCAACTTTCAGAAAAATAACCTTTCCAGAGTCCCAGGTGGTTTCGCACACATTTAGCTCCAAAGTCAAGCAAGAATTGGAAACTTTCAGAAGATTTCAGTCCCAATTGGCAGAATATATTACAGTAAAAACGATTGCAAGGTTACATTACACTGGAGTCTCGAAGGAGCTTGCACTCAAATGTGCTCTGACTTTGTGTTCAGACCCCCCCCCATGATTTACACATGTATGGAAGCTTGTCACAGCATGTTTGCAGGTGGATGACAGTGGGTTTAAGGGACGCGGTAACCATGTTGTAACCCCGACAACGAAAGTGATCACAGCGGATTCGACCAGGGATGGAGAATTTCTCTCCAAGAGGACACCATTCACCCAGATTGGTCGATGCAAGTACTCTCAGTTTGAGAAGTTATTTTCAAATTTTTTAAATTTGGGTTTTGAATTGAATTACTTTTTATAACCGCGGAATGTCAGCCTTTCCAAGAATAAAGGTTTTAAAAAGTACAAAGATATCAGAGAAATGTGGGAAGTTAAATCTCAACTCCAAAATGTCTACATATTGAGAAAGCAGTGGGTGTAGAGCAGCTGATGGCTGCCTCTGATCCAAGGATTTCTCCCAGTAAGGTTGTTCAACCCTGGCAGAAGATAGCAGAACTGGAAGAAAGCCTGCGCTCCTTCTGAGAATCCACAAACAAAATCCATAAAATGCCGCTGAAATAACGGGTTATTGTGTCATCCATGCTTAACTATTCATCTACACATATAGGAACACTTGTGAGGTACATCACAGTGGGTTTTGTGTTATTTGGAGGGTTTTATTGCCTCGAGTAGCGAAACATTGTAGAGAAATGCTGAATTCAATCGGAGCACAAGTTTCCTGGTTTTGTACTTTCAGCTCTATTATTTAGACATATCAACAAAATATTATGTGTATGACGTAATAGATTACCAGAATATCAAAGTCACAAATAATCCTGTCATTGGTGTCAAAAGCCAAATACTAATGAAGTAGCAATTTCTGTTGTCTTTATGTCCTATTTGTTTTTATAAATAATGAAGTAGTGCTAATGTTCCTTCATTTTTGACAACTATCTTTTTAATTATAAGCTGTGAGCTATGATGCAATTCAAAGGTGTTTGCAGCTACCAGATTAGTATTTGAATGTTACAAGAAATATTATACTCTCTGAGCAAAATCACACACTGACACCAAGTACAGAGCACCTGTGATGCATCTGTGATGCATGTAAAATACACATTTTAAGGTCAAGCGGAGAGGAGAGACAGTTATAAATGCACACACACACACACACACACACACACGCATATTCACACCACTTTTCCTGTCTGGTTGACAGCGCTCTCTCCCCTTCCTCTACGCCAAGAGCATCCAGCAGCGTCAGACAGATAAGTACAGTATTTGAGAGATGGTTCCAACAGAAGACAGGCAGGCACGGACAGATGTGCACTTTGAGGCCACTTTCCAGGAAAAGACAATGCATACAGGGACAGAGAGTTAGGGATGTGAAGGAAATGAAGACCGGAAGGCGGCGGTGACAGCATGAGGTTGTGCGCCATTAGTCAGAGTGAGTGTCTGTGTGGCTGTCAGTCAGCACTGTGAGCCGGGTTCAGCTGGCTCTGAGACACCTCCAGTCTGCAGTTTAAAGCCCCTTCGGGCAGGCAGAGGGGAGGGGGCTCCATTTCAGCTGTGGCTGAGGGACTTTAACCAGCTTACATGTCCAAAGACACGGAAACCCCCCCAGTGCACTGTGTCGGATCAGGACGGGGTCAGGACTCCAAGAGAAACACTCAAAACTTCTGTTTTTAATTTTTTATATGATTGGATTAAGATTTGTATGCGGCATTTTAAGGTCGGCGGCCAATCAGCAGGCGTAAAACTATCCTGCTCATGCGGAGGTCATTAATATATTGATAGCATCATTGTGAGAAACAAACCAGCAAAAGCAGCATTCATTAATGTCATACAATTTTAAGTAACTTAGCTCTCATTCTGTTTTGAGCCTAACGTACATTGCTCACTACTCTAGCTGAGAGCTGGACAGAAGAGGTTGAAACGGGATTCACAATGTTGACATTTGGACTCGATTGCTGCGGGTCGCTTTCATTGTTATATCACACGTCTACTTATTATGTTCTAAGATATTTTTGCAATGCTGCAAATAAAGATTGGACTAAGCTGTTATTATTGGTACTGTGTGCTAGCCGCACACAAAGGAAGGCACACACCTGTATAAATCATGTCAACTACAATAACAACCACATCTATCTTCTTTTTAGTGCAATAGCAGAACCTCTTTTTGGCTGTATTACAAAGGGCGATGTTCTGGAAGACACTCTCCTAGGAGGAGGCATGATTGGGTCATATTCAAACCATCGTATCATCACAGCCCGGGTTGTCAAATACTAATGCTTGGTTCCCCCCCTCTTACTTAATTAAGTTAACACGATGTACTTCACTAATGTACATAAATTAAGTTAAGTTAAAAACTAAAACTAAATGATGCCAAAGAATCCTGACCAAGTGTGCTAAGGCATATAGAAAACACACCCTTTGCTTTCTGTGTGTGTGTGTGTGTGCGTGCGTATGCGTTTGTCTGGTCACTCACCGATGAGACCGCATCTATGCTTCTGTGTTTGTCTGTGTCCTTTCTGTTACCCTTCATCTTTAGAGATGAGTGCAGTATCCCTCAAGGCAGTTTTAAATGTTAACTGAAAGGGGCTTACAAGCCTTTTGCGTGATTCTGTGTCTGTGTGAGTGTGCGTGTGTGTTTGTGCCGTCTGTGTTTGTGTGTCCAGTCAATTAACCTCGTCTTAGAGACACACCCCCCCCCCCCCCCGTCTTGCTTCCTCCATCTCCACCCCACAGGTTTTTTTTCCACGCCACATTTTTCACCGCGCAATGACTGGCCGTTGCCATGGCAACAGATTCCTCTTGTCTTGTTTTGTTTTTTTGGGGCCGAAGAACAAAATGTCATTCCTCCTGGTCCGGTCTCCTCTAAGAAACGCCTGGATTCCAGTCATAGAAGCCTTGTTTGGAATGACTCATTCACACACTCACTCGCACACATGACATTCATGGACGATTGATTCAGATGAAGGCTGTGCAGCAGTGACATGTGCACTCTTCCATACCTCTGCTTCTTCTTTGAGTACTCTTTGAGTTGAACGCTACAGCTGTTCTCCCTAACACCACAGCCAGATCGATAAGACGTGGTCCCTGGAGGATTTTTCTCTGTCTTCTTTGGTCCAATATTACAGGCCTTTTGTGGTTTAATTTGTCGGCTGAAGCTGGATTAAATAGTTGCAGAGCGACAAGGGTCACTTAGCTCCCTTCGTGCCCTTTGAGCTCTTGTTCTGTTTGGCTAGAGGGACACGGTGTCCACTCATGTAGGATCACTCGATCTTACATGAAGCCATAGATATAAAACAAGTACCTAAAGGTAATTATGACTTGGACCCGTGTAGCCCCCTTTTTCCGGGCCGAGAAGTCCCAGTTATACAGATCTACTATACACATCTGTGTTTAGAGCCATTCAAAATCCTAATGCCTACACATGAATTAACATCACAGTGTGGTCATTCATGTTAGTGAATGGACTTGTGATGATTATTTGAACACTGCCTTGAAAAAAAAGAGAAAGTCAAGAAAACAGCCGATAAGATGAGCATAACATCCATGTGGAAATCAATAAGCTCAGTAGAAATGAGACAGGAGGCACAATGACAATACATCAACTATAGCTGCATGTGGACCAACTGCACATTATTGTCACCATAAAACTGTAATGAGAATCCGGACGGTCTATTGAGAAAAACCCCAAAGGCTTTGACTTTGTATGTATTGACAGGATGCCGGACTCAAGCCAGTCTTCACTATCAAGTCATTATGCCCAAACAAGTGATGCAGATGAATGAAAAGTGCTGCATCATTATTGACGTGGGCCATCAGAATCACAGACATTTATTTGCCAAGTATGTTGGACAGGCAAAAAGATAACAATAATATACTGTACACAAGTGTGTGAAAGGGTCAAGTGTATTTGAAGCTCTCCAACTGTGTTTAAATAGAGTCAATCAGTAGGGAACTGCCAAACCTCAGTGTGTTATCAGAACTGTTATCGGATCATATAGGAATATGTATTTGTATATATTATTACAATAATGGCTTGAGTGAAAATCAAAGCATATAAAACCCAGGAGAAACATGATCTGTAAGAGAAAAAAACCTCCAGAAAACCCTGTCTTCTGTTCTCTCTGCTAACTGCTTCCTCCCAAAAGGTTCTGGCTGCATTGCTGACATCTCCTCACAATTGATTTTTCCTCTTTGCTTTTCATCCCTAACTTCAAAACAAAGAACAAGAATATAGTCTGAGCTTCATAGCAGGACTCATGCCATGTGTGAATGGTCCTGCTAAGGACGCATCCATCCGATGGACCGAATCCTTTGTAACTGTGTTTCCTGAAGGATGAACCTAAACGGGTATTTGATTTTTAAATGAAAGCATGAGACTAATACGATCAGATCCTCCATGGTTCACTTTTCCCTTGTTGCTCTCTTTTCAGCTCCAACCAATGAACCTTGCATCACCATGGCCTCCCTTTGAAGTGACACTCACACGTGGTCAGGGTGAGTGCACATCCCGCTTGGACATTTAGGATCTGATGACAGGTGAGTCACAAAACATTTCCCGATTACACTGAAAGGTTTGGTGTGACCTAAACCTGTCAGTAATGTTTTTTATCATTAAAATGACTGCGAGTGCTGGGCTTGATTTGAATATTTATCACTGTGAGCCAATGAGTCATGATGAATCCTCTCAATCCCAAAACAAAATCTTAAAACTATTGTAGAGTAAGTTACATTCAGATTGAGTCAGCCAATCTTAAAGTAATCAAAATATTGCAGGCAGCTTACTTACTGTTCAACAGAGTCTGTAAAGGAACCTATTTATGTGCAAACATTCAGTTTGGTGTGAAATAAAGTGCGGTACACTCTCGCTCCACTGTGAGACCCTTCTCTCGAGAACATAATCACTCTAATTAGCTTTGCCGCGCTCGGCAGAGCAGCCGTCTGAATGAGCCCCTTTTGGTCGTCCCTCGAATGACTTTCTCTGTGGTGGGAGGACCTCCACTTAGCGGTACAAAGAGCCGGGGATGACTCAGCACACGGGTGGGGACTGGTGAATTGGGGGCTTTTCTGCAGCCCCGTCTGCCTGAGCCGGTGGTGCCACCAAGTGGCGGGGATGGAGAAGGGGGGGGCGACGGCGTGCGCTCCGTCCCACCTCCGGCTCCTGCCAGGCAGCAGCGCTCTAACGTTCGACGCGGCGCTCTCACCTCTGTCGTTGCCGCTGGCATACTGGAGAGGCTTGCTCTTGTCGATGCTGTTGAAGCTCTGGCTGCGACGGTTGAGGTTGGACGAGCCCGGGCTCCTGGAGGACCCGCCGCCTGCAGCAGGTACTCTGGAGGGGCCTGGCAACCTGCGATAGAAGATGACATGTGTACGAGTGTGAAGCAGAGCTCTCCATGGCGATATCACTTCGTCAGACACATCGACAGGTGTTGTCATGGGGTAAGACCTATTTGGACCTTCGGAGAAGCTTTGCCTCCGACGAGGTTTGGCAAAAAGAAAGGCGCATTTTGTTGTGGACCCATTCTTTAAAACTGAGGATGGCATGGTCGATAGACGCCACATTCATTATTTTTTCTTTATAGATTGCGTCTGAAAACTATTTGACAAGAGAAAGAAAGACGAGGACCAGTCTCAAAGTCTCCCAGCTGACAGGGTGGGAGTGAAGGATGGTGGTTCTGAAAAGCATTGAGAAATGACCTTGTCTGCTTCAGAGAGGCCGTGGGTGTTTCCATTCATCGCCTGGTCTTTATGAAGAAATAACAACAACGGAAAACTGACTTAGGGTCTTCTTCCATGAAGGCCGTCGTGATGTTCTTTAACAATATGTCACTGCAGATGGAACAGAGATGTCGGAGGGAAAATTCTTTTTCTTTTAAAGACTGAAATGCTTGAATACCAACATATTTCATATGTTCCATTTAAACCACTTAATAAAACTTAAACAAGAAATCGACATGGAGTAATGATTAAAAACAATTGAGAAACCTCTCCCAATACTGCTTGAGTTTCTGATTTATACCTCTGGCAGATGGAAGGAGCTATGATTATATTCATCTGGAGGTTTCTGCTTTTTCTCTGCTTCTTAGTCACACTGTGACAGCAGGGCAACCCACAACTGCGACAGAGGGACCGAGTCAATAGTAGGGCAACTCTTAATATCCTTTAAACACTTAATCAAATACTTTTTTCCTTGAGTATATAAAGCATGCTTTTGGGAGATTCAGTTAACCCTTAAAATATTGGATTCCTAGATCACATACCACACACCAGGGGCTTAAAAGCATATATCACAACAACAATGATAACTAGGGGCTTATCAGACTAACAATTCCCCGCATTTTCTGTTGCAACCAGCAAAACAGATTGTGAAAAAGATTTTAGTTTACTTTAGGCGTCTCCCATGAAAATGCATGAAAGATGAGCCCGCCTCAGCATTTAGGAAAGCAGCACAATGTAGTTGGAGAAAAACTGCCTAATAAGTCAGTCCATGTGCTGAACAATGCATCCGCTGCTTTTGCGTTGCGCAAAACTGAAAAAAAATGAAAAGAGTGAAAAGATTCCGTTCCTCTGAACTAGCAGACTACGGACGGACTGGTACCCCAGCAGCACCACAATGAAGAGAGAAAAGGGGAGCACACACAGGTGGGAAAACAGACTTTCAATTTGGATGTTCAAGATAAATACCTCACAACAAAGCCGAACTTAAGGCACATACATGACCAATGAGCAAACGCACACGCATGTGCACAGATAACAGTGGCTATAGGCTCTTAGCTCTCACATACAATCAACAAGGGAAGGAACAGAATAGAGTGAGAAAACAAAACAACAAGAGATGAAGAAAAAAACGCCCTAAAAAGACAAAGAACAAAGCGGAGAGAATGGATGCAAATAGGGAGAGAATGAGAGAAGAATACACAGTAGCTGCAGGAGATGATAAGCGCTAAGCATCGGGAAATGAGGCTGAGATTGAAGCAATTCGGATGGATATCAGATGGAATACCCTTTTATCATAAGATTCATTCATCTTCCAAAATACATGCCCGATAATACGTCGCCAAACTGCAGCCCGAAGAGAAAAAAAATGTCACAATGATTGTGTTTTGGGACTCTACTGGACACAGAACTGGCAAACAGATGAACCAGGCCTGTCACTCTCTGGTCATCCACAGCAGTTCTTCCAGTTCTGGCCAGAGATTCTTCTCCTGAGAGCAGCGAGCCTGGTGTGCGGACTACCTTCAGGCCACCAGGATTTACACAGGGTCACCTCAGGCTCATTAGAATGGTAGAAAGAGCTGACAGTGAAGGACCATTCCTGTGTTTTAGCCCGTATAGAATAATAAACTAAATAAAAATATATTTGATATCGTAGGTATTTTCCACACCATGGATATGTTTAGCTCGGTGTTTATTTCACGGGTGGGGGCCATTGGTCCCCTCACGTTTGGCCCATGGTTTAATTTGGTGCTGCAGCTATCACATCACTGCTGGTTTGAATACATTTTTCTACTGATCCAGGATGCCTTGGATTTTGACTAAATTGTGTATTCAATGAGATTGGAGTCCTCTCTGGTGCGTCCGTCGACAGGCGTGGTGACCTAGTGAGGACTCGACAACTTAGAGCTTAATGCTCTGAAGACAGTGGGGATGGTTGTAGATCTCCTATAAGAGCGTATCATCACCTGCCCCATCTGCCTTTGGCAATCCCTAGTGGACTCCATCCGCTTCCACCATTACGCAGAAGGGTTTACTTCCTAAGGCAGCTGAAGAAGTTCAATAATGATTCCCTTCGACACGGCCGCCATGGAGTCAATCCTCCATCAGTGTCGCTTTCGCTCTGCTGAGAGTGTGATTGGCTGTAGTCTGCCATCCCTCCATGTTCACCTCCAGGTCTCCAAGGTTGGCAGGAAAGATTGTAAGTGACGCCTCTCATCCTTAACACAAACTCTTCCAGTCTTTTCCTTTGCCCTGTTTGACTTTTATGCATCAAATCACCTCGCCAAAATGTCTTTTATGTATAGCGTACTGATAGTAATAAAATCATTGAGCAGACTCTTGGATCTCTGACAAGAGAGGGCTGACTACCACTCGGAGGGCAGGAGCTGCTGGCTACAGCATTTCTGCCATTGCTCAGTGGCGGCTTGAGAGGAGTTATTTGCCAACGCGCCGTTTCCCACCGGCAAACGCTGCAATAAGTATCAGACAACTGGGCTCCGGGGTGTGTACATACCGTATGCGTGGGTCTCAAATGTGTGAGGGCCACTATGCTTATGTCAACCAGATGATGGGAAGGTCAGTGGGCCAGAGTGTGTGTTTGATAAGTCTACCAGCTCACACGACACACCGAAAAGAGAAGCCAGAGTGTCCTTATAATGGCCCCGTGACTTATTTGGCGGCGGCTTCTTCCCCGGAGATGTGTAAAAGGCGCATTCCCACAGGACACAGAACGCAGAACGGAACTTCTCGCGTCGTAAAAGTTCTGGTCTGAGAGATTATGTGCAAATAAACCCTTGAAATCGTGACTATGACCTCTGAAGGTGAAGGTTGTTTCCTGTGGAGTTGGTCCAAGTGTTGCTGTGAGTCATGTCCTTTGAGAGTGTGCTCATTCTACTTCCCGACTGAATATTTGCCCACTTGTGGAATTTACACATGAAAATGTAACAGGGAGTGTTAGAATACAAATGAAGCGCGGCTTTTTACTGCGAGGAACTGCTGCTCTACGCCTCGAGGCTTGTCTACGCCCTGCTGCAGTATCCTTGAGGAAAACACTGAAACCCTACCAGCTGCTCTGTAGCTGACCCTGACCTTTGACCTGCCTGACGTGGTCATCCACTATCACAAAAGCATGGATGTGTTAAGCACAATGTAAAACATCTGTGAAAGCATGCAGGTTGTTTAAAAAGCAAATCCAACACACACAAAAAAGAAGTCATCAAATAAAGGCCGTAAATAAAGTGTTTGTCATGTTTACCTTGTGTTCTTCTTCTGTGGTGACCCTATTCCACTGTGGGCCGGAGGACTTGCATATCGCGCTGTGAGACTGAAGAGAGAGCAGATGACAGCAGGACTGTTAAAGCGGTTAGAGGAGGACTGAGAACAGTGTCTTCCCGGAATTTTCTTAATAATCCATCCCTTAATTTAATAATGTGCGTGAGAGGAGTCGTTCAGATGGAAGCAGAGGAGATGAACAGGGAGGGAAGAAGAAGCGCATTCCACATGCTGCACTGCAGCACGTCAGAAAACATTTCTATTTTATTGCACATGATGGCTCACATATGTTTATTACCACATGCGAATGACTAAACCCAACAACATCTCTCTAGATATTTATAGGACCGTTGACATAAAACGAGAGAGACTTCACAATCGAGAATTTGGCGGTGGCACCAAAAGAAGAACAACCCCAAGACGCACGAGGCGGAGGCAAAAGGAAATGCCGGCAGCACCAGTCACGGTTTATAGCCCAACACTCACTCTTAGTCACTCGTGGAGAGGGAGAATCAAGCTGCCTCCATGCTTGACAGGAAGTTGTTAATCTACTTGCGGAGTTCTTTAATCATCATGCCTACACCCAGTAAACAATGTAGTGGGAGGCCAGGTGGCGAGGCTGCTGTTTATTCCAGTGTGTAGAGGCTCTGAGGGGAACTTCCTGTGGGAGCGGTGCAACCCGCAAACCATTGTTGTCGTAGACGGAGTGACCAAAGCCCCTTTATGGCTCTTGTCCTTTTAGGTAATCCACTACTCCAAGAAAGAGTTTCGTTTTGAACTTTTGCCAGAGCTAACATTTATGAAAATACACTCAAAAGGTGGAAATGTAACCAAAATATGTTGTATATGTATATGGAAAGCAGGCCAGTCAGTATGAAAAACAAAAATGGCAATGTCTACAGGAAACCAGATGCTAACATAGACTGTGGTTGTGGATGTTGTGAACTCCACAGGACATTTCACAGGTGGGCCATTTGAGGTTTAAATTAAAGAAACAAACAATAAGCTGACTGTGCAGGATTTGCACGTAAAAGTCCCCCACCCTTGAGTATTAGCTACAAAAGCATCAGCTCAGAGAAAATGACGAATTATGGTTATTCACATGGAATCCCAGATCATCAACTGTAAAAGTGTCTCTACAATGACCGGTATGCTTCAGCTGGTGCACAGGGGACGCTACCATCCGTCTCCGCTGACAACGAGGGACAATTTGTCTGTCCTCTGTTGCGATTGTGGGCTGCTGGTTTGGCGTTGGAGAGTGAGAGTAGAGAAAATAAACTAGCTATACTGGGTTGGCTGAGTTACGCACGGCAGTCATCTTGTTCTCTGCCCCGTCTGCTTTTGCAGTGCGCTTCCTAAGCCAGACACTGAATATGCGTAAATGCCAACACACATTTTAGCACTTCACACATTCAGCTGACCCAAATGGAATGAAATAGACAGGTTCAGCAGAAAATGTTTACCTGCAAAACAACAGTACAAGAGGTGACAATGATCACAAGAAGAAATTCTGAAAACAATGAATTCATGTATCAAAAGATTTGAATTCCTGAGATATTCAATCGCAAACCAATTTGATAAAGCATGGAGTTTGTTACAAAAACTGGCCAAGACTTTTACAAATAATCTGTTTGTGATAAATACCGCGTCTGTGCGCTCAGGAGGGCTCTGGGGGAAGTTAAACTAGAAACAAAGCAGAACCGGGGCTTAGGGGACAATAAAAGCCATATTTATTACATTTTGGTCTTTTAGAAGAAAAAAAAAAAGTAGAATACATAGTCTTGGTTGATTAAAAAAAAAAAAGCCCTACACCTACGGTATGTATGAGTATGTATTAAACACTATATACAGGTGAAATAAAGTCCGCACAACATTTAATTTCCCAGTGGTATGTTTTGTGCTCTATTAAATACCCTAAATGGCTATTAGCGCACAGACAGGACCTACTTAGACAGAGATTAATGGAGCCTGTCAAAATGCCTTTTCAGCATTCTGTTGGAAAAAGGGGTTGTTAACTTGTGCATCCCATTGTTTTTGTGCCTTTGTGGGTTTCTCCTTGTGTCTGTGTCTCCTCTCTTTCTGTGAGTGTTTGTATTCAGAGCGGTTAGCGAGGAGGTTGTGCGCGTAAAAAGGCTATAGAAGTTTGAGACAAGGTAACGTCAGTGAAGCTCACATATAGACCACAGTTGTATGTGACAGTGCGGTTGATATTCCCCCCACCCTAACCCATCCTGAACCCCCCCCACCCTAACCCATTTCCAGCTTTATGAAATGCAGTGAACCATGAAGGCAACAGTGCAGAGTCCCCAGACTGGACGGCTCATCCAACCCACATGGATTTAAGATCTTTCCGATGTGGAAAAAGACAAGGATTTAGGGCCGGGGAAAGGGGAGGGGGTGGAGGTCAAGATAAAGGGGATACAGTCTGTCACATTTGATTCAGTGCAACATACATCAACGGGGGTTCTGCTTAAGTTTAAGCACGAAGCTGCAGCACACATGCAAACGATATTGCGTGCCTTCGATGTCCTATTAAATCTGAGCACTATCAGTATCAGCCCGATTGTAGCCGCTGCCTCGAGGGCAGACACAAACTGGTGGGTTAGAGATGAAAATGGCGTGCGCTCAACCACCGCAGGCCGACGTGGTGACAGCAGGTAATGAGATGTCATCCGACCTTGGTGTCCAAGGAGGGGGGGGGGGGGTGGGCCTTGAACTCCCCGATTGGCACTCTCAAAACAGCTACATCTAGCACAGACTCACACATGAAGTCATATATCCATTTGAGCATGTGACGCAGTCAACTCAAATAGCGATCTGACGCTTGATATGTTTCAACATGAAGCACTTAGCGTGTACAGGCAGCTGCTGTCGAGTTTAGATTATGGTTATTTACAGTATGCTGCAACTAACCAATATTAAAGGGTGAAAACGGAACAGTACAGTAGTAAAAGCTTATTCTTTATTCATCTTACCGATCATGTGACTAAATACAAAAAACCTGGCATTGTTTTTATGTTGTGAAGCGTTCTAAGGGGCCCAGGGAAAAGTCCCTCCTCTTTGGTAAAGATCCCATCAAACATTTACATCTCCCTGGGACTTTTAGGGTCAGGTCATAGAAGAAAGACTCCTAGGTCATCCGACATGTACTTCTGGTGAAGCATCCTGGCGCCTTATGTCCGACGGGCGTAACTCTGTTTCCTGTCATTTAATGGAAGAGACGTTTGAAGTATATCAGACGCTAAACTATCCAACCTACCATAAGTCTTTTATGAGCGCTGAACCAGCAGTATTTACTTGCTTGGCTCAATTATTATAGGGCATTTCTGCATTTTTCAGATTAGAGGATTTAAATTTAAAGTGTTGCAACACAAACACATACCTCTAATATATCAGTCAGAGAGTTTACCAAACTAAACATAAAGAGAATGTAAAAATGCACGAGTACGCAGTACAAAAGACTTTATTCACTCTGACAGTAACAACCAAGGAAATATCCCTATATACGCAGTACGCAGGCCTATGCCAGAAAAGCTTTACATAAATGAATTAAAACAGTGTGGAACCAAACCATTTAGCAGTTCATGATGCCACTTGCACTAATCCCTCCTCCTCATTTTGCATAAAAGTCCAAGATGTAGCCTTGATGCAATCCCACACACACACATGAGCTAGACAGTACCTAGGAGACGAGCCGGGCTTGGCCAGGCTGTTGGCTCTCCCGTAGGGCGAGCAGCTCTTCCTGTTGCGGGACACAGCGGTCGGCAGGCGTGAAGAGCGCCGCACGAGGGGGTCAACTTGTTCGCCCCGGAACATGGCGCGATACAGAGGGAGGGTTTCACTGCGCCCTGCTAGGCCTGGGCCCCCGTGCCTTCTAGAGCGCCGACAAGCTCCCGTGGCTCCGGCCTGTCGCAAGCCGTCCAATAGGGAGTCCCCCTCAGACACACACACACACACACACACACACACACACACACAGTTGCAAACATCCCTGCCCTAGAGACACCAGTCAGTCCAGCAGGTGGTCTCTATAGAAAGCTTCCCCACATCCCGACTGTAGATAGCCAAATGTGTGCGTGTGTGTGTGTGTGTGTGTGTGTGTGTGTGTGTGTGCGTGCGCGTGTGTGTGTGTGTGTATGTGTGTGCGTGTCTCTGCCTGTGTGAATTTTCTGAGGCAGATCATTTGATCATTTAAAAAGCTTAACATTTTGATTTTTTAAAGCGTCCATTCTCTTGGCTTATCTGAGTGTTTATGAAGTCACTCAGACATGCATTATCTCCGGGGTCGGCCAGGGCTCACAGGACTTACACAACATGGGACAATTTTTCATCTTTTAATGACAATATTTAATTTAAAAAATGGGTGAAAAGGAGAGGGAGGTGTTCACCAGCCTGGCGTGAGGCCTCGAACAAAAGGACCATTACAAATCATTGACAGGATTGCAAGTTGAATCAGTTAATGCTAGTTGCATTGCAGGGGATTCTTCAGATTCACTCAATTCTACTCAGTCAAGCGGGATCATTTTTACATATGCTTCCTCATAGATGTCTTTAGGATTGAAAATGACACATTTCCAACTGTCTGCACACATATCATATACTGTATATATGCTGAATACATTTGTTCATGCTCTTCATTAAAGCTATATATTGTTTACAATGTGTGAAATCTTCAAACCCAGGATGAAATCACTGTACGGACTGAAACATTAATTCTCCTTCTGCATCTGTCAAAAGTGCATCATAAGAGTTTACCGTAACTACTTAAAGGAGTCTACGGTTGTGGGTTTGTCCTCTGTTACTGTTTATCTGACCAACTTCACACTAGGAGGGCGCGTGGAAGGGGACAGAGAGACAAGCAGCAGCTTGGAAATGGACACACTCCTGTAACAGGCACTTATTAAACTACAGGTAGATGTTGTGCGGACAGTGTTTTGCCTCCCCTGTGCTAGTAAAGCATGGCATGCTCTCATCATCTGCTTATTGTGTTGGACCGCCTGAGTCCATTCCTCTGATTCCTCAATATACCTCCAGACATTCCTTTCCACAAGTTGTGTGATCATTTAAGTGCAACATATTTGTAATCCTCTCCCGTTGCTTTCAAGCTCTTGGAAATGACTTTTCACAGCGAGAGGTTGAAAGCTCACGGATGAATGTCCCACTTTAACACTGACAGACAAGGGATCCGTTAAAGTGATCCTGTGACCTCCTCACATTGAGACATGATTAACTAATCAGCCCTGGGGTATTGAGAGATTAGTGGGTGAAGGCAAAGGGGTCTGCTGGGGAAATAAGAGCCACTTCATGAAGTCCTTTCCTTCATGAATCTACTGTATATGTTCTCCCATTTGCATCGGGGTAGAGTCCTCAAACATCTCATTAAATAAAACCTCAAGTCTCTCCCAACCAACTCTCCACCTGTTGTGGCGGAGGGAGGGGTGTCGGTGGGCTATGGGAAGCAGCTGTGCCCCCAATAACCCCCAGCCCCCCCTGCACCACCCACCCCAACACCCACACACAATACACCGACCCCATCGCTACCACCTCCTAACCCGTCCACAGTGGGGGCTAAGGAGATCGACGATATCATCTTACCCACGTGCCCCTCCTCAAGATCTCAAGTCCTCTTATTGCTGACACACACACACACACACACCGCCGCCAAACAGAGCGGGCAAGCAGCAACTCGATCCGGTCAGGAGGAATGCCGCTCATGTGTGGCATGGCGGGCTTTCCTCTAAATGCTCTTCTGGGGTCTGTTCGGTCTATTTAAGTCTTACAGGGTCAGGCCTCCTTTGCTTTGCTTTGACTGCATTTTGCTGCAGTTCCACTGCATGATGTCCGTCTTCGGGTTATAATGTAACTCCAGTACCAAACTCAACATCCCCTTAAAATAGTGCTACACCGATTTAGCATCCTGTGAAGTTGAAAAACAGTTGTAGAAGAACTATTAACAGGAGTCAGATTTTTGTCTCAATGTTTTGCATATTTTAACAGGAAATCATAAAAAGACCAATCAAAATGAATGCAGATTTTCATTCAATACCCTATTCAACTAATGGGAGTTGGTTTCATGGAGAGAAGCAGCAGCTAGTACCAAAAAATATATGTTGATTTATAAACAGGAAGCAACGCGACGTCCTTACAGACATCTTAATGCAGGTAACCAACGGCTGAACAAGCAACACAAGCTGTCCTCTTTTAGACCTCGCGTATAGGCCTGATAACAGTAGAAACCCTAATGAGAAAAGGCCTATTCCATTCACACGGAGAGACACTCACATCCATATATTCCTATTTACAAAAACGTAGAGCATAGAAAAAAGCTAAATCTGTCTGTCAGCAGGAATCCGAAGACATGAATTGTGTCATTAGCATGCTGCATTGTGGCCCGGATATCAGACACCAGAGGACGGGAATGCGTGGAGCGTTGTGTACCTGGACTGCATCTCCTGCGCCTTGGGGCTGCCGGCGGTCGGCGCGCCGCTGCTGCTGCTGCTCTGCTGGCTGAGCTCCACCAGGGACTGGTAGTACTGCTGCTGCTGCTGCTGCTGCTGCTTGTAGCGCGACAGGATGAAGAAGAGGCCCAGGATGCTCTTCAGGTTGCCATTCCTGATCTCTGTGGGGACGAGAGCGGGAGGGACAGCGTCAGTGTTGTGCAGTGAAGCCACCACCTTGGGCTCCACCTGCACGTGGTCTTTACCCTGCATGGCACAAATGCATTCTCTTTATATGAAATAATGTGTGGAAACCAAAGCAGTGTCCAGTGATGCTGACAACATTTTCCAAACCCCTTACTGTAAGGTAAACCTATGTTAAATAAAGTCACTTGGGGATAGAGCTTAAGTGCAGCTGCTGTGCAGCAGGAATAATATTTTTATAAGAGTAATTATACACTGGCTTTAACCGGAGGAGACACCGATGTACCGTATGTAATATGCAGCGCTATAGCACTGAAGAGGGTACAGCACAAGGTAACACTTTCTGTGTAGGCCACGGCTCAAGAGGAGAAAAACATGTGGTAGATTCCAGCCTAAAGCGTCTGCTAACACACAGCTGGATCATTTGGGAGCGCGGCTCAGCGTGGGAACTGCTGGACGGGTGTTTAACATGCTGACGTCCGTTGTGAGGGGGCAAGACTGGGGCCATGCCGAGCAAAATATACAACGGCAACTTCCACTACATTTTGGCATTTGCCACGGAATGAAGGGACTGATCATGTTTTTTCACAGGTGCAGGGGGGAGGGATTTAAAACCCATCCAGCGGGGCGCAGAGGCGGAAGAATTGATCGCTGTGGCTAATCCACCCACTTGTGAAATGGACTTTTGGGATGGAAACCCTCAGTGGGAGCTGGCGCACGCAGGGACAACGGAGGCTGACGCAGGGCTTTTTTCGCTTCGCCTGGCGAGGCTCCGACGTTCTCCCCGGCTACAGCGTGCCATCTGCAGGCTGGGGAAGTCAGAGACCATTAATCGCACTGGCGTTTTGATCATTTTGTTGCGCAGAGGCAATCATTTAGACTGAGCGAAAGAGAGTCCGAACGGCAGCGTTTCGCGGATTCAGCTGCCCAGGGGGGAGCCGCTTTGGCACTGGTACAAAGTAACGGAAAAATGAGGAACAAAGCGCCCTGCCCCATTGCAAAAGGGAAGCTGCCATGCAAGGTCAGGCTCAGAAAAGCAGATTAGAACAACATTAAGGTGCGGGCATGGGCCAATTACAGACAATGAGTCATATCATGTTACCTTAAGGGTTAACGTGGTATTTCTCTTTTAAGGCCTTCGTGCTGCCCACTTTGTGCTCGTAGGCTGAATCCCACACTGAAGTACTCTGAGCCCAGTAGTGATGTGATAATTAGATAAAAACATACTTGCAGGATTTGCATTTGCTGCACACTGAAAAAGAATTCTCTGCAGTTATTAAGCAGGATGTACAAACAGAATGGGTTTCTGCAGTCCAGCTCGTCATCAGGTCAAAGCAGCGCCAGTGTGTCGGCTGGAACTGCATTGTGGATTTTTCACAAGGCGTCACCTTGTGGGAAGTTGTGGCAGGGAGTTAGGATCGGGCCGTTCTGCTGAGACTAAGAAAGCCCATTGCTGGGGCACTCGTCCTCTCCTGAACAGAGCGGGGCGGTCTAGAGGACAAGCCCTTCTGCTTGGCACTTGCTCAAAATGTGGAGGCCATTGAAAGGGTTTTTAGTGGATTTATTTATTCATTTTTTAATGTTTGGAGTGGTTGGTCATTTCATTAGTTAAAGGAGACTTTGAAGGAGGAGAAGGAAAAGCCTCTAAGACTGATCAGTAGTAGAAAGAAGAGGACACATTCTGGATGAGCATGACTACATAGTTTATAGTTGCCTACCTCCTTTAATCAGCCTTTCTTGGGTTTAATCCCCAGACATGGCGTCTCCACATATTGCCTATGCTGGTCGTGTCTTTGCTTCCTCCAATGCCCTTGGCTTGCTTTGTGCAATCGGGCTGTTAATTAATTTGTTTGGCTTCCACTTTAATTCCCAATTGGCTCTTCAAACAACTCACCCCAGTGTTCTGTTTTAAGGTAAAACGTTTTTCATTTTAAAAAAAAGTGGAGTGTGCACCGTGGGCGACCCCAGCAACATGGCTCTAATGCAATCAGACCCACTTAAAAAAGGAAATGGACCCACTGAGAAAAAGCAGGAGGGACTCTTAAGTGTTGAGCAGGTCGCCCTCTGGTTGTACAACCAATAAGAGGCTGTTCTTGAATGGTGGAAAGAGGCTTTAATAACATGCTCAGAGGACCATTGCAGGAAATGTGGGTTTTGGACATTTACACCTGCTTTTTAATGCTGGTAACGGCCGCATGAATTAACACCATTTTTGTACTTTTTACGGCCGTGATGTACTGATACAGAGCTTGGATTCACATGCTAAGAGACTCAGTGACAGACGCACTGAGGGCCGTGAGTGATGAAATGTGGCAGCAACAGTGATGGACAGAGTAACCCAATAGTCCATATATTTACAGGCCCACTTTGAAAAATCCTCGCCTTGAGTAACCTTGCTGCTTATAGTGCTGCAGGATTTAGATCGGTTGGTCAGTGTGTCAGCCTCTCAGGCTATTTCTGCTGCCGCAGACGTCAAGGACGCGTTCGCCTCTTTAAAAGGGAACAGGAAACAAGGGGTCTGCGGATCCTACACAACAGCTGGGCTCATTCTCTGTGGGAACAATTGCTTGTACCTAGAAAAACTCAAATCAGGAAGAATGAGTTTGGATTTTTCCACTGCAAACTGAACAAAACACATGTCTTGAAATCAGCGTGCGCTGCCAGGCTCCCCATGTATCAGGGTTGACACATGTTAAAGCTCCTGAGAGAGCACCATTTCACATTCAAATCCTTTTTGATAGAAACCAGGCATCTCCAATTTCAGTTATTTAGAATTTAGTGAACAAAGCTAAGCCCAAACTATATAAACTTTAAATTGCATTATCTGAAAAAACTGATGTTAATAGGCTGTCAATGTGTGGATGTCTGAGGGACTGACAAGTGGGAATTTAAACATGTTCCCACTAACTTTTTCTGACAAACTGTAGTGTTGAATTTGGTTCTTATGTCTAATATCAATTACATTCATATATACTGAAATGAAATGTGAAGTTAAATGAACAAAATCCCACATTTTAAAACTATTTTTCACACATGTTATGTAATCAAAAGGGATGCAAAATTAACAAAAATAAATTGAGTTGTAAACATATTTCAAACCTTTCATGAGAAACAAAGACTGACAGATAGCAGACAGAAAGTTAAAACGGCACAAATCTGATTTTTCCACCAGCCCTTGCATTGTGAACAAATAGCAAGAAGAAAACAACTTTTTAATGCTGGTGAGGGGACAATGGCCGAGTGCAAATGCATATTGACACATGTTGTTGGGGGCCTTAGGGTGTCGAGATGTAGCGACACAGAGGTGGATGTGCTATGAGCTCGGCTGTCGGCCTCGCTGCAGAGATGACATTTGGGACGCGTTAATGAGCGTGCAGTGTCACACGCACTTCTGGCCCTCCAAAGTTTAGTCCTAATATAGCACTTTGGATTACCATGGAAACAAACAGGGACTGGATGATGACTGCTTCTTTGAATCAAATGTGTCAGAGACAAAGGAGGCTGACCAAGCAACATTATTTGTTGACATTTGGAGAAACATGGTCAGGAACTAATTTGGACTTATAGCATGAAGTATTAAAATATGTCAGATGTTGCCTCGATGTGTTGAACATCACATAAAACACTTTCCAGAAGCTCCTTACATGCTGTGAAAAAGACCGGACTGCATTGATTTAGGATACTTTAGGTAAATGTTGGAACCTTTTTCAGAGTCCACATTAAGTGTAAAACAAAATCATAACTGAAAAATCAAACAATCCTTTGCAGGAGCTTTTATCAATCCTCCCACAATCCACTGATGCTTTAACGGTGGCCTACAATGGCCTCCTGAAAGCTGCAATTTTCTGCAGTTTTCCGGGGCTAGACAACAGCGGGAGTTCTTCTCGTGCCCCTGATTTGCTTAGCTTTAATCCGGCGCCTTGTTTATTCGTCTTACCTTCTGCCGAGAGCCCTTGCACATTCACTCCTCTGGCGTCCAGGAAGCTGAGGCAGGCGTCGACATTCTCGATCTGCGGAGGAAGACGGGACACAGTCAGCACAAGGGGGCCGACGCGGGCCGAATGCGACGATACTTTACATTCCGCCAGCCTAAATGTCTTGGGGCGGAGGGCCTCGGAAAGGACAGGGACCGCTAGCCATACCCGCCCATAAAGCCCACCATTGTGCGGCTATCGCCCGACCCCCACGCTCCACCTTGGCCCTCGGCATCATGGCATACTGACTGCTGTGTGTCGCCAACTACACGCAGCCACTCACGCACATGCTTAATATATATATATTGTTGCACCCATATATAGTTTGTGTATGTGTATATAGATATATATCTATGTATAAATCTACACAGAAACACAGGTCGTGTGGGTCAGCGGGGCTTTACTGGCGTAGTCGACGTTTCAGTTTCACAAAGATCCACCGAGGGGATTTTGAGCATTCGTCGATGGCGGCTGGTGGGTTGCTTCATTAGCATGTTGGCCAGCCGCCAGGGGTCCCGCACAGGGGCTCTTTTATGACAAGGTCAAAGGTCGGACAGCTCCCGGTCGGCGCAGCGTGCCAGGGCCACACAAAGGGCAGACAACCAGCGCGCAATGATGATTCATGAGCAGTGACTCAGCTCTCTCTCTCTCTCTCTCTCTCTCTCTCTCTCTCTCTCTCTCTCTCTCTCTCTCTCTCTCTCTCTCTCTCTCTCTCTCTCTCTCTCTCTCTCTCTCTCTCTCTCTCTCTCTCTCTCTCTCTCTCTCTCTCTCTCTCTCTCTCTCTCTCTCTCTCTCTCTCTGCGCGGACTGATGAACGGGCAGGAAGAAGTAGTCCGACCCAGGCATCCTCCATCCGCCTGACACCACTCCTCCTCCTCGCCTCTGTATTCCCACACAACCAGACGCTGACACATGTGCGTGTGCCCGGGTGCCAGGTGTGTTTGATTATCCCACGGTGACTTTCAGAAGTACGCGTGTCGGAGGGCCATGTGCCGAGCGGCGCTTTGCGAGGGCTCATTACGCCGCTCTTAATTTGGCCCGAGCCCCGGGGCGATGTGGGACGCAGGAGGTTTTCAAAGTGAAGCCTCCATGCCTCCATGCGTGCGGTTTACGGGTAACGTGTGATCGGCAATATTTGCACAATAAATGCCATTTTCGTCGAGCGACTCCTCAATTAGGCTCAGTCGGTTTGAAGGCAACTTGTTGGAGACGGTCGCATCTGTTCTGCAGGCAGCATGTGTGTGTTTGAAGGCTGCTTTAAAGACAAAAAAGGAGTGGACTCTCCGGCTGGAGACAGACGTCTGTCCGCCGTCGGGGGGGGGGGGGGGGGGGGGGGGGGGGCGAAACCGCCGTTTGTTTTTAGTCTCCGAAATGACGTGAACGAGCGGAACGCCGGTGGAAGGCGTTGATGACGGCCGGGCATCAGTGTCCCGCAGGGCTTCTGGCGATGTTTAACTGCTCGTTGGTGGGCACTCTGGCTTTGCGGCATCCTTCTCGGGTAAACCGACATCGTCTATTTTTCCTACGTGGGCTGGCATCAGACGAATCCACGCCAGCCATTAAAAGCAATCTGGAAAAGGGCATTTTGACGAGCCGCACTTTGCCAAATCACAAGTGCACATTTTTTGAGAGGTAACAAGGGGGGGGGGGAGGAGGGGGAGCCACCCCTGAGCCTGGAAAACGTATCGGGAAGGTGGGGGGGGTTGTTAAGTGTCTGTAATAATCAGTTTAAATTATGGAATGGTGGCTTTACAGAGCCGCTCCGCATATCTAAATGTCACAGCCCAACCAACAGAGGCAGCGGAGCAGAGAAAGGTCCGTCTCATGGCTGGCAGACACAAAGAAGAGCCTGAATCCCTGCCTCAACCTGCCCCACCAGCCCAAACCAAATGGCCCAATGACCCCAACCACCTTAGTGCATTGGGATTCTCACTCGGAGACACAAGCTCCGATGGTGGCTACATCTGCGTGTTCACCTCAACCTCCTCCCGTTCCTCTTGCCTTGTGAAAGGTGTCACACTGGGCCTCTGGAAACATATTTACATGTGACTGATGAATCAAGTTATCCCTTAACTTCGTTCCTACGGAGGACCGAAAAACAACCTCCTTCAGGACGGGGCTGGAAAACCCGGCGTTAGAGGTTTACAGCCCATGAGAACGGCTTGTTAATTGAGGGGTTTCAGCCCAGAATGCTTCAAATCCAGTGGAAAAAGAAACGCCACCTTAAACCCCTGAATCAGTATCTCAAAAACACAGATGACTTGAGCTTTGCAAACAAAGCAATTTTGTGAGTAAGGGGTTGAGGCGGCGGACTCCTAGTTTTTCCTTCCAATGTGTTGATGCAGTGGTTACTTTCAAAATGCTGTCAGTGTTTATTTATTCATTAAAAATCTTGTGGTGGTGGTGGTTGGAACCTGATGGAGGCTGCACACAGACAGGCAGGGCAGCAGGCAGATGATTGGCGTCTTAAGCCTAAAGGCTGTGGTATGGTTATGCACAGTTGTGTTGGTGGACTCGATTCAATTCATGGTTCAAAAAGGCTTGTGTGTGTTGCAAAGCAATTCACCAGCAGAACACCAGGTGGAGTAATCGACGTTTGCAGAGATCTGCGTCCCTGAATTGGAGGCCATCCGCCAATGACGGGTTGTATCAGTGGTCATATTTACGGATTCCTTCCGACAAAAACTCTTCAAACGGATTCATTCTCTCGTAGAAAATGTTTGTTTTAAAAAAGGTGGTATTATGCTATTTATGGCCCTGCATTTTCAGAGAAACGCAGGGCCATAAATAGCATAATACCACCTTTTTTAAAACAAACAAACAAACATAAACTAGGCTTAATGCTGCGTTCACACCAAAATGAATATACTCGCCCGACTAGTTGTAGTTATTTCGCTTCACTCGCGTCCCTTTTTTTCCACTTCATTCGCGCCTGAAAGGCTAATCTCCTGCTTTTTTCCGTAGCGACAGTTATCATTTCCGCTATCCACCATGGAAATAAATAACCACTATTTCTGCTCTTTATTTGTTGTGTGAATTACACAAACGTTGGGGGCGCAAACGGCGTTGTGTTTCAGGCTGACCTGGCTTTTGGTCAGAAGTCTGAAGTCTAGTGACGAGTCAAGGGAAGAGTTTGGCCTCGGCACGCCTGCATTCACGTTCTTCTTGCGATCAGTGCACCTGGTACAATGTTGACAGGATGAATGCACGTTGTTTCGCTCCTATTAATCCTCATGGCACTGCACGCCCGATGAGGCAGTCCTCATCACTCACGCTGAGGCGACACATGCCTCTTACAGCCGCAGTAGACTTTATTAATCATCGCAGCTCTGAAAGCCAAACATTTACACGCCGGCAAAGCCAAGTCCCTCTGCTCCCTCCAGCTGAGTTGCGGCCCGGAGGTTTTGATAATGAGTTATTTGTGTGTTTTTACCGAGCTATTCTCTCCCCCTGTGTGTAGTGTGAGTGCCGCAGCATTGATGGTGGCCCTCTGACACCCGTTGCAGGCTTAAGCTCCAATGCAAATCCATTATTAGACGTAAAACTGATTTAGTGTGAAAAGTGTGAGAGGGTTGGTGGCTGTAAGGAGGGGGGGGGGGCAAACAAATACAGGACTTGTCAGGAGACACACCGTGAAGCCAAGTCAACATTGACTTTACTCAGTTTTATTGCAGTTTTGTTAGGTAACTTTCCTTCAAAACTCTAATTCAGCCAATCCAAGAAATACAAGAAATGTGCTCGTGCTACACAATAAATCCAACTGAGTTCTCAACAGCTAGGAACCTCTCCTGTGAAAACAAAAAGTTATATCCTACACATTCTACTCAGACACTTTACACTTCCTACTGCACTTATAGCAAATGTTTGGACACATTTTATCGTATGCTGGGCAAGTTAACGTGTTATTATTGGGTTGATGAATGAGTGAATTAACGCCAACGTGTATTTTATTGCGTGCTAATATTTTTATGTATATTGTCTCTTTTTTCTGGTCAAATTTTCGTTTTATCACTATCAAAACCTTTTATCTCATCAAAGCGTAAGTATGGAGGTTTATTGTGTATCTACAGCATATGTGACAGCTATGTCTATGACACTAGAAGATACTGACCAAGTGGAGGTATTTGACTAGTTATTTTTCTTTTCCCATGAAGAACATTACACTCATTTCCCCATTGTCTGCTGCCTTTCCTCAACTCTCCTCCTCAGGCTGGGGTCATGACACGTCTCTTCTCCAACACTTCCTCTTTCACCCTGAATGCATCCCAAAAAATCAGACAGCTTCTGACAGGGTTGCGAATCAGATTGGAGCTTTATGGCAGGTGATGGCTTGATGGGCGGCTGGGTTAAAAGATCCTCACGATTTGGGGATCATCGCTCATCACGTCGAGAGCCAAAGGAAAGAAACATTTTCTCATCGGAGACCGGCACAGGAACTGTGTTATGCAATATTAATCACGGCGGCGCCCCTCATAATTCCTTGCCCATAGTGAAATCTTTCATGGCCCACTGCTGAGGATCTGTCTCTCCTCAAATCTATCAAAGAGTGGCAATTGCTCATTTTTAGAAATCCCATGAGTGTAAACCTCACGCTGAACCTCCTGAATCCAGATCGAACTGGCCTGCTCAGGCTGACAGAGGCGATGTTTGCTTTCATAGCAGACCCAAATGTTATGAAACTGAAGGCCATAAAACTCTCTAGACTGCAAGAAAGCCAAACTGAGATGATTCAATTCAAGTAGCCGGGGCAGCGGAGACAAAACAACCCCTCGCAGATTTCTATCACATCGTACCTCATATTTGCATAAACACAACAATCACTTTCTTTCAGGATTACACCGGCTGTGACGTTGCCAGTTCTTTAAGAAGCTGCTGCACTAGCTCCGTCAGCACATAAACACACATGATGTATAATCAAGGCGACACAAGCATACATCTGCGGATGTGTCAGTGACATATGGTGGTAGAATTTCAAATGTTTACAGCACCAAATAACTTGTTAGGGTCTCGCGCATCTGCTGCACAGACGGTGAGGGGTTGTGAGGGGGGGGGGGAGGGGAGGGGGGTCACATGTATGTGTTAGCTGCATGAACGAGTGACAAAGAGAGACAGTCAAACAACGACGTCCCATGTCTCATCGTGTCACCTGGGGTTAACCTTTTCACTGCACGAGCCTGTCAAATCAAAACACATCACACTGCCAATGATGCAAACTTGTGTCGGTTGAACCACTTTTTCAATAAAAAGTTTGAAGGCAGAAGATCGACTATCTTTTGAGCCAGAGCAGCATCAGTCTGTCTAGGGTAAATTGTTTTGTTTATCATTCAGCATAAACTACTGCTTATTTGATTTAAATGTTCCATACTGTGAGCAAATTGTCGCAGTCTGCGCTGCAAGGTTTGAAGGCGTAATAATGAAGCTTGCTGTTTGGACATCAGAGAAAGGTCTTGCTGTTGTTGTTACGAGTCTTTTTTAAATCCTACAATAGCAAAAAGATGAAAGTGTCACACGCTGAACCACTTCCGGACATGAAAAAGTCACTGTGCAGAGGACTGAGTGGCAGATGTTTTCCAGAGGACCACTTGGGGGGAGGGGGGGGTTAACTCTGCTGTGTCACGTACCCACCGCTACAGTCTGTGTAGGTAGACATCACCAACGTGACGGATAGTATTACTGTTGACAGGCGACAAATTAGGCTGTCAGTCCTTGTGCGGGGGGCTGCTTCTCCCAACGGGGTCAGTGGGGTTGAGCTTCTGACTCTCGAGGGGGGCCTGTGTGTTAACCTGCTAACCAGCGCTGATGCACACTGAGAAAAATGCAACCTCTCTAACCTACTGTATCTCATGGCAGCTGCTTACGGCGCGTGGAGTTTAAAGTGCAAAGAGCTATGAGGTGTCGTGACTTTTACTTGTCCTCACCCGACAGGAGCAACAGGACACACGTTAACTGCTGCGAACCTGCGACGCTACGGGAGGAGGCACCAAGCATTTTAATTATGTCAAAGTAAACCTTTTGGCAGCGCAACACGTATTTATTGAGACTGCCGATGATTTAAGACTTTTAAGACTGTGTACTGAATAAGATTCAATGACAGAGCACATCAGTGTTGTTCTGTGTGTGAAGTTGGAGAGCAGGTTTTAGACAGTTTGCCTGTGGGGATGTCCTTTTGTAGGAGGCACAGAGAACTGGACCCGTTGTCCCTCTCTCCCCTAGTTTTAACACAGGCTAAACTTTCTGCCTCGCGAGTCACAGCAAGCTGCAGGCCTCCGCCGGCTCGGGCGCTGAGGAGCAATGAAGTGATGCTTGGGGATGAGTTGCAGCTGTGACACTCGCCGTGCGGCGCCACGGGTGGCCCCCGGGGCGGCACCCGGCAAAGCGCCTGGCTCTGTATGAGCCCACATACAAAAGAAGGAGACGGTACAGTATGCTTCTAAGACGCAGGGGATTTGTGAAAAAGACTGATTTATACTTTATTGGGTGTAAGTGAGAAAAGGTTCGGAATAGTAAAGACAGACTGCAGCTGGTGCTTCACAGTCCAACGGATCAGAGGTTACCGCTTTAACAAGCCAGCTCATCGCTCCCTTAACAGAACATCTGCCGATGCCATTCAGTTATAATGAGCGATTAAAAGCTTCCCATTGAGCTACAAGTGAGCCTGTAACGAGCCGCCGGGTGCTCCGTTTGTGCTGCTGAACGGGGGGCGGCGACTTATGCAGAACACGCGCGTCTTGCAATAAAAATCAAACAAACTAGCCCTTTCGCAGGGAGCAGCAACAACAAAAGTTGGACCCCAAAAGAAGAGTCAGGGCTGCTGAGGCACTCGGTGCTGCCTCCAGACATCCTGACTCGGGGCATCACGCATTCATCACGCCCGAAACATGCTGGCACAAGATGTCTTTGACTGACGTGGGTCGGTCCAAAGCAGATACACGTCGACAGGAACCTCCTTTTCAAAATGTTTGAGAAAATCGTAGAAGACGGAGAAACCCCAACTCTTCCTGCTGACAATTTCGATTGCGTTCGTTATGCAATATCAAAAGGAAAACAAATTATTAAAGGCAAGCAGTTCTCTTTAACATCTGCCAGATTAAAGGTGTTTTGATCAATCGGCCAGAATGTCATGGAAATAGTTTGATCATTGGTCTGCAGGAAGGCCAGTCAGAAAGGAATCTCCAAAGCTTATTTTACAGTCCACTCAGCCCGGGACGTTATGCTGTTATTCCCCACTGATCCAGTAACTCCATTAACTCCAGAGAGAGATATCTGGCCCAATGCTCCACTGTGCTCATCGTCTGCTAATCACTAACCTCGCCTGGGAACGAAATCTAGAAAGTTCTTGGAAAAAAACAATGGTTTTCCATCTGACAAGTGATTTGGACTGACTGGTTCCACTCGCAGGCACAATGACATCAGGGATGGTTCAGAAGCCCACAGTTGTCTGCGCGTATGTATGCAGACGGACCGGCTCAAATCAACAGCCTGAGCAACAGTGTCACACAGATGTCCAATCAGGAGTACAGGATTAATTAAAGGCTGAGATTAATGTCACGCTGCACTGATGATGACTCATCGGGCTAGTGAGGAATATACTGCTGAGTGGCTCGGCCCATTTGTTCTCTTATCTGGCTGGTGTGCAGGCTGCCAACAGATGGGGCCCAGATGAGACCCGGGAGCCCAGGACTATTAGACCTCAAAGGCAGAACACAGTCTAGACCTTCTTCTACTACCAAAATACTGAACGCTTATTCGAGTTTAAATTCCATTTAGTTTAAATCACAGGTTTGTGGAGTTAAGTTTAGTTTCAAGATTAATAGTCACTGACTATGGAATCTGTTCTTCCACCACTTTGGTCCAGAATAAAAAATCTCTGTAACATTGTAACAAGAGTCTAATATTAGCATTCAGCTCAAAAGGCTGTCACCTTCTTGTTTAAAAAAGAAAATGCGACGCGGTAAAATTGGTCAAATTGTGTCACACTTTCACACAAGCGCTCCCTCACCGTGAAACATAAAGCCAACGAAATGAAATAATGAATTTCAACTGTATTGGGCGAGAGCCAAGGCTGCATACAATCAATGTAAGTATGATACACAACATACTTTCAAATCCAATGCCACAAATGAGAAGCAGGAAGAAAGTTCTTTTTTAAAACAGCGAGCTATGTGATGTAATCTTTGGGCCCCGTTCTGCTGACAGATGTTGCATCCGTGCATCTTTGCATTCATGGAACATTTTGACAGTGTTTTTCCCTGACATCCTTTGCTGAGGTCGCTATAAAAACACACACACACACACACACACACACACACACACACAGAAAGCGAAACTGCACAATCATCTGTATTGCAGGGAAGCACTCCATGGTTTTATAATGATGTCTGTCTATAATGAGGAGGATTAGTGTTGCAAGGCTTTAATATTTTTCTGCTGAATGGGCCTCTTCTTGGTCCCTCGCCTGCTGCTCTCGTGGTTTAGCACGATTCTTCTGAGAAATTAGGAATACAAAAAAAAATATCCTTCCCTCCACTCAATAACCTGGATGTCGGCATTATTACAGCTGTGAGTCTTTACTGTGCATTGGGTTGAAGAGACATTGCACCATGAGGTGAGTGAGAAGAGTTGAAAGCTTCTCATGAATACTCAATCGATTGTATTTTTCTGAAAAATGTATCCTAATCCCTTTGAATGCAAGTGGAAAGTGCATCTAGAAAGGGTGCGGAGCATAGTGTTGGATATGACAGATAAGACATTAATAGGCAGGCCCATCTGCGATCTCATTAAGAAATGCTATAAATGACATTGCCAACGACACAAAACAAAAGCAGAACTAGTAGGTTTTCAAAGTATGCTCATCGATAATTTGATGTATGAAGTGAATGCTAGCACCAGCTCAGTCAAAGTCCGTTTTAAAAAGTTAGAAATGATTGAAAGGGTTAGTTCCATTTTCGTTCCAAGAGCGGTTGTGAAATTACTTCATTGTTCTTTGAGGTAAAAATGTTTATTTTTGTAAATGGAGTCTAGTTCCTAGAAGAGAGCGAAGTAGCACTTCCAGCCTCTTGTTGCAATGGACTCTCTGACTTTAAGGTCCAGCAGCTGTAGACGGGGGAAGCAGTAAAAGATGTAACTGACGGAACAAACTGACTATATTTAGACTGTTTTATCTTATTCACCTCGTCACGGCAGCACTTTCTAAGAGAAAAACGGCAACACGGAAGTTGCTAGTCTGCTGACACATTATTATTAATGTGTCATTTAGTGATTATGCGACTTAAGGTGTGACCTAACGTGTCCATATCAGTCCATGGCACCGCATGCGTGCTAGAAAACATTAAGAATAGCTTCCTGACGCTGAACATATATTCAAACATATGACCAATATCAATAAATACAATTCACCACTGGGAAGAACAACCAAAAGTTTCAGTCTCCAAAGCAGTTATTTTCTGCCGCAAAAGCTTTACAACAATAAAAGGAGGACATGCACAATCCAATGGAAAGAAACCCAACCGGACTCAAGTCTCCACTGATTTAAAATCTTCCACACTCCTGTCAGTTCTTGTTCTCATCATCTTCACCGGCTCACTTGGCAGGTTACACGCCAATCCTTCCGGGACCCAATATGCGGTCTACGGTTCTGTGGACGGACCTCTGCTCGTCCCAGCAGCCATTGGTTACACACATAAATCCAACAGAACCTATTCCCCGAACATACAAGTGACTTGTGCACACAGCGTTTTGTCGCGAGATCGTTGCACAGCTGCTCTTACCTCAAGAAAAACATTGGGAGACAGGAGATCAGAGGTCAGAGTATTCCACATAATGTTCCTGAATGGCGCAAATGACATCAATATTAGTAGCTATTGATTCACAATTGAACAGTACTTTGGTCCAACCATCCCATGGGCCCCCTGCAGACGGAGGTGATACAGGAACTATACTGTATGTGCAAAGCTGAGCACCAATAACCAGAATACAGAGATTACCTAGCTTCATCTGATCAGGTCTCAAAATGAATAGAATACACATGAAATGCTACCATTTGTCACAGTGATAGACTCTACTGGAGCAATTTTGAGCAAAATAACATTGGAAGAAAAATAAAGGGAAGTGGATGGATTGTCTGTGAGGAGCCGTAAAAAGAACTTTCTTGGCAATTTCTCTCACTGCTTGCTCAAGCATCGGCCAAGTTTCCTTCTGTTGGATGAGCTCTCATGGAAATGCTCGGACTTCAGCTGACTAGTGGACCCGCTCTCATTGGGAACATCTGGTTTTGGAGAAGAAGAGTGCATTATATTGGTAGATTACACATAAAAGCTTGCAGATGCCATTGCTGCTCTGTTTTTTTTTTCGGCTCCTCAGCCCTCAGCAGCAGCTGCATTGGCCTCGGTCCACTCACCGGACCGCCAGCGACCCACCACTTAAAAAACATGGCCTTCGGGATCCCGGTTCAATTCCCAAGTGGGAGGAACAAATAAAAATGCATCCGTGGAGGGGAAGTAAATCAGATTTGTCTGCCACTCCGCCACTGACAGCTGCTACTGCGATGTCTCCGAGGCGTTTAAGCTCCAGGTGCCAGTGGCAGGTTTCCAACATTCACAACTCCAGTTGTCAATATCTGGCAAAAAGTTTGAAAAAGTCATACCCGAGCCGGGGGGAAAGGGTGTCTGTAAGTAACGAAGGTGTTCAAGCCTGTGGGACAAACAGGTCTAGAAACATAGCTTTTTTTTGCACTTGGAGAGCAATATGTTGTGTCTTGGTCTCTTAGGGGGGTTTAGCTTATTCAGCCAAGGAGAAAAAAAGCTAAGCTACAGTCCCATGGACTGAAGGCTCAGGCAGAGATTTTTCAATTCTGGCAGATATCCTCCAACTCACCGCGTTGATGGGATTTTATGGTGACTTGTGTTTTATTTCTGTTCTCTGGTCTCAGTTCATAATAAAACAGTAAACTCATTTTATGTATGACCAAAAAGCAGAAAGGTTGTAACAATCGCTTTAATGTTAATAAGGAATCTGAAACATCGAGCAGGGTATATGGGCACAACACTGCTGTTCTACTACTTGTTTAGACTCCCTATTTTTATTGTACTTAAGGAAGATCACCATGGTAACCATATAAATCTCCCATACAGTCCTTATAAAATGGTCTCTACATCGCTCCCTGACAGTCCACAATATATCCACCCGGGATGTCGCGTCTGTTTGTGTGCGTCACATGCACCAGCAACCATGCCTCCTAGAAACTTCAGTTTCCCAATCTCCGTAGATCGATGGGCTTACTAACCCACTGAGACAAAGAGTAAAACCACACACACGCCAGTCCAAAATATCTCAGCTACCACTGGATTGATTGCCAAGAAATTGTGTACAAGTAGTTTAATTTACTGTGTTGATCTCTTAACTCCTCCTCTAGCACCTTCATCAGGCCCAATTTGTCCGTACCTTCACCAAAATAAAACCAAACCGAAAGACTCAACAAACGAAGTTGCTGCATGTAGCTCGCCCTTTGCGTAAGTCCGGACCAGATTCACTTCACGTGACAACAAAGAAATGAATTAAAAAATGCTCAACAGTGTATCTTTCCACAGCTGGTGGTGACACATTACACTCATTGAAATCAAGGGGTCATCAGGACTCAATTTACATAACATCAGCACTTCCTTTTTTCCTGCTTCTCTTTTTTGTAATTAAGTTTTCTATTTTATTTTTTTATATTGAGACATTTACGTCTTACGCAGATGCATACACTAGGTTTGTCAGATAGTTAATTAAACAAAAGCAACCTAGCAATTCAATAATTTTCCTCTGATTCTTCATAGGACCAATTGTCTACTAATGTTAGGGATGTAAGCAGAAGAGCACGCCTAGTGGTGAAAACTATAATACGTGTGATAATGATTAGTGTTTTATTGGATATAAGTTATCACATTAGTATGTTAGATTATTGACTGCAATGTGAAATAAACACAATTCATTGATATTAAAGTCATTTAATTACTGTACGTATGACATCCCACCACAATGAAACATTAAAGCCCTGATGGATTAATTACATGATTTTTTCCCCAAAGACTTTAAAAAAAAAAATGTTCTCCTGTTAGGCTGTTAAGAGCACAAGGATGTAGGACTGCCCTGCGAGGCAAATATTTCGATTTTGGATCTTAGCTAAACATGATGGTTTAAATGCAAAGAACTGTGATGATATAAGACATGAAGAAAGGGCCACAGTGCTCGCCCACAGCGCGCCACAAAGCTAAACAGCCTAAGGCACTTGTAATGGAAGGAGGGCCGATGCCAGGGCAAAACCGACGCTGCATAAACACTTAGTCAACCTTAGTTAAAGTGAGGGGCAATCATCTACCAGAGACGAAAATCAGCGGTTAAGCGGCCCGTCATCTTGTTAAAAACAGAGAGCGGGGAGAATGACAACGCCAGCACCACTCGGCCAGATTACACAGATTATTAGTCAGTCATCGCCATCCTACTGAATAATAAATAAATCATGCTTTGAGACCAGAGTGGTCACGATTGGCTGCTTGGGATCGTGGAGTGAAATAAAGACGCAGAACCACAAGTGGCAAGTTTGTCTTTGGGAGGAACTTGAATTTGTAGATTACATTAGTGAGAGTGCATGGCAGGCGGGGGAAGAAGTGGTCAGATCCTTTACTTGGAGAAAAGTACAAATCTAGACATGTAAATAGGAAAATAACCAATTACAACACTTACACACACTCAAACTAATACCTAAGTATGTAAGTATCCGGGTGTGCTGTATTAGTGGATTGTTAACACAGATCCATCAAATTATTACTATAATTTAAGGGTGTGGCTGCTCAAGGTGGAGCTGATTTGAACTACTTCATATAGTTAGGTAACTTTGCCCAGTTGTTCTCCCCTTCAACTTTTGCTTTTTTTTTGTCTCTTTGGTGGAACACTAACAACTTATACATCAATAATGTGACACAGTGATGCTGCTTTCTATGGAACCACGAGACAAAAAGATTGCCTGCATAGTGTTTTGGATGCTCCTCTTATGTATTCTATTATCTAAAGGTGTCGTAATAGCTGTCAAACAAGTGTGGCAGAGTAAAAGGCACAATGTCTGAAATGTAGTAGTAGCAGTAGCACCCTCATATGTTCCTCCAAAAAATCATCCACCAGTGCGTCAAAGATGGATAGAGTTAAATTTTAAAGAGTAACACTCACCATTTGCGACTGACTCCTGGGGCTGCCATTGATATCCTCCACCTTCTCATTGGCTGTGGGACGGAGGAAATGAAGAAACAAGATGTTTATCGCCGTCCTGTTTAACAAACTTTGATATTGCCACGTCCAGTGACTTTTGAGTTCAGGGGCCGAAATCCAGCAGGGAACTTTTGCTGAGGTTATGTAGGAGAATGTGTGTGTGTGTGTGTGTGCGTGTGTGTGCGTGTGTCGAGGTGCATAGCGACGCAGAAAAAAGGTCTCGGAGGCAAAGCTGCCTAATTCGTCAGCTGCCGCCAGAGAATTACTGACAGGCCAGCTTGGCCTCATTGTCTGTTAGGGGGGGTGAGCAGGGAGGGTAAAGTTTCAATCACACGGAGAGAGAGAGAGAGGGAGGGGGGGGAGAGGGAGAGAGAGGGAGGAGGGAGACGACAAGAAAGCAGGGCGACTGGTTGAAAATACAGATTAGAGGAGACGGACAGCATCTGTGAGAAAGGCGGCATATTTAACGGAGGGGAATGTGTATGTGAGAGTTAGAGTGTGATGAACACAGGGAAAGTCCCAGAAGGAGAGAAACTCAGCAACACCAACGGAGACACAAACAAAGGCCAAATGAAAGACGAGAGATAGCGAGCAAAGGCAGTGGACGTGAGAAGGGAAATAATGGATGACAACTGGTGCAGAGAGAGTTGCTTCCAAATGATTTGTCTTGCTGTGATTAAAGAGGCAGACTACACCACAAGGTGTATCACTGTTACAGAGTGGCTCAATGCTACAGTTTGATTTCCTTCGTTTTGCTCCCTCTTGGATATCGGTCTGGTCCAAGTGGAGTGTGCGTGATGTTGCATCGTTTCTCCTTCTCCACAGGGAGATACTGTAACCATAGACTAATGAACCATGATGGACCAGTCCACACAGTTCTGATGATCTCTGGCCTGATCTACAGCTCTATTCCTGTCTCTGCTCCCATCAACAACAGTCAGAGTTTGCGTAGCCACCAGTGGCCCTTCATCCTAATTAGCAGACAAATTCTATTGTTATGGACAAAAACGCATTTTGGCTCATCACCGAGTTGGTTTAAAATGTTTCTACCAAAAGTGACGGAGGTGTGGCCTCTTTTAAACCCCTCCGTCCGTCGCATCATGCTAACACGTTCCCAAGACAACACCATCGATCGCCCCCTTTACGCCCCACTGGTGAGACGGTAAAAAAAAGCCCAAGCGGGGTTGTGGAGATTAGTAACTGCAAGCCATCGAGCGTATAAGTGTGTGTGTGTGCCACTGGCTTCACCTAACAGACAGAAAGTATCATCAGCAGAGGGAGTGTTTTATTATTGCTGATAACACACAGATGTATTTCTCTGTGCTTTATTAATATCAGTTAAACATCATAAAGGAAGAGAAGAGAGGGGGGATAGAATGAAAGATATGACAGCCGATGATAGAGAAAAGACAGACAGGTGTGTGTGTGTGTGTGTGTGTGTGTGTGTGTGTGTGTGTGTGTGGAGACCTACCTATGATCTGGATGATCTGTGCCAGCAGGACTCCATCGGTGACGTCCTGGCTCAGGTCCTTGATGAGGCGCTGACAGCCAGACCTGGCCAGGTAGTGGTTGGCCCAGTCTGTGTAAATCTGCAACGATAAAACAACACGTTCCGTCAATGTTTGGCGTGAATATTAGATACAGAGACGAGTACTGTGTGTGTGTGTGTGTGTGTGTGTGTGTGTTTGTGACAAAGTTCTAAAGCTTCTACAATTGGCAGAGATGCCGCTCACGTGCTTTTTACCGC
This sequence comes from Pungitius pungitius, assembly GCF_949316345.1. Lineage (NCBI taxonomy): Eukaryota > Metazoa > Chordata > Actinopteri > Perciformes > Gasterosteidae > Pungitius > Pungitius pungitius. The sequence goes on from NC_084901.1 coordinate 10,869,621, forward strand.
TGGGTGCTGTAAAAGAAGGAAAGGCCAGTCTCAGTCCACTGAAGCTTACAGACGTAAATATTAACATGGATAAATGAGATGGGCATTAATGTGGCAGTCTGCACCCGCAAATACGTCCTCTCGTTAACCGTGTACTTTAGAAAAACCCCAAAACTGATGGGCGGACATTGACAAAGCAGAAGAGGAACAAGCTTGAAGAGGGGAGCCGTCCTCTAAACGATTGATTATTCTATCATGATGTCTTAATGGGAGGTTTGCTGAAACGGGGGCATCGTCATGTCCCCAACCTCTCAAGGGCCTCTTCGTCCGTCAGCAGAGCCCATGCCACGGACCTCAACAGCTGCTGCGGCGCCCCCCCCCCCCCCCTCCCCCGGGCTCCAGAAGATGTGAACCACATCTGGCCCCCGCGTGAGGGTCGAAGACTCTGCCTCCTCTGTCCTGGCTACGCTGGCTCAAGCAGACCGAAGCAGACTTAACCCCATGTGTTTTTCCCCTCGTTTGCCTCACGCCGCCGTGATATAAGGAATGCTCCTCTACCGCTCTTTTCCTTCTTCGGAAGATCTCTTGCCACCTCCCGAGACTTTTTACCTGTTGTGGTTTCCCTCGGCCACTTTCACCCAAAATGACAAGCCGCAAAGTCGAAGGACAAAAAACTTAACACGAATGCGAAGGGATCCCACAAACACACGGGAAAATGCAAACCGCATCACGACAAGTAAACAAACAGGATGGAAGGAGGATGTAGAAAGTGGACCCTTGCTGTCCACGATGCTATCATCACAGATATGGGACGGGGGGGGGGGTTCCCATCTGCTTCCTTGTTTTAGCAGCCACCCCCAGCTGCCATGCATCCCTCTCTATAGGGTACCAGGATAAAGCTGAATCAGCCGGGTCGGATTCACCTCCAATATTAGCACAAAAGTTCATGAAACCTCCAGGATGGTGGCTAAAAAGGAATGCTAGCAAACGCGCTATATGTGCAAAATTAAGATTTTGCACATATTGAAAAAACGCACTGCAACAAAAAGGGAAAGCTCCTCAGGACTCTGGGGAAAAACAGAGAGGACTTTTGAGGAGCGGGCCCGATAACCTGACTGATGTATTCAAGCTGGACACATTTGTGGCTCAAATAGCCAGCTGCCTCTGCATCTGTTGCAGCTCCTGGGGGGGGACCTGACTCCAATAAACATACATCTCCAGGCTGTGCCTTGTCTGCGCCGTGTAGCCTGGAGGGAGACAACGCTAGCTTCATCAAAAAGGACAATCACAGGAAGGTAAACTGAAGACGCTTTAAAAAAGGGCCAACTTGTGGAGGCTTTACTGCCGCTAACCCTGACCTGGGACCTCTTGTGCCCCCCCCCCCCCACCATCCTAAGCAGGGACCACCAACTCACTGATCCACTCTTTTCCAAACTCAGCCTCCTACACCCGTTAACCTGTCTCTCCTCTTTCTCTCTCCCTCCCCCAGTCCCAGTGGCTTCGGGAGTGGGGAGGCGGGGGGGGGGGGGTGAGCAGCCGCTACGACAGACACATCAGCTTCGGCGGTTAACTCCAGCTGTGATGGCTGAGGCGAATGACATCATGGAGGCGCACATGCTGGATGAGACAACATGCAAATACAATCCATACAAATGTAAACAATCTCGCAGCTGATCATACACCAGCAACCCCGCGTTTCCACTTGCCCACCCTGTCTGTCTTTCTGCAGAAAGCATCAATCAGCAGAAGTGGGGTCGGTTGACAATGTCCTTACTGACGAAGTGTCCTCGCCTTTCCTCCTCTGTGCAGATCCCCCCCCATCCCTGCCCGCCCCTCTCAGCTCCGCTCGCACCGGAGCCGGTAAACCGCCTCCAACAGTACTGATCACAATGCAGGGAATACAGCTACGCAGGTGCTATTGAAAGAGGCTGCAGTGGCGCCGTTAAGCCTTTGGGGGGAGCCAGGTGAAAAGGGAAGAGAAAGAGAGGGAGCATGTGAAAGAGAGAGAGAGAGAGAGAGAGGGAGAGGGATAGGGGAGGAGGAAGTCATACTGGGCGGAACCCCCTGTGTCCATCAACGTGCCCCCACTCATAGACTGCTGATGTATGGGCTCGTTAATCAGCGCTGTCTCATGAATTAAGAGCCTAAATGCTTTCAAGGGGTTTGTGATGCACACAATCACTCGGAGGACGTTTGGCTGTGCAATGCTGTTTTGACCAACCACGCCAAGACGTCAGGCTTGAAAGACACCCAGACTTGGCACAGCGGGGCGCCGCTCGCGCTCGGGTCCTAAAGGTAATTAAATACGGCATAAAAGCTGCGTTGACCAAAAAAGAGTGATGGGCCAGATCGATGGAGCTTCCTCCTGATTCTCTTCGTCCTCCTCCTCCTCCTTGTCTTGCATATCCAGGGTCAAGGGGATGGCATGAAGAGTCGTGAAAAAGACAGAAAATCTCTCATGGCTCTTGTGTTCAATGGTGTTTGGAAAAGAACCACAGAAGTAAAATAAGTAAAATGATCTAATAGTTAATGACTATTTTCTGCATGCAGGAAAGGAATCTAAGTGTGATTTTCATCGAGTTGGCCTCCTAACTTGTAGCACAGTCATGCTTGTGCGAACGCTCAGATCTCAGCACGGAGAGACGTTCCTCCTCCGGCCGCTGGCGGCGAAATCCGCATTCAAGCATCAAACTACTCGGAGGTCACAACTGTCAGTGTCCCACTACGTTATGGGAGCACCTGGAAGCCATTTTCTTCTGCAAAGGGCTAGCGTCTGACGCGTCTACGCTCCCTTTAGAAACCATCATCATCATCTCGCCCTGGGAGTGGGGAAAGGAGGCTTCCTTTCAAACCCACCTAATCCTGAGGTAATGGCTGCAGGCAGCAATCCAACGTGGCCCCACTCCAATTTCACCGGGCGGGGAGTTTACACAGGTCCGTATACAAATCACACACTCAAAGTTTCCCTTTGCGGACTGGCGCCGGCGAGGAGGGAAGAACACGTGACGGCGTTATCGGCAAACCTTTTTTCTTTCTTTTTTTCTAAATCTTCATGGCGATGGACTGAAAATCCGGAGGGCCGTGAGTGGGACGAGCGGTGGTCGCGTCTGTTGCCGCGCCAACTGTTTGACGTTTGGCAAACGGATCTGTCCAGTTGTGTTTACCGCCGCAGTGAAGGACACGGGGATAGAACACTAAACAAATGCAACATGCAGATGGAACTTAGAATGAATGAATGCGAGCATTCAATTAATGCACCGTGCCTTACGAACACACACCCATTCACTCGGACTCCTCTTTCCAGAAAGCTCCTTTGACTCCCGAGCCAAAGTCTTACTCACTATTTCCTGAGAGCCTATTAAGTGTTTGTTTGGATCATTCCTTGGAAGGAAAATTGATTATCAAGGTCCCGCAGCGCACATTCGTACCAGTGGAAGGTCATCCAGCAGCGCCGGACAGGCAGGTGCCTTGCCCGTGGGCTCTGTGGGAGCCGTTTGAACCAGCATCGCCTGGCTCTCTCTCTCTCTGGTCCCCGGCCACCATGACGCCAGTGGGATCAGCAGAGAGAGGCTCGTACTGCTAAAAAGTGACCCACTCGCTCACTGTCTGCTCTGCCGAGCCGACGCGTTCCTCTCGGGGGAAATCCCGCAGCAGAAAATGACACAATTGCCCGTCAGTCAGTGCGAGAACCCCAAAGGCCCGAAGAGAGGGAGAGAGAAAAGAAGAAACGACAGCTCCAAAACAGTTGGAAGACATGCGAGCAGAAGACTGCTTGAAGACACATGGCAATCAGAGACAGATGTTTTTGTCGACTAATTGGGTAAACCGCCAGTGGCCAGTGGTCGTCAGACGGTGGCCACGGCAGTATTCAGCACACAGAGGAACTATTACATGTAGTGGCTTTCTATCGTCATATTACAAGTAAAAAGTACAACGTGACACATGTACATACAAAGGGGATGGGGAGCATATATAGCAATAATGCTACTCCAGAGATTAGGGCTGTGAGAATAAACATATATAAAAATATACATCTAGTCTGGTCCTTAAATACCTCTGACATGAACATTTTAAGAATTTATATAAATTATTTTCGTTTTAAACTAAAAAAAACGTGATTGACAGGTCCTCAGCTTTGATTGGTCGTTTTCCTCCAGGCAGCATGTAAAAAAACATTTGCAGCACTAAGGGAAGTCAGACAAAGAAGATTACATTTTCATACCGTCGGTTTATCATGACAGTTTGAGCAAAAAAAATTAGATTGTAGCTTTAAATACAAATTGTGAGCATTATCTCATACAATATCAATCTTCTGATAAGGGAATAAATGAGTTTGGCAATACAATTCATGTTTTTAATCTCCTAGTGTGCTCTAAGACGTGTAATACATATTTCATCATCATTTTTAATAATTTAAATCTTAAATGTTAATAACCACTCCTCTCCGGGATTTTATCAGGAAGATAAAAATATATTTAAAATCTCATAAACCACGGCAGTGTGTTCAAGCCATCATTTCTTTCCTCTCAGATCAAACAAGTGGACTGCAGCAGATGCACACACACACACACACAGCAGCATCTCACCTCGCCATGGTAACCGCAGTGGCTGGCTGTGGCCTGTGAGCCAGACGCTGCCACCACGGAAGCTGCACACACGCAAATACACACACACGCCTACACACTGGCAGCCACACACACTACAGCCACAAGCCCTTGAGAGACAAAGTCTCAAAAAGAGAAAATAACAATACAATAATATAATATAATATACTACTGCTAATTAAAATAATAACAATACCAAAAAAGAAAGACACTTCTAATACTATATTTCTGCAGACCACTCCAAACACACACACACACACACACACACACACTTACAGGGGGGACAAGCAGGTACGCCTTGTCATCAGCTCGGCAAAAATAAGTACATCCTTATTATTGGATTTATTCTCCAAAACTTATTCCAACAAAAAACAGACCACGAGGATACTGACTCATCGTCACGGGTTAGTCACACTTCCTCGCAGCATATGACCGGCTCGCTGTTCATTTTAGTGTAATGAGTCAGTGACTCGGTTTGATTAGTTGTGGTTCTGTTGGCTTTTACAGCCCAGGCCCCAGTTGAACCTGCTTTGGAGGCACTTTCACCCGCAGCAGAAACTGTTTTGCCCGTCACGCTGATAAAATAGACGCACGCTGCGGTGGAACAAATAGTTTAGCAAATGCAAAATAACAAGAGAAACCCAAGAAATGACAACCCAACGGTTGTAATCAGGCGTATGCAGATGGCGAATCAGCCGATAGAATACTCGTGTCAAACAGTGTGTTCTGAGCCATCAAAGCTACCAGCGGCCTGGCCATCAGCCCGATTGGGATGAAAAAAAAGCCCATCTAGATGCATTGCACTGCACACTCTTTGGTTTCTGCCATCTGCTTGTTGAGGAACCAATTAATGAAGAACAATGGCTTTTTGATTGGATGCCGGAAACATTTCTCTTTCCACTGTTGCTACGAAGCCCCCCAAGCCAGCGCCGCCCCCCACCTCTTCACTGCTCTTTGTTTTGGTGCACTATCAATAAGCTGGTGCATGAAGGGGAGTTTTCACTTTGGATGCAATTTGTTCTTTTTTATTTCTGGGAGATCAATCACCCGAGCTCCTTTATTCATCAGTTTAGACAATTGTGTTAGTTTCTTGCAAATTGTTCAAGAAGGGCACAAGTTTTGGCCGTTGTTTCTATCCATCAATAAAAGTGAGACTGGCTCCTTAGTTTCTTAATTACTCTGCACAAAAAATTCCCCAAGTCATGTCAACATCATACATTCCTGTCCTGTGTTTTCTCTGTCTGGTGTTGATACAGCGATGTTACATTTGATCATTTGTTAACATCTGAGAGTGAGAGTGAGCTGCTTTCAGTGGGACAACAGAGGGCCCCTGGTCATCCACTGAATGAAATGCTTTTCCACACAGCGACCAGCAGAGGGCTCCACACTGACCCTCAGCATCTTCATCCAGCGAAACGTTTTTTTTTGGGGGGGGTTGTTACCAATACATTTAATGAGTCACCAGAGCATCATCTTAGAAGTGCTGTTTAAGAGCCAAAGCCACCTCACATACAGAGCAGCTTGGGCTCTCTGGTTAGTAGCGAGGCAGTGTTCTCTGCAGCCATGAACTGTAACCCAGACCTTAAAGGAACACATGACTGACCGTCACAATGGAGGAAATGACCCTTTAAGGGCTGTCATTACACACTTTTAGAGATAGACCCAAAGCAGCACAAAACGCATAAAGAGACGGCGGTCTGTGGTTTCTGGGAAAAAATATTTGTCGAGTCTGGAAACTGATGTAAACGAGGTTGGTATGAAGTTTGAAGATGTCGGTACTTAACGTCCAGGGAGGGTCGAATTATGAGAAATGTAGGGTCCATACCAGTGACGTTAAAAACTCATCAACAAGCAATAAACTACACCCAACCACACACACCTGGTTGCAGCATAAAAAGCAAGTCTGGCTCATCACACCTTTGTCTGCCCTTCTGTTCACCCCCCCCCCCACTCACACCTCCTTTACCCATCTACCGTCATCATATAATTCATGCAGCAGTATAAAGAAAAGGTCACCTCTGTGTGTGTTACTAGGTGTTAACCAATCAGGGAGATTGGGATCCTGCCTCAGGGGTTGGGGACTGAACTCATTGGCTGTCTTTGGGGTTAGATTTCACTCAAAGCCCCCTTCACTGTCAGTATGTAAACTAAACACTAAAAGCTTTTTCACACAAATCAAAACTTGCTGTAACGATTCATTGTTACATCAAATATCTTATAAGAAAAGTTGAACTCAATTTCACTAAAGCACGGAGCCGGAACACATCAAAACAATCCAGCAGGAAGTTAAACTTCTGCAGAATGCCACAGATACGCGTGCTGCCAAGCAGGTGGGCACGTTGCCAGACTCCCACAAAAACCCATTTTACAACCTAAAGCGTCATCCAGCACTAAATAAAACACCCACACACTCAAGAGCCAGAGCATGGTGGTAAGCAGCCACCTCTGTGCCTGCACCAGCAGAGGGACCTGCAGACCAGAAAAGAAAGTGCTTGAAAATTGATGGACCCGTTTAAGTCATAGTGCCATTAATCCCCCAGGGTGTCTGCTGTGGCTCTACCAGCTCAGACATGAACAGAGTCATCTGATGTCACTGTGCACAACAGCAGCACACTTTGCTGTGTCTGGTAGGTGTATAATGAGTCGCTACCGGAGCTACAGGCAGAATCCCAGCTGGGTTCTGAACGTTACCCTTGCAGTCTCTTTTATCTCTTGATGTATTCCCTCAAACATGAGTTCATGGTTCATGTCTTCTTCAATGCAGCATGATGTTCAATTAGGAAATCATGCTCCATTTGAATGAAATAGAACTTTAAGGGTATGCTTTGGGGCGGGGCTACTGTGATTGACAGATTGCTGCAGCTTGCGTTGTCCAGTCTGGGTAGTGTTCGTGTTTTTTTCCTACTTTATAATGTATTTTTAGCTCCACCTTCTCGTGTCACTTTTTCTTGCAAAAAGCCAAAATTCCAGTAACAGTCCAGCTCATGCAATGAGAAAACCAGGGTTTCAATGACGGGGCGTTTACTCAGGCTGCCTGCACCCTGCCAGCCCCGACATTTACTGTAAATGCGGTGCGGATGGGCTAAACATCTGAGCCCTGGAGGGGGGCGGGAGTCCGTGACTCAGCCCTGACTGACAGGTGATGCTGCTGAGTCACATAGTCCACACAGTGAGCTCTCACTGCGGGTCCTCTCCGTGCGCTTAATCACAGACTGTGAGCAGATCATTCCTGCCTCCTGCCTCACTTTTTCACTCCTGTTTCTTTCCCCAAGTTCTGTTGATTGATTGCGCCTTCATACTGTATGTGTTACTCGCTTTGGGTTTTGACAAGGCTATCAATCCAGGACTACTTTTAATTCTGTTGATGTGCTTGATAGTTGGTGCAGACTTTCAATATTCTTAATACATGAATCTTAGCATGGGGCCAAAAGTGCTGTATCATTGCTTCAACAGCGCTTTCTCTTCATTCCTGTCCCTCCGGCCTCTCTGAGCAGGCTAAACTATGCAGCTGTTGCAACAGAGGTCAGAGGTCATTCAGTCGGTGCTCTGTCAGGATTTCCTTCTTTTCCTTTTTGAGCCTCGGACGAGCGGGAAATAGCCCCGTCCTGACGGATGTGGAGAGAGGGAGTCAGAAACACACTTCTGCCTCTGACTGGTGACATGGAGCAGCAGGGGGGGGGGGGGGGGGGGGATCTCCCAAAGCATGTTCCCCCTTTGTCTCAGAATGGGGCAAGAGGTAACCAAAGAACAAAAAGTGCAAGTGCCTTAAAGAGGAAACAGAGAGAATCAGACAAACACCTGCTCGTACTGGGAAGAAAAGCAAAAGGAAAACAGTGGAATGTTGTTAGTTGTGTTTTTTCATATACGTGAACCTGCAGGACTTCCGGCCGGGGCAAAAAGAAAACATAAACAGCCTTTTTGGAAAGAGTCAAGTTGACAATCTGCATGGGACTTTACAATTCTCTACGACTGCTCCTTACTGCATAAAGAGAAGGGGGGGGGGGGGGGGGGGCTGGCTGCGGCAGAGAGCCTTCAAAGGAGCTCAGAGTGCGCCTGAAGAGAGACTTTTCAAGATCCGATTCTTTCTCTCTTTTCCCTACAGCCCTTTGTTGTCGGGATGGGAATGCGAGACAATGCGCTGACAGGCAGGCTGCAGGAACTACAATCATATCAGGCTCTTAATGTCTCGGGGGCCTTCATCGCAACACTTCTACAGGCTCTTCATAAACGTGGCGTCAGCACCCCTCCCCTCCACTGCTGCACCGCCTATTAGCTTCCCTAATTACCAAGGAGGCTCTACGGATGAGGCCGAGGGGTGAGAGACGCTGAGCTCCGCTTACAGGAACCCAGAGCTGAAACATTCTTTACGACCCATTGCTAATGGACTCGGACCAACAGCAGTTTCAGTCCACTGGCAGGGTCAAAGGCAGAGAGACAACTATAAGCACCAGGGAGAAGGGCTGCTTTTGTAACCGACCCAGTATGGGTTAAAGGGTGTGGAGCGGGATCTTAAAATGGTGAGACGGATCGGGGGAGGGTAGCGGCAAGGGGGGGGCGGGGGGGGGTGTCTTTTCTCTCTACGAGGAAAGAGAAAAGAGAGGTGGGTCTAGGGACGTTTTTCCAGACTCAGAGTGGACTGGACGGGTCCAATAAAAGAGGCTGGATGTTGCAGGGCAGAGACACAGGTAAACGGAGTACAAAACTACTGATGAAAGGCTACACTATGGAGGAGCTGAGGACACTGAAGTCCAGCGGAGTCATCAAAAAACGTGTCTCTTGCAACTGAATTCGAATCTGAAAAGGGAATAGGAGTTTCTGCAACCAAACCGTGGGACCATGCCTTTACAGGTGGAATTGGCAGTTAACTCTAGCTACAGTACCGTAGATCCATTAAGTTCCTTCAAATGACTCAGTAATCACAGTTTGAAGTAGCTCAGAGTAGTTTCCTGAACCCATTCCGAGTGATAAATACATAAATAAAAAAAATATTTGGGTAATGAGGATGAAAATATAGTGTTTGATGTAGGCACGGAATGAAATGTACAAATTTAAAAGGACGCGTGTGCGTGTTCTGACGCTGATTAATGTGCATAGAGCTCTGGCCTGGCGTTGGGTAATCAGTGTCCCATGATCAAAAGGATGCTTGGACCGGAGCTCTCCCTGCCGTCTGGAGGAGCGTGACTCCAGGCCTCCTGTTCCCTGTCCTCACTACAAGGGTTTGGAGGTTCACATCCCACCGGGGCATGAAGGGGAAACTCAAGGAATAATTGAGGAAATAACCACATAACAACCAACTCTGGCAATTTTCACATCATGTCAAAAGAGGAAGTACAGGCTTCCTTCTGGCGTTGGAGAAGGGACTCCACCCTCCACCTTAAGATTTTCATTGGTTCAACTCCAAGAAAGCCCGATCATCAAGTCAGCACGGTTACACTCCGCTAAACACAGTATTGTTATCCGTCTTGTAACTAAAAAAACCCTCAGGTGACGAGCACCGACCAGACACCAACTAAGCAATCAGGCTTCACGGCCCCAGAGCTCATTGCAGCACACGTTCATCAGACATCAGAGAAGGATGTCGTGTGTGGATGGCTGATGAAGACGAGGAGTCGGAAATACAGCAAAGAAAACGTAGCTTCTGCTTTCCACAACATACCTGAGTGCTGGTTGTGGAGATATAAAAACTATGACAAATAATAACTTGTTTTCAATTTCACACGTGTCCAAAAGGCCTTCATCCTATTAACCAATCAAGTGAAATTAAAATCGCTCCATCCCTTAGTCCAAGTGCAGGTTTGTTCCAAACAGGAGGACATTCCCTCAAAGCGTTCCTGAGATATCTCCTTCACGTCGAGGGTCCTTGTGACCTAACGGGCCTGAGGCCAAACATCAAGCACAAGGCGAGCAACCGGCAAAACAAATGTGTGGAAGAAAGCTGCAGCCAGAAGTAAAGCTACAGTCAGGACAGGGAGGCATTCATCCTCTCTCAGCACCCCGGGCTGAACACAGGCGACAGGGTGTTAGGTATCCGGCCACATCTACAGCCAATCAGGGCCTGTGCTCAAGTAATAACCTGTCTGTTCAAGGAGCCTGAGGTTCGGCAGATAATGTGTGCCATTCCGGAGCGCTTAAAACAAATCATTATCTGAAAATTCATTATTCAGCGAAGTGAGCAATATCCAGCTGGTGCATGCGATTTGATTTAGTCTGCTATGAAGCGACGTCGTGGAACAAAGGGATTAAATCCCACAGAGGCTCCTCGACACAAAGCGGTGTGGTCGGAAGCAGGAGTAAACTAGTTTGTCAGCTGAACCCTCCATGTTGCAACATAACTGTATCCGGTGAAGGTCTCCGGCTGCTTTCATTTGAAGACTGACCTTTTCTCTGCAGACTGCGCTGTGATTAAAAAACAACCCTTCAAGAAATGCCTGTTTTCTTGATCGACTTGCAGACCGGATTCTTTTCACAGCGTTGTTTTTAAGTGGTCTGTGCTGTGCTTGATTCCGCTACCTTCTACACGGCCACCTGTATTTGTTTGATTGGTCCATCTCTCTCACGGAAAACATTTTGCCTTTCAAAGCGGGAAAAAATAAAATAATAATTGTCAAATCATTTTTTCTTTTTGCCACAAGAGCTGATCGCCTCCTTCCTTATCCACCTCTCCTCACATTTCTCGCCCATTTTCACCTCCCTCTCAGTGCTTTACAGCACATTTGTCTCTGTCTTCTCACTATCCGCTATTTGTCCTCCTCATCTTCCACCAGACGAGTGATCACCAAGCCATGCCTGTGTCCTGGTGGGATGCTGAGGGAGAGAAATCTACTGCCTCATGATGAGAGAATCAGGTGCTTTGTCTGGATGACATAATGCGACCGCCTGAGCAAAGTTTCACAGCCTGCAATAAACCTCCTTTCATTGTCCATTAATGTTAATAAAGAACTTATTCAAACGGGGGAAGGTTTGGTTTGGACAGCTCAGGGAGTGAGATCTCAACAAGAGGCAACAGGAGAGATGCCGGGTGTGTTTGTGATTTACCTCCCCAATATGAAGGAGCAAGACTTGTGGGATCAGACAGCAACTCATTTGGCTCATGGATGGATTCTCGATCGAGACCCTGAGCTCCCCTTGCTGCAGCGGTACATTTGACAGAAAAATATACAGTGTAACCTATGCTACTTCCTGGAGTGCTTTTCAGTATGGAAGACGGGGATCCAGATGGAGTCAAACCTCCCGACCACGTAAATCAGCGCTTGTTTGGATTTCATGAAAAATGAAAACCACCATACCCACAAAGCCCCCTGCCTTGCTCTGTCTATTTTTTAAGAGCAAGAAGAAGTATAGCAGCAGACGAGAGCCTGACATAGAAGCCAAAATACACCCGGATAAGGTCAGACAATGTGAGCTTTTCGATACAGAATTCCTACCAAAGGGTGACATCTAAGGTAGAATGCCAGTTAGATGCATGCTGGGGATTATTAAACTTTTATAGGTGATGTTTCCAGGGTTTTTCTAAGAACCAATACAATGAATTAAGCTCTGTAAAGCTGACGTCATTCATTATGAACGCTAGCGCACTTGCTCTGTGGGTAACTTGAGAGTAACTTTTCATAGGAACATGGGCCCCCCTTCCAAGGCTGTATGCGGTTCTCTTTACACATCCATGCTTTGTACAGAGCCAGCCTCCTGCTACGAATAGCCCTCCGAATGGGATCAGTCTTCACAATGAATTTTCTGCAAGAAGAAGCCTTTCCCAAGAAAAGTCAAACTTTTCCTCAAAAGAGTAACAGCACCGAGCTGCAATCCTACTCTTGTATGATCATTGTATGATTGGGACGGTGTGCAGTACTCTGTGTCCCTGCTCTCCTCTTCCATTCCCCAAGCAGAGGCATAACTCGCAGCACCGCCGCTCAGATCTGAGGTCAGCCTCGAGCTCCTCCGTCTGCAGCGCGGCCAGTGGCTCACTGCGCCTCTGGCCTCAAGTGGAAAACTACAACGTGTGTGTTTGAGACAGGGTCGCAGCAGTTAATCCTAACAGCCGCGGCGTGCCGCGCCATGTCGTTGCGTTCGAAAGTGAGCGGCTTCACGTGCTATGAGTCCTGCATCAAAGCAGAACATGCTGCTGTCTGTATTACAAAACCCCTTCAAAGCAATATCTTGGTCGATTCCAAAAATTTGAACCACAATTGTTAACAAATCCCAAAGTTTCAACACAACAAAAATCTGAACGTATGGAGGATACAAAAGGGCACATCTGTTTAAGAATTTGCCCACTCCCAAAATAAAGACTTGAGCCTAGTAAGAACTGGCTGTTTTTGATGAAGAGGTCTTTTTTGTCCATGTCCTTCCTCTCTGCCTTTACCATACCATCCATCATCCACTGTGGTCACCGCAAACTTTCGACTGAAATATTCTTGGCCTCACAAAAAAAAAATAGCCACCCCAAAAAAAAATCAATCATCAGTAGCAACATTTGAACAGGCTTTGATGGGGGGCGCGAATGGAGGAAAACTCCTTTTGCTTTTGCAAGCGATGATTTTTCGTTTTCTTTTTAAGAACGTGGGCAACCCCGTAATTAAAAACCCAGACTGTTCCACATGCGTTGAGGCCATGGGACGTCAAGAAGTCTCTCTGCAAGTGAGACAGTAACCTTAAATTTATTTTAGAAAAATCAAATAAAAACAGTAATTCATTTTCAACAATAAAAAGCATTGCTCTCCCAGGGGATGCTTTGTAAGCGATACGCTCCTCTCCGATGGAGGTTGTTGAATGCGTGGGCCCCTGAAACCTTAGACCCCGGGGCCACTTAGTTTTTGTGGAGCGTGTCAGAAATCCATCCTTCCAAAAGGGAGAAAGCGATATTTTGCAGCGACGGGGGAATTACCCACATCACCACAAACCTCATCTCAATACCCGAATATATAGTGGATCCAGCGAGAGGGGAGGGGGTTGGGGGGGGGGAGATGAAAAGAGAAATGATGTGAGTTATATCACATGAAGCAACGTTCCATCAAAGTCAGCTTGTAGGGACCGAGAGGGAACAAAACCAGCTGGGTCGTACACTCAAACGCACGCTAGCTCTGATTTGGAAAGGCCTCGGCCCTTGTATTTGTGAGCAGGGTCAGTAGCTCTAGTTGAAGTGGAATTGTATCCGTTTCCCTGGTGACCAGTGCCGCCGCAGGAAGCAACATCTGGCACGACTGCTTTTAACCTTGACTTGCCCTTTGCTCTCCAAAACCTCTGTAATCACCTGTGCTACACAACAGGTACTCTAAATAATTGTCATGCATGGCAGAAAGAAATCAGCTTTGATAGAGGTGGCTGGTTAGAAAATGTATAATATAAGTTGTATTAGCTAGTTTGTGGGAGGGTGAGACATTCAGCTTGCTTTTCACCCGACGCTTCATTGTATACTTACAAATGAGGATTGTTAAAAAGGCGGGATATAGAAGTAGTGATATTACCTTTTAAAATGAATATATGCAAGGAAAGTAAAGGGAACTTCATATGAAAGAACGTGTCAGTGTGTCTTTCACTCAAAGGGGCACATTTTTGACATTGGTAAGCATCTTGTTAATAATCAGTCAGTGGATGAAAAATCAAACCCAAAAGCATCAACATCAACCTGTGATCAGGAAAAAGGTATGTTTTATCGTATCTAAACCAAGAATTCCAGTAAGCAGGTCCTCTCACACTGCGCCGCTGAATGCTCACATTGCTCAAAATGTGCATCACCTCCAGTTCCTTCCGTACCCGACTAGTGACGGAGGAAGTTCCCGGAGCCAGGGAGGCCTCAGACTGGTCAGGTAAACACACAGTGACCTCGGCAAACAAAGACAGCTATTTGGTGAAAACAGGGAACTCGTCTCTGGTCTTTTGAAGCTTGGGAGGGCAGAAATATCAGCGAGCTCTGAGAATTGCACCGTATGTTGTCACTGATTTTGGAGAATTTTCAGACTGCAATTAAAGCACATTAAACATGAATGATTCGGAATAATATCTAATATAATGCTAAATGAATCTATGGAAAGAGATAAAAGCCTCATGTTCGTAACCTTAATGTAACAGGTTGATGTTTTATGTACATCTGGTCCTCCAATATTACTGTGTTATCTAACGAAAACAAAGCCAATATACCAATATTCACTTTTAAAACAGGGGGGTATTGTTGACATAAAAAATAATCACACAGTGTGGTCAACACAAATTTTCCCTCTTAGAAAGTGAAATTGCTGCACAACCTCTACAAATCAAAATCAGCTGTCAGCTTTGCATGGCTGCAGCTCACTACGGCTGTCAGTCAGACATTTGTCTGAAGGTGTGTTTGAAGCTTCCAGGAGCTGTGCCAGCACGCAGTCCTCGGGGGTCGACCTTTTCCCCCGTCCCACTTGTCCAACCAAACCAGTTTCTGAACCTGAAGATGGTACCCCCACCTTACCACGAGCCCCGCAGGAATGCGGCAGCCGGCATGTTGGAGGGCTGTGCAACAGTGCAGCACATCAAAGGCTGATATGCTCAATTAGTTGTGCACACACTGAGGGACAAAGAGCGCTGGGCCGAGACAGGGGGACCTGCTGGGGTTATGGAGGGTAAAGGCCGAAGCAACTTCCTAGCAATGTCCCAGCACTAGTGCAAGTAACGAGAATGCAACTACGACTGATTGATGATCACAGCATCAATTAAAAAGAATCATTGCTCAGCCGTTTTGAAGGGCAATTCCTCTCCAGTGGCAGAGGGTTTCGTCTATGAACACCAGCGCATCCCTTTAAAGCCATACGGACACATGTGAGGTAACAAAAGAACAAGGGATGGGAAAGAAGAGAGCCGAGTGCATTAGTAACAAAAAGAGTAATGAGGATTTGATTGATTCTGCCTTTGGGGGGGGGGGGGGTACAGCAGGTCGTGTTGGGGTTATACCACGCAAGAGTGGTTTGAATATTGTTGCCACAAAATCAACTCACTTTTTCCCCTGAGAAAAATGATACAGGTGAATTTGTCCGGTGGCATTGGTGGAAAATCAACGGAAAGGTCGTTAAGGGGGAGAAAATAGTGGCGATTAGTTTGACTTCTCGACCTTTTACCATAGTCTCATTCACAATTAAGAAGGACTTTGTTTGACTTCCAAGGAGCACTCCCAAGTCTTTGGCTTTCTCACCCTGTCTTTACATTTCGGGGTTTGCCTTGATTTGCCTTGCCTGAT
Source organism: Pungitius pungitius (assembly GCF_949316345.1). Lineage (NCBI taxonomy): Eukaryota > Metazoa > Chordata > Actinopteri > Perciformes > Gasterosteidae > Pungitius > Pungitius pungitius. The sequence continues at coordinate 10,885,401 of NC_084901.1, forward strand.
TCTCCCCGCGAGACGGCGAGCTTGTGTGTGTACAGTATGACTGAAAGGAGGCAGCAGACAAGCCTCTGCTAAACCCAATTGCATGCCATAAAAGATGAATGGCTTGTCTGTGTAATTGTCAAAAGGATTTACGCACTGGGAACAAACCGGAGAAATCTTTGCAGAGCGGCGACGCTGTCGAACAAATTATGATTTGACAGCATTCATCCTGTTTTCTGTTCCCTTCCCTTGCATATTGAACAATGCAGAGGTTCAAGTAACCATGTTTGTTACACATCATTAACCACGGCATCATGTTGCGTTGCAGCTAATGCACTGAGACAAATCCCCTTCCCTCCAATGTCACTGATAAGCTCCCTCTATCTCTTCTATCACCTCCTAAAGATGATCTAACATTTGTCTCATTAGGATATCAAAGTAATGGCTCTTTGTCTCATCCCAGCCAGACCCAGCTAATTGAATCAAGAGCAAGACAGCAATCTAGTAAGTGTGTCAGTGGATTAGTAGGGCTTGTCACCCCGGTAACCCAGGATAAGGAAGTTTTTGCCTCCAAATGACTGCAGAGCATCCTCGCTCAATATCTGCCTGATCCCACTTCCTTCCGGAGGCAAGCGGGGAGATGCCTCATCTTTCCCAATATGCGTCAAGCAGGAAATGAGACCAAACATGAGAGTTCACTAGCACTGCCCTGCCATTGTCAGCCTGTACATCTGATGAAAATAGGAAACGTTTCATTTGAAAAGGGAAAGACGACCTCAGGGTGCCTCTGTCTGTCTGTGAAGCTTTCACACCCTCCTTTTATATAGTTTGCTTCCACAACTTGCCAATATCATCCCCCTCTCCTTATGTTAGTGTCTTACGTTCTTTTGTTTGCTCCCGCGTTGTGTGAAATCATCAGCAGCTGACAAACCTCTCGAAATGAGGGGAGAGTGACTTTGGCACAATGTCCCGCGGGCTGCCCACATCAGGGCGCGGCGGCGGCCTTATCTGGTATCTATTCGCCTAAACTGGCCACAATACCAATGTATGGGATGAGAGATGGTTAGTGTGTGAAGGCGTGTTTTTCCTTTGGCTTTTGTTGTCCCATTGTCTGTTGGTGGCTCTAATTTGTTTGTTACCAGAGGACTTTTAATGGAAGGAAAACCTACCCGAAACAGAGTTTTTTGGGTGGGGGCTTTAAGGAATAGGCCCTTATCAACTGCGTGGAGGTGTTGACGCAAAATGGTAGCACATAGCAGGGAACATGTCCACAGGAGAATGATGCAGATTTACTCGAGGCGAGGTATATTTTGGAGTCTTTTTTTACTTTGTATTCCTTGCTGCTTGGTTCAGGAGGAATCTGAAAACTCCCTAAAAATCATTAACTCTCTGATCCCTGCCAGTTCTCTTCCCCACGTTTCCTTTCTCATGAACTCCGTCGGTGTCAACTCAAGCTTCTCCCAGGGGCATCTTCCTCTTCCTCCTCCTGCTGCTCCATCCTCTTGTGAGAAATCGGCTTCTGCACGCTCAGAGAGGGGTTGCAACACACGAACCCCGGCTGCCCGAGGCAGTCCCGCCTGGATATCTTCTCAGCGGTGTCTCAACTATGGAATTACATCTTGGGAATGTGCTTAACGGATGAATGTGGAGACCTGGAAATAGGGAGGATAACCCAGAGGCTGATTTGTGGTCTTCATTAGGAGCAGGTCTCATAGATACCCGATTCTAGCCTATTTCCTGTTTTAAAATCTGCTATAAGGGAGCTAAAGGAAAGAAAAGTTCAGTTCTATTGCATTTCCAGGTCTAACACGTGTGCGGTAAGTGCTTTCAGTGATTCATCTTTCAACAATATCTACCCTCAGCTGGCGTGACGAGCAGCCAGGTGCAAAACCTCTCTTAACTGGGATGAGCGCACAACAACAAGTCGGGTTTGCTCAGCGCTGAACTGCAGGAGGTGATTGTAAACGAGCCGGGCCAAGCTGGATTTGGCGTTTGGACGGGTAAATGCGGCCGAGTCTCGAGTTACACAATTTGAATTTTTAAATTGAAATGTCAATCCACATGTTTTGTCCACATCGACGACTTTTAATGCTGTGAAAACATGATCATATAATTAATCAAACGCCATAACTCATGGATCATGGTACGTCTGTTGCAGCCTCCCACTTGAGGGCAAAAGACAGAGTTTCAGTTAGTGATCAATCACACTGACTGGTGTGGACGCGTCAGGTATTGTCGCGGGTGCTTTCATTGCAGGTGGGATTCTGAGGAACCCAAGCCGACCACGGGAGGAGACATCAAAGGGCAATGGACACACACACACACACACACACACGCCACGTTCACAAATGTTTAACTGGCCTGTGAGGTTTAACAGAGTTCTTTCAACACACACCCACAATAACTCTAAAGTACCAGGACTGTCTTTGAGGTGTATCTTATCTTGTCTGCCAGCTCTCTCTTACACACACACACACACACGCGCACACACACACACACACACACACACACGCACACGCACACACATATACGTACGATAAATTCAAGTGACATGTTGTCTTTGTGGAATATCTTATTTCACCTGTTAACGCTCACACTGCTATGTTTGCCTTTGTGGCATATCTTGTATCGTCTGCACCTCACACACACACACACACACACACACACATTACAGAAGCAAGGGCTGTCTCTGAGATACAACTCAAAGACCAAAAAGTATTTTCTAAGAGTTCTGGGCTGAGCGAGACGGACTGTGAGCTCCGTTAGCATCACAGCGTGACTTCAAAATGCACACGCCAGACGGCTGTCAGTCTGTCAGAGCACGCAGAGTCCAGTTTCTGCAAAAGGAATTCAAATCATAAAGAAATCGAGTACACAAATACCAGGAACATGGTAGTGTATTACTGAAACCTCCTGCTGAGGCGAATCCACCAGCCGAGGTCTATGCATCATTCTAAGTGCGGTTAAAATAGCCAAATAATATATATAGCTATTGAGTATTATAGTATAATACTAGAAACATGATTATGAGAAATACACTTAGAAAACAATAAACAAAAAGCTTCAACAATCACAGAGAAGTTATATAAGACAATAACATATTAAAAAGAGAGAAGGGCAAGGACAAAAGAAAGCACAAAGCAGGAAGATGTTTTCTTTCAATGCAATCTCACAGAAAGGAAAACATCAGAACGGCACATTAAGCAGCAAACTGCTCCAGCCACGGTGTAAGAAATAGGTCTCTTACAGATAATGCAGGTTCATTACAACTTTGACTCTGGATTTGCCAATCTTTTCATTCAGTTCTGACTAACATCGGAGGCAGGTCTGGGAACATGGCAACGCTACCAAAAGGCTGCTGGAGCGAGAAACCTCTGCGGAAGCAGAGGCAGGTTGTAAACATGCTTACAGTTGAGCCAACTTATTACACTTACTCTATTTGAAGGTCCAACTGGAAGTGGCCTTACCTCTTCATCCTTCAATGCCCGTTCAAAGGCCATGTAGATATATATATATAGATATATATATATATATAGATATATATATCTATATATATATATATACTTTGTGAAAACATCTATTTTTAAAATATAGTTTTAACTACATGTGGAGTACAATAAAATACGTATTGATGGGAATGATGGAAAAAACAAGATAATAAATAAAGTGGAGTCATTCTTTAATTATAATGGGGACATTTCAGGCTTCCCCCATTCTGGATGGCAGCCAAAGCATACACTAAATACCAAAGAATTTTTCCACTCATTTGCATATGAGTTTATGTATAAACTATAGTAGTATACATGGATGTTTTGTAGCAGTAAAACAGCTATATTTGTGATGTATTGCCTTTTATTAAATAGATTTCTCGTCAATAATTTAACTGAACTGTAATATGGATCAGAACTACTCAAACTCAAAAAATCTGCACACTGGCAATGATCACATTTAAATTAGCACCAATGCGCCCTCCCTTCAAAACACAATCCATCAAGAATTGTGAGGAAAACTGCGCTGTGTGTTTCCTCACTGCGTATTAAAATGCCTGAAAAGTGCAAAAGGGATTTCAGCTTCCCATCAAACGAATGCTGTCAAACAGAGGTCACTTTGCTTTCCACACATCAGTGGCGTTTCCTCACAAATGTCCTCCTTAAATATTCCAATTAAAATGACATAAATCAATGTATTAATCTTACTATACAACAGGCCTGCAGAAAAAAAAAGAAGAAAAGAAAACATTTCTGCATTCTTGGGCGAAACTGACAGAACGTCTGGATGTGTGCCATGTGCTGTCTGGGCTCTAAATGTGGTAAACACTGTTGCTATGAAACCGTTTCCAAGTGGGCCTGCAATCAGTGGGGCTGTGTCCTTAACCCCACATTGCTCCCATCCGCAGTGTGTGAATGTGTGAATATTGGCCAGTTTCAATGGCATATGTGTATTATGGGGTGCAAATGGGCGGTTTTATGATTGAGTAGTCTGGAGATGAAGTGATAGAGAAAGGCGTAATACAAATTGTCACTAGTTACCAGGGGTCACTGTCTGGCAGCGATGAAGGTACCACACTTTACCTATTTCTGTAGATGCTTAGATGTTTCACAGGGTAAAAAAATACGTTGACCTGCTGGTGGCCATAGAGGAAATGTTAAGGGATCTCCAAATTCATTTGGATTAATCCTCGGGGGAACGAGAAGGCAACACTGTTGTAATCATTGGTATTGCCCCAACGTGTTGCCATATCATTCCTAATGACATCTAAAGTAAGAATCCCCACTCCATGAACGTGTGTGTTTACTTGAAGCCAGTTCTTGGTGCCTCCCTCTCGCTCGGTTTCCAGGCCCTGACTGCTTCCAGGCGCTGTCCTCTGAACTAAGTGGGGCCTCGACGCTGCTAATGTTCCGTGTATCTGCCTGACCGAACTAACAGTATATTGTCTGCCTGAGTGAGGGTGTTTCTGTGAAACGTTGGGTCACCGAGTTGGAAATTCTGACTTCTTGAAAGGAATAATACAATGGAGCAGGCCTCAAAGTGATTAGACCGAGTAGGAAACTCTCTCCACCCCAACTTTCCTCTAATCTGACGTCAGCACCTCCCGAAGACAGAAGCGGATTATTTATAACTCGTTTCTATTGCTGAACGCAACTGTGATCTTGAGCCCTTAGGTTTTCCTGAACAAACCAAGAGCTTCTGTCTCAGTAGACAAGACACGGGACAGAGGCTCCACTAGAAGGCTCCACCGAAGCACACTGAGCATGGGGATGAGGCAGCAGCGCTTCCAGATAAACAACCTTTATCACCTGGACCTGGGCCTGTCGGTGCAAAGAGCAGGCAGATCTTTCACCATCCTCTAACTTCCCGACATCTAAAATAGTCCTACATTTGTGTCTCAAAACACGTTGCGTAGTTCCGTGACGTGTTTCAAACGGCCGGAGAGGATCTGAGGTTTTTATTTATCCAGTGAAGGTTGACAGCACGGCATACATTGGCACCAGCTCCTTACTTCATGTCTAAAGTGTTTCACGCTTTGATGTCGGGAGGATCTGTTGGCTGCAGAGCAGCTCCAGAGATGACTCAAAGGCCCAGTGCCTTGCTCAAGTGCACTTGTGCAGACGTAAAAGCTTTGTAATTGAAATGACCCCATCCCTGATTGAATCTGTGACCTCCGGCCTCTGCCTTTTTTCTCAAGGCTTATGCGACTGAATGAAGACACTAGCTGTGGAAAGTGTGTGTGTGTGTGTGTGTGTCTGGGGATGGTGGCGTGGTGGAAACTGAAGGTGAAAAAAAAAGGAAAGCTGCTCTTTCACAGTAAAATCTTAAATTTAAAAGCTTAGGAGGAGGCTGTTGACCGGATGCCAGACAGTAAAATCAGGAACAAATGCCAACTCCTAACTGCTTCAGGGTGAGCGTGACTTATCAAAAGCCTGCAAAGAGTATGGTCACCGGAAAAAACTTGACTCGGCTTTGCTGACGGAGACTTTGTGCTATTTCTTTAGAGGACAGATGGAGGCTCGCCTCTAAAGAGAACTCACTGTCGTGGCGCAATATTGAACATAATTCCACATGACATCAATAAATATGTTGAAATATTTAAACAGATTTGCCCTAATTGCACCCTTTCTGACCTCTGGATGCAATGCTACCTCTACGCCGACCACTTCAGGCTTGCGTTAAAACAACCCCAGGGATAAATCCGCGTGTCAAGTTCGCTCGGGACGGTATCATACCGTCTACCGCTTCACATGGGTGCCGGAGATAATCGGCTCGGAGGCCACTTCCAAGGCAAACATACTTCCACCCAGCGCGGCGAATGCTCCAGCGTGAAATGCCAGCCGAGATGTCTTGAGCTGAGGACAGACGTAGTGCAGCCACGACGTGAGCTGGCTGCTGTCTCAGCTCCGTGTCTTGAGGACAGCGTTGGAAAATGTACCCATAATTCCATCTTCATGTTCCACCCACCTCTTGATAGACCGACTGTTTGCTTCAAAATGACTCACTCCGGCTTAAGTGTCCCTGTTTCCTCTTACAACCTTGTCTCTTAGTGGCAACCTCTACTGAGGCTAAGCACTTAATATGGTTAAAGATTATTTTTCACCTATCGCGATAGGTGTGATTCTTTTCAGATGAACTCACACAGGGGAACGGGAAAAACACAGGTCACTGACGGGGGCACCTTACCTGACCGGCTGTGTATGGCATGTAGCGTTAAAGCGCTTTGAGTCAGCCCTTTTACTATTCACAGGCTCACTCAGTGAAGACTATTTTACATTTTTTGCTTTGATCTCTTATGTGATACATTTGTCAAACTACACTGAAGCACTACTATGATAACAAAACACCCCTCTCATGGAACCGGAGAAGAGAATTTAACAATTCATCTTTAAATCAGAAAAAGAGACAGACGCGTGGCCCTGCTTTGACTTCTGCAATCCTGCAGTTAAAGTAAACACTATGTCAACACAATTCCACACACACGAAAACCCTAATCGGTGTGTGTGGAATTGTTGGAAGTGTGTGCTGCTTTTCCCGCCGTCATGTTTCCCGTTACCCTTTCACAAGATGAAAAGTTTAAGAGAGCGTGCGATGCGAGCTCTGCTGCTGTTGCCAAAACCTTGAAAATGTCAAATTTCTGGCAAACGCTGATCACCTTTAATCATCATATTGTGACGGCACTTTCCCCCTTCAGGCCTGAGCGGTGCAATGGTGGTGCGGGTGAAGCCTCCACGGCTGTTTGAGGATCCACTATTAATAAAATGCATACCGCAATACCTGCTGGTGCTCTCCAGATAAAGCTGGCAAATTCCCTGTGCAAGTACCTGCCAAGGTTTGGGTCTCCTTCTCACCAGGGCAACCCATGCTAAGGCTACAGCAGGCTCTGAGGCGCTGCTGTGACATTTTCACTGTCTGTAGATGTCATATATTAATGGAATAATCTCCGAATCCTGTTGAATGTGGTTTGCAGCAGTTACTGTATGTGTGGGGCTCGTTGCATCACAACTGCTTTCACATTGGGGTTTTGAAACGACTGCTCGGAGCTTATTTTGCAATAACGAGTGGTTTACTGGACATTAGCTGCTACACAGCTACCGGCTAAAAACGCTCCCTGTCTAGTAATATATATGTTTAAGAAATCTAAACTGTACGCAGGACTGCATCATCTGGAGATAGCACCCACAGGCTACAGTAAGATGTTGACAAAATGTAAGCAGACATAGACAGTACATACACACAGTTGGCAACTATTGAGTCTACAGAAGAAGCTAAGCACTAAGATCAAGTATTTGGCAGTTCTGAAGGCGGATTGCATAACCTACAGTTATTAGAAAAACACACACACTAGAACTATTGGGCCATAAAATCCGTTAGCAAGATGGTGTTGAGCATACTAAGCAGTAAAAATGTCTACATGCTATTTGGCCAAAGGCAGAAGAACCCTCCAAAAATGGGGGTGTTATTAAGAGTAAACAACTCTGCTATTAAAGAATTACAGGCCGGGCTTTCAGCGCCATGTGCTACTCTAGAGTGGAGACCTGGGAGAACGAGGCTTACACCCACCCATACTTAAGGCATTCGCACGATCCTCTCTTTTTCACACACTGGCATCTGCACATGCATACACATGCATATCGACACATACACAAGAAGATGGGCTGCTAAACGCTTTATTTTTGGACACATGAATGCATGCTAATTGGTAGCATGGAGTGCATAAAGGGTAGACGCTGCAGACTGCAGCAACCACACAATATACAAAGTCAAAGGTTTGCACACACTTTCTCATTGGATAACAAGGGGTGTCCAAACTGTAACTTCTTAATGTATTCTAGCCACTTTTATTCTGAGAGTGAGAGGAGGGGATTGCTCAGTGGGAGTGCAGTCGCTAATGGACTAACCATATCAGAAATGAGAGGAGGTTTGTCGTATGTGGGAGAGGACCTTACCCTTCAACCAAAAAGTCCTACCTCGTTCTTAGTTTCTCTCACATGTGGTGGGTAAAAAGCCCTGTAAGGGACTTGGCAGCAGACAGGCCAAAGGCCCAGTGAGACCAGCCCTTCCTCCTCCTGCTCAGTCAACACATCTGGGGAGCAGCACAGTGATCAGGAGGAGAACCTAAACATCCTGGTGTACAGCGCAGTCAGCACAAAGACCGGACCCTGCGGCCTTAGTTTAGCGCAGCCAGTCTGCCTCGGTTATGCTGGTGGTACCGCACTAAAAGGTTCTCCCCCAGGTGCTTCATACTAATAACCCCATCAGATACATGGGAACAACATAATGAAAAAAGCTTGAAAATTCACACTGTGATCAACTCTGTGTAACACACAACACAAGAACATGGCCAGCTAATAGCAATATTCCAGCATCTGCCAGTATGCCAGACAATGTGGCTGAGGAAGACATTTCATCATTTGCACATTTCCAATAGGGTCTGTCCAAAAATTTGGATCGTTAGTACTTAATCCCAAGACAAATGCTCGCTGTCTAGCTCACAGAAATGACTATCAACCAACGGCGATCAGACGAAAGCAAGGGAAGAAGGGTCATCTGGCGGTTTCTGTACTTCCATAAACCTGCTCACACTCCAGCAGTGTGAGCAGGTTCTCTGTTATTCGCTGTGCATTGGGCCAGGTTAAATATGATCAAAGACAAATACATACCAAATAAATGGGCCTCAAAAATACTTGCTCTTTAGAAATTTCCAAGGAATAGTCCAAATTGTATCTCTGTATGGTATCCTTGACACAAAGCACCTGGCTGACAATGCACCAACCTCCTGGCTCCTGGCTGATGCTTTAAGACTTCCACCCACAATCCACTTCCTCTCCTTCATCCACTTTCACGTCCATCTTTCGCTATACTCAAATGGCTTGGCTCCAACTGTGCCCTGGAGAATATTTAGCCGTTCAAATCTGCAAAGAATTGTCCCTGACACAAGTATTTCTCCTTTTCCTTTGCAATCACATATATACCTTTCATCTTCCTGATTTGCCTCAACCCTCCACTCTCTTACCTTCAGTTTTTCTCCCCACAAAGCCACAGGGTGGGAGCCAGATGCAACACATGTCGGATTGGTTCATGGGCAAGTCGTCTTCTGGTGAAGTACCGTACATCAGCCTCTCCACATGAATCACATGCACGTTGGACTAAAATAACAGTTTCTATTGCTTTTCCTTGACTGATCTCCCTGGTGCATTTTACCAACCTAAGTTGAAATTATTTACAATTGATCCTCCAGTACTGGCATTTAACTGTGGTATTGAACATATGTGATATCTTATTTGTTAATGTTGTTTATTTCCTCAAACCCAAAATAAAGCTTGGCTAAGTGTTAGGGTACCCATGGGAAAAAAGGTCTCTTATACACAAAAAAACATGAATCTGACCTGTTGATAAAGTGTCAATAACGTAAAAAATGATTACACATATGAATCTCTGTGTTGCTATAGATAGAAAGCTACTGCCTGGTGAAAGTAGCATTGAGCAATACAAAGGTACAGCTGACTTTGTTCAAACAAGCTGTTAGAATGACAGCTGAGAAATAGAGAATAAATAGTCCTTCTGTGGCAGGGAGAAAAGAGATTCTAAGCTAAAACATCCGTTGGTTATCAGCTTACGCGATGCCACTTTTAATAATTGCAATTCAACAGACCCACTGCTTGTTGAAGTGACAATAATCATGGGAAAAAGGAAATGAGCAGAGCTACGCAAAAGTACCATTGGATGCATCAACAAAAAAATGGGTTGGTACGAAAGTAGGAGCTTTCACATGGGAGCAACAACAACAGCAGCCAGTATATAAAACCAAATTCCACTAAAACCAAACTCCAATGTGCGCCTGGAGACTGTGAGAAAACTTGCTGCGGCCCAAACACCAGAGCTTTGTTGGCCATGTGGGGAGGCCAATGGAGGGAGGCGGGAGAGGAGAGAGAAAAGAGAAAGGGGAGGGTAGAATAAGGCTTCAGCTCTCTGGAGGCAATTTCAAGGGCTGGTAGTTCATGTTAAACACTCATTAATGGCGGAGTTAACACGCTTTATGGGCTAACCCATTACAGTGGAATGGCACAGGCAATAGGGCTTTGAAGTTGGTGTGGAAATAACTTTTTTATGGAGAGGTGCTTTGCACTTTGGTTGAAAAGAGGTCCACCTGCAGCCCAGAGGAAGAGCAATATCAATACATTAAAAGGACAATAGATCAGCCATGACACTGAATAATTGTAGCCTTCTTTTGATGGATGTCGATCGTTAAGACCTGGCTTTCCAAAACATAAGGTCCTCACACATGGTTAGATGATCTAATATAACGGGGTGCACTGAAAAGTCATCACTACTCAGCACACAGTAGATTAGCATTAAGTGTGACGTATAATCATACCTATGAGTGATTGAAACTCTCCAATGTACTTAAGTAACATGTCTATAAACAGTGGGAGGCAGCACAAACAAACCGCAGGAAGAAAGAAAAAAGACCGCGATTCAAGGCCAACTTCGTGTTGCTGTGAGACAGCACCGTTGAAAAACTCACCCACCGTGCCGCTAAGCATAAAAAAACTGCTTTATTATTTAAATTACTGTAAAAGACCTCATTTAGGTTTTTTTTTTTTTCTACATTTTTATTGATGCAGACACAGAGACACAGACAGTCACCCACAAGGCTCCAGTTGCAGTGGCGCAGCATGCAGTTTCACACTCGATTTACTGCCACCAAAAGGCCACGGACACATCAAATGCTGCGACAATACTCTGCAGACGGGCCAGAGGCTGTGGGGGTCACGCACCACTGCCTCAGCCTATGACCTCATCGCTACACTGGAACTGCCACGACCTGCATGATGTTACCGCTACTGTAACCCCGCCGGGGTAACGGCTGAAAGGCTTATTGACATCTGCCCCTCATTTTGGAAAATCTCCTGGTTCCCCAAACATTCTGCCACCTTATTTTAACTAGGAAATAGTTCTTTAAACTAAGGAGGAGCAACATAGGTTTCACGTGAAAAACTAGTTGGGCAAAGGATTATTTTTAATTGCGTTCAATTTTGTTATGCATTGTCTGGAATTAATTTACCCTCTGTAGCAGATGACATGACCTTTTTAGAAAGTAAAGTAAATTTACCGTAAAGAGGATCTGATGTTTGATCAGACTGGGGCCCTTTTTTACTCTCAAGGTAATTTGAAGACAAATCGCCTGAATGCTCGCTGCTAGTCAGATTAAACATATATATGACATATGAGAAATCGTAACAATTTCCATTTGGCATTTTTATTACCGTTGCAGACAAAATCCAGAAAATCTCATTAAATGTACATGTCTGGAATGAAAAAGAGTGGGGGCATCGATGCTGGTTGTGGGTAATGATGAGTCAAAATGTGAGGGCTAACCACTCCAAAGAAACATGTGTGCTCCCTCTGTTAAGGGCACCGTAAAAGCCTGTGCCAAGGGAGGCTACCGCATGGAACTACCACCCAGACTCCCACCAGAACAAGCTTTTTCTTCAAGCCATCTGCTCTGCGGCTCGGTTTGCGTTTCCTATTCATTTATCAAAAACAACCTACAGTAAACATGCAAATGTGGACCATCGCTGCGGGATCGATGCTGTTTTGCTGCTGTTTTCTGCTGTTCACATTCAAAGTGCAAGAAACCTTTACACCTTGGAACTACTCAAACAACTCCTACCACACTTTTCTACTCAGGAAGAAAAGTTAGGGCAACATGGAATCCAAAGACAGAAAAACACAGCTTCCTCTCGGAGCTCCTATTGGTTTGAAATAGAAGTTGAACTTTATATGTAATCCCATTCACCAATGTAAATAACAAAAACAAAAAAACATTTACAATTGGACGATTGGATTAAATTAATATTCAGAGAACTGAGGTAGAATATCTAATCATCCATGACCAGTTGTATTATTCTTAACTCGTGTGTTTTGTCCCTTTACTTCTTCGCTTTCTATGCCCAGGAAACAACAACGCTTCATACATGGCTATAAAACCGGTTCTGCTCCTTTAGCCCAGGCTCACTCTAAGCCTGTGCATTTAACTGTGAGTCAACACCACAGAGGCCGCTTGACTCATAGCACCAGGCAATCCCGCTCCGTGCCTGCCTGAGATCACCACCACGGAGCCAGGGCCCACGTTAGCTTGTGTTAGGGTGTTTGCTCCCTGTCCATCCCTTCCTCGGCCACTTTTGACACTGCTTGTTGTTGTTGTTGTCTCTCCCAGATGTCTCCCTGCAGCTGCCTGGGTCACTTTTGGACATGCTGCTCAGAGAGAGCTATGAAAAAGGTTGTTGGGGAGGAGAGCGGGGCAGGGGAGACAGCTCTGTAACAGCTGGAGAGACAGAACTGGGCCAGGTGCTTGTTAACGGAATCCTGCTGCTTTTTGCATCAAGAAAATAACAGGGGGAAGGATAAAAAGGTGGAGAAAGAGACGATGGTGAGGGTGGAAAAAGAGAATATGACAAAGACAAGGGGTGGGGGGGGGTAAAGGAAAACTACTACGTGATTTGGAGGGAGCGGAATAAGAAAGAAAGGACGTCTCAGGGAGGAATGCTGGGAACGGGCAAGAGCAGAAAGGCGGTGACAGCAGACAGGTTTGTGGAAAAAAAAGACAAGCGCTGGGAAGATGTGAAAAGGAGGGATTGAGCGAGGAAGAAGGACACAGAGGAAGCTAAGAAAACACAGCTGACGGAGGGACCGCTGACAGACAGCTGAGGGGAGACAAATGGAGGTGAAGACGATCTGCCGCCGCCACGCCGTGAAAAGCATGCGTGACCTTGGTGTGACCTCCAACGAGCAAGTGGGTGGAGCGTGAGGACAATTCAGACGCAGCTTCCTCAGCATGGGGCGATGGTGGCGCGCGGCGTGCTGCGCTGGGAGCTGCAAGGCTGGCGGTTTGAATCCCGGCTGCCCCATGTGCCACGTCGAAGTGTCCCCGAGCAAGACAGCTCACCCCTAATTGAGAAACAAACATCATAGAGGCCACTAGCGAGCTAGGGTCTGGGTCTGTAGTGAGTGTGTGTGTGCATGTGTGTGACGGCAGCCTGTCCACACACACGTGCCCACTTTCCTGCATCCAATCAGTCTTGGAATATAATGAGAGAATAAGAAAGCGGCGTGAGGCTTTGTTTGCATTCATCTCACTTAGTTGTTGAATTGTGGGTGCGGAGAAATTGTGTGTGTGTGTGTCCACAGGCAAGGCGGTGCATTTTGAATAGCGAATACTCAATCCCAGGTTCAGAATGGGTCAGCTTATCTTTTGTAAAAAAACTCCCATTAAAAGAAGAGCTGTTGGTTGATCTTACATTCCTCTTGAACGAAGCCTGGGACACCTAAAAAGGCTTCACTGCTGCACTCGGCTCCGTGATGCGACGTCTCTTGGTGTTCTGGAGCAAACGCTGTGACTGTACTTCCAGGAGAGAGTATTTTTAACCGGTGTGGCTGTACAGTAAACACCAGCCAGCCTGTGTGTTCTCACTCCGACATTTAAACATGACGGCCGACAGCAGACTCCGGGCCGCACGAAAAGGCAATGAAACACTGTGTGAAAGTAAAAAAAGCATGGGGAAGCATGACGGCATACAGTATCTCGCCAGGGTGGGGGAATTATCTAGAGATGCAGAAATCCCATTTGGTCTTTTCCACCTGGTCTTTTGTGTCAGACCACACTGCCATGTCCACAACTTGGATGAGGCAGAGTGGGCCGGGGTGAAGTCTGAACGGACCACGCAGCGTTGACCTTTATGCTACGGTGGCTAGGACAAACCAAACGCAGAGATCTAGACCCAAGCTCCAGCAACAAACCTGCCCCTTTTCCCTGTGCATGTCAGCGCTTCTAACCGTGGCAATTTCCACGCCAGCGCTCACGTCGTCCTAAATGACGAATCAATGAGAGCTAAACAGTCGCTTCGGTCCCGTGGCAGTGCGCCTCAAAGACTCATTCTCTGGCCTCGCTCACACTCATTAGCGTCGGCATCCACTCGCAAGACAAGGACGTCTCTTCAAGATAAAGAGTCCGGTACACTAGGAAACTGTTCGGACCTCTGTTTGTTCCCTTTGTTGTATGAGCTGTGTCTCCAGGATGGAAGGGCGAGAAAGGACAGAGAGTGAGTGAGAGAGAGAGAGAGAGAGAGAGAGCCCTGACCAATGTGCCGAAAGAAAGAATCGTCATTAATGCATTGCTGCAAACAGTTCAAGGTAAATTATGTCTCTTCAAAGATGTCCTTTAGATGCCTCAGAATGTTGACCACAGTTGTAATTGAGCTCAAACTGTTCATATGTGACACATTTTTCCAATGCATATGAACAGGTGAAAGCAGTGTGTTCAAACTGCCTTAAGGATCAAAATATTGGGAGTACATGGATGGTATATGGAGTATGTGGATGTATGTCATTTCCTTCTAATTCATATCCCTTTTAAAATAGTCTGCCAGGCTTCTTGGAAAGTTTGCAATCATTCATGAAAACAGAGAATGCGAGAGAAAGAGGAAAAAGAGGAACTGACAGTGGCAGGCCCACCCAGAGAAAGAGGGAAGCAGAGGCTTGTTTACATTCTACTCACTGGACCCCGACATCGTTCCCTGAGGCACTCCACCTCACTTTAGTACTCTGAACCCACCCATGATGCATCGGACAAGTAAAAATATGCAAAGACATGATTATTTTCCTCAGTGTGCACAGAGAAGAGCCCCAACAGGATGTTGTTTTGTTCTGAAAGTGACCGAGTGTGTCTGGCACTCGTCCATCCTTCCGGCAAACACTTGTATACTTATTCTTGACCGACAACATTCCGTGATAACATTTCCCTGACATGAGAGTCCAGCCAAAATAGCAGGTCGCGGGCTGGTGTATACAGTATGCTGCATTTCTGAGATAAAGACTTGCTCACCATATACATGCATGACTCTGTCCTGTTAACACACGAGAGGGCATGTCAGTGTAGACTGACGGTTCAGAATGTACAGGTGCTACTATAGCTATTGTAAATACCCCATTTGCTCTTGGGAATGTAAGTGCAATAAACAATACCGTGCTGAGAGTCAAAATGCTCAACTAATTAGCTCTTGGAAGATGAAATAACCAAGTGTTCTTCACACTCTGAGCTTGATTCAGTACAGGACAAAAACAAGCAGAGATCAGAGGAGCGAGCTCGTCACAGGTACAGTCACTACTTCTCATTTCCCACACAGTTATTAAACACACTTCACTCTAATGAGAAGTCAACCCGCACCCACACAGTTATTTAAGGATGACTAGAGATGGATCCGATAAACATCACGTCTTCTTCTGTCATGCTGTAGATCTATTCAAGAGGTGCGATGCAATTTTCAGTTCCACCACTGAAGGAAGTCACTAAATAAGTCCCGGAGCTGTTTGATTTGGGCACCAGCCAAAATAATTCTAGAATCAGTGGGGGCACCGCCGACACTTCATTAGAACCCGGTCGCCTCGGATGAGCTTTTCCTTCCGGCTCGTCGTCCCGTGGCGCCGGAGGCAGTGGCTGTCAGCCGAGAGGACAAGAGGAAGAACGGAGAGCTTACCTCGGGGGCGGTCTCAGATTGAGATTGAGAGGGCAACCTTTGCGACTTGAATTGAACTCGTAAAATCAAGCGAATGAAGTCAAAAGTCAAGTTTATATGCAGATGACCACGGTGCAAATCACACAATGTTTAAAATACAAAAACAAAGCCTGATTCTGGAAAGCCCAGCAGTACCCCTGAGTACTCGGGCAAACACCTCTGCACAGTTGGTTACACTCAAAAGCAGACACAACGTACTTATCAAAGTGTGTGCACTCGGCTAGGGGAGTGGATCTGAGGGTTTCTCCATCAAACAATATTTGCAGACTGGACTGAAAATGAGCTGAAACTAATTCTGAATGCTGTCTGAAGTAAGTCACGTCTAATAACATTAATTGTCCCTTCAAACGACATCGCTTGTCCTACAAGTCAGGGGGGACTGCAGATCAAATGTACGCTGTGTTTTTCCTTTGGACAGGATTGTTTTGGACTTCCTGCCCTGCGTTTGCTCAAAACAACATCAGGCCCGCTGTCTTCTGCAAACACCATCCCAAAGGAAAAACAAATCCCTTCTTCCTCTCCGCTTAGCTCCTAACCCTTTTATTTATTTTTGCTCGCTCTTGTGTGTTGATCATTCGGCTTGCACAGCAATAGGCGGCGGGAAGTATGATGATATTTTTCTGACGCACTTTGTTCTGCACGAGAGCCGCGATCAAATAAAATAGTTAATAAATGAATACATGCGTGTTCAGGGTTAAATACTCATAACCTCCTCGTTGACCAGACAGAAGGAATTTTCCAGCAACGACACACATCTTGAAATAGAAGAAAAAAAAGTTCCAGCTTTGGCAAACACCACCCAGGTTAGGATACGTCTACCCTCGGGCAAACAAGCCAACACATGCTGACTATCGTATCTGCATGGGGGCTTACTCCACCTTCTCTCCCTGCTCACCCCTCTTAAGGCCTGAAGTTAAGAAAAAGAGTTAAGCTCTTAAGGAACTACATAACATAATTAGACGGACTAATTACCCCCCTCCATACCACCCATTCCTCACCCACACCAACAGGCTGGGGCAGGAGAGCTCCTGCCCACAGGTTTCCCAAGGACGGTCGACTACAGTGCGCTGCACTGATTGTACATTTTGAGCAACTTCTGGGTGCTTTATTCTCAGGAAGACCAGAAGACTGCACCATAAGACGGGCAAAGGTAACAGCCACAGCCCCCTGACGGCATTTCTGTTACAGAGCAGCATGAAGATGATTTGCAAGCATTATTTTGTGTTGATTTTGCCGGCCCCTTTGGCGAAAGTGGTAGTGTTTCCGAGCATTAGCGTCCGTTTAGAAACACTGCGGCGGGGTCTGACAGTGTGCCCTGTGCCGTCCTGCTTCTGGTTCTACCTACCGCTGGAGCTCCAACTGCAGGTTAACAGGTGTGATCAAACAGAACCTGCAGGATTAACTCTCATTTTGTACAGAGGTGACAACAATGAGAAGCATCTAATCTTCTCCCTGATTTCTAGCGTTCCTCTGAGGTATCAGTATTTAATTGAGACCGTAACAAACAGTTGAACACAGGTAGAGGAGCAACGGGGGAGCCTGCATGAAAGGATTCTTTGGGAGAATATGATGCGAGATGGATGCTGACACAAGTCAAACCAGCATTCATCTTTCATCTTTAAACCCAGATAAAACACAACTCTTAGGAAACCTTTTAAAGGAGCGAGTTGTGTTAACTGAAGCTGCCAGTTCAGCAGCAGGTTAATGATGAACGCAGTCACCCTGCAGGGTATTTGGACCTGGCCACGTTCACGCTGGAAGAGTTTAGAGGCAGGGGAGGGCTGACGTGCTCTTTGATGTCTCCTGCCCACATTTCCTCTGGGTCACAAGGAAAGTCAGCAGCTTTGTACACTATGAAAAGTCCAAAAGCAGGTAGGACAAATCAGGATTAGAGAGTCTTTTATTTGTTGCTGTCTTTGTCGGAGCGGTTTGTAACGGCCAAACAGGAAAGATTCAGTTAGTGATCTGACAGTTGTGGATGGGGGACGGGCCGAGGCACCGCGGAAACTATTTGGCGGGGACTTTTGAAAACTCCTTCTTCCTCAGGACGGGGCCGACCCCTCCTTCTCCGTTTGGAGCCTGCAGAAGTGAGCCAAACCCTCCTGCAAGAAGGAAAGGACTCTGGCAGCTCCTCTGTTTAGTTTAGTCAACCACTAAACGATCTCTGCGTCTCTTAAGCCACATGTGCCGTTTTATCATGAATATGCTAAGGAAGCAAAGAGGGAAGGGATCTATCGGAAATATGACCCGTTTTGACTAAACACAAACACTGATCAATAAATCCTTTGCAGACTAGGTGGGCAGCCGAATGAGATAACGCACCTAGAGCGATGCATTAGTCATCTGGTTTCCCCTCAGTTGATGACCGACAACCAACTACATCATCCCACCACAGCGCACATGAGTCACCACCGTGTGCCTGAGCTCTGCTTCGGAGCTACACCTGCTCCAGCAAAGGCGCGCGCAAGAGAGAGAGAGAGAGAGATAGAGAGAGAGAGAGAGCGAGACACATCTACGAGTGTCATATGCAGAGCCATCACTACTGACCTTGCAGATCTTGCTCTCCTCCGTCTCTGCTCTGGACTTCCCCTCAGGTGTCCTCTGGTACCCGGACTTGATGGACAGCTGGCAGGAGAGCCCAGCACCGAGCTCCTGCTGCCGGGCGGCGTAGCCCTGCGAGGCGGCCGCCCTGACCGCGCTGGGGATGGGGAGCGCCGTGTGCACCGGCTTACTGCCCGCCGCGGAGGGCTGCCTGAGCTTGGAGGCGACGCCGACCACCGGCATGGCGCTTCCACCGGGGCGCGGAGATAAGGGCACAGGAGTGGGTACGGAAGAGTAGGAGAGGGTGGACAATTCTGTGGTAACTCCGTCTGATGTCTAGCACAGGAGGGGCAGCAGCAACTTTAAAGAAGAAGAAGAAGAAAAAACAGCAGTCTCCTCTCAGACTGAGAGGAGAGCAACTGAGCTCTTCTGTAGCCTCCAGTGAGCAGAAACTGAGAGAGCTTCTCCTCCCCTGCAGTTCACTCCCTCCTCCTTCTCCTCCCACAAGCAGCACTCCTCCCTCCCTTTCCCTCTCTCTTTCAGACTACCACAAAGTCAGCCAAAACAGTCAAGGGGGCGTGAACTCCTCTGGAAGGTACAACCGCCACCGGCAGGACCCTGATGCCTCAGACCTGAGCGCGACTCTCTCTCTCTCCCTATCTCTCTCTCTCCCGTCTACATCCAGAGTTTTCTTTTCATATGACAGAAATAGTGACAAAGTGAGAGGAGTAAAAATAAGTGAGATGGGAAAAAAAAAGAAGGAACCCCCCCCCCCCCCCCAAAAAAAAACAACCTGAAAGGATTCAGTGGTTTAAAAAAGAAGAAAAAAACTGGAATTCCAGTGCAAACAGCTGTAGGAAGGTCTTTGTGAGAAGGAACGGGAGGAAAAAAAAAGTAAATCCGGTCGCAGATCGCAAGTTGCTCAACTGGTTTCTACTGCTGCGCGTTATTTGTAGTGGCTGCACTCTCTCACACAGACGTCTTCCTGAATAGAGACAGTGAATGAAAAGATCCTTAGCTTAAACATCCGTTTTTGTTCAGTATTTAGAATTGTCAATCATTTACTCTTCAGGAGGTGGCAGAAGTCTTATTCATTAAAAGGAAAGTGTTTATCCTTGAAGGCCGGTCCGCAAAATACAGTCAGACACAAACCTTGTGTTTTTGGGGACCACTGCTGTATGTAGCTTTTCATGGTGCAGGTATTATCAGTGACGTGGATGTGTTTGGTGGTCGAGTAGAAGACAACTGTCTGAATGCTTGCATCATGGATGAAGGCATGTTCAGAACTAAACCTCAAGTTGATATATCATTAAGGGTTGGTCAAAGTAACCAAAGTGGAAATAGTGAAGCAAAGGGTTTGTTACAACGAAGCTCCTGCCCACAAAACTGCCTTGAGGCCGTTTTTCCAGAAAAACAACCAGAGGCTGCATTAGTGTGCAATGTACATCATGGAGGTGGAGGGCAGGAGGCTGACAGGATCCTTCACAAACATCACAACCACAACATTCTCAGCTCATTTAGACATCATGAATATCAAGCCTATCGCAGCTTTTTTTTTGTTCTCTGTTGGTTTCAGCAAGACAAAAAGTAGAGAGAGTTAATGCGGCGCAGATAGAAATGTGCCGTAGCCATACAACGCTGTTGGAAACTACATGTTTTCTATCAAACGCTTTGTTGGTTGGTAAGAGACAGATGAAACATTCTGCATTTGGACTGAATTAACTGGACACAGTAATATATGTAGCAGTCCCCCCCCCCCCCTTCCTTTTACATGAAAAGGAGTGAAAGCTTTATATTGAAAGACACCATGTGGTTCAGGTTAGGGAGGCGAGGAGATGTGCCGGAGTCAGAGGGGGACACTGCAGTGTCACGGCAAACCGGAACTTTTTAACACAACATTGTCTCATAAAAAGAACAAGTCAAGAGCAAAAAAGAAAAAAACCCTGGGCTTGTCTCACAAATGTTGCAGCTTCAGCGTTACTCCCTCCATGAGGCCTGCCGTGTCACCCCTTCTGGTTCCACAGCAGAGTTTGACTCACAGTAAAAGCTCAGTCTAATAAGTTCTTCTGAGAAATCAGTTCAGTGGGACATGATTCCTCCTCTGCTCTCTTTCATACTGCCTCGGTGCCTGTGACAGTCAATTGCCTTAATAGGGACGCTGCTTCCCCCGGCCCCAGAATAGCTGCTCCAGCATGTTTTCAATCACGCACCAGGGGCTATCATGACTGGCCTAAAACAACAGGATACCACCACGTGAATGAATGGCGCGAGTCCAGCCTCGACTTCTGCTGCCTGCCGAGCAGCACGAACCCGAGCGCCATTTGGCGAGGGTCCAACCTCGCCTGGATCGACGAGAGTCCCTGCCCACAGCTCACCGGCGAACCTCGGAAAAGCTCCTTCTTTTCTTTGATTAATATCTCTGAATATTTTGCAGCCAGACTGCAAAGCCATCAGCGGCAGTTGAGTCAATACCACTTTGTTGAGTCCAGGTCCAGTCCAAGAATAAGATCAAATTCATATAATTAGAATGCAAAAAAACACGGCAAACGAAACCCTTTAGTTAAAATCTCGAATTAAGAACTATGAGAGATGTGTAACAACATATAGTGCAACCCGAGCATTTCAACCTGAAGAAAAGCTCTGGTTAACATGCCTTCCTCTTGTTTTGGCACAAACAAGAAAAGGCATCACCTAAAATGAAAGCTCCTGTGTCTATTCCTGTGTCTATTCCTGTTTCAGGTGCGCAGCAAAGCCTCCCTGGTTTCCGGATAAACCACCACTAAATAGCTTTCCAGCTGAGTGAAGGCAGAAGGTGGAGGTGGCGTTTGGGGAGGGAGGGATGGAAGCCGGGGGGGTTGACACACTTGCTAAGTGCTCCACAGGCTGCCCATGAGACCACAATGCACTGTACACAAGTACACCTCTACGCACTGGGGGTCATGTTGATATGTGTTTTGAACCCTTGTCATAAGTACTCAAACAGAGCCCTTTATGTAATAAAGTACTGTTATATATATATATATATATATATATATATATATATATATATATATATATATATTGATTTGATTGACAGTTCATTCATAATGGAATGTCTCACCATAGTAGAGTTTGATGCTACCTTAGTGATGCTGGTATCCATGTTCTGTGGTTTGGATGCTACTGCAAAACAAAACATGTGTAACGGTTCCCTCAGTTAGAATAACACCTATGTCTGGGTTATGGAATCACTAATGTCATTTGTTTATTATCTGTTCCAGGCGGTAGGTCGATGGTTAGTAACCTGCACCGTGTGTGTGTGTGTGTGTGTGTGTGTGTGTGTGTGTTTGGTTTATATGAAAGATACCGCCTATGGTCACATGACGTCAGCACTGAGGTTGTGTTGTAGCTGTGAAAACAAACACGCTGGGGTGCTGGAGATAAGAGGGGGTCAAACACCTTCCATACACACACACACACACACTAAATGTAGACCCCCCTAGATAGTCACGCACCCGTCAGCGCTCTGAATGCTATCAGTCAACCGCACGTCAGGCAACATGGAAATTAAAACAAACACACGCTCGTGCTGACACACACACACACACACACACAACAAGGAGGTGCGGCATCATTTGGAGGCTCTGTGAACTCAGGCATGTGCCATTACCGTACATCAAGCGGGACCTGGGCCGACATAAACACACACTCACTTTCATCCTCAACTTGGCTCAGAATTGACAGATTCCGGCCCCTCAGTCAACCTTTGGCTTCGCCGCGCTCAACCACCCACGCAAGCAACACACATTCACCCCAAACACACCGGGCCGCCCCCTGATCAAAGGTTCACTTAGCTTTATCTGCTTTTTATCTTGGCACAAAATCATTTGGATCATGTAAATTATCAAAGTATTTCAATTGCAATTAGCCCTTCCACTATGTAAAAAAAAGGAAAAGTAACACAAGTAATACATTACAAGTCGTTTATCCAAAATGTCACTTTCAAGTACAAATATTAGTTGCAAAATGTACCTGAACTATCAAAATTTAACATACTCACTCAGAAAAACATCTTACGATTCCCGATGAATCAGATGAAACCAGTGAGTGTATAACTTACAATGTTTTTTCGTGTAAATAGTGGAGGTGTAAAGTAACACAAGTTGGAGCGGTGGTGATAATTGATAACGCTATTCCAAATAGCTGTAACACAAAGCTAAACATTCATAGTTTCTCTATCATGTATTCATGGACCTAAATCTGTTTTGTCTCGTTGCATTTTTCCCACCTTGACTTACTCAGTCATTGGTAAACGTACATGTATGCATGTAATAGCTCCCCATCACATCTACCTCTTTTTGATAGCAAAATCAAATAAGTCCCCCGGCTCGTATTCCAAGTGAATGTAAGTTCTGGGGTTGGAACTTGGATGCAGAATAACAGCAAGAATGTTGGGGAGTGTCGAGAGAGTCGTTTCGATTTCCATCCCATTGTGTCAGAGGAGTAAAAAAAACAAAACACTTCATTCCTGTTCAATGACAAGAGGATAAAATGATACAAAGGAGGAATGAGGGACGACATGGCGGCGCAATGCGTCATTTTCACCGCAGCTTATCCGCGGTGTGATGCTTGGAGCCACTCTTCAGTCCATCAGTGACATGTTTTTCTATTACAGAGAGAGGATCTACCGTACAGGGAGCGGTTCGGGATCACATTTGTATCAGCCAGGTACCCCTCAAAGTCAGCTCTAACAGCCAGCTCACCACTCCATCACGATACATCACTTCCTTTTCCTCCCTGCACTTTTACACTTGACAAAAACTCAAAGGCCAGAGACTCCTGTCTGCGTCAATCAATCCCATTTAGTAGCATGGCATTCCTTTTGGCTACGCTCTTCCCCACATCCACCCATAACCTTGACGTTTCCCCTCTGTGAAACACTGGTGTCCTCCTCGGGAAATCTTGGATTTCACAGCTGGAGTTAATAAAATCCTCCAGAGCTGAATGGGAGTCTTCCCTCAAAAAAAAAAAAAACAACAGCAGAGGGGATGTGGAGTTGTCCTCAAGTTTGGGTGAGCTGTCCTGCGGAAAATGAAACAAAGCTGACCATTCAATGAAACGTTTTGGGAAGGTTGAAGGGTCAGAACTGAATTAGGATTTCATGTAATTGTGCCCCAGCTTTTCTTCTCTCTGTAGAGCTCATTTATTTTAATTTTAACGTAATTCATAAAAGACATCAATCCAATCTGAATCCTTAACTTCAATACCATTTTATGTGCTGTAAAGGCAACCGTGGCATGCAGTCAGTTGAATTTTCTGAAAATGTCCCATTAGAACAAAACTCTTTTGACCCCTACGAGACACACAGAAGCTGAGGGATCATTATCAGGCAGAATGAGAGCGAAAACATGACTCAGCTCGGCTTACCTGATGCACTTCTCCTAAACTAACCAGTCTGACTTCTCATATCTCAACCTAATCAACTTAGACCATAAGTAACTATAGGCATGGGTACAACGCAATGTAATGCTGTGGAAAGGTCCATCTAAAAAATACACACCATTAGGTACATACTATATTCACAAAATATGTTCTGACTTCGAGTGAAGCGTATCCATACTGTTATTGTCATTTGAGTCTTGACATCAGGTTCCAGTACCGGTGACTTATCTTGTTCCTGACTACTCAAGGTTAGATCCTAACTCCAATCCATCTCTGCCTCTGTGCTGGCCAACACATGCAGCGGGATTGATAACTATGCGGTCTTGGAGTGTAAATTTAAGTTCCCCTTACAGCTCAGTTCCACATCAGATAAAGCTGTTATAATCATAGCAGACTCCAAGAGACAGACTACATAGACTTGTAGGTGCCGTCCACAGCAGAGGAGCTTTGCCCTTTTGCTCTCGAGTCGGAACTAATGGTTGTTTGTCCAAACTGGAGCTTCATTTCAGATTTATGCTACATACAAGCCTACTTCGAAAAACCCCAAATGCCCCTCTACACAGCTCTCTAACAGTATCCAGGTCTCCGATTGTTCTTATTGCACCTCACCGTTTGGATTCATTGTGCAAGTAGCTGGTAGTGCGCATCTATCACTACATCCACTAGGCTCCACCCCAAACTACTGGAGCATCTCAATCCACCATCAATCCCCACAGACGAGCACTAGTCCTGTGGGAATCACTAGTTAAACTGCCTTCTACAGCCAGCAGTGAGCCAGCTCTCCCATTTCAACACGCTCATGCTCCAAGGTTCCTGCACACATTATGATATGAAGACAACTAAACCAATTCAGAGGGTCGCGTTGAAACGTTTTATACCTGCATGTAACGGAAAAAAACTGTGTGGTTCTTTTTTTCCAACTTGAAAGGTCAAAGTGAGTCAGCTCCACGGGAGACTGACTGCAGGAAACTCTGCTTCTACCGGCAGGAAGACGCCTCACCACCTCTCCGTTGTTTTCACAGAGTCACGGAAAGTCCAATGATGAAAACCTAACCTAAAACCAGAGTCGGTTCAATATTTCATTCAATCACAGCGTTCTGATCCTCAGCTCCAGGACAACTCTGCTCCCATATTCATCATCAAAAAGAACTCTCATTATCACTACAGTCATCACCTTTATGATAGTGACAAAAGACCTTATAAGCACTTGCCACAGACAGACAAGTGCCCTTCATCCCATGAGTAGGCAGCTTAAGCCCCATTACTTTCAGCTTTTAACCTCCCCCTCCCCCGTGGGCTGCAGAGTAGTGAGAGCTTGTTGTTGGCTCATCTGATAAACATCTATTGGTGTCATCTGTTGCTCAGGGTTCGCTTTGTATTACATCTGTATATCAGGGCTGTCCATAGATTAAAAATAATTCATCTCACATTTTGAAATTCATAACCGCAAATAAAAGTTTGTTCTGCTAAAGACTAAATCTTATAAATTAACGAGTAATCCCGTTAGGAAGTGTGTATTTTAGAACATGCTTTCATGTAACAATACAATGTAACACAAAAATACACACATTTGACCCTCTCCAAAGCAGAATTCCATCAGGTGGAACATCTTGAACTATCAACTCTTCCTGCATTCCTTGTGCACTTTGCTCTCTACTCTCCATCATTTGAGGGCTGTGTTTGATGTGCCAACAATCTCACAACATTTAGCAAAGACCACTGTCTTTCAGGGACACAGAGGTGGTCCTGTGCGGACTGTGTGCCGGGCAGCATAGATGATGGAACATGTTCCGGGGCGCTATCAATCCTAAAGTGGTCCGTTTTCCACTCATCCTCCTTCCGCTTGACACGTCAAGGAATTCCCCTGCACAGCTTTCTGCCGTATGTTGCACCTCTGGTTTTACTTCCAATGCAAAAAGCTCTCCCCATCTTCAACTACCGTCTCGGTGTCTCCGATCTAACTGGCTGCAGACACGCAACGGTTTCTGGGGGTCAAACGCACACCCAAAGTAAACCAAGTTGCGTTGACTATGTTAAACTATTTTATTGCGTTAATGTCTGCCACATTAATCTCATAGATTATTATTACATACATAAATACATTACATCTACACATACACATACAGTATATACATAGTAAATAGTGTGCAGCAGAAGCTTGTTAAGGACGCCTCTAAACACATGCCCGCTGCCTTGTAAACTGCACACAGCCCTTGCGTAAGCTTCTAAGAAAAAATGCAGCTGGCGGGCGTCTCAGCTCTGTTGTGATTTATGGTGGGCTGAGTTTCTGTGAGCAGGAAGAGCGTCAACCCGTGATCGCGTGTGTGTGTGTGTGTGTGTCTGTGTTAGTGTGCGTGTGCATGACAAGATGGATGGAGTTCTCTTCTGCGTCGGCTGCTCATCCTGTTGACTGGCAGGCGGGACGTATGCACCAGTCCTGTTTAATGTACCGCTTTGCATTAGTTTTGTTTATTTACAAAGCTACATAGCAAACTTAATCCTTAATTCCTTGTTAATTCATTTTTTTTCAGGCCTAAATATGAGATGATATTCAAGCGACATCCTGAGCGCCAGACTTAGAGCTGACGATGTTTGCGACCTGCGTTTGTAGAGAAAGCTGGTTAATATAACATCAGCCACACCTAAATCTCTGCTTGCACCCTCTACCGCTTCTCTTCCGGCTCAGTTGCCATCTCCGTCACTCGGTGAGGTGGTGCCAACCCCTCGGAGGCCACACAATGCATATGTGCGTGTGCAGAGCACAGGGATGAAGACCAGCCAGCATAGCTTACTCTGTGTGTATGTGTGTTGTGTGGGTGCGAGAGACAAAACCTGCTCTAATGTAATCAAACCATGATGGATTAAACAAGAAAATAGTGTTCTCTAAAGACTGTTTACTCCTGTGTGTGTGTGTGTGTGTGTGTGTGTGTGTGTGTGTGTGTGTGTGTGTGTGTGTGTGTGTGTGTGTGTGTGTGTGTGAATCTAAGGCAACTAGCCGGTGTGTTCCCCCCCGTGTTTGATGACAGCCCTCAAAGCTTAGCGCTGCTCCGCGTTCCTCCAACCACAGCTCGGATTTTCACCGGATTCTGCTACAATTTGTCAGCATGGTATACGTGCCATTGCTTAGATTTCCTGTACCAGGTAAACAACCCTCAGGTGAGTTGTCTGGCAGTAAGCAGCAATTGTAGAGTAGTGCAAAGTGAGAATAGTTCAGAGTTTCTCCTGCTGCACAGGGTTGGAAAAGGTGAGGTTTGCTGAGCTTTTTAGATTGACACGGGGAAACAAATGATGCTTGTGTTATTTCCCCTCCTTTTTTATTGTTTGTTTTACGTTGGAACCAAAGGAATGTAGTGGTACATACACGGACCGTCTGGATTCCTATGCTGTTAATAGGCAGTTGACGACAAGCTCTCCGACCTCCTGTCGAGTTGCCAGCTGTTTCCGTTGCCCAGTCTGCACGCAGGAAACTTTCATTTCACTCATCACCGCTGCAGATTATTCCGGTTACTCACAGCTAATGAACCGGGCTTCTTATGAGCCTGGGTATATAGGAACCCAGGACGCTAGGCATTAGTGGTGTCATACCCATACAATCATACAATGTGTCATACAATGTAATGTTGACAATGGTTGAGAGGTTCTAGATTATATTGTTATATATGTGTTATATATCAAATCAGTGGGTTTTGGATTCCGGGGTTTAACAGGAAGGCATCGGAGGCAAGAACAGTCAGCCGTTAGTCAGTCCGCAGTCATCTATAGATAAGCCCACTCACCTTTATCCCATTTCCAAAATACACATTTTACTGTAAATTATGTCGCCTTCACAATTGTAGGCTTTTCTGGGTCACTTTTGATTTAGCGCGCTGTTGCGACGCTTTGCCGGATTGGAAGCAAACCGTATCATCGGGTGATGTGACGGTGGTTATTGGTGACAGCTGCAACAAGTAAGTCAGTGGTATCTTTGCCTTGCCTTGACACTTAGTAGATGTGAGGACAAGCAACTTCCTGCCTATCTACATGTACACCTCAGCACACTCGCAAATCACTTTAACCGGTCACTGTGCTGGTGCAGTGCAGCGAGGATGAGGCCTCTCTGTGGCTGCACGCGCACTTTATTAAAGAGCTCTACATGTGGCTGAGTGCTGAGAGCCCATTCCTCTTGCTCAAATCGCTCTGATGAAAACCAAACGGGGGCTGAGGGAGGCCTACGGCCAACGATCCAGTCAGCAAAGCCCCCCTCCACCCACCCACTCGCCACCACATGCGCATTGTCCAATTAAGGTCTTCTACTCCCGACTCTGTGCCCAGGCAGGCTGCCACAGGCTGCCAAGCCCCAAACAGTCTGGTCAGGAGAGTTAATGTGGCTCTCTGGGCCTGACGGGGCCCGGTGTGTGATGCAGCCCGCTTTGACACTTCATCGTCAGTGGGTGGGCACTGGCGCGTGTGCACAGGGCTATAAAAGGCCTGGAGGAGCTCGATCTATGGCTCCCTACCCCTCTTAGTGCTGTGTTTGGACCAACTGCCAGTCTGAGGAGAGTGTGCAGATGTGTGTGTGTGTGTGTGTCTCCTGGAGCGGGGTGGCCAGACTTTACACTTGCTGGAGGATTGTGAGCAGTGCTATAACATATTGCAGTGAACCTTAACACTGTGCCGTAACTTCCCTTAAAATGAAATTGTAACCGGGCCTCTTGCTAAATAATGCAACCAGATGTCTCTTTAACTTTTTTACTTTGTCGTCTGGGTCAAGCAAATCTGAGGGGAGATTCAGCTGATTTTCAACAGAAACTATGATCAAAATTTCCCCCCAAAAAATGTTTGTCCCAGGCAATTGTATGGAAAGCTGGGGAGAAAAGGTAGTTTTGCCATTTGTGAGGATTACTCATTTTGGTTTGGTTTTTGGCTCCAAAGTCCAGCTGCTAGCATCTCCATTCTGTAGCAACATCTGTGTGGTAGAACCCAAGTTTACTTATTGGGCATACACTGTGCAAGCTTTTTGTAAACTTACGACATCAACAGGATGTCACTTAGAGAGAGTAATGTTCTCGCAGACCTCCACCCAATCGGACTGCTTTTTGCCACCAGGGGACTTCTACATTCAGGCACTGAACCAGAGTTCAAGAACAAATGATCTAATTTACATACAGCATTTCAAAAATATATAATAACTAATATTCTTCCTGAGTTCTCTAAGTTTACAGTAATAATTTTTACACGTGCTTTTATTGCCATGCCGGTAAACTCTGTGCTGACAGCAGTGGAAACAGCTCTGCAGCAGTCGGGCAGATAAAAGATCAAGTGTTGCTCGCTTGTGGAGTGATTGATGCGTCAGTTGGGCCGACCCAAGGAACAAATCACTCCGTTCCGTTCTCTCCACAGACCGAATGCACAGGCTCTCTCAACACCAGCGGACCAGGGCCAGGTCAAGAGCCAGCAGATCACTTTGGAGGGGGGGGGCGGGTAAGCCTGCACACTGTCGCTGCCCATACATTAACAACCGTGCACAATCTTGTAGCCCAAATATGAAACAGCGTTAAATTCTTGCAAGGTTGCAGGCTCCCTTCAGTGGCTTGTGAGTCACTCCGTCCTGTGGAACAGGTCCAACCACATTCTCATTTTTTACTTGACCACTGCCCTGGCTCCAGACTTGACAACTCAATGAGACCGAAAGCAGCCTGCCGGGCCAGCGTCGGCCTGCGCTATCTCTCTGTTTATCTTTGAGATGTTGTCAGAGAAGCCATTGATCTCTATCTGCCTCTTTGAAACCTTCAGCGAGTGCATGAGACGGGCTCGCTCGGCCAAGACCGGCCCCGCATGGGAAACTCAGGACGAGGGCCGGGAGCGAGCTCCATCCTCTTACTTCTCAGCTGCTGTCTACTGGAGTAAAGAGTTTTCCAGAAGTGACGGCGGGTGCTGGTATGCCACAGTCGGGTGCTACAGTTTCCTACAGCCTCAGTAATTAGATGACATGCATTCACATGTGTGCATCACTAACCCTAACTATAGGCCTTGGATTCCACATGGCCTGAGGAAGTCCTTACTGACTCTCACCGAAGCCTTCACATGCACCCAGACGGTTAAACAGGTTCCTCTCCCCATATGAAGTGCAGGCAGACTTGGTCCAGAAGCTGCCAGAAGGAGTCACAGCCTCCCATTGTCGTATTCCCCTCTATGAGAGGAGGGATAAACGTTCTCCACCAGACCGTAGTAAATTGTAATATAACTTAATATATTCAACATTACGAGCTGATTTTTACCTCTACAGTTATTTCTCAGAGGCAGAGCTGCTGCAGGAGCAGATTACCTCACTGCTCAATATCTCTATATCTATATCAATAGATATAAGTGATTACAAGGTCTTTGACACGCTAAAAACAAGGACTGACAGGAGTGACAGCATCGCACCACGGAGAATAAGCTGAGGCTGAAGTATCCCACCCCCTCCTGGTGGAGATTGCTCTCTGGACTACTGGTCTGTGAAATCACTGGCGAGAAGGCAAAAAAAAAAAAACAAGGCAGATTTCTCTGCCCCTACGTTGGGGGCCAACGTAGCAAAGCTTGGCAACAGAGCCTTCTCTGGCGCTGATGCCAGGGAAAAGTGGAAGAAATGTCTGGCAAAGTCGGGAGCCATCAATCACAATTAGGAATGATATAGAAATGAAAAAACAGGGCTGTGGATAAGCAACAATGAGCCGGAAAATGCAGTTTGTCATTACATTACATTGCATGTCATTTAACTGACGCTTTTATCCAAAGCGACATTGCATTATAACCCATGGCTTACATTTTGCCTGGGGAGCAATTAGGGGTTAGGTGTCTTGCTCAGGGACCCTTTGACATGGCACATCACCCTACTCCATTCACCACCATCTCCGCCCCATTAAGCAACTTAGTGGAGCAAACCATGGACCACTGCCTGTTGAAAACGGACACACCAGCTGTGATTAAAGGTGCATTTCTAATCCCTCTTTTGGGGTGTTTTTTTTTTGGGACGCCCCAAGATATATTCTTTGCGCTGCCACGTTAATGTGGGGTCAGAGGGGCCAGGTTTGGCTAAGTGCTTGCGGCAAGGATGGTGTGGAACACCCCCCCGCCCCTCGCCCCTAATCCCGTCCTCCTCATGGCTAACAGCCACTGGAGCCGCCACTCGCCGACCGAGATGAGGATGAGACGGGCGGACGCTACGGGCCTGAAACGGGTCGGGACCACACTACTCATTATGGTAATAGCTGGCTCTTAGAGGCTGATGTGTGTACAAATAGCTGTGGGGAACGAGTGAAGGTCACAGAGTGCGTCGGCAGGATGGAGGAACCCTCTGAGCATCCTGGCATGACATTTTTATTCCACAGCAAGCATTTGCCCACTCATTCATTCATTCCCTCATCTCACTTGTCCCGTAGAACAATCACATCCCTACTGATTGTGTTTACCTGAGTGGGTTGAGTCTGGCAGCATCCCTACAGCTTGAGTAATAAGTAAATCAAATTCCTTTCCCCTTGTCTTCCAATTTTCTCGTTGACGAGGGTGATGGGTATGGCTGAACCATTCAAGAATACACAGTAGCCTTTTCTCAAAATTGACTGTAGCATAACGTCAAAAGAGTTTAGAGCCAGTTGCCAAGGCCAAAAGTGACCCTTTTTTTTGACCAGGTCCGAAACCAAAAAATGTTATCATGGCGTAAAGCAGTGAAAAGCAGAATGGTCCTCACAATTAAAAAACTGGAATTGGAGAATTTGTAAATAAAATTAAATAAATAAAAATTCTTTATCAAAGTGATTTCTGTTGGATTTTCATTAGCTCAAATAATTCAATTATTCAATCATTTCACTTCAATCATCACTTCAATCAATTTTTTCATAATTCAGTTTGACTGTGATCTCCCCCAAATTTTTTTACAACGCTTAAAAAGTGAAGTAAGGAAGAACTAACAAACAGAAGCAGAGGGAGGGCTGACGAAGGCCACCGGTCACGCCGACCGTGATCTTCCACAGAATGAAGTGACTCCTGAGGCACCTCTCTGTGTGTAACAACTGAGGGCACAAGCAGAAGTTCTCTCACACACTGAAATGTCACACCCTCTGGACCTCTACCAGAAGCCACAAATCAGGCACCAGCTCAGCGATCCGTTAGCGCTGCCGGCTGCAGGGAAGAACACAACTCTCTCGGGTCTGTGTTAGCAGCTTCCTGTGGCTCGCCAGGATGTCAAGAAAAAGTGGGGGCCGTCGCTTGAGGGGGATGGAGGCCGCCCGGTGGGGACCGGCAGTGAAGTCCACACATCAAAGCTGCTCTACGCTGCTTCTGATGAAGTCGCTGTCAAGATGGACAGCCCTGGTCACCTTGTTGGTTTTGCTCTCTTTCATTTTGACACAATGAAGAAGAACGGTTGGATACGACAGTAGCACAATGAGGAAAATCTAAAAAGACAAAAGAGTCAGGCGTTCCTAAAAGATCATTTTTAGTCTATAAAGGCTAGTGGAACTTGGGATGTTCCTCCAACTTTGATTAGGGGAACTTTAAAAAAAAATGTAAGCCTGTACTGCCCAAAAAGAAAGTGTTACATTTCCCAGCCATGCCAGAAAAAGCTTTTAGAAAAAAAATCAGAACCATCATCGGACATTAGGACTACTTCAAACCACACCAGGTCAAGGTCAGCCCTAGAAAGGACTGACACGTAGAACTTTAGGACTCAAAGACATGAAGGACAAAAAGAGTGTTGCTAAATTATCTAAAGCTAATCACATGTTTATTCAAGGTGGGAATCAGCGTCATTATTTACTGTAATTATGTCATATTACTATATTATATACTATAATGGCTAACATGTGTCAGAATCACTGAGTATGCTGGAAGGGAATACTGTTTCATCTTTTTTGCTGATTTCTTTTTTTCAGTTTTTTTCCAATTATGTTCATAAGTGCATGCGCTTGCTCTCTGTATTCATTATTTTGCACTGCAATTAAATTTGAGTCTAATTGTTGTCTAATTATATATATATATATTCTAAGGAGACATTGGCAATAACTACATGGAGGAATTGGCTGAGAACACCACATAGGAAAAGCAGACATGTTTTTAAAGAAATTAAAGAAACGCTTGGATGAATCTTTTTAAACACGTCCAGGCTATTTAAAAAGTATTTTAAATAAATGGCAACCTGTGGGAAAGTCAACCTCCTCTCAGTGCATCACCGTCATTGTGCTGAAAAGACCTGGATGAATATTAATTTAGCGAATGGAGAAGATTGAAAGTGTCACATGAAACCATCCCAGATGTTCTTGCCAAGGTCTACGAACATGTCCCAGGAGGGGGCATGTGCTGCAGACAGACTGGGCTTCAGCAATGAGGAAACAGCCATGGATTAGTCTCAGCTGGGTGCCTTTAGTATTTGGAATCGGAAGCCGTTCGCATGAAGAAGGAAAAATAAAAAGACATCATATATGTAATTTATCCTCCCGGATGCCAAATTGGTGATTAGAGCAGTTACGCTGCTTATTTCTAATCAAGTCACAGGACTGTGCTTCGACGCTAACGAGCCAACAAATTGATAGAGTCATTTTGCCCTTCATTTACATTTCAAATACAATCGAAAATATGTTTCTTTTTTTCGTTGCTCCAAGCAAAGTAATCACAGCAGATTGAAGGGGGGGGGGGAATGACCTTTTCTGCATTTCACCGTCTCTGTCCATCAGGCTACTGATGTCTTTTCTGTTATCTCACTTTGGACGGTTTAAGGACGACGTGTCGCTTTTTAAATGTGTTAATCACTGAGCCATGAAAGTCATTACTGCATGGATGAGTAGTGTGTGTGTGTGTGTGTGTGTGTGTGTGAGCATACTGTAAGGTTGTGTTGCCGCGGTCTGGCTCCTGGATCTAGGTTCTTTTTTCCCCAAACGTTTCGGATATATGTTCTCTGACAGGCAAATGATGGGGCTGGTCACTAGCAGCAAGTGTTGGGGATCATTTAAATATCTACTCAGGGATTGTGTCACTCGCAGATGAGCCAATAAACACATATGCCAAGATTCCAACGTGATCCGAAGGCCCATCCCAATATGTAAGGTCAAGGGTCACTGAGAGGATTCTGATTAGACGTTGATAAGATTATACACCTGACTGCTTTTAGATGACGGACAGTTATGATTTTCAGTCCTCAGCAAATCAGTCAGAGCAGGAGACATCGCTGGGGGTGATTCATCTTGTTCTGTGGTGTATCTTATAATAACCACTTGGCCAACTGCTATATAATTCTGACTACGCCGCTCTGTGTTTTGCTCTTCATCCGAGGTCAAACCTGTGTTTGCCAGCCCAAATAATGTCCACTTTGGTCGAATAGAGAAAGTCCAGCGTTTCAGCTTCCAAGGACTGATCCCTTGCCGCTCTTTTCTTCTTTTCACTTTCTTTGGCACGCATCTTTTTAAATGTACATTGTGACATTCTGTTCAGAGCACAGGCTCCCTCGGAGCGCCTTGCAATAATTACAGGCTGCAAAATTAAAGGACAATTAGAGTTTATTACAGCTTTAGTTTTATTTTTGTATATATTTTTTTTCAAACAATTTCCATCAGCTCAGTCAGCCAGCTATCACGGGACAGATTATACGGTAGATGTCTTAGTGTTGATAATTGGTGTCTAGGCCCTGACCTCCTCACTCCCCGCGAGAAAACACATCATGGCATTTGAATAGAGCCGGTCTGAACCTGCTAACTCCCCCAGAAAGAAGTGTGGCATTTGTGGTGGGACTCGAGCTGACTGCTGGGAATAGCTCGGCCTCTTTTTAGGTTTGCGCTGGTCTAAGAATTTTCTAGAACTAGTTTTAGTAAAATTGAATCAAAACATAAAACGGGCAGAATTTAGCATGATCCAAGGAAGTAATGTCCTCAGAAATGAGCGAAACAGTCTAAATTGGGCTGGAATCAAGTAGTGTCCTCTGAATGCACCTATGCACCGGCCTAAGATGACTCCTGGCCAGGAATCACTCAGACCATTTATTAGTATCTTAGCGTGCAGTTTTGATTCGTTTAGCTAGCTGGGGTTAGCCTGCTTTGTTGATTGGATTCAGTTTGTCTGCAGAACATGTGCTAGCTAGCTAGCTAGCTTTAGCGCGCCGCTGGCCATGCAGTCGATCATAAACCAGCCTCTTTTCTTCGTGGCGGCGTGGAAGGGAGTCATGAGATGAGTTCAGCTGAGCACATTTCAAGCTATTTCTGATTCGCCAACTGTAAATAATGTCATTTAGGTGACACTTGTATCCAAAGCGACTTGCATTGCATGGTTTACATTTCTCCGAGGGGTTGGGTGTATTAGACATGCGACATGGAGCAGCCAGGGTTTGAACTGGCAACCCTCTCTACTCCATGCGCCACGGTGGTCCCATGATTGATGTGACACACAGACCCAAGACACAAACTTACTGAACAGGGTCGCCACAATATGTTACACGGTGCTGCTTTCATTATTTCACAAGTGCAGGAGAAGAAGTTTACAACAGCTGGTTTGGGTAGTAATTTTGCCTCCTTCCATTTAAAAGGAGCTTGAGTAAATTGGGGGTTGGTTTTAATATCTGTCTAACTGCTCTTGAAATTGAAATGCAATTACAACCAATGTAATGTAATTATAAAGAACGGATGCCAGCTCAAACCATGGAAATTAGTTTGAATGAATAAACTTCAGGAATAAATCTTCAGGAAGTTTGAGAAGCAGTTAAGAGAAATGTCTCACTTCAACTCTTGAAGACCAATGTGGGGGGGAAAAAAGAGTTAACAGAGAGGTAGTAAGTTTTCCAAGGTGAGGGGCACACTAAGGCCAGCGCAGGAGGAGAATGTGGAGGAGAGAGATATGATTCAGCAGTGAGAGGCGGCTGTGAGGAACAGACGAAAGTCCACCGCTCCACCCACCCGGAGGGGTGGGAGATACCGCACACCCCGCGGCTCACCGACAGGCTCCCAGCATCGGATTATAATACACTGCGTAACACCCCCCGACCCCCACTCCTGCTACCATTCCGCCTCGCTCCGTCATCTCATATGCCTCTCACAGGCAGACACTCTACGTGGGATGTGACGTGTCGAATTTTTGATGGAATTCTGTAGTGCGACTTTTTTAAGCCTGAAAACCAACCGTGGATGGACTACTAGCAGAACAGTAAAAATAAATTGTCAAAACCCTTCTCGATGAGGTTGAGACTGGGCTACACTGAATCATTAACCTACCATAATCTAATAGGCTACATTCATCTAATTAAATGAATTTGTTTCATTAATTGTCATTTAAACTAAATAAATGTTGCGTTTTTCCTTAAATCCTAAATGATGACACTTGCATTTAAACCGCCAACAAACTTCTTTGGCGATGTACATCTTTGTGTCTATAAGTATCTATAAGAGATCACATGCCGTTGCTTCCTTTAGGCAATAACCAGCAGCACTGAGTGGAGAAGAGAGGAGTGAGTGACACTACACGGCCGTGAAGGGAGAGAGAAAGAATAACAGGAGGAAATTAAAGAGGAAGGGGATGCTAGAAATAAAGAGAAAAAGAGAGGTTAATAGAAAAGCCAATGGGGCTTGACAGGGCCAGCACAGTCCGCTTCACATCCACAAAGAGAGATGAAGTCAGAACTTGAGGCAGAGATGGAAAGTCTGTGAAAGTCAATGGATTCACACAGAAAGACGAACCTCCCACTTGTTCAAATTTGGTCCCAAAATAATGTTAGTGTTGTATTATAAAGCCTTTAATGTTACAATTCTCTCCATTCACTATTCCACAACAGGTGGGAAGGAAGAGGAAGCGGGTGAGGGCAGGGAGAGTTGAGACGGCAGATGGAGCGATGGGGCGCAGAAGCAGCTACTAGTGGAGAGAGAAAGGCAGAGCGGGGGAGGTCACTCACCCCTCGTCTGGCACAACACAATGGAAGCATTAGTTCAGCGAGCAGTGACATGACAAGACATGCCGCCCGTCCAATGGTTGGCTACACACGTCCATCTGATGCCCATGTTATGGCCATTTCTTTAACAGTAGAAGTCCCTGAAGTAAGTCAAAGTCGGGTATACTGTTTGCAGGCCTCTTCATGTTATTGTAGTGCAAAGAATCGAAACCTGACTTGTCCAAAGAAACATTTTTAGTTTGCATATTCCATAAAAAAGTTAGCAGGACAGAGTAATGTCAGCCATTTGGTATTTATAGGCAAAGGAAATCAGCACATTTAACCGTAGGGGTTAAGTAGCACACGCCCTTGAGGAATAAAGTGCAAGAGCCACTTACAACCATAATGAGGTGTTACCTTATTGATCCGAGAGGCCCGGTGCAAGAAGGATGACAGGAGGATTACGCTAAGGTGCTAATAGCTGTGAGTCATGCTTCATCATCACCTGATCATCACACTGCTGTCAGGGACTTCCCTTCTTGTCTAAAAGCAGCATGATAAAAGAATCAAAGGGGTTATTCAAAGTCGTCGCGTTGTTTCCTCTCTTCATTTCTCACCTAAATCTTGTTGCTTCCCATAGTTCTTCACGGCTTTCAAATCCTGCGCTCTCTAAACTCCTTGCCTTGTTTTCTTCTTCTCTTTTCTACTCGCTCTTCCGTTGCATCCTAGCTGCTGATGCTTGTGGTTCTAAACCGCTCTGCTGCACTCATTGCAAATGTATCTGGGGAGAATGAGTTTAACAGCTAAATTGTGGACAGGAAATGCTTCAGTTTGTACCTGGCACTCTCTGCTCCACTTCCTTCTGTCACCGTCTGCGGTTGTTTGAGAAAAGACACACCATCCCAAGCCCGGTCACTGGGTGATTGGCCGCTACCCGGTCATCCATCACCGAGCCTCGGTCAGATTCATTCCCGCCGTAAATATGAGGTGATTCAATACTGCTCGGCTCTCATTATCTGCTATTAGGCAGATAATCATTCCCGAGGACGAGGAAGTAATCACCCCCGTTGGGTAGTCTGAACATTTTCAACACAAGCGAGCGCCAGCTAACCACCGAAGCCGCAGTGAAAAGGAGCAATCCACGGGCAGAGGCATCAGAGTTTGAACCGAGCAAAGTCCCTGAGGTCATTGCAGAAGCAGTGGGCCCGCTTCTTCACAATTCAAATGTCTGCCTTTTGCGAGCATTGATTTGGGCCTCGGTTCGCTCGCAATGCTTCAGTGCCCCCTGCAAACCACCCTACCACGTCTGTGCCACTTCGGAGGGACACATTAAAGGTGTGAGTGTGAGACTTCCAGACTACAAACATTCTTCAGTCAAACATTAGTGTCATCCGACTTGGATCAGGCCGCACCAAATGAACTGAACACTGACAGAAGCAGCTTTGAGATGCTTGTAATTGTACTCGGGGGACGGCGCACAAGGAATGAGACCTATTTAAAGTTTAGAAAGGAGCAACGCACACACACACACACACACTGAAGACAACATGTTTAGGCGTCATTCATCGGTGTGTAATGACAGTGCAGCCTCCCTGGTGCTTTCGTGATGGAGCAGTTTAAACTCGTTAATGTTTACCACAAACTGTATATGCTTGTATGCTCTAGAACAGGGGTTCTTAACCTTTTTGACCTCGGGGCCCAACTTTTTAAGTACAAAGTGGCCCGGGGCCCGTTCAAATATTAACACTGTCTTGTTATGTCTATGATCTTCGAAGTAATTTGATTAAGTGCTGTTCCTGTTCCAGCGATGCTTCAGGCTGACCATCAGCCGGTTTAATCACCTGTGGTGTCGGCTCGGTGCCCACCAACTAACGTCCAGGCGTTCAGTCTCCGCTGCCTGTGTGTCTCCGGTTTCATAAAGTGTGTTCAGCAGGACGCCGGTGATGACGAGCGGAGCATCTCAACGCTGATTGGCTTTCGCAAGACAGTGTCGGGCAAATTTTTCACCCCAAAGATAAACATTTTAAACCGCGGCCCTATGCGCCCCCACATGTTGAAAGTGTTTTGCGGCCCTCTAGGTGGCGCTCGCGGCCCAATCGGGGGCGTGTAAGATTTTTGACGTGTTCGAAGATTGGAGGCCCGGTTGGGGATATATTTAGCACAAATTCAGCCAAACAACTTCTGTCGTTCTGGTAAATTTGGTATTTGTCAGATCACAGGTCAAGTAGAAGCGCTGCGTTTGCAAAGGCAGGAGCAGTTGAGGCAGCACGCAGACCGGAAGAACAACTGACTAAAATCAGGAAGAACATCATGTTTTATAACCCTTGTAAAACAGAAAAGAACAGATTTCCATTGGCCCTAAACTAGTGGTGAGGGGGAACAGGTTCTTCCCCCACCACACAAGACCCAGTCACCTATGATTTAAGGGTCTTCTATCGTAATGTAAACTAAACGACCAGAGTGTGTGTGTGTGTTGTGTACGGTGCTTGGTGTGTCCCTAACTCCCATCCTGACTCTCTTTGACCCCGCATTCTTCAACCAGGACAAGGCAATGATTCTCTAACTTTGCACTAAGAAAAAGCTTTTTGATTATCAGCGGCCCTATGGTTAAGAATCACTGCTCTAGAAAGAGGGCTAAGCATCCGCGCATGTGCGCCAATTGTTTTTTGCTGGTCCACCTGTGAGAAAAATGTAGAATATTACATTCAACATCCAATTTGAGTGTGGGCTTTTGTAAAAGGATCAGCCAGCAGGGGGCTTGCAGGGATGTTGTATAGTTGCAGGATCAGTGCAGCATGGGGTCATTGTGAGGGATTAATACTACTACTGCTGCCCCCCCCCTACCACACACACACACACGATGACCCATTATTCCCCAACATTGCTGCGCACTTCCTTCCCAACGGTATATCCGTGGATTCATGAGCCGGCCTTGAGAACACAGAGCTGATTATTTGGATTATGCCTGGATATAATGGGAGGTTTGCAGCAGGAGGAAAAGGGTTGCAGCTAATTCCACACAATAGCCCGGTGAAGCACTGACTCAGGTTTACTGCAAGCAAAGGGGAAGCAGGACGTCCAACCAAAATAAACCCGCTGCTTGCTTCTCGTTGATTTTGAGCAGATCACATGCACACGCTAACAAACCAGAGCGCCGTCTCTTTCCGCTCACCGCAGCGCACGTTCTCATCTGATCGAAACCGGAGTGCAATTAGACGGATCGTAAAAATCAACACAACAGGCAATCAACGAGGAGACTACACGCCCGGAGAGGGTCATAAAAACTGCTCCCAGAAAGCCGACAGAGTTGATTGGGAATCCCTCAAGAAAGCAGACCGAGACGCTCTGAGGTCCTCTCAGCTTACCTGCTTGGCGTGCTGATCTGCTTTGGAAGACATGATGGGGCTGGCAGCCGGGGTGGCGGGGGCACTACGGCTGCCCCCGGCTAACATCGAGCGCATGGACGCCAGCCACTTCATGGCGATGGTGGGGGTATGGGGGGGGCTTGTCGCCCCAAGATGTCCCACAAAAAAAGGCGTCCGGAAGGGGGGTGGAATAGCGTCCGGAGGAAGATGGAGAGGCGTACGGCCGGAGTGTCCTTCAGGGGGTTGTGTGCCTGTCTAAGAGCCTTTCACTCACACACATCCATGCGTGCACACATTTACAGTTTACAAACACACTAATCCCACAACCAGGCACACGCATGGATACAGGCACGCACCCCCACCCCCCCACCGCCAACCCAGTGACACACAATCCTATCCCTGATAAACTCTGTCACCATCTGTCACTTTCCCCGTGCTCTCCAGCCACATTACTGTAACCCACTGACACACACACACACACACCTCCCGCTGTGCCCCATGGACATCAGGCAGGGCAGAGATGGATGGCTGGCGTAAGTCCATCATCAGGGCTTCCTGTGTAGGTTGTGATGTAAATACTTCTGAGATGGAATGAGTGAAGAAAATATGGAGGGACTGATGTTTTCTCCAGATAACGTTATGCTTATGATGAGAAAATTCTAAAGAACATGTTTGGTTTATATTTTGATGCACGCACATGGTTGGAGAGTAAGGCCACTGACAGATACCACGTTGCATCAACTAATGGCCGGCAGCTGTATCTGTTTTTGTAATAATAGGAGAAAATCACGGGACCACAAGATCGACAAAATGCCTCTTAACAGGGGTCAAGTCATGCGTACGTGTCAGGACCACTCTCGCTCCGACTGGGAGCTATGGGAGTAGTTTAGGTTTGTCTGGCAAAAATTGGTTGAAAACAACAATGACGGCTCCTGAAGAGCTAACATAGTGTCAGTAGCATCAGCAGAATTTGTTAAACCAGAAAGGGAGAGTATTTCAGTTCAGAGAGTTCAAGTCAACCCTCAAGGTGTTTTTCAACTGAAAAGATGTTTTCTCTCCTGGCCTTGGCGACAGATTGATCAACTGATGGCTCTCTTTACATGAGGTTTGCTGTATAGGAAGCTGTAATCGGTACAAATAAAACGTATGTTCATGCCAGTTAACTGGAGTTCACTGGGCACTTATTCAAATCCCTATGACTGGGCCTTGGGATGAAAACGCCAAACTTTGATCCCACAAGACAGTGTTTTTACAAGTAACAAGCCTGCAGATCAGGAGCAGTAGCGCGCAAACACACGTCAGACGATAATCCCCGGCAGACTTCACAAGGAGCTGGGCAGTATCATTGCTGGATGGAAGGCACCCTACAGACACTACATGGATGGGGTCTGGGGGGGGGGGGGGCAGGCTGAAGGCCAGGCGTCCTCCTCTGTGTGTTACTGGAGACTAAATTTATCTTTTAATCCCTCGCCTCAGTGTGGCATCGCATATGGCCCAGGGTTGCCAAGGGAGGGGCATGAGTGACAGCGGTAGCCTACCTCTGATGACTGATGAATGGTGACTGTGTGTTCCAGGATCTGTGTGTGTGTGTGTGTGTGTGTGTGTGTGTGTGTGTGTGTGTGTGTGTGTGTGTGTGTGTGTTCTTCACGAGAGACATCTCCAAACAAGGAACTGTGCCTCCGGGGATACATCTAACACGTCTAATCTCCGAGACAAACACTGGATCATGCTAAACCACGTCACTGTGACGGGGCAGGCTCTCGTCTGTGAGGCTTCTGATGCGTTTGGGAGCGCCTGTGTTGCCGTGGCCTCAACGCCACAGCGGGAAGGATTCGATGACGCCTCGGATGGAGCAAAAGCCCCCACAGCGGCTGTGACTGTGGGTACAGCCGGAGGAGGGGTGGGACGCGGCCAGCGGCGTGCGTGTTCGGGGGCGGGGCCGTGGAAAGGGAAATGAAAGCCGTGTCAGTTGTGGTTGGTGAATTAAGATGTTTCAGTGATGAAAGGAGACTAAAAAGCACACATGTTGCACATCCGTGAGAGACAGTCACTGGCTCGTCAACAGCTGTAAGATACTCGTAAATAGGATGTTTTCATAAAATTGGCTATGATGCTTTGCATGACAATGTCTAATAAAAGATGAAGTACGACCATGTAAACTGCTGTGTTTGATTATCATTTAGTTCCCTTGATACAGACTTCATACAATCTCCATTAGAATATAATATCTGATTATTGTTTTTTTAATATATACATCATGTTTGCATTGACAATTGTAAGTAAAACCAAAAGTGTAATATTGTTTCCATTAAGATAACATACAGAGGGTGTTTTTATAGTCCCGAGTCATGTCTGGAAGGCCACGAGTAGCCTCCAGAGCTTCTTCTCTCTGCCTTATGAGCGCTGCACCTTAAAGAGTAAACCTTTGAGTGAGACTGTAGGGAGCAAACGAACTGTCAGCAAAGGGCCTCCACAACCAAAGTGGACTTATCTCAAGAGGTCTGTTTAACAAGCACAGCTTGCAGCTGACTTCGGTTCACAAAGGACAAAGCATTTCATCTGTTGAGCAAAGACTTCATGAGCCACCACAAAGCCGGACCAGAGAACCACACTTATAAACATCAATGTAAACCACAGCAGGGGAAAGGACACTGAGGTGAGGGCAGGAATAAATACTCAAAAGCCCCAAAACTCATATTTCATCATCATGCTTTTGCAACAATAGCCTTTCATGTGAGGCCAATGAAACTAATTTAACTGGAAGTGAGAGTGACAGATGAAGAGGGGGGGGAGGAGGGAGGGAATAAAGAGCAGAGTTATGGGCTTTGGAACTCCTCCACATTCCATCCTCGCTCCCACAACCAACCCTCCCACGTTTTTTCGCCGCTCACTCTGCTTAAAATGCCCGGGTGGAGACGGCCGCTTTCATCCGCCTCCAGGAGACCCGAGAGAAAATCAAGAGGGCTGTAAATGTCCCGGCGTGAGAGAGGCATTAAAGCTAATTCTATCAAGGCAGCAAAGGGCTTTTCCAAAGCGGGCGGGACAGCACTGTGAACTCCACCCTGGGACACGGCATCGCTGCTGTGTGGGGGGACCGTCGTCCACTCTGAGCCTCAGCTATTGTTGCAGACGCAGCCTTTAGCTCAGCCAGAACTTTGTGATCATGGAAACGGGAAAGTAATGGAGAAGGTATATTTACGGCCATCTTTTGTAGACTTTCAAACAATATCTCACACTACAAATGTGGACAATCTGTTTCTCCATGCCTGAACAAATGCCTTTTCTAAAAACCTCAACACAGATTAGAGCTGTATTCTTCTCAGACAAGTATGAAGTTGCAGTGGAATGAAAATATATTCATCCCTGTAGACTGTTGCTATAAGCACCTTTCAGACTGCGTTGCAACCAAAGTTACACTGTGGAGTTAGAAAGGAGCAGAAAGAACAAAGTCAGGAAACCCCAGAGGGTTCTGGGATACGGAAAGCTGTTCATCTCCATCATAGACGGCACATACACATATATATATATATATATGTATATGTACACACATCAGTAATTGGCAAAACTCTCAATGTAGGACAACATGACTTAATGCAAACTGAGCAGGTTAAAGTTAGACAGCATGAAGAAGTAAGGTTGGATGTTGCTCAAGCTTCTCACTGCCGCTGTATTCACCAGCTGAGTTCAATAGCTTCCATTGTGACAGTAAACAGCACCTCACTCTCTTTTCCCAGTTTATTTAATGCTGTAATAAATCACCTATGTCACCTCAAGTAAAACGCATGTTCCAACAAACAGGCTGAAATAGTCATGCATGGATGCACAGGTGGCTTTAAGGTGGCTGGAGGATGCAGCAGGGTCAGGACGGGCCACTGTTCCATCTCACAAGAGTACACAGACGGTGGAGCAGAACCGCTATGAAACAGACGTGGTGACCTTGATTGGACAAATCCACTTGGAGCGGGAGGACTGGTGTTGCTGCAGTGCAGCTCGGCTTTGCTTTTTGGATGGCCTCTCTTATCCTCTGCCAATGGATCCGGGGGCCAGCGGGGACTTT
The DNA here is from genome assembly GCF_949316345.1 of Pungitius pungitius. Classification (NCBI taxonomy): domain Eukaryota; kingdom Metazoa; phylum Chordata; class Actinopteri; order Perciformes; family Gasterosteidae; genus Pungitius; species Pungitius pungitius. The sequence continues at coordinate 10,929,690 of NC_084901.1, forward strand.
AGACGTTTTTGGAGGGTTTTTTCCCCTCCGGAAACAGATTTTTTGGAAAGAGGCAGATGTAAACAATTACTGAGCAAAACACTCATGACGGGAGGAAACAGAGGGGGATTAGCTGAGTTTCATCGCCAGAGTTTTGGCATTAATTGACACACAAGCGAAAACAAACGTGTTTTTTTCTTCTGGTTTCCTTTAATAGGAGAGAAAGGACACCCCCCCCTCCCCCCATCCCCCTACATCCCCTTTTAAATAATGTATCCCACAGCTCCTGGATCGGTCATAAGCAGCACCGCTATGCGCTGAGACCCCCCAGTGAAAACAGTTTATATCAGCGGTTTCCCTTGACTTCAGGGTTTATGTCAATCAAAGGGGAAAATAACTGGTTGAGAATGTCAGACGGAAAATCTAGCATTTGTGGAAAAACACAGGGTTTACAGTCTGACAGGTCCGATGATTTCCAAATTTTATCCAGCGGTAAATCCTTTGCGTGTCTTTTAACTTGATGAGAGGGACAAAAAAAAAAATCCTGCGCTGAGGCCAAAAAGGAGAAAAGAAAGGCGTGTAGGAAGAGAGAGGAGGGAGAAAGAAAGAAGGTTTTGAATAGCACTGGTGGTGCAATGACACCTTACAAAATCCATAAATCAGTTAAGCCGGTAGTTCATTGGGATCATTACCCCCCTGAAGGTTAAAGGCTTGTTGCCAGTCAAGGCCTTGTAGCTGTGAAACAAAAGAAGTGCCGTGCCCGTTATATACTTGGTCAACATTCTCTGAATACACAGAAGTTACCAAAAAAAAAAAAAAAAAAACAGGATTTCTTTCATCTCCTTAAGTGGTTGCTGAGCACAACGCAGTCCCAGAATAGATTTTGGGTAATGACTCCCCATGCTGCCTGAATAATTTACCCCTCGCTTTTCCCTAGAATAAGGCTCGGAGGTTCCTGCCAAAAATAAAATCTCTAGTAAACACAAGCTCTTTAATATGTGTGTGTTTAAAAAAAAAAAGATAATAAGTGGGCATTACATGGTAGAAATGCAGCCTGACATTTTTGGCACACACATGTCTGGTTTCTGACACGGCAGGGAAGAGGAGGCAAGGGAGGAGGTCACAAGGTGCAATCGGCAGACGACAGGCCTACGAATGGGCCTCTGGAGGGACTGACGCTGTGAGGGTCCTCCTCCAGGTGTGGCTGTGCAGAGGTGTTTTTTAAAAACTTTGAGATTTCAAGGAGGCCTGCCAGGAATATTCACATTCAAAACAGACACACACAAAGTCGATGTGTGTGTGTGTGTGTGTGTGTGTGTGTACCGGCTTACTGTTGGACTTGTAAGCGACTCGTTGAGTGGCAACAGAAAGAGATGTTAGTCAAAACAAAAGGTGAACAACACTGCTGCATTGTTTCCTTGCCAACTTGGAGCGGTGCCGCGTGCCTCTCTGACACGCCGTGAGGCTTTCACAGTAAATCCTGTCCGAATGGTAAAGGCGACATCTCGCCAAACTGGTCCAACTGGTCTGCCCCTCTTGGCAGAACAGACAGATACCAGAAATGCATTGCTATATTTAAGCTTTTATCTGACTACGGAGACTACTTCCTCTGTCAATGCAATCTGATCAGAATTAGGAAGTAATGGAGCTTCAGGTTCAAATTTCGTGACCCGTGTTTACCCAACGGAAGCACTCAATGTGTCATTAAGGGTGATGGCCTTGACATTTAACCTACTTAAGGCTTGTTTTATCCTCAGCCTCGTCATTTTTGGCTCTTAAAGGTTGTTCTTGCGCCTCTTCGATTATCTTATCTGCACTAACCGTGTTGTCAAAGTCAGCATTTTCTATGTCCCACTCATCCCTTTGCACTGGTGAGACACCATGTCTTAGGGTACACTGGGTTACGCATGACTGGTTGTTCCATGACACTAGTCCATCATTGCGTGGGTAATAATCATTGTGCAGCATGACAACTCAATCATTGCTTGGCTCGTCTCTGCATCTGTCCGATTGTTCAAGAAGCTCTTTTGAAAAGGTGCACGCTGCTTTTAAGCAGACGTGCCTGCTGTCGTGTTCCCCTCTGCTGACATTACAACTAAAATCTTACCAAATACTTAATCAGTAGGGTGAGCCTTCACTCACGCATTGTGTCTGTGAAGCGTCCATGCTACTCCAGGCGGCTGCCAATTGGTAATAAAAAACAAAAGCGCCACATCTGCTGTGGCTTTGGCGAAGGGAGCGTCAAGGCGGCCTCAAAGCAAAACCCATCCTTTCGTAAGATCCATGAAAAGACCGCACTCAGTGCTGGGATATTAAACAAGAAGGAAAAAATAAAAATCTGGGTAAACAAAATGTGCTGGCTGTACAGAAAAGCGCTCGAATGGAAAGTCAAAGGCGTTCTGAGGCAACAAGAGGACAACTATTGACGCGGCTCAGGGCACGACTCTCACTATTCTTCCAGCGGAGGAAAGCGGACACCATCATTATCGCCATCGTATCTGCAGTTCTGGTGAGGAGGAAAACACAAGCTGGACTAACGCCATGCCGCTTGAAAGGTCCAACGCGTAAAAACAGATGTGCAAGTCCAAAGGGTGACATCACATGCAGCATTCTCCTGGAGGTGGCGGAAAAAAAGATGCTGTCCATACTGAATGGGGATTGATGCAATTACAAAAGACACTTCCATGAGGAAACTGAGGCAATAGTTGGGTCAGATTGGAAGGAAAATAATTCTCTCTTTGGAGCATGCAGCAATGCGGGCCCAATAAGTGAGTCAAGTCGGCCACGTCTTCCCGTTGATCCCCGTCGGTTTCCACTCATTGACAGATAGAGGTCATGAGCTCGCAGACTTGACAGGATCAAAACCACTGCCCTGAAGTTACTGAGAGCGGCCATTGTCGTTCTGCATCACTGCTACGATTTTCTTTATTTTTATTGTGAAGGCATTGAATTTTAGGTGCTTAGGTCAAACCCAGAATGTTGGTATGCTGGCGAAAGTGCTGCAGGATGCTCCCCAGCTGTGGGCTCAGGCCACTAGCTCAACACTGTAGCTGCTGATTGGAATTGCATTAACGCACCGCTGGGGAAACAGACGAGCCCCTCCAATCACGTCCCGATGGAGACGTCCACAGAAAGCATCTGCATTTTTCACTGTCAGCAGATTTCGACGCACTGCTCTTCCCTCCTCTTGGAAGTCAAAGGTCAGGATTAGATTCCCATGGCGGTGGTTTGCATTTAGTGTCTTAGCCGAGGACACTTGAGCAGGGAAGTTAGCGTGGGAATAGCATAAATGTTTCCAGCACATGTTAGGTGAGTTTAGTTTGCTGCTTGGTGCTGAGAGGGGCGGCTCTTATCCTGAAGGCTGGAGGTTGGGTCCCCAGCCGAGCTCCAAGCCAGCGCTCCCCAACCCTTTTAGCCTCACAGACCGGTTCCATGTTAAACCATTGGCTGACAAGAGCGGTACCGGTCTACGGCCCGGTGGTTGGGGACCACTGCTCTGAACCATGCGGATGGTTGTATGCTGGAAAGGATCCAGCTAGTGTTAAACACTCTCTGCGACACTGATGACAAGCTAGGAACTAGAGAGAGATAGCAGATCCTTTTGTTCTGACGGTGTCGTTTACTCATGCTGGTCAGAATAGAGGTAACGGTATTACATTTAGACCATTTCATGATCAGTGAACATAAGGGTACAGTTCACATACTGCAGAAACCATCTTCTCACAGCGGCTAAGCGCACCGCTGATCCTTTTCCTGTTTTTCCCCACTGATTCATCTGATCACAACGAGACACATATTGACACCAAGGCAGATTATTTCAGGTCATCGTCCAAAAACACTGCACGGCCTGGATCCACGTGGATCCACGTGGAAAGGTTGATTCCAAGTGGAATCAACCTTTTTTTTCAAACAACAGAACAAACACTGAATCATGATAAATACCCTCAATACAGAAATGCACATGTTCTGTATTGTGACAGGTAGTCAGTATAAAGCAGCTCTCCCACCCTAATAATCACAGCAGACCATCCAGATCATCCTCACGGGTTTTAAGGCTTCTCTTCAACAGATACAGCTGTGCGACCAACGAATTTACTGCGTCGTAGGAGAGCGTTGTTTGGCAAACAATCGCTGGGAAAAATCGAGCGCCACTGAAACGGCTCCTCTTGTTAGCCCAGAGCCGGCGTGCAGGCTTTCTGGACGAGCAGGGCTGGGTGGCACAGCTGGATCCCGGCTGCCTCCATCCTCGTGCCGCATTAGGGGAACACGCAGCCGGCTGCTGCAAATCCTATCCGAGAGGAGCAGCTCTCCATCCCTCATCCCCGCTTACAGTGGGATACCAGGGTCCCCCCTCCCACAACGGCCGCTAATGCTTCACGCGGCTGAGTGGCTGTCGCTATCTGTTGTTACTGTGTTCGCATTCTACAGGATATATATGCTAAGTTATTCTGCTCGCGGTGCTGCAGGGAACAGCAGAAGGCAGCCAGAGGTCACGTTTTATTCTATTATTTCTTCTTCTATTCACAGCAAACCGTGGTAACACTCTCTTGAATGACCAACAAACAATTGCAATTGTTCTATCAAAGGAAGACTAATCCATTCCACAATGAAGGCTGTGCCATTAAAAGGTATTGTGATGGGGAATGACATTGTGTACGTGTTGACTTTCAAAAGTGCTAGTCAGGAGTCATCAGTCGGCCCTTAAGTGAAGTATGACTGCCTGCACCAATCAGCGTTCTGTAAGTAGCAGTGGCAGCTATGGGCGGAGCTTAGGCGTGAGAGATGGCATAAAGAGGTGACTGTGAGCATCGGCTCATCGGAACACTGAATGAGTCTTCCTTCCTTTACACGCAGCTGGCTTTGGTAAAGGTTTGATCGACAGATGGTTCATGCTTTCATCTGAGATGGTACTGCGTAACAAAACCTTTGATGGGTCAGGTTAATTCACATGATGTAGCAAATCATTAATCTGTCACCTCAGGTGATCAGAGTGAATGTACTTGATCTGTGCAAAGGTTTAGGCACCAATATATAAATCAAACGATACTGTGTGTTGGGGTATTAGTGGACGAAGGGGCTGCTGCTATATCACGGAGCTTAAGCCAGGAGTAATCACTGATCTACCCGACTGACCGGCTGCATGATGTCCTCTGAGTAATCTGTATGCATTAGCTGACAGCCACGGATCAATTTGTGTGAATAAAAGTTAATCTCGCACTAGTCTCTGGAGCACCAACAACACATTTTTGGTTACCACTGCAACTCGGTGCCTGGGAGTGGACTTTCCTTGGATGGACCTCAGTGCTTACCAATGCATTTGCTAGGAAGAATGGGAGGGGAGGGACCCAACTTAAAGCAGCTCAACGCATCCTCCTCCTCCCTCTGTGTGGTTTTATGTGGCTTCAGTACCTGCAGAGGACCGGGGCGAGCACCCATGTGATCGGGCCGTGCAGCAGGAAGCGAAAAGAAGAGCATTATCGATGTTGCACTACTTACATGTGAGAGCAGGGCGGTCAGATGTCAGCTGCAGGTAAACCGCTGGTATCCCTGTTGGTTTGTGTTGTTTTTTTTCTCATTTCTTATCAATTTGACCTTAAAAGTATGCTGAATCAACAATTAGTCGTTTCTGTTAGAAATGCTCCCACTATGTTTAGATAGGTACTTCCACTTGGCCCACAGGTTTCAGCATCTACAGAGGCGTGGTGCCTTAATCGTGAGGAGACGGAGGGAGGACCCCGAGGTGTCTTGGAAACGAGCCATACAGGCTTCTTCCGAACTTATCCTTGACCCAGCTGCCCCAAACACCACCAGAGGAAAGCACAAACAGAAATGAGCCATCAGGAGGCCCACGTGCTGACGATGCTCTTTTGGCCACAGGAGGCCAGAGTCCGATGAAGAACGACCCACGGAGGCCCGCCTCTCCTCAGGTGTGACTCATCAGAGAGGAGAGAACCTGCGCTTACACCTGTCTTCATTACCTGCTAGTCCTTCCTGTTGGGGCTGGTTGAATGAGACTAGAAAAACAAAACTGTCTTTTTGAGGAATCAAACAGGGGAAACTATTTTTCATTTCCACAGATAAAAGTGTTTCATGTCACGATTTCCTCGGGTATTAAATCCCATAGAGCTCAGAGGAAACACGAGTTTGAGTTATGTTCAAACGCTTTGCTTTTGAGCTGCTCTATTTCTTTTGTCACTGCCTGTCTGTCGGCAGTCCCATTAGGGAACCACAGTTACATAACAACAATGCTTATGCGGGATTATATTAGATGGTATGTACTAACAACCTTAAGGAGCCTGCTCCATCTCATCATTCATTATACTGCAGAAGCAAAGCCCTACTTGGCAGCCAAGCCGGATGCGGTAATTAGAAAAACTAAAGACATTTCAAAGGCTGTTAAGAGAGTGGGCCGGGGGACGTATTCTTCACTCTAATAATAATAATGTCACTGCTTTTGTTAGGGTTAGGCAAATACATGTGTTCAAGCAAAACTAATCTACTTAGCTCTTAGTGGAATGTCTCATAAATTGATTTACATCTCCTGAGAATATTCAAATACAGAAAAATACTGCCTTATCACTCTTTTTGCAACTCTAAAAAATACTTTGCATGTTAAAATGTTAGAAAATAATAAGCAGACCTAATCAATAATTTGATGTTAACAAGGACAAGAATAATGCATTAAAATGTGAGAGGACCAGCTTAGTCCATAACCTTTCAAAAAGTGAAGCCAATGTGGAAGTATCCTAAACCTGCGCTCTCCCTACTATCCACCAGGGGGCGACTCCTCCGGTCCTATAAAATGAATACTTGTTTCTTGATTTATTCCCTCAGTAAACATTGTAAACGTGAGAGTCTTCTTCAATACCTCATGATGTAAATTATGCCAACCTAAAAAAAAATGCCAAATTAAAAGATTAAAAACAAAAGCAATATACCTTACACCGAGTCTGTAAGGGTGAAAAGGTCACAAAGACTAATCACGATGTCTGCCGTTCACCATGATCACAAAGCACTTTATGCTCACTGTCAGTGTTCAACCCAACTGTCGCCCAGCACCAAAAGGGGCAAACACAACTACGCGTGCAGCGTTTAGCGGCTAAAGAGTCAATGTTGGTATAACCTTTGCCAAGTGGCCGGAAATATGAGAAAATCAGTGGTCGCTTTTGGATATTTCACTGTCATTAGGCTGCGGCGTCGCTCCCACGGATACAGCAGTGCACGACTGTGCCGTTTGGTCCTGAGCTCAGGCAGAAAGCTGACAGATTAACCACAATCGGTGGATGAGCGCTGATGTCTGAGTGCTGACTCCACCCCTCAAAGGGTCCAACTGCATGAGCCATGTTGGATACAGTTTGGGTGGAAATTATCCCGTTTCTGTCAACTATCACAGCAACATTATTCAGCTTACATTGGCATCAAATCTGTCCTCGTTTCACAATCCAGTGTATTATTATAGGATGGCCTGTCTGCTGGGGAAAAGGTTGTGCAGGAATGTGTGTGTGTGTGTGTGTGTTTGTGCACCTGCACATGCAAATTGGGGAGAAGATCCTTTGCATATCATCACTTCATCATCGCCTTGGTCTCAAAAACAAATCAGAGCGACAGGGTATTGGTGTAGTTGCTGCAAACACAGCTATACAGAATAAACAAGTGGGACATTGTCTGCACGCTGAGCGCCAGATGAAACAAAGACAGGTAAATACAAATGTGCAACAACTTGTTGTTTCTACAAGAGAGACATCTACTGCCCTCGACAGGTCGACCACGGTTGTTCCAAACCTGCATCATGAAACCCTCTGACTACTGGAAATGGACGTGACAGTATTTTTAGTTTTGTCACATTTCATTAAAAGAACTTCATGAGTCCAAGACTTCACAGACACACACACTCTCACACACACACTCAACCAGAGCTACATACTGCACCGGTCACGCTTTGTTCCTCATGGCCAGCAGCAGACCACAGAAGTTCAGAATCAACTCTCACTGCAGCTGCATGAAGAAGCACCACCGCGCTTCACCTGAGACTCGTATGTGATGAACGGGCATGCGTGTCACACACCACCAACACCACGGGGAACCTCTGGCCACCATGACCATGCACACAACATACGGTGTGTTCTTAGTGATGAGATATCATAACATTGCTCGTATATCCAAAAGCCAAAGAAAGTAAGCACATCCTAAGAAGCAGCTAAGCAACCAAGAAGATTCATTTCACAAAGATGCAATCTTCTAAAGAGTTTCAAAGATATTTTTAAAAGAAAAATCTGTCCAGAACTTCAAGACTTCATTGTTGTGTTATTGTATAGTGAAGTGTATTCATATGCTGAATGAATGCGGATTGCGGAACAAATAAACAGTAGTTTTGACATCAGAAAAGTAATATCTTTGAGTTTTGAATCCTATCACATCACATTTTGACTCTGTGTTCTGCTCTGTCAAAGCTTAAAGGAAAATGAGAACAATTGATAGCCTTTAAGGCTTATTAATAATGCAAAAACCCTCGTAATAACATTCATAAATCAATGTGTGCAGTCACCAGTATTTGTTTGATAAGATATTTATCAACCGCACGACACTAAACGAAAACCAAAGAATAAATGATGTAATATAATATTTACTGGCTCCTCTTTACGAGCGCCTCTCAATAATGCAGCTGGGACTTTAGTCACATGTGCAGCAAATGAAAGGGGCCTGCAACTTATTTAGATCTTGTCCCATATATTTTTTCTTTCATCTACTTCCATAATTTTTGGGAAGATTCAGTTGAAGGATTTTGGTAAACAATGTCATGTTCTGTCATAATTCAAAATGCACAGATGGGGTTCATCTTTAGGAAAGAGGGAGTTTTAAGCATTTTAAGGCTTTATAGGTTATACTCTGATCTTTGTGCGTTTAAATGCAGCATCAAAGAGAATCCAGAAAAAAAGAGACAAAGAATGCAGAGTTCCACGCTGCTGCTGCAAGTAGCTTAGAGCATGAAGGTTAACTCAGCATCTGTCAAACAACACTAATCCCTTTGATGTCTCCCACCCACACTGACCAGAGCCCCTCTACACACCCCCCTCTGGTTACATGACGTTTGAGGTCAGGCTGGCACTGAGTCCTGGCTGGAGATAAGCTCCCTTCCTCCACAGTGTAACTTGAATTATTAGTCATCAGTGGCCTGGTGTTTGGCCTGGCCCTATGAGGCCTTGTGTGGCCCTGTGTGGCCCTATGAGGCCTTGTGTGGCCCTGTGTGGCCCTATGAGGCCTTGTGAGGCCCTGTGTGGCCCTATGAGGCCTTGTGTGGCCCTGTGTGGCCCTAGGAGGCCTTGTGTGGCCCTGTGTGGCCCTACGAGGCCCTGTGTGGCCCTGTGAGGCCTTGTGTGGCCCTGTGTGGCCCTATGAGGCCTTGTGTGGCCCTGTGTGGCCCTATGAGGCCTTGTGTGGCCCTGTGTGGCCCTATGAGGCCTTGTGTGGCCCTGTGTGGCCCTACGAGGCCCTGTGTGGCCCTATGAGGCCTTGTGAGGCCCTATGAGGCCTTGTGTGGCCCTGTGTGGCCCTGTGTGGCCCTATGAGGCCTTGTGTGGCCCTGTGTGGCCCTATGAGGCCTTGTGAGGCCCTGTGTGGCCCTATGAGGCCTTGTGAGGCCCTGTGTGGCCCTGTGTGGCCCTATGAGGCCTTGTGTGGCCCTGTGTGGCCCTATGAGGCCTTGTGTGGCTCTGTGTGGCCCTATGTGGCCCTGTGTGGCCCTATGAGGCCTTGTGTGGCCATTTGAGACCCTATGAGGCCCTGTGAGGCCCTGTGAGGCTCTGTGTACCACTGTGGATATCCTCGGGGTCCTATAAAGCCTATGAGCATACGTGTGCTCCAACCAGCGGACAGAGTGCCCGCTTTGGAAAATGTCAGTGTACGTCCGTTACCCCACCTCCTCCGCGTGAGTCCCACTACCACTAACTGTACACACTCTTGAGAAGACACACCGGCAACACACACTATAATAACAAGAAAAAAAGGATTACATGGCTTAGGCAGCTGTGTTCCGGAGAAAATAGCTTTTAGGCTGTTGGTCCTCTCCTCCAGCCAGATAGCAGAGACCAAAAAAAGGAAAAAGAAATAGGAAAAAGCAGCCCGAAGTAAGGCGAGGAAATATTTGTTCAACGGAGAGGAACAGTTGGGGAAATTACCTTGAGGCAGGTATAGAGGAAGCGTCAAAACAGAATTATTGTTGCAACCCAAAGCTTCAAGGTTAGATGATAGAAGATATGAGTAGCAGAGTCAAAGTTGGACCTTAAACTTTATAACTGGGATTATACACCAATGTACCATTCCTCTGGCAGGGTGGCTGAGTTACTGCTTTGAAAACACTGAGTTAGGCGATATGGCTCAAATGAATATAAAACAAAGAATATTCTTCTTCCCATTTAAGCAAAGATTGGAGCCCCCTATTTCCTTTGATATCACATCCACAGTATCAGCCCACCCATCAGACCTAAAGCCAAGTCAGACATAGTACTTCACCTTCCTCAATTTTCCAACAGGCTCAATCCAGGATCATCTGGATTAAATCTAAGTCAGATCTTGTATTTCTCCTGGGCTTACATTGCCAATATCATTGACAAGTCCTGGTGAGGATAATAATCCTTCCTCTCCTGAGGTCCCTGACAGGACGACAGCACGAAGGGAGGAAAATTGGATGGGGAAAAGGAATGTGACACCTGCTAGTTGCATACACATACACACACACACACACACAAGATATGATGTGTAAATGGTTACTGAAGCGACTTCTTTCTGACACACCTCGCTGAATCAGCTTACAATTCAAGGCTCATCCCTTCCCACTGGAGATAATAAACCTGATTCTCCAATTTAATTTCCTACCTATCTTTGCTCTCTGTTCTATGTTCCCCTGAGCATCTCTCTCTCTCTTGTTGTCCTGCCTCAAATCCAATTAACTAACTGAAGGTTGAATGCTGATAAATGCTGCTAAAAGGGAGGACTGATTGAATTTTGATGGAAAGCAAACAAGCTCTGACTGGAACAAAGCTAATGACTTTTCCCTCCTTTCATTCTAACCGAGGTCGGACGGAGACCAGAGCCCACGAACCTCAGCTAAGGATGCTGGGAGGCTCGTGTGTTATCTCATCAGTACCAAACAAGGCTGAGCACAGCAGCAACATGAGGCAGATCTGCCCACTCGGGGGTCTCTCCGCAGTCCGACCGCTTGGACTCAATCCCAAAAAGTACACACGCAGCCCGAGGCAGGAAAAGATGAAAAATAAAAAAAACTTCATAAACTATGCCATTCTTTTTCTTTGTATCTATGCTTCTTTCCTCTAATACATTTGTTTAGCAATACTGCAGATTGACCTTGCCTCCAATCTCTAAAACGCCGCAATTATGGATGGAAAAACAGAAACTGCAGGCCTCCTGTTCCAAAGCCACCGTTATTTATAGCATCCGGGTCTGCCATAGTTCAGCGCCGATAGGATTTACAACAGCGTAATTGATGCAGGAACTCTTATAATGCGAGAGAAAAGCCAGGGCAGGATTTCCTCCTGATCTGCGAGCGTGAAGATTGCCAGTGTGCGTGGACGGGGAGAGGTCGGACGGAATGAGAGCCAAACCATCTGTTGGTAAAATGAGCAGAAGATTTGTGAGAGGTGAGTCTCAGGTCCCCCTTCCTCTGAGATTCAATACCGATTGAAGACGGAGCTGAGAGAGAGAGAGAGAGAGTGAGAGAGAACTGAGTTTGTTCAATGGAGGACAATGGCTCCATAGATTGTGAACAAAGAGTCTTTCACACACCTGAATGTGTGCACTGACTTGGGATGAGACTATAAATTAGCAGACAGGGGGGGAAATTGGGGGACAAGGGGTAGGAGTGAGGGGAATACGGGGTCTTATAGGGGCAATGAAGGAGAGACCGAAGGAAAGAAGAGTCGGGGGGGGGGTGTTTGTCTTTAGGGCCACGTTGTCACTGTCCAATGGCAGCAGGCACAGTAATTGTCGTGGGCAGGGCCAAGCAGGTCAGTGGCCCCCAGCACAAGGCCCTGGCATGTGTTCCTGCTGCGTTGAAGTGTAAAAACACACAGAAAGCATTTGGCCATCAAGTAGGGGAACTGCTTTTTGACACGGCACGGCGTGGTTTTCATTGTACTATTTGAGATCATGCTGCCTTGGAGTGTTGGTTGTAAATAGTGGTCACCAATTCTTGGACATTTTGGTCAGTTCTACTAATTGCTAGCTTGCATGCAAATTATGGCTGATGCAGCAGAACACATTTGAATTTTGTGTTTAACGCATGTGGAGATGACACAATGACAGACCAGTCCAGTGATTTGGTTGCCAGGTCTCTGGCCTTACATGCACAGTGGTTTCATGAGTCATGGCCACAAGCGTTCTGTAACTTCAACTCTGTTGTTGCTAAGCTCAAATTTATTTTAGAAAATAGGCATTTTAATATGTTACCAATGAAGGCAATTTGCCACACAGGTTTTTCCAATTTGTCCCAATAGTGGTGGTCTCGCCTGGCAGTGGGTTTACCTTGAATTTAAGTTCAACCATAGCTCTACCGTTGCACTCTACTGTCCGATTCAATGCTGAATCTGTACAGATTAGACCACACTGGAATGAAAAGTCTCAGAGAGTCTTATAAATTACATACAGCTGCCTGTGGTCACGAATGTTTGACAAGTCGCCGATGAAGGCATGATTAGAGAAAAAAAGATGGCACGCCTACTAAATCACGATATATGAAGTTTGAGGGCATTGTCTGCTTCAGGTCCAAGTTCCTAATGTAATGCTATCCAGGTCCTGTTCTACCAAGAGAGCTGCATGGGTTGCACAAGTAGGAACAAAACCCCCAACTATGGACAATGGTGCTCGACCCACAAACGTTCTTCTTGAACCATTCCAAGATCACCCACGGTTACCTGTCGGTCAGGTGTGATATGTCAGGCTTCTCTTCAAGTACTGATCAGATGGCAACTCTGGTCTATTAATCATCAGTTCTATCCTGATACTAACGCATTGTCAACAGTAGTAAGGCGAGGGATAAGTTTAGGGAATTGCATGAAGGGTGACTTGTAAAAGTGCTACTAGTTTATGAATGAAGCGTTCCCCTTCAGGGGAATACCTGTCAGGACACATTTCTGGGAGAGCTGCCGTTTTCCATTTTGCTGCCATCAGTGGACAGATTCTTTCCGACTGCTTTCGGCCCCCCCGGGACGTCTCGCGCTCTCAGATGGCTAGCAGCCGATTAAGGACTATCTAGGAATGTTTTGTAGAGCTGTTACTATTGGTTACCAGAAGCCAACTCCTGGGAACAGCGACAAGAATGGCGCTGGAATTTGGGGCATTTTTTGTCGTCTAAATATTGTTCCCAGGAATGTTTTTGACCAATTAAACTGCCAGAGAAGTAAAGGTTCAACTGTGATAACACTGTAGCAGTTCACTTCTAAGCTGTCACTTCCCCAGCCCGCTGCCATGTCCCGTGTAGTGTTAGAATGGCAGAATGGACAGGTCCAAAATGGCTACTCTCTGTCTCAGGCCCAGTCCATCCGAGACAATTTTTTTGTTTTAAAGAAAAAAAGTATCAAATTGTATCTGCAAAGTATGACATTGTCAAAGCACCAGTTCTAGCAACTGAGTCAGGATGGATCAAGTAGTAACCCCAAGACAATTGTGTCCCTAAGATAAACCATATGAAAACTTAAATGTAAGGGCCTGTTTACAAGGTTACTTGGGCCTTAAACCGAGTGAAATAATGTATGAGGCAGCCCAAAATAAAAAAAATAAGAAGTTGAAGGTGAGAATTGACAGGAAAGAACGTGTGCCGGACGCGACAGTCGCCGCATGACTAATGCCTGCCAGAACACCGGAGCTAATCACATCAAGGTCAAAGCCGTGGGGATCAAAGAGCACGGCAATCCCTTTTAGATGATTAAAGATTACGAAAGCCCCTCTGCCCTGCATGAAACAATGTCGCTCTCAGCCAGCGAAACCAGAAATGAGGCAAGACTGAAATGGAAGAACAAAGGAGGCAGACGCACGGAGGGTATTATCGAGCATGCGTTTTGTTGTGTGTGGAGATTGACAGGATAAAAGAGAATGTAGTGTGAGGCGGAGCATGAGGAGACGAGAGGCAGGGACGAACCGAGACGGAGAGAAACTAAGACAGGAGCTTTGTTTTCTTCCACCTGTCAGACAAATTTAACATTCCACATGGTTTTATAGTCACTGAAAAGTCCAAATGTCTCCCATCTGTTCAGATGGAAAACCAGGAAGGCTGACAAAATAAACTGGATCCCAAATGTCTTAGAATTAACCAGAGTCATCGGAAAAACTCAGAATAACTAATGCCTTGATATACTATTATCAGCAAAGATAACTGTAAGCTTCTAAATGAAAAGTGAGACAAAAAGTCCATAATGCAGTAATGTAATGTTTTTTCTTGCAGCCTAGAGGTCGTGTGATCTATTTTGGACTTGGATACTGTGGGTGACCCTGACCTGACCCCAAACACACGCTGGGCCACGGTCAGGGTTATGGAGAGGTGAAAAACCACAAGAGGAATCCCAGCTTTGCGAGGGGGAAAAGGCAGAGAGACAGGGGGTCACAGAGCGAGGTGGAAGAGACCAATGGAGTGACACTTGGAGACAAAGATGGGGACGGGGATGTAAAGGAGTAAAGGGAACCACAGCAGAACAAGTGTAGGTCCAAGGCCGACTCTGCCGACTACGTCGAGGCTGAAACACACACATTGACACACCAGCAGGTAGGTCAGGGCCACGGAATACAAAGCCCTGGATTATACGCATCCCTCTACAGCCTGGAGTTTTAAAACCAAAGTGGAGAGTAGAACTTGTGAGTCGGGCCCCTCTGGAGCTTTATTCCTCGAGCTGTGGGATGAATGTTACCCACAGTGCTTTGGGTCGCGGTGGGGGCCAAGTGAAACCCGACCGGCAGCTGCGCACAGGAGCGCCCCGCGGGGTTTGGATAACGGGCCTTTAACGAGGTGTCCGACGGATCGGGTCGGCACCGGGCCCAAACCGATCCGGCGGGACCTCCCCGACCCCTCTTCCAGAGCTGTTATAGAGCGATTATTGGCCTGGAATTAGAACATGTGTCTGCAGCCAAAGCCTTTTAATACCAACGGCCCGCTTCCTACAGGATATCGCTGACGTGCTCATCTGCAGACAACTTACAAAGGCTCTGAGCATAAGACGTGAGGCTGGGGGGGGGGGGGGGGGGGGGGCAGAGATTATGGTCCAAACTCCCTGAAAGCAAATGCAACACACTTCCTGTGAGTGTGGGCAGACGGAAGCAGAGAGTAGTCTATAACCGGAAAGATGAGGGCCGATTGGGAGAGCAGAAATGCAGCAGCTCCATGGGTGTCGTATTGGACTGAACCCCCTCGATGTGACTTTACAAAGTGACACACAACTTGTTAGGTAGGTCAGTTATACAGTTAGTCAGCTTCCTTTTTGAACAGCTAGATACTCTTTTTCTTCTCTGCCATACTCTGCGATGAATGCATACTTGGGTTGATAAGAGAGATACATTTGAACCTAAGATAGAGTATTGCAATTTAATGCATACAAGAGTTTTAAAGAGTAAATTGACAACCAAAAACTTATTATCTAACTTCATATTTTGAAATGATATAAATAAAAAAGTAGATGCATGCAACAAAAGCTCCCATCCATCACCCGAGGAATAGGTTGTTATATAGAATGTTCAAAGCAATGTCTCTGGAACGTCTCGATTAAGAGACACTGTTTTTCTGAAGACGCTCATTGAGCAGCACCAACTAAACCTCAGTGTGACAGGATCACAGTGACGTTCCTCCAGAACAAAGCTGTGTGTGCAGAGCAACCCCAGACGTGCAATAGCCCCACCCGGCAACAGATGGCAGTGTTCTGTCTGTGATGGGGAAGGGGAAGCTGCACGGCAGACGGAGGCTGCTGGAATGATGGAGCTAACCTTGGGAGGCTGCAAATTGAGCTGGAGAGGTGGAGAGTTGGGCGGAGGAGCTCCTTCTCCCCGCAGAGCTCAAGATGATCATCCTTTTACATTTATACTATAGGCATTTAGCAGATGCCTCCGTCTGCTGTGGGGGCTGGAAAAGCTCTCAGCTGCTATCTTCAGGAGGGACAACGTGGAGGCCATCACACCCCGGATGTGTCCACTCCTCATATTCAATCCATCCAGTGAAGGCAGAACATTAATGACCTCGTTAATAGAAAAGACAAACGGGAGAGCAGAGTGGAGGGGATAGAGCTTCAGGATGAAGAGGTAGGGGCCAGGAGGGAAATGGGAGCAGAAGACAGAGAGGGAAGCAGGGAGGATGCTGCAGTGCCGGGGAAAAGGTCAGCTGCCTGTTCAGCACTTCGCTTCGACAAACCAGGGAAACCGTGACCTGGATAAATCCTCCTTTGTCTTTATTACCGACATGTTGAGGCTTCACGCCGCCGGCTCTATGAATGGGCTCCGGTGGGGCCGAGAGACTTGGTGTACAGTCGAGTGGTAGCAAGTCGCTGTGTCTGCTACAGAATGTCCCCGGTGACTTTGGCTGGGACGTAAGGGGTTGTGTGCTTGGTAGGGTTTGGTAGGCGAAATCGAAGGCCTTATCATTATTTTGGTTGATCTTAATGATATTGGAAGCATAGTATGACTGACTAACATAGTCACTGACTCCCTGAGGTGACTACTAACGGTAACGCGCGGTACTGCTTTAAGTGATGAGTCTACACATAGAAGGCTGACAATATACTGTACACTTTATGTACATTTGCATTCCTGCAGTGTGAAAGAAGGTTAACACTACTCTGTAACACAACACCTCATGCAGCATGCAGTTAGGTAGCTCAGCATGAAGAGAAAGCTGTAAAAGGCAACAACCTCCCCACGCTACCGGTACCGCTAAAGCCCAATGATTAAAACCGTATGTCTCGTTGGCTTGGTACAAAAAGTAAGTGGGCTTAGGTGGCCGCTCCCGTTCACTGGGAGGTTGTTTGTCATTTTGCTAATGACAAACAACCTCCCAGTGAACGGGAGAGTGAATGTGTACCTCGAGCACACAAAGAGTGCACGTCATTTGTTCATCATTGGAATCAATTTCTGACCAGACCTCTTCGCTCTGCTCCTGCTGCTCAAGCTAACATTACCTCCCGCTACCAGCAGCACCCACTCACCGCTAGGGTTGGGTATCGTTTGAATTTGAGCGATTCCGATACCGATTTCGATTCCTGGTTTCGATTCCGGTTCCCAGCGATTCTCGATTCCGATTCTTTTAAGAGGCAGGGTCAAAAAAGTTTAAGTTTAAGATATTTTAAATGAGCTAGCTAACCAAGGGTCTTTCTGAAGGAAATAGTCTGACCTTCTCCATCAATGTTAATTCTATGAACTTTTTATTAACTTTACTATGAATTTCTAACAGGGCTGTTTTCAACTACAATATGAATATCAAACTATGAACTTGAATATTGTATAAACATTATAAATAACAGGGGTACACTTTCCTCCAGAGAGCTTTATTTTTGAAACCTCACAAAAACACATTTACTCGTGAGTGTATGATACTGCAGGTACTTAAACGTTACCTTGCTCCCACTGATGGACGAACCCTTGGAATCAGAGGAAGAGGCAGCGCGTCAAACACGGGGCACACGGAGGGGGGGGGGCGCGCAACTCTCCCAACCTCAAATCAGGGACACTTTCGCTGACGGGGGGCTGCTGGCGGTCGACGCGGGGAGTGCTAGTACAACCTTTTTTTTTCTCTGCAGCGCCAGCCTCACTGCTCATTTTAACAGAGAGGACCGCTCCGCTCGGGCCACCCGGCACCCGCGCGCGCACTGGTCTGATGCGTCACAAATTCACAACAACCGGGAGTTTCTTGCCGAGTTTTCGGTTTGTTTCGAGAAGTGTAACCACACTTAGGACCGCCGACGCACGCTATACATGTTCGATCGCGCTGTTACGCCAACACTTCCGGTGGACGCTTCTTCGTTGGTGTTCAGCGGTTTCTATTTCCGGTCGGCGCCGGCGGACTGAGAATCGAAACAAGGAATCGAATTTTAAACTTTTGAACGATGCCGGGTAAATCGCAAAGCTAGTTCCGATTCCAATCGATTCTCGATTCTCGATACCCAACCCTACTCACCGCGCACTGAAAGCCCATCGTAAAATGTCTGGTTGATTCCAGCAGCAACCACACTCCAATCCACCCTCCCAGTATGATAACATAATGCTTAAAAATGCTTATGAAAGGGTATCCTAGTGGCTGAGCCCCCTGCTGCCAAACCCACACACTCAAAACTGAAACCGTGGCACAAAGAAATGTGGCTTGAACTCTCTTGACTTTCCATTCGGAATAATAACTATAAACCGTCATAAAAGGTGAGAAGTGGTCCCTTCCTGCTCATGTCTGCCGTGAATGAGAGCGCGGTTCACTTTGTCAAAAAGGCTCATTTAACAAACATACACAATAAACCAACAACAGTACATTATGTCGGAAAAAGTTCCTTCTTAGGTCTAAAAACACATTTTTGGTGTTAATAGGAGTAAACTAATATGAATCTTTTTTTCCCTTTTTAGGACCAAACCAAAACAGTGATTGCCAGCTCATTTTGGCTAAAACACTACTGCATAGCCATACAATACCTGGAATACTCATTCAGGGGGGTGTGTGTGTGTGTGTGTGTGTGTGCCATACAAACACAATCCCCCACATGAGTCATACATACAATATGTACTGTATATGTGTACAGGGGGTCAAAAGTGGACCCTCCCGTGTAATTAACCGAGAGGGCAGCCGGTCTAATGGAGGAATTCCGATGTGACTCGCAAAGCTAATGAGATTTTTAACGGCTCCGCGGCGCCGGGGTCACCGACCGGCTGACGTCGTCGCCGTCGTTGTCAAGGAGACGCACAAGGTTATGAAGGCAATAATAAATAAAACATGTTTCCACTCCCCTCCCGCGTATGCAGTGATGTGTCTCACTGCATGCTGGGCGAGAGGTCAGGGGTTACAACAGCGAGAGGGATCGGCCCATTTCCCACCAGGCCTCGGGACTGACGCCTGAACCCTGGTTCGCTACATTTGCTTTGAAGCCCTCAGCCGAGAGGGAGGGAAGAACGGGACGGATGGAGTTGGGGGGGTAACACAGAGTTTCCCAGTCCGGTCAGACGTGAGCCTGCGGCTGCACCACTGCTGTTGCGGTCAGATGCTGTTAGGGACACATGAGAGAGATGGATGGCCACTGACAGGCCGAGAGAGACCAGGGAGAAAAGTCTCTGCTCTACGGGAAGGCGGAGGTGGCGTGGGAGGGGGACACGGGTAGAATTTACACGGCGGTCTCCGTCAGGATCTAGAGTTCATGACCCCCCCCCCTCTCAACAAGTGGGTCTTTGTATTGCCTTTAATTTGACAGGCGCCGTGTTTTCCCTTTTACTGTTTTGGCCGCTCGCTTTTGCGACGCGGAGCCGTGAAAACACGTAGTTAACCTGTCACAATTATTAGGCTTTCACAGTCACTTTTGAGAAAGGAAAGGCTGAAAATGTGTGATTGAGATTGCAGCGAGCCTCATGGTAGGAGAGAAGAGAAATGTAGTATGTATAATTTATAGCTGTTCCACGCTATTGGAAAAAGAAACACTCAAATAGCATACCAATTAAGTTATTTTCTCTGGTTTTTGGAGGCCCGGTGATTATTTGGGATAGAGGCGGTGCAGGGTGGCATGTTCTGGTTTGGCCCTGGAGGCCCTGCGTCAGGCCCAGCAGCGTGGAGATCCTCTCCTTTGGGTCCTCGTGACCGCAGCGGCGTCTTGTGTTACCTTGTGCAGAGCCGCCTCGCTTCCTGCAGCGCTTATTCTCAGACACGCTTTGCCGTCTGTTTGTTTGTGTTTCTGGGTGTGTTGGACTACGTGCAAAGTGCTCACACGTTTTCTAAAAGCTTTCTGCCCAGACAACGCTTTGCAGCCAGTGTTTATTGGAACTTGCACATCGACTCCTTATTGTTCTCAGCTCGACGGAGCGACGAGGTTCGACAGTCACTGACACCATGCCGGAGACATGCAGTAACATGAACAAATCAAAGGCTTAGGGGGGAGGCAAGTGCTCCATTTACTACATTTACATGATGCTCGCTCCTGCTTGAGATCAGGATCATAAATCCTCGACACCACGCCTGAAATGATCAAAAAAAGGGAAATAGATGCAAAAATGAGAGGAATTAGAACCAAGGACACAAACATGAGCTCAGTGGTGAAAGAGCACAGAGGACAGCGTATTATTTAGAAGTGGACCGGCCTAAAGGCATGGCACCAAGTCTACCTCAGCCGGTGGGTTGCCCCCACCCTGATTCAGAATTCCACCCGAGAGGAGGGACAGATCAGGGCCTTTTTTGGGGGGGGGTTGCTGCTCGCTTCCGCTTTCCTGGAAAGAAAGGAGCGCCTGAGGGGACAGCAACAGACCGGCGGCCCACGTGACGCTTGGCTCCACCGCGTGCCGACTGGCACGGCCAATCTGGGCCCCTCCGCGGGACCCACCTTGAGAAAGAAGGCGCCCGCCGCTTGGCACAGATGGGATGCCACGGAGCTGGCACGCTCCTTTGGTTCATTGATTCCTGTTGACCGTGTGATATTTTTCTAACAGAAGGGGACTGGAGATAGAATTCATTCATGAGAAATTGTTCACATTGACGCCCCCCCAATAGCTGAGGCTTTACAATTTGTCTTCTGCAGCCAGAAGTGTTAACAAATGACTAAGCTGGCTCTGTTATGACCTGCATTCATGGTCAATACGGCACCAGGTAGGACGGACTGCAGCTCCAGGTTCCCTCGTGCTGGAGGGAGAATCGATTTGAGATCTGCATTACGTCACGTTTTGAATGGAGGTGGTTGATTCTCCTCTGGAGCCGCTATTTCTGGAAGAAGGATGTTTCTCACACAAAGTGCGCAAACCTGCTGGGAGCCAAAACAGGATGAGGCTGCCTTTCCAAAAAGAGTGTTCAGCAACACGTGGGCCTTTTCTGACAGAGCGGCTGTGCCCTGTAAATCAGAGATGGACTCCGGATGCAATGGGATGTAAGGAAGGAGGAGGAGATGAGAACGTGCTGGCTCATTGAGGCAGAGAGGAATGAATGACATCGGTGTTAAAAACACATCAGCCGGCCTCTGTGCGGCAGCAGCCTCTGAACTTCCGGGAATGATTAGTGACAAAATGATATTGGATTCCTTTAGCACAAATGTAAATAAGGAAGTAAAGTCAAATTTGAATTCAAGAGCATGCGGCTGTTTTTGTACTGGAGTCGAATCAATGCTCGGGGAATGAACTGTGCACTCACTGCATCCATCCATCAGTATCAGTATCCCTCAGTGGACTCCAGCTTCATCCCCAAGTGGAGAACTGGAAAAATCAGTTTCACCAAATTCGGTTTCCAATGTTGTATCAGGATTCCATTTGACTTTCATTTGGCTTTGTCGCTAAATGCTTTCCGCTATAAACTAGTAAAGAGTTTTGGCTGAAGGTCACTGTGAGATACGTAATACGAGGTGGGGGTCTAGCTCGTGAGCTGGGAACATAGATCTTACAGCGAGGACAAGGACCAATGCACGGCGTTCAACTGGTCACCAGTGGAGCGTATTCATGCTCCACGCCCACTCAGTCCGGCCAGACACACCGGGAGGAAGGACTGAGGGTTTTTTCAGGCAGGAATAACTGGGAGTGAGCTGTAGGAACCGCCCAACCACAGCTCTTTGCACGTCTGATTTATCCCCCTGTCCTTTCTGCAGGGCTATTAAGGGTAAGACAATATTTTCATATTGTTTCATTAAACACTATGGGGCCTTATTTACTGCCGTCTCCCTAAACAGCTGTAGGGTCCCTGTTTGCACGGCCCCTGACTGTGTGTGGCTCCTCCTCACACACACACACACCCATGGATGTGTGTGTGTGCGTCAAAAATGACCAAATGTGGTTTATATGTCTTTTTTTCCATCAGCGCGTGATGGATTACAGGTTTCGATGGACCGAAATTAACGGAATTACAAAATTCTGCGCTTTGCCTACCAATAACATTCCTTCAGGCATGCTGCCAGCTGAAGTTCTCCCAGCAACAGCAATTCATGACACCTTAAATAGCAGTCCAGTGAGTTATTTTTCATCTGGTTCAAAGAAATCACAGAATCAAATCATGAGTCACTGTCGGCGGCTCGAGGAAATAAATACCTCCCCTCTACAGATGTTGTGTGAAACCGCAAGAGGAACACACAATTCCATCGAAGACAGGTATTGCTTAAAATGGGTTTGCAACCCACAGTTCGTCCAAGTGATAAATTTGACTTGACTTTATCGTACACTACGCCTCGGGCCTCATCATACGTGTTGCTTGATAGGCTACAATGGTGGCCTCTGCAGCTGGGACGATCCAATATTTCTACGAAGGGCGAGTGGGGTTTGGGCTGGATAGTTTGTGTTACACTAACATCCTCCCTTCATGCCAAGACATGTTGTAGCGCAGACTTCTGGCAGACCGTTGGACTCAAATGTCGGCCTCAAGGCCTGGGAGTGATTCTCACAACAACAACAACAACAACAGAAAACTAGACCAAGAGGGGATGATGACTGGAACTAAATCACAACCCATAACGCATGCCCGCTGTGGGCCGACATCGCAGTGTTTAAAAGATAAAAAATAAATGAATGCTGCCACCATTGAGGCATAAGTGTCATTAAAACACACAATGGAAAGGTTACAGCAGCGGTCTTACCCCCGAACCAATCAATGGCTTTAAAGCGACCAATCGCATGAGAGCGCGTGCTACATCGCCCATGTGAAAGGACGCATCTTGAATCAACTGGGGCTGCCTACAGCAAGGAAAGAGCTGGAGAAAAGTGACTACTCGGCGTGTGTGTGTGTGTGTGTGCTGGTAAGTGTGTTCGTCATAATGTGGGGAATCAGTGGGGGAGGTTTACTCATTAGATAGCTGGAGAGGAGGAGTTACAAAGAGGGGCTGGAGGGTGAAGCAGAGGAGAGGAGGGGGGACAAGGTGGGAAGAGCCTGGGTTATGAGAGACACAGGGATGACCGATGTGTGTTCAAGTAACCGGGGGATCGTGTAAAAAGAGCTTTCTGAGAGTGATCATGCATCTGCAAAGAAAATCACTCTCACACACACACACACGTTGGAGGTGGCAGCAGAGCCGGTTGTTGGTCCGCCCGCCTTGTGCTGGGCTCTGCCGGGGTTTTAGGTGGCACAAGCACTACGAACAACTCTGACTGTGTCATAGCCAATTAAAGGGTCCACACGGTACCTCAAACATAACCGCTACACACCTAATCCTAACCTTGAACTTAACCCAAACCAAAACATAGTGTAAACCCGAAACCTAACCCAAAGGCTAATGTCACTGAGCCCATATTCACTCCTCCATAAAAACGATTAATACAACCACACACACACATCTCCACATGCACTAGTCCACAGTGTAAATGCCTCCAGTGTTCTACGCATTGCAGGGTGTGATGTGACGTTGAGGCGGGGTGAGGGACAGGGGGAGACAGTGGAAGAGACTGGCGGGATGGGAGAGGGAGTTGGTGGCCTGGAAGTGAAGAGCTTGTCTCATTTTGGCCTGTCTCTAAAGATCAGGAGCCACACCAGAGGAAGCATAGACCCTGTCAGAACCACTGACTCTCATCCAGTCAAAGGGTGGAGAGACGTTAAAGCCAATTTCAGCAAGGAATATAAAAATGAGCTGTACAAGAAAGACTTTATTATTATTTATTTAAAAGATTTTCTTACAATAAGGGCATTTGAACCGTAGAGATGCAAACTCAGAAGAACAAGAAACAAGAAAGTGCAATTTCATCAAATAAGTTATAGATAAGAGCCATTATAAGTACAATTTAAGAGCTTCATATGTTTCCATACGTGGCTTGGTGAACGATTGAAGGGTTCACCTTTGGAGCATGGCGGTCCTGAGAAGCGGCGAGTTGTTTCTCGCTGTTGGGATGCGTCTGACTCAAGGCTGTGACACGGGCGAGGTGCGTACCTGTCAGATGTGGATGTTTACAGGAAGCTGGGTTCAAGGCTGTAACGTTCGGCAACGAGGGTCCTTGGCTTCTCAACAAATGCAAAGATAAAAATAGATCATGACCTGACTAAAACCAACAAGGTTCATATACTGATTAAAAAGTATGAGGAGCTTATCAATGTGAAACATATCTCTGCTCTCCTCAAAGCCACAACCTCCAGTGACTAAAACAGAATAGACTTTGAGCCCATAGCTCATTATTTTAGGGTCATAATGGACTATCAAAATAAAAGCTCATCATCAGGGAATATCAATGTGCTTATTTGGACTGATGTTTTTTTAATTTATGTGTAACTGGAGGTCCCTGAATATTACACTGAACGCGTGTGGGAAGTGGCTGCTAATATACTCTGGTGTAAAGCGATCAAAGCTATCAAACTATTTCCCTCCTGTTACCAATTAGTCTACTCTGCGTATGAACGCTGCTGGTTTCCCCCACATTGTTTAAGCCTCACTTAGAATAATTCCAGTGGGCTACTACAACCAAGTTGATGTGACGAAAAAAAAGTAAATCCCCTCAATGACATTGAGAAATAAACTACTGGATATGGACCCATCAGGTTATTGCCAACTCCCAGTCCACTCAATGACCGAAAGACCCCCCAACGGAAAGCACCGGCTATAATACAACCAATGACTCAGTGAGCTCCATAAACTCTCAGAACAACCTTGATCCCCTTCACTCTTCAGGATGGTCGTTAAATGATTCTTTTATAGAGTCCTTCAGGCCCTTGGACATCAGCAGGGCAAGGGACATGAGCAGAAGGCTGTCCACGGCCCACTTGACTATCAAGGCACTAAGTCTCACAGAGGAGGAACTTCTTCCTATGGATTTACTAATATATGTGACAAGGTAATTACACTTTCACCTTGACGAGCTCCGGCGCTAATGAACTGCGCGGAGGAGATGCCACTTCTCAGAACCAGTGCTGGGAGCACTACCGAAACCCACTCTGCGACCACACCGCTTCCCCGAGGTCTCTTTTCTAAACTGGCACAATGTGGGCTCACTTCGAAAGGCAAAGAAGGACTCTCACGGGGTAATTAAGGACATTTGGCTTGCGGGGGATGACTGCTGAGGGGAAAGAGAAGCCAGGGGAAGGATTTATGCCTATTGATTAAGGTTCAGCGACAGGTCAGATTGCTGTACCTCAGGGGAAACGCAATGAAAGGGAAGGCAATATACAGCTGCATGCCGCTCTCCACCCTTGGAACAACGCGCATGAGAACTGTGTTTCATCATTGTGCTCGACTTAGGTCAGTTCAGATGCTTTTTCTCAAAGTTTGAACTTTTCAGGGTGGATGTCGCTGAAACAGATCTGCAGACAAACTGAACCACAACACTTTTAATGGTCTTTGATATCTTTGTAAAGTGGAACAAATTTACATTGCAACAAATGTACTGACTACTGATCTAAATGCTCAATGCACATTAAAACTTGCACTAGAAAGGAATCAGATGTGTTTGCCAGGAAGTTGAGTTGATGTTTCAAAGTTGAGTTTTCATCTGGAATATTAGCCTACAAGTCACATCTTAAGCGCGCCACTTCATATCATTTTCATGAATTCTTTCAAAAACTCCCATTTTATAGCACTGACTGTCTTCAAGGTGTCAGTGCAGTGGTTCTCAACTGGTCTGGCTCGGGGACCCATCATCACCCCTTAATGACAAGCCGCGACCCAAATCGAGGAATTTTATATATTCAGGATGTTTAATTATCCTAAAAACCCAGTCTCCCCCCTATCAGAATGGTTTGAGCCAACCTGGCACACGCTGCTGAAAACATGGACGGACAAAAAAACGACACTCCGCTGCATTAAAAAAGTCCCTTCAAAATAAAATCACAGGATGAATTTTTGGGTGATTTTTTATTTTTATTCTAATTTTTATTTTCCCATGCAAAGGCCCGCGACCCATTAAAAAAGGGTCCGCGACCCACCAGTTGAGAATCACTGTGTTAGTGGATAGAAAATATCCTTCTGGTGGATACAAAACCAAAACACTGCATTAATGAGGGTAGCTTGGGGGCTCAGAAAGCCATCCATGCAACAATGAAGGGGTATGTTCCAGGCCTCTGCAACCATGCACAGGATTAGTCTGTATAAAACATTAAATGAAATCCGCCTTTGCATTCATAAAGCTGCATGAATGCATGGTGTTAATTGGCTTATGCACAAACTGATTAAAAGCTTAATTAACTCATTTAGTCAGACTAGTTTTTACATGACAAAATTCATGGGTGGAAAATTACCGTAATTCCATGCTAATCAAATTATTAGTGTGTGTGTGTGTAAATGCAAATAACTGCAATGACTTAACATTCGCATAAGAAAATGAATGTACATGGGTTTTGCACAACTTGCTTTCAGTAGGTAGGGCTGGGTACCAATTAAAAAGTTAGAATGACGGTAACAATACCAGTACCCTTAAAGAAAAAACAAATAGGTCGTGGCAGGACTGCACTGCGCTCATTACAGCTGCTGCAGGGACAGGCACACAGGGCATTCAATTCAAGAACACTTGCCTTGATTGGCTGTGAGTAAGACCATTCAAGGCCTGATTGTGGGTATTGTTTGATGGAGAAGTTCCCATACTAATTTGTACTGTTTTTTTTAGACGTTACCTTGTTAATATAATACCCAACCCTAACAGGGACACCAAAGTTCATGACTTTCTTATTTTATCGATGTGAATGTAGCCATAAGATAAAGTAGTGGATCTTCTTTCAGTATATAAGGGTGTCCAGCATAATGAGTTATCATCTTTTTTAAAAGCAAATCCTTTTTATAAATAAAACTCCATGAAGATAATGTAAGGATAACTCTGTTGCACTGCATGCTGCTGCTACCGTGCCCATAACCGTTACAGGCCCGTACACTTGCCACGGCGTTGTTTCCCCTCAAGGGGCCATTCTCCAGTAGAGCTCCCCTGATCACTCCCATGGTTGACCTTCTGCCTCCAGCATGCTGCTGTGCTAAACACAACCCCATTCAGTAACACCTGCCGACATCGGCTCTGAGAACCAAAAGACCACCTCGCTGCTCTCTGCTGCACAACTTGAATCAAATATCCGGGTGTTGTTCAGTAGTAGTAGCAGCAAGAGCTTGAGGATAAACGGCTGAGGCAAACACACTGCACCTTGCACTGTCATCGGGTCTGCACACCACCACAGCGCCGCACCCCCTCCCACACACACACACACACACACGCCCAGTTCCTCAGCAGTCCACCCCCCCCCCCCCCACACACCTTTTTCAGTCCTCCTTGTCATGAATAATAATCACCTTACAAGCATGAGATTAACCTTCTCGTACGGCGATCAGCCGTCACATCCTCTCATGTGTGACCTGTGATCTATCCTGCATGTGGTTAATTCGGGGTGGCAGAGGCTGTCCCCCCCTCCCCCCCTCTCCTGCAGGGGCAAAGGGTTGAACATCAATGCGTGAGACAGGTTGCCTGGCGCCCACCCGGAGATTAAACGCTGAAGCGGAATACAGACCGATAGCAGAAGGTTAGTCCTGACATGCTTAGAATAACACAAGCTGCGCGGCACATGGCGCGCTGGAAAGAGAGGGTGTCTCTCCGTTGGCGTGCCAACAAAGTGCACCACGGCTTCCCCGTGTAATACCAAAAGCATCAAGTCAATTCTGCACACAGGCTTATCTAGAGCGACTCATGTATTGTGATGCCAAGCACTAGAATAAGCTCCAATTCCAGGCGCACAACAGCAGATAGGAGCACAAAGGCTCCGATTTATAACCC
Source organism: Pungitius pungitius (assembly GCF_949316345.1). Classification (NCBI taxonomy): domain Eukaryota; kingdom Metazoa; phylum Chordata; class Actinopteri; order Perciformes; family Gasterosteidae; genus Pungitius; species Pungitius pungitius. The sequence continues at coordinate 10,957,521 of NC_084901.1, forward strand.
TCTCTCCACGTTCACATGGAGGTGGAGGGATTACATAAGAGACCTAAGGCGGGAAAACAAAGGAAGAGCATGGAAAAGGCAACATCATCCAAGGTGAGGAAGAGACTCAGCCGCGAGACGATGAGCTGACAGTTTTTTTTTTAAGCGGCCGAGAGAAGAGGAACAAGGTCGAACTCTCAGAGGAACCGGGAACCCGATTCACTGCTTCTGTGTTAAAACTTCAATGAACTTCTGCTCGCAAAGCCCCCCGGGAGACGGGCGCAGACCGGTGGGCGATGATGAGCCCAATTGAATACTGATTGCACTAATTGCGCTGCAGCGGGGGGGATTAATCACTAAGGTAAAGATGTGCAAGCTGAATGGTTTGCAGGTGATAATGAGACTTGCCACATTCCTTGGGATAATTACCCCATGTATTCAATGAACAGGAGTTGGAGGAGTCTTCAACATTGGTACGAGAAGGTAATGAAAAGGTAACTTAAACACAAAGGACTCTGGAGTTGGAGTTTTTTTTTTATCTCTCATTAAATCTCAAATGAGTCTGAATAACGATTGAACGGTGAAATTAAACACACCTTGTGCACAATATGTGTTTAACCTCCTCACTGCTTGTCAATCTCCATTTTTCTTGAATTCGTTCCCCACATGGTCCAGGGATGAGCAGCATCTGAGTGAGTGATTTTTCAGCATGTGCGGATTCTAAATGAATGGCAACAAACACAAATCCCAATGTGGTACACTCTTTAGGGCCTTGGGGCTGAAAGCCCCCAAAAAGTAATTACAATTTATATCAACCCTGATACTTGGATTAGACACCTCTCAATGAAACTAAATACTGCACATTACATATCATTCAGAAGATGTGCCAAAGAAGTAGTCAATCATGAAACCAGGTGATTTGCAAAATAGCTCAGCTGGGAACTGCAATATTTGTATGCGGACCAAGTAAAATCCCTAATTTTACCTAATAATGGCAATGGATGAAATGGTTATTGTAATTTATCATTGTACATTGTATTATATATATATATATATATATATATATATATAATACTTTGCGAGCAGATATTTATCTAAATAAAAATCTTTTTAATTAGACAAATTGCTTGATGACGTATCGGGAAGGCGTGAAGATGTTTCAATAAAAATCAAATGTTAACATAATGGTGGATACAAAAGTAACGAGTTGGCTAAAGTCAGAAGGATAACTACCAGCCTAATGGAGAGGCTTATTTTCCTGAAAGGTTGTATCACTTCCAGAGGTTCTCTCATCCTCGAGCTGTTGAATGAGGACTGTGCCAAGACCGGTTGTCATGTGACCATTGCATTTGACTAGGAGCTTTTTTTCCCACAATGTGCACAACATTCCGTGCTACTCTCACTCTGCAAGGTTAACATGCAAAACAGCATGCGTGCAGTCGGCTGAAACGAAATAAGTAGGCGGCATCATCATGAATTATTAAACACTAGTAGTCTATCAAACCTCAGTGGCCCCCAGGGGAAACTCTAACTTGTCCAACATGTAACAGAGCCGCATGTGAGGGTTTATTAAGAGGAGGAGGGACGCGAGGCTCCAAGATCTCCCCCTCTACCTTCTGGGGACCACAGGCGCCATCAGCAGGAGGAGGAGCCATGTGCGGCCCAAACACCTGTCACTCTCAAGGGCGAGCCGAGCGCCAGAGTGACCGCCACCTGCCCGTGTGGTTTTTTAAATCTGCCCTTCACTCCCTCACAGAATGCTTAATGCACATGGAGGCCGGCCAAAAGGAGCATTTGCCCTGTGATGATTCATGTGAGTCTTCATTTGAGGCCGTAGGGGTATAGCGATACAGGTGGGCGGTTGTAATTTGAAATGATGGTTTCCGTCTTTACCCTTAAGGCGCTGGAAATGCATTAGCACAAGTGGAAGGGGGTATCTGCTGGTCCTACTACTCTTCTTTCCCGAATGTCTGCTACATGAGGACCGGCTCCTCTTGCTTCTCGCTTCAGGGTAAGAGCGGAAATAAGATGGTGGATGGTGGAAAATTCCAAAAGAAACAAAAACTTTTGGGTCCTGGAAATTATATATATATATATTAAAACATCTCAGGGGAAGCCAGGCTCAACATGTGAGAGATATGAAAATAGCCCTAATCCCTGAAGAATATGGGTATATCTTCTGTCGCATATGTTCACCTTAAAGAATTGAAAGTGGCAAGCTAATTGCAGAAAATAAGGATGTTATGATAAATTACTAATGAAATATGTGCTATCACAAGCCAACAGTATCTGGCTGTCGTATAACCTCTGCACCGCAATTAAACACAAGACATGCTCGTCTTCTCCAGGGGACGATGGAGAAGCACAAAGCAAACAACACTCAAAGGTCAGCGTTGCACAAAGACCTAATCACCAGATGGCCTTTCAGCAGCAAAACAAAGCCGCACAGGGTAGAGTGACGGGGCGGCTGCCTCGGTTCCTCCGAACCGCACCAGATAAATGGTTGTCTGACGCCGTCATTTTAAAGACGCCTGTGGCACTCACTCGGGCTCCCGCAGGAACACTGGAGTGACAGCAGCCCAGATGATGACTCGTGTGAAGAAAAACTCTCGACGAGCTTGGAGAAAGTCAGTGATCAAACGATGTTATGTAACAGCTTATAGTGAGGTGCTCTTGAGCAAGGCAATTCAGTCTGCAACAACGGGAGACTGTCAGTTCTGTTCATCTTTGGAAGCTGTTTGGCCCCCAAATAAAGTTCAAAGATCTTATAAATGATCTTTTTCTTTGAAGGTTATTCGTGGTGATCTCTGTTCTGCTGTCAATAAACAGGCTGATTGCGTTCACTTATGGTTCATACCAACAACAACCAACAACATGTATTTCCTGTCATGATACAAGAACTATTAGAGGTTATGATTCTCAGTGGAGTAATGGTCAGGTTGTCCATCGCACTTCCTCTCATTGACTGCTTTGCTTTGATGAGCTTCTTTGGCACGCTCTCTTTTCCCTTCGTCAGAACTTCACAAGGTCATTTGTGAAAGGGCCCTTATCAAGGCCGTCAGCTCAGCATCGGATATCTTCTCTAATTAAATTGAAGCCACCTCGGCAGGTGTCCGCATATTGAGAGCGAGGGCTCCTGCTCATTCCCACCCTGCTGGGGAAGCAGTGACTCATGAGGTTTTGCCCATTTTCATAAAGACCATTTGCAAAATAACGCTTGGAGGACAGGGCACGTAGCCGGAGACCGCAGGTGAGAAAAGGATGCGGTTGAAGGGAAGGCGACGCAGCGGTACCCCCCCCACCAGCCACCAGCAGTAGATGGTAACTGGGCTGAGCAGGTGCCAAGCGTAATTTTAGCGTGAGAGGGAGACGGCCGCGGCGACGCTCGTCTTCGGGGCTGCAGGCCGGTGTAAACAACCTGACTGACGAGCCACTAACACGTCCACTTCCCCGCCTGTCAGTCTGTGAACAGGGCACGGCGTCACAGCAGCACCTCTGTGGCCCGCAGTCATCTCGTCCCCGGGTCACAGCCACTTGGTCCATTGTCATGTTGGATCGAGCCCCGTCAAAGATTTGACTCCAGTGAAAGTACAGTAACTTAAGGTGTTGGGATCAATGGTTAGTGTGATGTTACCTGATATAGTAGGGATGGATGTAGAAGTGATGGACGTAGCTGCTGGCCATTACAGACTCAGCAACGCTCAGCACTGGTTGGTCAAACTTCCCCATTTCATTGGAGCCAAGAGAACTTGTCTCGCATTGAAAAATACTCATTTTAGTAGTAGTAGTAGTATATTATTGATTGTAGTACGAGTATGGTATCCCCAGAAATATTTGTAGTAAATAGTACTAGTTGTGCCAAAACGTTCATCTTGTCCATTGCTCTGCGGTGTTTGTGTGGGTGCAGTTTGAAGAATAATCGAGATGGTGGTGACTGAAGACACAGGGTCTCCATCCCTGGACTTCATGTCGTTCTCCGTCTACAGACTAGATCATCTTGGCACTGAGAACCATCTGCCCACAGGGTCATGGCCATTCCTAGTTGGTGTGGGCTGCTTCCGCTAACCAACGAGACAACATGCTAACAACAAGTCACATGGCACAGTGAGTGGATCGCCGTGGGTAACCCAGCTGAACCCCACTCCCATTAGGGTTTACAATCAGTGGATTCTCAGTAAAGGGTCATAGGCTAATGCCGTTTGTGCTCACCCTGAGCCCTGCAACTGATCAGAGAGTTTATTGGCTTAGCACTAAGAAGGGGATCAAACTTGAATATATAGAGGATTTCAAGGGTTTCGTGAGGGTTTCCACAGGTGTGTGTAGCTGCAGCAGCAGGTACATTTGAAATGCAGCGCGGTCACTTTGTTTATACGTACAACAGTTAACTAACACATTAGTGATAGTTGCAACTTTGCAGTCTATCTACCACGTTCAGGTGCTTGCTGCAAGTCATTATGAGCGGACAGGTGGGACAGTGCAGACTGGATTGAGTGTGAATCCTATTAATGGCGAAGTCTCAGAGTACCAAAGCCTCCCCACTCATGAGATTGTATCCAAAGTAACTCCAAAATGATAAGAGGGAGGCCAAAACTTTAGGGGGTTTTGAAAGAAAAAGGTGTTTGAATTTCTAGCACTGAACATTTATGCATTGAAATTATGTATCAATGTTTTTCAACGTTAAAATACTGGAAAAATTTCAAAATGAAAAAGTCCGTTTTCAAAAAATCCAATCACCTTTTTCTTTCAAAACCCGATGACACAGATTTACTTCCATATAGATTTACTTTCCAAAAAAATCGTTCTCCATTGTTGAGGATTTTTGCCATTATTCAATATTGACCAACTAAGACGGCGACTAATCATTCCTCATGAGAGGTTAAGTGTCTCTTTGAAAAGGGACTTTTTCATTTTGAAATCATAGTTATTTATTAATAATGTATGTTGAAGCTCAATCGGTCTTCGTCAGAGAAACAGAGGCGTACATTGGAACAGCTACAAAAGACTGAAATGTATTCTCGGTCCAGATAACAACCCTTCCATACTACAGGGTTACAAGTGATGCATTAGCTGTAAAGATGTTTGTAGAACACAATTTCAATGCAGTAACACTTTATGGTGTGATGAAGCTCAACCTTGTTCATACTGTGAACAGTCAGACTCACCCTTGCATTTATCTGTCATTCATTGTACGTTTGGACAAAGAAAGAGGTTCAGCAGGTAGCAGCGTGTGGTTGGTGCTCTAGATGACAGCGGATAATTACACTGCTGGACTGATTAATACACTTTGCATTCACAACAGCCTGTGGCAGTGTGAGGGTGTAGAGCTAGCAGTAGAGTGGTGTGTGTGTGTGTGTGTGTGTGTGTGTGTGTGTGTGTGTGTGTGTGTGTGTGTGTGTGTGTGTGTGCAGGAGGCAGAGGCGTGATCCAGCAGCCAAGGTCATCTCCGCATCGTGCTGTGGATGAATGGAGATGGCCTTTGGTAATTATTGATCTGCACGAGCGCAGCCGACCATAGTGAGCTGTGCTCGTCCTTCCACACTTCATACAGTTGTGTGAAAAAACGTTTGCCCCTTCCGAATTTTTTATTTTTGAATTACAACAATTCTGCAAAGATGAGTCGGCCAAAATTCCTCCACCGCGCTGTAAAAGACTAGGAAAAAAAAATCAAATCAGGAAGGGAGCAAACACTTTTTGACACAACTGTACATGTGTTGAATTCTTTGAAATGGCTGTACAGAACAAGTATAATTATACGTATTAAAACAATGTATACTAACAGTCATTCATTATGTTGAATCAAAATAAGAAAACGCAGTCCCACTGAATCTTACTTGACGGAGTTGTCGGAGGCATAATCATTTTTCAAAGGCAATTACCCCTTGTGATGCCTTTTGTTTCCAGAAACACTTAAATGAATGTGCTGCTTTACAACAATTTGTAAGGCTCAGTAGAAAAAGAGTAAGCGGGACAGTTGCCGTTTTAGAATGAACTCGTTCAGCTATTCATTTAAATCCAGTGCGAGGAGGTGAGCCCTCCGCCCGGCGCGCTCTCTATGACCTGGGGTCGGAGCTCTGATGAAGCTCGTCTCAAGCTGTGCTCCAGCCGCCTGTCAGAGGCGATGGCGTCGGAGTGCTTCTCATCTTTCAGAGATGCGCTTCCTGCATTTCTCTCCTCCCACTCCTCTGGCAAACGACCACATCCACAGCGGCAGAGATGAGCGCGGAGATACTGTAGCTCCGTCTTTGTCTTCACCCGCGGCTCCTCTTCCCCTGTGCACTCCACGGGTGGGAGGCAGAGATGTTCTAACCATTAGTCTGTTCTTAGTCACACTACAAAATTGATTGCAAACGGAGAGGAATTAGGGAATAATTGAAATGACATCATCACAGCAATTATCTCGGAGACTTTGCTGCAGAGGGGGAAGTTGGATAGGAAATGTTCGCTTCGGGAGGCTTCCATGGTACGGAATCAGAGGAGACACCGGGACACGCTGAGAGAATGTTAAATTAATTATACTGCATTTATGGGGGGCGATTCACAAAGAAGGGCAATGGAAAGAGTTTTGGAGAGCACCATTTTGATTAAGGACTTGAAATGCTCACTGATTGCACAGGCTAATATTCATTTCTTTTCGCTTTATTTTTCCATCCAGTGATATGAGAGCCTGCAAGGACAAAGTGATGTAATGCTGTTTGTCAATGGGAAATGTGTCGCTGCTTAATTAATATAAAAAAATGCATGTTATAGTCTTTAATGAGATGCCCTCTACTAGATTGACCTTTGATCATGTGGATTGGAAATGCCAGGCTTCATCCATCCATCCATCCATCCATATCGATATGGATATTCTTTGTTAGTGTTAATATGATCTACGTTGGCCACAGAGGACAATGAATTCATTGATTGATTACCAGATTAACTTGTAATCAGGCCTCTCGTATTTCTTGCCGTGGCGGACAGATGTTGTAGCACTCTCACTGTGTTCCAAGATCTGAGGAATGTTATGACTGAAAGAAATAATGTCCAAAGCTATGAAGATAAAACCAAACTGCTAATAAAACAGATTTGTCTTCAATATGTATTCACATAGAAGACATTGAATTGTTTTGAGATATAATCAAAATGATTGATGTATAAATGAAAATAGGTCTCTTTAGCTCTAAAATCACTGAAAGGCTACAATTCAAAGATTTGTTTACACACCATAAGCATGTGGTGGCACACTACAATTTGTGAGATAAAGTCTACTTCATCACCTTTAACCTTCACAGCACACAGACTACTGCTGCTGCTGCTGCTGCTGCTCTTTCCGTGCCATTGTAGAGCAGCATTCAAACCCCCGATAAGACAAAGTGGCATCTAAGAGGCATTTTCTGAACAGCGGAAGAAATACTAACACCTCCGAAAAGGGACGGGGGCATTGGGGGAGGGGGGGGGGGCACCTTTTAGCCGTACTAACGAGAACAAACTGGACACAATAGGGATCAAAAATGGCTCTTCTTGTGGTGAACAGGACGGTGTCTGGCTCTGACCAATGGGTACTCGTTAAAGTCTAAATCAATGGACAAGGTCAAGGACAGTGCAGTGTAAGTATCTCCCTGAAACATCGTAGATAATAATATCCCTCCCCGGCTGTGAGAGAGAGCTTGGACTCACATGACAACTCAGTGGGGATCCCTGCCGTGGTTTGAGGTCATATTTTCACAACCTCTTTGGGGCTCGCCGTCCAGTTGTTGCTCAAAAGGGAGACGAGCACAGCTGGGCGCCACCAGCCAATAAGCGCAGAGTCAAACCCCCTTCGCTAGCCTGTTGTGAGCTGTTGTCTTGTTGCTTTAGTTCCGCCTGTACATCTCATTGCACCCCTCCGCCTCCCCAGCACCATCCACCTTCTCAGATGTGCATCTCGAGCAAACTCCAACAACTCCAGCTGAACCTCCAGCAGCCACCACCAGTGTCTGTACTCCTTTAATATATACGTATTACATTACAGGTCATTTAGCTTATCCAAAGCCACTTACATTGCATTTTGAACCCATGGTTTACATTTGCCCGGGGAGCAGCTAGGGGTTGGGTGTCTTTCTGAGGGAACACCGTGAAGTTCAGCACGACAGACTTATTTTAATAGTCTGAACACACAAAGTTCCCTGCACCTCGTAGCTTTTCTTAATTTAATTATGTCCCGGACAGATTCCTCGACTCACCGCGTGGTGAAATGCAGAGGACATGGAAGGTTGAGCGAGGAACGAGACACGGAGCACAGAGGGAAGACGACCGGGCAACTCTTAAAAGAACCAGAGATGGAGGATAGAACCAGAGCTGTAACCGACACTGTGAGAGATGTGTATGTGTGTGTGAGTGCAAGGGATAGGAGCCTCGGATTATATAAGATGAGGATTAATACCTTGCTGTGTTTTTAAGAGAATGTGTTTTAATTAAATATTGAACTATTTAGGCATTAACAAAGAGCTACTCGAAATAAATTTAAATTAATCTCTAGAAAAGTTGAAAAACGAGTGTGTTAGTGGCTACATTTATATTTCAAGAGAAATCATGAGGAGCATCCCTAATACCGGGATCTCATTCTACAGGCCTCGCTGTTGGAAGCCCTGAAAATATTAATTTCTTTGGTGAGTGATGAAGTGCTGAGCACCTTTATTTATTAGATATATATTATATATAATCGTTTGTCAGAACAAAAACAGATTCCCACTCTACAGGTCACATGATTATTATCCCTCTATTCATAGTGTTCTCCTGTCCTGTCTCCTGTCGTAATAAAACTTCTCCTGCCAGGTGAGGACACTACTCCTTAAAATGAGATGGCTCCAAATTGCAGAACTTTTTTTAAAAGAAGAAGGTGTGGTGTATAAGTGAAAGAGTTATTTGAAAGCTCTAGAGACAACAGTTCTCAAAGGCTGCTTTGATGTGGAGACATCCAGATGTCATGGGCAGCAGCTACTCGTGCTGAAGGACATGGGACAGCGCCTCCTGCATCTGAGTGTTCTTAACTATTAGTGTGGACAGGAAGATTACAGCCGGATTGGACCTGTCCATCACATGGAGGCCTTCCAGGCACATGGCGGGTTTATTTGTAGGCTGCGGTCTACTTGTAAGTGGACACTTGGGGCCTAAATAAACAAAAGGAAACAACTGCAAAGTGACCTTTCTCAGTCTCTTTTGTTCAGACCAGAATCAAGTAGTTGCAGGCGTGAGATCCTCCGTATGTTTACGCCACAGAAGGTTCTCTTGAAGATGTGTTCACGTCTCCCGTTGCTTTTCACTGAGCTCTCTGCGTTTGTCCTTGCAAAGGTCGAGTGGCTCTCTGTGCCTGTCACAGCAGAGGACTGCAGGGGGGGGGGGGGGGGGGGGCTAATGAGGTGCCCCGGCAGTCCACAGCCTGCTCCTCACCTGGCCTCTAAAGCGGATGGACCGTCACACCTGTCGCCGACTACTGAAAGGTGAGCACACAACAGGAGGCCAACGATGCCAAAGCCACTGTGGAGGGCACTTTCTTATCAGAGACTTTGTGCTTGAAGTACCGCCACGCTTCACTGACGAACCAGGAGTCGTTTGCATCTTCTCTGTGTTACAGCAGGCACAAATGGATGCTGTTGTCGTTTCAAGATTCAAGACTTTTACACCAAAGTCAGAGATGTTTTTCCAGAAGGATCGGTGAATGGACTTAACATAACGTTACAAGTAAAGGTAAGAGCATGTATACACAGCCCTATTTTTAATAATCTTTTTTTAAGCAATAATGTACGAGAGGCTGTGCTTTATCGTCAATGATCTACTGTTCAAGGGTGTTGTCAAACCTTTTTGCTTTTATAATGCGGTTGTCCGTGACATTATAAGTAAGTAAATAGCTGCCTTTCAGCTATTTACTTACCAGACGTTGTGTATTGCTTTTCAGTGGCCTACAGGAAATCTCCGTATCTGGCTGTTGCTATGCAACGAACAACATTGGGACCGTCATGTTTGTTAGCCTAGTACCAGAAGGTGATTGTTGATTAGCAAGGAGATCAACGTTCACCTGAATTGTCCTTTTTGGCTAAAAGGTTCCCTACATCAGTTGAAAAAGCTTGCATTTCCAAAAACTGCTCATTTGCGGCGTTTCCAGGCTGTCTTAAAGTTGTATTTTAGGCAGTTCTCTCAGCTAAAAACTGAAATGACATTCAACAGGCTCGCAAAATCTAACTTTTATTTTAAATCACCGGACTGATATGGAACACTCAGGTCAATGTAAACAGGTAACAATACATTGTGACTTACTCTCAACCAATAAGAACGTTTGATTTTAATCTACCGGTATTATAAAAGACTATATGACACTGGATATGAAACATAACCAGTAGTCAATGTGCAAGCAGCCAGTTGAATGGTGAATTCATGCTTCTTTGTTGCATAAACAGCAAAAAAAAAGTCAGTGCCTCCCCAGCCACCAACCTCACCGGTCACTGGGGACAACACATGACACTAGTGGAGTGACACCCGATTCATGGCTGCCTGCCCTCCACTCTGATAACCAGCGGCGGGGATTTGTCTCGTTAGCTCTTTGTCGAGGTGTCATGAATCTCCTACAGGTAGACAGGGTGCTGGTGGAGCATATGTGGGGGGAGGCAGACGGTGTTGACAGTGACCCACTTCACAGCATGCCCTCCCGTGGAGGGTGACAGACAGTCACACGCTGACAGAGTGGTGGCTGGCACATGCCAAGACAAACACTAAGCTATGCTCAGCTTTTTTATACATTACGTCCTTCACTTATGGAATATTTCCTGCAACTACCATCTTTCATCAGTAGTTGAACCTTGCCAAGTCATCCAAAAGTCAATACTGAACGTCAAAGCCCAAGTTTTGTTATATCTTCATAGCTGTGTAAAATGTAGGTATGTATGTATGGCCATTTATAGCATGATGCAACTATAGGATACAACGATACTGTTTCCACCTAATGAAGAATAATCTTATCTTTTGCTGAAAAACAGTACTTTAACTTAGTTTGACCCAAATTTAAGGGTCCAGATCCCTTTAAACCTTGACATGACTGTAGTCAGTAAAGTCAGGATTTATGGGGACCCATGGAAGCACTGATTCGATTTTGGTGCTCAGAGGTCACTGTGACATTGATAAACCAATATTTCTTGCCAAAACCCATGAATTCACATGGGTGTTGGCAATTCATGCTGCTTATTAGGACAAAACGATGAATGATGGCGTTGACACATGCCCTTTAGCACTAGGTGCTGATTCCGGCTTCACTTGATTTATAGAATCAAACGGGCATCTGTCGAAAAGAGTGAGCTTGTATTTGTTCAAACCTGCCAGTTTCTCCTAGAAACCAAATGAAATCTGGAAATGACAACTGCTTCCATTTGTGCCTGCTGTAACACAAGAGAAGGTGCAAATGGCGCAGCTCGTTGCTGCCACCTCATCGTATTTGAAGAGGAAAATACCCAAATTCAGCAAAATTGCCCATAACAATCATTGGATTGATTGGAATCTAATCGCATCAGCCATTTACAGATGATACAACACGACAACAAACAACAAATTAAATGAATTTGAAGAAACTTCCTCTGTCATCATTTTCTTTTTGGTTATTTGAAGAGGACACTTTAAATAAATGTTGATGCATAGTTTTATCAAAACGTGGACATGTTTTTGCACAGGAAGGCTAAATGAAAATCATTTGGATGATGTTGAATACTACGGAGCTGGTTGGAGCTGTGTTCATTCTGCTGGTTTTGTCGCAACTTTTGTTGTTTTTGACTGCCAAGCATTGCTTTGTTTTTCATTAACGTTTTGTGCTGTTCTGTTGAGGAATAATTCACAATGGCTCAGGTAGAAAACCCAGGGATGGGACTAACTTCATGGAGTAACAGCTTCTCCCCATGTGGCCCACAGCGCTCAGCCTCAATGCTTCATGATCCATAAAAGAAATGTCTGTCTGATAGCACGGCGAAAGGTTGGCATCTGCTAAATCAAAGAGGCCATTCAAAACTTTGTTAAACTCCTCCCCTGCTATGCTTAGTGTGTCCACTTCTAGGAAAAGCCATCCATTAAATCAAATCTAACAAGGCTTCCAAAAAAATAGAAACTCTGGAATACAATCCTGTCTGTTTTACACTCACGAATCAATGTCTGGTCTGTGCATAGAGGTAAGTGACCTGAGTGGGGTACAGAGGAGACTGATGGCGGATTGGTTTTCTATGCAACACCTGTCCCGCTGTCACGTCCAAAGTGAATGCTCCACATCTCCTAGTGCACATCTGTTGTGGTAACCATTTCATTTAAAGTTGGTGCATCTAATTTAGAATTCTTGCTTTTGCAGACATCAATCAAGGAGCCTCTGTCTCCCACAGGTCCTCCGGAGTCTGCCTTATGAAAAGTCGCCCCTCTGTTGAACTCGCAGTCACACTTAATGGAGTCCACGTATTGATCCCACCCTGTCTATGTTGTCAGCGTATTGCAGCGGTGGTTTTATTCATTTTTTTAACTGCTTTTTAAGCTGCTTTTCTAGAAGCGAGCGATTACTAAAATGCAGCCAGATGTTGAATGTGTCCGAGGTACCATTCTCAAATCACTGAGGCAAGGCTCTACCTCAAGCCAACTGGCATGCTGTTTTTGAGGGAAGTGGTTCCGTTCAGTATGAATAACCGGGCTTTAGCGGTAGATGAGCGACGGTGGAGCAATCTCCGGGGTTGCCAATACACAGAGCAATTACTGTACACACGCATCTGTTGCTGTGGGCAACCTGTCAGACTGCTCGCCGTGTTCACCAGTCCTCGAGCTCAGGACACGGAGCTGGGGTTCAACAAGTTTCCTAGTGTCTCTGCTGGAGAGCACCCTACTGATGACACGTGTGAAGTGACAGAAGTGGGCCCGCTGGTCCTGAGCAAAGGTTCAAGGATGTCTTTCCTTGACAAACTTTGTTGTGAGTATTCATGGATGTAAGAATGAATCCCGAAAGAATGTCCAGCGCAGAACTCTGAAGGAATGACTACTTTTCCCTCAGTAATCATTGTAAACATGAGATCATGGTCTCACTCTCTAGTTTGCAGTCTCCTTGAAAAGCACGATGATAATTTAGCAAATTACGATCCATTAAGAGTCAAATCGACCATAAAGCAGTCTATGCCCTGAGGAAGAACTACTGTAATTGTGTGAACAAACAAAATGGCAACCAAGACGGGACAGTCAAAATGCTGAGAGAACCGCAGGCCGCATACCGATGGGGGTTGTCACGTACTCTTCTTATAGTTAATGATAGCCTCACTTGAAGGGACAAGTAATGCCGTAATGAGGGAGGACATTACTGCTGCTATTGTAAATAAACAGGGACCAGATTTCTCTTTGTATAGCAAAACGCAGGTTTCCAATAGCATTCACAGAGAAAGGGAGAGTGGTCCACCTCACTAAGGCATCATGGAGCTGGGTCCGCGGGGCGAGTTCACAGGCCGTCCACACACTCGGCAAATCTAATAATGATGCTGGGAGTGAGCCGAGCAGGAGCTAAATTAGAAAGGTGTAGCCAATTAAGACGTCCAACAGATGTGTCGGGTTCCCCAGGGTAACGGGGCAATAAGATCAACATGACAATATGACGAGATGAATAACAAACAGGAAACAGTGCCCTGGAGTGCAGAGGACATCTCCGCTATTCACAGAACAAATAAAAAAAGGGATTTTTCATTATTAATTCTTATTTTTATTTTTTACTCTGCGGTTGCAGCAAAAATGTTGCAACATAACCAAAACATGTCCCTCTAGGACAAAGTTAGTCAGCACTTTTTTACTTAGTAAAGAAATGTGAAATTATGAAATTGATAATGATATCTTTTAAAATAGATCTTCCGGAAGTGGAAACAAAACCAAGTTTTTATTTACTTAACATTTATAATTTCACTGGTAACCATTTTATAAAAGCAATAAGGTCCTTTATCTTCAATAATGTAACTGTTTGAGGGTTGTTGCGCGTCGGGCCAAACAACAACACTGAACTGTTACGTTATTGGACGATAAAGTACAAAATACCTTATTGCTTAATTAAACAACAGTGTCTTGTGTGAGTGATTACTCATTACTTGTAAGGTTAAGACTTAGAACTTTTAAATGTGATTAATGAATTTCAAAATATGCGATTAATTAGTTAATTTTTATTGTTAATCTATTACAGACCGATAATTCCATTGTTGAAATATGCATGCCTTGCCTGACATGGACTCAATCACCTCATAGGCTCTTCGTTTATATTAAAAATATATTCACGTGGGACTGATTACTAAAGTAAAACAAGAGCTACCAAGAAAGCGGGCAGCCTCGGGCAGCCTTCATGCAGTGTTTTACAGTGTGAGCGTCAGATCACATTCTGCTGGAAATAGGATTATTTTAGGCACAGACCAGGATGTGGGCGCCCTTCTGTGAGAACCGAGGGGGGCCAAGACTTTCACAGATTCTTGCAATCGCAGATGGATTACCGACAATGAAACCGACTTTCAAGGTATTCATCCTCACATGAGAATGTAACAACCGATGTCACAAAAACACTTACTGTAACCCCACTGAAATGACCTGGCAATTTCAGATTTACAACCACAGATAAATAGAAGCAACATTCACACATACTAAATACTAATGAGGCTTAAAAAGTTGCACACTTGTAACTGTTCCTCCTAATTGGAGCACATGAGAGGAGAGGGTGCACTGTACTATTTTCAAAAACAAAAAGGGCACCACACACGTCGACAGGCCTGTTTATAGTGCCAGAGATATTAAGTGTGACAGAGCTTTGGTCGAGATGTTGTCATTAATTACTCGCAGGGCCCTTGTTCAGGACGCCCACCTCGCTTCCATGAGGTAGCTTGAGATCAAATCAAAACCTTGTACTACTGTATGTCTTTCATGCCCTGTATGCCTCTCAGCTTTATTTGTGTCTCAGTAAAACGGAGCAAAAGAAGGACTAAGGGTCTGCTGTCTCCAACCTAATCTCTCTGAAACCATACCACCGAAAGACGCTTGTGCTGACTCAATGAGAATAAGGTTCTCAAACAGTTTGGAAAACGTAATATGCGTATTGCTGACTAGTGATCAAATGAAACACTAAACGCTTTGGTCCGTTCCAACAGGGAAACAATCCACAGCACCATGGTGTCAATCCCACTGGAACAGACCCACAGCGCTCCTCAAGCAACAGGCCCACAAATAACACCAACCCATCTGAAGGGCCAGGAGAGCGGTCTCATCCAAGGCCAAGCTCTGGCCTCTGTGATCAGTCGGTCATGTTGCAGAGGAAATGCTTATTTTGTGGTCGCGCCTGGGCCTCGTCTGTCGTGACCTTCGGGGCTGCACCTACGGTGCAATTGGGGCTTTGGCAGAATGAGAGGAGTGACCACAAGAACCGTCCTGGTAAAGAGGGCAAAAAAGTGACCCAAAACATGGTCAGACTAGGGTGACCTAGCCAATGTAAACGGCTTACCAATGTCACAGCCTTTTGACATATACAACTCCACCCGTCTAGGCATGTCTCAATCTTCTTCCTGCGTGTCTTAATTCTGCTCTTTCTGCCCCTGAGCCACATGATTGCCATGGGATTTGTTCATGCACGTTTTCAAAAAGCTGCAAGGGGCTTTTGCAGGCTATCGCCATCAATACCAGTCACAAGATTCTCGACTCTGATCTATGAAGTCAACTCGATGATCTTCATAACTCTACACCCAACAGATATTTTCAGAGTAATTGTGGTGTTTTGATTGGTACAATACAGTCATAACACAAAAGGTCACTAGCAGACACGCTGCAACACTAAAGAGGAAGTCGAAGAAACATGTTTTCATGACACAAGGAGCAATCTGTTATCTTATAGTGTTGGAGCCGTCCTTCCTACCTCTGCTCCAACACGCAGGTGTACACATGTCTCAGGAGATGACGGCACGCAACCCACAACAGGACAGGGGGGATTTACGACTTCCTTTTCCATCAAAATATTGACACAGGAATTATGGACGTCTTGGGAGTCAGAAGGTTTGGGTTGTGTGCTCGATCACAGGTCAACATGATCAGTGCGTTTGGGCGCCCTTTAACGCAGTTAAACACACTGCAGAGATCATTTGCAAGGACCACCGCTTGTCTCTTAGGTCTGTGACCGACTGCCACGCCCATCGACCTCAGATTCTTTCAACATGATCCCAAGAAAGGTTTAATTAATGTAGTTGTTTTTGCAAAGAACAACACAGACCAGCTGTGTTTAATTAGACCATAGAAAGAGCCAAAAGCTCGATGAGGCGAGACCACAAAGCCGCTCGATGCCTCCTCTTTCCATGTGCAAATGAGCTCGGGCTCTAGTGCTTAGAAGCCACTCCCTGAGGATGTGACCTGTACGCCGCGTTCATGCACCAGGCACAGCTGGAATAAGTGCCAGCCTGATCCTGTGTTCCATCGTGTGGCTGATACCAGCATGCATCAGTCATGAGAGCAAGTCTCCCAAACCCTGGGGCGCTGGGGCCTCTCTTAGGAACCCAGCTGCTGTGATAATCCTGTTATCTACCATTAAAGGTGCACAGAGGTTTGGGGTTGAGGGGGGGGGGGGGGGGGGGACACTCCGGGGCTCTGAGGTAATACGGCCACACCTCACGCCGCCGCCATGCGTGTCAGGTTCACCCCTCACAGCCACAGACTAGATCTGAGAGCAAATCCGTCTAGATACGATCCAGGCACGCGCGCCTGTGCACAGGTGGGCTCGCACGGGCATTGTTAGTGTTGACAGCTTGCTTCTTCACACGGTCCTACTCCACACTCGGGGGGGACATCATTACATGCCGACATGCTGTGTGTCGACATGCTGTGCGTTGCGCATGCATAATGCATGAAGTGTTCAGCTTTCAACATATGCACGCGGATACTCTGAGAACAATACCAGCTCCGCACAAAATCAAATCATAAGGCAGCGAAGTAAGACACACTTACTGTGATGTAAAGTGTTTCCTTTGTAGATATGACACTATTAAGGGTGCACCTCCTGCTGCTGCCACAGCTGCTGGTTACAGATCCCCCTAAGGGTACTTTTATGTAAAGTTTTTGAATAAAGGCAATACTAAAATGTTGTATGTTATTTTCAAAGTTCAGATTGTATTGTTCTGCTGGACCTTCGGTAGTTTTCGTATCCCTTCCGCGGCACAGATGATTACCATTTATATAGCTGCTGGTCACAAAGTAGATCCGGGGTGTTGCAACCTCGTGCCGGAGCAATGGCTTTCCATTTGGAAAGGCCTTTACGCCAAGGTGATCATTTAAGATATTATTCTGTAGGAAAGCTTATGGATTTTAGCGGTGGTTTTATGGTGGACATGCGCATACATACTGCAGCATGCATGTAGCTTAGGGCCTTCCAATCCCATGACTATAACCATGTCCAAAAGCTGTGTGATTTAAGACTGTGTCTTAATAGGTACAATGCTGCTCCATGTGCCTGTTCGATCAGCGTGTAAACATGAGGGTCAATCTCATCTCAGTGACATGTGGGACATGATGAGGAGGGCGTGCACAAGGCGCACACAGAGACACACACACACACACAGGCAGGCAGCCCAGGATTTCTGAGACCCCCGGTCCGTACTGGCTGGCTCGACCTGAGGCAGACATCACTGTTCATCTCCAGAGTGGGGCAGCAGCCGATTATGTGTAATCTGGATTAACAATCAGATTTCAAAAGATACGTGAACACAGATTATAATAAAAACAATTATATTTGGAATTAATAATAGTGACATTGTCATGGGTCACTTGATTACCAATGCTATTAAGTCTTGAAAATAATGTCTAAATCCCATCAGTTACTGCTCTCTGGTTAATGATCAGTTCATTTATTTTTTGTTTGTATAGTCTGCAATTGGGTCCTGCTGACATTTAAAGCATGAGTTATAGCAAAAGCTACCAGAGAAACGTGTGGCTGGCCCATAGTTACTCAAGTCCAAATCATTTCCCCTGAGGCATATTCAAAGCAAATCTTAAGATAGCATAAATTGATTTCACTGTCGATTTATGGGTGGAATTCTACACATAAAAGGCTTTCATTAAGTCCGGTTTATAGGGCCTGAACATACACAACTGAAAATGTCAAAGTTGTCCCGGCAGTCTGGGTGCTATAGAACCAGGCAACTGTGTACGTATGCTAGCGCTGTGATGCCGTCCCTCAGCAGAACATCAAACAGCTGAATACAAGGCCGAAGTTGATCGCGAAGGTAATGCCAGTAGATCGCCTGCCAAATCACGCCAAGCATGCGCGGCCGACCGTGGGAGCTGACCAAACCGAATGCTAATTAACCATCCTTGCATACTAACAGACTTTTTAATTTCATTCAAAAGCAACCCAGGCTGACTCCAATCAGTGAAAGTCATCCAGTAAGGTAATGGACAAGAATGTGTGGAACGGGTGTGACGGTTCCCTTTATCTGACAGATCAGAGGCTCGTTCCCACCCTCCCTCTGTGACATGGTCAGTTGAAGGTAGTGTACTACATCTGATCCTGGCGTACTTAATGAGTAGCATGGATAAGGGGAAGCACAGTGTATCTGTGCCGCTGTGAGAGGCAGAAGGGGCTGTTCTCTCTGGCTTCCAGGCAGTGTCACAGGGTTCAACCTTCAAGTTTTCTTTTTTTCCCTCTCTTGTCCATCCCGTTAGCCCCCTACAACTAACTCTCACTGAGTGTGTCTCTCCCTTGTCTCTATGTCTCTCACCATCAGTCTCTGCCTGACCTGGACTTCAGCACTCATCCCTTGGCCTCCGAGGCTTTGCTCTGTGAACGCCGCGCTCATGTCCTGTTTTGACATGTTTTCCCTTTGACTTCATTCTGTGGTCCTGACCGACCAATTCCTCAAGGAATGAGCTGCTGAAGTACCATCACCAGCCAAGTGTGTGTATGTATGTGTGGGAGTTTTCACAGGATGTCACCACACCATTACCAAAAGTACTGACGAAACCACCACGTTGTAGATGTAAAACGATCTGTATAAAGAAGCACCAATCTAGCAAGAATTCTTTCTGGCCCCTATCATCTTCTGCCAAAACTAAATAAGACTCTGTATCACCCGTCTTGAGGTTGAAAGCCCTGTCAGCAGCCCAAGAGGCTACGGTGTCCAGTACAATATATGAAGATCTGGCTGTATCTAATGCAACGTAATGGCAACTCTGTCCGATGGTTGAACTGAGCCTCCAGCTCTCCACAATAGTCACTATGGAAAACATTCTACCAAGCAATGAATTTGACGGACTTCGGTCATTTTTAACTACAGTGATGTCATGGCGATGATGATCATTTTAACCCCCGATGCCACTCACAGCCCTGCTCAGTGTAGGGCGCTATGTTAACATATAACCATTGTATCTTCTGTTCTGCAATGATACATGCATCAAATCCCAGTGTTACAAACCAACCCGGTGTTCAATTATTCACCAGTCTTTCACCAGCCCCCAAGGAGCTTGAGAACAGTCTATCACATATGACAGTACATGGGAGGGGGGGGCGAGCCGGTTTACTGCACAATGCAGTGAAGGCTTTAATGCGTGGTGAAAACATGAATGATGCATCAAGCATGAATATGATGCGATGAAGAGACCAACCCAATTCAAAGGTTTGCTAGGGCAAAGGGAAAGCGTTCAGGTGATTGGCTGATGAGAAGACTGTACTGGAGATGCCTTGGCAACACGGCGCCCGCCCCTGCCTGATCGTCCATGCAACCAATCACTATGAACACGCTGTCCCTCAAGGACAGGTGAGTGGCCCAATCGTAATCACTGCTTCCTCATTCTCAGGGAACAATGTGGAAATTAAAGCATTATCCATCTGGGAGTGGAGGGGGGGAGGAAAATAGAGAGAAGTGTGGGAGGCAGGGAAGAAGAAAGGAGGAGGACATAAAGACTCCCTCGATGGAGGGAGGGAGGAGTACTGGCCCAATCTAGCTTTCTGCTTCATTAATTTACTTTCTTTGTACCAAAGGACGTAATTTAAAAAAATAAATAAAAAGTTGTATACACGGACATATGCACACGTGGCGGTAGACAGAGCGCACATGCCCCCCCCCCCCCCTGTCAACCGTTCGCCCAACTACTTCTCCCACTGCCCCTAATGTTATAACCACAGGGGAAATACTGATTTGGATTTGAAACTTCTGGAGATCCCTCAGAGTGATCAGATGGATGGATTTCAAATACCACACACATCCAACTTCATGTTTGCAGAATTTATGTCACTAAACCTCCATGTGGACTCTGCTCAAGTCCTGCCAAGATGGTGAGCTGTAGGCGTAGAGACACGCCAACAAACAGATCTAACTAGAGCTTGGAGAATAAACCTAATGTCATAAACCCAATCAGGGACTGTGAAAGAGCCCTCAATGGGAAGGCTAACATTTTTAAATCTTTTCTGATATTTGGATGAGAAAATGGATTCCAGTTCTGTCTGCCCATTAAATAAATGCTAGGGCCTGCAGTCGCGTTGGTGGCAGCAATGCTCTTCCACTGGATTCAACCATAAAGGCTGAGAGGGAGGAGTGAGTACGAGACAAAGGGGAGAAGACGCAACCCATCAAGTCGTTGCAATTACAACGCACATCCCACCATAACCACAGAAACATCGCTAGGAATATGGAAAGCCTTCCAAAGAGCTCTTCTCTCTTAAAAACGTGTCTCCTGAAGACAACCGTCCAGACGGAGAGGGAGAGCTTATCTACTGGCATGACACACATCCTCAAACCAAAATGCAAGCTGAATTGAGCCTGGTCAATTCCCTTAGCGGATGAATATTTGATGTCCCTCTTTGCTCAGTTCCAATATCCGCTTCAAGGGAGGGTCTGCTCACCTAGAAATCACATTCTATTTTGTAGAATATGCTGCTCTTTGTTTTGTTGTTCTGCAGTATATTTTTTGTAAAAGCTCGAGAGGGGACGACCGTTGAGAGACTGTAATCTAACTGAACCCCAAGGGTGTGTTAGCTTCTGATTTCTGGAGAGGTCATGTGGATATTTCTGTTTGTAGGCTCCACTGCAATCATCCAGCATTGTACTACATCACAAATCCAAGGGCATGAACACACCTTCCTTGCTTCCTTCCTTCCTTCCTTTGCCTCCTCTAAAAAGGGTTTTAGATGTTGTTGCCAGGCAGCGACACAGCAAAAACATCTGTCTGGCTATAAGGAGCAAAAAAAGAAAAGAAACAAAAAGAGCATACTTAGCTGGCACTCAGGTCGAAAAGGGAAAAGAATAAAACACAATGAGATCCCAATTGTGTTACAAATGTTGGACTTGATGTATTCCTGCGCCTTCGCTGTTCCTCGGGCGTCACCTGGATCATCATCACGCTCATCAAAAACACTTCATTAGAAGAATCAGGTCAGAGAGTCATGTGCATGTACAGTGCACAGTGCAGTGCTGTGTCTGCATTGGGGTTGGGGTGAATGTCGGGGGACTAGAGATTGTGTTCAACTAGTACAGTAGTGTGTACCAAATCTATGCATTCGAGTGTACCAGTGAGAATAAATCCTGCGTGGCCACAAAACAGAGTCCAGACAGAGGCTGCTGCTGCCCTCCAGTCCCGCTTTCTGGAGTTCCCTGGATGAATCCCCCCCAAGGGCCACCACACGTGAATCTGACCCCATTGTGACTGAAAGCTGGCCTCTGCTGAGCTAACCGTTATCCACCCGATTCGTTGCCCTCCCCGAGCAGAGGACCTTTAGCATACATGGTACTGCTTTACCAAAAAAGTATTTACGTCTCATTTTTGTTATATTCCCTTCCTATTCCCAGAGTGGTTTGCATAAAAGCGTGAGTAAATATGTATTCCCATGGGAAGGGAGGAGGGATGCTGCTCGCTGCCACCCCACACAAGCTGAAATGAAAGACTGGAGGCTCTGAGGGGGGGGCAGAACACAACCTTCACCCCCCTTCGTCTTTATAACTAGCTATTAGGAGATATGGAACGAGGGAGCTGGTGGGAATTTAGACAATTGGACCTTCGTGTTCTCTTTTTGAACAGAGAACAGCAGAGCAAGCGATAAACAAACTTTCATCCCTTGGCTTCCACAATCTTTCAAGTGGAACCCAGCGAGAGCCAAAGCTTCGATTATCTTCCTGAAAAAAGCAGCACACGTACGTACACAGCGAGAGGAGGCAAAAAAAGAGCATTGCGTTGCAGAAAAAGTTAAAAGACAAATCAGGGAAGGTTCGGCCTACCTTTTTCTGGTCCTCCAGCTTTTGACTTGTCGACTTCTTGCCATGCTTGCTGGCCTCCGGTACATCCATCCCTGGTCCAAATAAACAATACCTCCAGAGTAAAATCACAGGAAGCAAGTTGGAGAGAATCCTCCCGGCTACAGTTTCCCAACGAGAGCCTGTGTCCGGCTCACGCCTTCCCCAGGACACGGGCGGTCCATGGCAACGTGGTGGTTTGTACAGTCAAAATGTGTCCCTGAATGTTATCTGAACAGAGACGTTTTGGGGGCAAACAGGACGGATATCAATCATGGAGCAAAGGGCTACAGAGTGATGATATCACCTTGACGACTGGAGCAAAGTGGAACACTGGAGATGACTTTCAGCCCGCAGGTTGAGTAGTTTTACATTAAGATAACAGTTATCCCTTCTTCTTCTTCTTCAGAGTGCAATCCCTGGCTCCAGCTCAGTCTTCCCTCCACACCTGAGGAAAGAAGGATAAGACATGCTTTCATTCAAATGCACAAAAAATGAAGAAAAAAGGAAGAAACACATTTTTAGCTTAACAATTAATGCACAAGCGCTCTGCCTCTCCGAAAAGTCAATATTCCCCTTGGTGCTGCACTGTACAAATGGTTAGGGTATCTGCATATCAAAGTTAATGTTGCCATGGAGCTCAGAGGGTGGGGGAATGAGGAAGCTTCTTCTCTACATGCACCAAGAGTTATTGTTTTTTGGTCCAAATGAAAGCTTCTGGGGAAGGACTGAGTCATGCTGAGGTCGGGTAAACGCATACCCTGGGAGGGGTCCGGGCATGGAAAGATAACCACAGCATCAAATTGTCTGCTTGGTTCACGCAGCACAACATTTGATCTTCAAAAGCTCTTATGCTGTGCCATCGCAGCAGGATTACTCAAACCCAAAGATGTCATTGTCTGTGCCGTCCTCAACCCATCAAGTTATTATTCCACATCATCAGTGCATCATCAAAACAGTCAAAGTTGTTGGTTGGCAACTTGGCATAAGGGGCCTTCAGCAAAATATAGCCCTATAGATAAATACATTTTTTTACTTAAAAACGATCTATAACTTAATTGTATTCTTTTTAACTTCACACAGAGCCAAGCTTGGGGGAATCTGCCTTGTGTTTGCCTCCGTTTCCTCTCCGAGCACCGGCCAGATCTTTGCTCTGCTGCGAAACACTTACCCAGCATGGGAGTGCCGTGTAGCACTGTAACCCCGTCAGTTACTTAAGGGCAATCATGTCAAGTGCTGCCAACTCAGAATTGGTTCTTAAGGGACATCATGAGTCAAGCGCTAAGGCCGGACGATATTTTCCATTAAAACCCAGAGTGTTAGCTGATGGCAATAAGCTGTGAAAAGCATTCCTTTCAAGTACCATGGGATGCTGGTCCATTACATTATGTAGCAGCCTCAAACAACAAGCTAAGCAGAGGGAATATTTCCTGCATTAGGTTGTGAGGAAAATGAAGCGTGCTCTCCTATGATTGGAAACGCCATGCAGTTTGGCACAAGCAATAACACCACATCCCAGAAATGCTAAAGTTGCTAAAAGCAAAGCTGTATGGCTCCAAGGATTTCCCTCAGCAGTAGAATCATACATTCATGCATATTACATCAATGCTAATTAGCTCCTTTTTCTTTCTCTTGAATATTACAAAAGATAGGAGGAATAGTATGGCAACCGTTCTGTTTGCTGTCGGCAGAGGGCTAGCTGGCACGCACTGTCCCAGAGTAACAAGACGTCCACTGGGGTCAGAGGTCGTTCTCCATCTGATTTTCCTGACAAGCAACAGCAGGTACATAGCGCCCTTGGCGAGGAGGCAAGGACGGAGTCAGACACACACAGGTGCCTGAGAAGAGATTACGTCACTGCATCTTGTACTTTCTGCCATGTGAACTAAAATGGCCTAAAATTGGATCTCAAAACAACAAAAGTGTACCAACCACATGCTCACATCAGTAATCCACATACACAAAAGGTCTGTGGGTTACTGATGAATGAGAGCCAATCGAAGGTATAACAACTTCTCAGATGTCCTAGTTCAGTGATTCTTAACCGTAGGGCCACCAAAAAAACCTTTCAATTTGTACCCGTGGGCCACACAAGGCCAATATTTCAACTTTGGGCGAAAAATTCGCCCGACGCCGTCTTGCGAAAGGCCAATCAGCGTTGAGATGCTCCACTCGTCATCACCGCCGTCCTGCTGCCACAGTGTGAACACACTTTAAGAAGCTGAGACTAACGCTGGCACCGAGCCGTCACAACAGGTCAGCAAACCGGCTGCTGGTCAGCCTGAAGCAGCGCTGCAAGCGGCGGTCATCCAGACGCACTTTCTGGAAGAGTCGGTAAAATTCAAGCTGTGTGCGGCGACGGATGACGTCATGAACCCAAACACAACACCGTTTGTGGTGCCGACGAACAAATAAAGAGCAGAAATAGCGGTTATTTTTTTCCATGGTGGACAGCGGAAAGTAGTCTTTACGGAGACTAAAGAAGTAACAGAGATAAGCCACGGCCCCCCCTTCCAGGCGCGCATTAAGCGAAATAACTACAACTAGTCGGGCGAGTAAAACGTGCCGAAAATTTGCTTGGCTTTTGGTGTTAATGCAGCATAACTCCAACGAAGCATTGAAACAGTCAAAATTAAAGCGTCATATGGAAACCAAAGATACAAGGCTTGTGGGGAGGGTTTTTTTTTAAAGAAAGAAAATGGGCTACAGATGCAGAAGAAGTCCGTCATCTCAGACTGACATTTCAAGAGGAACTGCTGGTTCTGTGATGCCAAAAAATTGACTGCTGAAGCATTAATCAAATAAATTCGAAGATTATAAGGCAACATTTTCATTTGTACTTTATTTCAATTGTATATATATTTTATTTAATTTTTTACTACTACATATTATTAATTTATTAAATTGTAAAAGTAATGGTTATTTTTGTCTTACGCCTGGAACGAGCCTTTCCAATTATTATTATATCTGTTCCATGAATTGTTAGGTAGTGTTGTTTGTGCAGGTTTACATACACATAATACATACATGTCCTTTACTGATCACTGAATCATGATTTTTCTTGTTAGACTCTTATGTATTCATTGAATACAAATCCAACCTAGAATGATATAAATTATTTGATCTTAATATTTGAATGGGCCCCAGGTCACTTAAAAAGTTAGGCCCCGAGGTCAAAAAAGAACCCCCCCCCCCAACATTTACAATTATCTATTGATCTCTGCGGACGGTGGAGTTCCGTCCCCATCGCCACGCACGGTCCCCCAGAGCTGTAAACCTAAGGGGGAAACACTGAAAGTTCTTTCTATTAAACTAAATATAAATTATGAGGCGTGATCTGTGTAAAGTCACATATGCCCTGTTTTTTTTTCAAATCCAATACCTATGAGGACGATTGCAAAAAATGTTTCTGCAACAATTATCTTATTTGTCCTCAACAGCAATTTAATCGAATTCTATCAAGATCAGAAATAATTGTGTGTAACAATTATTCAAGTATAGCAGATTTAGTCAGCTTCCAGTGTCTTTAACAAGCATTTTCTAGTAATTGTTGTTGCAAAGAATACTAACGTGGGCTTTATATCCCTTTCAGTAATAAAGACCCTTATTGGAAGAAAAATTTGCATATTTATAAGGGCCTATTTCATCACAGCTTGTTGAGAGATGCTGCTGATCCCACCTTCAATCTCTACAGCTGGTCGACATTTGCCCTCGCACAGTGGCCTTTCACCGGCACTTGGTATTCAACGGGTGTCTGTAACTCTCCAAGTGGTCAATAAAGTTTGATTCATGGGCCGCGCGGCAGTAATGGCACACTGCTGCCTTAATTCCAGATGTAAATGATGGCCATAGATCGAGCCTGATTTCCTCAGGGTGAGCAGGGGGTTGGGCGAGCATGCGCCGTAAATTATCACCTCCAGAGGTCAGAGGTCAGACATAAGGAAAGTCCCACCATCACATTAAAATACTATAATGCCCTAATGACTTTCCTTTGACGCGAACGTCCGTTACTGAAACCACAGCAGAGTTAAAACACACTGGCACAGGTTACATATTGAGGAGTGAACAACCAAATATAGGAAAAGGGTTATTATGGGGCAACAAAAACAAAAAAAATATACCCACATATCTACAGAAGGACATAACAGAACAACTGGAAGTTGTAGGAAATAACTGACTATATTTCAGTATTAAAGCGGTCAAAGTTAGCGCCTTAAATCGATGAGCGTGTTGTGGTTGAGATTAATGCCATCAAATATTTTAACGCAGTTAACACAGCTTTTAGTTTCCTTCGTCGCTAGTTCAACGCGTTGTGTCTAAAATACACGCTTTCTGAAAAGATTACTTGTTCATTTATAACGATTTAAAAGAAAACTTTTATTTGCAGTTAATCTATTAAAGAATTTCAAAATGTGAAAGTATTTTTTTAATATATGGGAGAACAAAGAAACCTGATGCTACAACGAATATTAGGGAATATTGCAACAATGCAAACTGTGTATTTTTGTACTGAAGTAACACCCTGCTGGGGCCATATGTGTGTGTATAGAACATGTTTAAGTGTGCATACGCTCTGGAAAATTAGGCTTCAGAAGGGAGCGGTGCGTTTACTTTTGAGTTTGCTGCATCCGCTAAAGCGAACTAATACATAGTGAGCATGCTGTGGTGGTCAGGAAAAGGCTCCTTCCTCTATGTCTGAGGTGGCCACTAAGTGGGCGGAAGGACGCGCTGACCAGCCATAACAGTATGTGAGGCACTTACTACAACATGCAATAATACATAACTGAGCTCCAGCCATAGATGGAAGTTCGAAGCCTTGAGTTTGTCATTTTGGACTTTGCCGTCTGTTTATTTTGGCCGTCACCATCTTAGATTTTTCTTTCGTCATACACTGCACAATTCACACATCAATGCACTAAAACAAAGACTGATACAAATGTACAAATGAGATTGAATGTAACATTTACAGGTTGAGATACAATAAGTTGTATAAGGTCTTGTAAAACTAACTTTTGTGAATAGATTGTCATTTATTCGATTTATTATTTAAATAAGCATAATGTAGCTGTTGATTGTAGTGATGAGTAGGTAATTCGGCAGATAAGTAATATTTCAATAAAAATAGATTGAGGGAAGTGCCAAAATATGGAGAGAACAAATCTGTATGTTGGAGGGAGAAATAAAGCGTACATATTCATGCGTGAATACACAAGTTTTAGTTTGAAATTACTGAAGTAAGAAGAAAATCATTGGCCTTCTGCCACATTTACACGAAGGTGGAGAGTGAAGTGTTGATCTGGTAAATAAATAAATTAGTCATATTTAGACAAGCAGGGGTGGGAGCCAAATTCTAACAAAATTCAGGAGTTTCTGTAAAAAAAGGAAATGCAAATGAATGCTTGTTTCCATTCACTGTCATTATGTAATTATTTGTTCATTGAGTTTGACAGTGGGTAAACCTTCATTCCAGTACAGACAAAGAGAAGATAAATAAATAAATGTGTATTTTGTCCACTGTTCTTTCTTGATGTGCAAATTGAATCAGTGCTTTAAAACAGGTGGAAACACACCTAGAGGGAGAAAGAACAAGAGAGTAAATCCATTGGGACAAAAGGCTGAGGGAGCAATGCTGGCAAAGTGAGACAGCAAGAGAGCAACGACAATGTCTGGAAATACAGCGTTAAACACTGGGAAGCTCTTTCACTTCACATACATGAACAACTCAATGAGAGCAATTCAAAGCTAACATGTTTTAACATGGAAACAATCATGGGAGCCATGGTACAGCTACGGTAAATCTGGCTACCCCGGCTTTTTCTGTTGTCAGGGAAACTGCGGAGGGATGATGGTAGCTTGTGTGTGTGTGTGTGTGTGTGTGTGTTTTTGCAGCAGGTATCCTGGCTCTCTTTAACAGGGCAAGCACTATTGTGAACCCCGTCAACGAGAAGACGCGGGTCATTATCTTGAGGAATGCATGTTGCAATGTCAGTTTGTTTTGTTCCGCACACTCGCCCGGGCCTGACATTCTCCCAGCACTTAGCTGTTTATTGTTTTCCCAGAGATGACACAGTGCTTCGCAGTGACAGCAAAATGACTCACGAGTGACATTGGTGCCTCCACAACCAAAACAGTACCTGCCAAGGACCTCCTTAAATCTCACACTGGCAAATAGATTTCTTAATTAAACAAGAAATATCGCTAAAGTTAAGATGAGACTTTTTTTACAGCTTACATCAACCTTCAAACTAGCACTTGAATGTTGAAATGCAACAGCTACAGGGAGCACCAGGTGAAAACAAATGTCACTGAACTTTTTCCTGAGTGAAAGCATCGTGGTTCTGTTACCAACACCAGATCCCACGTCTGGTCCCTCATTAATGGAGATCTGAGTGTGAGGACAGTGCCCATATTTAGTCTCTGATGCATTGAGTAGGAGAAATTAGCTTTTGCAGCATAAAAAAAAACAAATGAATTAGCATTTCCATTCGCTTTCTGCTAGCAGTGAAAACCATTGAAACAGTGCACAGAGTTCAGTGTCCACTGAAGGGGAACCAGACGATACTATTGGTCACATTAGCGTTAACTGCATACATGCACCAGCATGGAATAAAAGCATGTGTCGGACCAGAAATGTTGCCTCACTGAAAAATATCAGTTTTAACCCATATGTGTGGACCAAAAGATGAAACATCTCAAGTTTATTTCATTTTTTCAATGAATTGAGACTCCTGAATAATAGTAAAACTATCTATAGTGCATACCAACATTTTGTTGAGTTAACTGCATTTTTCTTTAAACAAAAAGAATTTGCTTAAATTCACGCGAATGGCTTCTGATGCCTCCCGTCTCTCTTTAGCCCTCCCTCCCTCCTGTACATCAGTGTGGAGATGAATAACCCCCCCGTCCCCCTCTCGTTGTACCTGGCCAGCCGCCCTGGGCTCAAAGGTGGGGAGGGTGAGACGAGGAAAAGTCAAGACCTCCATTCATCTACATACAAGCTGCATTACATGTCAATTACACTCATATTACATGAATGTGCCTTCAGCCAGCCAAGCGTCCTCCTCGCTCGCCAAACCCATTCTGCACCGCCGGCGCCGCCCGTGTCGAGCATTATGGAGGCGTGTAATCTTGTGTCGGGATTAACATCAAATCTCATTATGGTGTGGCGGATCATGGAGAAGGAGGGCTTTGTACTTCTTTCTTTTTTTTTAGGTTTCTGTAGCTGAGCGAGAAAGAGGGAAGAGTGATTAGATCCATCTTCATTACACATGCGGGTATTTGGGTGGTTTGGGAGTCTGTTGGCAAATTTACTACGACACACACACACACACACACACACACACACACACACACACACACACACACACACACACACACACACACACACACACACACACACACACACACACACACACACACACACACACACACACACAGGGTCAAAAAGAGATATGTGGCGGCACAGTGCAGTGAAATAGGGCACAAATCACACCCAACCTATCCCCTTCCTCCTCCTCCTCCTCCTCCTCCTCCTCACCACACCCCTTCACACCAAACACCTCTCCTCTGTGAGCGTTTCCCTCCAGCCCGCCTCGCCGGCGCTTCATAAACCTCTCTTTTACTACCAATAGATCCGTGGAGGTTGTAATTGTGGAAGTGATATATGGCGGCTCGATTTTGCTGCCATTTAAAACGCCACCGCCCCAAAGTGGTGTTGGGGGGGGCGCGCTTTCGTCCTGTTAAATTAAACAGATTGTGAAGCTAAGAAAGGGGGGCACATGTAGACATATGTATGGGGGATAAGAATCAGGGGTTTGGACCCACACACACACACACAGACACACACAAAAGCCAGGTTTCGCACACTTAATTCCCATGCCCTGCATTCTGAACATGCCAACACACAAGGGGTGGCGGGGGGGGGGGACAAACACATATACAAAGGCACACATTACACACGCACCCCCTCCCCCCCAGCGGTCTCACTAAATCACTCCGAGGCATAACAGCAAGGCAGCGTTACAGCCATTGATTGCTGAATGCATCCTCTTTTTCCCCTTCACAGCGGGGCGAGGTGTGTGTGTGTGTGTGTAGGGGGGCATGCATATTGCTTTACATAAGCTACTGGTTGAGAAAATCATCTCATGTGACTTGTATTCTTCCAGACTTTTATCAATCAGTTGTGGCATTTTTCGTTTGTCAAATTGTAACTTCCAAATTCAAGGTGGATTGTTTATTTCAAAATCATGGTTTTCCAGTCCATAATGTAATTTCCTCTGGATACGAGTCATTCCTCTGGACTGGAAAACGACATTATAAAAAATGATAAGTCTTCTTTGAAAGTTTGCCGCTGTCAGTAAGGAGAGCAAAACCATAAAACAAGACAACGGCTCCTTTGACTTCACCGGTAGAAGAGCTCAACATGAAGCCAACAGAGGAAAAAACCCATTAACGCCCTCAGGTCGACATTTAAAAGACTCCAGTTTTTCTGAACTCGCCAGACACTGACTGATGTTTGAAATATTTACAATGGAATTTTAAAAAAATGGAGTGGCATTGAGTATAAAAAAAGTAGTTTACTACCTTCTTGAATAGACAAACTGGGTACTTGGCAACTCATGTGTCATTTTGTTTGAGAATTCTTGGCTGTGCCTTACAGAAACACACACAGAAGTGTTTAAAGCAGAGCAGCAGAGCATCGCCTCTGTCTGCATGCTGAGGATACGTTGGTGCAAACGGAGGATCTATACCAAGGAAAGCCCTCCGGTGGCTCACACTCCACCAGGCATCACGCGTGGAGGCTGGGGTGAGCAGTGGTGATGGAGAGGAGCAGGAGAGGACCCTTCAACTCTCCAGTATTCCATTAGCTGCTCTGTGATGTACTGCTCAAGCACAGAGAGCCACACACACACACACAGATGGAAGACCAGAGATACCCCCCCTGTCTCCTACCGACACCCTCCCCCCATCCCACATGCCTCTCCTCTTCATCCTCCTCCTCCTCCTCCTTCACACACCTCACACCATCTCCATCAGTCACCATCCATCACACAAGACCTCCACAGATGGGCCAGCAAATAACACACACACACACACACAGGCTTGAGACTCTCTCACTCCAGACACTCGCATGGTCGGCCATGCCAAACCAACACAGACACACACTCACAACCACCCTCAGCATTACACTCTCCCTCAGCATTACACACACTCCGCCCCACTTTGGCACACGCACACTTCACCCCGCAAACTCATCTGCGTCCGTGAGCTGCTCAGAAACCGAAAACCTCCGCGGCCGAGGAGAAACCCAATTAGGGGGCAATTAGCGCCATCGGATCTACCTGAGAGACGGCGCTCGTGCCGGCAAAACAAAGCGACATACGGGTGTGTGCGCTCGCTAGCGGTGTCACTCCCCGCTGCCTTTAAAGGCTGCTGCGGATCCCACCACGTTGCTGATCAATGGGAGAGAAAAAAAGAAAAGCGCTAATGAGCTTCACTTCTTTTGCAAGCAACGCTGGATCAGTCCAATTAAAGAAAAAAGGAGAAAGCGTCGAGACAGAAAACTTGACAAAGTTGTGTGTGAAAGGAAACGCGTGGAGCGCACGGGTTCTCGCCGCGCTAATCAACAAGTTACCAAAGAACGAGGGAGTGAATCAAAAGCTCACCTTTAAATTCCCATCCGCGCTCTATAGTTTAAAGGCTGGTTCCACTCAAATGCGTATTCCAATCGTCAGCTCTTGATCTTGTGACTGGGACTTATCCCGCTCTCCGTGCATCACACATCCCAACCTAGCAAAAAAAAAAAAAAAGATTCCTTACTGAGCATTCAGCTGCATCTTCCCCACCCTCCCCCTCCCCACCCCCAGCACTCCTCCCGTAGCCCAAGGACAGCCTCCTCCGGTGCCAGTGTGTGAGAGAGAGGAGGTGCAGTAGTAGCTGTAGTAGCAGTAGTAGAATGAGGTGGGATGGAAGGAGTGGGAGGGGAGTGACGCTGGCTCCTCACATCATGAGAGAAGTCGTAATCTGCGCATCGAGCGTGCACACGGCAAGGGAGTCGAGCCACCAGAGAAGATGATGGAAAAAGAAGAAGAGGAGGAGGAGGAGGAGAGAAAGCCAGGCAGGCAGGCAGTAGTGAATGAGCAGCGGATACAAGCTTCCTCCCCTCACACTACCGAGTCTCTCTCTCCCCACACACACACAGACACACACACACACATACACACACGCTCCTACCCCCCGCCCTGCTACAGATTGCAATGCACTGATGAAATTTTAATGGTTCTTTTAGGAAGAATAATGAACATGCTAGTCCCTGGAGTTCTGTGTACGTGTGTAAGTGTGTGTGTGTGTGTGTGCGTATATGTCTACACACACCTACAGAGGCATGCAACAAACATGTCTATGTGCATAAGCAGCATACAAGTGTGCTTTTCTCTCCATCTTGTTCCCCCCTTTTTTCCCAGCAGAGCACACTCCCACTCAGATTCACTCATGCACTCCCCCTTTCTTCATTTGCGCGCCACATTTAGAGGCACGCACACAAATAGGGGCTCACACTCAACAGCATCAAACACTGCTGCTGACAGAGAGACACGCACGCCGCCTGCTACTGTCGCACAGGGAAGACGGCGTGGGGGAGTAAACAGAGATCCGACCCATCCTCAAAATGCTCTCTTGGTGCACACCTCGCATCCACATGCGCACACACACGAGCACACACCCAAATAAGGTGGAACAAAGAGAGCAGAGGCAGCATGTGGAGACACCAGTAGGAAGCATGGAGAGAGCAGAGGAGGGAATCTAGGAAGAACACTGTCTTCAAAGTACCTTCAGTCTACTATATTAGAGTACCATGTATTATAGTATATTTAAATAGACATATATATATATATAGTATGGTATTGTTTAGTGTAGTGTGCTGTAGCAGTTTAGTATAGGGTGGTATATTGCTTGTACAGTATAGTTTTGTGTAGGATAATATAGTACTTCTAGAGTGTAGTTGAAAATTGTACTATAGTATTTTTAGTGTAGTCAGTATAGTAAAGTGGAGCACACTGTAATAGTGTGTAGTAGAGTATAATAGAGTTCAGTAGAGTATGGCACTAGAGTATAGCAAAGAAGAGTTCAGTAGTTGATTAGGGCGAAAAAAGATAAATAATAAAAACCAATAAGAGGCAAAAGAAAGCAAAAACTATTGATCGTTATAAATGAATACATGCATCATCAATTGAAAATGTTCACACATCTACATGAATCGGATAATTAAGTACAATGCATTTTAAGTGGAAATTAAAGCAGCAAATTATAATTAAGTCCAAACAAAGGGAGTGCCAAATTCAACTTGCCAACTTCTTTATAAATACAGTTTGTTTATTGATGAAACAAACCTTAAACTGAAATTCATGCATCTAAAATGACTATAGTGGAAGATTAAAATAGAAAGCATAAGCCTTCTCTAACGAGCAGCTTAAATAGGAATACAAAAGACAAAGATTGTATTACATAACATGTATAACATAAAACAGTGAACCTGATACTAGACTGGTGAAAGCTTTTGTAGGAAGATGGAATGATGGAATGGTTTAATCCATCTCATAGCCTCCTAGTGAGCCCAAAGCCTGCACATCCTCCTAAGTTAGTAGTAGCATGTCTCCATATCTCTCAGAAACATTACATATTGATGAATAAAAAAGGAACAAAGTCTATTTCAACAAATAGGAGGTAAGCCCATCTGTGGGAGCTTCCTTCTGTTACCTCCAATGAAGAAATGTTGATTAGCTTATTGTTTTTGTTTGTATCTTCTGATAGCACGATGCAATATAATAAATATAATAATAATTTGAACTGTGTCTGAACATTCCAAATATGATTCAAATGATGGGTGTTCAGGTAGTGGGTTTGTAAATAGTCGAAAGTGGATTCAGAAAGAACTGAATTATCCTGAAATTCTAAATAAGTATTTTAATTTATCCAACGTTCACATTGTTTCAAACTTGTGTTTGTGCGTTTGACATATTAAAAGTGAAATAATGTTATTGAAGGCAGGTTTGTGGCACGCTTTGGGTCCATGTCTTGTTTTATTTTGTAGTTTCATGTTGTGTCCCTGGGTAACTTCACTTCCTGCCTTTTCTCTCCCTGTGATTGTCTGCTGTGTTGATGATTGTTTCCACCTGTGTCCAATCACCTGCACCTCCCCTGTGTATTTAAGCCCTGTGAGTCATTGCATGTTTGCCTGTATACGTATTGTTGGCGTCATTGTCACAGAGTCATCGGGTCCTCTGTTTCTTCCCCTTGGTGTTTTTATTTTATTTTTGGAATTTCGAATTTTGAATTTTGGATTTATTAAAAGTTACTTTCATTAAGACTGAGTCCTATCTCTGCCTGCACCCACCAGTCCTGACAGTTTGCTCAAAATCCATTCAAGCAATGCTAACATTTCAAAACATCATAATTAACAGTTTGTCAATCAGCCATTCTTGAGTTAAATTGAAATAATCCTCTAGATCTACACACATTTGCACAAAACGATTTTTACTTTATACCTGTACACAGATTCCACACAATGTAATCCCAGTCCGGACTCAATCCAGAGTCTGATTTATTTGAAGATTGTATACATTTAAAACCAATCTGAAGCTGAAACAAATGTGCAAAGAGGTTGAGTAAAAGTGGAAAGAGGGTAGAACTCCCATCAAACTAGGACTGCTCGGCTCCTTTACTCCACTGTCTACATATCAGCATCCATCACGGCAGTGATACAAGGATCCTGCAAAGAGAGGAGACAAAAAAGGGATTTGTAGCAATTTTACCCATTCTGGATTATTTCTCTTCACAGACTTGAGATGCAGATTGAGGAAGTGATTTGAATAGGCCACATCGACAACTGCTACCTCCTGTTCTTTAGAGTGGTACCCATCCCAACCCTCCAAATAGTAGAATCCACTTGGAAAAAAAGTGGTAAAAGAAACCAATCAACTACGAGTCAACCCTCTTTCTCGGGTCATTTGTTCCCATCCCTCATATTCCCCACCATGGCTGCACACGCTACATCTGAACCACTCCCATGAATCTATAATCTCTCAGGCTTGTTACCCCTCCTCTCGAAATGCTGGTAGAAAATGAGAAAGATAATTGCCATCTTCAGTTCTCGGACATTATTCTAATGCTACGTTCACACCAAACGCTCTAAACGCTCCGCAGTCTCTCGGGGGGCCATTTGTGTTCAATACGGATGAATCGCGTCATTCACAACGCAGAGGGGGCGTGGCTTATCACCCTGAAAATAGTTTAACTTTCCGCCGTTGTTTTGCCTCCGCATCAACCGTGGTAGACCTAGCGACTCTGTACCTGGTGGGACCACCAAACGCCATCATGTTTGGTACTAAATAGCATCCACAGGTGCGGGAAGCTGGTGTCCGGATTCAGGTGGTACATGATGCTGGTCGTTAGCCATCGTGAGAGCTTGTTGGCTCGGATTGGGGACCGGGCTTCACCGCCTGCACATCATACTTCTGT
This sequence comes from Pungitius pungitius, assembly GCF_949316345.1. Lineage (NCBI taxonomy): Eukaryota > Metazoa > Chordata > Actinopteri > Perciformes > Gasterosteidae > Pungitius > Pungitius pungitius. The sequence goes on from NC_084901.1 coordinate 10,993,253, forward strand.
CGAGGGAATGGGGGGTGTATCTCAACGCTGATAGGCTATCACCCTACAGCGTCACACTATTTTGTCCCCTAAGTTGAAAGAAACGCTTCCACCTTCCTTCCAAAACAATAGCACCCAAGAGTCCAAGGCCAGGTTTAATATCACAATGTGCCTCTTGGCCTCGCTGGCACACAAGAGCCACTTTAAACTTTTCTTTTCTTCTACTGAAACAACCAACACTTGAGAACCGGGCAGAGAACATGCCAGTATTTTAGGAGGCTCTTTAAGGTCTGTCATTAATGACGGGAATCCCATGGAGAGAAGACCTGGAGAGCACCAGCCAGGGGTTTGATAGGAAGACACGAGTCGTCCTCCATCCCGGGAGGCAAAAACAACAGCTTACAAGGTTAAAGTTGCCTCGCTGGATGAGTCCCTTGCAAAGATTTACAATATATGGGAAAAGAAACGACATCCTGGAAACGCCTCACAGCTCAATAATAACAAACACATGATACATCAAGGGCAGTAGAGGACTTATGCAGAGGTTTGATTGGACCATTCGTGATGTACTGTCTGATAGGGAAGCAGTAGTTTCTCTGGGGAGGAACCACAAGTAATATTCAGCTCTGCTCGGATACCTAAAAAATATTACCGGAGTGCAAAGGGGGGGGGAAATGATTGAATTAAACAAGTCGCCGTTTGGCAGCCGAAAGACAAGTCGGAATGTACTCAGTGAAAAGTTACTTGGGAAATGGTCATCTGTGATGTCGAGAATATACAAGTCAGTTAATGAGCTCTGAAATGCAAAGCCACATGCATAGTCCTTCATTTCAAAATGAAATACAGCCAACAATACAGCCAATCACACACGGCAGACAACAACCCCAAGAGCTGTTGTTTGATTGCTGACAACGGAGACAAATCCAATTAACAGGTTGTTGCTGCAAGTGACCTTTTCCTTCATCACGGCCATTGGCCGGCCCCTTCCTTCCTGGCCATGATGGAGGACATTTGAAGAGATGCCAAATTGGTTCCGGCTGAGCTGAGGTGTGTGTTCAGAGATAAGGGGATGGCTCAAAGAAACATGTGGTGTTCTTCCTGCAGGGCGATTCATTACCTCACTCTCCTCCTCCTCCCCCCCCGTCTCTCGACAGTTTGCAGTTTGGGTTTGTACTTCCATGTTTATGAGGGATCGTAATGGGTGGGTGCAGCTCAAAATAAACGGTAGGCTAATTAAATGTAAGCGCTTACCTGGAAAGCCGCCAATAAGGGGCCAACAACTCGTTCTATACACCACCCTCAGAGGAGAATCCCTGGGCAGTATTTCCCGGATGCATACCAGGTATTGTTTCCTGGCTATGTGGATAAAATACTTTGAATTTATTAATTTTTTTAAAGGCTCAATATAGTACATTTACTGGAAAGCTATTCATGAATTTTGTGAAAATATATATTTCTGTTTAATGGTTTGCAGCAAGTCATTCCCTGGGGATGAGGACTGTCTCTACCAAAGGTCACGGCAATCAACCCAATTGTTGTAAAGATATTTCTTTCTGGACCAAGGTGGTAGACTGACCTAGAGACCCTGCTGCTGGCATGGCTGAAAGAGCACCCAATAAACTAGTGAACACAAGTGAATCGTACTGAATCCTTTTCTGTAAGAAGTGCTACAACCATTCAAAAGGAAGAGAGACATGTAAAATGTCTATGAATCTTTACTGGGGTAGAGATGAACCATATTAGCAAAGCCAAGACTCCCCAAATGGCTATGACATAAAACTGGTGCGCCCATGAGTCCAGACAGTTAAACACAGCATCCTAGACAAACAACAAGCACTGGCATCTTCAGCGCCTGCTAGTATCCACTGACTCCTCAGGACGAGGACACCTTTCATCCTCCAGAAGTCGGCACGTTAACGCCCGCACTGGATTCCACACAAGAAGCACGAGCCATGCAGATGCGAGTGTGTGTACTTGTGTCATTTAGTATTCAAAACAAAACCCACACACACACACACACACCACAGGCTTGTCACGGGGATCTCTCTGGAGTATGGGAGGACTGAAACTAGAGCAACTAGAGGAATGACAACAGAATCCTTTGAAAAGTAGGCTTTTATCCATTCAGCCTGACATGAAGCTACACCCACGATTTCATTCATAACATGCATTTCGTCTTTTAGGGAAGACTGGCACATTGTTTATTCATTTACATTCTCAGTAAGACACAGCGATTACATTTTCCTATTTATTCAAAGCATGATCTGCCTATTCAGATTTCTTTTCCTTCAAACTAATTGACAGCAAGTCCAGAATAACTAATAGACTGTTATCCTTTACCCTGTCAGTATCATCCATCATGGTTATGTACATGAAAATATAAAATTCAAATTTTTAATAAATGATTTTTATGCAAATTCACTGCTTATCATTATCTGTTTACTGATGTATTATAAGTGGCTTAGTGCCATAGTTAACAGGCCAGAATTCCATTACTAATATACATTTTATTTTAGTATGTAAAACTACAATGATGGGATGGCCAACGTGTGTAATGTGAGCCGCAAACAATCAGAGAAATGAGAATCTGCTGATTAGCTGAAATTGGGCTTCGATCGGTGCCCATCTGATTCCAACAATCCTCAGTACACATAGGTCCACTCCCAATAAAAGTGCCGTTTCCTCTTCATAGTGACGCTGCAGTATGGCCTCATGTACAAGGGGCTGTAGAGGCAGTCATCACTTAATAATAATCATGTCCATTCATGTCAGTTGAATGAAAACACAGCTGGGACATGACTAACCTCTGGTATTTTAATTAACATCCATCAACATGCTGTAGCCAGGCCCCAGCTGTTTGCATTAGCATCCGGAAAAGGCTCTCTGGGGGAGTGGAGCTCAGACAGACAGTCCGTCTGTGTGCCTTAAAGAGCTTTGACACATTTAATGCAATATTGAATTCTATGCTTTCATTTTTTACCATAACATTTGCATGTCGGTGTAGTTGTTTCTTTCGCAGACCTTTGAATGAATCCACATTGTTGCATGCAGAGGGTTTGAACACGACTCTGCTGCCATAATGTAGACACGCTACACTCAGGCAGAATGGTGCAATGACAAAGAACGCATTAACGACCACATCGTGTCGAGGTGGCTTGGATGGGGGAGGCGTGAGCAACCAGCCAGAGGAGTGTGGGGGGGGTTTGACAACTGAGACTGAGCTGGCCCAAACCAAACGGCCTGCCCTGCATTACCCCCTCCCTGCTGAATTGTTACATCTCATTTTCTTCCAATCCATCTCGGGGACATTGGCGAGCATATGCTCAGGTCGAGGTCAGGGGCGCATGATAGAATTAACGTCCCGAGGACGATGGATTACTGGTCTTGCTGTCAACAGTGCTGGAGAGGAGAACCCTGCTAAATGAATCAAGAAGGTTATTGGTTTGAATGATAAACCAACTGTATGTACAGTTGGGTGAAATGCTGTAGATAGTCTGTGTGTCAGTGGGTCTCCCCCCAACCCGCTATCAGAGAGACAAAATAATGTACAGTAACTTTTGGTCTCCATAAGTTGATGCTACTGACTGGAATGAAACATCTAACAATAGATTTTGTCAATTCAAACATTTAAACAAGTTTTCACTTGTCCAGGAAGAGTTCCTAGTTGATGTGCATGCAAACAACATTAGCACCGACCCTCATGGTTCCAAAGGGCAGAACCTGAAGACGTTGTGCGGTCCCTGACATTTCTTGCAATGTAACCATTTTTGTTTGCCATGAAATTTGAATGTGTTGTATAGTTTGGTTCATGAGCAAATACCTGCAAAGCACAGCTGGGCTCAGCTGTGTTGTTTGTGCTCATTTACAAACATAGAAAAACAATGACAAAAATTGTAAACCTGCAAAAATGTTGCCATGTTTGAATTGTCGCTAAATTTGTATTTTTTCGGTTTTGGTTCAATTGATCAGACCGAATAAATCCTTACTGTTTGTGATTAGGCCAAAAACCCCTATCGTGTTCTAAAACTGATTTGAGCAAAGGTCGGACTGAACAATTTAGAAAATTGCAGTTCTATCTCAAAGTTGTGGCGTGCATCTTCTTCTACGGAGATTTTAAGATTTAATATGAGGTCCCATTGTCCACCAATTTAACGCAGTGGCCCTGTGTTCAGCCTGTGATGTCATGGTCTTGGTGTGTGTGATTCATATTGACCAGTCGCGGTAAACAGTGCATTAGACCCGGGCTGCTGTCCGATTGGATCATCTGGTAATGCAGGCTGGAGATTGCTCTGAATCAGCACACAGATGCTTAAAGTGGCCCATCTTGGAAAAAAAAGGAGCTCAACCTAGTTTGACTTTCCTGACGAAGTCTGACCACTGTGCACCAGATCGGGTTCCCCTTGAGGGTTCATCTCAAATGAATTGCAGGGATAGAGTTGTCAGCTAATCGAGTTAAGTGTTATATCCTGTTTAAGCTGCCGCATATTTGAAAATGTAACCACCAGTACTGCACAACACAGAGCCCTTAATGCACATTCACACCGGTTCCTGGGAGCTGCTAAGAGAATCGACTGGCTGTTAGCAGAGGCCGCAAGATACAGCTGCGAGGGAATGGTTCCTTTTATATGCCTCTGTGCTGGAGATACAATACAACACAGCGGGATAAAATACTTTAAATTGGATTACAGTTTTGCGGACATTATCCTGATTAAGTGCTGCAGAAGAGTACAAGACACAAAAGCATTATGTGCCGCCAATATGGGCAATGATTGGCTTAAAGAATGAAGGATAAAGATGTGCAAAAATCCAAGGAAATGGGCTTAACAGGGTGAAGTAAGTAGTTACGTCTTTTCTAACAAAATCGCATAATAAGCAGTAATTCCCAGTGAGGACTCAATCCCAAACCGTCCCTCCCCTCACCAGGCCACCACAATATACCACAGTATATGGAGAATTTTGAGAGGAACCCTTGATCAATAAATGCATACTCACAAGGCAAATTAGCTTTCATGGTGAGCAAATTGTTTGGTGAAATGCAAGGCTAAGAGAATGCGCTGAGGCAGTAAGAATCCTATTATTAGTCCTTATTCCTTCAATGGCTGTGTAAAACATTAGCAAAGAGAAATAAATTATGAGACAGATTATGCGCCGCCTCTACTTAATGAAGAGGAAAATGGAAAACCCTGTGTGCGTTAAAGAGATGTCTTTTACAGTTAACTGGTAATTAGGGTTGGGTTACATGCAATGGGTAAGGGGGGGGGGGGGGGGGGGGGGTCACAACAAGCTATTTCTTGCAACACCAAATTGAGCCATGTACCTGAAAATGACGGGGCTGAATAAAACTGCTGGTTAATTAGCCAGGGGTTGGAACATGGAATAATGTCAAAAAAAAAAAAAAAAAAGTTAATTAGAGACGACCCATCCCAGGTGCTCTACGGAGGGGGCCTTTTTCAGCTCTCCCCACAGGGACAAGTCACAGGGACACAACACTAAATAAGACTAGCCAATAAAAGCTACATGAAGAGGATTAGCGCTACTATGAATAATTGAAGACACATGTTAAATACCTTCTGGAGGAGCGGATCTCATTGGCCTCTTTGAGCCACTCAGCTGCATGGGACTCACTTTTGTTTATTTGCAAAGACATTGTAATCAAAAAGCTTCTGGAGACCCATTATGGCCCCTTGCCTTATGTCACATATGTGGAATTACAGCCTCCCTAACCATGCCTTCAAACGTTTGTAGACTGCTGACATTCCCTCTGGATTAATTCATTGGAAGCTTGTAATTTACTCGCCAGCTTGTAATAACACAATTTCACATCCATATTTAATATTAATATTAAAATGATTAGCTTTGTGGTAGGCAGGATGAAACACACCAATGGAGGCTTATACAGTGACTATTGATTCCCATTGATATCACCAATACAACGAGAGGCTAAAGTAGTAGCTTCTGTTCAAATCTCCCCCTTATCCAGACTCTTCAGTACAGGCAGGTCTTCACTTAATGTCACACGCCAGCAGTGCATCAGTGTTCTCAAGGTACATGTGTGTATTTGGCAGTGCAGCTACCCTCATTAATGTACATGTCACGTCAATTGCAGGACACTGACATACACTACACATGGATCCATTTCAACTTGACATCCTTTCTCAGAGATACACTTGCCTGGTCCTTGTGGAGCATTTCTACAATGGCTGTCACTCAAGACACAGCCGTCACAAAGGACTTATGATGGGGCTGGACAAGGGAACATTGGAAGGAGCCTGGTGCTCAGCGATTCAGCCAAAATGGTTCTGATTCTGTGCATTTTGGAATAATATTGCAAGTATTAAGGTATTTATTTTTCCTTAAAAAAAACTTATTAACAATATTTCATATAAAAATAGTATTCATATTGCAATTCCGACAACATTTGCAATAATGCTGTACTCTGAATGCAGATTCTCTGGCCACGATGGCTTGTTTGGTCTAAAGAATTAATAACAGGATAAAAAAACTTGTATATGTCTTTAACATGTTTTAGTTTGCAGCATGCTAGTGGTATGACAGGGTTGGAATGTAAGTCCACCCTTTTGACTAAAAATGAATGACAAACTTTCCTTAAATGGTTCTATTACGAAATCAGTGTTGACACTGCTAACATGAGGCGACGCAGATTCTGTTGTCTTTCGTGTGGCGTCACACCCCCCCCCCCCCCCCCCTCGCATAAATGAAGCAGGAGGTGGGGCCTGACCTACCACGGCATAATCAATACCGCCAAGCACAACATCTCTGGCCCCCGTGGGAGACGCTGGTCAATGAGGCGAACATGTCTGCTGGTGGGACCAAACAGGCAGCTGCTGGGTGTCGTCTTAAACCTCATTAAAGGCAGCTTGAGCCCCGTCTAATATCCAGAAGCTGTAAGCAGACCCAACAAACAACAGCTTGTGATAGACACACAAAAAGAATAAGCAGCACTCTGACAGCAGTATGGTGGGAAAAGAAGCCTTCCTTTTAAAAAATAAATAAATAAAAGTGGAAAAGGGCAACTATTGCGGCAGTAAATCCAATCAGGATGCTGCTACAGACCGGGTAATGCTCAGTCTCCAGCTCCGCATTACATGGAACGCGACCTGATGTGTCAGTCTGCCTGACACACAAAATGAACAGCCAGGGGTTTGTTTGGTGCAAATTTAATTCCGACGTGGGGTGAATTCTTTTTCAAACCAATCTAATTAAATACTATGCACAGTCATGTATCTTAAATTGCATGCCGGCGCCATGCAAATGCGGAAAAGTTCACACCAGATGCAGGCGTCTATGTTCCATGGCTAACGGGGGGTTGAGGGGGGATTAGATTAAAGGAGAAAATCCACAGAATTCATTTCCTTTTCTCTGCCTTGTGTTGGAGTTAAACTGTAACCCCCCCCCCCGCCCCAAATCCTACCTGCTGAGGTGTTACAACACATTACACATGATATCATTTCTGAGGCAATTTTCCCATCCAACTTTGTGGATGCTTTCAACACAAAGGAAGAGGTCAAATTCCCCTTAACCCCGCCAACAGAGGGGAAGGAGCAGGGAGGGGGGAGAGCCCCAAGAGGTGAACCGACGACAATCAGAAGCGGCCTCCTTCATGTGCAGGACCGGGGCTTATATTGAATTGAATTATGAGAGGCCACCATGCGCACTGAGCTTTGATGTTGGGGGAGGAGAGGGATGAGTGTTCCCATCAGAAGCGGCCGCTCACTCAGCCTTTTATATGTGACTCACGGAGGAGATGGATTGAGACAAAGGCACACGGACAGAAGGATGCGGACCTGGAGATGGGTTTTCATCGAGGGAGGGATGCAGGCACGGGACACTCAATCACACCCTCGGATCTCGTCAAAACATCAGAGGACACACAACTCCCGGGCTAAAAACACCCTTTTCACCAGGCTCCAAAGGAAGCAGAAAGCAAAATAATAATACTTGTATAGTTTTTCTAAATACCCAATGACATTCAAACAGAACACTGAAGAAACTGCGTGGAATGAGTCATGTAGCGGAGGGTGCTTTGGGTTAGCAGTTGAAGATGTGGGTTTTAAGTGCTTGTTTGAATGATGACAAGATGGGAGCCTGGCGGATGTGGATGGGCAGGTGTTCCAAAGGGCAGGTGCAGCAGCTGAGAAGGCCCCGTCACTCCAGGTCTGGTGCTTGGTCCGGATTGTCTTTAGGGGGTCTGCATCGGCAGGCTTGAGGCAAAGACTTGGGGATCGGAGGGGGGAGGAGTGGCCAGGTTGTTCAGGGCTTTGTGGGTGGTGAGTATCTTAATGCTAAGCTAAGCTAACTGGCTGCTGGCTTTGGTGAGAATGGTGTTGAATATTTTCATCAGATGCTCAGCAATAAAATGCATACACGCTTTTCCAAAAAGGCCATATTTGGTCATTGAAACATCTTATGGACTATTACCACAATTCTTTGGGATATCTGACTGCGATGAACAGTAAATCTCCACCCTGCTTGCTGATCCCATCTGCATTACTGTTAATGATTTCCATCATCACCAGTTTTGATTAAATGCCAGAATGAAAAAAATCACATTACTACATTTTACATATTACATGCCGAAGGCATCGTTACAAGCCCCCGCACACCTGCCGCATAGGGAACAGCCTCTATAGCAATGTGTGTGTGTGTCAGATACACAGGTGATTTTACATTAGGTGCTTCTGGAATTCTCTGACACCCTTTTGCCATTTTAACTGAACCGTTTTACTGGCTTTAAATGAGCAAGTATTTGACGTGAGTTGCGGCTTCCAGTTACTTTTAGTTGGTTTGCAGCTGAGACGGAAAAAACATGAATCATCTGCTCCTACATCAGCGACTATATCCCTTCAGTCTGGGACACTAATGCTACATCTGGAGCCACGTAGCTTCTCCGTACTGCCCGGTACATAACACGCAATGCTTTTGCTGTCTGCAAGGATAGCAAAAGCATTGTATCACAGCACTTGGATGAAACTGATTGGATATGTGGCGTAAGGCAGGACGAGCCAAAGCTACAGCCACGAGGGAATTAGCTAGAGTTAACTTCCTCTTTGAACAGTACACCTAAGGTATATCTCATTTAAAATCACACACACACACAAGGGATTATATTGGGGAACATCCTCTCTGATTTTAGAGGCCTGTTAATCTTCAGTCTGTAGAAAAGTAAGAACCGTTAATTACCAGAATTTCAGCTTTGGCCTGGTACTGAAGTTTTGGCTCCCTAGATAAAAGGGGTAAAACAAGCCTACATTATGCAAAGCCTTCTATGATATAGGTAACATGAGATTTTTTGATACATGTCAGATTTTTCATTAGTCCGTAGAATATAAGCACATTTCCATCCGTACAACAGAGTAATGTATGTAAATAGATGTTTAGTAAGAGTTGGGATATGATTTAGCAAAGACGTGTGTGGTGCTCAATCGAGGCAGTGTGTAAAGGGGAACGTTCAACAATGCCATGGCCAGGAAATGGTGCTCGGAGGGTGTCCTTTGGAGATATTTGAAATGAGCTGAGAATTCAAAGATCTAAATTTAGTGAGAAATGGGTTAAATGGACTGCTGACACCACAAGCCTTGAGTTGTATTACTTTGTTTTGTGTATTCCTGGCACAACTTTTGTTTTTCATTTAGTTGCTACAGAACAAACAACTTAAACCCCTGAGGAGAAAAAAAGGACTGGGGCCCACCATATGAAAGCCATAGGACTCTAACCGTTCTGAAAACAACACTCAAATCTACAACACAAAGCAATTGTAATTGTTTCTCCCACAGATGGATTTGCTGTGAGTTTGGGAGTGTGAGCAGAAGAAGGATGAGGTCTGTGTGTGTTGAATCTGAGAAAGATTTAATAGAAGAAAATGCCTGCAACAGTTCTCATGCAAATTCATGCCAGCGCAATCATTTATTTGCGTATCAGCTGCTTTTCCTTTTCTAATCCTGGATTACACATCCAAATCACTGCATTAGTTGCTCCCTGTGCAGTCATCCTCCAGAAAGAGAAGCCAAAGAACCAGGGGTTATTATACTTTCTTCTAAAGGTGCAATATACAGCATTCCGAGCATTAATCCAGCTGCAAACAACAACTAGCTATATCAACCCTCCCTGTTAGCGACACACTGCTTGCTCAGTTCAGAGGTCACAGAAATGCTCCAAATCCCCAGTCCCTCGCAGCGTCATACTGCACACAAAACAAATTGGAATTTGTATTAAACCCACCGGTGGCAGTATTTCACACTCAGAGCATCGGATGTGGTGTTTGGACCGAGAAGGACGCATCCACCTGGGTCATTACAGTGGAGGGCAAAACACAATAATCACGCTGATTGCACATTTTGAGAGTTGATTTAGCTCAAGTTGGACTCTGGAATCTCCATCAGTATCAAAGTGTTCACACATCCGGCATACATCGTCGCCATCAGTGACTCACACACGCGGTCAGTTCACCTCCGAAGCAGGATTACAGCCCTTCGTGCTTTGTGCAGTTGAATAGTGCCTGTTGCTCTGATCCAACAGCCTATTGAGGGGCCCAGCACATCACTGCATGCCAAGAAATCCTTTTTAATTATTCATGGGGAGTTGTTCCTTCTCCGACGCTAGCGTAGTCAGACTCCCCGCTGAGAGTGTAGCTGGGTGGGGCTGGGATTCACACCGCCACGGGTGAGGGGGGCGAAGGGGGGGGGGGGGGATGGTCGCGTGCACACGAGTGATCCTGGTGACGGCATGGTTAAAAATAGTGGCATGCCGTCATGCGGAGCAGGTCTGGTGAGGACGGGAGGGGGTGGATGGAGCAGTGTGTGAGTGTGTGCCATACTCTCTCATGTTGTGGATCAAGGCGCTCCCATTGCTCCCAGTACAGAATGAGATCACTGACTGGAAGGAGGCTGCAAAAAGCTCTTTATCCCAAGTCTTCAATGTATTTTTGAGTTTTATTGGTTCAATTCAAAAACATTGGTTATTAGCAACTAAGCAAATTACACAAGATTTAGAGTAAAACGTTGGGGAACTAATTCAATATATTCAATTAAAACAGATTACTGTTCACCGTACACGTTTTACTACACTACGGTCATTGATACACCTGCACCAAAGAAAAACCAGGCTGTGATTTGGTTAAAACGGTCAAATTTAATTTATTGTCAGTTGTCACATGTATCCACTAGAGTCCAAATGACCAAAATATGTAAATCTAAGGCTGTTGTGGGATTCTAAAGTGTAGAAATATTTAAATACATGTTTTTTTGGAACAGGCTGCCTCTGGTTTGAGGGTTATAGCATGGGGTAATCAGCCAGTGGTACCTTTACATATCTGGTAAGAGCTCAATGTATCCAGCTAAGCTTTGGAGAATTAATTAGTCCTTTCCAAAATTGTACTCATTAACTTAAGTTATTAAAGAGCTACAGTTATAACTATAACTCAAAAAGCCAGTAATGTGCTGTGCATAAACCGGCTGTGAACATGCTCATTACGCTGAACCTCGCACCAACTGAGCTGTGGAGGAGTAAACAGCGACAACACCCAGTGCAAGATGACCTGCACCACAGAGCCACACTATAGTGCCACCCACGACTAGATCATTCCCAAATAAAAGAACCAAAGCTGCCAGTATCGACATTTGCGATTCAGATGAGAACATAGAAATGCATCTGACTTAATGTATAATAGGACATGTTGATTAAATGTTTTATTAGCTGTCTGGCTTTGGTTTAGCAACCAAAAAGGAACAAAAAAGGATCTGCATTAGTCACAGATGCCTTGAAGTCTTTTTAATTATCAAGCCACTTGTTCAGAGAATGGATTCATTGCATTTTGGCAGTAAATCTTCCATTTGTCAGCACGGTTATGGAAATGCTGTGCAGCAGAGCGTGGGATGGAGAGCGGCTTCCAGTGGGGGGGGGGGGTCCCGTGCTGACCAGAAATGTGAAGCCTCGGGCCAGGAGGCTTGTCGCCTGCTCTCTCGCTAACAGTGATAACTCTATACAATCGCACAATAATAATATGTTCACGGTCCTGTTAACTCAAAGAGCGCCGGTGTGTGGTGGCGGCCCTACGGCGAGGGTGGGGGCCGCTCCGGGTCATTATCCTCTCCATTAGCGCCCCGATTACACACCTTCGCTCCCATTAACAGCAGGCCGACGTGTGCTGTGACCTTTGTTCGAGGCATTACTCTGCCACTCCCGTGTCATTCCTAAAGACAACCTTAAACCACACACAGACACACACACACAGACACAGAAGCTACTCGATGGCTATCACTCAACTCAAAGCATTGTGGGAGACCCTCCTTGTCCAAGTGGAAAATGACTGTTTTACTTTCTCTCTATTTAAGGTCAATGCACAGTCTCCAAAAGGCCTTACTTTCAAAATGCCAAGTCAAACAAGAGTCCTTCTGATGAAAAGCAATGATTCACTGAAAAAAAAAAACAGTATGTAAAGCAATTAGGGAAATCCAACCATTTAAAAAATAGGCCAGAACTACTTTGCCTGGGAAAGGGTTTATAAGTGGGCAATTTGGCGGACTGCGCAGTGCAGAAAATGACATCCGATGTTAGACGGACTTGCTGACTGAGGTTGAAGAAACAAATCTGCGACTGTGCGGTGCTTGACTGACGGGTCAGAAAACCTTGAGGGGCAGGCGGCAAAAGTGGTGAACTGTGGAGCAGCCAAGCTATTGTAGCGTCAGGAAAATCAGACATGGCAACTTCTCAGGTTTATGTGATTACGATTAAAATGAACGGGATTGGTTCAATTTTGGAGTTTTAGGAAACAGAAACTGGACTGAAAAACTACAATTATGGGACTGAATATGTGAATGGCATTGCTCCTATGCCTTGTTTCACACACTCCATTAAATGAGAAGAATGCAAATTCTAAATGTTGCAAAGACCCTCCTTCTCTCTGGCACATCTAGCCTGAGTGACACAAGGCATGCATTGCATTACCCACACTATTTTAAATGAAGGTTCAGTTTTGTTCCAGCCTGTAGGTTTGGCGGTTGGAGGAGTCATACAATCGAGAAGGAGCTACAGGCGTCAGGGCGCACGGCATCTGAAAGAAGATGGATGGATTCTTTATTCGGTTTTTTTTAGTTAATAATGTTAGTTATGCAAACTGAGAAGATTTGCCTTCCATGAATAAATCACTTTTGGTTCAACTTGTATTCTTCAATAGAAAAATGGATTAGAAGTGATAAGCCTGATGCCCTCGCTCACAGTGTCTGTACCGTGAGGCCAGGCAAGCTAAAGCCACAGCAAGGAGGGAATTAGCAAGTAAACTTACTTACTCTTCTTACTTCTTATGTGTCTCATTTGTAAAAACCATACACAAACATGAGAATGAGAGGAAAAAGCGAGCGGTCGGACCCAAAAGTCAACGCGTGCCGACGTGAATATGAATCAGCGGGGAGCGCAGAGAGAGAGCATGTGCAACACCAGCAAAACAATCTTTACATTTCACCACATCCCTCCACTCATCTTACATACCGATTTTCCTTTCTTGCCCCCCCGCCGCCCTACAAACCTCCATCAAAATAAGCTGCTTTACATGTATGAGGCGCGCACAGTGGAGCTGTGATGAAAGAGGCAGAAATACATAGCACAGGGACATGAGCCTTGAGTGCACCTGTGGTTCCACCGGATCATTCCCAGAATTCCAAACAGCGCCCCACTTCCCCCATTAGATCTGCAACGTCGGTGCTTCAGCTGCGACGCGTTGACAATACAGGGAGATTGTTTATTTCTGGATCCATTTCCAGCAGCGCAGCAGTAATGAGAAACAACATTAACACTTCCCCCCTCCCCCCAAACGCCTGCTCGCTGGCCATTCATTTCCAGTTTGTGCTGTTGGATTGCACATCCAACACAACCAATGCACTACATTTCCAGAGCAGGAGGGTGTCCTTCAATGATGGGACGAGAAGAGGGTTTTCAGATATGACAATCATTTGTTGTTTCCATTGACACCACAATTAACATTTCCATTAATCAATAGATTAATTACTAATCTTGTGCGACCAAAGTTATGTTTACATGTATTGGTGAGCCCTAAAATGTTTATTCTTCTTCCTCGATTCTGTTTATGCGCCGTTACGTTTTACTCTTTTCAATCTTCTCCAACCACCTCGAACCCAGTCCTCCTCCCCTCTCCAAGAGAGCGTATGTCAGCTATTTTACAAAAAGGTAGCTGACATACGCTCCTCCTTCTCCAACCCACCTCCTTCCAACTATATCCCACAGACTTCGCCTCAATCGCCCTCGCTTCCCTCTGCCCGTCCCACCACCTGCCCCCATTCCAACTAACTTGGTAACTTGGAGAGGATCTGAGTCAGAACCTTGTCCTCTTACTACTGGACCTGACTGTTAACTTTGGCAACTCTGTTCACGCCCACTCTGACTGCTAGGAACCTCGGCGTAACACTCAACTCCCAACTCTCCCTGACGCCTAACATCGCAGCGACGACACGATCCTGTAGATACACGCTCTACAACATCAGGTGAATACGACCCCTTCTCACTCAGAAGGCGGCACAGGTACTGATTCAAGCTCTTGTCATCTCCCGCCTTGACTACTGTAACTCTCTGCTGGCGGTTCTCCCAGGTACCGCCATACAACCTCTGAGGCTCATCCAGAATGCAGCAGCTCGACTGGTCTTCCACCTTCTGAAATACTCCCACACCACACCGCTTCTCCGTTCACTTCATTGGTTACCAGTAGCTGCCCGCATCCAGTTCAAAGCATTGGTACTGACGGACCACGCTGTGAATGGATCGGGACCAGTCTACATCCAGGACATGGTGAAACCCTACATCCCAACCCACACAGTCCTCCATCTGAGAGCCAAACACATGACACGATCGCAACTCTTTGCTGTCCTGGCTCCGAAATGGTGGAATGAGGCTTCTGATGACATCAGGACAGCAGAGAGCCTTCACATCTTCCACGCGAAAACAGCATTAAAAACGCTTTTTAATGCTGTTTTCTTTTCATTCATCGATTAATCGAAAAAAATAAATCGACCAATTCATCGATTTTCAAAATAATCGTTTGTTGCAGCCCTATATTCTACCCTCTGATTCCAGTTTCTTTGTTTTGTGTACTTTCTCTGCCGGCGTGCATTCCTTAAGGAGGCTCTGTAGTCACACGTATAACCATCTGATCGTAGCTCAGAGTTGAGTATCGTGTGTGTGAGTGCCAATGTTGACAGTAACTGAAAGTTGAAAGCCACTTTTCCCCCCCCAGTCCGCTCCCGATTGGAGCGGATTTTCTCGTCTTTCCACGGTCCATCTGCTCAAGAGCTGCTAATGGCTCGATAGTGTGACGGCCTCTTGACTGGTCGGAGAGCAGCTTGGGTGCTTGAGACATTTTTGGGCTGAAAGAAATCAAATCAGTTGCCGCACATCTAGTTCTGGTTTAATTACTCTGACAGACAGCGGTGCAAAACAGCACGTCCGCATCCTGACAAATGGCATCGGCCATGATTGCCTCCAAATGAGCAGATTAATGGACACGAGGATCGTTACCAGCGTCGGAGGAAAGTCACGGCTCACAGGCCAAATATGGAAGAAGTGCTTTTGCTGAAATGTTTTTCAAACAGCGGACGGTGGCGAGGGAGAGATAATCACCAAACAAATATCTTATCATTAAACTATATCAAGGTCACAGCTGCTGAACCATTTGAGTGGGGAACGCAATAATCTTTCATTAGATTTTTTTTATTTTTTTTTATGAGATTCTCTAAGGAAATGCTCCAAGACTGCCTGTTTAAATGTTCTGATAAACATTACTTTAAAACAAAAGATGTGTATATACTAGTCAGGGACACAAAGTTGATGGTTTCCTATGGCTGGTTGGAATTGTATTCGCATTATCAAGGAATCACTCCAAGACAAGTGTACATGGTAACCTTCAGATAAACGTAAAGAGGGAGACACCTTGTTACATCACTGCCAGAAAAAATAATCTGTTTCTTAAACTAAGAAGTAGTGTGACAGAACCCATCAGGCTATAAAAAATGACTTTCCCCTCGCAGTGAAAACACACAACGCACAACATCTGATCAAAATTCCAGTTTTGGCCGACATACATATTGACCATCATTGTAGAGGTCAGTGGGAGGGACTGAAGTGGTGCGGAGGGAGACAGCACAGCTCGTTCAGCACTAGAGTGTGCAGCGTAAGCTAAAGCATGGTGACAGCTGTGCTGGCTGCAGCTGTTAGGCGTGTCAGGTCATTAGGGCATCTTCATGCTTAATCAGGGAGAAGAGCAGGAATCCTCCTTATAGGGCACAACGCGGCCACTTCCTCTTTTGCTCATTGTCTTACTTTGAACTAATCAACTCCATCTTATCATTATTAAATTGAGTTATATAGTAAAGGGGACTCTCTCTAACCTCTAATATTAATTATTAAGCTGGGGTTTGAATTGAGATGAACACATACTGTAGAGGGGGGGGGGCACCTTCTCTTCCTGTAAGGTGCGTTCACACCGCCTGGGGAGGATTTGAAAACATGGAGAAAAAGATTCAGACATTGAGGGAACCCAAACAGCACTCCACTCCCCTCGCAGCAGTCTCTGCGGTTGTCATGGTCACAGGGCGACCTGGGTACCATGCACTTTCATGTTTTACTGTTAAAAACATCAATGAAAGTGGCGGTCGCTGACTTGTCGCTGTCTGAATACACCTTTATTAGCGTGGCACTTAAGATTCTGTTTCAGCAACCTTTGCTTTCTCATGCACGTCTTTTTCAAACTACTTCGACTGACCTGTTGACGTAGATGGGATAAAGAGAAATTGATAATGAAAATAGGAATCATATCTTTTTATAATCAGCTTGATTTACTTACATTTCACTCACTGACGAGAAGGTATTTGTGTTAGCAGATGCTCTGATTCAATAAATCATTTACATCTTGACTCCCAATCAGTTGGCTGTTGGATTTTGAAAAAGGATTCCTCTGCTGGTCCACTGGACCGGGCATCAATACTGTGACCAGTGAACCAGAAAATGTTTGATATCCTCTGGGTGGTGCACACACTTTCCATTAAATTGATTCAAGGTGACTAGGGAATTAGCACATGTTGATTTACCAGCAGTGGTGGTTGTTTAGTGGCATAGAGTCCTGTCAGCAGTGGCAGTGGGGTGATTATACCATAACTGTGTAGCTCTGTCTGCAGAATATGTTCTTTACAACACAACTAAGCTTCAGAGCAAATGTTTTGTGTGGCTTATAAATATGTCATCTTTCCGTATGATCATGCCCTTTAGCGCTGTATTAAACAAGTTTGTTGTATGTACAGAAACGGGCTCATTTACGCAGTGACATAGTCTGTCCAAACGTTTGACTGGCAATGTATAAGAGTGAGTTTTGGGCTCTGTATTTGCAGTAAGTATGTCGGTATGTCCAAAAATCCAACACAGTATTAAGAAACATTCTGACGGTATCCCGGTATATCACAGTATTGCTTTTTCAAATAAACACATTAATTCATTGACCCCGAAAACGACCGGTTACCCGAACAGCTGCTGGCCTCTCGCTGGCCAACTTGGTCCAACTGGCCGGCGAGTTAGCTTGTTAGCGGTTAGCTCGTTAGTTCATTCACTGGTTAGCGTGTTAGCTTGTTGTGGCTGCTAGCGTTGCCACCAGAGGCTCGACAGACGTTGCAATAAATCGTTTTCTGATCAAACGTAACTTACGTTGGATTTATCAAAACCAAAAACCCTCCAAACAGACGCAGCTCCTCTCTTGGGCACAAGTTGTTGTGTTGGTGCATATATGGTCTCTCGTTGTTCCTCCTGTATCGCTCTTTTTATGTAGCAACAGAGTTACTTCTTTGTGAGCTGTACCCTGCATGCAGTTGGACAGGGACCTTTTTTATAAATGTACAATTATTAGCATTACAAAATGTTTATGTGTCACAAGCTGTTGTGTTGGGGTGTTTTGCCCTGTAAAGGGCGTTTGTTGTGGGTTATTCATTGTTGTTATAAAGTCATAACCATGACTCAATCTCCACACACCGCTGGGCGCTCTGTGATGACGTGTAAAAATGAAATCTGCCTCCTGCCGAAGAGCAACTTCAGTTGATATGGCGAAACACCGGTATGAACGGTATGTGAGAAATTCATACCGTAAGGAGATCTTATACCGGTATACCGTGCAGCCCTGGTAAATATGCATCAGTTAATCGTCAGCAAAAATATTTTAACTGTAATAGAATTGAATTATTTGTTTTTTTTGTAACATAATGTTACACCTGATTTCATGAATTCAGTTTTCATCACTGGATTTATTTCATCCAACCCTTCAAACGAATCCAGAGGCTGGTGCATATATGAATGATTGTCCTCACTGATCCCCTTCTATCAATGATATATTCTGGGAGAAGGGGATCCTTTAATGTTCGGCCCATGATGACTGACAGCCCACCGCTGCTGGTGATTAGATCATGAAGGATAACGTGACGTATCCACAGCCGGCAGACTGCCATCTGAAAGAATTTTAGACCACTTTGGAGGTTGGGGGTCGAATAAAGAGAGACTTACGGAAAACAAAATGCATACCCTTCCGTCAATTTAAATGCCCCCCCCCCAGACAGAATTTTTACTCAATCTGGTGGCTAATCCATTTAGACTTGACTTGGCTATTCAGAGGAAGAGATCAATAACTGCAGCAAAATGAGAGAATAATTGTGCTGCTCAGCATCGGTTATGATCAATTCACCTTAACCAAACACGACTGGCTGGCACAGGGGAAATAACGCAGTGAGGAATGGAAGTGACGTCCCGTAACAACGCGGGTGTTCTCTCAGGAGCAACCTACCAGCGATGTGAGAGTCCCCGCCACTTACTGCTGACATGGGACGGGAGTTAGGAAAAACATCTTTGAATCTTCTCCCGTGGGATCACAAAAGTCTTCAATGCTGACTTATTTCACTCTCACAAATTGGTGGAATCAGTGGCCGTTAACACGGCAAGGAACCACACACTAACAGAGTATTCGGTATTCTCACTAACATTCTGTAGATTCTGTAAATACTGAGTAACAAAGCAAATCTAATCTTATTATGTGCAGCTGAAAAATACACCGCTTACTCCTGTTTAAGAAACATATGCTAAAATCTACAGTGCCAAGCGTGTTTTATGAACTTAAGTAAACAATACACCTTTTTAATGGCCTAGGAGGGGGCGAGTAGTAGCCGACCTGGGACAGGGTGGGAATGCCTGGAAAGTATTGATGTGCTTTGTTGTCTGCATTTATTAAAGCTTTGTGTTAGGGGGGGGGATTTGTGTAATATAATCCTATTATGTATCACATTGGAATAAAATGACAATTTTACTAAACATCACTCTGGACTTTGTCAATAGTCATAAAGCTCAACTCTGCTACACGCAGCACGGGCTGCTTGCTCTGTATCAGGTTTCTTTGGAACTCAACTCACTGAATAAATGTAAACATCCTCAGTCAAAAAGTGAGTGGCCAAAAACAAACAATTTACTTTGCAAATCAGCCTGTCACACGGACAGTCTGTGCTTCAATGTGACGAGGGAAAGTGCTTTTGGTACAGCAAGAGGGAAAGTAATAGGACACCTCGGCTGCTTTCAGGGGAAAGAGAGAGTAAGCCATCAAACTACGCATATAGGATACACCAATGAACACACTAGACAGAATGAACAGGAAAAGAGCAGGTACACACACTGCTGCCGGACAATGAAGAGACCCCAATCGAGACAACGCTGTCCAAGTACCATGGAGCAGGTCAACTGTTATCCTATTGGCCATTATTATTAGAATAGAATTAGTACATACTTTAGGGTTGAGGCCAGATAAAATGACCTTTTTCACATGGTCCTTCTCTGCCGATGGAAGCAGATGCTCCTTTAAACAGGTCCACTGAGGTTCCTCAGGGCTAGCCATCCACATGGCCACTCCCACATGGTTTGTGGTATTGGTTGTTTCTGAGTGTCATCATGAGTGGCAGCCTATAACCTAATCAAAGTTCATGAAAACACCTCTTGAAAATGGGAAAAAAAACCTCCTTGTTCTCTATTATTTCAACCATGTTGCCATGCAGGTAATTCATATAGACGATTAAGTGCATCAGGCTGCCTCGGCTGTGAAGAGAATGAGAATCTTAAAACGTTGCAGCAAACGAAGGAGGTGAACGGTGGAGTAAGTAGAGAGTAAAGTGGGACAGAGTGGGCGGGAAATGGCAAGGGGAAGTGACAGGGAAAATAATGGCTCTGTGTTGATGAAAAAAAGTCCTCTGCCTACTTTAACAAATAGTTGAGTGTTATAG
Source organism: Pungitius pungitius (assembly GCF_949316345.1). NCBI lineage: Eukaryota > Metazoa > Chordata > Actinopteri > Perciformes > Gasterosteidae > Pungitius > Pungitius pungitius. Next base: position 11,013,547 of record NC_084901.1, read on the forward strand.
ACGGTTCATACAATATGAGCAGGAAATAAAGTATGAAAAATCTCTACCTCTAATAAGCGCCATGACAACCGAGCAAATTTAATCTGGAAAAAAGTACTAGATGTACCGATGATATACACTCACCGGCACTTTATTAGGTACACCTTGCTAGTAAGAAGTTGAACCCTTTTGCTTTCAGAACCTTAATTCTCTGTGTACTTTCAACAAGGTGTTACAGACATTACGCGAGATTTTGGTCCATATCGACATAATGGCATCACGCGTCGGCTGCTCTTTTATGATGCAAATCTTCTGTTCAACCACATCCCAACGTTGCTCTATTAGCAGTTGAGATCTGGTTTCTCAGAGAATCGATGACGTTTGTTGCCAACGTTTTTAATAATCAAGTGGTTATTTGAGTTACTGTTAACTTGCTATCATCTCAAACCAGTCTGCCCATTCTCCTCCATCAACAGGGCATTTTTGTCCACACAACTGCCCCTCACTGGATATTGTCTTTTTGGGAAAATTCTCTGTAAACCCTAGAGATGGTTCTGCGTCAAATCTCAGTAGATCAGCAGTTTCTGACCTTTATTCTACATTCTGATGCTCAGTTTGGACCTTGGTAAGTTGTCTTCACCACGTCCACATGCCTAAAGGCATTAAGTTGCGGCAATGTGATTTGTGTCAACATGTATGATTATCGATTCACCTGTTACCAAGCAATTGAACAGGTGTACCTAATGAAGTGGATGGGGAGTGCATGTACATACACAATGTTTACCCTAGGGGAGGGCTGTGGCCGGAGAGACAGGGCCATTTTCCAACACAGCTCTCTGTCTGCTGTCTGTCGGTGTGTGTGTTCCCATAACGGAGGCACGCCCACTATCGGCCTGATATCCAATAACCAGTACAGTCCTCCTTTATGTTGAAAAACAATGTCATTCACTTGTTTGCTCAAATTGACACCCGATAGTATGACCCACACACACACACGTGTGTGAGAGCAAGGGAGATAAGGACACAAGGAGGACTTCCTGCCCCCCCTTCCCTGCTATCAGCTATGAGCACATAAACATCCGCCCCTGCTGCAGTCCGTTGACTTTAAGCGGATCTTTCACCTGTCGCTCTAAGGCGAGAGAAAAGGAACCGTACAAGTTCTGCCCAGTTAGGTCTTATCCCCTGGCCAAATGTCACCCACCAGGATTAGCTGGGCGCTGTGAGAGTCCCCGCGGCACAGGTGATGAATGCGCTGATCTGGCGACGGTTGAAGGTGTCTTTCCCCTTTCTCTCGCTGGTTATTGACTTCCTGTTGCACTTTTACTCACATGATTTATGGCATTTACTGTGAGGAGCTGAGATGCAAAAGTTATATTCCCTCCACTGTGAGCTCTCTGATCTGTTAGCTGGTTTACTTTGTATGTTTGTGTAACATTAGAGAAGTTAAGCCCCGGCACATGGAGCAGAGATACGTCCTGCATTGTGCTAATAAATCAACTTCCACTCTTTCAAAAGTCAAAATTTTAAAAGTAAAATGATCAAGAACATTATCAACCGTTTTATCAAGGATTTTAACAAAAACCAAAACCTAATACAGGCTGTTTCTACCATACATGTTTCATATACAGTACTCTTTTTTGTATTACCAGAAAGCATGCTGGAAGATATTTTGTGTAAAATTACAGTAAGCCTCAGCAACCGTATTTGCTTATTATCCAAATTAACATCACAATTGAGAAACTGTTAATCCATGGCAACTGTAGGTCTTTACTGGGCAAATACAGGCCACAAAACGCATTCAATCCCCACAGGGCAGAAAATCACGGTGCATCAATGCTCACAACTGCTACGCGAGCGCATCATCTAAATGCACTTGCAGCAGCAACGCAGAAATCAACAACAATCTCAATGTGATGCTGTCATTTCTCCTGCACAATTGGCAATTACAGCCAACCGAGGCAACCCTGTGAACAAACAGCACCAGCAGGCGGGGACCACAGATTTAACCCGCTACAGATGCCAGCTCCATTGGTAATCAATGGCGGCTTAGAGGCATCTACCGATCGGTGTGCGGTTCTCCTCGTCACGTGGCAAATGATTATCTTAAGGCCGGGCGCACGTGCCAACGCTACCGTGCTCGATGGAGCCACTACAGAGGTGACCCGGTGTGGTCAACGGCACACTGTGAGGCACCGTGGCACGAGTTATGAAGCGTCAGGTGCTCGCCTTAAAAAGCTGATATAAAACCCAATTTTCTCAATCAGCTCTGCATTCTGAGCAACGTGGCGGGGCTCAGCTGGAGGTAAGGAAGCTGATCCCCCTCGACGTCTCAGGACAGCATGTGCGTCCAGCTTTCCTCATAAAAAAAGGCACCAATTATTGCTGCCAAGTACAAAACAAATTAGTTTTTTTTATTAATGTAAATCTCTGGTAAAAGACTGGACAAAGCAGCTGGATTGAGTGTTCAAATACAATTTAAGAAACATCTTCATTCAGCTCTTACAAGCATGTTCATTGGAACTAAAAGTGAAACCCCAAAACCATATAAAAGAGGGAAATTTTGCTTAATGTTATTTCATTTCCCCAATTTCATCTCTGTGTAGGCCATTTCTAAATTTTAAACATTCGTGTTTACAGCAGCCACAGCTGGACTCTAAAGATGTCCTTGAAAGAACCCGCCCTCGCAGCTTTCCTCCTGCACAGGCAGTAACTCGCCCAGGCCCCAACTGGTCTCAATGCGGCAGGGGGGTTCAGAAAGAGACTTCAAGGGCAAAGTATAAACTTCTATTCACTTATGCTCCAAGGACAGCCAAAGAAGAAGATACGTTTTGCTGGCACCAGGTGGCTGGAGTGTGTGCGGCCTTCGGGAGATGACCAAAACGAATGCTAATGCTAATTAGCGATCCTTGACACACGGACACATTTAATTTCAAACCCAGGCTGACTCCCGTAAGGTAATGACCAAATGTGTGGGATGCTTGTCACGTTTCCATCCTTCTGATGGAGGAGAGGCTCGTTGGACTCATTATGCGCTGCACACATAATCTTTGTCCCCCCCGCCCCATCAGCCGGGCCGGTCCTCAAACGGGAGGGGGTGGATGCCATGACGTGGTTAGTTGAAAAGTGTGGGCACCCCCGCCTTAGACGGTCTTTTAAAGACCCATCAATTTGAGGTGGGGGATTCAGCGGACCCATTGTACGTCAGAGATCAGAACAGAAAATCTGGTTTTAATCACAGACCAAAAGCCGATCAACTTCAAAACAAGGGGACAGGAAGGACCCAATCCAGAAGATTGTACACGCATACATTCTCACGGTTCCAGAGGTGAGGCTGTGCGTAGAAGTAACCCCCTACCAGATCCAACTGATAGCACTGCACCTCCAGCTCCTTCCCCTCCAGAGAGGTGAAGCTCCACGTCCTGAGAACCAGCATTCTGCTACTCAAGTCCATCTAGACCCCCCCCCCCATAATCTGCCACCCTTGTAGCATCGCACCCGACTCCATCGTTTTTGCCCAACAGGTGGTGAGCCAATGGGAATGAGAGAGCACAGGCTTCAGGCTGTGCACCGACGGGCCCCACGGAGCCCTCACTTTAGGCCAGGCTCCAGATGGGGGCCCCAGGCTTCCTCCGGGCTGGGTAGCTTCTTCCCACTTGAGTTTTCTCACAGGGTCTCTTTGTGAACAATTCTTACATTTAGAATCCAATTTTTTTTTATGACATAACTATATCAAGCTTTGTTTTGAATACATGATGTCTTTGATGACCAATAAGAATATTAAAATATTTTGGGACACAGATTTTCTTGTCTTTAAAATCATCTCGCTCAATCTAGCTTGTTTTATTAGAAGTTGCAGTGCTGCGCTCTTTTCTCTTGCAAGTAGGCTGTCTTTGAGATAAAAGGGCACCCAATTTAGCCGCATGTTCCTGGAAGATGCACAAGGAACCATATTCTGGATCTGGTCAGATTTGCTCTTACATATTTTGCCCCAACGTGTGATCAAGCTACCTTCTTAATTCACAGAGCTGCACTGAACAGATCACAGCCATAATCACTGTAAAGCACATCATCTTGAGTTGCAGTGCTTTAATGATGCACTGCGATCCAGGATCAAGGAGACTCCTTTGTAGTCCTGGTAGATGTCCAGCGCATGGGTAGAGAGGGATTACGTCGTATGAAAAGGAGATATCTCTGAGTCGGCCTGGCAGCCTTGCAGAGAAGGAAGAGCGAGTGATGCAGAACTAGACAGAAGGAGAGAACGGAAGCCAGACAGACAAAAAACAAAGCCAATTATAAAAGGAGGGTTTGAGGGCCAAAAGGGAAAGATGAAATGGTTATAGAGCCTGACAGAGAGAGACAGAGATAGAGGCCGTGAGGAAAAAAATCGGGAAAAAAAATAAAATAAAGAGAGATGGAAAAGTGCGGAAATCCAGGAACAACAGAAGACTGTCCGATGTCAGCTGACATGTAGAATGAGAGCGCCTCAGAGGGAGGCAGTAAAAGGGCGTCAAGAAGACTCTGGAGAAGACCCGAGGAGGTTAAAGCCAGAGAGAGGTGACAGCTGACCGTTCCCAGCTCGTGTCCAGAAAAAAACAGCGCCAGACTGGAGGAGATCCGGCAGGAAGCTGGGCTGATAACGAGGCAGTCCTCCCTTCCCTGGTCCAGACTTACCAGCCAGGGGATGATGGGGGGGGGGGGGGGGGGCAGGAAGGAAAGGTTGCAGGGTCTGAGTTGTCTAGCCAAAAGATTCCAAAAAAGCGGGGCGTGGGGGAAACAGCTGTGAAGACCCAGGGCGAGGACTGCGCCGTGTTAGAGAGCAGAAGATGCTCTTCTGCTTCTCTCCATACAATATTCATATACTCAAGTTTATCAGCCACTAACAGTGATGTTTTAGATGGACTGTGTCTTATGTTTATATACTTCATGATTTGCCTGCATATTTGTACCTTTTTTATCGTAATGTATTCTTTTATATTCCATTTGTCTCGTAATACTGCACCAATCACCAGAAGAAATTCCTGTATGCAATCAACAGCTTTCTGATTCTGACCCTAGCCAACTAAGGAAGACAGCACGTCACTGTATGTCCTCCTGTTGGATCGGTTTCAATCTATATGCATAAAGAACAAACCAGTGTTCAAGTTCTCTGCTGAACCTTTTTTTCTGGTTCTAATGAAGTTAAATAAGCCACTCAAATTGCTTTAGGTTTCATCGGAGCACATTACTGTGCCAGGCCAATCATCATTTATCAATAGTAAATTAAGGAGAGTACATCGCAGAAAAACCCATGTCGGGTACGTGCCTTTTACAACACAGATGGATAATCTAACAATTGCCAAATGTTTGGTTAGCGATGCAATCATGGCAGCAACAATTTGAAGTAAAGCAATTAGAGAACATTATTGAATAATAAACTCAATGCAAAAATGCTGGTGGAGAAAATCTCTCTGAGTGGCAGAGATACTCAATGGAAGGCAGATACCAGCAAAAGGGTTCTGATCGTGATCTGTTGTGATCAGACCCCGGTGTGCTGCACAGGAGGATGGATCCGCTGGTGCACTACATGTGCAGGTAAGCTCTGTTCATGCTTCAGTGGGGTAGCTGGATGGCTTCACCAGTTCCTCACGTTTTATGAAGTGAAAACACACACACACACACCACTTAATTAATGTTACTATTATTCAAACAACATTATTGTTGCATACAATAGTAACACAAACATGTAAAGTAAGTCAGTTTCTGAAGGGCAGCTCTCTATCAGCAAATTGCAACTAATTTGCATTAATAAATACGCGGTCATCATCCTCTTTGTAAGTGCGTTGTCAAGGCAACGTACAGAAGTACAAAGAGGCCAGACAGTCTATTATGTTGCCTTTTCCACCTGCAGCTCTGTCCCTGTGCGGTATGTGAATATGTATACCTGGAAGTGTTGGGATACAATAAACACTTGGTGAACCACGGTACGATTCCCTTGTTGTTGATAGAATACTGTGGTCCTCATGGGGGGAAAACTAGTAAGACAGTGGAGGCCACTGAGAGAATTGGGTACCAAACCACTGTCGCGGTATTATATTGATAGATCAGCTGAGTCACACTACACAGGAACAACGCTCATCATTTGCTATCAGATGGGCATGTGTGACTCTCAACAGATAGGAAAAAAGCCGGATGGCTCACTCTTTTGCTACTTCCATCAACTCATAGATTCAAAAACATGAGCCATCTTGTTCTGTTTTCATCCCCATGCACAGTAGTGACAGTACAGGGGAGCAAGTACCGTTAGCCTGAGGTAGCAAAATGTCCGCAATTCTTGGTTAGTAATAACCGGCTGTCAAATTCAATTCTGAAATAAAGTTCTGTGTTTTTTCTCAGAGGTTTTGCCATTGCCAGTGCATTAAAAAAAGGATAGAAATAATGTAACATTCATATAAGGTTAGTAGTAGTAGTAGTAGTAGTTTGCAGCTGCTAAAAATAACGGTAATGACAATATAGATTTCTGTTTGCACTGCTAAGGGTCAGATGGGCACTCTGTATCAGCCATTGTAGAAGTTAAAGTATCAGAAGGGAAAAGGGAAAACAAGCATCTGTCACAGGTTTTGTTGCGACAAGATGAAAAAAAAAGCAAGCAAGAGAGCAGAGAAAAGCAGAGCTGAATACCCCACCACAAAACCCACATTGCAGAGCTATAAAAGATGAGGGGAACAGTGGAGTTGGTGTTATTATCTGAGGTTTTGTTACAACAAGCTACCTATTTAAGTTTCACCTAGTTGTTTGATCGTTAGTTACAATAAAATTAAATGTATCAGAGGAGCTTAATGGGAGCTGACAGCAACTAGGGAGATGATTCACAAATCCTCCTTGGCTTCCTCAAAAAAAAAAAAAAAAAACACAGTACTTGAAACTACCTGAATGGAATATTAACATTTGTACAGCTAGCTTTAACATTTTTCTCTACTTCTCGATTATGTATCCACTCTCCTCATCATCGGCAATGAAGTTAACCACTTCCCCTTCAGGGATCAATGAAGTCCACCTTATCTCCCTGTGTGATATTCCTCATCTCACGAGTATTGCTCTGCAATGTCTCCTAGCCGGAGGCCATACTGGCAGACGTGATCACGCCGTCTCTCCACCACGCTCATAGAAACTCAGCACTGTTTGACCTCTGCACCTGCCTGGAGGGGGGACGCCTCCCTTGATTTGATGGGGGTGGGGGCCGGCTAAGAATCCCAAAGTAATAAAACCCAGGGGGCAACGGTTGAGTGGAGGACGAGAGAGAAGAAAAATAGGCAATCCCAAAAGAATATCAGGGTCGCAGCATCGGAAGTGTGGAGGCACTCTGAGGGGACAGAAACGTAGGCGGTGCAACACCTCGCTAAGAGCCCACACAGACCCTTTGGGTAGGTCTCAATTCCACAGGCTGCACCCTTAAGGACCTTAATTACGCAACGTTGAGGTGCAGTTTACATCCATGTCTGTCATTTTATCCTCAGAGACATTTGCTTAATAGGCATAGAAAGTGCCGTTTACCACACATTTACAAATCAACCTTTAGTGCCTTTGGACTTTTGCAGAAGAGGAAAATAGCATGGGATGAAGGGGTGTAGTCATTTCGAAATGGGTCCAACTCCCTGCAGTTAGTTGGAAAAAGACCTTTATCTTAAAAAAAAAAATACTTCCACCCAAGTAGGTATCATCCCCTCTGCTAGCACTGCTGGTGTCCAGAATCACAGAACATGTCATTTAGATTTAGGAGCCGGTCACCTCTGAAAGCCCTGGGTGGTCCTCTGAGTGCTCCACATGCTGCTGAGCCGTCCGGCAGCTAAAAGGTTACAAAAGGACCAACAGAGGATGTGCTGTGCAGTACATCAAACCAACCTAAGTACAATGGTACGCTTACCCAATCTGCTGTGAGAAGAAAATACTCAATCGCCAAGAAAAGCACGATTGAAGGCCGCAGTTGTGAAGAACTCACCAGATAAATGTTAGTTAGTGAGGAAAGTAAGAACAAAGAAAATACTTCATGTTCCCCTAACCATCTGACCACGTAAGATTTTCACTTTGCATGCTGGCAGCCTCTGGGTTGTTAGAGTAATCATCTCAACTTCGTTAGCATATTCAGAAGTTACTTTAGTCTTGGAGTTGTATCCGGTAAGCTTTTTGCCATAGTTGTGTTATTGTTCTCACACACACACACACACACACACACACACAGCTCTGAGGCCAGAGACCTTTTTATTGGCTATCAACCTCCCATTTATGACCGTGAGACAAAGCTGGGACACTGTTGAACGAGACACATCCAATACACTTGAAGGGAGTAAGCCCATCATTACAGCAGTGGTTGTGGTAGACACAAACACCTTTTAAGGACATCTGCACTTCACTGCAGCTTTCTATTCACCACTGTTGAGAGGACACAACATGAACAGGCCCGTGTGTGTCAGTCTGAAGCATAACCCTTCAATTATTCGGTTTCAGTAGATTACATGCCACAATGAACAAAGGTGTCAGACGGTCAGTAAATCACAACGATCAAAATGATCTTGCCAAAGGTTTACAAGCAGATTATGGCTGTAAACACAGCTGCTCCACATAAACATAAGCAGTGCTGTAGAAGTAGGGCCACAAATTCAAACAGAACACATTGAAATCGGTGTCAAAGTGAACCGACTCCTACCCAACTCCGGCAGCAAGTGAGACTACAGAGAAAGTTCATTAGCAGCTTCCTCTCTGAAGCGTTTGTCCAGAGCTAAAAGAAATACGTGTTGGAGCCAAGCAAATGAGAAGGTGGGAATGCTTGAGCGCTGGTCCAAACGTCCGAACACTGCTGTGCCCTGCAAACATCTGAGACTAAGAGGGATCGTAATGCAGACCCCAAAAAGAACTAAACTCTTTCTGCATTACAGTAAGTTAGCACTCAGAGGCCACATTTCCAGGCTTGAATATGAGACCAGAAGTTTTTAGGTCGGTGCAAAGATGTGGCCAGTCCCAGAACTGACCACAGGCGGAATAGGTGAAGAGTCATGGAGGCGTGCCTAGTGATGAAGTCAACTGTTGGCAGGAACATGAGCAGTTAGGAGGCGTCATCGCTCAGCCTGACAGCGGGGGAAGAGAGGGACTTCAGTGGGCTGGTAATGAGACATTTGTTGCTATCACTGGTGAGGAGACTAAATCAGTCGGAGGATGAATGGAACGTGAACTCTTGACTTGTAGTTTCAGATTGAAACACAGGTCCTCTGAAGTGGCAGCTCTCACTGGAGTAAAAAAGCTGCTCGGATTGGTTTTCAGCAAAGCATTGACCTCTTAAACAAACTATCATTTCATGGCCTTAGATGATGGTAATTACCTAATCGGTTTTGGTTATTGATGGTTTCTTGTGGTTATTATCATTATAATATGATGGTCCAGTGTGTATCCCAACGCCCCCTTGATGCATGCTGGGATGGTCTCCAGCATCCTCATACCCCAGAATAAGAGGTATTCATGGGTTCTCTCAGTTCTTAGTAGGGTTGTCAAAATACCAAAATTATGACTTTGATACTATACCTGCCAAAATATTAAGATTAGGGCTGCTGCAACAACGAATCGATGAAATCGATTAAAATCGATTATTAAAAGCGTTGGCAACGAATTTCATCATCGATTCGTTGTGTCGCGCGACTATTATGTTTGAGTATTAAAAGAAAGTTGCGCGCGCCGCGCAGAGCTGAGAAAAAAAAAGTTGAGCGCTCGCGCAGCAGAACAGAAGAAAAAAAGCTCCGCCCAGCAGAGCGTTGCTAAGAAAAATAAATAAAGAGCAGAGCTGAGGTAAAGGAAAGACCATTGGAGAGACCCGTAATACTGTTCTGAAACATGCGGAGGCAGAGAAACCAATGCGATCTAGATCCTCCCAGGTATTTCACACTGAAATGGGGGGTGCGGGTCCTAGCGGGCAACGGGGGGGGGGGGGGGGGTGCAGCGGTTTGTCTTTGCAGCGCCAGTCTCATCTTTTTCCGTTCTAATCGCCGCGCTCGACTTCAAGGTGTAACCTTTATTATTGTTCGGTCTGAAACAGCGCGCCCAGTGACGGGTGGTGCAGCAATATTGTTGTTCGGGTGGAAATCAGGAGAAAGGTCGGTCCGGGATATTTTCGGGAGGGGCTTTGAAATTCGGGAGGGTTGACATGTCTGATTGTAAGATATGCAAAAGCGATATGGCCTGGCACGGGAGCACCACGGCGATGATTCATGATTTTGTGCCTAATATATTTAATTTGGCGGCTGTAAAGTGAATGTGTGTATGTTTTTTGTGTTAGTCCATTTTATTTGCTTACTTAGGGATGTTCAAGGAGCAATCTGTTAGTGCAAAACATATTTAGAAAGTGCACAGTCAGTTCTATTTTTCAATAAAGTGTCTTGCAACACTGTGTTGGCTTGACAACAACTTTCCCAACAGTCAAACATCAGCAAGTGCAACAAGACAAAGCAGACGTCCTCTTTTACCCGGACATTTGAGACCTAAAAAAATGCATGAATAAATAAATACTTCGTACCCAAAGTATTTCCAGATCTCACTTCTGGCATCTTTTCTTTCAACAAGCCGAGGACGGTCGACAACAGCTCCCTGAGATAACTCTCTGAGTGACGGCTGCCTGTTGCGTATGAGAACTCGTAGCCCCGCCCACCCAGTCAATGGCGTAAAACCGGTATGAACCTACGTGAGAAATTTATACCATAAGAAGATCTTGTACCGGTATACTGCCCAGCCCTAATCAGAGGTTTCACTGTTCCAGAAGGGCTTGTATTCCACTCCGAACACTTATTACACATTCAAGTGAAAAATCACTCAGTCAATCGGTCTACAGCTTTCAATAAACAAAGCATCGAAATATATATAGTTTGGACTTTACGATGCAAAATGTCAAGGGATGCCCATTTATGTTTTACAACAAATAGTGTCAGAAATCGAGGCATACTATAGAGTCATTCAGTCATTTGCGCTTCAAAAGATGCATCGATGCTGGTCCAAATGGCGATGGGCACAATGTCTGAACATAAAACGTTCCCATTATCAAGTTTTTTACCAATTTATATGAAAATTACATGTATGTTAATATCAATTTTCTATTACTACCTTTTATCATAAAAAAGGGTGATAAAGCACCTATCAGTATTTTGTGGTAGTACTAAAAGGCAGCACTGTTACAGTATTGGAAGTCAACTATCGGAGAGCCCAAAATAAAAATCTATTCTTGTTCTTTTCAATCACCTGTCTTACCATACTCCTTACCATTGTTCTTCTTTTATTACAGAGATCTTCTGGAGACCGAGACTGTCCATGATGAATGACTCAATGGTGCAGAGAGTGCAAGCAGCCATGTTTCCCCATACAGGATATATAGAAACACCCAATAACAGACAGGCTGTGACAGACATGGCTGACATGATGAATGGACCTCCAAGAGCAAAATCTCTCAGCGAGACGTAAAGGCTGCGTGAGAACTTTAAATACCTGCCTGGAAGCATGCTGTCATTAACAATGGGCTTCAGATGAAGCCCCTGCGTGAGCCCTACTTGACAATGTCTACACACACACAAAAAAAACGCTAGCCCTTTTTCTCCTGAAGGAATAGTGGTGAAACAGCTTATTTATCTCTCGTCTCAGCTGTCTGACAGTGTAAGGGATGGACTGTAACAAGGGAACCACCAAGCTTCAAAGTACAACATGTATTTAAATAGTTGTCAAATCAGTTAACCCACGTCAAAGCATACTCTGATTTATGGGACTCTGGATGGACCAGGATTCAATTAATGAGCGTCACACAGTATTGAATAAGACAAACTAGAGATTTACTACAGGAATTCCTACAGAATGCTAATTATGCTATAGACTTTGTGTTTTTTAATGTTGTTGTTGTTTAGATTTAACCCAGAGAAGTGAGACGTACTTTGGGACTCTGGAAACACTGTTTACTTGGAACCATACAGCCAATCCCTTTGCTGTCCATGACAGTCATTGGTAGTCATCTATCCACCTGTTGTGTGGGGCATTTCAGAAGGCTTGTGCACATCCTCCAATAAAGTACAAATTGGGTCCCTTAAGCGTCCTTGTTTGAGTAATTTATCTGTCGTGGCTCCGAGACAAAGTACAACAAACACACTAATCCATAAACACGCTTCTTCCATGCATCGGGTCAATAAAAACAAGAGGGTGCCTCCATTCTTTAGGTCAAGAGGAATTCCACCTTCGGCACTGCTCACCGATGATTTAAAAAGCTCTAATCAAAGTCTGATTGATTAAAAACAACAGCAGTTGGATTGCAAATGAGATCTATTTATGCAACAGTGTGAAGCTTTAACTTCTTTGGCTCTAAATGGAACTGTTACTATCTTTGAAAGTACTCAATATACTCGCTCTGCTTTTATTTCTCTGTGTTAATAAGAGTTGCCTGTTCTCTCTGGACCGCCGTGTACAAATAAAGCTTAATGGAAGAATGAATGACTACACAAAACCTCCACTACCCCCACCACAGGTAGGCCACGGCCGGGTGGACCACTACAGAAGAATCACCTGCAGTGAGGGGAAATCACTGTTGCTATGGAAACACCATTTAGAAATCCCGTGATCCCAGGCGCACATGCTGCCTTCAGCCTTATTTTTCCAAATTCACACTGATCCATCTTCACGTTTCATGAGTGCTGGAAAATAATTAACACTAATAAAAACAGTGTGCAGCCCTTTGAAATGAGCAGGATTATTACACTGAGGGGGGCTGCATTGTCACTGTTGCCCTGGATAGGGATTTTAGCCTAAAGCCTCTGTGGATATGAATAATTAAAAAGTTACAATTGATTTGTATAAACTATACAATGTATATAAAATATGGTATGTTGGCCACTTAGCTTCTGTTTATTGCCATCTTGGCTTTTTGCAGAAACATAGGTGACACGAGAGGCTGGAGCCAACCAACACTGATATTTTCAGATACCTTTGTATGCTATCATAATGTAAAAATCACCTGGAAAGGTCTAAACTGGGTTTCAAAAACCACCCCCAGACCGTACAACCTGTCATTCACAAGGTAGCCCCGCCCTAAATCATACCCTGCTTTATGGTCGATTTGACTCTAAATGGACCGTTATTTACTGAATGAACATCATGCTGTATTGGCGACACTTGAAACAAGAGATAGAAACTCATGTTTACAATATTTACTGGTAAATCAAGTGAGAAGTAGTGGTATTTTCTCATAGCCTTCAAGGCCCCCTGGTGGCCCCCTGGTGGCCATTAGATAGAATGCACGATTAATGCACATGAGCATTGGCTTTACTTTTCAGACCCGGAGGTTGCCTTCTGGTCTTATCCAAGCTTCCCAACGACTAAATGTTTAAATTAAGTCATACACATGCTGCTGCCAGAACATTGAGCATAATAATCAGAATTATTGTTTGTTTGTTTTTTAGTAGTTTGAAGGCCAAGCTCAATTTATCTTAAACCCTAAACTCCATACTTGATTTACAAACATGACAGTGGTATCCATCTCCTTATCTAAGTTTAAGAAAGTTTAAAAAAAAATAAACAGCCAGGCTCTATGATGCAAAATTCCACTGCATATGGGGGTTAGTTAGTTAAATGTGACAAATAACCGCATGTTTTTCACTAGTTCGGAATTAATTCATTGCGCAACTGCCCGTAAATTCATGATCACAAAACAAACATTCTTTACATGCAATTTTTGACTTTTGAACTGCCCGCAATATAAATCACGCACTGGAGTCATTAATGCATCAGTCATCAATCCAATAAACTTTGCGTGCCCATGAACTCCAAGTTTGCTTCCCTCTACAGTCGCCCGAGGACCAGGCTCACACAAGAAAATCACTATTTCCTCTGTGACACGGGCTCCAAACCCCGCGCCATTGTCAACTCATGCATCCTGCAGTGTGCAAACAATTATTTTGCAGTGACATGAATTCCAGTGAGGGGGGAAAAGCACAAAAGAAGACTTAATGAACGACAGGAATCGCAGAGTTTACCAGCTGACAGTTGCATGGCGTCAAACAATTAGCTAATTGGGCTACCAGATAAACAATGTGGTTGTATATGTTTGTTCGAGGGGATTTTTTCAAGGCAAAGCCATTTAAAATGCAGATGCTGTGCTGAGTCAGTCTGTTTGTGCGACAGCTGGAGAAACAGAGCCAGAGTGAAAACAGCAGAGACTTTGTTGGAAGATATTGAACACGCAGGCTGGTGCTCCGGGCTCATGTGAAGAGATACAGCTGAGAACACAAAGCATGGGAGTTCTCTGAAGTTTGCGTGGAAGAATTACATCGGCACATGGGCACATCAGGCGAAATGGTGGCATTTTAAAGGTGGAGCATTAGCTGTTGGTCAGGCAGCAGGCAGGGAGCCATGAGTACACTGACTGGGTCTGTGTGCAGCCCATGTGATCTGTGGACATTCACTCATAGTAAGAGTGAGGTGTCTTTTTCACTGCACCAAAAGTGTGTCACAAACCAAAAGAACTGGGACTTATTTGCTTGAATTAGCTTTCTTAATTTCAACAAAAAGTAGTCCCATAAGCAATGAGGAAATGTAATGTAAATGGTCTTAACTTTGTGCTTTGCATTACAGGATTCCATCTAACTGCTTGGACTGAGAGTAATTTTACGTAATATAATTACAGTTCATTTTTTATATACTTTTAAAGACTTTCTTCTTGAACACAAACAAAATACATGTTTATATTCAGTGGGTTTCTCAGAAAAATGCCTCGTGTGAATCCCGGTGAGCGGACCAAGTGACATGACCTGTTGCAAACAACATTGAGATCTAATACAACGTAAACTCAGCCACAGTAAACTGTAACCTAATTATATTTATTGAAATTGCACTTTGTTGTTTCTTGTTTTTTTGAGTTTGTATCCTTATGGTTGAAATGCACTTCTTGTAAATTGCTTTGGACAAAAGCGGCAGCTAAATAATATTTAATGTAATTTGAACATTGCGCCATTCATCCGTTTACACACTTCCATTAGCAGACAGAACTTGGGTATTCTCCTTCCTCCCGCAAAAAGAAATACCCTCAATAAGGGTCGGAGGTCAGGGTCAAAACAACGAGGCTGACAATGACACTACAAGCCCGTGGTGCAGAACTCGAGGGCACGCTGGCCCCAGGCAGTGGTCTGCCATACTTATACGCCCTAATCTTTATCTAGCAGCACTTGAAGCAGCCGTGTTCCGGTGTGATAACAGCCCCTGTGGGGAGGCAGACGTAACATCCCCCCTACTCCAGACCTTGTAATCGTTCCGTTCTCGTGCACGCACCCCCCCCCGTGATCCTCCTTTGGCAGTCACCGTCAGGTCAGGCTTACCCAGACTTCTTTTGCTGACATATGCTGAGATTCACCTCGGTGCTGATGCTGTGTCCTCCCACCGCCCGTGCCACGGCTGAGAGGGGAGGAGAGATAATCCTCAAAAGAGAAAAAAGGCACGCTGTGTGGAAAGGACTTTCTCAATGAGCAGACATGTAGCTCTGCAAGGTGCTCTACAACTTGGCCACCCTTCTCCGACTCCAGATGACCCTGAAAGGTGTTTTCAGCGCGCACAAACGCTCTACTCGTTCACCCTTATGGCCTAGTTTTAGAATCTGGGGCGCTTTCCACGCTCGTGTCCTCTATCTGTGTGTGAATGGGTGAATGATGTGACGTAGTGCAAAGCGCTAAGAGTGGTTGAAAGGCCAGAATGGTTGCTACACAAATATATTTACGTATGATTTAGTGCCAAACTCTGCTGCACAAAAAAAAAAAAAAACCACCTTTTCCAGTGTTCTAGTTTTTTCTTCAAAAGTGGTTTTTATTGTGACAAAGAAAATGTGTCTTGGAGACAGTGTCAGCAATAGCACAACTTCGTAGTCTGTCCGCTGATGCAAACCCATGCACAGACATATTTGCGCACATGTCAGGGCAGAATTCCATACTTTGTACAGGGGGGTGCCGCCTGATAGAATGGTAGGGGAAACGCTGTCTGCAATTCTGTTAAAGTCAATCCTCACACAAATGAAACCAAACTACAATTTTCCATCAACCTGCTTGGGTTGTAAACCCGAGGCTTTGGGTCAATAATGTGTGTTAAAATTAATCGAAAAAGGTGTAATTGCCTCTTTCTGTCCACATCACAAAGGTGTACACCAGCACCCATCTTTGAGATTATGGCAGAACGCCCCTCTGTCTTTTGCTCCTGCTTTGCTGAGCCGACCTTCCACCGTCCCCCGTTTGTGTTGGCGAGAGAAGGGCGGTGGCAGAGATTATATGGCCCTCCAGACAGCTGTAAAAGATGACTCATGGCCCTGTGCTGCTCTAGAGGCAGAGTACGTCTCCGCAATAGTGGAAGAGCGGAGGGGGTTTGGTGTTGGGATAAGGGGGAGGATTCACTGGCTAGGAAGGGGAATTAAACAAAAAGGGAGTGTTGGTCGGTTTTCTTTTCATGTACAGCAGAGGAGATTAGGGCTCAAGCTCCAGCTCGTCACATGGAAAAATAATGCTCCGAGTAAGAGTAACGGGGAGTCAAACTAGGCCACTGTGTGAAGCCCCTTTCTCACTCACTTGTATTCCCGTGTTGAAATATGGCAATCCAATTAGCGCTCCATTTCAGACTATCCACAGCTGTTATCATAGCGTCAAACCTGAGAGGAAATAGAAAAGGGAGGGAGGATAGAGCCTTGACATTTCTGTTTTGGGCATATAGGGTGGCGTCAGCTGTGGCTGGCAATTGCAAAGCATGTTGGAGATAAATCACTGTGATAGTTTCAATCCTGTCTTGGCCTTGTGTGTGTGCAGTTGAGGAAAGAAAAGATGGGCACATAGGGAGCTGATGGAAATCAATTCATTATAAGGTCAGAAATCTTGAGAATCCTGGCATTCCTACATTAATGCATATACGGTCAAAAGACAGGAATTGTTTAGAGAGTCGACCACAACAGTTTCAGTTCATTCAATTAACTAAATTTGAAGTGATTGAGGTTTAGTAGGGCTATTTATATCAGTACGGGGGGTGCGAGGGCAAGGAGGGAGGACTCGGAGTATGCGGAGTATAAGGAAATAATAAGACTAACAGGCAAAAATTCTACAGAAACTCAAAATCACCGATAAAGCCGACAAGGAGGAGAAAACAAATGCGAGACAGGGATCTGGACTTGAAAACAACAACATATACGACTTACATGGCATGGGGATTAAATACACAGGGGAGGTGCAGGTGATTGGACACAGGTGGAAACAATCATTGACACGACAGACAATCACAGGGGAAGACAGGACAAGGCAGGAAGTGAAGTTACCCAGGAACACAAGCGACATGAAACTACAAAATAAAACAAGACCCCAAACCGTGACAATTTATACGTTCCATAGACTGGTAACTTATTTAATACATTAATACATTATTGAATACAATTAGGCTAAGGCTAGATAGCAGATATGGTCAGAGTATGGCTCGGGTGAGTAGAGGTCAGATCTTCTACGGCACATGTGTCAAACTCGCGGCCAAATCCGGCCCACCGAGGGGCCAGTGCGGCCCGCCGGATGACTTTGCAATCGTGTGAATTACAGAAAGGTCACGGCGCATGCGGGGTCGCTTCGGACAGATGAGAGCCTCATTGCGCAACTGCCCATAAATTAACAACAAACCCGAAATTAATTTGACAGCCCTGTTCTACGCTGAATAGAATTTGTCTTTGTTTGGAGAAGTGCACTTCAGGTTTCTGCCCTTGACAGTGTTTCCCGCAGAGAAATTTCTAAATGCCTCCCCCCATACTTGTCCCCTGGCTAGATAAAGGCCCCTGTAGCTCTTTCTAAACAATGACATTGTTGGTAAATCACCAGGTGCGATATCCACAATGGCCAACGTTTTTCTCCAACAGCCATCTGTCGTTGAGAAAGATTCCAAACCGTAATCATTCGAAACGGCACAGTGAGTAAAGGCCACAGCTTCATGCATTAAATGTGAACATAATCTCACCAAAGGCACTTTGTCTCGACCCTGTCTACGGCATAATCTGTCTAAACCAAAATGCAAACTTCTGCAAGATGCTGAACCAGAAAATCTTTTCCTTTGCTCGGCCTCTCCCTCGATTTTTTACATTTGCACAGTGGTCTGTGCACAGGGGCAGGGGTGTGAGGGGTGTGAAGCTGCTGTAATCAACAGCTTTCCAGTGCAATGGAACCAATCTATGAAAGCAGCAGTGTCGTATTGATGTTTGTTGGCGAGACTCCAGCTCCCAGCGATCTGCGAGGGACTAAAATACCGTGGGATGGTGCCAAACCTCATCAGCACACACAAGCCAGGAAAGCATGTAACCACTTTATGGAACCATCAGTGGTTCAAAAGCAGGAAGTTAGTCAGATACTCAGGAGTTTACTTGTCCATAATGGTCCAAGCGTGTTACAACCAGCTTGCTAACATCGCCAACGAGACGTCTTGCTAGCGGCTAAACTTAGTGAAACCTGTTGAAATCCACTTACTTTATTTATGACAAACTAGCAAGTCAACATGCAGCGAATAGTTACAGATGGGCCAATTACCATCGGCGAGGTTGGAGATGAACCAGCGCGGATTGTTTTTAGCGTAAGATGTGTGGCGTGAGTGCGTGTGAAAACATGCAAAAGAGTTTTTACACGGGGTAACAGTGAGAGATGGCAGCCCTGTAGCGGTGTTTGTTGGCAACTTCAGTTGTTATGGCGTAACACCGGTATGAACAATATGTGAGAATTTCATACCGAAAGGCGATCTTATACCGGTATACCGTGCAGCCCTAGTGACAACCCTATATGTCACACGGTTGCAATCATGACCTCAATTTGACGAAATACATTTCCAAAAACAAACAAGAGCTGTCCTGCACAAACAAAGATGTATGCTATCAACCAATGAGCAACATGTCGCTTAGTATTTGACTTAGTATCGACATGGCCATGTTGCGGCGAATACGAACCATACTCAATACAAGTCTATAAATACATGCGAGCACATCAACAACTCAGATCAATGCTAATTTCACCCCACTCCCAGCAGGAGTTCATCTGATGATGAAGGGCGGGCCCCCCCATGCGATTTATGACCTCAGACCTTGAAAGTAGTGACCGCGTGGGCGTATTGGAGATAAACAGCCAATTGTGCGAGGAGCCGTGTGTTCTGGGGTCAGAGGTCTAGACCAGAGCTGCAGGCTTCTTGTGATTTGAAGGTGGAAACGGAGGGCCGCTGTGTGGTGTGGCCTTTACAGATAGCACCGGTTTACAGCCCTGTCACGGTAAAGACACTAACCACTCTACCAGTTTGCTGCTCTATAGCTGAACTCCAGTACTTTCCAATTTCTGCACACGGTAGTGAATGGCGTTTCAAAAAGGAAAAAAACAGCCTATTTGCATTCGAGTAATGCGGTTTAATGACCTTCCTGGGATAAACACTGACAGATTAGCATAGTGTTGTGATCCACTGCAAGAGGCTGTCCCTAATTCAGTGTGTGAACATTTCGCCTGTGATTTAATTTACCCAAATGGGAAATTTAGAGGCTGTGGTGGTTTGATCCAGCATCACATAGCACTAAATTATAGGCCCTGATCTGATGGTTTGAGTGTGCACTTCAGGTGATACATTATTTCGATGACTGATGACTGTGCACATTCATCAAATAAAAAAAGCCTGTAATTGGGGAGGATTTCTAAAGGTGCAAACTCTCTGTGACAAGGAGAGGGTTAACGCTACCATCTAAGCAGGTTATTTCAGCATGCTCAGATGATTGCATCATCAACCGATTCTTCCTGCCCGCAGTGGGACATTTCCCCCGCTGCTTTCAAATCTAATCACAGATATTAAAAAGCTTAACCAGGACCAAAACTGGGAGTTTGCTAAGGAAGATTTGACAGGTCTCCTTCCCAATTTAGTCCCTCTTATTTCTTGCACCAGCTGGAATGCCCCAACCCAGGAAACAACCCGTAACCCTCGCATCACACCCACCCTCTCCTGAAGACAAATCCCTGCCAAGCGCCAAATTACTCAGCTGAGATTCAGATCTGATTGCTTGTACCTGGCCTTTTAGGTATGACCTTTTTCATGAATCTCATCACACAGTACGGGGCGTGTCCTAAACCTAATTTCAGACTCTGAAATTTATAATCAACTTCAAATCTACAGACGTGGTCATTGGCTCGGTAGTGTCATGGTGAAGGGCAAAACCGCTCAGACGGCGTGCATTATCGCATTAAGACAGTATATCCTGCCAGCATGCTGAAGAAGCTCTGGGTCTGCACACATCAATCTCCAAAGGGAAGGGGTTCAGAGAATGCTCTCCAAGCTTCAGATGGAGGATCTAATAATCTGTTGCTTTGCTGCATAATTTCCAACACACACACACACAAAAGTTGTTTTACAGTTAAATTACCCCAGAATTTCCAGTTTATTCCCGTAAATCCCCGCAAATTCCGTGGAAAGTTTCCAACTTTGAATATTCCCGGAATTTTGCAACCCTAGTTCCATCACAATTCTGCATCTCCGTCTTCAATACACTGCTCATGCTTGACTTGCTTAGTTTAATGGCTTCTTAGGAGACGTGGGGCTTCCTACTTCTCCAGAAAACATGTTTACTTAAAATAACAAAACACAATACAAGCCCTGGCTGCGTAAATCCAATCTCTTGCTAGATCAAAGGAAACCAAACCCAGACATTCAATTGACCCTACAACAAGGGAGGAACAACAGCTCCTGCAGCATTAAAAGGAACACAACAACTATCCGTCTTGCATCTAAACTTAGCAATGTCTCAGGCAGCATCTGAGGCGGAGTCTGGCCTAATTCTCCAGTCAATTGTCCCCATGTTGAGTGGATAAATGTGTGCCATTTTAAGGACAGCTCTCCACTGAAGGGGGTGTGGTAGCTCTGGGACAACATGACCATGTCAGGTCCACAAATAGGAAAATCCATACACTGCAGGCATTGACAGGTCTTCCTCAAACTCATTCCTGTCTGCCTTTCTTTCTGTTCTTTCTAGTACAGCATGTGTAATGATGAATGAGCTGCAGTCAGTGGCGGGGGAGGAGCTCTTTGTTCAAAGTCACAGCCTTGAGCAAGATATCACAACGTGGGTTGAGTTGCCCTCATCCCTCCAGGAGAACAGGGGTTTGCACGAGGGGCATCCTCACACTTTGGATGAGCAGTAAGCTCATGCGTGCACACACACACACACACACACACACGGCTCTTGGCATGCAGGCTGAAAACAGAGCTGCGTCTGTGTGGTTCAATCCACCCTGGCATAGGCACAAAGCCTGCATGGATTCTCAGCGACAGTGCAAAGAGGCCAACATGGTTTTGATCCCAATTGTGCGTTTGTAAAGAAATCTGAGAATCACGGCAAAAGGGTTTCCAATCAACGCATATATAAGATAGTCCTCCACCCTGATAACAGAGTGTTTCTTTCTGATCAGTGGATTGGATTTCAGAGCCCAGACCCCCACGATGCATTAACAACAACACACAAGCCTCCCCAATCTCAACAGAGGCGTGCTGAGAAATCCATTAAAAGCTCAGCTGCGGCCACGGACATTAGTAATATTAGTGGAAAACGTCCTTGGGAGAGACTCAAAGAGAGTAAAGGAAAATTCGGTGAAGAAAGCCCTGAATCAAAGCTTACCATGGATGATGGGCAAATAAGTGCTTATATATTTAAATAAACAAGGGTGATGAGACAGGATAAGTCTCAACATTTGTCAATTATGGGAGTGACAGCAGTTGGTTGGATGGTATAAAAAAAGAAAATCATCAGAGAATGACGGCAGGACCATTCAGAACCACTGCTGGTTGATCTACATCAGAGATTACCTATCCCACAATACTGCAACTTCAACAATGAAGCCATTTTAAAATGTGGAAAATAAATGTAATTCTAGCTGAGAAATAGCAATAAAAGGTTGAAAATCTCTCGTTGGAAAATTAATAAATTTTCTTGTAATCCAGATCCTATTTTGCAATGACACGGTATAGACGATTGCTGCGGAGCACTGGCGCGTATTGCCAAGCGACTAGCTTTCTAATCCCGTGTCATGTCTGGAGCATGAAGTCATAATGTGTGCTGAAGCTCCACAGTCTGCGATCCCACCAAGGCCTCACGCCACCCATCCCAGCCTTTCATTTCATCAGTAACAGTTACTTACTCTGAACACCCATTTACATCAAAGTCAACCATCTGGAAAATGTGCTATTCAGCTGTTATTTCACCTTTGTGATTTGAAGACACCCATTCCCCACACAATGCCTTCTAAATTAAACAAACTACATTTCCAAGCCACTGATCTTGCTTGAGATCAAAATGGGCTGTATGTGGCCCCTTACCAAAAATAAAGAAACCTTGAGGTTACCCTTTAGATTTACCATCCAGGCATAAGTGCTACTACGGTACCAATTGTGTTTACTCATGTTATAATTAAGTCAAACGTAGTTGCAAGTGTGTTCCGATTTGTGTTTGTAGGTTTGACACATTAGAGTTACCTTTTGAAGTCAGTTTCTATACACGTCAGTCATTTCTCAACCTATTATGTGAATGACTGTAAACAGGAATAAGGATACTTTTTTTTTCTCCAATGTTGGATCAGAAAAAGTCCCCCTCTACTGCCATGTGACAGAGCCCAGGCCAAACAACAGGTTTACATATTACGTTGGTTTAAAAGTAGAGGAGAGACTAATTAAAATCATATTTGTACCTCTGTCCGGCTCCAGCAATGCACTCATTATCCATTTTTGTTCCACAGTGAATTCCTTCACATTTCCATATACAAAAACATAACCATTCTCTCTAATGGTTTGGACTTGTGTGAACAAAGATGCTTAGTGACAAGTGGGGTGACGACCCAACAGCAGTCATTTGGATACAAGGAATAGATGGACGAAGCTTTATTTGATGCAGAAGATACCGATCAGCTCACACGGAGAAAGGGGAGCAGACAGAACCAGCAAATGAACTACCAGATTTGTAGTTCATTTGAGTCATCCGCATCCCTTTCATTCGCTATAGTTTGCACTGGAAAAGGAGCGTGTCTTATCTCTGGCTTGTCTCAGTAAAACAGTTATCATTTCCTCTATTCACCATTGAAATAATTATTTTGCTCTGTCCTTGTTGTGCAAATCAAACAAACTGCAAAAGCAGACTTGTTAGGGTTCATGACATCATCCGTCGCCTCACACAGCTTGTGGATTTCACCGACTCCTCCAGGAAGTGCGTCTGGGTGACGCTACTTCAGGTTAACCAGTAACTATTTTGATGACCTGTCCGCTCGGTGCCATCATGTTTCGGTTGAACCAACTACAGGCTTTCAATCTTACCTGTGCTGCGGCTGCTGCTGTCTCCAGTGAGAGGCAGTTTCATAAAATATATTCATGCTTTGGCAGCAGAACGGCAACGATGACAAACAGAGGCATCTTAGCGCTGGTTGGCTTTTGCAAGAGAGTGTTTTGCTGATTAACTTCGGCAAAATATTCGCGTCATTCGCGTCGGCTCGATCAATTCTCCTAACCAGCTTTCCTTGACCCCGTGACATTTTCTACAGAGGTCAAGAAAAAGTGGATAGGAGTAGACGTCAGCGGGTAATTCTTTTGGACCAATCAAATCCAGCCTAGGGTTTAAACACTAAAAGGGAGTAGGTGCAGCAAAGTGGGCCGGTGAGTGATTGAGCTGATGAGGTGTGTGTGGTTAACGGGCGCACTGAATGAGCTGATTAGGTGAGCGAGAGATGAAGGGCCGGGGAGAGAATGCAAGCTGAACTGTGACTTGTGAAACTCACCATTAGCAGCAGCAAGAGCAGCGTTTCTCTCTCCCCGTTATGAGTTATCAGCCAACTCTCACAATACAAGATAAAGATGTAGACATTTTTCAGAAAATTACTCACTGGTGGCGATTTCATCACTGTTTCATAGCAACCTACAGACTTACAAAAAAGCTTAATTCAGGAGTATGGAGCCCCGAGCGAGCACGTTCTTTTACACACACACACACACACACACACAACTTAAGAGTTGTCTTCCCTCTGCAAGGTGGGAAAATCTACTTGCAAACCCTGCAAACCCTGTTGCATTCCACATGGACCTCAAGGTTGCAGCTGGCAGATGGTGTGAATGAAAAAGCAGAACAATGCTTTGAGACAGATAATAAATCAAGGGAGGAGGTGAAGGATAATGCCTTGCCAAACACACACGTCTACACGTGCGTCGGAAAAAGTGCCCGGTGTATTGTTCCAAGGGTTTCACCCTTTTAAAATCACATTAATACACAGCTTTATAGTGGGCCACTAAGGTTTTGTAATTCCGTGTCAGCCAACTTTTATATAAGGAGCTCTCAAAATGAGGTTGAAAATAAACTTGCAATGTAGCAGGTGTTTCCCGCAGTGTTAAGCGTCACCGCAACTGACTGGTGATAATGTCATTACTACTCACGATAAATCTGTGCA
Source organism: Pungitius pungitius (assembly GCF_949316345.1). NCBI lineage: Eukaryota > Metazoa > Chordata > Actinopteri > Perciformes > Gasterosteidae > Pungitius > Pungitius pungitius. The sequence goes on from NC_084901.1 coordinate 11,037,999, forward strand.
CATTGCTATGGGAAGCTTTATGACGTTTCCTACGGCTTTGACGCACTTCAGGGCGAGAGGGCACATATTGAACCAGTCAGTTCTAATGCACATGGGGGCCACTTTTAGAAAAATATACAGCCAATTCAACCCAAGGATCTCTGAGGTGTTTTAACATTAAAAAAGGAAAGCTCTCCAGGCTTTGTGTGAATCCCACTTTGGCTCTCCATCAGGGCCTCGAGAGGGGCGGAGACTTGGACATGCAAGTCAAGCGCAAAGCTGCCACTTTGGACCGACCTGATCCCTGGGCCTTCGGTTGGACCGGCAGTTTAAAGGAGTGGCTGCTGTCCACATTTTTTCAAGCGTTGAAAATAAAAAAAAAAATACAATACACTAGTGGGACGAGTGAACGGAAACACGACTAATTGCCCTCATCCCTCCTAATGCCAGCGCCTCCCGCCATGCTCATCCAAACGGCAAGGTTGCCTTATGAACGTTGCACGGAGATGGCTGACGATTGCTTTCCGGCCCCCGTTGCACACATCCTGTCACATATGGTGCTTCACCGAACAGGCCAACCCACACTGTGGCTCGGCAAATACGGCTGCAGACCCGGGCTCGGGACAAATTGCCTCGCTAGGTGTCTTTGCCAGATGAGGGCCCGTGGCTAATCAGTAGAGATGCACCGTGGCGTGGGCGGGAGCGTCTGCTGCTTTCAGCATACACTAAGTGAGAAAGTCACTGCTGATGGTAAAGACGAGAGGGGAACCGTCCTTTTTAGTTCCTACAAAGCAACTAAATAGTCCTTTTTGAGCATAAACTGGTAAAGGCTAAGATTGAGCATTTCTGATAAAGCATCGGACGAGCCAGTGGTGTTAGAAATACAGATGTGGTCAGTAACAGTCTTATTGAACTTTGGCAACTTTGTTTTAGAGGATACATTAACTAACATCAGGCTGAACATTTGAATCCAGCTTCAAATCGTATCTTTTCCAAACTACCTGTTTTGCACACTTTACATGAGGTACTTTTCTCTAACTATAGTTCAAGAAAAACTATCGTAGGTTTAACTGGGAGAGTCTTGCAACATTGAAGCAACTAGCAATTAACCATTAATCCTTTTTTTCATTCAGAAACTGAAAACTAAAGCGGTCTTCAAATACAGTTTTCTTTGACCAAAAGTCACGAGAAAAAAAATATCATTTTACTATGATTAGACATAGTAAGACTAAAAATATGGAAACCGTTTGTATGTGACAAGCTGGGACTAGAGAACAAAACCATTAAAACTCACTTAAAAGTACCTACAGAATAAACTTATTCAGCTGACATAATCAGCCATTCCGGATATTTGCTCGAAGAAGCTTAAGGAATCTGGGTATTTGGCAACATCTATAACAAGAAGGTTTTGCTTATTCAGTTTTATATGTTGCAATTTCTAATGAAAACCTTTCATTGGAAATGTTTTCACGGAACAAAACCCAACAAGAGAAAGGCTCCTCGAGTGAGAGACAAGTCCCCACCGGTTGAGCAGCAAGCTATCACAAAGGGTATAGACATGGTCTTATAACTAAAAGGTCACAGATCTGATAGCTGTGAATGCCTTTATCCATGAGCAACCTCATTAATGAACTGAACCCCCCCCCCTCTCAGCTCAGCATCTCCGTCCGGATGAGAGCATCTATTAAATGCCATTGATGAAATATTTAAAACATACATGGAAAGGTTGACAAGAAGGGCTACTGCTAACCTGAGTGACAGTCACGCTGACTTTCCTGCATTATGCATTAAAGAAGGGCCACCACAGATTGATGAGAGCTCATAAGAACGAGCAGTGTTCTCTGACAAGCACTGCAGGGACGCTGCACCTTTTTCTAGAATAACCTCAGCTCTGAATTCAGAGCTGAATAGAAAGATTGGAATATTAAAGATTATCCATGTGATGATGATTCATGGCCAGGAGGAAGATTGAGGCACTGTTGGGTCAGATATTCTAAACCCCGCGCCAGGCCATTGGTAGGCTGCATAAACACTGCAATGTTCACCGCAGATGCAGTTTCACAGGAGATCTTTCATTTCAAAATGAGGGGGGTTTTCCTGAAGGATGATCCTCCACGTAGGGTGTGATTCCTACAACGAGAGGCAACACTCCCCAGCTGCAGGGAAAAATAACTTCCTGGTTTCTGAGGCTGTGGCGTCTTAGTTGGCATCAATATAGAGGAAATCAATTCATATTTAGGCTGTAGTTTCCTTGCTTTTACTGTAGCAGTTGACCCAGTTGACAGGCGCTGAGATGACCAATTGGTAATTAAACTTTTAAAAAGAACCACTTATTTCCAACCTCTTTTGGCTGGGAGAATGCAGAGTTGTAAACTACACCCAGCAGGGGTTCTCAAACGTGCAATCTTTGGCGTCTTGCATTGTAATCATAGGAATTATATTATTTAATTAAATATATTAAACTGTAAAAGTGGAATGTTGGTCAGCCAAACGGGCTCAACCTCTCCCGGTCCTTTGTCGGCACGCCAGCACGACATCAGGGCTTTACGGAAACATTTTTTGATTTAATGGCTCAGAGGCTTGATTTTTTTTCATTATTTGAGTGGCTAATAACACCAATGCCCAGAAAAAATATCTAGCTTTCTGTTAACAAATGGACTAAATTATGGGGATAACAGTTTTTATCTCATTGTCTTTTTTTCCACCAGGGTCCCAAAGGCCAGGGCAGCTGTTGCTTACACTGCACCCTCTCGCCTCCCAAGGCGCTGAAAAACATGAATCAATGGTGTACAAGATACACATAAGATGTTAGCGATTCATCCTTTCCCCGTTAACCAGAGAAAAGTATTTAGAGAAATGAAATAATCCCTTTAATGGTTAAAGGAAATATTCAATATGAAGAAGCAGGAACTCTGTGACGTGAGGAGACAAATCGTCGGCTACCACTATTCTGCCCCTGCAATTGTCAGCTCGGCTCTTACTGGTTCATGTATGATCCAGCAAGGGGAATAAAATGTGCCTGTTATCCCAACACTGATGTGTGGTGACCGAATACAGTAATGAAAAGCCTCTCACTCAACCACCCGGCCTCAACAGCACAAAAAAAATAATGGCATAACTGAGGTGTGGGAGTGATTTCCTGAAACCCACTAAAACAGAACCAGAGGCCTGCAGGGTAAGAGCAACTTAATGACTTAAGCAACATGCAGCGGCAAAGACCGCTTTCTATGATGAATTTGCATTTTTATGTGTGCAATGTGCACGTCGCGCCTTGAGGGGATTCACTAGTCACCTTCATCAGTCCCTCGAGTTGAGGGCATAAAATGTCTTTGTCAAAATATAAAATGTTAGGTTCCAGCATGCGCGTCTAAATGGGTTCTCGGTGTGGCAATGGATTGATTGGTGCATTCAATAACTTCAACCATCCGTGCAAGTGTGTTTGGTCATGCACTGGGGGAAAAAAAAGAGGAGCGAAAACACGGCTCGAAAGAGCTGAGAACAGAGTTTTAGTTTTGTTTGTCACCCCAAGACAAATGACATGTAAATAACAGGCTTTCATTTGCTATCAGAAATTAATTTGTTTATTTTAACAAACCAATAAATATAAACCAATAAACCATTAATTTATTAATGGATGTAATAGAAAATAAGTGATACATCACAGCAACAAAATGTTCTGTAGGAATATTTTTCGGAAAGGTTTGACATTTTAGGAGAGGTTTTTATTCTCTGCCTGGCATTAATATTTATTAACATCCCTTCTGATAACTTGATATTTGGAATGATGAAAGAAGACATTTGTGAAATAAGCTGAACCTATTACTTCAATACGTCACCCTTATTTGATTAACATTCAGGTAAATATAAAGCGTCAGCTGGGTCTCCCAGAAATATTAAAAAGCATTTAGATCAGGGTCTGAAAAGCTTCATGAGAATGTTAAGATTAAAGAAAATATTATCTTTTAATTAGGCTGCTTTAAGTGATGGCAAGAAGATTTGTTTTTCACCTTTGGACAGAGTCTCTATGATAAGCTGATTCTCTTCTAGCTGAATATTCATTTTTAATGTACAGAATTGACATTGGTATCAATCCAATAACTACATCTTAGTCAAAATGCTAAAGTATTCCTTCCTTTTGTTGCCTAAATGCAATTTATTGTAAAATTCCGGCGCAAATTCCTTAAACGTGACATGTTGGCACTAATTACCACTCTAATTAGAAATCGTTCAACCAACCTGAGAGTCATTTGTTCACGTTTAACAAACTGGTGTAAATAGACATGCTGAACAAGTCTTGCCAGCTCTGTCTACAAGAAGCAAATACCAGCTGCATACATTTAACAAGGTCACCGACCAGGTCAGCCCTGACAAAACAGGCGGTAAAAGGTAGCGTGGAGGCGGAGAGAGAGAGCGAGAGAGAGAAAGAGAGAGAATGGGCGAGGGAGTTAGCATGTGATGACCGTCAGAGGTCTGCTCCATTGTTTATTAACTCCCTAACCAAAGACGCACATCAGCAGGCCAGATTGTTAGGCGCTGGCATGTGCCCACTTGGCAGAGGGTTCCTCCACACCACAATGTGGTCATTCATGGTGGTTTACAGAGAAAAGAACCTAACAACTCAGAATGACTTCTTTCCCTTTTGTTTTGAGCCGCTTATAAAAACAGGACTCAATCCAAAAGGTTGGCGACAGGAAGCAGAGCAAGTCGCTGATGTAGATGAAGGTCAGAGCCACCGTGGACTTTAGACCTTAATACATGGTTTTCAAAAAACTGGTTAGATAAATGTATTGAGATCCAATTTCCTCCACAGATAAATTTACACATTAGGGTCAAAATACACAATAAACACTTCTCTTCAGATTTACAACTACACATTGTAAATGCTTGGGTAAAAAAGGGAGAAAGAAGAAATAATACAGCATTGATGACCAAGCTCAACTGGAAGCTGCATGTCTCAATTGAAGAGTTCCTTACATTGCTAATACAACACAACTTGCTGATGTAAGCTACCTTTTCAATTTGCATGGAAGTCGTTACAAAAGGAAAATGCCATTTAAAGCGGTTCGCATAAAATCAAAGCGGTAAAATATTCTACACCGGACTGGTTAACCTGCCCGAAACCGCTCTCAATTGTTGATAAATATTATTAAAGGTGATAATGATGCAGCTATCAATCCAAAGGTTTTGAAAGGCAAGCAGAGCAGAGTAATGCTTTAAATGTAGGTGAAGTTATTGCTTCTATTGCACTTAATAATAAATAGTTGGACCATTCCTTGAACATAATCTTAGCGTAGATCCAAGGGCGGGGCTGAACCGCAGACATGCATACAATACAAACTTTTAAACCCAACAACCCAACAACCCAACCACTGTCCAATTACACACAACTACCCGGTTGATTGATCACTAGAGTGAGTTGGATGATTTGAGCTGGTTTAGTTAACAATGACAGAACATGTTATTTTTATTATATGGACAAACATGCTTGCATAAAGAGCAGCACGCTCAGACGCACGTCTTGTTGACTTTATACACTGTAAAACCCCCAGAGCTACATGGGTAGTATATCACGTAAAAAGCTTGAGGCCATGTCCTAAAGCTTTTTCCTATAAGTGAGGCCCACCTACAACATAAGGAAGGAGCCTAATAGGCAATGAGTGTCTACTGACAAGCAAGGAGTGTGTGTGTGTGTGTATCAGTCGGTGAGTTAAGGGTCTCCAGTGTTTCCAGAGCCAGAGGACATCAGCAGCAACACCACTGAAATGAGAGGGAAATTATAAACAAACTAGAGTTCATTTGGTATGCATGAGTTGCTGCCCTTGGGCCTGTGCAGTGCTGAATCTATGCCCATTTTTACATCTTTTGAGCAAATACGGCCACATTAACCAAACGAGGTGGTTACATAAAGCTTTTGATAGACTGGGCTTTCTATCCCAGCAGATAAGTTGATCTCTTGCGAATTGAGAAATTTTGCTAAAGCGTACAGAAGAAGGCCTTTTCCATCCTGAGTGGGTACACCTTACGTCCTGGGTCAGGGTCAGCCCTCAAAATTATGCACTGTCATTGTGTATTAATCTGGTACTGCGTTATTTTTCTGCCTGATTTTCAGATCATTAGCATAACAGACAACAACTATTGCCTCTGTAAACATTAAGCGGGGTAATGTTCTCCTGCAGACCACAGAAAACTGACTTTTCCCCTTTCATTGTGTTACTGACTAAACATAATGCAGCCTTTTTCATGCCGTGCCTCCCTAAAAATAAGGCCATCTTCCCATCAGTCCTTCTCCCATGGGTGATAGTCTAGATTACACCTACTTCCATTTACTGGAAAAAAAAGTCTTCATGCCTCAGTAGAATCATATTCCGTATAGTGTGTGCGTGTGTTAACATACAGCAGTGAGACAAAATAACATGCTCTGAGATCAGTGGTTGTCCATGCAGCCTCAAGCTGCCTCGATTCTTAACAGAGCATCCTGTGGCACCTACTAGGCGGCTTGCACTCTGAAACCTACAAGGAAGCGCTAGCACGTGGCGTCGCTAACTTAGTGAACTCGCATGATTCATGATGTTTCCAAGGGGTTATGCAAGCCCCCTTCGGTTTACCCGCGGCGAGGCCTGCCAATGCTTTGATGGTACGATTGACGCCATGCTGACAGCGAGGAGAGAAAGCGGTTGTCTTCTCTTTGTGTCAGCAACATTCTGTCTGGCCTGGCGGCGCCGCCAAATCTTCCTCAAGACATGCATGCACACGCACACACCACATACATGCAAGTGAAATGACACACACACACGCTAAAAAAGTTGCCCATTTCAATCCAAATACTAATTTAATCTCATGCAAACAATAGCCGCAGCTATGAGATGTCCTGGGGGTCCACAGAGGAGGATTGGGTTCGTTCATGATGGCATTTTGCATTGTGCAGATTAGTGCTTCCCCTTCGGGCTTTGCTACCGACAGACAGCAGGAAGGTAAAAGGAATGTGTTCACGGTGAGTTACAACGCCGACCGGGTCAAGAGTCACAGGCAACGTGTGGAATTCTGCTGTAAAAAAGGAGGAGGAAGATCAGCAGGGAAGGCTTTTCTTTTTTTGTACGTGGGTGTATAGGGGGATCCAATAAGTATGACTTCTCCCTTATCCCCTTAACTCCATAGATCAGTCCTTTAATTGAGGTGGAAGACACCACATGAGACGCTGCAAGCTTCCCGCAGAAGCCGGTCTTCATCTCCCTGCAGTTAGCACATAATGCACCTGTTTCAGCACTTGCCTTTGAGCTACAAGATCATTAAACCGCTATGCCATTCATCATGTCCCATTTGCCCCTAAGAGGGGGCAAAGAATCTGTGCAATACAAGCCAGAGTCTCCTTCCTCCTGGGTTTAATATGCAGCCACTTCAATGTCAAACTCAGCTTAGAATGAGCGGGGAGATGAATGGGTCTGATGTAAATAAAAGCCAAGCCGGCTATTTCTCCTTCCCTTGCTCTCAGCCTGCCACATTCAAACCGATGGGTTATCAATCTCAATGCAAATGGCATAAAGATGCAGATTTGTGCCATTTGTGCGGCGCACCACGTTTCACGTTAACCCATTAGCACAAGTCAGGATTGAAAAGTTGCTACACGTTGAGAGGAAGCGGACGCCGGCCTTGTCGTCTCTTCCTATGCAGCGTCGAGCTCCAAGATGAGTTTCATATTTATCTTGTAGCTGTTCAGCTGTGGCTTGTTCCCGCCACGTCAATCTGCATTTTAGGGATGGAAGTAAAAGCCCCTGCTGTCAGCGCTGCCACTCAGACGGAATGTAAAGCGCCCAGTCAGCACTACTTAACAGCAGCAGTATGTTGACATCAGACTCGATCATTCCTCAGATGGATTGGATCAAAAGCACCTTTTGAAATCCCAAAGTCCCTTCTGAGACTTCCAGGTTGTAAGGGCATTAAAACAATAGCGCTATAGCCTTGTGGTAAACAACCGCATTTGGCTTGTTGTATGAAGCTGGAGTTGAATGTTGCTATTGGTCCTTTAGACGTAGGGAAGGTTAAAAGAGACAACAGCTGATGGAGACATGTGGTAGAGACAGTACGGCCGTGTCCGGTGTCTAAAAGGTTGTTGGGGACAGATTAAAAAAAGGATGGTATCCATACAAGCAGACTGGACATTTTGTCATCTATTTTTGAGAAAAAGAAGAGAATAACCAAAACCAATCCGTGCACATCTACTCGGTAAAGTATAGGAGGATGTACTTGCTCAGAGGCTTGCTAAAGGCTTTTGTCTTTGTACCTTGTTGCGTTTCATATTGGAGAAATTAAAAATATGACATGATGGGGCAAGAAGAAAAGTGAGGAGCTGACCACCAAGTCATTTAGAATAATCCTCATGGGAGCCTGAAAAACTGTATTAAATATTAATGCAATCTAAGTCAACAGTTGTTATACACTCACCGGCCACTTTATTAGGTACCCCATGCTAGTAATGGGTTGGACCCCCTTTTGCCTTCAGAACTGCCTCAATTCTTCGTGGCATAGATTCAACAAGGTGCTGGAAGCATTCCTCAGGGAGTTTGGTCCATATTGACATGATGGCATCACACAGTTGCCGCAGATTAGTCGGCTGCACATCCATGATGCGGATCTCCCGTTCCACCACATCCCAAAGATGCTCTATTGGATTGAGATCTGGTGATTGTGGAGGCCATTTGAGTACAGCGAACTCATTGTCATGTTCAAGAAACCAGTCTGAGATGATTCCAGCTTTATGACATGGCGCATTATCCTGCTGAAAGTAGCCATCAGAAGTTGGGTACATTGTGGTCATAAAGGGATGGACATGGTCAGCAACAATACTCAGGTAGGCTGTGGCGTTGCAACGTTGCTCAATTGGTACCAAGGGGCCCAAAGAGTGCCAAGAAAATATTCCCCACACCATGACACCACCACCACCAGCCTGAACCGTTGATACAAGGCAGGATGGATCCATGCTTTCATGTTGTAGACGCCAAATTCTGACCCTACCATCCGAATGTCGCAGCAGAAATCGAGACTCATCAGACCAGGCAACGTTTTTCCAATCTTCTATTGTCCAATTTCGATGAGCTTGTGCAAATTGTAGCCTCAGTTTCCTGTTCTTAGCTGAAAGGAGTGGCACCCGGTGTGGTCTTCTGCTGCTGTAGCCCATCTGCCTCAAAGTTGGACGTACTGTGCGTTCAGAGATGCTCTTATGCCCACCTTGGTTGTAACGGGTGGTTATTTGAGTCACTGTTGCCCTTCTATCAGCTCGAACCAGTCTGGCCATTCTCCTCTGACCTCTGGCATCAACAAGGCATTTCCGCCCACAGAACTGCCGCTCACTGGATGTTTTTTCTTTTTCGGACCATTCTCTGTAAACCCTAGAGATGGTTGTGCGTGAAAATCCCAGTAGATTAGCAGTTTCTGAAATACTCAGACCAGCCCTTCTGGCACCAACAATCATGCCACGTTCAAAGTCACTCAAATCACCTTTCTTCCCCATACTGATGCTCGGTTTGAACTGCAGGAGATTGTCTTGACAATGTCTACATGCCTAAATGCACTGAGTTGCCGCCATGTGATTGGCTGCTTAGAAATTAAGTGTTAACGAGCAGTTGGACAGGTGTACCTAATAAAGTGGCCGGTGAGTGTACATGTCAGGTTGGACCGAAGTGATCCAAAGAGATGCCTAAAATTCTCCTGCTACTATCCCGAAAAAAATTAACCAATATGCAAGTGAGTACAAATTGTGCTTTTATTGCAATAACTTTCTCCCAAAAAAACAATCTAGCACTGTTTATACATCAAGCCAATATCAAATATGCTTTTAGGAATATGGAGAAAAAACACAAATGAGCAACTGATCCACTGCTCTAGTATAAATATTTATGAAAATTTTTGAAAAAATAAAAAAAACACAGGAGGCTACACCCTGTTGATGTCAAACTAAAGAAGTTCCACCTACCACCCTTTTTCCCCATTCCCTTCCAGTGTTGGAGGGCCTGATTTTAAGGAGCATATATCTTTGGTCTTCCCGCCAACCTCCCAATCCCTCTTTGTACAGGAGGAGTTTTCCACAGGGACTATCTGCCAGGGAAAGTTCATTTGGAATGCTCAAAGAGCATCTTCATTGGCCATCAGTGTCATGAAGCTGTCCGCCGCTAACAATCACTGGTGACAAATAGTTCCCCATCTACCCTCTCGGCCTCATCATCATTGCCTATTCTCTCTGTGTGGAGACACAAGCGAGCTTCCCCCTTTTCTGAGGAAAAAAACCCCCCAGAAAAGCTGTTTGTGTTCTGCACCTTGTGCACTTTGATTCTACACAGCCTATGTCTTCCATTCTCCCTTTTAGTAACAGTCTTTCATTCAAACCTCGTTGCAGGCTTCAGAAACACTTTGTAATCCACTTTTTGAGCATCCATGAGTACCTCACAAACACAGCAGACTGATATGGGTTGGCCTGGATTCACTGCATGAACGTTTTGAAGAATCACGTGGTGTCCCGCCAGGTACTATTTAGGGTCAGACAAGACTCCCCCAACTAAAACTACAACCTTGTTATCGATGATGATGGGGGAACAGGTCGTCGCTCTCCATCAAGGCTGCTAAACCTTCGTCCGGGGGCCCACCCTAATTCATTCAGACACTTTAAATGAAATATCTTCAGCTGTCATTGATCTCTGTGAAACTGTACGCTTTTGATCTAACGCAGACACGCCCCAAAGGCACAAAAAGAAGCTGTAAAGTGAAAACTGGGACTTGAAAGAGCGGGAACGAAGGGCAATGAGGAGAGATTGTAGGGGGGGGGGGGGGGGGGGAGGAAGAGCAGAAAGTAAGAGGTTGCATCCATGTCGCAAGGGATTTAATGATGACAAGGAAGAAATGGGTGAGTTTCAAAGAAGTATGATCAAAGCGTTGCAGAAGACCGGAAAGACCAAGTAATGGGAGCGCCAGAGATAATAGAGAGATAAATTGAGGGACTAAGTTGGAGATGCGGGTCAAGTCCTTCAGGGTCTATTGAATCAACTGTAAAACCCCAACACGTACCTGCACCCCACTTCATCACCCCAAGCCAATGCTAAGTGTCAAGCAACTCATTTTAAATGCAAATTGTAATGCATTATTTTCTTTGCACAAGAGAATTGGGAAAAAAACATTTTTTTGACAAAGCCCTTGCGCTGGAAACTGCAAGGTTAGTGGTTCAAATCCCAGCTGCTCCATGTGCCACGTCGAAGTGTCCATGAGCAAGACACCTAACCCCCAATGGCTCCCCAGGCAAAATATAATAAATGGGTTATAATGCAATGTAAGTCGCTTTGGATAAAAGCGTCACCTAAATGACATTATTTTTCTCTTTTCTTGTACCACAGTTTTGAATCCTGTTTCTACAGAGGCCCATTTTCAATCTCACAGTATAAGCAACAGTTCTAAAATCATAAAAGCGTCCTTAACACAGACAGTGTACAATAATATTTAATTAGTCAAATATTCCTTCAAACATGACTGGGCGTTTCTGGACAGACTTCAGTCAGTATCAAAATATTGATTCAGGCATAATACCCTATAATTACTTGGTAAAGAAGACAGACAAAAATCTGGCTTAGATTAGAAGCCAAAATCCAGAGCAATAGCAAAGATGACATTAGTCAAGACAACATGCACCACTGTAGTTCAAGCTCAAGACCGCATTCAAAGAGGGCTGAGACAGAAACCTAAATCTCGCCTCGTCTTCATCATGCCATGCCAACTAATTCCTGGTTCATTTTGGTGTTTTTTCAGATCCTTGTTTTTTCCCTCCTTCTCGCCTTTTTTAGGTCGGAGTGGTTTTGAGTTTACTTTTTGGAAATCTTGGTATTAAAGTCCCTTTATTTACTCAACTCCGCATCAGAGTCCTCCCTCGTTGCCCTCGCAGCTGCCGTACTGGCAGTACAGTATCGAAGTCATAATTTTGGTATCGTGAGAACCCCAGTGACAACCTCAAGAGCTGCAACAAATAGAGAATCATTGGAATAGAAAAAGAATCTTGAACGATTTTGATAATCATGTTTCTTCCTCAGATGTGTTGTATATGACATGTATGTATATCTTTAGCTTTTGGACTGACCAGCAGCCATCCGTGAGCTGCTGGTCAGTCCCTGTGGAAGCAATCTTATCTCAAAATGTCTAAACATTAAGACTGAAACTATCAACAAATTCTAAATCTAGTGGTGGAAGAAATTTAGAAAAGGCAGAATGATTGAAGACCTGCTGGTGCTCAGGGGCAGCATTCACCACAGTGAACAACTTCTCTCGGGCCAATCAAGGCGCTCACTCTGGCGCCTTCACTCACCCGACCAGACTACATCCAGCCCCCCCCCCCAACATGAGCACAAAGTACTGGCACGCCATCACGCCTGCCTACTTAGCGGTGTGAGCCAGGCCGAGACAAATCGTCCTGGTAAGGTCGTTAGTATTCCCCCGAGGATGAAATCCTGAGCCTTCTCATTTCTACAGCTTGTGGTTGAATGAATGAGGGGTTAACGCCATCGGTGGGCCCACAGCCAACCCCCGGGCCTCACAGCGTTCCTGTGGGCCTGGACACCAGAAGCGGCAGCGATCGCACTTGTTGCACAATTAAGGGTGCGCCTGACTTGGGCGTGTGATTCAATTAGGGCAATAAAGAAGCTCTCTGGAACAAGTGAAAAGAGCAGAAAATAACAATCCGTAAAATTACAAGAAGCTTAACAAGGACACGCCCGTGGACAACTTTGGGGGAGATTAGGTTGTGATCTATTCCAGGCCTGATGAAAATTGACAATAATTTCAGTTTATGATTACCTGTGGACTTTTCTTCCCCCTATGCTGTGCTATTCCCGTATTCCCATCTAGATTAAAGTCCGCTATAACATTTTGATGATTTTAATATGATTAGTATGGATTTTTTTGGTTTCATGTCATTTGGTTGCATCGGAGGACTCTTTACAGCCTCAAATGGGCAAAAATCAATGCGGTGAGCCTGTAAACCTAGTCAGCCATCTATTATTAAAAATGTTGCCGGCATCAGTGAGAGCCGGGCTTTGAGTCATACTAAATAGATTAGGACATGCCCTGATCAATATCTGTGACTCATTAAAAAAAAACAGACCTCAGCCAATGGTCCCCCACCAGTAATATTTCTGTGACAGAAAGGAGAAACCCTTTAGGAGCATCCTCACCCTAGAGGCATGTTCCAGACATTAAGGAGGGAGCAGGGTGGTGGATGAAGCGCAAGAGCGCCGACAGCGTGCAGCTTCAGCTTCAGCTTGTCGTTATCAATGGAGAACAGGACACTGCAGTGATGTAGTCTACTGGAGGGTTAACTACACTAGCTTTACTAGTTAAGTTCTTTTAATCTGGACTTTTCTCAATATTTATATGCAAGAGGCAGTATCAAATTGAACACAGTTGTATTAAAATGTGCTTTTAGAGACAGAAAATCTTTTTTTTTTTTTAAATACACAACTCTTGTTGCCTTCTGATGATAACATAACACACCAAGATGCATTCAAGCGCGCCTCCAGCATTCATCACCACTTTGCAGGGAATCACTTGGCCACCTTGCTGATCTGAGAGCACCTTGCACACGTGGTTTGTATATTTATTTACACCCAACATCATTCAGAGTAGGTGCATCCTCTATCTTCCGTTCCCACACGCCTCTCTGCGCAACACCCAGCGGCAACGTGACACCTTGCTCCTGGTAAAAGACCTTACCTGGTATCCAGCAGCTGGAGATGGGAGTCTCTCTGTCTCTCTCTTTTCACCGCAGCCCTTTTTCCCGAACTCGTGCCGAACAAACGGATTCTCAAACCGAAGCACAGCAACGGAAAAAAGCAGTTGTGGTCCCTCCTTAAATGTGCTGCTGAAGAGCTCGGAGGACGGCAGTCACCCGGGAGGAGAGAGAAAAACAGCCCTGCTCAGTGTTGAGGGAAACCGGCAGCAGCCCGCAGACGCGCCGAGCCCGTGTGGCGCTCAGACTGCGGCGCCTCTGCCGACCACAAGATGGCGGTGTAGCACACGCCAAATCACTCAAAGGTTTCACCTGTGCGCTCCCCGCCTTCTCCATGAAGGGCTGCTGTAGCTTCTGCATAGGTGCCGCGCCGTGAAAAACGTGCGTTTTAATAGATTTGGACAGCAGCTTCTCCCACATGTATGTGATATACAAGTTACCTAATAGGGTAAGCTTTAAACTGACATTTTGTTTCACTTAATGAGGATAAGTTGAAGTGGACTATCAAAAACGTGTGGGTAATCCATTGTTAATGTCGGAGCATGGTGCCTCCACACAGCTGTTAAATGAGCTCGGCTAATAGGCTAACAGGGTGTAGAAGGTAACAGAGCTCTACGACTTTACCTGTGGAGCCACGGTAAGATGGGCATGAATGTATTGTTCAGGTCGTCGGGAGAGCGTTCACAGCCGCCATGGGAGCAGAGCTGTAGCAGGAAGACCTGATGAACCCTTGACCCTGGCTTTATGACCCGCCCTCCTCTGCCTCTGATTGGTTGACCTCTGCATTAAACCAACCGTAAGCAATCTAATTGGAGTGACATCAGGTTTCTTAAAAGAAATCGTGTGAATTAACACAGATTGATTTGATTTCAACATTATGATTTGAAGTTGTGTTTGTTTTCACCTGTATGTCCAGTATTTACTCTCTTTTAGGTCTGAGTCGGTTCTCCACCAACTGCTGGAGGAAATATCTGTCTCTTAAGCTTTTTTAGCCAGAATGCCATCTTGTGGTGGTAGCTTCATTCGTGTTTCCTGGTATTGTTCAGTTCAGTTAACGTTCTGTTTGGTGCTGAGCCAAAGGCTTGAGGGTTTCTCCTGCATTATTGAGTGTAGATGGTGTACCAGCATTAGAACAGCTATTGGTACAATATGTGATTTCTTTCGAAGTAAGTGCTTGATCATATTTGAAGATGTTTATAGAGCAAATAAAGAGTTAAAGAGATAATAATTGAATTGGAATTTTACCGTGAGGGCTTCAATTCTCTCAATCGGTCTAACAAGGAAACTTTTCCCTTTCACTTTTCTAATTACGACTTTTTTGAGACCGATAACAACACAGACAATAAAAAATAAGTAATGTATGATGTTACAGGACAAAAATGAAGACTGTTTCATATAATAATTTTCTTACTCCAGAATGAACATTTTGTGCACATAGTGAAAAACTGTGGGACACAATTGCTTAACTAGTCATTTATTGAAAAGAAGAAAATAGGAAATATGACAACTTAAAAAAAAAAGGTGATACATGATTAATAATCTTTAAAATGTGTTTTATGTTCTCAAACTGTTCATTTATTATTTTCAATTACTATCAATGTTTCACATTACAAGAAATTTTAATTAAACAATGAATTCTTCCTTATCTTACGAGTGTTAACTTTTAAATGACATGCACTGGTCATATATTTCTCATATTGCTTCTAATCAATTATTTATTGCAGCCTCCATGTTCCCTTTTGCCAAAATAAGAAGTAGTTGAAATAACACCGAGAGGACAGAGAGGACAGAGATAGATGGCTTTAACTTTTAGAAACAAATGTAAACTCTGCTCATTCCTTTTTGTGTACCGTACAGAGTCTCCCGAAGAAAGCATAGTGCTTGAAAGCATTAAAACGCAGTTGACGGAGATTCCCACCACTACATTGCAGGTTGGTGCACACTGGGTTTCTGTCTCACACGTAGCATTATGATGAGCAGCGCATGATGATACCGGAGTTGCTGACAACCCAAAGTTTGCCCAGGTCGTAGCTCACGTGGCGAATCCCAATGCACATTGGAATGTAGACCCAGTCTACTCCAAATGGGAGAGCAGTGGAAATGCCAGTTCTAGTGACATAAAGTTAGAGGAATAGGAACAAATTAAAGAGGGGATATTAATAATATCCAAAAAAAATCATCAGCAGACTGATATAAACCCAAATGACAATTTACTTCAGTTTTGTGATATATATATATATATATATATATATATATATATATATCATCATGAATAAACACTAAGTGCTGTAAATAGAAAGCCATACTTTTACATGCACAACTTATGAAAATTCAAACTTTAAAACTTACGAACAAGCAGTTACACCACAATCATTTTTTAAATCCGGTTACTGCCCACAAAGGCACGATGTCAAGGCATTTTTTGGACATGCTTACCTTTCATAGACCTTGCCTTCTATGTTCGCTCCAAAAACCCTCCCGTCAGTCCCCACTTCAATCATTATTAGACTCCCGGGCACATTTCTCCAGCCGGATGTGCTGCAGGTGCTGGGGTCCACGTTCTGTGATTACAAGCAAACACAGAGTCTATGTCACCCTCGACGGAGGTGTATGCTTCACCTGTTCTAACAGTACCGCCAACAAACCAGAGAGATTTCTCTAGTGCTGCTGCGGCTGACCTGTGCAAAGAAGATTTGGTTATTTGTGTCGACTCCCCAGCATCCTAGTGGGCCGCAGCTGTAGTACTTCAAGCTCCTCGACAGGGAACTCCAGGACAGGTAGCCCACTCCACTGAAGGCCATGGCCGTCGTGCTGTTCAGGCAGTTGGCGGTGGAGGATGGGGAAACTCCCACTACCTGATTATTTCCAGCATCCACCTGCAGCATAGACAGACCTAGAGGCGCACAATACATTTAGCCAGCAGTTCATTGTAAGTGCTGTAAAGAACTATAAATGTGCAAAAACGTTGAATGGGAAGAGGAGGAGCTGTACTGTAGTGCACAATGTTACACAGTACATCTAAGAAAAGCCTTAATGTTGACGAGGTAAACTCATACAGCCAGTTGTGTAGTGGAACTAATAACTATTAGTAGTTACCAGTGGATGGTGTAAAGTCGCCTGCTATGTATTTGTAGACGTTGTCATCGATGCCAACTCCCCAGAGTCCGGCAGGTCCCACTGTGACATGCTTTAATTTGATTGAGCCCAGGAGTTTCCAATCCGATCCAGCCAGGAAATACGCATTAGAGTCTTTATCTCTTACAACCACACTCCCTAGGCCGGCGTCAACCTGGCGAGCATTATATAGCGGCGGAGCCTCGTCACATGTCCAGTCTGCAGAAGCAAAATGATCAGAAGGGGAAAATAAGGATCAGTTAAAAGAAAACCAAATCAGATCTAATTTATTCTTATATAAATATATAAAATAATAAAATGTAATCATACAGGGACTTACTAGCATCGCTGGTAGCCAGGTAACCAATCCCAAGCAAGAAGGTGACAAGACCTTTCATGTTGTCTCTGTGATCGCAAGTCTTTAGTCGGTGTAACTCTGCGTGGTGCTGCTGTCCTGCATCCCTCCTGATTCCTCTGGCTTTTATACTTCTTCATCCTAGAGGCTAAACCGTGTGACAAACTACAGGCAAAGCTGGTGTAAGATGTCAGAATAAAGATTAGAAAAACAATACCTGGAAGGCTTAACGCATTCCAAAAACAATACTTGTAATGCTTTCAAAGCTCTGTCCTCTCTGTGTTATTGTTGGAATACTTTCGGCATTCCAACAATCACACAGAGAGGACAAAGATTGAAAGCTTTAACTTTTGGTTTCTCTGGCTTTTTTTACTTCTACATCCTAGTGGCTAGAGCGTGTGACAAACTACAGGCAAAGCTGGTTCTGCAAGCTGTCTGGAGAAGCTAGAAGGCAATTGAAAACCTACCTAGATATATCTATAGCGATACCCATACGTGAATTTATACGGAAGAATAGAAACCATTTTTCTTCTACATCCCCAGCATGAACATTTTGTGCACACAGTGCAAAACAGTTGGACAAAATTGCTTATTTCATCATTTATTTAAAAGAATAAGATATGTATGACAACTTGACAACTTGCAAGAGGAGGTGATACATGATTGATATTCTTAAAAAGGTGTATTATGTTCTTACACCGTTCATTTGTTATTTTTATTTACTATCAGTGTTTATATTTAAACAAAATTTTAATTAAAGTATAAATTATTCCTTATGTTATTAATGTTAACTTTTAACTTTTACATTTCACAATCTGATTATTGTGCACTGGTCATATAATCACAATAATACAAAGTATCATATTGCTTCTAAGAATCACTTTTTTATTGCAGCCTTCCACATTTACTTTTGCAACAATAAGTAGTGGAATAACACAGAGATGAGAGATTGACAGCTTTAACTTTTGGTTTCTCTGGCTTTTATACTTCTTCATCCTAGAGGCTAAACCGTGACAAACTACAGGCAAAGCTGGTGTAAGATGTCAGAATAAAGATTAGAAAAACAATACCTGGAAGGCTTAACGCATTCCAAAAACAATACTTGTAATGCTTTCAAAGCTCTGTCCTCTCTGTGTTATTGTTGGAATACTTTCGGCATTCCAACAATCACACAGAGAGGACAAAGATTGACAGCTTTGACTTTTGGTTTCTCTGGCTTTTATACTTCTACATCCTAGAGGCTAAACCGTGTGACAAACTACAGGCAAAGCTGGTTCTGCAAGCTGTCTGGAGAAGCTAGAAGGCAATTTGATCTTTATTCTATTGTTGTGGCATTTTATTAGAAAATAGGCACCCTGCTCTACAGCCTCACCACGTGATATCTGAGATGGAAATCACAGATCAGAATGGAGGAAGTGTTCACTGTTCTGAGGAGTCCTGCATTCCAAGTTGTGAAAAGTGGAGAGAATAAATGTACTAAATGTATAAAACGGTTCTGTAAGGTTGTAAGGTTAGGCAAGTCAGCCCAGTGACTTCCTAACCCACTATAGAAGGATGTTGACTTCAAAGGGTCCGAAGGAAAGTAAAAGGCTTTCAAGATGATTATTGAGAGACTATTTTTTACTACATCCACATTCAGGTAAATATAATGGGGTCCTTTATACAAGGGTGTCAGTTCACGGTGCTGTGAGGTCCTAATTCTCTGTATCTGACCCGGGGAAACCTGGACCCCTTGTGAATATATGCTTACCTGCTGGGGTTGCCAGGACAGCTGGGAGGATGCAACATGTAAATAAGGTTATTTGGAGCTTCCAGTTAAATCATCTTAACTTCTACTGAACTTTGAAGACTCAACAACCACAGAACAAACTTTTGCGCTTTGGAAAGTTAAGAGTCGAGTGTTACCCAGTGGTAAAGTTTCTCTGTTTGGCAATAGGCTGCTATAAGTTAGGAAATTTTGTGTTTTCTCTGAGCACATGCAAGAGACAAACTGGGATAATCATCATATCTTGCTTTCCCCCGATAGCACCCCTTTATCATTTAATGGCTTTCAAACTGCTTACACTAGTCTTTAGATTATCTCCTCTGAGATGGATCAGAGAGCAGCATCGTGATTTGTGCAGCATAGTACCTATGGAAACAGTGGCAGTGAGATGGATCCTAATAAATGCTACGGCGTTATCTGCAGTTGGTAAGTCAGAGGGATCAAGTCATGTGAACATGTGTTTGAACTCTGTGGTGGCGGGCGTGGTTTCGGCTCGGCTGCAGAGAGGGGGAGTGGCTCGGGGAATGGTGACAGCTGGAGGTAATGAACCTCCAGCTGAGGACAATTGAAGAAATGCTTCCCTGTCTATTTAAGAGAGAGACTGGAGCGAGTGGAAAAAGCGTGGGGGCGAGAGCAAGCCGGAGAAATAATAAAGACTATTACCAACGGTGAACAGGTGTCTGTGGGTCATTACGTTCCCCCCTAGTAACCCAGCTGTTACAAACTCATTTTGTTGGATCATGTTTCCTCTATGGCAGACACATCGCTCAAGGGCAATGCCCACAAACAAGGACATTTAAGGTAACATGGCAACAAAACTCAGATGTTTTCAAGCAACATGGGGTTTTACCACACAGTTTTACCACTTTCTGTCTGGGGGGCAGATTCGGTCAGCTCATTTAAGATAAAACTTTCCTCTTTGATATTGCTTATAGTTAGGGCTGCATCAGGTTAACCTGGACCCGCCATTAGTTAAGCTGTTCTAGGCTTAGACTGCCGGGGGGACTTCTTAGGACACACCGAGCTCTTCTCTCATTCTCTCCTTCTACAATAATCCCTATTTTATTGATGCACATCACTAATTCAGCTTCTTCCCCGGAGTATTTATGCTTTCTCGTCTCACAGGTTTCCATGGATCGTGGATCTCTCTGGACCCTGTTCCTGCCTCCTGCTGTGGCCCAGCTGACACCTGCTACTGCTATCATCAGCATTATTACTATTTTAAATATGAATCATATTACTATTACTGTCATCATAAACCAACATTAGTCTTTCCTGACGTCTTTGTGCTCTCCCTCCCCACAGAAGCCTCTGTGGATGGTGGTTCTATCTGATGGTGGTTGTCCCTGCAGTGGTCCTGCCGTACACTTAGCTTACTACTTGCAATTATTTGAATCATCTCTTTTATAACAACTCAATGTATTGTACATCTTTTACGTTGCTCATTCTGTACACATGACATCCATTATAGTCTGTCCATCCTGGGAGATGGATCCCTCCTCTGACTAAGGTTTTCTGCCTTTTTTTTCAGGGTTTTCATTGTTGGGGAGTTTTTCCTGTGCCGATGTGAGGGTTTTGGGACAGAGGATGTCGCATGTGTACAGACTGTAAAGACCTCCTCATTTGTCTCTGTATCAGCCCTGCTAATGACTGGCGACCAATCCAGGTCTCTCGCCTAATGCTAGTCCCCATGACGTGAAGGTCCACAAAGCCTAGGGACCAAGCCTAGGGAGCCAATTTGTAATTTGCGATTTTGGGCTATAGAATATAAAACGAATTGAATTGAATGGGGTCCCAAAGTTGACAGCAACAATGTCTGTAAAACTTTATTTCCCACTGTGATGGTTACGTTAAACTGTAACTTTAACATGGTCCCGCACAGTGAGGGGTATCTGTACCAGTGGTCTGGTAAACCACCACCCTGAAACCAGCAATTAAAAAAACAATATCTCCCTCGGACCCACTATAAAGTATAGTTTAAGCAACCTTATCTTTGCATCTCACAACAAACCACTGGGAGGCTGTGGGGAAACATATTTACATATTGTACATGTTTTGTACATCATAAATAAAAAAAAGAACATTTTGCGATAATAAAAAGAAGAAAAACAGAAAAGCATGATTGTGAAGTTGTTTGTATGAGTGATTCACCAAAAAGGTGCAAAACCACAGAACAAGCATTCGGCTTGTTCTGGACACCCAAGTTTTTCAGTTAGTACAATCAGGTACACCCACAGCCTGTAAATGTAAATGTATAGGTCATATTCCTTATCATACCCACCAGCTCCATGGTGCACCTTAAAATTTAAGGTGCATCAGTAGTGAACCTATTATTTAAGGCTTAAATAATAGGTTTACTACTTTTTGACAGTAATTAGTTTCTGAATTGACCACACGGTGGCATTTCAAACCCTGTCTACTACTTTCCTAATATCAAAGTGTTGAGGAAGACCCTTGGGAATTCTACATTGGTGGAGTAGCTCTCTAAATGTCCATATAACCAAATTCCACAGTAATCTAGCGTGATAATGAATTCTACGTCAGTAAACCCGATAAGCCTGCTGATTTTCATTTAGCTCCATCACAGAGCGGTTTTACCAGCTTTAACCATATTAGAGTAGAAGTGTGCCCCCTTATATTTTACTATGGACATTTGTGAACCAATTTATGTTTATATAAAT
This sequence comes from Pungitius pungitius, assembly GCF_949316345.1. Lineage (NCBI taxonomy): Eukaryota > Metazoa > Chordata > Actinopteri > Perciformes > Gasterosteidae > Pungitius > Pungitius pungitius. Next base: position 11,059,646 of record NC_084901.1, read on the forward strand.
TTTTGTCATCACACCTTTATGTTGCTAATCGGAGAGGATAGTCTCTTGTGCTTCAAAGGCAGCTGAGGTTCATTTTACTAACCTCCGTTCTTTAAAATTAAACATATCAACCCTAAGGCAGTAGCTTCCAATCCACTTAATCAACCAGAGAGTATTTTGATAATTTAGTGAGAAGCTGCTTCAACCATATCTGGTTAAATGTCTGCTTTAATTTGCATCATGACACACAGGATTAAACAGTTTGCCATGTTTAATGAAATCTTTGTATGCTGTAAAACTGATGCAGAGTCAGCACTGAGTTTGCTTGGTCAGAGGTTTGAACACAGCAGTCCCAGAACCAATGCGTGACGCCGATGACTACGTCCACTTTTTACATGAAGTCCAACAAACAGTTCAAATATGACACATTGTTTGTGCTTTTCAAGGCAACGTAACATGAAAACCTAAGTACTAAATACATTTCCAATTTTGATGTTCGCCCTAAAGGAGAAGTAAGTCACTAAGATCAAGTAAGATGCATCCTCCGGGGACCATGAGTAACAACATTTTATGGCTCAAAGAGTGGTGAATAACCTAAAGTTGCCATTCACACTGCTGCCATCGCTACTAAGCTACTTTGACAAATCATGATGTACTGTCACTCCGAGACTTACGTTTTTCCTAAAAACACACTTGAAACGAGTAGAAAACATATATAACATAAAACTACCTGAATGAAACCAAAGCCCACTGCATCGTTTGCTGGTTTTCGGGATTCAGTATTGTTGAGTAAATGTCGAGTGGATGATCTATATCCCTGCACTGTGATGCGTAATTCACTGAGATCAGCCTCTTGCAGGCATCCAGCTACCTCTCTCTCTCTCTTCATTACCCATACATCACACATATGAACCCTAACGCGCAGCCGGCTGGCCGATTGGCCGATTGATGGAGAACACCTCTAAGATATGAACAGGTTTATTTTCCATCCAAAAAAATCATCTTTAATTCATATTGTGTTAGGTATCATCTTTTATTAAAGCAGCTTATGTCCTCCTCAATTTCCTTTTTACAATGAAAATGCCCAGGTGAACTCATTTTGAAGAGTAAAGGTTGTTATGTGTGAATCCACGTTACACTATTAGTGGCTTGGTGGCGCCCTCTCTCTGCTGTTGCTCATTAGAATGATTGATGTAGTAAGATCTTGACAAATATACAATGGTATATTTTAAGCCAAGGATCACTTTGCTAAACTGGGCTTATTCCCTCCACTACACCAACTTTGCTATTGTGAGAATTACAGAATGTATAATTATAATAGTATAAAAGTGGTATTCCTGGGGGTCGCACTCTGAGTGAGCGCATGCGTTACACCAAGGGGACCAGGTCGTTGCCGGTAGGTAGATCCATTCCTTATACAGGTGAAACTCGCGACAGCGTTTTACTGCAGGCAGCAGCGCCCGCTGGACCGTCCGCACGCTCCCCCCCCCCCCTGTCGGCCGGACCATCCACCCCAACCCCCCATTTTTCATTGTCTGGCCCACTTGAGATCAAAGCGGGCTGTATCTGGGCCAAACCTAAAATGAGTGACGCCCTTGTTGTAGATAAACATAATGTAGATGGCATTGTATTGCATTCTAGTATAATAAACTTCAATAAACTAATCTGACATGAGAGGAATCTCCAACAAATGAAAATGATCCAAGTCGTTGTGTTTCAAGGTTTATGAATATGACTATTTTCTTTGATAATTAGGTGATGCATTTGTGAGCCAAAGCAGAAAGGCACATTGAACTGGATTTGTGCTGCTGGTGCTGCTGTGACTGGCATTCAATGCGAACTTGAGTTGTGTGTGAAGGATTTTAATGGGGGAATGTCACAACGTATTCAGACATGAATAAGTGTTAAGTGGCCATCGGAGTGATGTCAAGAGGAGGCTGTAGTCGTGAGCTTTTATAAGTAAATCGTTTGGAAAAGAGCAACAAGGCAGTATGAGAAAAATTTGCCCCCACTACCAGTTAATCTTCCAAAGATGGCTTTTGAGTGAATGTTACAGACCCTGAAAATCCTACGCTTGGTGCTATCTGGAAAATAAAAAAATGTGTCCTCCCCTCATATGCACGGCACAAATGGGCAAAATGGCCATCATGCTGACAGGGTATGGACACTCAACTTGTTAGAAAAACAATATGAATGACAACATTATCACTCATAATTGGACACCATCTGCAAACCATAAAAGCATTGCAGAAAAGTACTGAAGGTCAGGGTAATTGACCGAATCAAAATGAACGATGCAAGGAATAAATAAATAAAAACAAATGGGAAGAAACTCCGGCATGAAGCCATCGCACTGTGTGAGGATTCCAGTCATTTGAAACACTGCCAGTGGAGAAGAGGGGATTAAGTTTACGCCTTTTAAATGTTAAATAGTGAATTGATTTGGGGCTTAATTTGTGCCTTATACTGCCAACAGTGCCAAATATGATGCAATATTAAACAGGAAATACATATTTATCACAATACACAAGCAACAAGGAAAAATGATGAAATAAAAAATGAATTCATGCCATTAGCTACTATACAGTAGTAGTTTGACAGAATAGAATGAAACAAGGTACACCACTTTGTTGAATAATCATTTGTTGTAAAATAGTAATTTTCAGTTGAAAAGATTTAAAAAATGACTCCTATTTTGGACACATTTCATCAATAGCAACATCCAAATTCTAGCAGTTGTGCTCTAATTAATTTAAGGCTCACAAAGAAGAAGTTCTGCAGAGTGCAGATAGACTGACATTCAGATGCTCTTACATTATGCACATATTACTACAAGGACACCTGACAGGATTCATGGCCACTATCATCCAATCTGTTTCATAAATCTGTATACAGATCTCGACACAGCCCATAAATTTGATGGGAGAAGACAAAACGTCCTGTGTAGCTGCAACACCAAATAATGAAATATCTCATCTAATGTGCATTACTACATGATTCTAGCTCTTCAAAACGCTTACATTATTCAAACTACCGCATTGCCATTTAAAAATTGCCTGTTCAGAATAGACTAAATGCTTGATTTAGTTATACTTCTACTTTAGAAGAAAACATGGCAGCAACCTGTTTACCGACAGAGAAATGTCATAAGTTACGTTGCAGATTCAGACGCAACTCACAAAATAGAACAATAGGAAAAAGCAATCTTACTCGTGGAGGAAAAAAACATATCCAAGTCATGAAACATCGGGGAAAAGAACTGTCCTTCTGTTGACTCCTGCGAAATGAAAGCTTTCGGTTGTAAGGTTTGTTTATGCAGCACCAACGGGACATCATCAGTCTGTGTCCAGCATCCAGCGGCAAAAGGAAGGCAGTGAAACAGGGAGCCTGTTTCCATTTCGTTCAAAGTCTCATGTCTGAGTTGCACCAAATTGGACACGGCACTGCACTCCGTTGGGTTTCCCAACAATACATTTGTTTAGTGTGAAGTAGATGGAATAACAGTTCTTGATACATGGACATACACACATGCCAACAGAGAAAGATCCCATGATTTAGAGTTAGATCGAATCATTTCAGGATTAAGAATTGTTTTATGTTTAAACTTAGCTAAAACGTGTGCACACATGCAGCCTAAAGACTAAAGAGACAAAAGTTAAGGATATTTAGTCCGTTATGGATTTATTCCCTATGCAGGCTCACCAGTCCCTGTACCTGAGGGCTATGTTTTCCTCCCGTCTCTTTACCACAACCCTGCGTATAGCAATAAGCAGCACAGCATGTTGTTTATTGGCAGCCTCCCTTTTTACAGACTGCTGAGCAGGTGAGGCATCGGGGGTAAACTCATGAATCCTCTAAGACATTGCCCGCATTTTAATTCGATCCCAAGTTTCCATCAGGTGTGCTGTGTGGAGTGTCAGAGCAGAAGTATGAGCTTACCAAATAGCCCCCTGCGCTGAGGCGCAGATTCTTCTTCTCCCCACTAGGCTAGTAAATCATACCCCAGCCCAGCGTAAGACTAATGGTTGAAGGTCGCGAGCCCCCCCCCGGCACTGAAAAGCCCCGCAGGGTGCCACAGTCCAGAGGGACGGAAGCTGATGGAGGAGCCTGCATCACTTCCCAGAGCCTGTGGCAAGGCTTTTGTGATTCACGTTAGGCCACAATGAGTTTGAATGGTACTCAACTAGTTTTTTATGAAGGCAACACGGGGCACAGTGCACACACAGTGGCAGGCTTACTTCAATCCCCAGCTGTCACAACTCAAAATATACTCATAATGATACTCAGGAAGTAGCATCTGAAACGCAATAGAGCTCACTAATGTTCACTTGAGAAGGCTCGTTTGTATCCAGTTTGTATAGGTAAGGTCACACAGGAATAGCTGATGCACTCATCGTGGCTGGTCCTCTCCCCATCCCTTGCAGTGGGTCGCAAAATACACAAATGAGGGGAAATCTAACAGAAATAAGAAATAATTGGCCACAGTAATTTAAGCCATAGTAAAATTATATCTAAACGTGCTAGCTTAGCTAAAATAGAGAGCCCACACTTAATCGCCGGGTCCGTAAACCTGGAAATACGTTTCCTAAAGTAAATTTGTTTTTTCTTATTCAGCCACTGCCTCTAAAGATCTACATAGGCCCGGCCACAAGACCTTACTTGCTAAGCCAGTGGTGAACAGTGCTTAAAGAGTCAGCCCACACTCCATTTGGATTTGCCTTTGATCCTGTAACCTGACAACAAACCTTATGTGTGAATGCACTCAAAGATCATCCTGTAGGTTTAACAGGAAGACACACACACACACACACATACTTGTTTTTGTCCATTTGAATTTTGAGCATCGTTTCATCTAAGCCCCCATTTTACCAGAGTTCCTCATGTGCTTGACATCACGATCAATACTGCCAGAGGAGATGCAATAAGCTTTACCGCCGCTTCACCTGACACCTACACTCGTTGCTAGCCCCCCCCCCCCACTGTGGATTTCAAACGTTCAAAATGTAATCTAAATAACGAAAATTCTGACCCAGGGGACAAAAAATGAATTGATAACATTCAGACTTTGAATGTTAAAGGTGAAACATCTCCTACCTCACCATGTAGGTTACAGAAGATAATCCATTGAGTCTGAAGGAAGTGATTGCTCTCAATCGGGAACACTCTGTGTCAGTTTCAAAACATCATTGTCCCTTTGGGAAAGAATTCTTTAAATCCTTGGAAAGCAACACATGCGGGACAAAACAAGGTGTCAATGGGAGGCAGAAGAGGCCGGGACGTCTTGTACCATTTTAATGTGAGCCATTCTATCAGTGCTCAATTGACGAACCCACATAAATGGATGCTGCAAAGGAGGACGTCCTGGCTCAGGCTCATTACTTTTACATGTCATCTTCTGCTTGGTACATGAAAAACTGGAAGTAAAGCAATAGTAGCTAAACAGGAAAGAATCAGGGCTTACAATTTGTGAACTACACGTCACTAATAAAAAGGGTGTAGCCTGTTCACATTGGCGAAAGTGACAAATGAATTAGAATCAAGAGATATAAGTCACCCACAGGTTTCCAAGGAGCTCAATGGTGGGGTGGCGGTGCCTGGCTGAATCATTAGTGGAGCTCATGGGACTCAGGTGAGGTAACATGAGCTGGTTAGCAGCTTGCAACCCACGACGGCTCTTACCTGCTTTACTTGTGTCAGAGATTTGAAGAGTGTTTTTAACATTTAAGTGCAAGGTTCTAACCCTAACCCACCAACAGAGCCGATTTCAAGGGTTATGACAGGGTGGAAAAGAGGCTGCTCTGTATGCTCTTTACTCAATGACAGGTGCAAAGTACAAGGTGCAAAGTATTGTACTTCTGCGTGCACAGATTGCCTCCACATGTGTCTCATCGTGGTGGAGAGCTTAACTTCAGCTTAAGAGAAAGATCTGAGTAGCACAATACACATTCACATGGGTAGATGTAGGTAGGTGAGCGAGTGAAAAACAACAATTTGAGTTCTACAAAAGACATCTACAATAAAAAAAAATGAAAATAAAACATATCAGCTGCTAGTATTCGGGATTCAGTGCAGAGGCCCTGTTGAGTAAATGTGCTGAGGCTGAACCCACTGAGCTCAGCCTCCTCCCTCTGCATTACCAATACATCACAGACCTGAGTCCTAACGAGCAGCTGGCTGGCCGCCTCTCGTTCAAATTGTTATCCTCTGATATTGTAAAACCCCTGGATTTGAATGCTAATTAGATTGTTATGCAGCTACAGCCCACGTACTAGTGTTTTTATTATAATCAGTCAAATATGTCTCTAAACAAATAGCAATAGGGGGTAAATCTCATAGTAGCAGGGAGTACTATCGACGGGGTTTAGATTACGACAGCAATTTTTATGGCAAACAAAACTCCATCCTTGTGGATGTGTTCAACAGTGGGTAAATAATTGACTGTTTGCTGGGTAAGCCCACAGCATCAACAGAAATGGAATTGGGTAGATGATCCTCGTTCACAGTGAAAATAACAGCATATTGACAGCAGATGAAGTGACCCTGGTTGGACTCTCCACGTCTGCTGCTGCATCCTCTTCCATTTCATTCTGTGAACTACCGACTCTGCACGTCTGATAATTCCATCCCCATTGAAGAAATATTTATCCCCACGTTGGTATAAAGGATTGTTTGCTGACCAATCCCATCCACACGACCAATCCATGGATTTACATTTGTCAGTTTACATTCCTTTTCTATTTGTTCGATGGTCAATAGGGGATTTGCAGGGGACGTAAGGGTCTGTATGGCCGGAAATAGATGAGAGTCATGGTGTTTTTCTGTGGTTATGGTTTGGATTTTATATTTTTATCATTTTATCATTTTTCTGTTAACATTTAACATTCCTTTCAGTCACTTCACAATTAGCGAGGTGATTTCATCACGCTATTTATGTTGTTAGATATAAAGTCATTGACATCGTATTAGAGCAAGACTTGCAGTGCTGGTGAGAAATCAAGAGAAATTCAGTTTTTCTTCAGCCGTTATTAAAAAGAAATCGATTTAAAGGTCTCAGGTTTAGTGATATATGAAAATGTCCTTGGGAGGTTTCTAATGATTAACACATTTTGGTTTTCTTTTAACAGATTGATTTCAAAGTTCCATGTAGGCAAAACATAAAATACATTTTCTGTGGCTAGCATCCTGGTGAGGCCCTTTGTTCTCTGTGCGATCAGGCCGCCTGTCACTGCTAAATGTTGACTACCTACTTTACCTTCCGTAAAAGCTTCTGTAAAAAGGACACTGACGGGAAGGAATGTCCCGTTGATTAATACGTCAAGAGCCCCGAGGTCCGAATGACTTGCACCACGACGAAAGGAAGGAAGAAAAGAGGCACGGCCCACTCCAAGTCTCATGAAAATAACTACAATAGTAATTTCAAGGTGATGGTTGCCAAAAATATTTATCTGGGTCTAATCTTACTAAGAACAATACCAAACTGAAAATGGCAATGAATATTTGCTCATTTGTACTTTCCAGTACAACTGCAAATAGCTACTAGGGGCCCATAGTTTAAGTAATATGTCCAAAAAGTAGTAAAAGTCACAACATTTTGTTTCCATATGGACGCGCATCAGAGCCCACAGGACAGATGTGCTCACATGATGCTTTGAGGCACTTTCCCTTTTTTGCAAATCAAGTCATGAGTCTCTTGTGGTTATAGTCTGTGTTTTGTTTTAAAGGTGCTTTGATAATTTAATATATAAGACCCCTGGGCAGATTGGTATCTCAGGACGCACGTATAGCTTCTACCGGTCCAATCGGAGTTGAGTATTGTGTTGTGGCATTATTCAAATGTTAGAGAGCTGTGAAAGCAGGTGGAGGAGAGTCACTGTTGGCGCCCAAACGGCTTCAGCTGACTTCCCGGCAACTTGATAAAGGACAAGTTACAACCTGCCCACTGGCAGCTGAGAGCTGCAGGGTAACGGTCCTGGGGATCAGCTTGAACCGTAAGTATTTTTTTAGGCAATGGTAGAAGGTTATTGGTGGTCCATATCCGATGGTTTTGAGGCCAAGTACCGAATAGCTTTTGGTTTTCAACCAGCGTCGTTTCGCTGGGGAAGAAGATGAAACCTGTCTATGCCGTTCCGACTAAATCCTGATTATAACTAAACATACAGGTGTTTATAGATCATATTCAACACAGTGTATTGATCAAATAAAAGTGATAATGAGTGCCATATCTCTGTGATGATGGTGTTTTATTTTCTGCTGAAGAAGCTAAAGTTACTGCCAAGATATAATGATACTTAAGGGCAGTTTCTGTGGTTTTCACGTTATGTTCCTCACTGTATTGATCCACTATGTACTGGTTCCAAATGTTTTCATTATTTTATATATGGAACAATTAGTGGTAGGCTAATGCCTATTCTCTTTACATTGGATTTGTTGTATTTCTTTGAAAGGCTGCTTGACTTTGAGAAGGCAAACAATCGTTGCTTCCTACCGCTCAGCAGGATGCAGGGAGCCCCGACCTGCTGCAGCTCACAGGGACATTAGTGAGGGACCATCTAAAAGTCACTCCATAAAAAAATATTTGGTTTGACCCATCAATGTGTGAAAGTGTTCAGCAGATAGTTTACAAAAAGGTGTCGTAGCAGCATTTATAATCCGTTGCGCAGTGGCAGAGGCATTATGCAGAAAACAAGTCATTTGAATAAGAATGTCAGACAGGTAAGACTGTGATAGAGGGCACCCAGGAAGCCAACTTCAGATTGTGTCTAAAGCTTTTACTAAATGCCAATGCCAGGTGTAAGACATTTGAGATGTTGTAAAATGTCTGCACCGAGCTCATTGGGAATCCTAACAATGATCTCGCAGAGCAGTGTGAGGAAAGGTCGGCGAGCAAGAAAAATCTGCAGCATCCATGCTGGAGTCATAAAAGTTGAGAGGAGAGTGAAAATGGCAGAGGAAGAGAGACAAGTGGAGAGGGTATGAGGCAGAAAGAGCCTGGTGATTTAACATCTCCCAGAATGCCTTGCTTAGACCAACCTCAGAGAGCATGCCTGCAGCCAGTTAGCATAGAAACAAGTCAGGCAGGGACAACTTGTGTTTTCAGGAGGAAATCTTAATCTTGGCTCCCAAATCCCTTCATTACAATACAGGTAACACATCACACAACACCCTTATGGGAGCATGATTGCCCAATAAAAGTAATATAGGCAGAATAGTAGTTTGGTACACAGGCTGGCAGTCGTAGTGACAGTGAACACTGTGCTACTCTATTTTTGTAAGCAACGTCTAACCAAACATTACCATCAAAATCAACAGTCTATGAACAATTAAATATGTTTGCTGTTCATTTCAGAATGGATAGCAACATTGAAAATACAGCTGTCAATTTATCGACCCCTGCAACCATAACACCATCAACAGGCATACTTTGGATTTAAATATGAGCCTTCTTACTGAGGAAATATAAACTGTCAATAAGTATTATATATGCATTAATGTGAATAAAACATGTTCAATGATAGTGTACAAAATGGAAAAGAATATTTCACAAAAATAAAAAAAATTCCAGACTACATACTGCAAAGGCCTGAATATAGAGTCAAATTCAATCTGAGGACCTCCAGTAATCTACAGTAACTGATGGATTCTGCATTTTCACTACAATTTAACTTGCAAAGAGAAGAGATCCATTTAACCCGATTGTGTAATCATATTTTGGAACTGTTAACTATTCCTCTAAGTGGTATCACAGATTTATTGTACGGCATTGTTTCCCTCCTTCTTCAATGACCCAGATTTGAATAGCATTTGACTGTGGTCTGTTATGCAACAACTTTGGGGCTGTTCCTCAGACCGGCTCTTTGCATGCAGGGCGGGAAAGGTAGTGAGCGCTCTCCCTCCACAACTTTTCGCGCTGTAGCCCAGGTGATATTAGCGCCACTGCAGTTGTACCCCTCCCCCGACCCGACCCCCCATCCGTCTGTTTCAACCGCAGAGGGTAATTACAGGCAGACAATAGCCCCAGTGATTAGGTTAAAAAAAGGTAGGTATTGACAGAGGGATTCTGGGTGCCAGTTGACGCTGGTCTCGCTGCAGGAGAGGAAGCAGTGGAGATGCGAAATGCTCAGCTGAACATCAAAGATCGTCTATTCCTGTGACGAGTCACTCGTTTCAGAATATTAATCTGTTTTAAAACAAACTCAGACGGTATTTGCAGTACATTATACTGTATTTACTTAATCAAATAATAGCTCCCTCTTTTTTTTACGCTATTTTCCATAAGAGTAATCATTTCTATTCGCCCAATCGTGTGCACGATTAACAGTCATTAGTGTAGGTGGTTACTGAAATGACTGAAGTAATGGTCACATGGTACCTGGTTAAATGTCATTGCATTATCATTGTCGTCTCCCTAGTTCGCCGTTGTTTTCTAAGCCGTGCTGAAACCAAATCATTTTTCGCTCATTAACTTTGTGCTGGAAAGGTTCAAGGTAAAAATGAGAAGAAAAGCAAATAACTCGATTTCTGATACTGCACAGGAAATAGTTACAGAGTGAGAGTTCTTCTTTTAAACCCCCCCCCAGGCTTGGACAGAGCGCGCCGGTTGCCCCGCCAGCTCAACTCAAGGGGCGTGGCCATATTCCGCGCCCCTGCAACAACCACCCGAGCCCAACCACGCTGACTGGCTGTAGAGGAGTGACGCGCCAATTCATCTCGGTGCTGATTGGCCGACGTGAGCCAGATGCCTGAAAGCGCCAGAAAACAAGCTTGAGCGGGGTATGCTGGCGTCTCCCCGGGAATGTGCAAAGTTTCCTCGGATCGGACACAAGCAAAGGACTAGAGGTGCAGTCAGAAGAGGACAGGGACGTATATTTTAAAGAGGGAAATTTGCTGCTATGTTAATGTAAAGAAAGTTCCCGCTGACACGTCAACGCGTCGAAAGAACCGGACACACGCCTCCACTGTAATATTTCATTCATCAGCAGAAGAGAAAGGTGAGGAACCCTCTCGTATGCTAGGCTGGTCAGCTGAGCTAGGAATGCTAGCTAAGCAGCTCATTAAAGCTCAATTGGCATTTACAACCAATGTTGTAAAAATGTCACAGCAACCTAATGTTTGGTCTTCCATCCAACGGGCTCCGCCACACCTATTAGTGCTTTCCGATGTGAGGGAATTTACCTTTTACCAAGTTGGGAAAAGTTAAGGCTATCTCCGGTAACAACCGCGAAGTAACACTTTTATTACCAATGTCATGCGATGATCCCTTCAGCGCCTGCTTATTGGAATGCAGTCGGTGCGCGCGACGTGCGGTCAGTAGGGCGCTTGATCGCTACGTTGCGGTCGTTAGCTTGCTGCGGGCTAATTAGCTGCTGTTCTTTGCGCCAAATTCCGCTGACCACTGGTCCAGCGCGTTCAGCGACGCGCTAATTAGGCGAACTCTGCTTGCACTTCACTCCAACTTCACCGTTCATCTTGCGAAGATCTCAGTCGGGTATTTGCTGTCTGATATCTTATATCCATCTTCATTCTTTTTTTCTTTTTTTTTTTTGGATTGCATTTCTCCCAGATGGAAGTTAAATGTCTCGCGCTGAAAGACCTCACGAGTCCCAGGAAAGGTTTCACGGAGGAGGATGGGGGCCACGGTGAACAGAAGGTAAGGTTTAGGTGTGGTCTGAGCAGTGAAACGGGTTGGGTGACTCCATGCCTTACGCAATGTGGCATCTGAATCCTTAAGTTAGGTTTGAAAAAAAAAAAAATAATGGGCTGGGCTTTTGAATTTCAAATTGGTTTGTGTGAGAGAGGGGAGCACATTCATTCTAATTGAAGGCACCCCAAAATCATCAGCAGTTAGTCTGTCCCCTGTAAAGGGGATGCGTTTTAACATGGTTTACTGTCTCCTTCTCAGGAAAACGTCTACGCAGAGAGGAGAAGGTCCACGCCTCTGAAATCCGCAGAGACCCCCGGCCCCAGTTTAGCGATGAGGAGAAACGGGCCCCCCCCCGACATGTCCCACGTCACCCCCATTAAACACACACCCCTCGCCGATCCTTGGACCCCCACAGCCAATTTGAAGATGCTGATCAGTGCGGCGGGCCCGGACATCCGGGACAGAGAGATGAAGAAGGTGCTGTTTAGACCCATCGAGAACGAGAAGCCCGAAAGCCCTGATACTCTAGCGGAGGACACGGAGGTAGAAGACTCTTGTCAGGTATGTAAAAGAGAGCTAAACAGCCAAACTGGTACAATTGGTGTTTAATTTGAGCTATGGCAAATCGACAGTCCTAATGCATGTCAACTGGTCGGTTTTTGTGTGATGCGATTACTTCTTTAGCATCAACGGGTTGAGGGTTTTCCAGCCTTTTCCGTATCGCGCGGTTTTCCTTCTTTTAAAAGCACCATTACGACATGTTCCAGAAGAAGCCGCAGACTGCGATATCACGCTAGCTCCAAACCGCAACCAAAAATGTTCTCACCCGTTCAGTTCGACGCTGGGGATGAGGAGGATGACACCGAAAAAAAGCCCAGCAGAAAGCAGAAGAGTCTGGGTCTGCTGTGCCAGAAGTTCTTGGCCCTGTACCCCGACTACCCACCGCTGCACTGCCCCATCTGGATCTCTCTGGACGAGGTGTCGACCAATCTTGGTAAGAAGTGGGGGGCGGAGTGTGGAGCTGTCCCAGTCACATGGGTTATTGGATTTCTGGACTTCTTCTCCAGTGCGAGGGATTCATTGAAAGCAAAACACCGACCATTGTGGGATCTTCTAACTGCTGATTCTTCTTCCCTCGCCATGAAATAACCAGGAGTGGAGCGGCGGCGCATCTACGACATCGTCAACGTGCTGGAGTCCCTCATGCTCGTTGGTCGGATTGCCAAGAACAGCTACAGCTGGTATGGTCGCCTGCGGCTGGAGGCCACGCTGGCGGAGCTGCAGCGGAGGGGTCGGCAGCAGGGCTACCACCTCCAGATGGACCCGGCCACTGAGGGCAGGGGGCCCAGGTCGGGGCACGAGGACGACGGGGCGGAAGGAGACGCTGTCAGCGGTGGTGTGTTCAAGGATCCAACTACGACTTTAAATGCTTTCCAATGTGTACCTGTGTACTGTTGACTTTTATGATGGCAGTTGTAGTTTCAGGAAAAGCCAATTTTCCATTTTAAAGGGTAGATTTCCGGTTTGATGCAGCTGCCTTCAAATGAACACTAAAAATAAATCATTGCCATTAATCCCACATGTATGAATACATGAGCCTGGAGCCGGGTTTCCATAACGATCCCTCACATAATGTACACACACACACCAGCCTCCCATTGAGGCCTTGTGTGTTTACTTGGCAGTGCGGCTGTTAACTCCTTCCAAATAAGGAGTTAACAAAAAGGTAGATGGCTGTGGTTACTGTCTGCTGGCTATGATGCGGCTTCATAAATGCGGCCTTTGGCGATATGATAATAATACATAGCCGTCAGGAGGTGTGTGCTGCAGATCAACACACACCCAGAGCTCATTAAGGCATCGGCTGCACGTTTAATCAGCTCCTGGTTTATTAGAAGTTAGAACTTTCTGCCGTAGTCTGACCCACTCGCGTGTTTTTTTTTGGCGTTTGTAGCTTGCGGCAATAGGAAAGACAAATCTCTGCGCATCATGAGCCAGAAGTTCGTCATGCTCTTCCTGGTGTCCAAGACTCAGACGGTTACTTTGGACGCAGCAGCAAAGATTCTCATCGAGGACAGCCAGGACTCGTCCAGTCACAGCAAGTACAAAAGTAAGCGTGCTTAAAAGGAACACGTCGTGTTACACCAATTTGTGCGTTTTGTATCAACACTTGTATCCACTTTGGTGTGTTCAGCCAAGGTGCGGCGGCTGTACGACATCGCAAACGTGCTGACCAGCCTGCGCCTCATAAAGAAGGTCCATGTGCGTGAGGAGAGAGGCAGGAAGCCCGCCTTCAAGTGGCTCGGCCCCGTCGACTTCAAAAGCTCTGCGAGTGCTGGTAAGAGTTTGAGTGTAAACTCAACAATCCGCCCAGTGGCGTGGAGGTACTGCACGTCTCTCCACCAACAACTATAGCAAATGGATGCGTCGGAAAGAAAAAAAGGGTCTTCTGTGGTAATGACCAACTTATAAGCATCCCTGTCCATCTCCATCAACTGCAGGACATGGTGTGAACGGGGCAGCTGTCGCTCTGCCCGGGGCCACGCACACAGTGGCGGGCGTCGACCTCGGAGGAGCCAAGATGGTGCGCCACGCCTCCTTCAATGTCACACCCACTCCTGTGGGCGTACAGCGTCTGGTCAACTCTGCACCCAGCAGTCCACGGCGAGACGTCACCGGTAGGAGGCACCCGCGTCTTCCGCCACCACGGCTCAGCCAGCCAATAGTCTAACACAGGACGTTTTGGGTTCTCATCGCATTAATCGCTATTTTTGTCACGCCGCAGGTCTGCCATCCCAGCCGGTGGATTATTCGAAAAAGACTCCAGGCAACAGCGCGGTGTGTCGCCTGCAGTTTGGCAGCAGCACTGAGTGAGTAAATGCCACCGACCCGCTCGGCCATCGCCCTCGCATGCTCTTGGTTTAGATTGATCTGCTGTCTCAGACACAGATTTACTGCCTCTAAGTTTACTGGTCCTGTCTGCGTCCGATTGACTGACCCATCCTCCACATCAGCTCCCCAGAACGAGGACACGTGTGGAAGAGACTGCAGAATATTTCTCACCGTGGATGGTTTTGCTCTCCCGTTACTGTGTGCTTTGGCTGCTTAGCTGCAGTACGCAGTATTCCGAGTGTTTATGTGGTCGGCCCGCTCATGGCCCGACCACAGCAGCCTCCGAGCCACCATGTGTTTTTGGAGGTAGAGAAATGGGATGTAGACGCCTCCAATTAGAGCTTGAATTCTAATCATTCGGTGCTTCTGTGTGGTTTCCTCGGCAGTAACCGCCCTATCGGCAGCAGTGGCAGCCCGCTGGCTCCGTCCGACAGCCGCCCCGCCCTGCGGGCCCCACACCCGGAGCACCTCTTCGCCACCAACTCCTCCTCCTCCCGACACTGCTTGGCCTACCTGCCCAACCTGTCCCAGCCTTCGGTGGTCATGCTGTACCAGGCGCCGGACACTCCTGACTGGACGCCCGAAGGTCTGAGGTCGCCGAGGGCGGAGTCTGATGAGGGCAGCAAGAGGAGGAGGAGGAGTAAAGAGGATGAGGAGGAAGAAGAGGGGACGGTGTTCAAAAAGCAGAAGGCGCACGGGTTCTTGGGATGTGACGAGGTGAGGCGCTTATTGCCTGGAAAATAATTGATCAGTGTTTAATAGCCATCATGGCGTTTCTCTGGCGCTTTACTGGCGACAGCATAGTCACTTAGTTCAGTCCCGTGCTTCTGTGTCACATGGATCAGCTGATCCAGGTTGATTTAACCTCGCCGTTTGCTGCCCTTCTAGGGGGGAGATGAACGTCACAGGGAAGCAGCAGAGGGTTCCCCAGCAGGTCACACCAGGATGTCCCCCAGTCGCCCAGCAGGCCACGTCGGAGAGCACAGTCATGGACGCAGCAGCAGTGAGCCCGCCCAACCATCACACTACCTCTACGTACCCAACAACGCAGGTGACCAAATGATGGCAGTGGATTAAGTCGCCTGTGCAGCTCTGACCGATGTTTGGCCTGGTGTTCGTCTCTGTACCCGCATGGTGACCATTCGCTAACACGTTATAATCCCCATCGGCATAGTCTCTCAAATGTTTCCCTCTCTTCCCTAGGTTTAAACAACCTTAACTTCCTCTTCTCCGCCGGCCAGTCGCCAGCCGGTTTGGCCCACACCGGCGTCCCCACCCTGGCGCTGCCCTACGTCCTGATGCCCTCTGCAGCCCTCTCCCATTACCCTGTGGTGGCCGGAGGCCTGCAGCAGCAGGGCTCCGAGGCCTGTAACAAACTGAGCTTCAGCCTGCCGGCCGCTGTGATGTCACCTGCCCACTTTGTGATGGGCGCGGCGCCGTACGGCCTGGCGGCGGCATCGGAGATCAACGGGCCTGCGGCGGCATCGCCGTCCAATCAGGAGCAGAGCAGGCTGTACGGCTCGGTGACTGGAGCTCCACATTCTCCCTCAGGCCCGCATCACACTGTGAGCATCCACACACCACAACCACTGGTAAGAACACATGATCGACGCATGACTGTCTGGTAGCAGGGACAAAAAAAACGGGAGCAAATGTGGCAGCTCCTTTTGTGGAAGATCCCCCCCCCTCATTTACTCATTCAGACACTTGCTCTCATTAAGGGCTTTTGACTCTATTCATCTCAAAGATGTTGAATGGGTGTTCGATGGCTGTGTAGCATTGAGGCGTAAATTAGGAGTTGAAAATGTAATTTTCAAACTAGTATATTCTTTTGACAAATCGTTTTAAAAAGAGCTGTATTCATACACTGAACCTTAAAACAGATGGGGAAAAAATAACAATTTACAAATGTCATAATTGCCGTAAAATGTTCCACCAGTCCTCGATGGATAGCTTTTCAACAGTGGCAGCTGAGTGGTACCCGAGATGCCCTTCCTTTAGAAACATACCCGTACTGCTCATGGGAACAGTGTAACTAATCTGGAGCAGGGTTATATCTACACGTTCGCACCTCACTCTCTCCCTCTCTCCCCTCACAGACACCACAAACACCGAAGGAAAGCGCACCATCTGCCTCCAAGTCTTTCTTCCAGACCCCAGGCACACTGGGAAGTGTAGTCAGCTCTGCGCCAGCGGCCCGAAAACGAGGCTCGGCCCAGAGGAGGCTGGACATCGGCCACCCGCCGACCAACCAGCTGGACATGTGAGGGGATGGCTAACGTCCCGTTTTAACACTCAGCTGTTGATTCTGAATGTGAAAGAATGGAGTTTTAAACCATTGGTGCTTTGTTTATTAGTTTATTAATAAATGTAGGGGTTTCCTCCCAAAATGCACGAGAAACACCGTTAGCGGAGAACGGAAATGAACTAAGATACCAAATTGTTTGTTATCTGATATTTTGCAATTGACAGTTTTTTTCATTCTTAAAACTCTTCTGTTATTGGTCTCCTCTTGGCTCCGTTACAGGACAAGATTTCAGTGAATGAGAAGCAGTATTGCTAGTGTCACAGTGCCCTCCTGTGGTGGGAGTTGGTTACTGCTGTATGTATTTTAGCCAAGATCCTCCTTCCCAGATGTGATCAAGCTACCCAATTCCCCATATCCAATTGCTATTTATATTTTAGTTAATATATGATTATACAGACTGTAATGGAACATGGACTATGTTCCGACAGAATGTCCAGCTTACTTTAAAGTGATTTTTGTCAGTTGACCCCTTCAGGTTGCGTTTCATCGTCACGGTATAATAGAACTTCTATTCGCTGCAGATCACCAGCAGACAATCCCCTCGTGGCTCATTTCAGACATCACTGTAAGGAGAGCAATCACTAAAGCTTTAAAAGTTTTTAGCCAGCCGAGCATCCCCGCGTTCTTGGCCTACTTGATCCTTCCCATCAGGAAGACAAATGTCACTAGTGCTATGCATGTTTTATCTGTGGTATCCGCAACCGCTGTGCTTGAAGGTTAAACGCCAAACCCTGACGACTGAGGGATGATGTGAGCCTGCGCTCAGGTACTTGAATACTTGTGACTTCAGAGTACTGTAAAGATGTATTTTTAATCTTGAATTTAGAATTTGAAGTTTGGGAGCTCCCAGTATGGCCACATCCTGCTCATGTTGGCAGAGCTAAGCGCCTTACCTAAGGCACCTTGGAGGAGATAAAAGAACTGGTGCCAGGGGATTTGTATCATCAGTCCACTAACTTGCCTCCAGACAACTCTGCAAAAGTACCAGAACTTTGTGCAGGAATCGGATTTCCTTCGGAAGAATTCAGCGGTTTCACACCAAAGGGTGCACAAATAATCCACTGACCAGTGGATGTGTATTCGTGAATGTACAGTTTGATGTCGTTTTTGTATATTATATTCAGATTGCCATTTATACCTCCACATGGAGAATGTCAAATGCCGCTTGACTGTGTCGGAAAATAATGATTATTGCACTGCTAGTTTTAGTAGTTGTGTCTTCTGGTGCATCTTTAAAATAACCCTGGCGCTGTTGCTTCACTGTAGCTCTCTACTCTGTAAGTAAGGGCCAAACTGGTGCTGTATGACTTTCATTCATTAAAAATGTATGACTTTTGTTTGTCATTTCTGTGATATCTTTTCTCATAGTTTTATTCTACAATGGAGGAGGAAACTAAAATGGCAATCCAAATGGTAGTGGAATTACAGATGCTTCCAATAACAATACAGCAATGCTACAGTCCAATTCCTGTCATGTTGCATGCAGTCAACACTAAAATGGAGAGGATGGTTTGTGTGAAGACTGTTTCACAATATGACTACTAAAGTGCAGTCAATTTGTTTATGCTGATGTTAAATTATTTATAATAAATGAAATTATATTGGGGGGAAAGCGCATCAATTCTGATCTGGTCACGCTGGGCTCATTGAGTCAAATGTAGTAACACACAGTGCTTGTGGGAGTACATAATCATCTAAACTTTTATATCAGCACTTAAACTGAGCTGTGGGAGCTGCCAGTAGATGCGTTTGGCCCCTGCCAGGCATTTATGACATTAAACACCAGCAGCTGGAACAATTCACTACACAGATGGATAGTCTAGCAAAGTATCAGCTGTGATGTCTCACATACACACCCAGAAATGGGCAAAAACACATCTAAATGTATTTAGGTACATAACACCCCTCAAACAATCTATTGAAATGAAAATACTGGCCATATATTTAGGATTTAAATAGATTTTCTGTTTTCTCACAATATGGAATAGCAGTGCTTTCAGGTTTGGGTTCTCTAATGTACACAAAGCTCTGGCGAACCCCACAAAAAGGAAGAACAGTCACAGGATGTCAGTATAACCGAGCAAAGCTATTAAAGGCAACAACTTGATAGATTATGTAGATATACTTTTATTAGATTGGTTCCATCTAAGGGGTTTTGTGGAGGCTGCCCCCCCCCCCCCCCCCCAGTGTGAGGTAAAGGTGGAACTCTACAGGTTCAGGTTCAGCCTGGCTGGCTGCAATCAAGCCTGCCGTGCTCAATTACCTGCATGTAATTAACAATCTAATTAGGTTGATTGGCCGACGAAGACACACGTTTTCACATTTTTGTGATGTGTGTCTGGGATAAATTTAATTCTTACCTAATGAGATGGAAAAATATCTATCATTATAGCCAATGATCTTCATGGTGAAAATGCTATTCAAAGGGTCTAGTGGCCGCACATACGGCTTCATTTAATGGCCTGCGATTACCGTCACATGTATTTTCCATGCTATTGTTTATAGTCCCAACATGTCACCCATTCCTCGATCATGAGACTAAAGGTCATAACTGGCTTTCTCCATCCTGGTGAAATTTGGCATAAACATGCAAAGCCCATGGGAACTATAATAGGATCAGCGCTATCTTGGTCAGAGTTGTTCTCTGTGGTACACACTCTCCATCATGCACACCGTGTCCAGCAGGGAGCAGGATGACTGCGGCCTTCGTCAGACACTTCATCACCATAGATGCTTCTACTTCTTCAACCCCCAACCCAGTGTGGACGGGAGAATAGTGCTCATCTGATCTTTGGGATGTGACTGTGTTTAATGGTCTCTCTTTATAACCGCTTTATGCCTGCCATTCCACCAATATGTTTATATCGCAACATGGATCCGTCTAAAACCAGTTTATTTGTGAATTTGCGAATTTTCCCTCTGCTTTGCGCTTCTCTCTTCCACGTAAACTATCCATGATCCTATTACAAACGCGTCATTACGCTACCAAGCGTGTGTTTCACGGCCCTAATCTCTGACGGCACCTGAAGCGGCGGCGTTAAGGTCACGCCCCCTGAAGCCCCGCCCACTGTGGGAAAGCATGTGGAGTATGTGGCATCGCAGTCCACAGCTTACCGAGGACACTGTGGGAGCCCCTTCTCTTACCGACCACTGCACTTTAACTGAGTCCACACAAGGTAACTTTGTTCTGGTCTTTTACCTTTAATAAGGTTTTTTGTGAGTAGATTCTGTGGCTTTACTGAAAAAATGATTTTTTGGCTCTGTTACTGCATATATGGAATGCGTTTGTTGAAGAGTAGAAAAAGGTTGTTGGTTCTTTTACATCGTGTAGCAGAAGGCGCAGTTATCGTATCTGCGGGTCTCTAAATGAATCTTTACAGCCAGGCATTTCCCGCTTGTTTCTGGTGCCGATCCAGTTTAACTTCACCATGGGTAAATTGTTGCTTTTTCCTATTGTTTATAGAGGACAGAAATGACGAAAAGAGAAAGTCAATGAAGAGCACAGCACTGCTGGTGATATAACACCGAAAGGATAACGAGCCAAACACAACTATTTATTAAATGTAAAGCATATGGGACTCAGGTAACAAAAACTTAAAAAGCCAGCCTAAATAAACATACGATTAAACGTTGCAGTTTTAATACGATAGAACGTTGATAATCACGTAGTAACGCTGCTATTATTTGGTCATAACGTTTTATGTCGAAGCGAAATGTAATTCCCTTTAGCCAAAAGCATTACGTCATGCACTGCGGTGAGAGCAACACGTGAGTGACCAGACACGATGTTGACCAACGCAACAGAACCCTAAAGTAAAGTCCGAGGAAAAACAATGTCGCATGTGTTTTTTTCAAAATCAGATGCCAGCAACGTCTCCCCGAGTTTCCATTGCTTTGGGTGAGCCATGTGAAGAGTTCAACAATATTAAGGCTTCCTTAGTCATTTCTACAGTACAAACACTTATCCTGAGAGAATCACTGGATATGTCTGTCTCTGCCACAAAGTGAATCCCTGATTGTAGACTCGTTGTTGCCATTGAACTCGGTGACTCTTTAAACTGAGTGTAGTGTCTGTGAGTCCAAATGGAGCTGACTTATTGGTGCTGTGTCATCACACCCAACCGCTGGGGGACTCTGAGGGTAATGCTGGGGTTCTTTTCATCTCCAATGTTGGGCTTTTTCCACAGTCTCTAATCCAGTTTGGGGGAAGGCCGACGATTAATACTCTGTGTTTCCTTTTGGAATGAATACAAAATATAATCTGGAGAGTCATACACAGACAGATTTCAAAACTCTTGGTCTGATCAAACCAGTTTAACTTTTTCCTCTCACTCTTCCCGATCGGATATCGCAGCAGTGCCGTCAGCTCTGCAGTGATGAAACGTTGGATGTGTCTCGCCGCCTTGACGCATTTTTAAAGGGGAGCGAGTCTGTAATTACAGACAGATGTGCATGTGAGTCAATGCGTGAATGGGTGCGTGGTCTCACGTAGTCTCTGTGAGGTAACACCAGTTGTTACACTTCCTGACTGCTCTCCGTCTCAGTGCCCTGCATTCACAGCCCGCCAGACAACAAAAGCCTCAAGGCATGGCGCCCTGAGACATTCCTCTGGGAATTAGTCGCCCCTGTTGCCGAGGCCGACCTCTTTTGCGTATTATCAGGATGGCGGCGATGGAGGTTCAGTGCTGAAGAACACGAATGCTGAATCATCTAAAGATCCCCTTTCCTTTGTGGAAGACACCCGAGGGAGACCTTCACCAGAGCGAGTCGAGACGGACAACGTTAGGCTGCCCCGGAGGTCGCAGTAGCTCACGTCTTCTCCGTCTCTCCTCTCAGAAACAAAGACAATGCCGAACTGGGGAGGAGGAAACGAGTGTGGCGCGTGCCGCGGGACGGTTTACCACGCCGAGGAGGTGCAGTGTGACGGGAAGAGTTTCCACAAATGCTGTTTCCTCTGCAGTAAGTACAGCTGGAAGTCCTCAATCTGTGGACTGAGGTGACACTTACAGAGCCGTGTGTGCTTTAACACTGCCAACCATCTCAGATAATATTACAATCATTTCCCGGCTCGGGCCGCCCTACTTTCCTACTTTTTTATGAGCATAGTATGGATCATACTATGCTGCCAACGCAGGGAGCTCACAAGCTCTCTAACATTTTACATAAAGCCTGTATTACCGACATGGAGTTCAAAAGACACGGTGATAGTTGGTCAAAAAGATCAACTTTTGTGAGTTCCAAAACTTTAAGTGCAAAGTAGGCAAAACAATGTGTTTTTGACACGGCGTAAAGCATAAGTAAAATACCTTTTGCAATCTTAGATGAGATTACTGACTGCTGGGAAGCATCTCATTCAAAAACCCGCACTAAAATGAAAGCTATCAGGCAATAAGAGAAAACTCGTTGCGTTACGGGAACTTCTTGGCTGGAAAAGGTCACTGAAAGTTAATACACAAGAACTCTTACGTCAACAATGCCCCCCCCCCCCATTAGCACGCAGACAAACACATTTGTTAAAGAGTCTCACACGGTGTAGTTGTTGCCTATTGATCGTGCCAAAGGTCTTAAAAATGTTAATGTAGGACGTGCTAAGAGCAGATATACCATCGACCTGCACAAACCAGACGACATTCCAAGCTGCGGACAGCCGTGGAAGATCAGGAGAAAGACCGGTCAAGTCAGTTCCACCTCTCAGAGGAAGCTCATACTGATGTTTATCAAAGTTCTCACCGTTTGTTGGATTTCCACTATGTTTGTATCAGTCTGTTGGACTGGTGGGCCAGTGAAGACATTCCATCAAAGAGACTAGAATTATACAGACTTCCATTGAGATGCTATCATGAGAAGACCAGAGTAATAAGAGCCACAAAAAGATGGACTTCTGCGCCTCCTTTACAATGGCAGCTTTGTCCGACATTCCTGCTGAGGACATTAAGGGCGAGGGGACTTAGTGTCCTTTGCTCTCCTTTGCCCTTCTCTCCAGTTTCTCAGTAGGACATGCACCACTTTTCCTTTCGGTGTATGAAAGCCATCTATATACGGACAGAACTGTCACCCAGAGCCTCATGCGTCTCTTTGTGCTCTTACTGGGGCTTTGTGTTCAATTGTATTTGCTTATACCCTGTGCCAGCTGTCCCACAAGAGGTTTGATGATCTAACTGTAATGAAGGGGAACTTTTAATGCCCTAACAGTCTATGAAGATCTATGTGTCATTTGATTGGGGAGTACAGAAATCTATCTTCACAATAGCCCACAAAGCCTCCTTTTGACAGGTTTTCAAGACCTGAAGTAAAAGTGGAGACACTCTTTCAGGCTAGTTCAGTGAAATGTTACACCAGTGTCAGACGGTCACACAGTGCAGGCCGGTGCATGAACAATTCCAGTAATCCCAGCACCAGCCAGGGCACATTCTCTACCAGGTACGAACCTGGCAAAAACAAATGCATCCTGCCTGGACATTTGAAAAACTAGTTTTTGATAGAAACTGGATAAAAAAATGGCACAATCACAGGTTGAGTTTGTGTGTTTTCCCAGTCGTCCTAATAGGTCAAAGAACTGCAGCAGTACAGACAGAGCTAACAGTGTTAACCCGGAGGGGGGGGGGGGGGGGGGGGGGTGGGGCACACTTGTTGGTCCAGCATTGGATGGACGCAGTGCAGACCCACGAACATTCGCTTTTTTCTCCCTCACATGCACTACAAACGCACGCTGCCGGCCCGGCTGTGTCTACAAGGCCAGACCGATAACACACAGAGAGGGACGTTACTCCACCAGAGCTTTTGGAATGCAAAGCGACCATAACTCCTTCTCTCTGCGTGTCCTCAGTGGTCTGCAGGAAGGGCTTGGACAGCACCACGCTGGCTATTCATGACCAGGAGATCTACTGCAAGTCCTGCTACGGGAAGAAGTACGGCCCCAAAGGCTACGGCTACGGCCAGGGGGCAGGGACGCTCAACATGGACCGGGGGGAGCGGCTGGGAATCAAACACGAAGAGTAAGCTGGCCCGTCGATTGGGACCAACCGGAGGATTTGAAATAATCCTCCTGTTGTATACAGGGTTATACACATCAGGTCAATCAAAATGCCCTTCTGTTTGCCCCTTATTGTCCTCTACCAGTACAGCAGCTTTACAACCAGACAGCAGCGTGAGCATGAGTCAGTGGGTGCAGATCTTGGTTGATTTTTTTCCCCACAAATTTAAATGTCAGCAGAATCAGAATTGTATTTATTGTCTTTACGTACACATTAACATGAATCAAACATATTGTATGGAATGGCTAAATTGATGTAAAAGGCGTTTTCTTTCAGTCCACAATACACATTCAGCTACCCACAGGAGCTCTCTCAAGCTGGGCACCGGTTCATTCTCTTCATGCAAATACGACAGCACAGGCACTAGCCAATCAGATCGCATTAATGCTCACGTCTAAAGAGCGCGGAGCTCAAAATAAAAGATGGCGGAACAAATTCAGTTTGGGGGACCTTGGCCTGAAAAACGTCAAAGACCCCTGGTTTAATCAACCATCAGATTGTTTATCGCTTTCCAAACGGCTCTTACTTACTGCATTATGACAGAGAGAGGATGTGTCCTCATTACCCAAATGATGTGAGGGCACCAGAAACAAACAGCCATCCGACCCCAGTGTTTACTCCTGCCTCAGGTGTCCGCTGATGGCTGTTATGAGAGCGTTTGATTATATAACCAGCTTCCCTCCTCTCTGTGCTCCGGCACAAAGGGCTCCATTCAGGGGCCCCGTTTACTGTGGGAAACAGGAGAGTGGGGTCTGCCAGGTTTATTTATGCTTGTTTTCAATCATTCAACAAAGAGACTGAATGTTCTTGGTGCTTAGCTAAGGCATTCCTACATTGTCAATGATTCAATGTTTTGTCAAGAAAAGCAGGTTACAGTTTGAAGGAATTTGGTTTCGTCCTTTTACAGAATATACTTATTAATAAAACTAGGGTATATTTAGACACTAGATCAGTGAGATTTTAAGATGATGATGAAAAGTTACGTACTTAATGTATATGTTCCCCTCTCACAGGACGCAGTCTCACAGACCGACCACAAACCCCAACCCATCCAAATTTGCCCAGAAGTTTGTCGGTTCAGACAAATGTGCCCGGTGTGGAGACTCGGTCTATGCCGCTGAGAAGATCATGGGGGCGGGCAAGGTGAGAGCTTTGTTCTCTGAGGGGGGGGGGTCGCTTCTTGTTTTTCTGTGAAATATCTCAACGTCAGTTCAATGGATTCAGATTTGGTGCATAACTCATGCACCTTGTAATCACTTTAATGACCCTGTGACTTTTATCTAGTGCCACCATCAACGCATCCTTGCCCATTGCTTCTATTAATTAGACATTGACCTGGTACGGTAGTGGTCAGAATAGGTCTTACAGGAGTATTCACAGTTTTACCCTCACCAGGTAACCATCTAGAGTGGTCCACGTTTATAGACGTGGTCTCTAAATGTGGCCCACAAATGACTAAGGTTTGGACTCCGACTGAGGGGAGAGCAGGTTTGTTCTTTTAATCCAAGGATTAGAAGTTTGATTCCCGGCTTTACCATTCCGCACCTCGGTGGACACGAACTGTAACCCCTTCATTGCCCCTTTAGCTGTGAATGTCAGTGACTGATGGGCAGGCGGTACTGTGTTTAGAGTAGAAGTGAGAAATACGAGTACAGTCCGTTGATCACGTTAGCAGGCTCACATCGACATGCAGGTCACCAGCATGCTGCTAGAATGCTACAAGCTGGTAGAATGCTACACACTGCTAGAATGCTACAAGCTGGTAGAATGCTACACACTGCTAGAATGCTACAAGCTGGTAGAATGCTACACACTGCTAGCATGCTACACA
The DNA here is from genome assembly GCF_949316345.1 of Pungitius pungitius. Lineage (NCBI taxonomy): Eukaryota > Metazoa > Chordata > Actinopteri > Perciformes > Gasterosteidae > Pungitius > Pungitius pungitius. The sequence continues at coordinate 11,085,331 of NC_084901.1, forward strand.
CTGCTAGAATGCTACACACTGCTAGAATGCTACACACTGCTAGCATGCTACACACTGTTAGTATTTTGTAGAATAAGGACACACTTTGGCAGGGCCGGCGCTAGCCATTTGGGTGCCCTAAGCACAAATGCTTGGTGGTGCCCCCCCCCCCCCCCAACCAACGAACCAACCAACCACCACCACCACCACCAAAGGAATAACAACCATTCAGAATGTCTTAGTTAGGTTCTCTTTATTCCCCAAATAACTTCTAAACATAAATAATTTACATAAACAAACATGAAAAGAAATAAATTATATAAAAGATAAAATTATAAATTATAAATACCAAATACCACCACAATTACCAAAAACACTGATTTGGAACTGAACATTGTAAACGCAGAAAGTATTCAAGTATATAACCGTGTAAGTAATAATGTGCACATTTCTTCAGTAAGTACAAATAGAGCCACGTCCCCATTGATGCTGATGACAGCCAGACCACTTAAACGTTCCTGCCCCATTGATGAGCGCAGGTACGTTTTGATTAGTTTGAGCTTTGAAAAGCTTCGCTCAGCAGAGGCAACTGTGACAGGGAGAGTCAGTGCAATACGAAGCAATCCATAGATTGGGATATGCCGCTTGAAGCCGATTGTTATGCAAAAACGTTAATGATAACATAAAAAACAAATGATAACAGAAACGGTAACGGTAACAGAAACTTTGGGCGGCCCGCGGACGAGTACCGAATACGGCCCACCGGCGGTCCGTGCGGACACTATGAGCGTAAGTACATGTGGGCAGCCGGCCGCCCGGTGGCCGCTAGCAACGGTCCTCACGAGACAAATTTCGGGGACCCCTGATTTAAAACATTGTCTTAGCTGAGAGCGACGCGCGAGCATCATCCCGCTGTCTCTTTTTTTCTTTATTCCGCCCCCGACTCTTGATGCCTTTTCGAAGCCGTTTCAAAGCTGTCTGCCACATTTGAGATTTGAGGCATAATGTAACAAACCACTGGGAGGTGGGGGGAGGGGGGGCCGCACAGGAGGTTCCCCTTTTTCTCCACTAATTTGGTCTAGGCCTATTACTTTTTGACTTTGTATTGATTTTGCATATTAGCATGCTTTAGACATATTTTATTTGTTATTTTACTAGTAGCCTACTGTGATGATTTTTCACGTCCCAGATTTTTTGGTGCCCCCCCAGGCACTTGGTGCCCTACGCGCAGCGCGTGATGTGCGTGTGCGGAGCGCCGGCACTGCACTTTGGATACATTTACTGTCATATCTAACAAGATATGAGCCAAGTCCCTTATTAAGCTGTCACTAGTGGAGCAAAAATAGTGACTAATCATCAGCTAGTGTATGGTCATATTTATTGTCATGGCAACACCGGGAGCGCACAAGCAGGCTGTGCCTGGGAATCTGATCTTTAACCCTAGAATTTAAGGATGTGCTCTTTAACGGATTATGTTTCACAGAATCTAAGCTGCAGTGTGGTTTAAATGACCCGTCAAATGTGTTGGGTGTATTCCACCATACATTTATACATCACACAGTCAACGCTCAAACAGAAATCCAGCCTGCCCAGCTGTGTTGGGTCCTTAAAATCTACATCTCAAACCACAGGGGTAAAATTCATTTGGCTGGTTTGAACACACATGGTTGTACCAGTGGTGAACCACAGGCAGCAGGTTTGATGTGGTCCCCCGTTTTTCTGATTGAAGCTGCTCCATAACGTTCGGATGGGAGCTTCCTCACAGCTGGCGTCAATCGTGGACAGCGGGTTCTGGCAGAGTTGCAGTAGATGAAGTCAGGAGGCTCAAACTCCTGAAATGTTCGGCAGGATGTTTGGTTCTTTGGACAAAAGCTATTGAGCGTCACACGTTGTCCACGGAACAATGAAGATTTGTGGAGATCTTCCTGTCACCGATCCCATGTGGATTCTGACCAGCTGTTTAATGGCAGCTACTAAAACCAGTTCAATGTGAAATCTAGGAGGCTCCGCTCATTGGCCCAAAAAGCAAAACCTGTATTCTGTTTTGGCTGCTTTTGATGGACTTAAACTGGAGGAAAGCTCTATTATCGGCTGTTAAATCACTGCGAAATAAAATCATAAAATTCAAGCATAAAAAAAGAAGACGGACATGAACATCAGTACAATTTAATGTCTCCCTTTCTCCTCATAGCCGTGGCACAAGAACTGCTTCCGCTGTGCAAAATGTGGCAAGAGCCTGGAGTCGACCACTCAGACTGAGAAAGACGGAGAGATCTACTGCAAAGGTGAGATGAAATGCTACAAATGTGAGTGGTTTTATACTGCTGACTGCTATATGACATCACAGAGAGCCAGGAATAAAACAAGGTGAAATAACATGGTCAAAGCAAACACATGTTTGGGCAAAGCAGGGGTAGAATGAATGAATAAATCCCCTTGTTCAGCAGTGGGTTTAGTGTACTGCAGGACCGGGAACACACAAAATTAATTCACTTGGACTATATCATCTGACATGAAAGATTCAGAGGTAGGCATGTCAGCGTGCTAATGTTAGCGTGTAGCTCAAGTACAGCCTTATGATCGGTGAATAAGAGCCACAACAAGACCAGGAGAACCTTTAACTCACCCTCATAACATGAATTCTAAAGTGGAGAGATCTAGGCTTGTGGCTGAGGGCATCACTACTGTCAGCTCATGCGATCACATCAGCGAAATGCATCAATAGAGGCCAGCAGATGATGTTTTGCGGAGTGTCATAAGGGGGATGAATGTTGTAGGCCACACTCGGTCTGTGGTTCACAGGCCGGGTGTCTGGAGTGTGTCCAAGGAGTAAAGTGTGGCACTTTTAGTCTAAGTTTGTTCATTGTTTCATCTCAGGGATGCTGGAAATTATTGGATTTTGGTGAATACTTCCCAATACGATTTAAGGGATTAAATACCTTTACATGGATGAAGCCCAAAATGTACCTTTCACTAATGAAAGAGAAGGTAAAAACACTCCTTAATGGTATTAAAGGTAAAGTTAACCACCGCTGGACTCTTCTTCTAGAGGCTTTATCTGGCAGTGAAGTATGGGTGGGTGGGGGTGACGAAGAGCTACAGGCTGCCGTTTCAGCTTCAATTTCTATGTCTCCACTCATGGATACCCTCAGTGCACTACAAGTTCTGCAGGAAAACTTCCTGGGGGGGTACTTGTTTGTATTTAACCGTGAAGCTGGCATCCCCTGATATGCATACATTGTGGACATTTGAAAGTGTTTTGCTGACATTCAGCCATATTTGGTCAAAAGCCCCCGTGCAATGCATCCTGGTACATACATGCACTGTCAACAGTGAGCAGGAGAACTCTGTTAATGTGGCACCAAGGAACGTATTGCTCAGTTAATTGTTTACCATGAAAAGGATTGGACAGCTACATGAAATGACAGGGTAAACTTTCCTTTTAGCTTAAGCTAGCAGGTGTGGTCACGTACAAACTATGTATACACCTTTTATCTTGTGATGTCTCGAGGGACACAGGTTTTGACAGGACATAAATGAAAAGAAACCCACAAGTGTGCCGCTCTTTGTGCCAGCTTGACTCTGCAACATGAAACCGTTGCTTCCTTCCTTCCCCACACAAACGATTGTTTTCAGTCGAGCGTGAAAGGACGCAGCGGTCTGCAGCTTGTGAACGTTTATCATTTCCTCCCTCTCTCCCCCCACAGCCTGCTACGCCAAGAACTTTGGGCCCAAAGGCTTTGGCTACGGCCAAGGAGCCGGCGCCCTGGTCCACGCGCAGTGATCACACGCCGTCTACACTCTCACCCAACATGAACGCCCACCGGCCCTCCCCTCGTGTGTGCGTTTCTGTTGAAGTAGGTGCTAGTGATTCAAATAAAAACAATTGACAAACCGAAACCCGCATGTTCACATTTGACTGTATTTTATTATTAAAGCCATTAAAACTGAACCATGCCCATATGTCTACATCTGAAGCGGGGTTACAGTGATGTCTGGAGGTGGGCAGAGAGGCACTGGAGATTATGTGCTTAAACTTTTTTGGGATTTTTGTATATATTTAATCATTCCGCATGGCGAGGGGGAGACAGAACAGAGACTTTTCAGGCTGCTGGAAGAACTCGTGAGGACCGATACAGCTTTGACTTCATGTCCTAGATGAGCTCTGCCCTGGAAAACCACAAAGCACCAGCCTTGTCCCTTAAAAGGCAATATTAGAACACAAGTGGTTACTTACTGCTATGATATCAAGTTGCAACCTTCGACTTTTAACTCACGCACACAAGCCGGTGTGTTGTCTTTGCAGGGCAGAAATGACAGTCAACCACGGATGACAGTCATCATCAAGATTTGGGGGGGGGGCATGGAGCATTGATGTAATCGTTCGTTTCTGATGATGAAGATGCAAACACAAGGCCTGGGGCCTTAATGAATTAGAACCTCCCCGCTACCCCTTAAACTATTGCATTATCGCATTTCAGCTTTTAAAAACAAAACAAAAAAGTCGGCGTCTGCCTTAGTTCTCTAGTGTCTTTGCTTTACAATTTGTACATCCAGTGGTATAACAAACCCAGCGGTATAAGACATAGAAATGAAGAAATCTAAAAAAAACCTTTAGGATGACAACAGAGTCCACAAGCATGGAACATTCAATTACACACCTGCTCAGGAGAGCCCGACTATAAAATCTGGCCCCCTGAAGAAAAAACACTAAACACACTGGATTTGAGAATTATAATGGATTTAAAAAAAAAAAATACCGATGAACGGAAAGCAGAAAAGTACTTGCAAATACTCAACATTCACTATATACAAACACGTGGCTTGCCGAGCTGTCACCATGGGGACGACTACAGGGTCGGGTTGATGGGGGGGGGGGCGTGAGAGCCCAGCTGTCCCGAGCATGGTACATGCAGTGGTTAGTCCTCGGCAGGGTAACGTAAGGGTACTCAGGGGTTAAAATGCCTATAGACAGCAGTGTGGGACATCACTAGACGCTACGCTCGAACACTTGCAGTAGAGTCACTTCATCTTCTTTCCGGTTGGTTCGAAGCAATCGCTGCCCCAAACTCAGGAAAAGAAAAAGAAAGTCCAGGAGCACCTTCAACTAACACTGAAAAAGGGAAATAGTTAGAGAAAGATATTGTTTATGTACAGGTGCACATTCTTTACACTTCAGTCCATCCTGCTGCTGACTAAGCGGGGGCTAAAGACAGGAAGTGATGGAGTTTGCCATGTCTGATAGGCCCCTCCTCCTCCTCCTCTTCTCTGTAAACAATGGAAGCGTCCGTTTGAAGCGTTGCTGCAGGGCCCAAGTGTTCAGTAACAACCCGAAAAACAAAAAACACAAATAAATGATCAGTGCAATGTTGCAGGCAGACAAAAGACAAACAAAACAAATAAGACTTTACAGCTTTCTTTGAGCAAAACGCACATGGAAAAAAAACGTCCTTGGAAACTCGTCCGTCCTTCCGCCACGTTCCCCTTTCATACTGCTAATAAATACCCTCGCTATAAAGAGTTGTACTGTTCCTGGGCTTCCTTGTCAAACCGCTTCAGGTACTTTTTAATCATTTATTCTCATAAAAACCTACTCAGCTAAAATGATGTGAAATGTAAAAATGGTGGCGCTAGCACATAGTTACTTCATCTATAAATAGTTTTAAAATAAATATACCTGTATCACATTGTATGTAGGAAATTCTGTTGCCTCTAGGGCGGCCGCAGCTGGAGGAGTCACGCACTACCGCCTGCGTCCGCGGTGTGAGGCCGCCGCCCTCAGGCTGCGATAAACCCAAACCACTTACATTTTTCCTAAAACTCCGTCTCAGCTTCATCTCAACAGGCAAGAAGCCGGACTCCTGCAGCAGTTTCACCCCTTACATAACTCGGACGAGTTCAACTGTGATGGCAAATCCTCATCAGCTCGACTCGTCACGGTGCAAAATCAAGACCGTTTAAATGAAAGACATTCCTTTCTATCTCTAATTTACTGAAAAAAACAACAAAACCCTCCCATTAGCCTCCCTGGCCGCCGCAGTTCACTTTCACAGGAACAACATACCTCCTGAATAAATCAAAAAAACATACTGGGGCACCATAAGGACATGAGGGGGGGGGGGGGGGGGTACTGCAACATTATGGGGCTGCTGTTTCTGCAGCGGAGTGTTTACGGTTCAAACAGAAATGCTTTTATTTTGTATAGAACTCCTGTGGTCCGTCAGCCTCTCTCCTCTCCGTTTGAGCCTGGCAGCACGGCACCGTCCACAAGGGCTGAGGAGAAGAGACGAGGTGGAGGGGTGGGACGGCGGATGCTGTTGAATAGTTGTAGTAGTAAGAATAGCAGTAAAGGGGGCGGAGGGGGTGTGGGTGTGGTGTTTTCCCGTAACAGCATGCTAGTCCTGGCTGATTTTTTTGTTTTTCCAAGTCTTTTGATCGGTGTGAGAGAGATGGTCCAAAGAAAGCAAGCGCTCTGGAGAACAGCGGCGCTTGGATATGAACGCCGGTGTGGGGGGGCGGGGAGCGGAGGGTCTAAGCAACACTGGGCTCCCTCGGCCCACCTTCCCCTTTGTTTTCCTCCTCTAGACCAGTTGGTAGCCTGAGCCTGACGTCTGGTCGTACTCTATTGTGTACTGTGTGGTCCAGTCCACCGCCACAGGTCGGATCAGACCGCAGCAGCGGATCTCAAAGAAATCAATGAGGTTTCTGATGCAGCCGTGGCTGCAGAGGGACGGAGAGAGGGAGGAAACAGTCAGTGCCATGGTAACGACTAAAGAGTACCATCCCCTATCTTCTCAGAACTACAGACACACGGCTCTGAGTAGTAAACACACAAGGGAAGATCACTCACTTGAAAGGGCTTTCGATGGACGTGGCGGTAACTTTAAAGTGCTTGTATCTCCGGGCATTCATCCTCTCGTTGGTGGTGATTCCCAAGGCAGCGATCTAAGGAGTAAAGGCACAGGTCAGCCATTTATGAGTGAGTCTATGCGCGAGTATTACAAGAGCAATTGTAAATGTTTTCCCAGACCTGGTAGAGCTGACACATGATGAGCACGGCCACCCACATAAAGTGGAAGATGCTGTTGAGGAACATCCAGAACATCCAGGGAGAGCAGGAGGCGATCTGGGTCAGGTAGAGCCAGAACCCATCCTTGGCATAATTGGTGGCACAGTGGATCCTCCAGTCTGAGTGAGAGTAGAGCGAGGTGAGGGAGTTAGCAGAGACACGCATCGAGCACAGGGGGAACGAGGAGAAGGGGAGCGGGGCTTTCTACTCACAGGAAATGCAGCCGTATATCATCCAGCAGATCATGCAGAGCAGGAAAAACAGGTAACCCATGAAGTAGCGATGATTTCCACTTCCTGTTCAGGAGAAACAAACACATCATGTGCAGATAATATTATTTACAGTCATTCGTAATTTTCTGTTTGCCTTCTGCGAAGACTGATCTCACCTGATGGGCTGATGGTGTTAATCATTTGTAACTTAAAGTGAATGTTTTCATAAGGACAACTTATCTAAAAAGGGTTCCAAAGAGATATATATATATATATATATATATATATACATATCCACCAGGCTGTGCATCTAAAGGATTAGGGTTATTATTCAGTGTTCACCTGGTACGATAGCAGAAGCACAAACCCCCATGCACTCCTTCCTTCCTGGCATCTGTCTCTGGTCAGATGCCATCTGACACACACAGTGGATTTTACTCTGGTCATTTCTTACTTCTAGTCTTTATAGCCTTCATTATTTTGCGGAAACTGATGATCAAATAAATGAAGAATAACCCTTCATGAAGTACTCTCTATGATGGAAATACAATACAGTGTTTTCAGGGCTTATAAAATATTACGATAAAAACAACTACAAATCCAGTGAGTGTGCTGACGTACCAACACAGTTTCCCACCCAGGGACAGTGGTGGTCGAACTTGGCGATGCAGCGGTTGCACACAGCGCAGTGTTTGGACCTGATGGGCTTCCGTATCTGTCAGGATAAAGTCACAAGAGAGCAAAGAGCTTGTATTATTGGTTCCACATTTCTCTGCATGTACGGTGATGTAACAGAGGAGTGTGATATTTACCAAGCAGGTGCTGCAGAATATGCTCAGATCAAGACTGCCTGTTTCTGCCAACTCCACTATTGTCTGCAGGAAGGAATAGCGAAACAAAAGGAGGATTTCTGTATTTGCTAAAGCGGACAGAGACATGGCAACAAAATAACTATCTTCAAGCTGAGAGATCCCACCAAACAAAAAGATACAATGGGAGTACAATTACAATTCCATACGGTCATTAATTTGGTTTCTGTTTTTAAGGCAAACATTCTTAAACATAAAAAGGGCTTTGGATTTGACGTAAGACGCAAAAAAAGAAGATTTTTTTTGGTTTGCTTTTACAGCATTGCAGACATGACGTTACTGTGTGAGGACAACAGGAGGTGGAAGGGGACTTTGAAGCCTCTGATGCAGAGGCGAGTCCTGTCCTGTCCTGGACAATGCAGGTTAAATATAGCTCTTCACGGGGCCTGGTAGGAAGAAGAGGCCTCTGTTGTCCCTCATTAGAGTGTGGTAATGAGGGACTTGGACACAGCTCGCTGATGTTAAAACAACTGATGTGGCGCCTGTATTCACTGCTCATGCGTCAAGGCACAGTGTGGAGGATCCCCCCCCCCCCCTCCGCTCAGGCTTTCCTTTTAAAGCTTGCTTTTACAGTGCTAACAAACCCATTCCCTGCACTTACCTTTATACACTGAGTGGAGTAAAAAACGACAAAAAGAACAAAATCCACGTAGGTCCACCATGATGCTGTCTTTACCTTTTTCTTCTGCTCCTCGGACGCTTTGATGATTCCCGGGTCAGACTTCCAGGATTTACCAAAGTTGTAGAACAGTGCGATGGTGTTTATCAGGAAGGGCACGTGGACAGTGGCAAAAGGGAGATGTGCAGCCAAAGGTTAAGGAAGACAAACAAACATCAAACAAAGGCCAAGTCTAGCATAGCAGACTCTCCGATAAGCAGCGACCTGCCACTGACAGTGAGTGGCCTCTAATATTCTAATAGACCACACGAAGCCATTAATCCTCACAAATATCTGCATAAAGAACTGGGTGTCAAATGGTAAAGTAAAACCCTTAAGGCTCGTCACTGCTCACTTTACGGAGGTGCAGAGTGATCGATGCCTCTCCTCAAATGAGATCGAATGCTTACTCAAGGAGAGATGGTGCTAATCTGCCGCTAGCACCCATTCATCTTTTGAAAGGCAGAGTGGTGAGGAGTTTATTTCGTACAATGTCTCCCATCGCAACATCAAGAGGGCCACAGAGGGATTCCTCAGTTTGGTACTGAAGACCCACAAAGACATACTATTGTGACGCTACATCAGCACTGTGCAAAACTCCAGGGTCACCTGCTGAAAATGCACTCAAAAGCAAAATCCTTTGAGGAAAATATGATCCGATTCTGGGGAAGGCGCACAGCCCCCCCACCCCCCCTCCCCAGCTCGTCATGCGCAATTGAAGGAAACGGTTCCCTAAAACAGGAAAAGGTTAAACGTTTCCACTCGGACTAGATAATCAGGCCAGGACGCTTAAAAAACAGATGTTGGAGTCCTTCAGCCCACAACTCAAATACAAGATTTGTATTATCATCCTTTAGATCCAAGATCAATAATCCAAGTGCATGTTGAAGGGCATTTAAGTGCAGATTCAAGACATTTCTAGAAAATGAAAAGGACCATGCATTCTTTATGCTTTGTTTAATATGAGACGTTGGGTTCATCAAGATAAACTACTGACGGTCAGGTCCGATTACACAACTGCAGAGGAAGAGAGGATAGCAGAGTTAAAAGTCCCAGAGAACGCTCAAACAATTGAAACCAACGTCAGTGGAGTCGATCTCACCTCCCCTGACGAAGATATTTCAGTCTGCTTCAGTGAGCCATGCATGTCGCCATTTATTGTCTTCAGTTTTCATTAAATCATTTTTCTTTTTTATGTTGACATTTTGACTTTGAACTTCCTGCGTTTCCACTAATTCATGTTCACTTCAAACAGAGGATGACCAACTGACCTGGTGAATTGTTGAGACATAAATAGACAAAGTATGAAAGAAAACAAAACAGAACCAAAAATTGCTAACTTCACCAGTGCATAAGAAAAAGCCTTCTTTAAAACACGCACTAGACCATCCACCCACAAAGCACTCCTGATTGTAATATCAAAACATTTGCATAGATACATGCGATAAATACATAACTCATTTATATGCACCAAGGCCACAAGAACCATCTGTCCAACTGAGAGAGAGCGAGCGATAGCGAGCGAGCCAACAGTTGAAAAGGCTGCAGGAGGAAAGCTAACCTCGCTGAGCTGTCAGGAACAGGATTTAACTAAAAACCCACCATTACTGGAGCGAGATACATGGCAGAAACAACAAAAGAATAAATGATCGCTGGAGGCATAACGAGAAGAATCCCTTTTGGAAAGGAAACTTCTCCGGACAAGAAGGAACTTGCCTGCTGTCTAAAGGGGCAGCTTGTAATCCGTGTATGAATGAACATATACTAGACTGAAGGCTCATACGGAGCTTCACCAATGCGCTTTGAGGCTCAGGGCACATCAGGAGCATGTCTGTCTATAGTACATTTCCTTCCATCAATTCCATCTGTAGACACTCCACACTCAACATGCTAAGAATAAAGAAGCATTTAAAAGGAACAGATAACAGAACAATTTTCCTTAACAATAACCTCAGGTCAAAGTTATCTTACCCTCTTTCCTTAAGCACAGCAGTGGGGCAGAAAATCAAATGCCTTCCACGAACCAAAAGCCCTCTCTCACCATTAGGTGATTAGTGGCTTATGAACAGAAAGGCAATTCCTCAAATCACTGAAATCCGAGAGTAGCTGCACTCAAGTCCACTGCAGCTCTTTGGAGTCGCTTCGTTGGGTTTCGCCCAGCAGCCACCAAACTTTGGACTAAAAACTCAAACAATGGACAAATTGGTTCTACATTTTCACTTAAATCTCCATGACAGTGAGACTGTTTGATCCTGCACGTGCCTGCACTCTTCTCCTCTGCAACCTAAAGGCATCACAGGCAGCAATGAAAAAATAAGCATACTACCCATATCTCATTGACATTCTCCCCGTTCAGAGATCACACATGTGCAATTTAATAATTAGTTGAATTATTAATGAGCCAACAATAAATAGCCCCCCTTTAATCAGCATGTGACACAAGGCTATACATTGTCGTTGTTTTCCAGACAGTGCCCCAGGTCTGCAGGCATTGGAATTTCACTTTCTTTTTTTGTTATTCTAAGCCAATCGGCTAATGACCGTTGTCTAAAGATCATTCTTCTCTTCTCATTTAACTTGCAGCCAGATAAAGCAATTTTCGCAATATGGCGTGAGAAAAGTAAAGACTGATGGCTTCTTAAGACAGAAAAGGATATCGTTCCAAAACCAGCAGAACCAGGTGGCGTACATCCAGAACTTGGTGGCCAGATAGATTCCCAGAGGGAGAGCGCTGTGCATGGAGTGGTCAAAGAAAGCCCTGCAGAGAGAGAAAAGAAAGGGGGGGGGAGGGTCGCACTCATCAGCAGTGTGTTTTAAAATTGTTATATGTTCAGTTTAAAAAAAAAAATGTAAGTTGCATTTCTGTCGATTACAACTTATTTTTATTTTATTATTTCTGTATTTAAAAGCCTTTAACTGGCATTGTTCCCACTGCACTGCTCAGCTCATAACTCATGTTCTCAATAAACCACGGCCCCCCCTGCAGATGTGAACCAATGCAAGCTTGGGTATTAGATGGGAATCCTGCAGACAGCGGCAAAAATAAACAGAACCATAACCTGCAGCTGGACTCACAGCCACCATTGTTTTTTCAACAAGTATGTCAGCAAAGAGAAGCCTACACACTGCGTAATGCGTGTTATTTTTGTCTCCGAGCAAACAATAGTGAGGGGCATAACAAACTACAGCAGCAGGACCAGGTGGCAGTGGTAATGGGGCTTATGTGGGGGCAGCTGTGTGTGTGTGTGTGTATGTGTGTGTTTAAGGGAGTACTTCTTAACAAACGGCATTGAATGTTGGGAATTAAATGTGTGTTTGCACACAACAATATGTGCATGTGCAGTTTATGTTCTGGTGCAATAAATACTGCATCTATTCAGTGGTGGTAAAATCAGATGTAGTATGCCGTATAGGTTAGGTGTCAGTACATTGGGACTAGTATTGTCCTCTGTAAGAATTGAAGAGGTCGCCTGTGACCTTAATTCCTCGACAATCTGCCATGACTGCGGTTTGACAAAAGACATCCACAGCAAATACGTAACTCGGCAGTCGTAACAAACGAGTCCAGTGTGGAGTGTTTGAGTGATTTGGGCCACACTGAAAAGGTTTGAGAGACTAGTTGTTATTTAATGCACAAAACAGTTGTGGATAAGCTATGATAATTCAACAATACAACAAACAATATGAATATGATAGTATAATAGATAATACTATAATGTTGTTAATATAACCATGTACTAAGTAGAACATTGACGTCAGTGAATTTAAAAAGACATGAAATTCCCTGGTAATACTATGCTAGTGTGTTATCTGGGTCTTTGGTCGCCGGAGACGTACTTAGAGAGGCACTGCACGGTGACCCAGACGCCGGCGTACATGAGGCCCTTAATCAGCCACGAGTCAATGTCCAGGTCAGCGATGAAACCAACCAGCCAGATGACCAGGAAGGGTGTTGCCAGCATCACTTTCTGCCTGAAATCCTGCAGGAAAAAGATTCAGTAAAAAGATCAAATGGTGGAAAAAACAGGGGGAAGACAAAACATTTTGGGCAAACTGAGAAAATGAAGATTAGTAAGAAACATGGACGCCAGAGAAGAGTGGGGGGGCATCTACCTACTGGCTGATCACCAACGCTGAACTCATATTCAACAGTTTCTAAAGGAGTGCAAACAGCAGCTTGTTTGAAATGTTAGAAAAGTTATCAGAGAAATCTGACTATTCATGATTCAAAAGGTTTCATGGTTAAAAAAAACAGCAAATTAAGTGTATAATATCAGTATAATAATCAGACATTGCATATTTTTATAGTTATTTGTATAGAACAATATTTGTCTCTCTCAGCTGTGGAGACGTATAGAAAGGGAAAGACCAAACCAAAGAAGTATTCTACAAATCTAGTTACCTAGTTAATCTAGTTAGGCCTTTAAAGGTCTACTGACCAGGGACACAAAGCTCAGCTGGGCATCAATTCTAGTCGGGTTTTTAAATACTAACTTCCTGTCTAATTCTAAAAGTTACCTTCTTTAACTAGTAAAATCCCAGCAGACAAGTGGAAAGACAACACACGTTAAAAACTGTTTAGTGTATGCATTCACAATCTTTTAATTTTGCAAACAGAATCTGCAAAGAAACATTCATCAGACACAGCTAGTCATTTAAGAGCCGTCTCCTTGTCTGACTGTCTGATTGTGGGCCATTTTAAACTGAAAGGTAATCCCAATCGCAGACACGCTGTGAGGCCGTCCCCCGGTTCAGTGTGGACAGGCTGAGCAATCCATCTGGACTGAGACTGGCCATCAAACACAAAGGTGTGTGTGTGTGTGTGTGTGTGTGTCTTCACAGCAAAGATTAGATGGTTCACGTGACCCGAAAGTATTGGGTCTACTCGTTCAAATTTTGAGCCCACAATAAATTGCTTGATGTTTTTTTGTACACCCCTCCCATCTTGTTTGACGTATATAGGAATGTGTTTGAGCATGTCTGAATGTGTACCTTGTCCATCTTGAGTCTTTTCAGGTAGGAGGGGCTGTCGTAGCCTTTGGCTTGCCGCGCTTCCTGTAAGTGATTGATCATCCAAACGTTCTTCCTTTGCTTGGCAAGATCTAGGGGTGTTTCGCCCTAAAAACAAACAGCAGAAGAACACTCTTTACAAATCAACCATTCCAAGAAGTCTGGATAAATTGAACATATACGGGTGCACCAAGACGGTGATTCGAGCCGCTACCTTGATGTTCTGTGCGTCGACGTTAGCGTTGGCGTCCAGGAGCAGGCTGATGACTGTGGTGTTGCCGGCTAGCACGGCCCAGTGCAGCGCTGTATTCTTGTGATATTTGTCGCCCAGGTTGACGGACACATTGAAGGTCAGTAGCAGCCGGGTGGGATCCACACTGTCACACAAGGGAGGAGAATCGAGTCAAACAAAGAGGCTCGTCACAAGCGATGAACAGAAAGATATTCAGTTCATCAAATATGACAAAAAGAGCATCTAGTTTAAGCACATTTTATTAGCTCAAACCAGATTATGGTGTGTTATTGTGGTTTTTTAGCCTGCAGCAGTTCAACTGTACTGTGTGCATCTGACTTAGTTTCCTACAATATTATTTACAGGCTGTCTGATGGATGTCGACTCATTTATGCATGAGGAAGCTGCGTGTGTGGCTGCAGTCAGCAGATCCATGAAGCTTGAAATTAATCAACGAGCTGTAGCAGCAACACGCTCACATAACACATTTACACACCTGTGTGTCCGGTAAGCCGCCCACATCAGAGGAGTCATGCCGTTCTGATCCATCATATCCACATCCTGAAACAGAGGAAAGATGCAATCAAAAACCCCCAAGGACCTGAATTATTAGTGAGTGTTAGAAAAGACAAGCACTAGGGCTCCCTCTACTGGAGAACACTCCCTTTGAAACTTGTCCCCAGGTGTCCGACAGAACCGAAACGACACAAACACAAACAGGAAAAACAGGAGATATTGTGTTTCTGTCACAGCAGTAAATTTCCTCTACAAGTACAGTTGCTGTTGTGCAATGCCCCACATTGTGAATTCCACAAATACGCAATCTTCCTGACGAGAGCTGCTGTTTTGGCGTTTCCCACCTGTCCTTTGGCGATGAGATAGGCCACGATGGAGGTGTGGCCAAACTGCGCGGCCAGATGGCCGCAGCTGCAGCCCTCGCCATCGATCAAAGAGGGGTCGGCGCCGTACTTCATGAGCTGCACCACCATGGACAGATGGCCTTGTCTGGGAGATCGAAAAAAAACAAACAATGGACGCGTCTTATTCCGACAACTCACCACTCAAAGAGTAACATGTTTCAAATGAACTGTAGTGTGCTCTGGTTTCATTTGATCTGGAGGCGTTTTATGTCTTTATGCTACTGAAAGCTTTGTAGTCTTGTAAAACCAGCCAGTGACACACAGGAACAAATAAGTCCATTCTTTCTCCCGAGGTGTGGTGTGAAGAAGGTCAGAGCCATTTTAACTTGATCACACATTTAGATGCAGAATGGGGGACCGGGCTAAACTCAACAGCCCACAGATCAGGGCCTCATTTACTTCTATTAAGCCGTCATATTTGCACATGAAATGATGTAGCAACATGTGCTGCTGCAACATCGACAGACTCCCTGTCTGCTTTAATCATCTGATGTTTGTCTCAGCTGTCTATCGGGTGATTTGTTATTTGCCTAAACTGCATGTGGTATTGTGGTAAAATGTATTTTATAACAAATTCTTTCTACAAAGTAAACCTCTCCCTGCCGAAAAAGAATCCTCTTAAAGACGGGAATAAATGCAATATCAAAGACTCATCTCAGTTTTGTTTATGACTTTTACTTTGTTGCTTGTAAACTTGAGCAGACGAGGGACAAGGCTGAGGGGCTTTTAAAGGTCAATGTCAGGTGGGGGCCGGGTGGTGTGGAGCTGGATCGAGACACGTCATATTTGTGTGTGTGTTTCAATAATTCAAGATGAGGAGTGAAGCCCCACTGGCTGCTTAGAAGATGTTGGTGAAACCTGTGCCTGTGACATCACTGAGTGAGCATTACAAAAAGGAATCAGACCATCAATCAAGCAGAGTCCTAAATGTGTGTTTAAAGGAGAGATTTAGAAATCTCTTCTTTGAAACGGACAATGGATTACGATTAGGGAAGCTAATCAGCTAAGCTAGAATCAGATCTTTTCTGTTATGACAATTAGTGAAATAAATTTGAAGAATCTAAAGGAAACATTCTATTGTTAAAGCATCAAATTAAAGGCTTTGTGAAATCCAATATATCCACCAAATGGCACATGTGCGTGTGTATGACCTGGTGGCCCAGTGCAGAGGTGTAGAGTTGAGGTCTCCTCCCAGCTGGTCCACTATGGCTCCCTTGGTTATGTAGTACCTGCACACAAACAAAATAG
The DNA here is from genome assembly GCF_949316345.1 of Pungitius pungitius. NCBI lineage: Eukaryota > Metazoa > Chordata > Actinopteri > Perciformes > Gasterosteidae > Pungitius > Pungitius pungitius. Next base: position 11,101,528 of record NC_084901.1, read on the forward strand.
TCAGGTTGTACTTCATACAGCCTCCATTCACCAGACAATCTCCTGTTGATAAGCTAATCAAGGTGTGGGCTGCACTAATGGTTTGAAAACCACAACTCAATGTGACCGTTGGCTGTTCTTCTGACAAAATGCTGGGACCCAAAAGCCACACAAAGAGTGCACAGTATTCAGCACAGAGTCAGAGTCAAAAACAGTTCTGCAAAGCAAAATGCTAAAGTTGCACTGGAACTGTTATTGAAAGTGGAGAACACAAGTAAAGCTGAAAATAATCACTGTCTAATAATTTTACAAATGTTTCTTCTCAGAGGATTTATTTGTTTTATGCAGTGGTACATTGAATATATCTTTAGATTATGCGTCATATAAAGCCATGGTATACGGTAAACACCAATTATATCCTTGAATTGCTGTAGTATCAACTGTTTCAAGCAGGAATTGGAGAAAAGTAGAAGAGTTGCTGAGAGGGTCGATCACTATCAGCAATATTTGGAGAGCAGACCATGTACATCTGCAACATCAGCCTTTATATTGCTAGAAATGCATTATGCCGGATTTCCCTGAGTGACCTAAATACAGCTGTTTAGAAACAGGGTCATAGTCTTCCATTAATTTGGGGCGAAGAGCTCAGTCAAACAGGGTAATTTAACATCAGCAAAGTACACAGGAAACGGGTGCTCAAGTAAATTAATTACCCCACAAAAAAGTAGCAAATCAGCTGCATTTCTTTAGGTTTATGTAACTTGAAGGGATGTCACAACAACTACTTTTTGTTGTGCGCTATATTGCATCAAAATGCATTGCGATAAATATTATGGCAATGTTTAGACCATTTTATGCAATTGAATACACAATGACCATATAAAAGCATTATAACGCAAGTACGCTTTTTCAAAGAACACGTTTTATTCTTCAGAATATTCGGAATCGGAATGTAAAAAAATTAATAATAAACAAGCTCTTAACAAAATAATAATATATACACCTTTGTTAACAAAAAAAGTACAAGGGACACAGAGTGGGGCGAAGCATGGGTCTTGGTGCGATGCGGAAGGGTTTGAGAAAATGTGTTCACCGAGAAGGCAACTGCACCTGCCGGGGGGGGGGGGGGGGGGGGGGGGGGTTGGCCCATGGGCTTCAACCGCCAGCAGGGTGACGCACCCGGGAGCAACGTAGGGCCCCGCGGTCCTGTGCGTGGCCCTCCTGGCAGAAGAGGCGGACCGGCAGTTCCCAGGTTGAAAACTTGCTGGGTGGTTGTGTTTTAGGTTGAATTGCTTCTTTTTGTTGCCACTGTTTTTAAGTCAACATTATGTCTATTGGCTCTCTTCCTTCATTCGGCTTAAAGCCAAAATGTTCCGACACCGGAGCCAAAGATTGCAGCTTCGAAATGAAGTCCATTTGGACTTGTTTATCCTAACTGGCTCGGCTGTAGATGTTAAAAAAATAACACTAACACATAACACGGTGGGTTCACGCCGTCTCTTCACCGGTCGGTGTCCGCTCTGTGTGTGTGTGTGTGTGTGTGTGGAGATGCTCCTAAGACCTGACTCCCATTTTGAAAAAGAAAGAAGACGAGAGGACCGAGGCTGCGTGATGGACAAAAACTTGTGACATTCAATTATATTTAAAAATTAAAAATGATTGTAATATATCCACCAAAAATGATCGCGCTCATTTTCACATAAGTCAATTTATATTGATTACTGCGCCAGGCCTACACAACCATCTGTGGCACCAACAACTTGGTACAAAATGGGACTGGACTTACTTGACGAGATCTATCCTGTTGTTGATGGCGGCCCAGTGAAGGAGTGTTACGTTTTCTTTGTCTGGCTGCCGGACATCAAAGCCCGCCTCCACCAGCTCCCTGCAGCGCTCAAAGATGCCGTACCTGAAGAAGAGGGGCGCAGAGGAATAACACATTTCATCTCAATCACAGACAAATGTTCAGGACATAAAAGCAAACCCTAACACAACACACCTTGGTGTCTCAAGTAGTATTGAGGGTATTATCCTACGCAAAGCCTCTTTTGTGTTGTAGATAGACCAGATCTCCCCACATTCTTTCATCACTTTGTGAGCCACTACTTTAGCATATGCAGATTAAGACAACCACAGATCCGGATCCAAAATATTTGATGACTTTTGATGTACCAAAGCTAGAGGTATTACCAACAGATATTATCATCTGTTTTCAGAGTAGAGGAAAACATTAACTTAATGACACCTTAGCTCAGACTGAAAGTAAAAACAATGGCGAAACCAAACTAATCCATTTATCATTTCTTGAGGTTGCATCACAATCTGACCACATGGCCCAGAGAGCGCTTATCTTGATGTTGATGATCCACTCACTGTGTGGCTTTGACAATGTCCCAAGTGCTGTAGTCGTCCACATGGTTTTTACGGCTGACCGTCTCAGTGTAGCCGTGGTTGTAATGACTCTGTGGTTTGATTTCCTAAAACGGAGGACAAGACACAGAAACAGAGAGATAAATATAGGTGGTTGTGGTGCTTTATTAGAGCATATACATCATGTTGGAATACACAAGAATGCCCTTCAATATTGGATGCGGTTGGTAGGCGTGTGTATTATAAACATATCTTCGGATTCATATGAAATGAAGGTGACCCCATTTTGAGCAAATATCAACACTGGGTTGCTAAACTGAAAAGTGTGTAGAGCCTTTAGATCTCCAAAGCCTGCATCCCTGGAGGACATTTTTGCTTGGCCGTGTCCAACGAATAAGACAAAGTCAGTTGCGATGCCCAACGCAGCCCACTCTGTAAAGGAACTCATGGCAAGCTGGGTGGAGCTACAGTGTTATATGATATCACCATAGACTTTGAACTATAAACAACAAATACCGGAGGGAGAGTCAAGGCGCCGTCACACACCCACTTAGTCCTGAAAGCAACATGTGGAAGAACATCCACACTTCACCTTCCAATAGGTGGGTGTGTTTTTACAATGCAAGCTATACAAAATAAGGACGTGCTATCTGACCCCACCCATAGGTTTCAAAATAGTCGCAGTTAAGCTCAAGGTGGGGAGACCGTTGCCATAAAGTCACGCCTTTAATATGCATAATTTAACATAAACTAAATGGTTGGGTTCTATAGATATCCCCTCCAATTACTGTTGTCAGCAACCAGGGATGGTAAAGCTCTAGTTTTTGTAGCATGGTCGGCCTACTGGTTGACTAGCCTCAAGTCGATATTTGAGGACACTTAGTTTTGGACTTTTAAAAGTGCGAGACATGGCTGCTTGGTGTGAACATGATTAATGACTTGTCAACAGCTATAATTATATTATCAAGTGCAGCATTGCACAGCAGTGATTGCTGAAATGAACTATATTTAATGCCACTAGTTCTACCTGGCAGGTTTCTGCCAATGAGTCAAAATGTCTGCGAGAGATGTGTGTGTGAATTGAATTCCTCTGGAATCAATAAAGAAACTACAGGATGTGAGTGATAGTCTCAATTTTAAGCATCAAAACATGAGAGCAAAATAACATTATTGGACAAGAGACAGGCATGACTGAACTACTCAATTCATCCAGTGGAAACGTCCTCACTTTGAGACACTTTGAGTCCAGAGATTGCGATATTAGAAGTGTGAAATAACGGCTTTGGGCCTAAAACAGAAGGGTTTATATATTTTTATCTAAATCTGTCACACAGCTGTGGTGGCTGTGCAACTCTCATTCAATTAGCCACCATAGCAACATCAGGAAAAACCGTGATTAGCCTTCCGGACCCATAAACAAGGGCAGAGTGTGGTAGACACAGAGCTACCACATTGCCCTTTTGCCATTCAGATTTTGTGGAAGAACTGTCATTTTTGTTTTTACTTTGCTGCTGCTACTTTTTTACAATGAACTAAAAACCAAATCACCAGAGTTACGTGGAGTCTCGGTCTAAATGCCGCTAATGTAAAAATACAGAAGCAACACACCAGAAATATGCTTTAAATAAACCGTAAAACCAACATTTTATGCCACGTATGTATAACTATAGATATGCCTGAACAGGTCAAATAAATGAAACCCCTCACATTCTCCATTCTCTTGCTATCTTGATGAATAAATAAGACTGAGGAGGAGAGTGGAGACGGGGGTGTGAAGGAAATATTTTATCCCGGTTTTATTAAGGTGCCTTTCTAATTTTCACAGCAAAGTTATGGTAACTTGCAAATCCTTAAGATCTGTTTCAACTACACCCCGTGCAATTCAGTCTAGATTGGCAGCCAGATAAAAGTCAAAGTAACTCAAGTGTGATCGGGACTGAACAAGAGCAAAAATCTTCATCTTGATTTTCAATTGAGCTGAAAGGAATGTCTTTTGAGGGACCGGATGAAGACGTCCTGGATAGAAACCCTCGGACAGCTGCTGTTAACTCACCTTCTTCATCTCAACCTTCCATGGAGAGAACCTTCGACCCCTTCCCAGTTAGCCCTCTGTTCCATTTCTTTTAGTCATTTAAAAAGCTGACCCTGGCCTTTTGTAACTTTCTCGATGTGTATTTCTCCAGACAAGGAAGGGACCCATCTGCCAATACCTGGGCTTTGGGTATTGGCCGATAGCTGGTAATGATCCAAAATCAGTGTGCTCATCAGTAGCTGGTAATTTTGAACGTGCGCTGGAAACAGGAGCTACTTAGCAGCCTAGAGATGTTGTTTATCGCTACATGTTGGCATATACATATATATATATATACATATATACATATATATATATATATATACCTTATAATTCCATGACTCTACAGCATCACCTAACTATAAAGCCTTAAAAACAAACTCATCGCCTCCGCAATTGGTTAAATTGCGACGACGGGCATTACAAACAAATTGCCGTAGAGGAAAAATTTAGGTCTGCAGAAGAAGTAAAGCAAACAATGTGCTGGCGCAGAGGGTTCAGGGCCTTGTGCAGAAAATCTCAAGGAGAGATCACCTCCAAGAGATAAGTGGAAAATGGGTGGAAGAGAACAATTGCTTGACCGAAGCAACATTTATCTGGAAAAAAAGACAAAGACTGAATAGACACCGATAAAAGCCCCAAAAACGCCAAAACGGACAACAATTCCAATCTCTAGAGGTGAATATGAAAATGAGTACCAGTGTGTTCAGGTCAGATCGCAAAAATTACAGGAAAATCTTCACATTAAACAGTGCATAAAATACTTATTATCACAAAAGACATTTCCTGTCTTATGGATTTTGCATTTTACATTGTACACATGCCTCTGGGTGATGCATAAACAAGTAGACAGGCAGCAGTGATGTAATCCTGAATACATTGAATTTCTTGCTCATTTTCATCCTAGCCATAGATTTTAGGTTAGTATTTTCTGTTGGGTGAGGCAGCCGCCCCGGCTTTTGTTCAAGCGACATATGGCAGACGCTCCTTGGAAGGGTGGAGGTCACATATCTTGAGCCAATTTTTCAGTTTACAGTAGGAACAGTAAAATAGGGATGGCAAATTTATTGGCAATCAACATCCAAAATCAGAATAAAATTATAATATTTTAGCACTGCAACAGCTACATTGCTTTTTTTCTTCTTGCTGGTTTTGGCCGTAGCTCAAAATCAGATTTGATTGTAAATGGGAGACAATTCAATAGTCAAGGCATAGTTTATGTCACAGAGAAGTAGATGTTTTATGAGGGAAATAATGTGAACGCTCTAAGGAAACAGAATTTCCAATTTGTAAAGTATCAAATCAACAGCCTCAATGCTTCTTTATGTGCCTTTTATGCAAAAACAATCATTTGCGTTTTTAAATGGGAAATTGGTCCTTTACGTTCCTCCAGAGAAAGGAAATGTTTGCAGTCGACATGCTGAACTGGTTCAGAGAAAATGAAAGCTCATTGGGCTTGTGAGCATGTGGCTCGACTTCTGATGCTCCAAATTCAGGTGCCCAACTCTACTCTCCTCAACAATCTACCCAGTGACCCAGATACCGAGCAGCAACCTGCTGAAAAGAGGGGCAACTTTGAACCAAGCAAGCATAGGCAAAACAAACCAAATCTATGAAGACGCTATCCCTGTCAGACATATTCGCATATATTCAATACGACAGGCGTATGTGCTCCGAAAGGTTTAATTGACACTTGCGCTGATGGCAACTCTAAACTCATTACGCCTTGACCGATTGGAGGGAAATAAACTGAGGATATTGGGCTGTGGAAGTCAGTCAGAGTTGGTGGGGCTGAGGTCAAAATACAATATTCTGCATGATATTCCTGTTTGTTTGTTTATTTATTTAATGTGAATAGCCAGGTACCCCCTTGGGAGCGCTTAGGTGCAATGAGGCTGTTGGACAATGGGGCGAAGACAACCAGCTCTGGACTTTTAATTCGGACGGACAGATTACTGGCATTTCATTTGCTCTCATCCTCATAATATAATAATAATTCTAATATCTGTTAGTTGCTCTAAGCTGACATCATATTTTGTGCATGGCGGGAACATTGTATCAATAAATGACAGGACCCTTGTTTTCACACCTCCCACACACTGCAATAGCACAGAAATTTCTGATTTTAGAAAAGATAAATTGAACATCAGCATTCTGTACATTTCACATTCAAACAAATGCAGTCAAACAATTGCCAGAAGAAATAAAGTGATGCTACAGCATTCTGAGCTTTAGACAAAGTGTAAGCACAGTTATGTGCTTCTATATAAAAGGGTAAACAAAATCACCTACACGGTCTCTGATCTACAATTTGAGTTGGTTGGATATTTAATGCCCTTCCTGCAAAACAGAGTTAAATTGCATAAAAACATGTATTTTTTTTTAGAAATAAGCAGCTACCTTTCTCAGACTGTGTTTTCGTATCGGTTTGCAAAATGACACACTGGCTGCAGCTCTTACACTGAAACCCAGAATACTCCACTAAGTTGGTATGAGTTCTTGTGTGACTTCCCAATCAGGTCGAGCCACAATAAAGGAATCTATTAACCCTAAACTGAAAATATCCAGGTGGAAAGCTTCAACAGTTTAAATTTGAATATCATAGAAAATAAGGCTTTATCCTAAATTATAATCAATAAACTTCAAATTGTAAGATGTAGAAATTTTAAATAACGTCATCTACAGTCTTCCACTATCTGATACTCCTTCCTTTAGGTAAACCAACCTGACCAGATTAACACACAGTACGTGCCTTCACATATTTCCCATTTAGGTGTCATGTATAAACTGATAATCCATAATGCATTAGAAGCAAATCTATTTTTGGAAATTTTAATACATTGGACAGCATCATTACCATTTAAGTTCAATAATGGAATAAATTGTAAGCAGGACTTTTAAATATTATTTTTTTACTGGAAATAAAATATAGGAATAATTTCAATTGCGCACTGCCAGGATTAAAAGGTACTGAGCATGAGCGTAAATGAACCCACTTAACTGCAAACCGTAAAGCAAACCAGGAATGCGGAGAGAAAAAGCATGCCAACTATCAGAGGAAACTGCTGTATGTAACATGAGCTCTTCCTGACAGTTGGATCACCTGCAAAGCAGAAATACAAACACATAACGAGGCTTTGTTTAAGATGCAAAATAGCTGAAACAAAACTATCCACAGAACAGATGAATGCATCCCAGCTCTGTAGCAATATAGATCACTATATGCAAGTGATGCAGAACAAATAAAGTGTAAATTTAAAGCCTTTGGTTTGTGATGGGCAACACAGCCTATGACTCTATCATCATTTAAGTTGCCTGTGCTGGATATTAACCACAGGCAACCAGTCATGCAACGGATGTTGTGCAGTAAAAAAATAATAAAGCTAGGTAACTTGTGGAAATACAACTTCCTGTCGGCTAGGTGTCATCGGCTAACGATGCCACAATAGGCCTTCCAGCTACAATGTGATTTCTTTATTGTGTCTGTGTTAGAAAGAAGATGATTTCAACAGGATTCCTTTGTGTTCATTGAAAATAATGAGTTCATCTTGACTCGCATTCCTAGCAGAACAATGTCCAACAGTTTTAAAAACAGAAATTGAGATAAAGTAAGATAACGTTACTGTAAATACCTTCCGAGGAGAACTGCTTTAACATTAGGTAAGCTAGCTGACAGCAACCACACGGTGTCACGTTAACTACACGAACATCGAGAACAATACAAAATGTGTAATTTCGTTCTCATTCATGCCGTTTATTTGAACTTATTAGGATTTTCGAATGGCCGTACACTTCACCCCAATTTACATCCCTGCAGCTATGCCAACCACCACAAGAAGCTTCGCTAATGTACAAACCTACCGTCGTATGACTTAAAGGATTAACGTTAAATAAACATAACGTGCATTTGACCAATGACAGACATGGGTACACAGCATACAGTCTCGTTTGCTTGCTGCACGGTGTCACTGTCACATAAAGAACCACCAAGCAAAACGTTAACATTTACATGAACATCTGCCAAGCATTTCCTTGCTATGCAGCAGGAGGAGGAGGGGGGCTAGCGTTAGCACCTTTAGCATCGTTAGCTTCCTGCCACCCCCCGCCGTTGTTCCTGCAGGGGGCATCGGAGTTTCTGAAAAAGCACGGCAACCACCCGCAGCCACCAGCACACCGACGGGCGTAATGGGTTTTGTGTATGTTTATGTATCCGTGCGAAGACATTGAAGTCCAATGACCATACCTCGGGATGGAGAATAGGGACGCAGCCAGCTTCTTTCTCATATTCCTCCATCGCGTCGGCCATCTTGGTGGTGAGGTTCGCAGAGCATTGTGGGAAACAGGAGGCTGCGGGTAGGGGGGAAACAAACAGAGGAGGAGCAGAAAGGAGCAGTAAAAAAAAAAAACACTGACGAAGGACAGGCCATACAAGACAGGTCAAATATGTATAGCATATTCCGTGACCCAGGGAAACTAATATGACGCAAGGATTTATATCCCCGCAATCAAATTCAGTTACATACATTTGTGTTACAGAATATAATATTTAAATAAAATGAAAATCCTTACATGGTTTCTCCTGTGTTTATGTGCACAGTGGATATTGTCAAATATAGAAAGACATGGGTGACATCTGACAGTTCACAGGAAGGCCAGAAGCAACCCCCGTGGAGCATGGACCACATTGCAGTTACTAATTCTTGCCGATAGATGTTCTCCATGTCCTTTCGCACTGTGCTTAATGTTGTACCCCATCCGGCGCTGGATGTCACTCTTTATCCAAGCATAAATACACGTAGCTCCTTCCCTAAAAACAGCTGTAGCAATCCCGGACAGTTTATAAACCTGCAGTTGTTAAATTTCAATAATACCGTAGGAAACTTTAACTTTGTAAAATACGTATATGATAAGATACCCGTTATAGTCAGTTTACAATGTGTATCTATATATATATATATATATAGCATCATCATCGCAGCACAGCATCATCGCAAACATAACTAAGTGGTGTCTAGCAAGAATTTGATTGCGTTTGGAGCGAAAGTGGATAGGACGGATCACATGTTTATGATGCCCTGTCACGGGCAAATCAGATGATCACGGAGCGGAAAGAAGGAAGTCTCAGTGGTTTAATTCACAGAGGACAAGAATTAACTTGAGTATATAAATAAATAAGGGTATAAATAAATACAAGAATAAGAATAAATAAATGCTTAAATAGTTACTAAATGAGGAAATACTGAAATGTAGAAATAGATTCATTTAATTATGTTGTGTATACATGCATTCAAGCATTTATTTATAGATTTATTTGTTTATACTTAAGTCATTTTTGTCCTACATATCATCAAGTCACCCAAATTTAAAATAAAAACAGGTTAGTACTAATGCTACTACCACCTATGCTCTTAGTGTCTCGGTGTGCGTGGCTTTTAGCTTGAAATCTACCCGGAAATATTCCGCATCCGGTTTTGTCCCTCTCCGTCAGAACCGTGCGGGCGGTTGAGGGGATATTAGTTGGCTGAATATCAGCAGGAAATAGCATCCCAGAAACGATGAAGACCGTTTTTTAACTGCTCCGACCTCACTATCGGACACTCATGACGCCGCTGGACTGAGCAAGACGCAAGCCATCACAAGCCGAGGAAGTGAACACTTAACGTCAGTAATGAACGTTGTAACGTTGGCGGCTAACAGTTAGCAGTCAGACCAACGTCTCGGAGGACTGCTTTCATATTTACAGCAAGTTTTCCGCCCCCTCCTCGCCCCCTCCCACACACTCCCCGTGAGCCAGACAGACAACGTACCGGGAGACCCTCAACGAAGCAAAGGTAACGTTAAGGGCCACGAAAACACAAATATAAAAGAAACATAACGCGAATGCCGCCTACCGCCGCCTGCTAGTTTCGGCTAACTGCTAAACTCATAATTACGTGACTCCGCAGTCCAGCAGTGCGTGCTATTATGTAACGGTAATAAACCGGGCCATCGATGAATACGTTGTACGTCTTGCAGCTCCTCCGTACGCATCCCGTTCGCTTTACACAATTCTGGGACTAATCTCCTTCTTCCCAGGCAGTTTTAGTATGCAATATGCTAGTGTATACAGCTAATTAAGTGGTGAATAGCAAGTAATGCTTCATTTCATTTCCCTACAACTATTCTGGGGGATGTGTGGCTGAAGCAGTGACATAGAAATCCTTTTGGAAGTGGTGTGTTTCTAGGGTACCATGCGGTGCTGAAAATGTGGCTGCTTTTGCCTCCTGATCTCCCCTGCTGTTTACATATTACCCCCCGCATGCCCGAACATCTGATCATGCTGTAGTGTTGCATGTCCGCAGCCTCCTCGGCCCTGGTGCTCTGTTACCACTTTCACCAGCCACCAGATGAAACTGGAGACTGTTCCTAACACCGGATGCATCAACCAGATCCTGGTCTGTTTAGAGATATCTGATATTAGAAAAAATAGTTATCCACTCCTGCGTGTATGTATTTAACAGAAATGTGTGGTTCCCAGCATTAGCTTTTGGTGGCTAATACAGGTGGTCATTTTTCAATCCCCTTATATTTGAATTAATCAAGAGTTTCTCTAAAATGAATCCAGCACGTTACGGGTTGCTTGCTCTTTCATTACTTCTGGATCTCTATGCTGATTCTCACCCCAAAACTGTTGGCAATTTGAGGGCAACAGTCAGTTGATTCTGTGGCAGCTTTGGTTCTGCCACTTACGTACTGTATTTCCATGTTTTCCATCTACTGCTTATTTGCATGTAAATTAAGGGTAATCCATTCTAAACTTTTGCTGAGGTGAAGCCCATGATCCAGGGTCACAACAGCGACTGGCTCATTTGTCAACCAAATGGAGTTTCCTCTCTGCCCTTCTCGGACCTGGTCCTTTTGCATGCTCACTGCTCTGGCAGACACACTTTGGACTGAAGAATCTAATTTGGGGAGTACTAGTATAAATACTCGCATGGAAATGAAAGCAGAAATAGACATGATGTAATGAAAAAAGTACAGTGGAAAAGGAAACTGTATGCTACGGACAACATTGTTCTGGATTTAAAGACAGATTATAAGACAGTTAGCATGCAGAACTGCAGAACAGAAATTTGTTAAATTTGTCTATTCATTGTTTGCATATTATAAAGCCTTAATGGAGAACCATAGAAAAATTTAACAAGGTCTGTGTTCTGATTGGGTGGTATATTCCAGCTTTACATAAATAATTATTTTCTACAATACATATATGAGGTACTTGCCTGCAATTGGACAAATCAGTGTTTTAGTTGTGGGACATACATGTTCATCCACAGCTGTTTTTCTAGAACTGAAGAGTGGAGCAACCTTGTGTCCACAGTAGCTTTCAATGGCGTTTTATTGTTTAATGTATTTGCACATGAGAAATCTGATATTATCATCAGGACAAAATGCGGTTAGTCATAATCTCAACTGATACCAATATGGAGTATTATCTTTAGGCGTTGTTAAGTAAAGTCTGCTTTTATTGTCATTAATCACAGTTACAGTCCTCAAATGGCTTTACAGCCGCTCCATATTGAGAGAACAATTCAACCCCCTCAGTTTCTGTGCCTCACTGAGCGTCTGTTCACCTGTCGGCAATGCAATGCAAGGCACGGCGACAGCCTTGTCCTTTCCCGCCTCCAGACACTCAGGCTATTAGGAGCCATAACAAATGCTGCGTCTCTCCTGAAGTTATTGAAATGCCAAGGCCAGTGCATCAGTGCTGCCTAATCTTCCCAGCTGGGACACTGTTTTTGGCCGATTGGATGCATTTGCTCCAACAAATGCCAGATGTGCCCAAAGGGAGATAAGTTGCCTCTCCTTTCCCCGTCGGTGTGGATTTTCCCAACAAGCAACTAACCGCTTTAGCATGTTGTTCAGCAGCTTTTGTCAATATCCTAAACAGCTGGTTTTATTCCAATAGAACTAGTTCATTGTCTAGTTTTAATTTATCCGAGGAGCTCAGCTCACCCTCGGCTCTCATACATCAAACACAACTGAACAAATATGGCTTTAATGCGCACCTGTTTTCCGGTGACGACAGGGTTGATCATGCTTTCTTTCGTCGGCCTCACACCAGGTCGGCTGCTGAGCAGAATTTGTTGTGTGATAAAAGAGCGTGGCAGTGTCGAGCCTTTTATGAGTGTCGAAGCCCATTAACTTCAGTGTCCACCCCCGTCTTTCCCCAGACCATAGCTTCAGAGGAAAGGGAACCTTACTGCTGCCCAGTAAACAACGATCCTCTTGGTGGTGTCAATACTGATTTGTTGTTCACAATGTAGCACTGTTAGGGATGGGCGGCTATAAAACATGCCATTCTCCTATGGCATATGTTTTACTGAAAAATCTATATATGGGCCAAACCGCGAGCATTACACCACTACCTCAATGCCGAATGTGTGAGGGCATGCTTATTTCTCAGTAGTCGGAAGAGCCCAAGAGCCGTACAAAGCGGACCGCGTCTAATTTGATTTGCTGCAGTGGTAGCATCAAGAGGAGAGTTCCACAGAAAACTTTGGAAGCCAGGTTATGGTTAAATATGGCTGACCAAGGACATTCCTATGATAAAAGTAGTACTCAGGGCTGCAACTAACAATAGTTTGGAATAATCCACATCTAAATAGAGCTAAAAAATAACCAACGGGGGATTCAGGTATATTGGGACATTTTTTGTAGGGGGTTGCTTCCTGTTTGATGCTGACCACACACCCCTGTGTGATGTCACCTACATTATAGCATTATAGCTACATTGTAGCGAAGCAATGTATTAGCACACCAAACTTTAACATAGCATTTTCAAGGCAGAAGTCAAATGCATTTTCCTTATGCTGTCACAAATTACCTGATGTCCCAATATACCTGAATTTTGAGATTTCAATTTAAAATGGCATTTGTAAATACACATAGAGGCTTCTTAGTTAGCCGCGCTGGTTTAATGGATCACAGTGTGTTACAGGCATAACGTCAACTACCGTATAACCCACAGTATAGGCGCAAGCGCACCAGACTATCGTACATGACAGAATTTAGAAGTACAGCACATAAAAATATATTTGTAAACAATAACCGAAATTGGACAAAGCACAAAATATATACAAGACCACAGATTGAAAAATGAATTGTCCGTCGACACAAGACGCAGACGCAAACTCGGACCCAGGCGCCGAAGCATCTTTTCTGCGTCTAGGTCTGCCTTTGCATCTGCGTCTTGTGTCGACGGACTCGTTTCAATTCATGGTTCAAAAAGGCTTGTGTGTGTTGCAAAGCAATTCACCAGCAGAACACCAGGTGGAGTACCGTTTTTTGTCGAAGGCGACCAAGAGAGTGACGTCTTTGCGTGTGGAAGTCGTTGGTTTGTTCATTTGTTCATCAGAGTTTTTTCCCCCCGTGCATCACCACTGCTGCTTTTCATCGCATTTTTTTCGCAGACACATTTGTCTCGTATTTTCCTTTGTTCACCCCTCGGCCGGCAAACCGACGTTTGCAGAGATCTGCGTCCCTGAATTGGAGGCCATCCGCGCGTCCTTAGAGTCTGCCAATGACTGGTTGTATCAGTGGTCATATTTACGGATTTCTTCCGACAAAACTCTTCCAACTGATTCATTCTCTCGTAAAAATTCTTCGTTGGAAAGTGACGTCTGAAAGTGTTTGTGCATGTTGCGACAGACTTTAACGAGTTGAATACATCATCCGTCCAAAACAATTAGTTCCTTGCCCTCCCTGAAGAATCTTGCTTTGCTGCATGTTATTACAAGCCACCAAACTGTCCGAGGATACCACTTCCATGGTCCCCTCCCCCAAAGAAGCCCATTGTTGGTAAGCTCACTGGTTGACTCATGAAGCGTTGGCTGAGACCCAAGGTGTTGCCTCTTACCACACCTCGCGTTATTCCAATAGAATATCGGTTGCATCACAGAAACTTTACAAGAAGATACAGAAAGAAGACATGCTGGATCCAATACATTCACTGGTCTTAAATTAATTCAATTCCACAGTTGCAACAAAAATCTGTTTTTGTTTCCCTTGAACACGGTGGACACAAATGCTCGAGAGAATACCTTTTGCTGTATTACTTTAGTCGTGTGCCTTTGGAAATTCTTTCTCAGTTGTTGTGGCTTCCAATATTATCTTGCTGGAATAATGGCAGAATAAGTGTAGTAAAGAATGTCTCTGAGGGATGTTTGATGTCTGTTATTTCAGTCACTGACTCCAAATGCTCTTGCTGTTTTTGTCACACTAGTTACTCTCCTTTGTCTGTCTATTTAAAAATCGATCGGGTGCAGCAATTATGCAGGTTAACAGTTGGCAACAGCAAAAGTCCTGCTCATTAAGCCTTTTTCCTCAATCACTGTAGCTTTCTCAACATGACTCTGGGATGAATCAAAGTAAGAGGGTGGTGAAGGCTGCTGTCTTGGCTGCATTTTCTATGCATGTAAGGGAAATTTATAATATTTGATGTCAAATACAGAGGAAAAACCCTCCCACCTCTCTAATTCCACAGTCATACATCCCAGAGCAGTGCCCTGAGCTATTTTTAAAGGGTTTTGGATTGTGCATCGGGCCTCTTTGTCCAGCTCAGTAGACACTGATTTCATAAGCGGCACATGTTTACTCCTTCATTCCAAGATCCTATAGAAAAAACCTGACTAATCACTCTGAATTGTCAGGTAATGAAACTAGTTTGTTGTAATATCAGTTTATGACATACCTTGCGAGATAAAGTGACCAACATGGTGTAACCAATATTGCCATATCGCTAATACCTGGCATGTTTCTGTGGCTACGCGGTATACGTCTTACAGCGGGTGAAATGAGTATTGAACATTGAACATGTCACCATTTTCCTCAGTAAATATATTTATATTTACAATAGGAGCTATTGACATGAAATTTTCACCGGATGTTGGTAACAACCCAAGTAATACATAACATACATACAAATAAACCAAAACAAAGAAGTTCAGAAATAAAGTTATGTGTAATAATGTGGAATGACACAGGGAAAAAGTATTGAACACATGAAGAAAGGGAGGTGCAAAAAGGTATGAAAAGCCAAGACAACAGCTGAAAACTATCAGTAAATTAAAAGCAATCCAGACCTTTCAGAGCAAATTAACATCAGCTGGTTCAGTCCCAACTGATGTTCTACAAAAAGCTCACATTGCCACACAAGACAGACACATCCCATGATGGGTAAAAGCAAAGAGCTGTTTCAAGACCGTTGCAACCTAATTGTTGCTAAACACAATGATGGCATTGGTTACAGGCGCATTTCTAAGCTTCTGAATGTTCCAGTGAGCACTGTTGGGGCCATAATACGGAAGTGGAAAGACAATCATTTCACCATAAATTTGTTTTGACCAAGTGCTCCTCGCAAGATTTCTGACAGGAGTGAATAGAATAATCAGAAGAGTTGTCCAAGAGTCAAAGACCTGCAATTAGCAGGTACTGTTGTCTCAAAGAAAACAGTAAGTAATGCACTCCACCCCCGTGGCCTGTATGCACGCTCACCACGCAAGACTCCATTGCTGGAAAAAAGCTTGTTTAAAGTTTGCTGCACAACATTTGGAAAAGCTAGTGAAATACTGGGAGAATGTAGTGTGGTCAGATGAGAGCAAAATTGAACTGTTTGGATGCCATAATACACACATGTTTGGAGGAGAAATGGCACTGCACATCACCCTAAAAACACCATACCAACAGTGAAGTTTGGAGGTGAGAACATCAGGTTGTGGGGCTGCTTTTCAGCAAATGGTACTGGCAAACTTCACAAATTTGAAGGAAGGATGACAGAAATATGACAGAAATCTGCTGCCATCAACCAGGATGATGAAGATGAAACGAGGGTGGACATTTCAGCAAGACAATAATCCCAAACACAGCCAAGGAAACTGGTTTCAATGCTCATGCTCAGAGAGAGCGTGCAAGAATACCATTTCTTATAGTTAAGTAGCATATGTTGGTACCCACGGCACTCACGCCCATACGATATCAGTGGTTTGCCTGAATGACACCGTAAAGACAGAAGTGTCTTACAGCTCTGTTGTAATAAATTTGTGTGATGTTTTTATTAACAATCATTTTAGCGTCTGATGTATCAGACGCCGATCTTTGTTGGCCCATCTGTCTGCCGTGTGTTCAGGTTGGGCTGGCTTCACTCAGTCTACAGGCAGGAATTTGGCTGATAACCGCTTCCATTTAAGGCCTCCCTTTTCAACACAAACCTTTTTAACTTGGAATTGTTGGAGGATTTAGCCTTTGGCTATCCTCTGTCCTCCATCTCAGTTGTTACTCCAGCAGAACCTGTTGTGCTTCAACCTCGTGTGTGTGTGTGTGTGTGTGCGCACTATATGACAAATCATGTCCTTCCTAATTCAACAGAACTTTAGTCAACATCACCCCCCTCTCTTTTACTCAACCTAACTAAATGGTTTTGGTGCCTTTGAAAACTGAAAGCACTCATGTCCCTCCCATCCTTCCATCTTTTGAAGCAAAATGCCTTCTTTGATGCGTTTTCGGTGGGCCAGCGGAGCTGTCCGTAGTACTGACACGGAACACAAAGATGTACAGAGACACGGATTCCCAACTTGTGCTCTTTTTTTGTTCAAGGTTGTGAATAGAGGTTTTGGGGATTTCGTCCCATTGTAGCGCCACAGAGGGGAGGGAGTGGACATGGAAGAGATGCATGAGCTGTTAGATGCAGTGCAAACAGCTGCTTCATGGATTCTGAAAATAGTGTGTGCAGTCATAGAGCCTGTTTCTAATGTGAGAGCTCTGATTAAGGTCCAGTGGTTCCCCTGCCATTCTATTGGTACTACCACCAAAGCACCTACCTCAGTTCAGCCTCTTCCTCCCTCAGGGACACATTCACAGCTGGGTGCTTCTGCCTGCAGCATGTTTCCCTGCACCTGGACCAGTACGCACACACGCGCCACAAATATAGTAAAACAGAAACACACAAACATACACTGCACTCAACAGCCAACAGACTGGTTAAGGAAAATACTGCTTGGGTTGTTGATATTGAAATATGCCATAAATACTGTGCTGTGTTTTCCCATGTCTACAATTGTTTCACAGAATTCACCCGGGGCTCTGATGACGTTAGGACTTCCATATGTAGGAATTTTCATTATTTAAACCTGGTCCAGATTGATGTAACAACATTGAGCCCTATTCCCCATAAATCCTCCTCACACCCATCTTCATGTTGATTTCAACCTACACATCTGTAAAGTTTGATAGATAGAATAAAATCTGTTCAAGGCAAACTGAAATGAAACATTTAGCTTTGAGAACAAACACACACACAGAAAGCAGTTGCAGCTTGCAAATGAAGTACCATTATATATAACAGAAATGGATAAATTGTAAATCTCTTTGTAACCCAGCAATCAACGTGTCAGCTTCTACTCTATTTTTCGTATAGACTGATATAAACACAGGTGAAGAATCATCTTCTGTGATTTGATGTTCCTGGTCACATGACATGCTGTCCATGCTTTTACGCACCCGCAGCGCTCTGAAAACGAAGCATTAGTGCTACCACGCTGTCGCTATAGCTTGTACCACCGTTGTTAGCTTGGTTGAAGGTCACAGGTTCCCTCCAAGGAGGAATAGTGGTATTGTGTTTTCTCTGTTCCCCCAGGAACTTGTTTAGCACGGCAGTAATTCAATTCATTTGATATCAAATAGGGAACCAGAAAAGCCCTACGAACTGATGTGTTCTCCTCCCCCATGGAGGATCTAACACATGGTATATTTTCATGATACCAGTCAGTCACTTGTTAGGTCCTTCAGTGCCGTGAGTGTGTGAGGACTCTGCACCACTACAATACATTCATGTGATCACCAGCAGGGAGTGCCTATATGCAAAGCTGTCATTGCACACACTCACACAGAGGGAGCTCTGACTGCTGCAGACACCAGCAGCCCTGAAGCGGTAGCCTACATTTTAGAGGAGGAGGAAGAAAAAAATATGGTGATGTCATCTCTATGTCTCTGTTCCGCCCTCCCTCTCCCTTCCTCGCTCTCTCGTCCTCTCTCAGAGGCTGTGTTGTGGATGTAATGGTGCTTTCTGCTTCCCGAGCTGCACGAGGTAGGTCCTTTTATTCACCTCCCCTGCGCTCTCTTGCTCCTGTAAATTCTACGTCGGTCCTGTAGCCCCCGCTCCTCTATTTCTTTGGTGGAACTGACCTGCTCTTGACCATGACAAAACTAGTCTGTTTATATTCCCGTGTGTGGAATAGTTTCACTCTCGAGGCTCCATCTGGTGGTTTTCAAGCTGTGTGGGATGTCTCCGTCCGGGTGACAGATGCTAATGCATTGAGGTCACATCCCACCACAGCCCGATGATGTGTGATAGCGAAGGTAGACACACTGAGAATGTATCCGGTGGTGTCAGACTGCAGATAGCCGTCCATAATCCCGCCCCCAGTGCCACCATGCACTTTATTATAATAGTTCAATTTCAGGTCACAGGAATACCGTATACCGCCGTGACCTTTGAGCTATTTACGCCCATGCCCACCGACCCTTTAAATTGTTCAATATTTAAGATAAATATGCAGACTTCTTAGACTCACATCTTCTCTCCCGTGTTCTGTTATGCAAGAGACATCTCACAAACACACACACGCGCACATCATTCCGCTGGGGTTATGTGCGTCACACACATCTTACAGAGCAGCTCTCTGTCTATGTTCTCTCAAATTTGTCTGTGTCAGTGGCAGGGATTGTCAGGCGGCGTTTTGTTCTGAGTCAAAGCAAGTCAAAAAGCTGCAGCGTGTCTCCCATAAAGGGATGGAAACGCTCTGAGGTCACCCATGTCTCCTTGACTGAGTTCAGAGCTTCTCACGGCGCTCATCAGCATTACCTTCCACGTGCCATTCGATAGATGGATGTTCGCGAGCAGTGAGTCACCTTGTTGTATATAAAAGCGTTTTAATTTTGCAAGGTGACACCCTTGATAGTGATGCTCCAGGATGCCGTCCTCCCTCACAGCATGATAAGATAGTGGGGGTGTCATAGAAGGAAAAGAGAAATGTGCATTGTGGGAGGTTTTTATTCAACCATGATATTGAAGCACCACATGAGAACTGTTTTAATAATAACACTCATTATATAACTCTGAATCGAGTTTATTCACGTGATTTCAGTATTGCCTCTGGCTGAGCAGTGCTCCATTTGACTCTGCTTGTATGCCGCATGTTATACAATGGCAGGACATGGAAATGTGTGTCAAATCCCAGCAAGAGACGAGATCAACGCATTAATCGTACTGATGGTGCAACCCAAATCTGATCAATCTTCTCTATGACATGCAGCTCCAGTGTTCCCTTACAATTATAACACTCACCCAAAATAAAAAAAATAAAATCTGTATAATGTTTTTGTTGTATTTTCCAATGCGTTCCACACTGACATTAAAGTCGTGAATATGCAACCCCCCCGGGTCGGCTCAACTTGACTACTACACCCCCCCTGAAGTTGTAAACCTTAGGGAAACACTGAGCTCTATTGATGTGAAACAGATATTAAAGCACCTCAGTGGGCCACACTGTTGCACTTGATCATGTGTTCCTTTATCCCTGTAAAGCAGACGCACGCTGTAGTTTATTTCGACTACACCAAGTTCATACTCCTCAGAGCCCCACATGGGTAGCAGGGTGGCTGAATAATTATTTATTAGTTTTGTGCTAAGGCAAAGGCACCTCTTCATAAGTGATGCCCACATAGGGAGGCTTCATTGTGTGAATTTATATATTATATAATATTAATATATATTCATAAAGAAGTTGAATAACTATGGCAATAATCAAAATAATAATAGCAACATTATCATTTAATTGCTACCTGTTAAGGCGTTTGCAGCCATCCTTTAGTTTTGTCTTTAGACTGGTGCAGGTGTTGGTGACAGCCTTACTTTCCCCCATATATCGGCCACACTGAGTAAAACGGATTCTTTCTGTCGTTCCTGCTTTATTAGCTACTGCTGCCAAACCTTTAATGGGGAGGGGAAAGAAATGATGCAAAGTCTATCGTCCTTGAGCTGTTCAAGGACCTTAAATCGTCTTACCTACAGAAACGTCTCCCAGATGATTTTTTAGTGTGCAATGCTGTAAGTTGTATGAATGAGTCATTGGTAGCTGTCCTGTCCTGAATCGGCTCTTTACCTTGAAAGTACCTGCTCTCTGTTTGAGTCTCTGTATTCCTACATGTGTCATCTCTAGATTCCCTTGTCTAGGGGGATGAAAAGTGATTGGAGGACAACATTGAGGAACCTGAATGTCCCCTCTGGCACCCCCACTCCTCCCCTATGTCCTATTCTTACTTCCATAGAAAGCTTTTTTTGGAAACATGGTTTGTCCATCAGGCCTTAGCTCTTGACGAGCTGGCATGTCTAGTATTGCCTCATGTTTGATTTGTCTCTAGATCGAGTCTGCTATTTCTATTTCTTAAAGAGGTCTCGTCGACTTCTGATGCCTCTTTTACTGTGAGCCAGTCGTCTTCATGGTATGTCTAATATGTTTTCCATGAAATGTTTCCATCACAGATCGATTCACATTGAAACTGCACTTTTCTAGGCAGGTGTATAGACCCAAAACAGCTGTGTTGTTGAACGGGTGGTTTCAGGCGACATGATGCCTGTTAAACACCAGCCATTGTCACTGCGAGCATGTCAGTGTGCTGACAATAGCACTTAGGTCAAATGAACGCTGTAGTGAAGCGACAGTGTTCAAGTCCGTCTACGTGGTTAGTCGGGCCCTTCGACCACTGGCCTGTCCCGCTCCAGCTCCACAGCAGTTTTCTTCTTTTAAAAAGATTTAATGAAACTTCAGCTTGAAGTGTTTGTCATCAATGGAGCCAGCACAGTCAAAAAAGAAGCAGTTTATTAGCCAACAATAGGCATACTTGCTGGTGGTTTGTTGCTATGGGCAACATCCATTTTGGCATGAACACAGGTTTGCACACTAATGATTCATGATATATGATATTTGCTATTATTTAGAGAAGATATTTAATATTGTTTCTTTAGAGATATTTAGTATTATGCTATTGCCCTTTTGGCTGTGGTGAAGAGCGGATTAGATCTTTGAAATGATGAAACGGCAGTAAACACATGCCCTTTTCCTCCCAAATGTTGTTAACAGCTGAGATCAAAGCTGATCAAAATTAGAATGTCCTTGACATTGTCAAGAGTGAAAACTGAATCATTTTTTACCTATATTATACCAGCCAAAAAAAAAGACCATTGTGTGGATTGAATCCTCTGACACACTGTGATTTGGTGTTTACATTTTATTACCAAGGTCTGAAAGAAAGAAGAAAAACCAGCAGCATGGAAAAAACATTTTGCTTTCTGGCACATGATGAGTCCCCCTTAACCAGCAGGTGATCATTCCTCAGGAGTGGCCTCCGCAGATGGGCCTCTGGCCTCTCAAGAGCGTACTGCAACATCCCCACAATCAGCTTAGGGTCCTGAAATGATTGTTATCCTCGCTTGGCCTTGAGCTGAACCCTGCGGTTAATTAAAAAAAAACAAATCAAACTAGAAACTGCAGCACATTCTAAACAAAAGTGGCAGGCAGTCCAAATAAATCTTTCCTCTTTCTCATAATGTTCAAACCGAGCATTATATAATCAATGGAATGTAGTTTTTGTTGAAGCATACTTGTATGTATTATATTTATTGGATAATTGGCAGTCTACATTTAGTAATGTGCAGCACTAATTGAAAGCAAATGATGCTCTTCTAAATTCCTTTTCAAAACCGCTGAAAAATACACAAAAAAAGGTTTATTTGTTATATATTCAGCTGCATCAACATCCAACGGGACATTACATAAATAAACTTTGAAGCAGTTCAGTTTTACTTGATGCAGTGACATCATCATGAACTCAAACCATCGTCCCATTGGTCTCTCAAAATATCCAGCACAAACAATGGTTTCTTTTGGCACTGGATGGGCCACTGGTTTATCGAGACTGAAAAGCCTGATTATTACATGTTATGCGTGTTCACACACCTTTACATTCATGCCCTTGGACTGGAGTATGAAGTAGAAGATTTGGCAACTTTAAACACCCCATCCCAAAAGGTTCCCCGCGTCTATTGGCTCCGTGGAGGAACCCCTCAGCCAGTGTTTCCAGCATTGTTTTCCGGGCCACTGCCAAACCACAAGTTTAGGATTCCCTGTGCTTTTGCCCTCTATCCGAGGCAATGACTCATAGCTCTTAGTTGACAGACTGCTGTGGTACGGCTGAAACAGTTTGTTTCAGGCCATCTTGTACAAAGAGATACAGTGTTACTAAAGTGTGAGGTGTAGGAAAGGGAATAGAGTGGCCTGTCACTACATGGTTCACACCCATTGTTCGTCAAGTGAATAGGCCAGGTAAATAGGCCAAAATAATACAAGTGAAAGATTCCTCTGCATGCTTATGCACAGATTTTACGTAAACGCTATCATCAGCACGCTAACATGCTCCTATGTTATATATATTGTTTCAGATTATTACCAATCAAACATTAAATAAGTAGCACTACAAACAAAATGCTGCTAATGCTCATGAGGAATACCATTAGTTATACATTTCCTCAGACTTCCCCCCCCTGACTTGAATTCATTCTCTTGGAAACATGAATATCTATATTAAAGTCCAATCACAATCCATCCAAAAGCTCTCGAGACATCTCGCTCAAAAACAAAAATGTTTCCATCCACGCCATAAGGGAAGCTGCATATTTAGGGCAACTTCAGAGCTAATGTGGACTTAGTCATCCTAAAAATAATCAGGAGCAGAGGGAGAAGCATATGTTGCACTTGGAGTCTCTTTGGATAAGAGTTTAAACTAAGTACAAAAAATCTTAGTCAGTGGCCCGCAACTAACTAGACCCGATAAGATAAAACACTAAATGCATCCCGGAAAGACTTATTCTTTGCTACCATTTCAGAGACAATATACAAGGGCAGTAATGGATGAAAGTAATGAAACAACAAGAAATGGTCCCTTACAATGCTGTGAGTTATTCGGCCTTTAATTTCTGTGATATTTTCCCACCTCAGCTGTGACTCCGGGCTGAGTCATGGACTGATTGCTAAAGCTGGTTTTGAGAAGGAGTGGAGAGCATCTGTCTAAGTGTGATGGCTCCTTGACAGTCAAGGCCAGATGAAGTGTGTGTGTGCTGGCCGGAGCCAAGAGGCTGCTGGTGCGTTACATTAGTAGAATAACTGATTGGGGGGGGGGGGGGGGGGGGGATTTAGTGACCTTCTCCGTGTCCGTTACCGTTTCCTTTCCTTGTCCTACCTTCTTGGCACCTTTCAGCTGATCATTTAAGGCCAGTTGGTTTTTTTGGTTGGTCGATGCTCTTGTACGACCAAAGTCTTCATCTGACAGTTTGCTGCTGTTGACAACATATTACAAAGAAAGGACATCTTCAGGGTAGACCATTAACAATTAATAATCTGTCTTTCTTGTTTCCACACAGTTTGACAAGGTGTAATCTCTGTTGGTACCACAGGGTTGGTACCATTAATATATCCACACAAAACAGCAATTAGCACGAGGGGCTGCCTCCCATAATCTCAAAAGCATTTCCAGGATGACCACGAGTTGGTAGGCAGCTGTTCCGCCAGAATAATCTCCCTGGAAGCATAAAGTGTAAATAACAGATGCTCCCACTTGTTCATGTTGGGGATTAATCTTTGTGCTGGCATTAGTGGCGTTACAATTCTTGAGTGTACTGGTGCAGCGACTGCATGGAGAGCAAAAGCATTTTTCACCAAGGATTTGTTGATGGGCGGCTGTTTGGGGGTAGTGAATGTTAATGGACAAAGGCACAGTCACTTTTGGTGTTAGGAGGACCCTTTTGTTGCAGCTGCAAACAAACAGGCTTCCACTGTAGGGTATGTACAGCAGCATGACGGTTCCCCGAAGGTGTAGCCACAACATCTGGCTGTTAGTTTAGGAAGGATCATTATCTGAGAGGATGAGAGAATATTAAACGTCAATAATTGTGGAAAGCCAAAATCAGGGTCCCGATTAATTTTTGGTTACCTGTGCAGCCACCGATTACTTGAAATATTGTACCAGTCGAAAGTTTGGACACATTATTTCATACAATTTGACTGGTACTGATTTTATGTGTAAGAAAATTGTATTCCCGGCGAGGTTGGAGATGAACCAGCGCAGATTGTGTTTTGAACGTGAGATGTGTGGCGTGAGTGCGTGTGAAAACATGCAAAAGCGTGTGTTCATCACATGGGGAAACCGTTAGAGATCGCAGCCCTGTAGCTGTGTTTGCTTCACCACAACTTTCCTAACAGTCACACATCAGCAAGTGCAACACAAGACAAAGCAGACGTCCTCTTTTACCCGGACATTCACTCTTGTATATATTCAAAAACCGTAAGGGTACCGCGGTACCTTTCTAGTACCGGTACACTGTGCAACATTAGCCAGCAGGAACCAGCCTTGGATAGATAAAAAGGTTTAAAACGTGTCACTCTCCATAGGGCTCCCCCGATAACTGCTTTTTATTGTGCAATATATTGCACCAAAAGTACTTGCGATAAATTATATCATTGTCATTTTCAGACCATTTTATGCCAGTGATTACATAATGACAAATAAGGATACACTTTTGTTAACAAAAAAGTGCAAGTTAACAAGAACTGGATCAAAACAAAGTAACATGTTTAACAACGTCAGTTTAGGCTTTTAATGTATCACACACAAAGGCACAGATGCATTAACCGGCCGTTCCTGCTGCCACGTCACTCTTTTAACTGTTAGGCAGATTCAGAGAAAGGAACACCAACATGTTAACCTTGTGGGGAGTAAGGCACGATCTTTTGGGGGTAACAATGTTACCAGCTGTGCTAAACATTCTTTCTGAGCTAGTGCTTGTTACACAAATGCACATGTATTTTTATGTTTTTTTGGTTATTAGGGGAAATCTTCTATGATTATATCACATCACCACAAAAAGGCATCAGATGATGCATTGACTGCTTCTTCCAGGAGGAACTTTGTCTCCTCTGCATATGCCTGCACTCTTTTTGAAACCAATACCGAGGTCTTGGGACTTGGGGTTTTTTCTGTTCTGGAGAAGGTCACACAGCCTCTTTTTCTTGGTTGCTAGACGTTCAGATTCAGATCTTTTATTTCCCCCTGCAGCTTTAACGCAGCCTCCCCCCCCCCCCCCCCAGCTTTCCACAAAGCAGGCAGACAAGATGACAAAGACCGCACAATCAACTAAAATCATGGTGACACTTATTTTTATGTATAAATGAATAAAATATATTGCGCCTATACAAGTGACAAGCATGTTGAGGATGCTCTCTATCAAGCTGTCGGGCTGCATTGCTTAGTACTAAAAGAGAAAGAGAAAACACAGAGCTTTAATTATCACGTTATCACTATAGTATCACAGTTTTGTATTATGCTAGATCTCTCATAATTGTGTTGATATGAAATATTTTTTTGTTTGAAGAATGCTAAGTAGAGGGAGTTAACTATTTAGAACAAACAAAAAGACAAGCTACTCTGATAATTCACTATTTACTGTATGCACTTAGCACTTAACGCATATATAGCGTTAGCAAGCATCGTCCATGAGACGTACTGTTTTCCAACATTGTAAACGTTACAATACGTTAACAAGGCTAGCGTTACTTAGGCAGTTGACTAAAACTCACCCATTAGGAAAAGACGTAGTGGTTGCAGGATGCTTGTGTTTTAAATGTTCATGCATTGCTGTAGTGCTGCTGTGAAATGCCAATTCTGTTTTGCAGATGCTACTTTGCATTGTTTGATTTGGTTTGCTGATAAATACTCCCAGACTTTTGAAAATCTCGTTCTCGCTTTTTTTTGGTTCCTCCACATTCTGTTCCACTTGAAAAACATCTTCTTTGCCTTGGTGCATTAAGACAATGGAAGCAATACTGCCCCCAGCACATTGTGGAAAGTGCATTGCAATGAAAATGACCGGTAGATTATGTCAACTAATCGTTGCAGCTCTCTTTGGGATGAGACAAAAGGCACCGGGGAATGGGGAGCACATGCTCTAAGTGAACATGCTGCATTCGTATGCAATGACAGAAATGAGGGGGATCTTTTTTGTGCTCACCAGGGCAGAAAATATCTACGGTTGGACCGCGTCACGACCAAGTTGAAGTGAAAGAAATGAAACCTATGCTGCTGTGGTAACACTCCTTCTCCTCGTCCTAGATATGCAGTCGTCCGAGCAGCGCTGACAGGCTCCGGCTCTGGTTAGACACAACCATGGAGTCCTCCTCTGAGTCCCAGCAGGAGCCTGAGAAAACTTTGGTGAGTCCACGCCCATCCTGTTATCGTGTTGCTTTTTGGCGATATTTGCCATTTTGAAATAAATATGTCATCCATGTGACTCGTGTATATCCAGAGAGGGGTTTTCTGAGATTGGAGTGAGTCAAGGAGAAAAGGTGATGTTGTGGTATTCGCAATAGAACATCTTTGATCGAACTTGTCGAGTCTTGGCGAATCAGCGTTGAGATTTCCCCTCTTTTCATTCTTTAGCTCCAAAATGAAGTTACCACCGACACTGGATTATTATTAATATTTCTGTACGAATTTCGCCGCATCAAAGGACGTGGATGTGTCATGGTGGCCAAACATGGTTTGCCGCAATTTGAAGTTTGATTGAGAAATTCAAACTACACCTAGACTAATATGTGTGATGGATTATTCTACATCATACCCAACCTCATTGCCTCTGAGCTGCTGATAATTGCCCCCGATAATTGGGGGTCTTGCCTCTACCTCCAAGTAAAGTTTAGGTCGGAGTGGGTTCATGTTCCCTGCCAACACAGGCGAAGACTCTTTGAACCTGAACCATTAAATTTAAGTGCTACTATTGTAAATGCACTGCAGGCTAGTGAGGCTGGCTGTGGCAGACACTGCACTTTGCAGCAATTAATTCGACATTACTGAGGGTTTGTGCCCTACCTGTGGGTGCAGACATTAAAAGATCACGCGGAGGATTTTAAAAAAAATATATCTTTCAAATGTAACTATCATAACTTTTTTGTTGCCGCATTTCTAATGTTTGTCCTTTATTTTTAACGTTTTATTTAAAAGGCAGTTTGATATGTTTTAGAGCAGGGGTGCCTTGACTTGGTCAGAAAAGTGGTATAGTACACAATGCATATGTGTAGACATAACTCGATACAAGAACATCCATGATTAAATTGAATTAGTCCAACTCATTTTGATAAAATACTTCTAAAGCATAATTATTATATTTCAAACTGTTTTTGTTTGATCCCCTATTAAGACACATGAAACATAACGTAGAAGTCAGAACTGACCATCCAATACAACAAATACATTGTACAGTGCATTGTGTATTTCAATTATTAACAATGTAAATGAATATCAACCTCATATTCCTATCCAAACCGCATTCTTTACACTTCCACATGCATAATCCTATAAAGGAGAACAGGATAATTAGCACACATCTCACTAAACAAATGACAGTGAAAAACATCAGACTGTGTCATAATTGAGTATACTTACTTACTATCATTAAGAGCCTTGGTGATGCTGAGCAAACTATAAAAGGGGAGATAAATGTATTAGAGAAGTGAAATGCTGGAATTCTCCCTGGTCTGTAACGTTAGCTAACGCTAGTTAACGTTTTAACTAGGGCCGGGACTCGATTAAAAATATTAATCTGATTAATTAGAGGCTTTGTAATTAATTAATCAAAATGAATCGCAATTTAATTGCATAAATATTTGACCTGAGAACAGTGAGAAGTAATTTTTTTCACATGGATTTTTATTTTTGTAAGTGTAGAAATAGCATATATAGAAATAATCACCCTCCTGGAAGTATATTCTGTCTTGTTTTATCATCAAAGTAGGTTTAAAGGTCTTCTTTTTACTGAGCAATAGACAAATAAATCCTTCTTGGATACAGCTGCTTGAATTAGGACTTACCGACATTTCCTAGAACGCCAAACAGACAAGATCAAGAGGATGGACATGAATGCCAGTTGAGAGTGCCTCGTGGCGGCATTGCATTCATTCTTTCTTTACTACCATTTAAAATAAACAAAAAAGAAACAGAAAAGAAGGCGTGGAACAATTGCAAATGAAAAGTCTGTCAATATAAAGCAGACAATTGACTGGACAAAGTGAACCACAGACTACTTGGGCGAGGTTGCGTTTTTTTTTCTCCTGAGTGGAGTGTCCTTTGCCAAGATTTTTCTCAACCCTTCCCTGACAGAAAGAGCCAAGGTGGTGGGTGGGCTATTGATTTGAAGTCTGCAATCAATAGCACAGGGAATAAAGAAGACAGGGGCGGATTTTTGGTAGAAACACTCTGTGTGCATGTGTGTAGGTTCTCTTTGAGGATTGGTTTTCATTGTAGAATTCTTCAGGAATTGTCTAAATCTCATTGAGCTTCCTCCGTTGTGAATTGATCAGTGCACACATGAACAGTTTGCCTCGAGGAGGGTAACATGTTGTGGGTCAGCTCTCTGGCTGCGTTAATGATGAAGTACGTCTTCTGCAGGATTTAATGCTGAGAAGACTCATGTCTGGTATCGCGTTTTAGACGTGTCCTTTTCAAGTGTTTCCTGCAGCTATAATGCACAGGTACATCATAATCCTTTATGGAGTAGTACGCAGTGTATGCAGAATGTCATACATTATTTTATATGTAGAATAACTCATGTATTTGTATGTTTTCTCTCAGGAAAGGAGAAACAATCCAGCAGTGTAGTTCTCCGAGCATGATTGAGATATTATATTTTGGAATTTGCCAGACAGACATCCAATTTATTCTGAATGTGTCTTTATATCTTGCAAAACATAAACAGATTTCAGTTCATGTTCATCTAAATTCAAACATATAAGCTCAGTACAATTCTAAACAGTCACAGGTGCAAAAGAAAAACAATAAATGCAATATTTACCCCCCTCCCGATAAGACGTCACAGCTGTTGATTTGAATCTGAAGATGGTCTCTAGTTAGTGATGCCTTTGTATGATTGCCTCGCGTCTAGTTTATGTGAAGCGTTTATTTAGTGAACGTGTGGCAACTGCAGTCTTTTTCCTTCATTGGATCGTGAGGCTATGGCTCATGGGATTTTGTGAAAATATGGAAGTAGGGGAAACTAAACGCTAAGCGTAAGAAAATATGTGGGGAAACAATCACTAGTGGCTTGTAGCAATCCATTAACGCTGACAATGATTTGATCACGCGTTAACAGCATTTCCTTTTTTTTTGCATTTGAGGGGGCTTAACACTGCTGCGCACATTAACCGAGGAAATGGAGAAAGGTACTGCACTTTTAAATAGATACTTTCATTTAAAATCTCTACCTGAAGGCATAGTCGATAAAATCATATATATATTTGCAATCACTTCAAACCTGAAGTACTACGTTTTTATTTTATTGGGATTCAGAGGAACTCCACAGTCTTTACAGACTTTTGTGCTAGATTACTTACCCTCACTCTTAACAGGCCCCCTTACTGCTGTGCATTAGGCATTATGATGTTCCCTGATAAAAGACAAGTGTTTCTTCTGTTACCTGTTCAAAAAAAGATTTATATACTGTATGTAAACTTGAGAATGTTTCTTATATTCTTCTGATAACATTACGAAACTGTGCAATACACTAGTTTTGAATGTATTATTGAATTTTGCTCATAATGCGATTAATTGCTGTTAATCACAGAATAATCCTGCTATTAGAGAGTTCATTTTTTTAATCTTTGCCCAGCACTACAAGATACTGATAAATATAACAGCCTATATTAGGGTTGATTGCTGGTGCTTTTTGATATCTACTATTATTACGTGGAAAATAATAGAAGAGCTAGAAAAGACTGGTAAATTTGGATAAAACATCACTTTACTGTTAAGCCTTTAGAACCAGAAACCCACCCCCGAAGAATTTCATATTACAATATGGATCATATTGAACATTATGGAAAAAATTCACAAATTTGACTACATGAGCGAGACATGTATGTGACGGTAAAGGATAAAGTTGATGTATGCCTGGCACAAGGTTTTGGCTTAATCAACAGTATTTGTCTGTTTACATACATAATACATATAAGTAGCCCAGAAAAGGCTTCGTTAGACAACCATCTTGTTGGAACATCACTCATCGTATCTGATGTGAGAGACTCTGCATTCCAA
Source organism: Pungitius pungitius (assembly GCF_949316345.1). Lineage (NCBI taxonomy): Eukaryota > Metazoa > Chordata > Actinopteri > Perciformes > Gasterosteidae > Pungitius > Pungitius pungitius. The sequence continues at coordinate 11,132,177 of NC_084901.1, forward strand.
TGGAGGGGATTTTAAGCTAACAGATGACAAGCCTTTTGGAATTAATTAAGGTTCTACATCATGTAACATAACTGATTTGGAGCAATTTTCAAGAAATGGAATAGTGCCGCACCAAATTACTGAGTTATATTTTTCCTCCTGCCTCAGCTAGTACTATAAATGGGTGCTTTGTTATTTCTTCCTCTTTGAGTCACTGTAGTCCCAGTGTGAATCACACTCAGCGGGAGTTTTCTGCCAGCAGCTGAGCTCTTTAGTTGTATTAAAATGCCAAGTGAGCTTTACATTTCTGAATAGGACACATTTGGTTTGTTTGATTTTTACCATTTTTAGTCGTTTAAATGGAGGTCTTGTTTGCTTCCTTTGGGTTTGTTTTTGTTTGCTCCGAGAATCGGGCCTTTTGTAAAGAGGCAATAATATATTTCATCCTACCTCATGAATAATGATTATACCTCTCAACATTCTAGATGAGGACCTCTCTGTTACAACTTACTTTCTAGGCATGTTACGACAAACATGTAAATGATGTTTTAGCCCCACACTCATAAAGCTATTCTCACTCATATCGAACAGTCAATCACAACACAAAGGCTCTGTATTTGGAACCAAGGCGGCAAACTTTATGACTTTATTCCAACCTATACGAAGGCATCAGAGGGCGACTGCTAGCCAAGCTACACGCCAAGCAGCACGTCACTCTTCGGCCACCGCGTCCGTACGAGACACCGACATTTTCCGACATGCTGCCCGTCTGCTGGTGGCTGGTGGCAGTTCCAAGTAGTAAACCGGGGGTGTGACGTTGTCATTGAGCCGTATTGAGCTGCAGACACGTGACTTTATTTTCTTACGCGAATGACAGGAGATCGTTTGATTCTTTTCGTTTGGTCTTTATTTTACGCAACAAAGCGTCAACTTAATAATACTATTAATAAATTCGGTCACACAGTAGATAAACAATATGCTCTCGTGCCTCATGCAGCTCCTCTGTGTTGCACCTGCTGCAATCATGACGTCGATACATCTAGACACACAAGGAGCATCAAGTATCGGTTCAGGCACTCTTTAAGCCAGCGGTATGTTTTAAAAGTGCCGTTTTAGAACTAGTATCAGGAAAACGGCTAACGATATTCATCCAGTGGATCATTGTAAACATAAAAGCATACTTTATCGGGCCCAATTGAATGTAGGGAAACACTGTATATACCTTTTGGGATTCTCATTTTTAGTTATAATAATATTTTCTCACTTTTTTATGTATACACAGAGATTTCACAAACCTTTTGCTCATGGAAATTTAGTTTGAAATCCTTTGGTCAAAATGTGTATGAACCCTGAGCAACACGCCTGCAACGAAGTGACTTGCCAGGGAGATAATCAAACAAAATAACAGATTAGCTTCTTTTTTTTCACTGTACATCTTTCTCCCACCAACCAACTTATTCCTTTCCACATTATATTTCAATTGATCTATGGACAAATGTGGTGGGAACCACAGCAGGAAAGTCATCCTGTGCCATCTTTTATAGCCATTTCACTACCCACCCGTTTTGTTCCTAATTGCACAGTACCAACAAAAATGTTCTGTTGTGCAGACCTCAGTTTCACTTTGCCTCAGGACCCTACACGTGTTTGTTGATGACATGCAGACCATTTAGCTGAATCTTGTTGTACAGATGATTTTCTTCTCTGGAAGGCGAGGCACCGTATTTCCGCCTCTGCAAACGACCTTTGGTTAATGCATCTACCTTCATGACAAAGTCTGCAACATCTGTTCATTGGCTTTAGACAGCTTGAGCAGGTTCACAGGAACAGTGCAAACCTGTTTGTGACAAACTTTCACACACAGCCGTGCAAAAGTTTAACAATGCGTCAAAGCTAACAAGGAATCGAGGCAGCAAATCGCTAGTGCATTCAGCGCTGAATACGCTGATATCATCTCAGACAATCCATGTTGAATTCAGAGTAAAATAACCACCTATTCCAAAAATATGAATTCAATCCACTGCTTTCTGCCTGCAATACATTCAGTAACTGTCTTACATGGGTCCCAAAGCTTCTTGTCTCTTGCCTTAAAATAAGTTTAGGGGAATTGGGGGTTTGAATCGGCCAACCACAGCTGAATTAGTGTAAAAAAAACGGATTTTTACTCTTGCCGTTTCTCTGCCGTGAGGCCTATATTAAGCCTCTAGAGTAGTTCAGCTTCCCTCTATCAACGTAAAGCTTTCCAGGATTACCGTTCACACACGGGGCTATAACTTAGATATGTGTCTTCGCTGGTATCGCCATGTTTTAAAAATGTAAAGTTATTTTTGTTTGCCATATTTATTTATAGTAACATATAAACTGAATGTTACACATCAGAACACTCCCCTTCCCTATCCTGACAGATAAAAATATTTCCAGAGTAATTACAGTTTTTATCAAGGCCTAAAAAAACGGCTTGTTAAAGCTGTCATTGGCCATATAATGAGGTCACATGATTGGCTGCGTCGTACATGCGTCATCCTGAGGGGTGATTTTCCGAGATGGGAGATTGGACCGCTTGCTTTGGTTTACTGCCGCAGAAGGACCTTGCTAAACAAGAGCATGGAGAAGAGCTGTGTGGTTTGGGTTGCGGTAGCCATGTTCATCGACGTGCACAGAACTCCGACTCGCACCACAAGCGTCTTCAGCACACCAGATTCTCTTCTCTTCCACTCGAGCCCTTTATATACCGCGACAGCCCACTTCCTTGTTTTAGGGCCGCGTGGTATTTCCCTGGTGCGTGTGTCAGATGATGTTTGCCTGACAAACACGTGTAAAAGAGTTGCATTGTACGTCAAAAATGCCCAACGGGAGGTTTGTAGAAAGAGATGGCGGTTAGATGCTCGGGGAGATGCAAGGCGGGAGAGCAGGATTCCAGATGAAAAGGCGCTGACAAAGGGTAAACAAATTGCTGCGATGTAACACATTAACAGAGTAGGACACCATTACTGGTCGGAGGAGATGAAGAAAAAGGGGAAAGGGCACTCATCAGAGAGAGGGAGAGAGAGAGGGAGGCTCGAATTCTCTCGCATGCTCGTTCTGTCTGCCTTGTCTCATCCCTTCAGTGTTTAGTTTGAGTGTGTGTCAGTGTGTGTGTGTGTGTGTGTGGAAGAGACGGGGCTGAGCTCAGTGGCTTGTCGGACCAGGTTTTGTCTGACTGAGACGCTGTAGCGGCGACAAGCTCCCCTCCCTGGGCAGACCGACACAGGGTACGCATTACCTCTCTTTCTGAGTGAGTGAATCAAAACAGAAGAACCTGAGTGGGCGGATTGAAATGCAGATGAGGCAGAGTTGAAGTTGTTCCTACTGTGTATATTTGAAGAATCTGTTTTTTTTTGTGATGAGGTTTCACTCTCGGACGCAGAGTCTGCAGCGCTGCTTCCACTGAACCTTGATTTGTGTCTGAACAAACCCATGGCACACTTTGCTCAAGGGTTTCATGAATAGCTAACACAGATCATGCTGCTCCCATTAGCTTGGTGGAGAGGAGCTGCTCTCTGTTTCAGATCGATGCTTGACTGTGCTTGTAGTGGGAGGCCGCTGCAGGCTGATAGAAAGGAGCTGGAGAGGTGACCCGGAAGGGGGGGGCAGTTTCTAGTTGCTTGCAACAGAGAAAGGAGATGCAGTGCGTTATAGATAGCTACTTGCACTTCTATTGAGGTACCCCAAAAAGCTTTCAAGTAAACACTTTCAGGCAATCAGGATTCTTAGTTGCGACCTAAATATGTAACAATTATCTAGTATGCCTACGCTGCAGTTACTCAACAACAGATTTCCAGTACTGGTTGTGATCTTTTTATTTTTGCCCACTAAAGCATCTCTGCTCTTCTTCTTGGCTGCAGCACTGGGTTGCAGGCAGCTGGGCCGGAGTGAGAGTAATCAGATTGATAGTACTGGCTGAGGCCTGTGTTCATTTATTCTGAACAGCTGCTGGAGTTTCAACTGGATACAACTTCCAGGGAATTAGAACAGTGATGATGATATATTACACTATGAGCTAGAGTTTTGAATTCAGACCCCCAAAACATACATATATATATATATGAATTCTAGTAATCAGATTGGATTGGCATTATTCTTGTTGTTGCTATTCGGTCTGATATTATATTCATGCTGGCCATTGTCAGTGGTGGAACGAGTATTTTAGGTCCTTTAGGATTTAAAATACTCCACTTCAATCAAATGTCCTGCATTCAAAATCTTACTACAGTACAGGCAATACAGATATGATATTAGATCGTTATCAGTGAAGCTACATTATTAATACGAAGCATGGGTTCCTGCAAGTGGTTAAGGCGACGCCATGCCAGCTGCTATGTTTAAAGTCACAGGAAGGTGACTTGTGTGTGGAGCCCTGACGATTGAACATGGTGTTGTTAGTGAAAGTGGGACTATAATTTAGTTTCAACCTACTGCTGGGTGCTTTTACAATCCATATCCAGCTGTGCCCAGCCAGATGTTCTACTCCCTCACTGTTGAGCCGTGCCTCGATGGCGGTGTGAGGTTTAACTTTCAGTTGGCCAGTGGCCCAGCGCTCAGATGGGACTGAACCATGCTGAGAGAGCTACATACTAATATAATAATATTATGAGCCCAGGTTGCTTTGTATGGAAGTGATCATGAAATAGCATTATTCTGTACCTAACCGGATCCTCCCCCCCCCAGTGATGAAACTGAGAATCCACTCTGTGTGAGGCCCATGGACTCACCCAGCTACCTCTCACTACACCGGCTTTTCTGAAACTCTCCTACAATCTAATGAAATGCTATCTGCAGCCTGTGAGGTGGCGAGTGTAGACGATATCACCTTTCTCCACCTCCTATTTCTTCCTCATGAAAGATAAAACCAGAGACAAGACACAATATTGACTAAACTACTGTAGACCCTACAAACAATAGGTATTTTTTATTTTTAATTATTCACTGTGGCGGCTTCATTAGGTCTCATTTTGCGATGGGGAGGGGAGGGGCGGTGACAAACAGAAAGCCACTGGGATTGCTCCAGTTTGTTCCAGTGTCACAATGTGCCCTGTTGCTGACAATGATGTCTCCATGGATTTCCTGTCGGGCCATACAAGGCTTCATATTTTTGCTCTGTCCTCTTCCACACATATTTGGAGCAGGAATGAAATACTCTACATTTCATTGTAGCACTTCCTTATACATTTTTGTATTACAAACCCCATTCTCAGCCATTTCGTTTAAGGTATTTATACGATTATTGATAAAAAAGAGCCATGTTATTCCAGTGTTGACATATTTGTTCATTTGTCAGTGCAGAACTGTGATAAATGTATAATATACATACAATATATATATATTATATATACATTGTATATATAATATATATATATATATATTTTTTTATTTCAAATGCCCTGTTATAATGTTGCACTGTATTTGTTTCAATCTTCAATGCTATTAACAAAAGGACCCTTAATATTAGTGGCCAAGTAAAGCAAATTATGAGAGAAAAGTAAGTATTTAGAGAAGAGCTCCACACAGTTTGCAGTCACTGCATAAGTGGACGTTCGCACAGCGCTCACACGTTCTCTCTCCCAATCTACATTACCTAATAGACCTAATACACTTATTTTTAGATAGTGACTTCCTGAGGATGTCTTTAGTTCTCTCTCTAATATTTCGGCCAACATAGAACAAGGAAGCTCATTATATCTGCAGAAGTGTCCTGAGAACCTGCACATCAGTGTGTACCCTTAAGTCCTCGCTCATAGCTAACTCCATGGTAAGAATATACTTTTGAGTTTACATCCCTCAAAGTGTGATTATCATTATTAATAATTATTATTATGATGTTGCACTATGAATAATTGAGGTTGGGAGTATTTTCTTGATTGTACTATACACCCTGTAACTGTCTGTAGGTGAGTTTCTTTCTATATGATTGAATAGTGCACGACGTATATTTACTAGGGCTGTCAAAAATAGCGCGTTAACGGCGTTAATTAGCTGTTTGTTGTTAATTACGTCAATTTTTTTGACGCATTTCACGCATGCGCAGTGTGACAAATTATTCAGGTCCGGAAAGAACCTCTTCTTCTAGGGAATGCACTTCATCCTATACAACACATTACTGCCAAGTGCAGGCATATGTCAGGCCGTCAGGTTCAGCAAGTTGTTTGCGCCAGAGAGATTAAAAATTTTAATCAAATTAATCAGAATTTTCAGTGAATTAATCATGATTAATCACACCTGAATCCTAACCATTTTTTCTTTCTGAAATGCATACTAAAGATAAATAACAGGACACAGATACATAATTATCATTATTATTATCATAATTATTATTTTTTACATAAATATATGTTATTGATATTTGATTTTTTAATTCATTCCAGAAAATAATCAAATCAATGTTATTTGATAAGTTACAGACTGATTTCCCTGCATGGCTCTAGAAGGGTCTCGAGCCTCTGCAGTTTATCCCACTCTGCTGCGAGTTTGTGCTCCTGCGATGACCAGACATGACCAGACATGTCAACCCTCCCGATGTTTCAAAGCCCCCCCCGAAAATCTCCCGGACCGACCTTTCTCCCGATTTCCACCCGAACAACAATATTGCTGCACCACCCGTCACTGGGCGCGCCGTTTCAGACCGAACAATAATAAAGGTTACACCTTGAAGTCGAGCGCGGCGATTAGAACGACTGGCGCTGCAAAGAAATCCGCTACCACCCCCATTTCAGTGTGAAATATTCCCATACCTGGGAGGATTTAGATCGCATTGGTTTCTCTTCCTCCGCATGTTTCAGAACAGCGCTGCTCTTGCTCTGCTGGGCGGAGCTTTTCTTCTTCTCTGTTCTGCTGCGCGAGAACGGGGGGGGGGGGGGGGGGGGGGGGGGGGGGGGGGGGGAGCGGGTCTCTGGCACAAACAACTTGCTGAACCTGACGGCCTGACATATGCCTGCAGGTGGCAGTAATGTGTTGTATAGGATGAAGTGCATTCCCTAGAAGAAGAGGTTCTTTCCGGACCTGAATAATTTGTCACACTGCGCATGCGTGAAATGCGTCAAAAAAATTGACGTAATTAACAACAAACAGCTAATTAACGCCGTTAACGCGCTATTTTTGACAGCCCTAATTTTAAGTTAATGCAGACTTAAATAAATTAATGTAAAAAAATAAATACGGCTTGAAAGTTATAGTTATAATAATTCCTCTTTTTTGTAATTGAATCCTCACTTCTTGGTGACAGAATGCCACGTTCTGCCCTGTGTGGCTCTGAATGATAGTCAGGTGGAAGATGTTTTCTCACAGGCTAACTCAACATTCTGAGGATGAGAATGATGTAAATAGACTTCGGCCATCAAATTCAGAAGGGCATCTTGGTAGGCAGATGTCCCTACCACCACCATCATCAAAAACGCATCTGTATGTACAGAAACTAATCAGTGTGATGAGTGAACAAGTATTCAAACTAATAAAACGAAGAATCTCTCGGAATGCTAAGTGTTAGCGACACGAAAGACTCAGCTACTCAGCACAAGACAAGCACCTTGCTCTTGTTCTCATTGAGCCTTTTTCCATATTCTTACTTCATCTTTCCTCAGTGTCCTCAAAGACCAGCATTTATGTTTTGACTTTACATCCACATGTTTTGATTCAAAGCGGAATAAATGGCAAAAGGTGCCCTTCAGGTAAAGAAAAAAAAAAAACGTTTGTTGTTATCCCTGTTTTTCCTGCCGCTAACATAAACTGGGTCATAAATTTGCTGCGAGTGATGTTTAAATATTATGTAATATGTCATTGCATTTTATTCTGCGTAAGCACTCTTCATCCTTTCAAGGGCAGGGACAGTGTGCTGCTTTGAAGGCATTGTTAAGAGCAAATGAGGGTATATTCTGTTAAACACTATACATTTACAATATGTATGGTCAATTTGTTGTAATTACTTGATGGAGGAGTTTGACTGTGGGTTGATAAATTGATGATTGATTGTGATGAATCTAACAATTGTGCTGAGCCTGAGTTAAGCGGGATGTAACGTAGATAACTTATAAGTGAGGTAATAATATAAGTAAAATAAATTAAGTTGCCAGAGCTCAGTCAGGGAAACATGGAAATTGAGAGAACGGGTCAAATTTCCTTGAACATCTTGGATTATCCTTGTTGATGATTTCAGCATTTGCCTGTTTAGTTGTAGCTGGTAATTATAGACTAGTCCATCTATCAGAGCTCATCCAAACAGAATCCACAATCCTATGTTTTTATCAAGCTACTCTTAGTTATGCCCTAGAAATGGTGGTTGATTTGCATGTCTAGTCTAGATGATAAAGCCGACATGGTCATTAGCTTGTTTCATGTTTGTAATTAAATTCTGGCTAGGAGCAATAGTTCCAACTGTGTGCTGTGCCCGGTTATGAGATTTGTTAAAGTCTGGGGTCAAAACAATGAATGGGAGCTCAAATCTCTGGGCGAATAGGTGCTATTGGCAGCTCACAGATGGTGATTAACCTTGTTAACTAGAAAAGGTGCTAAGGTGTGGTGTGATTACAGGCACTACACTCTCACTTTGTAAAGGTGTGTGCATCAGAACTCCAGAAAGGAACATCTGGGTGAAGCACAGATAATGGAAGCATTTTTACAATGTCCTAAAAACAAAACGCTAATGAAATTGCTAAGCAACGTCCACAAGCCTGAATCCCTGAACTGTGAAAACACAACTGTTCTATTTATTCACTCGCGTGTCTGAATATCCCGCCGCCTCAAGGCACCCAGCACCAGCTTGATCGATCTCCTCCAGCCTTCAATCCAATAACTAGAGAATTGCGTATTAGTTCTCTGTGATTGGATTGAATGCCTGAACTGTGCGCTTTCAACTGAAATGAATGCAGCTTGGGGAGAAAGACATGGACCACCCCCTCCCTGATGACATGAAACATTCTCTGGCGTTCTCGTCTTCTACGCACGCTCGACACTCAACAGAATCCCAACTGCAAACCACTGGCTGTGTCCGGGCTTCCATTCTTTCTAGAGCAAAATCATTTTAGTACCGTCCTAGACTCGAAACTAGACTGTGCAATTGAACTTGACACCACCGAACAGTCCATCGCAGTCCTCGCTGATGAGATTGCACATTTGAACACAACTAGACTTGATGCTCTGGCTTCTTCTACCATGATGTGTGGTATTATTGAGATGTAAGGAAGCTGCGCCGCCGCCCACACATTCTCAATCGCTTGTGCGCATAAACCTTGCCTGAAGCTTGAGGAAATTGTAAATGATGCACATGAATACGATAAGAGGTTTGGGGTCATTTCAGAAGCCCCATGTGGTATGAGTACATGGTGTTACTGACCCATTGCTATTGACTCCTTTGTACAGTCCTTCTATTTTGGGAGTGGAGGGTAGGAGTTTGTCAAAGAATATGAGCTGCCTCTGTTGGAATATTTGCAACGTTCAATGTCTAGATATTGAACAAACCAACTTTTGATTAGCCTGTCATGCAGTGAGATGGACCCCCCCCCTAGTGGAGTAACCCACCAGCAGCTTGATGTATAGCCAAGAAAGAAATGATTCACTTTAACTCTCGGTCAGTCTCCTTCCTGCCCCCACACACTCAACTGCATGATCAACTGTCAGTAATCACCGGGTGAGGCTTTTATAAAGAATATAAATCATGTCAGTTGTGGAAGTTGGCAACCATTGCCACGAGTTTATATTTTGTTAAACCAAGCAGAAGTTGTGATGCTCTTGTTTTGGTCGAGGAAGGCAGGACTGTTGTTTTGGATGTTTATGAATCTGTAAGCCATTTCTAAAGCACAATCCATAGCAACCAGATATTCAAATATATTGGAATATATGTGGGGGGGTTTAAAGCAAATATTCAAACGTCATTTTTGAGCAAATTTGACAGCCCTAGTGTATATGTGTGTACATATACGTGCCAATCTTTAGATAAGAGCCACTCCCTTGTCATTCTCTCTATCCCATGTCATTATATCTGCCATTGCCCCGACCGGTTGCCTGTGTCCAGTTGTGTCCTCAGTTAAACTAATGTCTTGTTTTTTCTTTTGTTTTGTCTCTTGTCTCGTCTTTTTTTTATATTATTTGTTGTCATCCTGCGTGGCTTCTGCTCCTCCTCCTGCCCCGATGTGATGCTGCCCAATACCATCCATCCTGTCCGTCCTCCAACATCTGGTCAACAACACATGGTGGATGCCCCCCCCTACCCCCCTCTTGTATTTTTCTTTTTTGGTCTGCACCCTTTACCCCTGCCAGCACCACGCAGAGTTGAGAGAGCACCATGCCACCTCCGGTAAGCCAGTGACCTTTTAGAGGAAGGGCTAAGGGCTGGGCACGCCGTCAGGGGAAGGGTCAGTGCGGGTGTTTTAAGGACAAATGCTACGGTGTTTCCTATATTTCTTTTTCCATGGTTTTATGTACTTAAACTGTCATTAAAACAATTGAAAAATATATGTTAAAGAATCAAATTTGCAGTGTAGTTTAAGGATTTTTTCATGGTCAAATAAAGGCAGCAGCAAACAGAAAAGTCTTAATCTGGATTTAAAGGAGCAGCAGGACTCAGCGGACCTGCAGCTTTCTTGGAGCAAAAAAAACTGAACGCTGCTGCATGTTTAGTTTAGTTCAAATAGGAATCAAACCAGTTAAGTGCTGGTTCAGAGAGTCCCATCCAGTAGTATGTCATTGTCGACTGTGTCAAATGATGCACTGAGATCCAGTAATACTAATTCCTCCATTGTCTGTGTTTAAGTGGATCTTGTTGAAAAAGAGCAGTTTCAGTACTGTGGTGCTGTCAAAAACCTGACTGGAAGGCATCATAACCATTATTTGTGGTCAAGAAGTAGTTTAGCTGTTCACTTTTTCAATTATTTTACTTAAAAAAGGATGTTTGCTATTGGTCTATATATATAAATTACAATTTTGGCTAAAATTAGCCTTCTTTAAGAATGGTTTATATAACAGCAGTTTTTAGTGGGAACAACCTGAGAGCAGGGATGTGTGTACAATTTATAAGAGATCAGTTTGATGCAGTTTGAAATAATTTTGATAAACTGAGTTGGAAGAATATCTAAGCAACAGTAGTTGTTGTATAATGTTGTATAATGTCATCTAGGCCTTTATGGTGGATTGAATTAAATTGTGTATTAATTATATACACAATTTATCTATCATTCATATAGGCAGTTATACAATAGTTCCATGTCAAAAACATATCTGCTATTGTTGAGCAAAATCATGCAGTGTCTGACTTTAGCAGAGAAAATAATATGTTCTAATTTTATTTATATTTGATCTACTGCAAAGAGCTCACGAGGAACAGCTAGCCTGCTCGCTTCATTAGCGCTAGGCAAACAAGGTGTAGTGATAAGGGACAGGCACACAATCATAAGACAAGGAAAACAAAAGGAGAAACAATCGTTCAATGTTCTCTGATGTGAAGTAAGAATGCTACATGTCTGATCTCTCCTCGTCACGTCGTCTCTTTTCATCTCTCTTTCTGTAGCTGCAGTAGTGTGCGGGGATGACACCGTCCTTCTGACACCGAGCAGGATGAGCCAGCGGCAGGTGAAGGAGCGGGACAAGGAGAAAGAGAAAGAGAAGGAGGCGGGCCTTCAAACGCCCAACAGGGAGCTGGTGGCCAGCCCATCCAGCCTCAGCCCGGGGGTCAGCTACAGCCACGGTAGGATGCACGGTTTCACTTTTTCCAGCTTATAGCTTAGCTTTGGTTTTTGCAGTAATACACGGAGCTCCACGGATTATTTTTAATTTTCATGATGTCATATAATACATAGATGGCCTCTTGAACTCGTACAACTGTTTTATCACTGGCATTAACACCACATCCTGATTTATAATTGAGAAAATTGCTAATTAATAAGAAAAAAAACGAATGTGCTCCAATAAGCCTAATTAATGTGCTGTTTTTCAGCAAAAACTAATTCAGCACTTCCATGTCATTGTGGTAAATTCAGGACGCAATTAATTTCCAGAGCATTTTTTTATATAACGATAACAATCAACGCTCTCTAATAGAAATATTTATTAATATTAATCTTAATATTTCTTTTAAGCACAAAATAAAATCCATGTTCTCTACTTTGCTCACCTTTGCCAGTGAATTAAATCCACCACTTCCTGTGAAGCCACTGAAATAACAACTTTTGTACTCCTTTAAATGAAACGCTGATCTCACAAGTTTTAAAACATTCACTCAATTGAGGTCATTCAGCAATTTTCTTACATTGAAAATCTACCAGTGGTTCAGAGAGAGTAATCCCTCTTATCTGTGATGTCTTCTTCATATGACAAATTTACAGTGCTGTGAGTAGTATTTTCCCTCTTTCTGGGATCTAATTTATTTGCAACAAACACATTTTAATATTAGACAAAGAAACCGCAAGTAAGGTAAATGTGTCCCTGTGTGATGAGGCTGAGGGTCAAAGTCCAGTTTCTCTGTCCCAGATGTCCTGATAAAGCACTTTAGATTGACTTGGACATGATATTGGACATCTGCTGCCCCCGCGACAGCTGTCAATGTTATATTTATCACGTACCTTTCCCCTGACACTCTGGCCGAGGAAACATTTAATCAAAGCAACAAAGCTACAGTGTGATCAGGTTTATATTCTCTTTCTTGTTTTCACCTCGGTAGTCTCTGTTATTGTGGAAAAATGTGTTCCGGCAGACACTGTGTTGCCAGGTGTTTGTATGTCCGTGGCTGGGCTCCAGAGAAATATTTTTACTCTAAGCTCTGGTGCTCCTCACTCAGGATTGTAGGAACTGTCAAATGAAGACAGAGACTTCACATTTTCCTCTGTTCTGAAAACATATAAAAAGACAATTTACAGAAACAACAATGTGTCTGTGTTGGAAAATGGCACAGGGACTTTGTCATTGTGCTATTTCCTTTTCATTGTGCCATAGTGAATGTTTTGCATGCAGCAGATCACATCATTACAGCTGCTGTGTATGACATGTGCGCCACAACATCTCAACAGCAAGTGTACCTGTGGTGAACTCCAGGTCAGACTCCTCTTCATCAGGCTCTCGGCACCGCACCGCAGAGACGTTGGAAAACGTCTTCACATTCCGGCTGCATGGCTGTAAACCGTCTCAGTTCTCTGCGTTCTGATCTGGACAGAGATCACCTCATCATACTGCTTGTGTTACAGTGCCCTCTTGAGGGTTCTCTGCTGGACTCCAAGAATTGAATGCACATTTTCTCTGTGTGTTTTGTTCAACGGTATCCGAGGTTACATATCCTTGCGCACATGGCCATGCATGCAACTGTTGTGTACTCTCTCTTGCATAATTGAGTCACTTTTTGGCTCCAGCTAGCCATCTGTTGCAGTGTACAGGTGCGTCCTCATAGCACACCTCGTTGCAGGCATAAATCGTTTTATATCTGCCAAGGAAAAGAAACAATGTAAGCCAACTCTTGATTAGCATGTTACAGCAGATCTTGCTGCAGATCTTGCTACAGATCAATTTACCATTTAGACAGCGTGCCACGGACTGTTTTGTACGGGGATATACCACGCCCACGTCTGCAGGAGCCCACTAGAGGGCGCCCATGTGACCGCTCACCTGCCTGTCTCTGTTAAACTACACAGATGATAGAGAAAGAGGAGATGTGGGGATAAAAGAATAGAGGAGTGACATGCGTCACACGATCCATCCAGCCGGAACACGCTGCTCAGGGACATTTAAACACATGTAGTATACACCGCCAGCACTTAGTAACACATCTCTGTTATTGACCTCTATGCAACATCTAACACACATTATACTGCCGCTGCGTCACATGTAGCTAGGATTAGTGTATTTGCATATTATATGTTCTATTCAAGCTTCTTATTTACATCTGCTGACATCAGTTCACACAATTGACACACAATTTTGTCAAGTTAACCCATCTTAGCATGGTGAAAGAAAAAGAAGACTATTTGGTGATTGGCATAAGCAACAATAGCTGACGTCGCTTTTGTCCATCCAATAAAAACTCTGTCAGACCACAACTGCATCAGTCAAACGTGAGTTGGCAAAACTGCATGGGAGCCTTTTTTTCTGAATCTTACTGCAGCACAAAATGTGTATCCATGGCAACAGATTTCACTTCTTGTAGCCTACGGTTCTGCACCAAAGTGATGAATGTCTCATTTTGTTTTTCTGGGCCAATGTTTCAAGATAGTCTTTTATTTGGTGACTGTTGCGCATACATTCTTATTTCTGATTCTAGAAGTACGTTGTAAAAGTAATGGGTGAAGATGGATGATAAAAAATAATTTTGTTTAAATGTTTTAGGTCCTTTGACCTTGATGCTGCTCAGAAAACGTACCATGATTTCAAAGGAATAAGTGCGACAAGTTCTGTCGGAACATAATCACATTTGTTTGGTCAGAGTAACTGAAGTGCCTCCTCTGACTGGCCGGTGTGCTATATATATATATATATATATATGTCCCTCTTCCCTCTCCATAAAAAGGTGCTGACGTTATTATGGCCAATCACTGCGTTTTACTTTGGGTTTTGTAACCAAAGGAAACCTGGTTTCACATTTAAATGAAATTGCTGTCTAGGGATAGGATCTGTTCACATTCATCTTTAGGTGTGTGTTAGCGCACTAGATTGGGGTGAATAACCTGAACATTATGTGACCCTGACTCATTGTCAACCGACTTATGTCTGTGGTTGCGGTAGTCTCCTTCGTTCCAGCTCCCTGATTTTCCTACCAAAGTTGTCATGTGATAAAATAAGAGAGAATCCAAGGGGTTTAATACGTTAATACCTTTGCCTTGCCCCGTATGAACTTTTCTCTGGAAAACACAGGCTTTTAAGTGATAGTTTTTTATTGCAAATCAGTTTTACAATAATTGACGATCAATTATTAAATACAATATTTTTTAGTAGAGGGTTTGGCCACAGATGTGTTATTCCTAGTCCAATACTATCGGCTGATATGAACTTATCAAAAATATATCGTACATACGAATAATATTAAATAAGTATCAAGAGAAATGTAAAAGTAGCGTTTCAATCTCAGTACATATATTTGGAAAAAAGTTTATTTCTCTCCTAAAGTCAAACATCATAGACCTCGAAAATTAACTGTTGGTCAGACACCAAATGGAAAGTTATTTATGTTAAGATATTATGAGTTTATGATTCAGACTGCTCTCAAAGTGGAGCTGGAGCACTGCGTTTTGTCGCATCCTTGTGTACGCACTCACTGTGGTGTCTTGTTTGTCTGCCAAGTGAGTCCTTCTTTTCCATTATGACTCCCTGAGAGCCCAAAATAAACCCAAAGAGGTTGTTTGACAAAGGCACCCTCAATCCGCTTTGGAGCTTGGTGTCGCTGTGACAGCCCTTGACTGACTGGCCGTCAGGTTTCCATGTAAACAGGAGGGACTACCTGTGCTATAGAGCGAGGGCGCGGGGGCTCGGGGAACAGCATCAGGGAGTAAGAGGACGAGATTTTCAAAACAAAGAAATGATGAATATTTTTGGATGGAAGTGAGTTGATAGGAGCGGTGAGGTGGTAGTGGGAGAGCGACAGAGCAGGTGGGGTCAGCATGGATTTAAGCTTAGCCTCAGGGATTATGCCTTGTCAGACGGGGTTAAACGCATCGGAGGGGGCTGCTCATATCCACACTCTCAGCTACTACCAATCCGTTCCTTCTCCCGCTCACACTCTCACCCAATGAGGGGCTGAGCCCTGGGAGGCCTGAGTGCCAAGAGGCACAGGGCTTGACAGCCATGCATGTACCCTATAAGGGAAGAGTCCGTGGAAGTACAGGAGGACCAGACGAAGCCATGGAGACCATCCTGGCCCCTTGGCCTGAGCCCCGACTCGCCCTGGATCAGAAGCAAGAGGGGATTCTAGCATGATTTGGACAATCAGGGTCAACCCTTTACCTGTGCAAACTTTTCTTCCCGTTTAAGCCTGAACGAAAGCAAGGTACAGTGTGCAGTAGTGCCCATTGACATCTAGTGCTCGTTAGCGCTTAAAGTCTGTGGTGGCGTGCGCAGCTCATGGTGAATCCCCTCCCTGGGATGAAGATTTCGGTGTCCTAGCTGTTGATAGTCTATGTGAGGGGGCTCTGGTGAGGATAGAACAAAGGTCACACCAAGTTATAAAGGCTTTCACTGACAAAATGTGGACAGAAACAAGATCCCTTGATCTTTCTATTCTCCAGAGTGACGGTCTGTTTGCTATTGAGAGTTGGAGGAGGGAGCTACGGTGGGAGATACCTGTAGGCCGCTTTGTTGGGAAGCTAATCCCAGGCTTACTGGGGTCCTCCTGTTTTTTAATTCATGTAACACTAGATATGTTTGCCCACATTTGGCCCACTGTGGGCAGCGTATGCATCACATGGGCTGCAAGGTAGCAAATGCATTGCAGTTTTTGGGGTTACTGCGTCAGTTTGTCTGCATTGTGGGCACAGCTTTTCATGGTTTCTTATGAACTCCTTTTGAAAAAGGTTTTGTGATTTCTTTATCCAGGTTGAACTGATATGCTAAATATGCTGATATCAAAGACATGTCTCATGGGCTTAATGGTCGTCACACTACAATGTAAGTGCACACTGCAAATGGTAAACTGTAAACTAAAACACACCTTTAAATCAATTATCCCATATTTAAATAAAACACTCTAAAATAGTGAAAAATGTTAAAGATTCCAGAGAATGTGGACCCCGCGCTGCTGGGAATTCAGTTGTGTGTAAAAAAAAAAAAAAAAAAAAACCTTAGTCACAGTCAGGTGTGTTTTTTCTTTGTTTGCCACATACAACGATTAGCTACCATCAGTTGTTGTTGATGGAAAAGGTTCTAGGTAAAGCTTTCCAATCAATTAAAGCGAACATCCCAGAATAACATAATGCAAAACTGTAAAAGTATTTGAAAAATGCAATACTAATTTGTAGTTCAAACACTACACCACAAACATTTATTGCAACACAAAAAATAGTTTTATAGTAAATACAACTTTAACAATATATCTGTATTAGAGAAATCAACAAATCTAGAAATCTATATCTATGAAAATAAAATAAAATATTGTCAATCCTATTATGCATATACAGTATATATGAGATATTTCCAAATATACTCTATAGTGTGCACCAAATGTCACGTAAAAAACATCCAATTTCTATAGATGTAAAGAAAATGCACTCACTTAACAGGCCAAAGTGGTGCACATGCTGACTGCAGAATCATGACTTGAAATGGGCACAGTGCTGTGTCTGAAATGAGGAAACCCTCGATGACACAGATCTAGCACTGACTGTGGGCCCTGCAGTGGGACTCAAAAGCCTGTATTGGGCTACTGCTCTACAGTAGATACTTACTCATCTCTATACTGACCTGTTTGGCATAGCAGCACTCTGTGTACCTGACACCAGCTCGCCTGATGCACACGGGACACAAAGTACTGGATCAGGTGTTGCACCTAAAACACTTTTCGCCCAGCCACACCAAAGAGCTAACAAACAATGCTTGCATTTGTACACTTAGTGGTTTTGACTAGAAATAAGTTGGAAAATGACCCAGATTCATATATTTTTTTGTATGTATTGTTCTAGAGGGGACCACACTACTTCTCCAAGGTACCTCGGATGGAATCTCCCCATTGGCAGTGGGTTGCATGGTTTGGTGTTGATTCAGAAGGATGCTATGGGTCTTTTAAAGGCTAAAAATGAAAGCCTAAAACAGGCTAAAACAAGTCCGCTGAAAGGAGAATTAGCATTCCAGTAATATGCAGATGAAAGATGAAAGATTGGCTTTGAAAGAGACGGCCGCATGC
This sequence comes from Pungitius pungitius, assembly GCF_949316345.1. Taxonomy (NCBI): domain Eukaryota; kingdom Metazoa; phylum Chordata; class Actinopteri; order Perciformes; family Gasterosteidae; genus Pungitius; species Pungitius pungitius. Next base: position 11,149,989 of record NC_084901.1, read on the forward strand.
CAGCCAAGGCCATTCATTTCTGCATAGATACACTCACCGCCTTGCAAAAATAATGATCTTTTCCAGGTTTTAAAATATAAAACAGCATAAAATGGCTACTAATTCAAAAGAGCTTAATATACCATCGACCTGTGTAAAAAACACCTCTGGTGTCACCTGCATGCATTTTTTCAAAATGCAGCTGTTTGCACCATCAAGATAGTATTTCAGTATTTTCACACACCGATAAGCACTTTTTAGCTAGAGAAGCACATGCTTCAATCCAGTATTCAGTGACCAGTGCTCACCACAGCAGAGCCTTCGCGTCTCCTCAGTCAAAGCTGAACACACTAAATAGCAAGTATGACTTAGCGAGGTGAATGTGATATTTGATTGAAGCTTATTTGTTGGTCTGAAGGGGGCCTGCAGCTCTAAGTGACTGCTTTACGTCTGCAGAATATGGGTATAGGGTCAACAGAGAAATGGTGTGATCCTCTGTCCTCAATAGAGCCAATGTTTTGTGATTAGATTGTGTGTGTGTGTGCGTGTGTAGTCACAGTTTACAAAATGCATCACCAGAGTGATAAAGAGAATAGTGTGATTTAGGAGGAGGCGTACGTACAGTGTCCCCAAGGGACGTTTCAATGCAGGAAGTGGATCATTTATTTATTTAACAGGTAATGGGATAAAGGATAGTAATTTGATAAAACATAGTTCCAATAACTAGTAGTCAGTGGTTCTCTATTGTCATGCAAGACAGAGCCTCCTCTGGCAGACAAAACCAACATTGAATGGGAAAACTCTTGCGTCCATCAGCCGCCCTCGCCGCTCCCTGGCTGCGTCACCCACTAGCTGAGAGGCAGAAGCACCAGTAGCAGCATGAGCTCATGCATCTGCTTGCTACATTGACTTTGTCCCCATCATCCACTGATGTTTAAAGAGGGAATTTGACTACAGGCAACATAGACCCCAATGAGTAATCCATTGAAATAAGCGGAAAAGCGTTCCTTTGAATCTTGAATGAAAAACTGTAGCGAGACAGACTGAGCAGAAGAGAGAGAGAGAAGAGATGTGGAACATAGAGGGTTGTTTTCAAGATGCAGCTCTCCTACCCATCTAGAGAAGAGAGCAAGTAGGAGGGGCTCAGCCTGTTTGTTATTAAGTACTCACAGGCTGCTGCTTTCAGAGACACTCGCGGAGGGGGAGGAGAGGGAGCAGTCTGCCGAAGGAAGCGTAGAGGGAAGCAGCGTACTCCACTTGGTTTGTGTCTGAGCGGCTCTGTCTGTCTGTCTGTGTGTTCTGGTTGGTTTATCCGCTTGGCTCACTAGCTGCGCGGGACGGATCGGACTGCCTCCCCCGACCCCCTCGACCTTCCACCCTTGGGTTTTGTCGGCGCTCCCCCGTCCCTCCCGCCCTTCCTCGCACGCGGCGAGGGAGCTCCCGGCGGCCCCATGATGAAGGAGGAGGGCCTGCTGAGTCGTCGGCGTTTCTCCATGTGTGGGGGTACGGCGGCGCTCCGACCCCAGCACCCCGACGGACGCAAACTCATCCGCAATGCCTCTTTCGGGGGCTACAATGAGCTGTCGCCCATCTCGCTGCCAGGTGGGTGTATGATGGCTCGGAGACAGCCCTTTTTGCCGGGAGAAGCCCGTCAGTAGACCCTGTAGTCTCACCTCGTGATTGAATAGATCTTTTGTAGTGGATGTAGATGCACATGCCGTGACATAGTTGGGTCAAATAGTTTTTCACTGAGTGTGCTCTCAGAAGTAGTGATGGCTGTCGGAAGCTTGTATTAGACACTTGTTTCTAATGCCATTCTGATCCACATACTGCACCCGATTTGGAGATGCAGACTTGAAGTTGCGCTCAAGTTTCTGCTGCCAAAAAGCACGTTGTAAATGTCAGCAGAGAGAGGAACCTCGACAAATGTGCAGTCTAATGTATTAGTGCAGGGGCAACTTGATCCTACTGTACCTGTATCGATAAATGAAATACAACTATTTCCTACTGTTAAAAACAAATGGCAGTAAGTGTAAAATCAAATTTCATCTTAAAGATGAGGAAATTGTTGTGAACGTATTTGATGAAAAAGCACAGCATCGCTAGGAGATGCGCCATCAACTTAATAATCATATATTCTACAGAGAGAATTATTTAATACATCTGCTCCAACAGTTGGGTGCTGTCAAGTTGGTTTTTCCCCTGGAAAATAGACATAAGCCAGTTAGCCTAGTTTGTTCACTTTACCCACGGTTATTTCAGCACCTGCTGAGACCCTTAGTCCCCATAAGCTGACTTCCATGGTTTGAGAAATGGCAAAAACAAATGACCGCATTTTTTAAACTCGCTGCCATGATATGTAGCCTCCGTACGGACAGTCTGGAGAAGTAAAACTGCAAGAGACACTTAGCCCCAAACACCGCTGAAAGCGTGCAAAATGCCAGTGTGTCTGGGGAAGATGGAGTGATATTAACTAGGGCTGGGCAGTATACTGGTTGAACCAGTATGGACCGATACAACTTGACCAAGAGGTTAGCCGTGTGCGGTTCGGAGGGGTTTTGGTTTTGAAAAATCCAACATAAAATCAGAATACAATTTTCTTTTGGAGCCGCTGGTATTTCCTCTGGTGGAAACACAAGCGAGCGCTGAACAGCTGTTCAGGTGGCCGGCGGCCCTTTTCACCGTCAATGAATTATGAAAAAAATAGTGTTATATATACCGGGGTAACGCAATAATCATACAAAGGACCGTGATATGAATTATAAAAAACTTACTTGAGGAGAACAATATAATATAACTACTTAACGCAGCGCTTCAAACAGCTCAGTCCTCCACTCTGCGGGCCTTTTTTTTTCACTGAGGTTCCAACGATGAGAGTGCAACAATAATCCGTTTTATATTTTAGAAGTACACCAAATCCCCCAGAACCTTGAGGATTAAATACATTTCATGTTCATTTAAAAAATGGCCTCCTCCTGTGCTCTTCCCACTGTTTATCCTAAAGTCAGACAGCTGGCAGCCCTCAGAGCTTTGTATGGATGGATGTTCTGTTCCACCTGACTGTTTTTAACCTTTAATTAATCCAGGAAATGGTGACAGTGCACAAACAGTGCAACACTTTAGTGCAATATTTCAGACTAGCGCAACCTGCTACTTGCTCAGTTGGATAAGTGCCATGCTTAAGGGCATCCTAACAGCGGTGGTTGAGGGAGGAGAGATTGGACCTCACCACCTTTCTCACCTTTGACCGTCCTGCGTTGGAAAGCTGGAAAGGTCGAAGCTGCTGGTGACCTTTTATCTGCGCTCTAAACTAGAACTTTGACTCAGCAATACCAATAACATGAGATGCAATACATTGCTGAGTCACGTTGTTTCTCCTCAGTGAGCTCCCGGGCCTCTGCTCCATTCGTCCTTGTCTCTTTTGATGCCAACTGGCCGGCCAGCGTTTCTGAGTTTGGAGTGAGACAAGGAGAAAAGGTGATGTTTTGATCAGCAGTTAAACATCTTCGATGTGACGTGTCAAGTCTTGGGCACCCGGGCAATGACGTAGTCTGAGCGGTGGACCTATTGTTCCTTTATTACTTGCTGGCAAATCATAGAAAACGCCTGATTACCTAACAGCAACTTGTTGTGAAACTCCATCAGAACCCCTGGTAACAAGACACATTTCACGTGGTTATAAAAGCTTGAAGTTCCATCAGACGACGTGGAGGTCGTGTGGCGGCCAAACATGGTTTGGCAAAGTTTAATATAATCAAACTGAACCCAGACTAATTTTTATCATAGATTATTCTACATTCACTCACTTTTTGGATTACAAAACTATCTCAAAAACTTGCTAGTCGCTAGTCCTGCCCGAATGCATCCCCTGCTTTATGATCTATTTGACTCGAAATGGACTATAATTTAAGTTTAATACATTTAACAATTCTTGCTGTTTTCCTGGTATAAATATTGTTGGCAAGACATTGCATCTTGACTCCCCCAAGCGTTTTCTGAAGATGAAAAAATGGGTCATGGCCTGCAGTCTTTGCAGCCCAGCTTCTGGTGGTGCAAACAAACTCGGCCCCTATATTATCCCACTATATTTAGAACACCAACTCCAAACAGCAGCCATGGTAATGCAACCTGCCTAATGCCCCACTCTCAACCAAGCACTTTCCGTTTGAAATATCACCCCCTCCGACCAATAGATAACGTGCTTTCTTGTCGTCAAGCCGCCGGTGTGCAGACAGGATCCGGTACAGCCCTTTGAATGTGAATTGGGCCTCTTCATCTCTGGCGTTGTTATGTTTGTGCGATACTTTAACAGGCAGCATGAGAAACAGGTGTGTAGGACAGGAACAAGGACCGAAGATTCAAGTGATTGAAAGCTTGAGTTGAAACGTCCTGGTTTCCCCACAAACCATTGTGAAAACCCACAAATACTTTTAATTCCGAGGATATATCATTTTGTCCTTCACCTGTGCAATTGCTTCATAATATTGTGGACGCAGCCTTTCATGCACAGCAAAAATATGTTGGGAGATTTGTCACCATGGGTGTTAAATTTATTACTTTCCGGGTGAACATACAGGTCCATCTTTGCTAGTGTTAAAACAACACTGATGAAAGTGTTTACTATTCAAACACTGTGTTAGTGTTTCATTTTATCACTCAAGAGTGATAATTTCTCAACACCTTAAGTGTACACATTTAACACTTTATGGTGATTAATCACACAACCCCAGTGTATTTATTTTATGTTGATTTAATGTAAATACTTATTTTAAAATGGTAATGCAGATGAAATTTTAAAGATATACCTGTAGATATTTTTCAAAAAACCAAGTGACTATGAATTTATTTAGACATTTGTATTTTTATTTAGACATTTTTAATATATTTTAATGACATACAATTGAATAAAACAATGCAGTCTCCAATGCAATAGCATCTTAATAGTGTGAAAATATACATTTTTGTAAAAAAATGAGAAATTCGTCAGCACGATAGGACATCTGTACATGTCTATATACTTTATCAAACAATCTGCTGACATTTTCAATAGAAATTGACTCAAATTTTCTAAGTAAACATACACTGCAATAACATCAATTGAAAATACAACATTTTTATGTCATCTTTAACTCATCAATGGTCAAAAATATATATATATAAAATATACATTCATTCTGATCAAATATACTATTCTTGTACAGGCTAAATAAATAGATCTGAGTGTTTCAAACAAGTTCATTTTTTGCAACTATGTAAAAAAATGAGTCAGCACCATAGGAGATCTGTGCATCAAACAAAGAAATAATCCTCAAGTTGTCTTTTCTAAGTATGTTAGCTCATGGCATGTACCCATGGGTACATGCCATGAGCTAACTTCAGGTGTCGAAACAATTTAATGCTTGTACCCAGCAAAGACTTGCAAATGAAACATCTTCTCATTATGTACTTTCCATTGAACTGTTTAACAGTTTCGCTCTCAGCTCTCGAGTGCGTGATGATTGGCTGGACGTGCTAGGATGGATTTTGTAGATTGTTGTCTGGATAAAGGTGAACATGTTGCTGAGAGATGGGTCATATTGTGCACCAAAGACATAATGAGCTTTGAAAAGCTCATCAAAAGCTCCAAGTGAAGTACTTGCTTGACAGGGTATGAGATTCTTGTCGACCACAATGTAGAATTTAAGTGCATCTGCTTTGGTTTGTCCAGTGGCCAGAAGATAGGGCTGTCTGTCCTCCACCTCTGAGAGATGGTCCTCCAAACTTCTGCAGGACTGATTAATAACAATATAAAAATTACTTAAATGCCATAAATTCTAGCATACATTTAAAATCAGAACATAGTATATTTACCACAAATTTAGACTTTTAAACAAAGAAAAACCCTACATCCTTTAGTTATAACAGTTCACTATTCTAATGGTTCGGTTTAGTTATATTTGCTATGCTCTAGAAAAAAATTCAGAACATAAGCTAACCTTTTCAAATTTCAGGAGGCGACCAACAGCATCTCTCACACTGATCTTGGCTGCTCTCTTCCTTCCAGAAGGTTGGGGTGCAAGGAGGTGTAACAGCAAAAGCAGAGATGCTATGTCACTATCCCATTCTATAATTACAGAACACAGAGAGAACATTTTGTTAGCTTTCATAAATACAAATTGTAGCATTTTCTAGAGAACTGTGAAGTACTTTTACCTTCATTACTGTTGTCTCCGTTGTTTTTTTCAGCAGATTTCAGTAGCTGTAGCAGGAATGCAGATGGATTTAGAGTTTTTGCCTCCTTAATCACATTTTGCTTGAAGGAGGTATTCCACTTCTCTAAAAATCTGGAGGCTGTTTCCAGGCCAAACATCAAAGCAAAGTCTTGATGTATCTGAAGAAAAAATAGGTCCAAACAAACAAAAAACTGCTTCAACTACCAAATAATGACATCAGAAATTAGCACTGGTAACATTTTAGCACAAAAAAAAATGTAGTCAGAAAAAAATAAAATTCAGATGTTCATAAATCATGTACTGATCTACACTGATATGGTACTGAAAGATATGCCACATTCATAACTAAACAGTGAGTCAATGCTCACTGTATTTGTGTTACATATGGTAGTTTGAAGTTGCAGTGAAGAAGTCAACATTAAGTCCTGATAAAGTAAAGCCAATGGCCAGTCAACATGGGTTCGTATTCAAGCTATACTGAAGATTAGAGCTGTACAATATAATATTAAACATAGAATTTCTCTGCTGCTGCCTTTCTTGCCAAACGTGTTGTATTGTAAGTGAGTGATAGTTTATAACTGCTCATTGGCGCATGCTTCTTTAAAACTCAAGGTCAGTTGCAAATGTATTAATTGACAATTAATCGATCATTGATTAATCGTTAACACCCATAATTCAAAGTTGTTCATATTAGGTGAAGGTTGCAGCAGAGAAGCTAAAATCTAATACTTTGGATTGTTAAGTCAGCTAGCATGAATACTCACCAGACCCTTGGTGTCCCGGAATCTAGGAAAAATGTGAAAGATGGAGGTGGACGACTTTGGGTCCTTTACAATCTCCTGACGGTACTGAAACGTTTCTTTCATCTTCCAGAAGATGATATCACGATCAGTGCTGTGTTTAAGCAGTGAGATTGCTTCTTGGCAATCATCAGCTGTTAGCTGATCTGTAAGGCAGATCATTTCCTCCATTCTAGGGTCACAAGATTTCTCATTTGATTGAGAGGGCATTTTACAATTAGTGTTTCTCAGAACCGTCTTTAGGCGATTCATAATAAAACCTGTGCCTCTCTGTGTGTCATAGTATTGTTCCTGTTAAAGAGACAAATTTGGGAAAAATGAATAAATTTAAAAAGCTATGATTTTAAGTTTCAAATATCTTAAACAACAAGCAGATATACTTACATAGCCTGTCTTCCCTTCAGGATCTTTTAGGTTTGGAAAGAGAGTAATAATGCCAAGGGCATACATCTCTCTTGTGGCCTTAAGCGGTATCCTTCTGCAATAATAAACAATACACCATGAAACCAAACCCTCCTGTTTACTTGGGGTAGAAACAATAGCATCTATAAAAACGGTTCTTGGTACACTTGGCGTAAAAGTAATGTTGGATCACTTTAGAAACCACGGGTTAAGCAACTAGATGATGTATTTATTTATTAATAAATATTTAATAGTATTTCACAGGCAGGGTCACATTTGAATAAGTTGTAAGTACAGTGATCTTAACACATTAAATGAACAAAGCTTACCCTTCTTGTTCAGTCATGTGTGCAACCAATATATTAATCATCTCCTTTCTTTTGGAGGTTGAGAGATTACCAGTGTCTTTATAGTGCTGCATGACTTCTACACCACCAGGTTTGCACTTTAGGATGTCTTCAATGGTCTAAACAGACAACACCAAAATGTACACAATCTATACAAAAGCCTTTTTTTTTTGATAAACATTGATGAACATTTTCTTTAAGCTGGGTTAAATCCCTTGTCTTACCAACCTCTTTTGCAAGCTTGGAATCATCCAACCTGGGTCTTTTGGAATGAAATGCAGACGTTTTGTTGCCTTCATTGCATTCAGTAAAGGTTGAAGTCTTGCTGACAGAGTTCCCATCAGTCAGAAGAGGGGACAACTTATGTGCAGAAGTGGAATCTGTATATAGTATATACAAATATTACTAACAAAAATGTAAACATCACCACAATTTAAAAATAAGACCAGAAAAGTATAAACATAATTACCATTATTAGTATGTAAACTAAAGCAAATGCCCCTTTCAGCAACAAGTTCAGGAAATACATCCTCGTCCACTTCTGTAGAGGTGTCATCTGTTACCTTAACAGGTGTCTGTTCTCGAATGGCAAATGCTTTTTTTGCTGTAAATCAATAACTTCATTACTACCCCCCAAAATATTATCATGTAGACATCAAAGTACTTTGTGCATTTACTGTATAATATAGCTTAATTTATAGACTTACCTTCAGTGACAAACTCCAAAAAGCATGGCTCTTTGAGTTTTATATATTTTCTAGTGTCCATGTATTGTGTTCTTGCCTTTACTGTCCAACCTGTAAAAGTTAAGCAAACTTGAATGACATTTTATACAAACAAAAATGACACAGAAAGATTACTAAGATACAAATTCATACAGTAAACTAATAAGAATTGTATTTGTCACCAAATGCATGGGACTGACAACATTACAGTGTGAGCACACTGGTGTTATCTTATGTGTTTGCCAGTGGGTGCTTGTCCTTCATAGGAAAAAGCAAAATAACAGACTCAATATGAGTACTATAGGTCACTTTGTGTTTTACTACAGATTCTGTTTAATACCCACACACAAAAACTACCACTTGCCTATGCCAAAACAATTTTTGTTGCCAGATAACGAACGTACGGTGGCCGTTTAACATCGTATTCTCGAGATGTGGCGTGTGAAGTGCGCGTGTCTCGAAACGCTGGCACCGTCACCAGAAAACGGAGCAGTCAGGTCCGCATGAACATCTCTGCTGGCCGACCAGCCCCGAGCTGTTAGACGGGTCTTCATCTCCACACACATCGGTTTATGGAGCTCCGCTTTAGCCGCTAACAGTTAGCTAAACGGAAACAGCCCAGCTAAACCAAGGAAGCTCACACTCACCAAAGCGTAACATAGTGTCGCGGTCCGTATCGGTGACAAGAACCACCGGGACCCCACAGTGACCGAGCGGTCCGTGGATGACGTCATCGTGAGACGTTAATAACCGCAGTTACGGACCGCCGTAATAACGTACGCGATTAAAAAAAAATAATAGTATTGTGACTTCACCACCAACATTTTCGTCTCGTCTCGTTAACGAAAGTTAGCATGTTTATTCTTAGTTTTTATTTTTTAAGGTCCATTTTCGTCGCTTAGTCACGCCGTTTCCGTCGGTGCTCGGCCGAATCCGTCGGTGCTCGAGCCCCAGGGCGCTAAGTTACACAAGAAAATATGATTTCAATAGCTAACTCGGCTAAACGGCTGCTTTCTCGTTTGCATGACATTTCAAAACACCAGAACGAAGTTAACCCGTAACGTTAGTTACTGGATGAAAGATATAAACGGTCTTAAGTTATAGGGAACCCTAATAAAGATAACGTTACTTTCGCCAAATTACAAAATCTATAATGCTAGCACTAACATACACCATCTCAATCCAGTCAGTTCTAAAATAACGTGCACACAGAAAATGCTTAAACTGCTGCATTATTTTAAAAAAAGATTAAAATTAGCACAAATTAAATGAAGTTACTTACGTCTACCTCCATCGTCCTCCATTAACGAATTTAGTAGTCTCACCGCTTCACTTTCAGTCATTCGTTACCGTGAAATGGTGAACTCAAGATGAAAGGGCGGATCAAAAGAGCGCGAAATTGAGGCAGTATACTGATGGGCGGAGAGATTGAAAATGCTCTGCACATGCGCATATGTTGATTTTGTGTGAACACCCAAAAGAAACACTCTGCATTATCACTAAACAAGTGATAAAGCATATACTATTTGTAAATTAACACCAGATTTTATCACTAGCTGCTCAACACTAGGTTTTTTATCACTCAGAAATTTGCTGTGTGGAGATGAGCACTCTGCAATGCGTTGTTTCTGTTGCCCCCTCGGCTACCAGGGACTAATTAAAAGAAATCTATTGTTTAATAAAGCCAACGAGAGAGCGGGGAAAAAAACAGTTCCATCCTTGAGGTCGATGATTAGATGAAATCATGGCTTGTCTTGCGGTCACCATGTCTTGGCAGACAGGACATTCTAACGTTCAGTGCTGTCTCTGAACATGACAATAATGTCAGATATGATTAGTTAGAAATGGTGTTAGATTACTTAATTTGCTTTTGGTCCCAAAAGGAATTTGTGACTCTCCATCTTCCACTTTGATACCAACCATTCTCTCTTTCTCACAAGACCCCCAACTTAATAGAAGTGCCCTGGCATGTGGACAGTATCCCTCTACTTTGCTTCTTATGTAGTAGTGCTGCAACAACGAATCAATGAAATCGATAAAAATCGCTTATTAAAAGGGCAACTAATTTCATTATCGATTAGTTGTTTCATCATCCAGCTGATCAAGCTAGCGTTAGCTCGCTAATAACAGCAGTAAAGCAGTTAGCCAGACTAAAGACACGATTTATTTACTTGCCATTTCTCCTCCAAACGTGTGTATTATGGCATCCAAACAGTTCAATTTTGCTCTCATCTGACCACACTACATTCTCCCAGTATTTCACTAGCTTTTCCAAATGTTGTGCAGCAAACTTTAAAACGAGCTTTTTTCCAGCAATGGAGTCTTGCGTGGTGAGCGTGCATACAGGCCATGGCGGTGGAGTGCATTACTTACTGTTTTCTTTGAGACAACAGTACCTGCTAATTGCAGGTCTTTGACTCTTGGACAACTCTTCTGATTATTCTATTCAGTCCTGTCAGAAATCTTGCGAGGAGCACTTTGTCGAAACAAATTTATGGTGAAATGATTGTCTTTCCACTTCCGTATTATGGCCCCAACAGTGCTCACTGGAACATTCAGAAGCTTAGAAATGCGCCTATAACCAATGCCATCATTGTGTTTAGCAACAATTAGGTTGCAACGGTCTTGAAACAGCTCTTTGCTTTTACCCATCATGGGATGTGTCTGTCTTGTGTGGCAATGTGAGCTTTTTGTAGAACATCAGTTGGGACTGAACCAGCTGATGTTAATTTGCACTGACAAGGGTCTGGATTGCTTTTAATTTACTGATAGTTTTCAGCTGTTGTCTTGGCTTTTCATACCTTTTTGCACCTCCCTTTCTTCATGTGTTCAATACTTTTTCCCTGTGTCATTCCACATTATTACACCCATTATAACGTTAATCTCGCGATAAAAGAATTGTCGTTAAAAATGGGTTTGCATTAACGTTGTTAATAACGTGTTTAACTGAGAGCACTAATATATATATATTTCCATTCCATTCATGATATCCCAGCATGAAAGAAAAATATTTTTTTTCTATTATAGTTTTGCTGTTTTTAGTTTTGGGTTGAGTTATAGATTTTAGTTATTTTCTCTAAATTTTACGATTTGAGATATTAGAGTTTGGTTTTCAGTTTGTAGTTTTTTGAAACGAGGTCTATTTAGGTACTTACTGTATCCTTGATACTGATACTGATATCACCTTCTAAAATGTATTTATTCAGAACAGTAATTGGACTGGCAGCTTCTTCGTTCATTTGTTGCTCTCAGGTGACCTGTTGCCTACAAAATATAACAGCATCATTAAAAGTTACTCATTGCTTTTGAATTAAAAGATTATATTGTTTTGATTTAAAGCAGCTTATTTGATTTTCGTATGATTAAGTTTCACTTAATGTATTCCCATGATTCCCTTGATAGTGACACTAATATCCTGTAATACGTCAAATGAAGATGTTTATAGAAGCGTTAGATGGTGCGTACATGACTGAATTGAACGGAGTATTTGCTCACCACTGTCTTCGTGGCTGATGTCCAAGGCTTAATAATTCCTCATTTTGTGAAATAGATTCATTGTTGCAGCAACACGCAGCTCTTTTCTCTCTCTTTACCTTCTCTCTCTGGTCTATGATCTTTTCATATACAGTGAAAGCACTGCAGCTCAGTCTGCAGTGGGACGTGAGCCTTCAGTTACACACACAAACATACTCCCTGACATTCACACTGGGAAAGAGTCAAGATTACGCTGATTTTCACACTGATTTTACTGAGAACACATTTAGACATTTGATCTAAAAAGATGGATCACATTAAAGAACAATTGGTTTTATTTTGCTTTGATTCACTGAGATCTCCAAATTAGTTAAACATCTCCAAGTATTTTGTTGTGACAGGGTTGGATTAGACTAAATATGTGCTTTAAAGGATTTAATTCCACCACACTATGAAATTAGTTACTAAATAGGTGTATTTGCCGTTCTCTGGCAGCGGATCGAATGATACTGCTCACTTAACACTGGTCAGTCTTGAATGCGCGAGTTACTGATAGGACATGCAGATTGTATTCATTCCTCCCAAAGAGATGTCTGCCCCTCGTCTCCAGCAGGACTGCAGAGGAGGCGATGTGGCTAGCTGCATCCGGGAGTCTCTGTCCGGGACAATGGACTATGACCGATAGCCCTGGTGGCGTCTGTCTGTAGAGGCACCATAATCTTTATGACAGATTACCAAAAAAAACCCAATGCCTGTTGATATTTTCGAAGTTTGAAATGAAAGAATTACGCTTCAGGAACATGGAATGCTCAGGCACTATCTCAAATTCATAAAACTAAAAGCTATTCTACCTAAAAACCTGTGCTGTTTTCATAAATACATTTCTTTCCTACCATTTTCATAGAAGAGAAGAATTTTTTTGCCATATTTTGCAGAAGCTCCCAGTAAAAAATGTTTTTTTATAACCCTGACCATTGTCCATTGCATTGAGAATAATCCCAATATGTAACAAAAAGGTTTATGTTGGTTTATCAGGAATAAGATTACACATGAAAGCTGCTTCATACATTTTAGACGCTAATTGGATTCACATTTTATTTATTATAGCATAACACTTCTCTTTCATGTTTACTATTTCATTTTTAATTTTGTCACCTAGCCAGACTTCCACATGTGTCAAGTGATAACAAATGGTCTGGTATTACGTGTAAAACAGCAAAATCAAAGACTCCAAGCAAAAAAAAAAAAAAAATGTGTTTGTTGTTTGCTAGAAGAGACTGGTGTTAACCTTATTCATACCACAAGAATATAATAAGATTAATAAGAATATCCAAACTTTAGTTTCCTTGGAGTTAATTAAATATTTATTACATTATTATAATGTAATATAATGTAAAAATATTTATAATCCAATTTGTCTGCAGGACTACTTTTGCAGGAAGAATCAATAAGAATGATGCCCATTTGGTGGTACTGCTCTACAGTGCTTGCTTTATTCTCATGGCTGAATACTGGCGTACTGCCTCTGGATAGGAGACGGAAGCTATCAAATATTTACAGGCTCTTTGTTCCCTTGAGACCACCAGCCTCACCCAGTGCCAAGATCTCAGTAGGGAATCTGTTGCTTAGGGTAGGCTAATTGGTTAGAAACGGGCTCATTTATGAAGTTCAGAACAAGGTGGAACTTAAGGTGGAGCTTTATTAACATGATCTACCTTTGTATACATTACAGGGCATTTAGCTGACGCTTTTATCAATAGAGTCATACACTAAGTGCATTTCAACCATACGGATTCAAACTCAGAAGAACAAGAAACAAGAAAGTGCAATTTCATCAAATAAGACTATTTACAACTTGCTATAGTTAACAGCGATTATAAGTGATTTATTAAGTACAATTTAAGTGCTACAATTTTTTTGTGTTTTTAGTCACGGTATAGTCGGAATAGGTGTTACTTTAGTTTGCGGCCGAAGATGTAGAGGCTCCCTGTGGTCCTGATGTCATCAGAGCTCATTCCACCATCTGGGAGCCAGGACAGCAAAGAGTGTTTTGCACTTGTTGCACGTGTTGCCCAGCTTGTTGTTAGTAGAGAAGTACAGGTCACATTCTCTTTAACAGCATCCCTGGAGCAGTCACTAACTGAGTCTGTTAATGGAGTCTGTTTAGCTGTCCACCCCCACATTGTCCCAGCCAAACTCTGGATTAAAACAGGGAATCTCCTTTCACCAGCCAAGTTATCTAACTTTAGCTCAGTTCAGATTAAGGACTTTCAGCAGCTTGTTGTCAACCCCTTTCTGTGGGTGCTTCACGTTGCTTTGAAGGACAGCCTGCCATTATGTAAAGAGATTCCACTTTGGCTACAAAGACATTTAGTACCCGATGGGAAGTGAATCTTACCATTTGACCTGTAGTCTACATTAGCTTGCTTAGCTCAGTTTAAACAGGAAAATAGCCACATTGGCGATGGTGGCGCATGGTTGGACTGCAAGGTTGGTTTCAATCCCAGCTGCTCCATGTGCCATGTCAAAGTGTCCCTGAGCAAGACACCCAACCCTTAATTGCTCCCCAGGAAAAATGTAACGCATGGGTAATAATGCAATGTAAGTAGCTCTGGCTAAAAGCGGCAGTTAAATTACCTATAATGTAAAATAATAACATTGCAACAGTCTGAAGATGCCATTTGTAACATCCTTCAGTGCGGTTTGTGTTGCACTATAGATTTAGATTCATTAGTGATTTGTAAACATATTTCAGATATCCTTTTTTTTCTTTTACATAAAACCTTATTTAAAACGCGCCATCAATTCACAATATTATAATAAATATAATTTATCTACCAGCAGCCTCGGCACCTGCTAAAAGCCACAACTTTTAGGAACCACAGAGCCATTAGTGCTCTCCTGGTATGGTATACTGTTGGTCACCTGGAGAACAATAGTGGACTCAGTCTTTATGCTGTTTTTTAATTTTTTTGTCCCAGGTTTCGAGAGAGGTAAGGAGGACCTTCTGCCTCTGCCTTTGAAAGAGGATTCCCATTCCATATCTAAGAGCAAGGTAAGGACCAATCAACCCACCAAGCTGAAGTTCCATGGCTGGTGGGACGGAACGTCTGGGTGTTTTGTTGGAACGAGACCAGAGAATGTGGAAACTACTGCAAGTCTCCTTATTCTCTCCCAGTCTTGCCTTAGGCGTGGGCTGGCCCACACCCCGATGACTCACACACCGTGTACACTGGTACACATCAAACATTTATTAACCAAAACTCAAAATCAGATCTTCCTTCAAGTGAGCTCAGTATGGAGGGAGCCTGTGTAGTTTATCAATGAGGCCCACATCAACATGTTTGTCCGGAAGAAACGTGGGAGTTTGAGTCTCTGTGTGACTCACACAGCACATCTGTAGATTCATGTTCGCTCAGGCCTGTCTATGGTCTCTCAAGACCTTAAGGAGTCCTGCTTTATGTCTGTCGCTCGACATTAAATCGCTTTAATTAGCCTGTGTAGGGAGCTGGCAAGGACAAACCTGAGCTGCCGTCAATAGGCTTCATACTGCTAAGGGAGCATGTGTGGGTCACCAGGGAAACAAGAAGGCACATGAGGGAGAAGAGAACCGTCGCTGTTTCACAAAGATGTTGCAGCTCTTTGTCAATGTTGTGAAAACATTTTAATGTACTCCTTTAGGTAGACTCTGTTTGCTCTTTAATTTGTTGTAATAGCTTAGCTGATAAGAGGGAGCAAAACTTTGTCATCTAGTGGTCATTTAACACAAAAAGGCGCAAAAGGGAAACAGGCTTTTTTGTTATTATTTCTTGCTAATAATCCTCCCTCCTCACCCCCCTACTTGTGTTCAGTCAGAAACCAAGCTGTACAATGGCTCAGACAAAGATGTGTCTGCATCCGGAGGAAAGCTCACCAAGAAGGAGTCCCTCAAGGTGAGTGAGCTCAATCAGCTTAGAGTGAGTTCTGTGGACCCAAAGGCAGGCATAATTTGTGTTAGAATACCCTAGGAAGAGTCACTGTGCATGACTTACTTACATTAGATAGGTGTTGCTTTCCTATTGTGCACCAGTATCACACAATATAGGATAGGCAGGAATTATTACATTTAAAGGTGGATACCAATTGCAAAGTTCACACTTGAGTCAGAAGGTACCAGCTGTTATTTGACCAGAAGGTTGAGCATTGCTGATAGTTTGCTGCCAAATGTGATTGGTGAGAAAGCAGTTGTGGAATATTAATATTCACAGTTGTGTGGAATTGATGTTGTCAGCATGGTCTCCCTCCTTTTGCCCTGTGTAGGTGCAGAAGAAAAACTACAGGGAAGAAAAGAAGAGGGCAACCAAAGAGCTGCTCAGCACCATCACTGACCCCTCTGTCATCGTCATGGCCGACTGGCTAAAGGTGGGAACGTCCTCCCAAAATCAATTATTCCCGTTCCTAAATTTGTTTATTGTCCAATAGGCTGTGGCTATAGATTCACAGTGGCGAGGTGAGGCTCCTGACCTAATGTTTTTGATCCAGATCCGTGGCACTCTGAAGAGCTGGACAAAGCTTTGGTGCGTATTGAAACCGGGTGTCCTGCTCATCTATAAAACCCATAAAAATGGGCAGTGGGTGGGAACGGTGCTGCTCAACGCTTGTGAGCTCATCGAGAGGCCCTCCAAAAAGGACGGCTTCTGCTTCAAGCTCTTCCACCCACTGGAACAGTCCATCTGGGCCGTTAAGGTCAGTATTTTTTTAGTTTTATAACGTTTTTTTAAGGGATTTTTATAAGAGCCAATTTCCCCGGTATTCCCCATACATTTCCACATCTTTTTATTTTGTTTTAATTAGTGCCATATCATTCAAAGACATCTTGTCAGGGTTAATATGTTTAATATGTTTATGTTTCGCTCCCAAGTAGTGTCTGTAGCTTCATATTTACCACACAAATATGACAGTGGTATCGATCTTCTTACGTAGCTCTCAGCAAGGTTTATTATTGTACTCTTCCTTTAAATCTGAAATAGATGACCTAATTCATCTTTACACTACAATGGAAAAATGCGTCCTGTTATCTCTATGATCAATGATGCACTGATCAGGGGAAAGCAACCCTGGCACAATACTGGATTTGTTATACAGGATGGAATGAAGCCCATGTTGCTCCTAAGCTATGAACATAATGAAATGAACACAAAGATATCTGGGGGAAAGGTCTTTCATTAAGAACAACAATCCTTTGTCTACTGGATTTACAAACATAAATAGTTAAACAGATGTTGGATGTTAGCTGTATAATTGAGAGCTCGTTTTTGCTTTAATTTGCAGACAGACAGAGAAAATGATACATTCTGCCAGAAATTAGCATGTTTGTCGCTGCACGTTTATTTGTTCCTGTGTTATCAGCTCGGCTGTACTCCAACTGATTTGGTATTCATCGCTGACCTCGTCTTGCCATTTCCCCGTGTGTCCGCTCAGAGAGAATGCTTGAATCACAATGGGCAATCTGTGTTTTTAGATTACAGCGCTCCTGCTCTCTGAGTCATCTCCCGCAATTTTAGAATAAACACTTCATTCATTCAGCTCTTGTTCACCTCTCATAGCACATTATCATAACGACACAATGCAGAGTGGACATTTCATTTGTTTTCACATGCAAACATTGCCAAACTGAGAAAAAAAAGGTGAAACAATTACATCCCAAATCAAACTGCCTCAAAGGTGAAGACACTGAGATAACAGTCAACAACTACCTGAACCCCAGGCCGAAAGTTGATGTATTCCCTCCCTTTCTTTGTTTCTGTCAGGGTCCTAAAGGGGAAGGAGTCGGCTCCATCACTCAGCCGCTACCCAGCAGCCACCTCATTTTCCGTGCTGCCTCAGAGTCTGACGGTGAGAGACATGTTGCCAATCAAACTACCGCTATTTGTCTGGGTGTGTTGCAGAAACTTACATTGAAAGATAAACAAAAATCCATTTACTTTTGGTATGAGCCTACATAAATCAATATTACTGTGGTTCAGAACAGTAACTGTCTCACTTTACACCGGCGTAAAGATCATCAAAACAGGATATTTAATGTTTGCAAACACTTTGGTACAGGTAATGTGCCAAGCCTACTCAAAAGTCTTTTGAGTCTTTTTTGAGCAGGAATATTTAGTTGGAAGATGCTAAAACAGGGAGGTGGGGGTGGGCAAAAACCAAGTGTTGCTAGTCAACCTCAGATGTAGACGATCATCTTTGGCTCCACAAGATTATAAACATCGATGCACCATGTTGATTACCATATGACCCAGATCACAATGTGGCTCTGTGCAAAAGAGCACACAGGTTATTCGCTTTCTGTCCATGGTGTCTGGACCTCTATCCGTGGTGATGAAACATCCACACGAGCCCTCTCCTGAACCTCTGTCCATGGTGCTGAAAATAAATCCTTCCGTAAGGCTCGATTTGAATTGTCAAATTTGCTTGGTTGAAAGGTTCTTAACCCAGAAGTAGTGTAAGTGGCCACCATAGCAGCTGTTCCAATGCTAAGGAAAGGAGCTTCAATGCTTCCCTACCGTAGCTCCTTTTTTGATTTTTTTTAGATTATTTCGTCCCACAATTCTTTGTGGTGGCAATATTAAAAAGTGATCGTTTGGGCTTTCACGAGAACAATAACACATAGACAAAGGTATCTAAGATGTGCTTCTTTGTTGTCCATTTTTGGAGAAATTGTATGTGTCGTCACAACTAACTACGTAGCTTAGTGCAAGTGGAGTCAGATTCCATAAACGCCGTGGTTTTTCCTTTACCTAAATCCTCATGAATTCTCCGAACCGTCCTTCCTTGACCCGATGACGTTTTCAAGATTTGACGTTTGGTGTTAGTTTTTTGGATAATTTGAATCCAGCCTTGTGCTCCCTGTCCATGGTGCTGAAACATCCAATCCTGTCTGTCACTGTCTTGATCTCTATCCGTGGTGCTGGTGTAGTCAAGCAGTCTCCAAATACTCTTAACATTTTTAATATCATACGTTTTATTAAGTTGTATGCATTATATTATGAAAAATACATAATTAAAGTTTCCATCCGATAAGCGTGCTTCCATTTCTGAACAAACGTCAGCCCCTTCTGGTTTGCCTACTGTTTTAATCTATGTATTAAGATAAGACGTTGCTTATCTCAAAACCAGGAGTATCAAGGGAGATTGTTTGTAGAAGAGACAAACTTATTTTTCAAAAACATTTGTCCAAATGCTTTATGCTCAATATTAAAAGTTGTACAATGAAGTGGAAAGCCTGAACATATATGCTGTACGATTGTCACAATCCAATAAATGATGTATACTAAAAATGTGCGATATTGTTTTTAACCTACGGTACCAAAGTAAATTTTAAGTACCGATACGCCGCGCAACATTGATATGCTGGTGTCTCTGAATGTCTTTCAAAGGTCGATGTTGGATGGACGCCTTAGAGCTAGCCCTCAAGTGTTCCAGCCTGCTGAAGAGGACCATGATCCGCGAGGGGAAAGAGGACATGAGCACAGTAGCCACTGGTGGAGAGCACTCTATTAATTTCTACAGCCTCCTCAGAGCCCACAACATCCATGGTTTTCAGTCAGTACAAAACAAAAACAAGGCTACGCTCTTCCACTTTGGCTTTTATATTCAAATGTAACATTATATCTCGTAAACATCTTTACACCCAATCTGACCTTTCCTGCAGGTTCAATGACAGCGACCACCTGAAAGACCCTGACCTCTACTCGGACAAGTCGGACAGGGAGGGTGAACAGGACCACGAGGAGTCCGACCCAGAAGGCCTGGAAAAGAGTGAGGAGAGTGACAGCGACACGTCAGAGCGCCAGGAGGACTCCTACATCGACCTGGACCCTAACGAGCTTCTGCGGGAAACCCCGTACCTGGAACAGTCCCATGAGGAACTTGGAGAGGTAGAGCACAAAGTTTTCATGCAAGGCCTTTAATAATCTTTACATTTTGCGGCAGCACACAGAACACACACAATCTCATAAGGGCATCTTCATCACTAGTTTAGTAGTTACTGCGTAATGAGGTGAAATTAGCATTTTCTTTTTCCTGGGCTAATTGTAAAGCTGTAACATGGACCGGCCTTGGTCTGTTTGGCTTTTTCGTCCGGGGGTAGGTGACCACACTAGACTAATGGGGAGTTTGACAGCTTGAAACGTACTGAACCCAAAGACTAATGTTTATATTGCAGAGCTAATTAAATCATTGTGCAAACCCTTTGCACAAGCAGTTGCATGAAGCTTGACCCGTTCCACTCGCTTTGAGATGTCTGCAGTAGTAAAATACATAAACCTTTAATCCTTATATGTGTCTCCTTCGCCAGGCTGGCGAGGCTGCCCAGACAGAGACGGTATCAGAGGAGAATAAATCTCTTATCTGGACTCTGCTGAAGCAGGTGCGGCCTGGCATGGATCTCTCTAAGGTGGTGCTCCCCACCTTCATCCTGGAGCCAAGGTCCTTTCTGGACAAACTGTCTGACTACTATTACCACGCAGACTTCCTCTCAGAGTAAGCCCTTTCCCTTTTCTGCGTTTAAAGTCTTATCAAAGGAATGGGGGTGATAGAAATACCTGTCTTCTAGCTTGAATGAATAAATGAATGAATGAATACATTCATGTCTGGCCAGAAAAATCTCAAACCATACCGTTAACAGATTTCTATTTGCCCTTAACCACCCTGTCAACAGACTGACAGAAATGTGTCTCACAGACCCTTCATTGAATGTGTCGTGCTGACGGAGGAAAGGGTAAAAGATACTATAGTGCAGAGTAGCAGGAGGATCAGTCTCAGTCCGGACTCTGTTTGATTCTCAGGGCCGCAATTGAAGAGAACGCTTACAACCGGATGAAGAAGGTGGTGAAGTGGTACATCTCTGGATTTTACAAGAAGCCTAAGGTCAGAAAAATAAACACACTCCACCCACTTCGTATGCTCCATAAAGTATTATGGAAACCAATTTCCAATTGTTGAGGAAAAACATAAGATAAACAACAAAAATGATCCTATGAGTTATAATACATTCAAACCTTTTTTGAAATAATAAAATAATTGGTATCTCAAAATAATGACGATGTATGTTAAAATAGTGACTGTCCCAAAATAATATTGGCTTCGTATTTAAAAATAATGAGTAACTTTCTCAAAATAATGACATATTTAAGCAATAAGGTACGAGAGACTGTACGTTATCATCCAATAATGTAACAGTTTGAAGGTGTTCGGCCCAACGTGCAGCGGAGTGCCGGCAACCCTCGAACAGTCACATTATTGAAGATATAATACTGTGTGTCCAAAATAAATTATTTTTGTACATTCACATTGGTGGTACTGGGCTTCCATAGAGTTGACATGCTCAGGTTTATGTATAATGTGCTATAAGCATATTTAATGTTTGCTTTGAATCCGCAGGGGTTGAAGAAGCCTTATAACCCCATTATTGGAGAGACGTACCGCTGCATGTGGCTTCATCGGGCGACCAATAGCAAGACCTTCTACATAGGAGAACAGGTAACAACTGCCGTACTACTGTAGTGTACTACAGTAGTACTAGCTATAGGTACTACTAGCAATCTGATCAAATAACTTGTATAGTAGGGGCGGTGGGATGAGTAAAAAAATCAAATAAATCTACGGCTAACAGTCATGGTTTTGGCTGGTTTAAATTCAAATTAGTTACCTTGTATCTTTATATTTGCAGCGTTCAGTCTCACAACATCAGTGTGCTATTTTTTTCAGGTTTCGCATCACCCTCCAGTGTCAGCTTTCTACGTCAGCAACAGGAAGGACGGATTCTGTCTCAGTGGCAGCATCCTCGCCAAGTCCAAGTTCTATGGTACCTTCACACAACTAAAATACCTAGTCACCTTAAATAACAACAATACTCATGCTGCTGCTTCATTATCTGCCAGCACATCTGTGAACTGACTTCTGTTCTTCACATTGCAGGAAACTCCCTGTCGGCCATATTGGACGGGGAGGCTCGGCTGACTTTCCTCAACAGAGGAGAGGACTATGTGATGAACATGCCCTATGCTCACTGTAAAGGTCAGTGCAACCTGACAGTTCTCACAACACAATCTCAGTCCAGTAGTGCTTTGTTACTGTAATGTTGCTTTGCTCATTTTGAAAGCTGTATATCTACCTAGAACATGTTGCCTGGCTTTGAGCGTCTATCAGTTTCCCATCTATCGGTGCTGAATGAGATTCCTGTTGGTGCTTTTTCATCGGGTAGGCATCCTGTACGGCACCATGACTTTGGAGCTGGGCGGTCAGATCACCATTGCATGCGAGAAAACGGGCTACAGTGCTCAGCTTGAGTTCAAACTAAAGGTATGGCTGTGTTTAATAGAAACATTCTTATTAAAGAGGAGATAACTGTTTGTTTTTTTAGTAGAGTTGGACATTTAGAGTGGTTTATAGCTAATACATTACTTTCTCCAAACTCCTCCTACTGTAGTTGGAGTTGAGTACTACACTGACTATACCAATACACTTCTGTCCCTTTAAGAGAGAACTCCTCAAAGCCTTTCTAGATACAGCACCTAAAGGAGTGTAAATAAAAAAAACAGTTTCTTACATGATTTTTCTGAATGTCTTCCCCCACCACGCCAACTCCACCATGCCACTCCTTCTCCAAACCCTCACAAACGCCCCCCCCCCCCCCTCCACCAATCATCCCATCAATTGCATTGTACCATCGCAAACTAGCGACAGGTACACATCAGAGAAAGTTAACAGGGAATCAATTTCCTTTTCTAATACAGATATTGATTGGTATCTCTGTTTCACCAGTTTGAACCATTCAGTTGATGTACTTTATCAGTAAGCCATATTGGAAGTTCATTTTTAATTTGAATCTTTTTTTGTTAAACTGGGGATAAATCTTTTTTTAAAGCCGGTTTTCCATGACTAAAGCTCCATCAGCCACATTTCTTTTGTATTTCAATGGGAACGTATTTAAATATCTCCCCTCTTTAAACCCCATGTCCTCTTTCCTCTCCTATCCTTCACTGTCAACACCTTTTTTTCTTTTTGTTTTTCTGTCCTGTGTTCCTGCTTTTGCCCCCCCCCACCTTGGTCTCCCCTCCTGCTGCTCTCCTCTCTTTCCTCCAGCCGTTTCTGGGCAGCAGTGACTGCGTCAATCAAGTCTGTGGAAAGATCAAGCTGGGGAAGGAAGTGTTGGCCACACTAGAAGGACACTGGGTGAGACACATTTTCCACACGACTGCTTATTGTTAGATGAACCCGAGTGTACATACATGTTACATGCAATGATCAAGCATGCCGTTTATATGCTGGCCCCTTTTGTGATCTGCAGTCTTTCTTTAGTTTGCGCTCTGATTCAAGCAAGTAAATAGAGCTTTTTGACCACCCCCCCTCACAAACCCACCACAGGACAGTGAGATCTTCATCAACGACAAGAAGACAGGGACGGTGGATACCTTCTGGAACCCGACGTCAGAGCTGAGGCAGAGTCGACTGACGCGCTGCACCGTCCCACCAGAGGAGCAAGGAGACCTGGAATCAGAAAGGTGGACTTTTGACCGTCAGCAGATCCTGCAACACGAGAGCGTAGCCTTTCGAATCGTTGGCTCTCAATGTTGTTTCTGTGGCCAAATTAACTGCCCTTAAGTCGCCCTTTTAGCATTTTGAGATATTTTTCAGGTTGTTTTTGATAGTCTTCTTCTCTCCTGTTAGAGCAGATAAACTTCATGACTCTGCTCCCTCCGAATCCCTAGACTGTGGCAGCACGTGACGCGGGCCATCAACAACAAGGACCAGACCGAGGCCACCAATGAGAAGTTTATACTGGAGGAAGTTCAGCGGAAGTCTGCCCGAGAACGGAAAGCCAAGTGCGAGGAGTGGAACCCGGCCCTGTTTGAGCAAGACCCTGTCACAGGAGAGTGGCATTACAGATATGCAGAGTGAGTGGATCCTCTAGTGGGTTTTAATCGGGTTAGAGTATGGTCATGGGATCTAACAAAGGCTTTTCCATTTCTAGTGCCTTTACCTCAGCACTACAGCATACTATTATTAAATGCATTTGGAGGAGCTTAGCAATATGAGCAAGGAGAATGGCTCCAGTACTAACCAGAATTGGTCAGGCTATACTTAAAATGATTAAACATATTCAACATGACAAAGGTTTATATTATTACACATTATTTAGCTGACGCTTTTATCCAAAGCGACTTGCATTGCATTAAATGGGTGTCTTGCTCAGGGGGACATGGAGCAACTGGGATTCAAACCGCCCACCACTACCACACCATGGGCCATCATCGCCCCTCGTTAAATAATAAAGACGTTGGGATATTGATTAAAAATTGAATCCTGGACATCCAAATGCTTTAACTTCTGTATAATAACGAGATGGATAACAGATGAACACTGATCCTTGCTGTTGCTGTTTTTGGTCAAATATTTGAAAGAAAAATAAGATTTATTTTATAAATATTTATATTTTATTAGAATTAGAGAAATAGCCCCTTATACACTTTTTTCAGATTTCTGTTACAAGGCCATTTGCAATTTCATCTTCAATGTGGACTCATCCAGTGTGACAGGGCGCCACCAAGTGTTGATTTGACATAACTGCATAGCTGCTGTCTGTCAAACTGTCAACTGGCCTGGGTGATTACCATTGTAATTCCTTGCCTTTGTCGTCTTTTCTCCACCATGCCTCACCCACTGTTTTTGTCTTCCTCAATTTCCCCTCATCTCACCCTCTGTGTCTCTCCGTCCCTCCCCAGCACAAGGCCATGGGATCCGCTCAACGACCTGATCCAGTTCGAGAAAGACGGCTGTATCCAGACCAAGGTCCGACACCGCACCCCTATGGTACGTTCTGGCAGTCTTATTAGTCTGAGTAACCAGGGGCCGCGGAGGGACAATTGCAAGTGCCAGGTAGGTCGTCCCGATCAAAAACCGCCATTTATTTAAGAAAACTTACAGAAAGCAGCTCGCCACCTCCCACGCAGCACGCGGTGCACCGTTTTCATTGTCGCTTCCTTTCTTTGTGTCATCATCGCTGTGCTGCCATCGCCGCTGTTGCCACCGTTTCTTTCTTTTTTACCTGTCTTTGCTTTTCCTACCACCTGGCACCTGGTGTTCGCTTTGTATGGGAGGGAAGGTCATGTCAAAGTGCATGCTAAAGTAAGTGGATGAGCAGCTGTTCTTTCCTTTTCAGTCAAGAAAAGGAAAGGTGCAGTGATTGTAATAGCCTCCACTCAGTAGGCACTTTTAATGCCTTTCGTGGTGTTTGTTAGGATGCTGCACTTAGGTGAATATCATTTACTGAACCTGGTCAAATATACGTTGAAATCATCTTTATTGACTTTTCACTTATTTATTTTTCTCCCATACAAAGTCTAAAAGAGAGAAAATCCATTACACCACCTGACCCGACCGACCCTGGCCGCTTCACGGTGCTCGCCACATGCTCTCCATCCATCACCTGTTTTTCATTTTGTCTTTTTTGCACACTGTGTTCGCTCAGTGTCGACTTCTGCTGAGCGGTTCCACACTCATGATGTGTTCAGGCGCCGGAGGCTGTCTGTGCAGCTGCTGTGAGAGCGTTTGATCAGTGTAACTGCCTGCCAAAGGCCCATGCTTTGCTCACGTCTGCTCACCGCTTTAGCTTTTGAGGTACCAAGTACAGAAGTCATACATAAGAGACAAATACAATTCAAGTGGTTCTAGTTTGATCAAAAAAGTTTTCTTTAATCAGTTTTTCTAGGCTTGTTTTCCTAAGCAAAAAAAAAAAATCTACAAATAAATGGAGCACAAGTTATTTTTTTTCATTTTACCATCTGCTTTTTTGAATAAATTCCTGGCTCACTTGATCTTGATATTGTCAGTAAAAAAAATGAAATGTTTTTGTCCTACCAATCTTTAAATTTGAAACCGGTTTTGCTTAATAAAGACACATTAAATAAAGCATTATTTGCGAATGAGCTTGATCCCGTTGGATCACTTCAATGAGCCCCCTCTTGGCATGTCTGGTTCTTTGTGGACGCCTGTTATGTGTCCTGGTTTCAAATGGACATGAATGGCGATGTACCTGCATGCCTTCTACACGCCAACACCGACCAGCATGTTTATGAATGTGTTTGTTTGGGGGGGTTCTTGCATCATAATATTATTATGTTCATATTGTATTCTTGAGAGTTTTTGCTTGTAGAGATGCTGTGTTTTTATATTTCTCATTTAGCTGTAGCGGTGGCCTATATTGGTTTGACCTCTTTCCCCTTTTGTGTGTGTCTATGTGCGTGTGCGATCTGTGCATGTGTGTAGGTGACGGTGCCAAAGAGGAAACACAAGAGTGACAAGTCTAAGAGCCGAGAGAGTGGCTGCTCCTCACCTGAACCTGACCGTCAGGACTCATCTGGCAGTGAACGTAAGTCCTGCTCATTTACACACACACAAACACACACACACACGCTAATTTGAGTCTAACTAACTGTTTTAAAAATCAATAATTGGTCATACAGACCCACAGCATATTGTCTAAATATTACAGAGGCCATATAATGATTCATGCCAGAACAAAACCGCCACAGAGGCAGTAAAATGTCTAGGTAACAGCTGTGCTATATTTTCATGTTTTTGTACACGTATAACAGCTGTTAAAATACTAGTCACATGTTACCTAGACAGCGATAAAGCTTTCACCTTCTAACCAATCTGCAGAAGGCCAAATGACTGCTAGTAGTAGGCTGAAACTGAGTAAGTAAACTGCACATTCTGGTGGTGGTAGGGGTTTCTTGGGGTGGTGATGGTGGAGGATCCTGTAGGCACTTGGTTATATATCATACTTATTATCATCAATGTTAAAAAATAAAAATAATAGAACTTTGCTTTGAATTCAATTTCCCCCCCCCTCAAAAAGGCCAAAGAGACAATTCTATTAATTTAAATACAAAGGCCCTGAATATTTTCATTATAATAGGGTTAGGGTTAGGTCTGATGTTAGATGCTGTCAGGAGACATTGCACATAATTACCCTAGAGATGCGAGTGTGACAATGAAAACTGTTTGCAGTTTTTATTTGTTAACCCATCCATCAATATGCTGATGCTTATTGCACGCCGCAATATTTGATTGATTTTAATATTACACATTATTGTCGTATAAACCTAGGCAAAATAGTTGTCAATTCATTAATGTACTTAATGTATAGTCTTGGGTCACATTTCCCTGAGTTATGTCAAATTGTAATTGTAATGTATGTATTGTATTGTAATTGTATGCATGTATTGTAGGCAGAAGTCTTAATGAACACACTTTGACACAGGACACAAAAGCAAGCATAACAGTCGGCTGAGGAAAAAGGGGGCCGACCTCAGTGAACTTCAAAGTGCCATTGAATCCATTAAGAAGACGCAGGAGGACATTAACAGGTGAGAAGGGCATCTGTCACATTGTCCCTTTGGGCGGCATATGGCGGCAGCCGTTTAAGCATCTACACATGACCACTGTGTGCTTGCAGGAACATCAGCGTGCTGCGGAGCCGTGCGGCCGGCCGGGTGGAGGGCAGTTCTTTCCTCCAGCAGCGTGACTACATCATCATCGTTTTCCTCATCCTCCTTCAGGTCCTGATCAACTATGTCTTCAAGTAGCAGCCATACCCCGAGGAGAGAGACAGTGATGCCGTCTCACACACTCTTATACACAGACACACTCGCAATCATGAAAAAACTCAATATACACCATGAACATTAGGCATCACAACCTCGAGATGTGAACTTTGACCTCTCACAATAAGTGACTCGGACACTCTTCTTGTCTGTCTTTGTTAAATCCAGCTACACACGTCCAGAGAAGTGGAGACTCCCTCACACAAAGAAACTTTAAAAAAAAAAAAACATGTTATTTTTAAGCAGCCCATTCCAAAACTCTGTGGAGATCCGCGGATTTCAAAAGCGAAGAGGAGCGGCTTTAAGGAGAAGTAGTTGGAGTGGGGATTTTGTCGTGATTTCTTTTGAGCTTGTTGATTTGCCTTGATGTAAGAGGTAAAGACAGCAGCCATTGCAATTAGTTTTAGCTGTTTTTTTTAAAACTACCATGTGATTCACATTTCAAACCACAGGGAAGTGTTTAACATGGAGACAAGTACCACAGCTCATATGGCAACACAGATTTAAAGAGAAGTGTACCTTTGAATGCTCTTTTTTAACGTTTTGCTCCTCTGCTGGTTATGTCTTTTGTGAAGCGGGGTCTACTCTGGACAAAAGGCAGTGATAAGGGAGCGAAAAACAAATGGGTCCAATCGATGTGACTTTTATTTTTTTATTATTGGAAACTTTAATATGAGGCGGGGTTTCCACGTGTAGAAACGGACGTGGAAGACAAATGACACAAGGGACATTGTTAAAAGGTACAGAGGCTATAGTTTCTGCTGTATATCAAACCTTCTCCTTTGGGATACTAAATCAATGTTGAAAGACCGAAGTCGGCGTCGTTGTAGACTGGAGGTAGCATGTATAGACTAAGGAGCGTGGTTATGACGTTAGCGTTATGTACAGTAGTTTGACTTAGGGCACAAATGCACTGGAAATGTCACATCGGTGTTCTTAGCATGGTTTATACAATGACAAAATTGTTTTAGATCTCTGCTCAGACAGTCAAAAAAACATTTGGGGGTGATTTTTCATGAGCCTCAGTGACCACTGCCCTCGTTTCAGATAAAGGGAGTTGGTACGTTTTAATCAGTCAGCAAGGTTTTCTGAAATCGACCTTGTTAGACTTTATGACTTATTAAAGGAATACAATAAGACATACACTTTCTTGCTTGGAGTTAGATGAGAAGATCGACCCTTATATGTTCGATGCAACTAGCAGCTGCTCAACCGGGCACAAGACTGGGAACAAGTGGTTTTAGTGGGAAAACATTTTAAACTTAAACTCAACTAAGTGAGTATGTGTATTTCCCAAAATAAATTCAGTTAAATTCATTAAATAAAAACTGTTTCTTCAAAACGAGTTTTAATTTCCCGGGTTATGTTGTGCTACCACATAGACAGAACCTAAAAGATGCAACGAGGAGCTGATCTAAAGTCATGTAAAAACTCCTCTCAGCTTCTGCCTGCAGCCACTTTACGGCAAACACCAATTCAGAGCAACGATGACCGCTTTCAGTGCTTTTGTGCCTCCGACGTTTACCAGGAGAACTAGTATAGACACTTTAGTAAGCTACTGGTGGGAGGAGATAGACTTTTTCTAACTACTACTATCACCACAGTTAACCATTCCAAATGTACGCGAGTACCAGCCAAACTCGGTGTGTAGAGTAGGAGACGACCCCGTTCACTGTGTAAATAGCCGGCGGGACGGCGCGTGGCGTTTCAGCGCGATGCAGACACTCCCGCGCTCTGTGCACAAGCCAGTCTTTTCAACCTTGTGTGTCTTTCTGTCCACTGCTCTGTAGATACACATGGACATTAGCAAGAAAACAAACACAAAAAAAACGGATTAGTGGGGTACACAATTTGGTTCCCGTCGCAAATTGATCAAAGAGGCCTCAAATTGTCGCTGTTACTCGTTACGTAGTTGCAAAAATAAAGATGCTTTTGGAAATTTCACACAAATTGTACACTGGTTCTAATCTGTTGCCTTCCTCTTAAGAAAAAATAATTTGCTGTTTTAAAGACTGGGAAATAATGGTGAACAGACCCCATTTAAAGGTACAAGGTTAAAGGGAGCTGTGTGTTTTCAGCATCGATCCACAAAGAAGGCAGCACAGCGCCAACATGTCCCACCAAAGATGCAATTAACTGACCACTAATTCAGGCAATTGAAAATGCTCCTAAACACTTGGGGACCATATCTGAACATTGATATTGTGTCCTGATGTTAGCCTTGTTGACGTTTACACATCCGATTGCCTCCGCCGTCAGCAGACTGTTGAGCTTTGATAACTCTGTAATGCTAACACAGGTATAAAGAAAGACTGGTAGCAACGTTGGGAGCCCACCGTACCCCCCCCCCCCCCGTAAGTTACCCGGCTGGCCCGTGTGTATCTGTACGAGTATTTTTGTGTATCCTCATTGCCTCATCTTAAAAGGAGAATCCAGATATCAGAATGTGGAGAAATAAGTATATACCAGTGCCTTCTAGAGTCGGACCTGGGAGGGGGTAAATGAGTGGTGGGAGGCAGCGGTGTGGGAGGGTGCGGTTTGGCGCATGCGGAGTCTCAAGGTGAGCTCAATGGTGATGGCAATAACCTGGAATAAGTCCATATGTCGGGGGGCGGCTGTAGTCACTGTGGTGTTTCCGAGGGGACGTGCCATAAGAAGCCTTAGCAACAAGTGTGACTGCGACTCCAGAGCTCACCATCCCACCCCCCCACCCCCCCCCCTCCCCTCCTCTCCCTCCCCCCCTCCCCCAAAGCATCGACATAGTAAATCAACAGTAGGTTTTCCGGATGCTTATTCCTGCCACAGCAGAGAGAAGGAGAGTAAGGGAGAGAGACCACTCCTCTACGTGGGCACATTCGTCCCTCTCTCGCTCTCATGTACCAAAATTCCGAGTGGAAATAAACAGCTCTGCTGTCTGTTGTTGTTGTTGTTGTTGTCTGTACAATAATACATTTTATTTATTCCTCTTTTGTATGTGGGTTTCTGTTTATTTGCTTCAGCTTGTAGCTTTAGTTCAATGCTGATTTTAAATTTACACAAAGTTGGTTTTATCCCTCAACTCGTGACTTGACGTCTCACACAAGAGACTGTCCTCAGCTTGTGCACACTGCCCCCCCCCCCCCCTCACTCATACACAGCTACCCTTTTTCCAATCTGAGTATGTGATTATATCTATTGTATTTCCATGGCAACTATAACTTCCTGTAAGTTTATGGTCAATGTAACATAACACAGAATAAAAACAAATGACATCTTGGGGCGGTCACTGTCGATCACAACTGTATTTTTGCATGTGTTATTCATATCATGTATTTACTGGTGTTGTATTATCATTACTGATTAGTTATCTCCATTATGAAAATGTGCCGAAAGCCCGCCTATCATCTAGTCAAAGATTTAAAAAAAAAATTTTTTAAATAACATCAGCAACAACAAGAGGTGGATATAGAAATTAGACACATAAAGGGAATTTGGGGATTGAAGCTGCCTAGATTGTGGAATAAAACCATTGCTATGTCTTGTACATTCATCTTCAGGAGGACGCACATCTATTGTCGACCTTCAGATTGAGGACATTTTGTCCGGTCCTCACCTTTTCAAGACCTGTTTGAGGGTTCAGGCACTTACAGACATTTCAGGTTCAAGGCGGGTTCAGATTAGGTACGGTATGTAGGTAAGGTATTTCCTCTGGATGGTTAGGATAAAGCAATATCTAAGTGAACATAGAAGTACTTGGATGTGTGTGTGTCAGAGAGAGAGACAAAGATGGTTTGGGATTTTAAATCCGATTTATTTAAATATGTTTGGAATTGCTTTTCTTTGTGGAAATTTCGCCCCCATCTGATAAACTCGTGCTCACTAGATTGATAAAAAGAGTCTTGGGCGTCTTTCCCCTTTGTTCATGCTGCTGTAGCAGCTAATAATAAATGTTGACACTGGAAAGGCATTGAAATATAAGATTTACTTTTAATAATGCTATGCTAGGAGCCATTCTCTGTTATGCTAAAAAAAAACCTGGTTTAAATAAATAGTAATAGAAAGAGTAATTTAAATGTATCTTTGATTTTTTGCTATTTTTCTAAGATGGATGAAAACAAATGTGAGTAGTTGCCCTGTTGTTACTAATGTATTGGCTCAAAAAATTCTATTTCAATGTTTAAAATGGAACATTTAACATAGAACATTTGGAGCGATAAAGCCAGCAAAAGCCGTCATTTCCAAGCCTTTGTAAAGCAGCTGATCCACCGGTAGAGGGGGGCGGAGTCCGCCTGCAGCCAATGTACCACTCGGTTCAAGCTGCTCCGACCTGTCCTCATCATTTCCTTAACCAGTACCATCTGCATCCATGAGCCCTTACATCAGGACCACCATTATTTATAGTAATCTGACATCTTGTAGGTAGCCTAGAAGTTACAGAGGGACGAGGCCCCACCCTCGGATTGTTCAAGTGCCCTTGAGCAGGGCACCTGCAGTTCCAGTAACAAGACACAGACTGTGTTGCAGGGTAAGAATGGGAATTCGGGCTTGTTCAATGAATATTTTCTATATTCTCATTCATCCATTAAACGCCAGTACGAAGGACATGAAAAATATTGAAATACAGAATCACAAGATTAAAAAAAAAATAGAAAAACTAAACAAAAATGATACACTGGTGATTTTCTTTACTAAAGATTTTTTTGGGCAGAGGCCAAAAGAATGTTGAAAATGTTCACCAAACTGAACCCACACAGAAAGAGATAAGAGAAAGAGTCCCAGTGAGCTTGAGCTCTCGCCAAGGGGCATTTCCTCAGGCAAGGACGTTGCCAAAGGTGCATAGATCAGCTCAGTCCTTCCTGTCCATCTCAGATAACAACAAAACATCTGAAACCAACCCCCTGTCTGTCCCTTCCCTACTTTACCCCCCTGCTTTGCATCAATAAAGGTGCTGCCATGGAGGGAGGATCAGGCCCAGCCTTAGAAACGATGAGCAAAGTTGCACAGCTGTTGTTTTCCACGTGATGTTGGATGCAAAATGCATCTTTGTCTGCAGAAGTAGTTCAAGATTTGCTCGTGTCTAAGCTGAATGTTATGTTGTTTAAACAGCCCTTTCTTTGGAAAATCCGATTGGTGGATTCTCTACCGCTGTCCTTGAGACATGAGCGATAGATGCACAATGAGGTTTCTGTGGGAACTTAGTCACTCAATTTATGAGTGGCCACGAAGATTAGTCTCGTTTCGTACTCTTGTGCTACATTGTGAGGGCATAAAATAAATAAATAAAATCCCATTGATTTCTGTAAAGTTTTTAAACATTTGTCAAGTGGCCAAACAAGCTAACAGATCCTTTGGCAGGTCCATACTGATACGAATGTATTATCAAAGACACACAGAAAAGCCAATTCCTTTGTTGCAGTGCACTGTTAAAAAAGGCTCCTTCCCTCTGATGGTTATTACCTTTCCTCATCCCTTCCTCGCCTTCTAATAACAATCTCCGTCCTCTTCATCTAAAAGTAAAATTTTGTCCATCCTGATACTCTGTGGGCGGGATGCTTGCTGTTGCTTGGATACATCATCCTGATGGCTGACTGAATGGCTTACCTTCAAGGCCAGGGAGGACAGATGGAGGATTGACTGGGGAAAGATACAGGGAGAGGTGGGAGGAGCATGGGTTACTTGGAAAAAAGGTGAAGTTGGTGGGGGGCGGCAAGGTAAAGAAAGAAATTGGTGTAAGGAAGAGAAAGATGATAAAAGAGGAACAGGTGCACAAGGGAGAGAGGGAAAAAAACAGTAAGAAGGAAGAGAATGCCGAGGAAGGAATGGAGGAGAGAGGGAGAGAGGGATGGAGGTTGCAACATATGAACTACTTAAGGAAAGAAGTAACCAAATGCATTGTGAGTACAATGTAAAAGGAAAAGTGATGTGAGAGACAGTGGATGTGAGCAAAAGGAGGAAGGACGGAACACGAGAGAAAAAGGGCATTTTCCCACAGAAAGAAGGAAAGGAAACATAAGAGGAGGACACATGGTGGAGGACAAAGGAAACAGCATCCTGTAAGCTGCGTTCCGCTCGGTGTCGTCATCGTCCTTTCCCCTCAGACCCCGCTCCCCCTTGGCATCACCCTGGCAAAGGGCCGTCAGGCCGATGTTGCCATGCATCGCTCCGCAGTAAGGCTTTACATTGGAGGACATTGAGCCCCATTTCGTATAAAGGGGTCGGATAAAAATGCCGGCATGGCGCATGCACAGTGTGGAGTCAGACATTTTGGTTTAATGAGAAGAAGCTGTGCGTTTCTCCAGCGGGGTCATTATCTATTTATTGGAGGAGGCGTATTAATATTTTCCGCAGCTATACTGTAGTCGCTGTTTGGGAAGATGGTAGCACAACAGTGTAAAAATAATAAGAACTAATTCTGCTTTTTTTCTATACTCAGAGCCTCTATCATTGTGGGGAAAAGTACAAGGTCACTAAATGGTGGATTTGGTCCGTCACATGTAATGGACCTTGCATAAAATGTTGTGTTGCTGTGTGGGTAGTTCTAGAGCTTCAGTTTAAAGGGTTAGTTTATACATAGAAATACTTGGCTACATAAAATCTGCATTTTGGATACATTTCTGTTATTTTGTCAGTAGGAGGTTGACAGCTTGTGTTTGTTTTTTGGTTTATCTGCACATTTAATTTGTTTATAATAAAACAAAGTGGAAATACTTGATATAGAAAATATCCAACATAGAAACGTTTATCATCAATGGAAGCAGAATGTGACTCAGGGTGTGTTTAGTTTAATAATAACATAACACATGATGGTAAGTATACTGTCCTCCCTGTAGACTGTCACAGACTGGCACAGCGTATGCCCGGGGCCGGTTAAGGAGTCCACAGGCCGTCAATAACAGTATGAGAAACCAAAAGTATTGAGAACGTTTGAGTCACAACAAACACGAGAGGTCCTTAAGCATGCAACCATGACTGGGAACTCGACACATCTAGCAGATTTGCTTCAGCATATTGTAACATTATACATGGAGTGACACTTGCAGTCCAGTGGCCAGATGGGGGCCATACTGTGCGTGTGCTGGTGTGCAGGGGGGGGGAAAAACAGCGTGTAGTATGTGTGTGTGTGTGTGTGTGTGTGTGTGTGTGTGTGTGTGTGTGCCAAAGGCATACAGTTAAAGTCGCCTTCTAACGCCGTAGGTGGGATAGCTGAGGATGTCCGTTATGGCGGACAGAGGGGGCGTTACATCACCTGACCAGTCCTCTGCCCACTCTGCAGCCCTAGTGGCTGGTAGGCTTAAATGGGTTAACAGACACAAAGTGAGCTAATCCGCAGTGCTAGCCGAGCGGCGAGGTTGTGCTAGTTGCCGGCTCAGCATTGTGTTTATTCCACCGCCCCCCACACCCCCTCGGTGGAATCGACATAGCATAAAAGAACTGCTGCAGTGAGCCGCTCTCATTCACAGCCGGATTAGTGTAGCATTGAGTCGTCTTTTTCTCCTCTCTCTTTATTTTTTCTGGCAGCGCCCCGATGACACTGCCATGAACACACTGCAGAGAGATCCAGCCGTCTCCCAGGGCGGTGCTGGTCCCTTCCCTCCCCTCGCCTCCTTCCTAACATCTGGGTCAGAGATAAGGAAAGTGTGGCGTGTGATTTAGGTGCCCATCACTTTCATTGGTCCGGGCTATTCCTGTGAGCTTCGGTCTCATTCACGGCACGCCGACAAGACCCGATCGGTGGCAAAGGGATAAGTGTTTGCCGCAACTGCCTCTCTCCCCATTTGAGGGGCGTTTTTCATCCTCTCGTCCAAGTCGACAGAGCTGCAGCTATTTTTAGACGGAGGAATTGCTTTGGGGAACCCCGATAAGTGCAGCTCTCTGTTTCCCTGTTGCCCCCTGTTCTCCGAACACGACGCCCGCTCTCGTGCGAGCCTTGATAACACGAGTGCAGTAGGCAGCCAGGATCTCGTGAAAGCGTTCTCTGGGGAATGAAGTGGTGCCAGACAGCAGAGAGGATGGCTGGTACCAGCAGGCCTATCTGTGACGGTGTACGCGTGCACTGGTGTTAAAGGGCCGCCTGTTGACAAGCGTGGACGATGTTTATCACTCACATGTGACCTTTTGGGCTGTGGCAGCTGACGAAAGTGGCGTACTGGAGCCGTTGGGCTCTGAAGAGCAGGCTGTGATGGAAAATATCATCTTAGTGCCCTAGTGTTTTGTTGGTAAATCAAACAGTACTTGGGCAGTACGTACTGTTTGATTTACCACTACCGGACAAGCAAAGATAAACAATCAAATTCTATTTACTATGTGTATTTATGCCTTATTTGATATTAAACATGCATCCTAATTAACCAACTAGTCCATCATGATGCCTCACGGCTAAACAAAATAGTCTTGTTATTGTTGAGCGAGGTTCTTAAGGGAAAGTGGAAGTATTCGCCATGAAAAGGGCGGTTGGTAAAAGGGCTAAAAGCTAAAATGCTTCCTTCCTCTTCTCTTCCAGCAGAGGGTCGGGTAGAAACTCTGTCGGACTACATTTAACTCTACGGCAGATTTGTGTCAATAACATTTCAGTAATCACGTAAACTAGATTGATCAAAAGGTCTCTCCTTCTCCTCTCATTGGGGTTGAAAGGCTTCTTCAATCTGACCCCAATGTCCGTTTTTTTGACACCATGTAACTGTTATCAAGATGGTGTTTATAAATCTCTCACGTGGTGGTGGACTGACATACATCACCTGTCCCAAAGCCATCAGCACTACCACAGGAGAGAGTGAGTACCATTTTGGTTGATGTTTTTGTTGCTTCGACTGAGGCTCAAAACTCAGCGGTTTGTGCAGGCGGACCCAGGTGAACTACAGTATAATCCACCTCATGATGGTCCGTGAACTTTACCAGAGACAAATTCTTTGCATTCACTACCCCTTCCTGTTTCATTAGCAGTTTCCCTCATTACGCCTTAAATCTCAAACAAAAAGCCGATCCTATGGTGGCGTAATGGCCGAGATCATCAACACAGCACGGTTTGCTTAGATATAGAGTATTTTAACAGGCCTTGGACAGTGAGCTCTCCTGGTCTGCACATGCACAGCTGTAACAATGTTATGTCTGGTTTGACAAATACAACGTATTTCAGAGGAAGGGCACTCTTTAGAGTGGATCTGCATGTTTCATGCATTGTTATTGAGGTATTTCCCCCCAACCATCATGCTGGCGAATAACCAAATCCATTACAATTCATTCTCTAAAACGCAAGAATGCATGTAGCAAATCCATCCAATAGCTGTCGAGATCACTTGTCTCGTGGTGGGCTGACAGCCTTACGTTGCCGTCTCCAAAAGGGTGGGAGAACTTTTTAGGTTCATTCTAAAACTGAATAGTAATCTCTGCACATCAGTGTGTGTTGTGTTTTACCCATAATGCACACATTGCACAGATCTGACATCTGTTTGTAATCAGAATATTTCAGCAAATAATCTAAACCTGCCATTATTCAGCATCTTTTCAGCCTGCAGGTGAACTGTTCTGTCACACAGCCATGCTGCCTCCCCAATTTGAACATGCCACTTTTCTTGTTATTTGTTATTTGTCTTATTGTCCATTGTCTCACTGTCCGATGTTAAGCACCAACCGCCATGCCAAATTCCGTGTATGTCTGACATATTTTGGCAACAAATGTTCCTGATTCCTGTTGTTTCAAATCCCTCCTCCCGTTAATGAAGTCCTTGAATGCTAAGGTTTCTCCCAGTGACTCAGAAAACAGCCTTGCATGTGCAAACACTGATGGCTGAAGCAACAGAGGACGGATAACCCAGAGATTTTGAAGCTGGCCTGCCTGCCTGTGTGTGGCCGACGATCTGCTGACTCCTCAGCTCCTTATACGGCATTTGGGTGCTAACTCTGTTGCTATGAATACATGAACATACTCTATGTTGCTTCTATACTATTTTCAAAAATGAAAAAAACAGAAACAAGCGGGTAAAGTTTAACTCTTGAGCGGGCACTGCATTAGTATTTGACTAATTCTGACTCGTCCACAAGTACTCGCCCAACATATCCATCATATTTGTATTCATTTTTTCCGCTATGGAGGCTGCCTACTTTGGTATGCATTAAGCTACTTTACAGCATACATAGTTTCACCTTTACCAGCTTCAACACTGATTACAAGCCAGTTATATAATGTTTTTCTTAAAGGTATACTTTGATGATGAAACTTTTACATTTTAACACCCAGTGAGATCAGATTACTTTCTCAGTGAAATCTTAAGCTTGTGTTTTTGTGTGTTTGGGCTGGATTCTGGTTTAGGCTGCCATTACAATGAAAGACATCATATATTCACAACACATTTCCCGTAAAGCTGTACACAGGATTGTTCCCCAGATTTGGTGTCAAGAACAGATTTATGTCATCATATCCTTGATTTTTTTTCTGATATTGTGTGAAATCCTCACCTGCAGCGACTCTCAGCTCCACACCGAGGTTCGTTTCAGTCTGATGATTTAATTCCACTCTGCCGTCTGTGCTTCTCAACAACGAGCCACTGGCTGGCTCTGATCTCACCGCTATTTTCATGTCAAATATACTTAGCTTAAGAAGTGTGCATGTTAAAGTGGACTTCAGTGAAAATCAAGTGACAGTTGAAAGTCTGAGGCACTAAAAGTAGGTTGAAAGAATTCCATTTTTTTCCATCCGACTTACTGTCAGCTGATTTCTTTGCCATGAATACTGAAAACACTTGAAAAGGGAAATCAAGACGTGAACTGAGCAGGTAAAGACCATCGAAAAACGGTCCATAAATGAAAGACACAGTGATGATGACACTAATGAACTGAATCCTTTTCACATTCACTGTCTCTTCTCTATTTATAGCAGCAGACAACACTCATATAGCATTTTGCAGGAGCCGGCTTATGAGACTACGAGCACCTGGACACACACACCTGAAAATGCCTTTGTGGATGGCCTCTAAAACAACGTCATGCCTCTCCATCTTACGCCTCGGAAAAAGGATTAACAACAAATCCAACCAGGGAAACAAATGACAGAGAAAGGAGGTCTTGATTGGAAAAATCATCATCAGAAGGACGAGGACTTAAATGGGTCTTGTGTTACCAACAGACACAGATGTGATCTAAAATGAAGAAAGCTTTGTGGGAACATTGTTAGCTAACAATCAATGGCAGGATGATTTAGAAGAGACGACACTGCTGAGAGCTCCCAGGGGGAAGCTTTTCATTACCACACCTACAAATGCTGCTGTGGTCCTGGGAGTATAGTGGCTAGAATGAAATTAAAACAGAAGAATGTTTTCATTGCCTATGTTGATAGAAGCAGGCTTGAAAGGAAAAAGGGGGGTAAAATCAATACTACATACTCACTGTGTATGCACAGTTTGTGATTTTAACGTGAACAGATGGTGAACATAGTAATTACCTGCTACAAATGGTATCATTGTCCTTGCTAACATATCACCATGCAACCATTTATATTATCCGTCTACATTTGCTCCATCACACACTCAGGATCACAAACAGTGTTCCCCCAACCTTTGGTTTGCACAAGCTGCACATGCTGCAAGCTGCCTGTGTAATGTAACCTTATTGGTTTTAATGCACTATTAGTGTGTTCAGCAGAGACCGCCGTAGCGTGAGAGCGCTCTGACGGCCCCCGGAGCCAGCCGGCCCATGTTGCCACGGACAATGACCTCTCTCCCCCCAAAACCAGCCGATGAGGCGCTTTCTTTGAACCTGAGGATTAGCGGCCAGTTGGGCCTTGACTCCTCAGAGGCCCGGCCTGCTCCCCCTGTGGAGAACTGCTCACACACACCGTCAATGTTGCGATGTTGCCGTTTAATTCTCTCTAAAAACCGTGGTCTTTATTTAAAGGGTCAAAAGCTTGAAATACAGTACAAACACAGACCAAGAGTCCAAGGCTATGCAGATTCGGCTCGTGTTATTCAAACTGCATTTCTAATTAACTTCAGTTGCAACAAAGGAGCTAAGCCAATGCCGTGCTTTAAACTAAATGCTGATGCGGTATCATGCTTACAATGACAATGCTAACAGACTGATGCTTAGCAGACAATGATGCTGATGTAAAGCAGGTGCAATGTCGACCCTGTTCACAATTTGAGTTTAGCATGCCAGTAGTTTTACAGATATTTACTGAAAATAAAAAAATTGAACTTGATATAATGGTGCAAGTCAAGGGACTAAATACGACTTTGGAACTCATTGTCGGGGGGCCATGCATTTACTGAGCCAACAAACATGGCATTTGTTAGGTCAGAAACTAGTCTCTGGATTCCTGATGGATTTGTTATGGACAGAACAATGAATACATGATCCATAAATTAGCCCGGGTTAAAACAACCCAGCTGCTGTTGTTATTGTGCAAGAGGTTATGAATGGATTCATGTGCTTGTGAAGCTGCTCAAAGACGAGCCTTTGGCACGGCACCGTTATGGATGCACGAGTGGCTCCGTAAATAGGCCAAGGCACAGGAGCAGGCCAACAGGGGCACAAGGTCATGAATAATGCACGGTGGTGAATTAAACAAAAGAATTGCGCCTTCAAGGAGACTTCACTTATACTCCTTTTGGAGAAACTCTTTATCAGATCTAGAGCTAAAATATGTTTCTGCTGGGCCTGTCCTTGTCCATGTCTGTCTTGAAAGACTTTCTGCAACATGCCTCCCTGCATTCGCATTATTCTTGGCTTTGTTTTCTCGCGCATCCGTTCTTTATTCAAACTGATGCCTGAGGGCTTCAGGAAGAAACAGTTGTCTAGCAACTGATCCTCCAGAGCTTTATTTTTTAATATTCTTTGTATATTTGTGACTTACCAGTTCTGTTCTATCAGTACTGATAGATGAAATCATTTCCTTTCATTTTTAGTGATCTGTGTTTTCATCAGGTTCTGTTACTGATAAGCTGCTTGAAATATTATATTTCCCCTTTCTCATATGTGAATCAGATCGTATGTGTTTTAATGAGCGTCAACGGCAATCGGCCCCATGGAGTCTCCTAAGTGTTTGCAGTCATTTTCTTAGCATTCACACCAATTTCAATCCTTGCGTGCAGTACTAAATAGTAACGGTGTAATATTGTGTAATATATGGTCATCCTGGTCAACTTGTGTGGAAGATGTGAGTGTTTGTCGGAGCAGGGCCTACAGGTCTGATACAGGCTAACGTGCGAGCAGGCCTATTATTCCACTGGCCAATGACACTGTGACACTTTGTTGTCACGGCCGTAATGGGATTACAGAGCAACTTGATGGCACAAACTATACCTCTGGATGACAGAGGTATAGTTTTTTCATTATAGAGCTATTTTAAAAAAAACTGCCAAGAGACAGAGGAGCGTTTTAATAATGATGCAAAGGCCAATGTTCTGTAGTCATGACAGTGAAGGACTGAATTCTTGTTTCTCTTTTTTACCCAGTATGCCGTTCCTGTATGTGTAGTCTCTCTGCATGGCTCCCAATCTGGGAGATGAGCTTGTTGAGAGCTGGGATAGCGGAATCAGGAAAGTCTTTGAAAACCACATTCTGTAGAGTATACAATGACAAACAATAGTTGGTTCTATTTTTGTCAGTAATCCCTCAATCATTCAACAATTATGTAAATGAAAGCAAGAATGTAGATCGCATCGGAACAATATTCAGAAGATTGCAGCTGATAACGTCCGCACAGACGGAGCAAGGCAGGGTAGGGATGTAACCTCTGAATACTGTGACCCCTCCCCTCTGACCTACACCCCTCCCTTCATCAGGCTCCTGTTTTGTTGCGCAACAGGGTTTATTGCCATGTGCTACAGGCTAGTTAAGTATTTATCAAGCGCCTTGTGCAGGTTGGAGACAGCAGGCGGCTTCCCGTTGCCTCTCTTTCCATCTCCCCCCTGCCGAGCTCGATCTATTTTTCCTCCCTGTTAACGGTGTGTGTGTGTGTGGGTGTGTGTGTGTGTGTGTGTGTGTGTGTGTGTGCTCACAATGTTCCCAGATGTCACGACTAATCCTTCCAATCAAATGTGTACGTGCAGGCTTCTGACGTGATGGCTTGTGATGATGCTCTATTCCGATGCACCTTGCAGCTTCCTGTTGTCACCCGAGCGATGTGCTGCTCTCGCCCCGACGTACATCACAGGACGAGAAGAGGCAGAGACGGAAAATCAAACATGCAGTGATTGACCTCCTCCTCCAGCCGCAAATCGCTGATGTTTTACAGTAGTTCAAACATCTCATCTGGCAAGGCAAGGTGAAAATCCCATAACGGAGGCAGCAGGGCCGGGATCCAGTCCGTCAGGAGCCCAGTGGATTAGTCCCATCACAGTCTTGTCACAGTTTTTTTGCAGGAGGGCAGAGTGGTGGGGAAAAGGTCGCCCCTGTCGTCTGGGCTCTTCTGCTATGTAATGTTGCAGCCGCAGAGACTGTGTATTCAGGATGTGAAAGGGTAAATGTATACAAAAAGACCAATTCTGGAGATAAGTAGTTGTATTATGATCTGGCCCATGATGTTCTTGGCAAAATGTGTTTGCATGGTGTGGTGAAGCGTAAGGAAAATAGAGTGGGTTACTGTTACCAGGCGGCAACCTCCGCTTCTGCAGAGTGAATTTGATGTGGAAGTGTCTTAAAGATCGCATTCTCTTTCCTGACCATCAGGGCGACCTCAGGAGTTAGAACAACTTCTCACTTAATTTATTCCCTCAGTAAACTTTGTAAACATTAGCTATTGGTCTCAATCCGTATGTTAATACAGCGTGAGGTTCATGTAGTAAATGATGCTCTGACTGACCTATTAGCCATTAGGATGGTGTTGAACTGCATCCCTTGGTTGGCTAATTGGTTAAATTAACTTGTAACGTGCCACATTGGACTTTGACCTTGGGCCATCTGTAAAGTGTAATTGATCTTCAAGGTTTCATGTTAAAGCCTCTTCACGGGTCTTTTCACCTTCTTAGACAATCATCTGCTGTCTGCACAGCCATACTATATAGGAAAAAATCCTTCCAATCAGCAGGCATCTGTACAGCCTGATACATGAAAATGTATCATAGCAAGACGGCATTGATTGGCTCTATTACTGCTGCTGCAACATAATTACTC
The DNA here is from genome assembly GCF_949316345.1 of Pungitius pungitius. Lineage (NCBI taxonomy): Eukaryota > Metazoa > Chordata > Actinopteri > Perciformes > Gasterosteidae > Pungitius > Pungitius pungitius. Next base: position 11,192,662 of record NC_084901.1, read on the forward strand.
AATGTCTAATTAACCCACTTGCAGCATTCAAAGTGCATGCATTTTGTGAGCTGCAGCTAGTGGCCAGTTATGGCCAAGTGGTGTGAGGATGGTGTGAGGATTTTAAAATGCAGAACATAATGAATAATAAATACTAATCTTACAACAACCCATAATATTTAAAATTTCAATAAAATCATACTCACCTTACAGATGCTTTCCCTTTTTTAGCAATGGCCAGCAACATTGTTATCATTAATGGTGGATTGTGTATCTCTCATTAAAACAATGCACAGGAGAGAGAGGAGCTCAGTGTAAATCTCTGCAGTCTACGCCATGTTCTTCTCCTACACGTCCTTGTCACGCAAAGCACAGCATGAAAACAAATGTTAAACAAACCCTTCATTTTTCCCTCAAAAATAATACTGATTTCTAGCTTTCTTCAAATGATTGCTCGATATGATACAGAATCTTGGAGGGGCTCATTGATAAATTAGCTACAAATGAACATTTTAAGTTACACAGGATTTTCTCTTTGTCGGTTTTGACAGAGATTATTTATCCCCATATTGAAAGCATTCCAAAATTCTATTGGGATGCTGTGGAGCAAACACCAGATCTGCATCAAAAATGCTCTTCCTTCTGCTTTGTTCATTCAGCCCCATCTGAGGTTTGCCCTCCACTTTGTAATAATCACTTTTTTTCCTGGGTGGGGGGGGGGGAGCGTGGGGAGAAAACGGAGAAGCACCTGCCATCCAGGAGAGGGTTAAAGGAAGCTGGTAGCTTCCGTTAATATTTAAATTTGGCATCTCAGTCGGCATCTCTCCTTACGGCTTCTGAAAAGACGTTGAGTCACATCTTGCAGTTGATGACACCGTTGTCATCAGTTCCATCCTGCAGAGCCACAGGGCACAAACCACTCGAAGGGCGAGTTATGACCGCAGACTTTGGTCCATATTTCACATGAAATTCTGAATGTATGTGTTTTTCTTGTATTTATTTCCAACAATGTCAGTAATAACAATGGCATGAACTTCTGTGTGCCAACTACAAATAAGGAGATATTTTGGTTTACGACTAATCAAGTTTTAAACTCATAATGAATACAACTTTTGTGTATTACCTTCACCTAAAAGGTAATGTCTTTGGTTTAATTTGTTCTTATGTTTTTCTGTTTGTGTGAATTACTGAAAAGCTACAGGCCTGGTATGAATTCATCTTTTGTGGAAGTGTTAGGCAGTGGCCAGGAAAGAACCTACTACATTCTGGACTGCATCCAAAGCACAGATGGTATCCACGCTTTACTACACTTTTTGGCTTAATGAAACCTCACTGGAGGTCTGCGCTCTCCGACTGCCCCTCCAGTTAATATACTGGATGATGTTAGTTAGGAAAGCTTTGGTTTGAATGGTAAAATGGCCAAAGTATTTTGATTTACGGAGCCTCTTTATAGAGTTCATAGTGCTCTAAAGTGTATTGAAAACTAGATTTCATGCGCTGTCAATGAAGTGTTCTTTACAGAGAAGGAACAAGAGTAATCAGAAGTGGGAATATGTGAATAGACTGTGAGCAGATTAGGTGGATTACCGTGACAAGAAGTGGCAGCGCCAACTAATAGAAGGTAGACACAACACACAGACAAATAGACTTTTTATAGCACTTGAAACGGAGCTATGAGCTGGACTGTGAGTCATCATTTGGGCTAAGTGTGACAGTGCATATTCACGCCTAAAAAATGAATCTGTGCCTGGAGACGAGTGTTGTGTCTACTCTTGAAGAGACGGAATATTCGCCTCCACACCCTGTAGCCGAGTGCCCTGGCTGGCCGATTGAGAGTCACATCTAAGGTTCCTCTTTGCATTTGATGGCCTCATTAGGCAGCCCGTTGGGGAGCCTCGCTGTGCCTACGGGGGGGCTCTGCATGGCAATTTGCAGTTTGATGGCCTCGGGATACTCCTGTACCGCTCTGCCAGGTGCCCTCCAGAGGAACATGGCATTTCTCCTCCTAATAGAGGCGCAGCAGTTAGTTTTTTGGGAATATGGTTTAATCTGAGGTGCAATTATTGGGTTGCAGTTTTCATACAATAGCAGACTGTAGTTCTGTAGTTGTTTTCTTTTGTTTTAATGACTGTTGTCATTCGGTTATTTATTTTGTTTACTTGGGGTTGTGGGTTTTCCCCTTTTTGTCATAATTATTTTGCTTGACAGATCGGTTACGCTGTTGAAGCTTGTGTCTAGGAAGCTGAGGCGCAAATAAAGACCAGAAGGCACTATTTATGTTTTATTGTCTTCTGCAGATCGGTTACGCTGTTGAAGGGTTGACTTCATGCATGCACAGAACACATCCGTTACACCTCCACATACTTGTGTGAGGCAGGCTTTTCCAAACTGACTGAGCTCAAAACAAAAACACCACGTTCAAATGAGGCTGTAAATCCAAAACTGAGCTCAAAATTCAACAGATTTGTAGAACAAAAAAGTCTCATGCTTCACATTGAGCTAAAACTAAATGCAGCCTTTGTAGAAATGTTGCCAATAATAAAAGGCTAACAACAGCAATATAACAATAATAATAATTAATAATAATAATAATAATAATCGTTCTAAATACCTCAACTATAACTACTAATAGGCCTATAATACTACAATTACTTCAAATACTGCATGTACCCCTTCAAATGGTACAAATTTGTTCTTTCTTTTGCTTTAAGTCACTTTGTACCCTTTCTGTTAGTCAAAAGGTACACTTTTGACCTCTTAAAGACCAATACTGTATTATTGAGGGAACATTCTTCAAAAGTGTACCCGTAAGTACAAAACTGTTCTTCTCTCGTACCTCTATTTTTGTGTGTGTGAAAATGATGCCACCCATCACCAATACATACATATTTAGCCACCCTGCATGTCTGTGTGATCAACAGTGTTATTTCTACAGCAACTCCCATTGGTTTCTTTCAGGCTCTAGATCCAGAGGGAGGGTTGACGCCGAGTGGTCGCCTGGTGCTGGTAACACACTGGTGTTGTTCAGGGTTAAAAGACGTTTTATGAGTGCATCTGTGTTTGGTTGCACCTCATCACTGAGTATTTAGTCTGCCATGTACGTTAAACAGTGTCAACACAACACAACACAAAGGATGCTTCTAGATAAGGACATCCGGTAATATGCACTCACGTTGAGAGCAGTTTGATTAACTTCTTGTCTTCAGTTTCTTTGTTTTGACAGGTGATCGCAATTTGAAGTCAGGTGGAACCGAAGATATGAACCATTCTTCATAGAGAAAGAAATCTGATTGAATAGATATACACTCGTGTACTTGTGATCCTGGTAAGAAAAGTAAATATAATTCATTATTCTGATCTAATTTAGCTAATGAGCAGAATAAATAAACTTTATTTTGAATTTTTTACTTTTTTTACTCTTATTCCTTTATTTTTTAACTAACCTGTAGCTTTAGATTACTTACCCATAGCATTATATTTTATTTTATTCCTTGCACTATGTTGTCTTGTTGTCCAATATCTAAATGTCTGTTATGCACCAACCGCCAAGTCAAATTCCTTGTATGTCTGACATATAATGGCAATAAATGTTTCCTGATTCCTGAAATCTTGTATGTGTGATTACACCTAAGTTTGTCCCCCGGAGAGGCCAAAAGGTGGTATGGGAGGTGTAAAAACTTCTCTCATACTGGTACGAAGTATAATACATAGAAAGACTTCCCCTGAATAACACTTCAAAGACACGGAATGCAAAAAAACAACTGTGACATTTTATGATTACATGATGTATCAAAATAGCATCCAGAAATTATAATGCAACGCAATCGTGCAACTATAAAAATGCTTCTTTAAATTTTATATTTCATTATATATCATTTCTGATCTGATCTGATAATGTAGTTGGTGAGACTTTACAGAAAAAATTGGTTGTTTTAAAAAAAACAATTTCTAAAACAATAACTGTAATGTTCTGCTACATCACTTTAATGAATAATAAAAAATAAAGCAAAATGATGAATTCAAACTGTGAATTTAAGGGTTATTTAAAGGGATACCCGGGAACATGATGGTTCAAGTAGTTAAAGGGAAGGGGGTTGTTATTGCAATGTGAGGATGATGGCTGAGGACGATTCTGATAGTGATGATTGTGACGATGATAACTATCCTGCTGCTAGTGATGCAGATGACAGTGACAATGAGGCGGATATGACAATGAGGATGACAGTGAAGAGGTGAGCTTCTGTATCAGCTAAGATGATGAGGATTACGATGTATTGCTATGATCGTTAGACGAGCACGATCCTGAACACAATGATGATGATGATGATAATTAAGAATAAAATTGTGAGGGAAACGGGGAAGGAAGGAAAAATGGCTAATGCTAAAAACTAGTTAGGTGAGGAATAAAAGGGTTCAGTTTTGAGAGGAAGAGGGTCATAGTGGTGATAATGTGATTCTACAATCTTCTGCACCCTCGCCACCGCCCCTCCCACTAGCAGCGGCTGCCGGTTTACGTGATGACGTCGGATGTATATGAGCGCAGGCGGCGGGATCTCTCTCCCTTTTACCGCCATCGGAGCGGAGTCTTTCTTCCCCGGGTCCTCTTCACTGCGCAGCGCCGCTTAGTCAGTCCATCCGCCGGCAGAAAGCGAAGGTAAGGGACAAGACTCGGCAATGGCTTCGTCCACCAACGCCCGAGCTCGTGCGTCCTTCCAGGCGCTGCATTTCAACCCCTTTTGTTTGAATTGGCGGCGTCAGAAGGAAGGCAGCTCCTCTCTGCTAAAGCTAGTGGAGGCAGACAGCGGCAGCAGCCATTGAGAGCCGCTCCACCATGATGTGTCTTAGCGCTGCACGCAATTAAGAAAATAACGAAATAACGGTTATGCTACGTGTCCTTGTCCGCTGCTTCGGGATGACAAGCATTGCATTGACAGTTCATGACGTTGCACAATTGCCGTAATTGTCACGTTTCTTGGAATATGTTGGCACGTGTCTTGTTTTTCTGGGGGGGGACTTGACCTTATTTATTGGAGGATGATGCGCTGTTGGGGAGCTATGGCTTAGAGTTTAGACCTATCCGACATATTTTAAAGCGCCAGTTAGAATAGACAACCAGTAACGTTACACAACGACATGGTACCGGGCGGTTGTCACCACTTCCTCCCGACTGGCGCACATTTTTCCAGATGCGGCACCGTGTCAGTCGGAGCTGGTCGGAGCTTAGCCCGAGTGGTGCGCATCAAGCTAGCACGCTAGCTAGCTTAAGTAGCCGGACCTATCGAGGCGGTGTCTAGAGCGGGCGGGCCGGCTAAAGTTAGCCGGGTCGGTAGCCTAGAGGGCTGCTTGTCTGTGGAGAACGCGAGTTTGTGGTTTGGCGTCGTACGGTAATTTCAGTCTAAACTGGTTTGTCATGCTGGCCCGGACCGCACCAAGTTTGAAACTGAGTGGTCAGAGTGTGCTGCCATCCCCAGTTGAGGGATTTTTTTGTCGGTCATCAACGGTTGTCTAGAGTTGAGCATGCAACACGTGGTCGCTGGGGTAGGATTAGGAGAGGACTAATGTTCCGTTAGTCCTAGGGACCTAAAAGACTGCAAACTGTCCCCGCTGGGCAGGTGTTACACGTGGAGTTCAAGCTGCTCAAAGACATGTGAGAACGACAGGATTAGTATCTATCTGGGGTTTGATCGCTTTTGTGAAACTGGTGAGATGAATTGCAAGGTCTCACGTTACCTCTACATGCTTGGTAGTTTTTCCAAACTAAGCACGACTCTTTCAAGGTGTAATCTCATTTCATGAGTCATCACTTTGACTAGTCACGTATCCTGTCTAAAGGAGATATAATGTTGCATTTAGATTCTAACTATGTATACAGATGTTCTGATAGCCTGTACAGACGCATGCCACCATAACCCATCCGCATAGTAGATAACGAAATTTACCTGTTTGACCATTTAAAATGATAAACCTCATTTGAAACTCCCCATTTGGCCAGAGATGCGCTTTCTAGTCTATAATTAGGCATAGTAGAATAGAATGCAAGTTGGTTTTGGGGCACACTGTAGATATTGTGCTTTAATAAATGCGGTCCTTGTTTTACTATTGTTGACTTTAGATCTTTGAGTGCTGCGATTATCGTGCCACTATTAAATCAAAAATATCAGTCAAAGACCAGAATGAAGGACCTGTCAGTCCTAACCCTTTAACAATGACATATGCTGCAGTGGTGCCAGCTTGAGGATTTGATTAGATAATTGCAGTTTAATAATTGAAGTTTATTTATTATATGCCTATTAATTCACTGATGTGAACTTATTGAGCCTGGAGAAAGTTGCCCTCGTTAGTGACCTTTGTTAAAATGTAAATCAATGTTTCGGTGTCACAGGTATGACAATATACGAACACTATTGAAACTCTCAATGGCTTACCTTTTGATATTTCATGGAGTAAAGGCTGTAATGTATCTGGAGGTAAAGTGTGGCACACTGAGGTCTCTTTGCAAACTTTTTAGTGCTAAAATTATTTAGTATAACAATGAATGTTCAAGAATCAAGAATTAGGAAAAGACCACAAACATCTGTGGCTGTTTTTCAACTGGGGTTTATGGTGTGTATATATAAATTTGTCAAAATAAATTTTTGTCCTACAGTATTTCTAGACTAATTACCTTCTCTTTCTCTAGCATCACTTGAGACTCGGCAAAGATGGCAGACCTCGACAAGTAAGTGAATCATCTTCCAGTGGTACTATGGTTTAAACACGTGCCTCCACTAGTCTGAGGCCCTGTGTGGCCTGAAGTCGGAATTATAAATGCGTGACCATGTAGAAACTTTCCCCCCACTATTTTATGTTTGAAAAGGGCTAAATGGAGGCTACTTTCAACTATTCAGAACTAACAAGGACATGTTACAAGATCAGATTTACTACACTTAACAACTATTATTTAACATCATAGCTTTGGAAAGCATCCTCCGCGAGACGTCTTGTTCTCTAACAAGTGTAAACCTTTCGATAAGTTAACAAGGCTAGCGTTACTTTTGTTAACTTACCCAGGGGAAGACGTGGTGGCTCCAGCACGCTCACGTTTTAAATGTTTCTGCGTTGCCATGCTGACGCTGTCACATGACAACTGTTCTGCAGGTGCTGCCTTGTACAGTTTGGTTTGGTTTGGCTCTCCCACCTTCAAATTGATAAATTTATTTTCCTTGGTGCATGTAAATAGAAGCGATGGTGCCCCCATTTTGACCCTTTTTCCGTCTTTGTCCCCCTGAGCAGCAAAGACCAGGCTGAGCTGGACCCGGCAGATATGGAGGACGTGGAGGAAGTGGAGGAGGAAGAGACGGGAGAAGATGAGAACAGCAAAGGTAGGAATCTGCTAAATCAAATTGTTGAAAATGTAATGTGAAATTAAACTGCAGTGATAAAGACAGTTTGGATGACTGTTCTATATCCTTAATGTTATTTAGATAATAGAATACCTAAACATTGCAGTGCTGTCTGGTACTTCTGATATGATTTTTAATTGTATTTCAAATTTGGGATGAACAAATCAGTTTTATTTTGGGATCTCCATGCTGTTGACACAACACTTAAACACCCAATGATGATTTAGTATATGCCTACTACTGGATCATTGTAGATGGATAGACGGCTGTTTGGTCTCATCTATTTATAACAAGTTTGAACTGTCTTTTAAAGGCCAGTCTCCGAAAAGCATTGCACAAGGAGGGAGATTATAAACAACAATAATATGCAGTCGTTGGTAACCCCTGTATATGACCATTTTAACGCATAAAGGCTGCAAACTCAGGATGAATGTTTAAAAGGCGACCAGCGCCTTTCTTTTCTCCCTCAGTGAGCTAGTATAAAATAGTCATTCTAACAGAGCAGATTAATGTCTGTACAGTTGACATCTTTTTATTCCAGAGCCACGTAAGAAATTAGTGTTCAGAGACGGGGGCAGTATTCTTGTTATGGGCCTACTTCTAAATTTAGAGGTTCCACCCATCATCAGGTAATCTCACCCCCAACCCAATTTATCTATCCACTAAAAAAAGCAACAGATTTTGTGAATTTATTTGGATATTTGCTGTCTCAGAAATTGCCAACAGAAAAGTCACTTCTAATCTTCTTACTTGGCAGCAGGGATGCGGCTGAGCTTTGATAGGTGCAAGCAATGTGTCACTTGTCCACTAGCTCTAGGAATAGCACTCCATTGCTGACTGCCTCTTGTGTGTCTATGTGACACTGGTAATCACACATGATGTACGTCAGGAAGTGTTATACAGACAAGAATGATGGAAGGTTATTCTTGTCTTGAGCATGTGTTTCCTTTAGCATTAATGTATGCAAACCTCCCAGTTAGGGCTGAAAAGTTCCTTGACGTTAGGGTTCTACCTTTATTTTTTTGCAAATGTTTTTAGCAAACTCCTAAAAGGCAACCTATACATAGTTTAGAATCCGACTGCTTAGCTCAGCTGGACCCTGGATGCAGCTAGTTGGGAACATTGCATGCCAGAAATGTAAACGTTCGGTGCAACGCTCTGCATGTATGACTTTTCGTTTTATTCCTCAGCTCGTCAGCTGACTGTGCAGATGATGCAGAACCCACAGATCCTGGCTGCGCTGCAGGAGAGACTGGACGGTCTGACTGGCTCGCCATCTGGCTACATGGAGAGGTGAGACTTCATCTTGTAGCACGTTTGTGCAGCACAGGTCAGGTTCTGCAAAATGACCATGTAATTGGCGAGAAGCCCATAAACTAAACTTTTTTATGTTCAGCAGACTGATTTGCTGCTAGTCATGCAGCTGGTGTTGAGGTAGAAGTGTGAGATGCTTAAGTGGATGTATTTGTCTTTTGCTGAAGGGGCTGTGTCGCCCACTGCTTTTCTCTCAACAATCAGCTTTTATCAACTTAGTATTTGGCAGTCACTAACTAGCACATTCACTAGTTTACAAGATCCCAGAACTTGGGACCAACGAGGTGTGCTTGCCATCAGTGTGTTTAATTTGCCATACTGCGAAGAAACATCTCTGTACAGCTGCCCTCCTGCTTTTATTTTAACACGACAAAACATGATGAATAAACAGTGTAAACCTCTACAGCAGGCTAGCCGTTTTACACTTTAATCTTTTTCTGTTTTTGAACTGGGTGCTGGCCAGATGCTTAGCCATGTTAGGCCTTGTTACCACTATTTAAGGTATTGTCAATGAAGAGTCTACACACAGCTAGGGTTGGGTATCGTTTGAATTTGAACGATTCTGGTTCCCAGTGATTCTCGATTCCGGTTCTTTTAAGAGGCAGGGTCAAAAAAGTTTAAATGAGCTACCTAACCAAGGGTCTTTCTGAAGGAAATAGTCTGACCTTCTCCATCAATGTTAATTCTATGAACTTACTTTTTATTAACTTTACTATGATTTCTAACTGGGCTGTTTTCAACTACAAAATAAATATCAAACTATGATCTTGAATATTGTATAAACATTATAAATTATTAATATATTATACTTTCCTCAAAAGCTTTATTTTTGAAACCTCACAAAAACACATTTACTCATGAGTGTATGATACTGCAGGTACTTAAACGTTACCTTTCTCCCACTGATGGGCGAACCCTTGGAGCCAGAGGAAGAGGCAGCGGACCCCAAGTCAGGGACACTTTCGCTGACGGGGGGAGTGCTAGCACAATCTTTGTTTCTCTGCAGCGCCAGACTCACTGCTCATTTTAACAGATAGGACAGCTCCGCTCGGGCCACCTGGCACCCCCGCGCACACTGGTCTGATGCGTCACAAATTCACAACAACCGGGAGTTTTTCGCGCGTCATTGGATAGGAGGCTGTGATTGGAAATCGGGACTGGACCTGTCCCGGATGGGACAAATCAAATCCATACACGCTGACCACAAATGTACCCCAAGAGTCCTGCGGCGCGTTTAGAGCGTCTGATCAACTGGTCCCTGTTTGGGAGTCAGATGTTGAGGAAGTGACAGTAAGGAGGATGTTGATGATGTCCAGGAAGAGAACATTTAGAGAAATTAAATGATACAAAAAAGTTTGATAAGAAAGTTCGACTTTTTAAAAGTTGTATTAGAAATGTTGGCACGCATGTCTGCTTATGAGAAGGTAAATACAATTAAATTACCCCACAATTTCCAGTTAATTCCCGTAGAAAGTTTCCAACTTTAAATATTCCCAGTAGTACAACAACCCTATCTTCTGCTACAATAGTTTTGTCCTTTTCACAGCAACATCACCACAATTGTTTGAGGTCCTCTTGGGAGAGTGCTGGTCTGCTCGTTAGTTGCGGAAGTAGTCGCTCCGCTGCCATTTTCTGCAGAATAACATCTTGTCCTGCGTTTTCAGTAAAGCAGAGATAATACACACGGTTTGCACAGCCTTTTCTACAATCAAAAACTGATACAATTTTTGAATTGCTATTGTTTAATTAGTTCAAGCCCAGTGAAATTACTGATCTTGCAAAGAATTTACTCATGTCTTGTATGCATATCTGTCACCCCAGCTTACCAAAGGTTGTAAAGAGACGTGTGAACGCCCTCAAGAACCTGCAGGTCAAATGTGCCCACATTGAGGCAAAGTTCTACGAAGAAGTCCATGAGCTGGAGAGAAAGTACGCAGCCCTTTACCAGCCTCTCTTTGACAAGGTACGTCATCTATGCTCCTGTATCGTATTTCTTCAGCCGTGTGTTTTCTCTTGAGCCTGATGTGATTTTCTATTGGTGCGTTTAGCCTCACAAATCGGTTTGCTTTTTGAAGACCTCTAAACCTTTTAGGATTAGTGTCCCATGAATCGTCAAATACTTGGTTGTATGCTACATGGTTGCTACAGGCTCCCTCAACATCAGTTTCCTTGAGCTGGTTTATGCTGATCTGTATTGCTGCGCATCCAGGGGAAAAAAGGCCTCTGATCTAGCTTGTGATAAGGATCTATGGTGTCCGTAAAACGGATCGCTTATAAATGGGAAAACACAAATTGTCGTAAATGAAACATTTTCTAATAGTTTACCATTTATTAGAATTTAAAACCCTTGAAATGTCTCTTGTTCCATCAGTTTGTCACTGAAATAAATCCAGAATAGGCCACAAAAGCGGCTCAGACGTAAGTTGTTTTGTCGTCCCCGACATGACCAGTTTTCTTATTTACAGCGAAGTGACATCGTGAAAGCAGCGTATGAGCCCACAGATGAGGAGTGTGAATGGAAGGCAGATGAGGAGGAAGAGCTGACAGTAAGTAAGCAGGTACAGGTGACGTTTACACCTGCATGCTACCAGTCAACATTCGGCCTGTCCTGAGATTGACTCTATTGATTTTTGTCACAAGACAGATGTACAACTTCTATATGTATAGAAACCTTTTTAAAAACCTTTTCCCCACATGCCTTGCTTTTTTAAAATACTTTTTGAAAAAGAAAATGTCTCCCTCAACCAGGATGAGATGAAGGAGAAGGCAAAGTTGGAGGAAGAGAAGAAGGACGAGGAGAAGGAGGATCCCAAAGGCATTCCAGAGTTCTGGCTAACGGTCTTCAAAAACGTGGATCTGCTCAGTGACATGCTGCAGGTAGGGCTCATCCAGATGGCACAAGTGGGTCAGTGGTGTTTTTGTGACTTTGCTTCCACCTGCTGGCTAAGTTGTGTAGAATATGAGTTTGCAGCGAGGAATATGGCTCATAGTGTATTCCTAACCATGGGTTAAAAGCCAAACACACCTGCCTGAATGCTGTTACCAATGCGGTCTCTCCCCCAGGAACACGATGAACCCATCCTAAAACATTTACAAGACATTAAAGTGAAGTTCTCAGATCCCGGACAGCCCATGGTAAGGGAGCATGACTCATTTTTGATGTCTGGAAGCAGTCTGTTAAGGCCGACCCGCCTGTAATCGCCATCTGGTTTGGTCCTTCCCAGAGTTTCACGTTAGAGTTCCTCTTCGAGGCCAATGACTTCTTCACGAACACAGTGTTGACAAAAACCTACAAGATGAGGTCAGAGCCGGACGAAAGCGACCCGTTCTCCTTTGATGGGCCGGAGATCATGTGCTGCACAGGGTGAGCACAGCACCTGATGTACTGTCTGTTGACTTTTTTAGAGCTATCTTTTTTTGTCAAAAGCAACAAATCTAGCAACTTTTCTGGCGTCATTAGAGTATTTTACGTTTAACAGGAGGCCATGTAAAACTGACGTTTAAATATTTTCTCCTGGGGTGGATATGATTGTACAGGGCCTTGAGTTTAACACGTCTGCAACAATCCTAGCACTGTTAAGATCAGCCTCGTTACTCACTCATCATGACCTGCACGTGATTACTAAAACGTTTTGCTAAACAATTTCTATCCACAACCTCCCCGGCTAGATATCTCAGATCCTGACCTTCCATTCTCCTCCCCTGCCCCTTTTCACCACAGTTGCACCATTGAGTGGACAAAGGGCAAGAACGTGACGCTGAAAACTATCAAAAAGAAACAGAAGCACAAGGGCCGCGGCACAGTGAGGACGGTCACCAAAACCGTGCCAAACGACTCCTTCTTCAACTTTTTCACTCCGCCAGACGGTAAGTACGGAAGGGAAGAAATACGCAGCCTGTGGCAGGCCTCGCTTGTATTTAGCGAGCTGATGCAGAGTTTACTCTTTTCTTAAACTCTTGGGTGTTAGCACAACTAACTCTTAATTTTTTCACAGTTCCAGAAAATGCAGAGTTGGTAAGTCATTGTACTTTTACAATTTTCTTATTCTATTTCCATCACGAAATGTAATCAGTAATTGGTAATTTGTTTCCAATTGGTAGGATAACATTCATTAGACTAGTTTAGTTTTCTAATAACATTGACTGTTAGTCTTAATGACCCAAATGTTTTTAGCTTTAAACACAAATGAGCCGTTTAACTCTTCAGGACGAGGACTCTGAGGCTGTCCTCGCTGCAGACTTTGAAATCGGCCACTTCATCCGGGAACGTATCGTACCTCGGGCCGTGCTCTACTTCACTGGGGAGGCAATCGAGGACGACGATGACGACGTGAGTTTCTTTTAACATCAATCAACCTAATGTCAATAAGGACATGTTCTCTTCGCTTGACCACATCATGGTTTCTCAGAGGAATAACCATTGCTCTCTGCTGCAAGGCGTGACTGCCTTCTTCCACTTATTTGGATTATAAACCGTTGCAGTATGTCCTAGTTTATTTCTAAAGGCAAAACGTAGTCGTCTTTTGTTGGCTAATACTCACATTTGTGTTTCACAGTACGATGAAGAGGGAGAGGAGGCTGACGATGAGGTAACATCATTATTAATGTATATGTATTAAGGTGGCCCTGAAGACCCCCCAGCAGTCCTAACTGGTTCTGTGCTGTGTGTTTTCAGGAGGGAGAGGAGGAGGCTGATGAAGAGAACGACCCAGACTACGATCCAAAGGTGAGATCACACTCTAAAGATCTCCAGTGTACTCTGACAAAGACCGTATTCAGCTGTTCTCAACTGTGATGCCTGGGACGATTTTCCAAAAATTGAAGCGGCTCTTGCTGTCAGCCATTGGTAGCTGCACTGATCTCACGCAAGACATTTTTAAATGTCCCATTGAGACTTGTTTTCCGTTACTATCATCCAGGGTCCAACAGCTGTCCTATATTGCCTTGTCAGATTTCAACATGCAGAACATATACTGTCAAATGCATCTCATTTTACACCAGCCTTTAGTTTTGCTTCAGCTTTCATTTTGTTATAATTTTGATCTGGCTTTCTGACTTGTACTGAAGCACTTGTATTGGATGTTTTTCCTCTTAATCAGTTTGTATGGTCCTTTCTAAAGTGGCATTTACCCCAAAATCAACATTGCAGATTTTTTCTCACCCCTATAGTGCTATTAAGCCATCTAGATGGCCAAATAGTTAGACATGGGCTGGAAGTCTTTCCACACTAATGGGTCTAGAAGGCGCTGTTGGTAGCGCTTAATGGCCAAAAACAGAAACTTAGTGTGTCCTATGGTCGAGTTATATTGGAGAGAAAACACTTTCTGTACAACAATTCTGGAACTTGACAAACCCTATAAACATCACAAGAGGGAAAATGTTTTATATTTGGAGGGTTAACAGTTGGCTGCACGTTACTAAAGCCTGAAGCCTAAAGAAAATGCATATACACTTGTCTTCTGTTTCACGGTCATGTTTTTTAAGGCAATATCAATTTTTCTGTTCTGAAGTTACATGCAAAAACTTCAGGCGTAATCAAATGTGGAAGTGAAGTTTTTTTTTAATGGCAATCCTGCAAAGGTTAACTATTTTGACTGACTGCTAAAATGGTTTACTCACTCATGTGCTTCCCTGCCTTCACGAAGGAGTTAAAATAGCTAAAGGCTGATGCTATGCAAGCACAAAGCTATTGCAGCATGATTTCAGTATACATAATAGATTAAAAGTAGTTCTAGTACACCATGAGGTTTTCTCAGTGCTTTTGCATTAGTTTGGGCTGTTTCAGTTTTTTTTTTTTTCTAGACTTAAGCGGCCCCTACCTTTAACACCTCTTACATAAGCTTGACTGATGCTTTATTGCAGAACCAAAACCACTGACAATCTGTTCTGCTAGTTTAAGTTTATTTCTCTCCTATTCATTAATGTTGCTTCATCTGCAGTCACTTTGGCATCTGTTGTCAGCTACTCTTTAAATCTTTCCTCACTAGGTTTAAGTGGTGACAGTAGAAAAATAACCCTATCCTGGTAGGTACAGCTTGTGAATTGTCAGCTTACTACCATCAACCCCCACACTGCTTGGGCTTTTTGCTTTCATTCTCCTCCTGTGCTTCCATCCTTTGCACCCTATTCATCACCCCCCCCCCCCACCTCCTGCCGCTGTGCTGCACCTTCAAGAGTTACTAACCCCTCACCTGGTGTGTTTTTAATTTGCCGTTTAACCCATCGTGAGTCCTGAATTTGCCTTCGTATTCTGTATGTTGAGAGTCCAGCCTGGCCGGTTTATTTTTTCCCTCCATATTGTTGCACTCCATCCATAACAAACACAGGCTATTTGAGTTTTTATAGGGGTGAACGTTTTTCATTATTTGCCTTTGTTTTATGGCATTTTTGTTCAAATCCATTAATCTATGGTATTTATCCTCAGTCCTCTTCACATTAGTTCACCTGTCTTTTTTTGCTATAGATCTGCTTTTTGATGAGTTTCTTTATTCATACAGCATGTGCCCAAACAAGAGGCCAGCAAAATGTTTTATCACTTGACGGCCTTTTCTTGTAATCTTAATCCAGTCTCAACATGATTTCCCAGCCCTTCTGCCTGTCACCACGACAGACCATAGTGTAAACTACAGACTAAAGTTGGCGTGCTGTGTACTGTCTGCTAGCTCAATGAGTCACATTTGCACACTAATGTACCAGCAGTAGAATGACACTAAACCAGGACAAACAGACCACACTAGAGTTTCAACCATTTCATTTTTATTTTTTACAGAATGTTTAAATTGTGCTCAGAATTTAATTGTTTTTGTCAATGATTTCTTACAAGTCAACTGCTCTGACTTTAAATGTTTGACGTCACTGAATGCAGCAGATAAAGACAAAAGAAAGCGCACTTAATTTAAAACAGACATTGCAGAATGATTATTTTTTGGTCAAAATGTTTCTGACCTTCAGTCAGCGTTTCATTAGGCCATTGAGCGGCTGCAGCGTGCCATCACCTTCAGACGTGTGTGCTGGAACAGCATCCTTATATGAAATCTCTTTAGCCTGGGTTCATTTAAGTGATGCCTTTTGTTGCCTGCTAATTGCTTTGAGGTGCAGGGTGTTAACATCTATCCTGTAGCAACAAACTGCTTTTTTTAAAGACCTATAAGTACCAGTTTTCTAATCAAGTGGCTTTTGTCCCAACTTGAAACAATACTAATGTGGAGTTTAGTCTTTCATCCCTTAGGGGAGCGCTACTCGTTACAGACATAATCACATTGTTGCAGGTGCTACTACAAAAAAAACCTAAGAGTTTGCCTTATCGCAATGAGTTATGTGAGGTCTGCGTACAAAGAATTAAGATGTCAATACAAAATAGAAAAAGTGTATCACTAACTACAGAAGAAACGTGTTCCGCTAGTTTTAGGAGGTTAAACTGTTCATCTCGCTAATATCTATTTTAGGTTCAAACTACTGTTGACTAAGTTTTACAAGACCACATTTGCCTTCAGATTGAAGTACTGTCACGTTTTCCAATCATGGATTTGGCTCTGTACTTGAGCAGTGAGGGTCTTTTGAGATGTTGGTCAGAATTTATCGTAGCTTTCCCGTTTTAGGTCTTGACGTGGCTGTGTGTGTGGTGTGTGGTGTGTGTGTGGTGTGTGTGTGTGCCTGGGGTGTTGCTTTGACTGGTTTTCAGCTAACATCTCTCATCCATGTGATTACAGAAGGATGCAGTCCCCCCAGCTGAGTGCAAGCAGCAGTGAGGCCTGGCCTGGCTGCCTTTGAGGACCGCACTGTAACATCTTCTCCAATTAAAAGTAAAAAACATCCAAAAAATAGTTACTTACTGCCTTATAATGTTTTGTATTCTTGGTAGAGAATTTGAAGAAAAAAGTTTCAAGATTTTTGTTACAAAAATTCATGGTATGATACTGGGAGCTGCGTGGCTCAATATACATAGTATTTTACTAGACCTGTTTTTTTTCCTTCTCTTCCTCCTTCTCTGTACAATAGATAGAATACAGGAAAAAAAGATCTCCCTCAAAAAGCATGAACTTGTTTCTTCACTGCTAAACTAGTTTGGATTCTTGTGAAGTCTTTTTGTGTTTTCTCTTAGACAACAGCTGTGGTTTAGACTGCATCGTGGCAACATCGATTTATGACACACCCTTTCCTCTTAAACTTCCGGGTTGTCCCATTTGAATATCTGAGCAGGGCCAAAGCACTGCAGCATTTCTAGCTCTAGTGACGGAGGATAAATGGGTCACCTTCAGCCTGGGTGTCTATTCCAGTCTCGAGTATGGATCCACGGCTGCTCATTTTTCGGTCACTGGTGACTATTTTCCAAAAGCCATACATTCCAGTTAGCAGACTGGCCGGCGCTAGCGGTGAACCCCCTCCCCCTCAAAAACTGCAATGGACTTTTCGAAATTGTGTTTTTATTCTGACCTCTTGCCCCATTGTAGTTTTCTGATAGGGCGTGGCGCAACCTGGTAGTCTCCTTTAACCAGAGATTTCTAAGGACAGAGAGGCGTAGAGTTGCTGCGGGGCTGTTTCTATAGCACTTTGTACTAGTGAGTGGTGTACCAGTGGCGTCCCCTCATTGGTTAGGTTTCAGAGTTCGCCTAAAAGACACTTTGTTTCATGCACCGGCCTAGAGGCTCTGTAGGAACAGGGCTGGGCACATCAAAAAAGGTTTAAAGTATCTGGATCAGGTTCACACCCCCCCCCTCTCCCCATTTCTATCCGGTTATCACTTACCTCACCAATTTGTGACCGGTCAGGTGCCCATGAGGTCCTGGTTCTTTTAATCACTGTGAAAGACAAGACAGAGGAGTAGTGTGGAAGGAGTACTGCTTAAAGGCCATCCTACTGGCCAATGACCCTCCCCAATCACAAAACTCCTCCCATTGTTACCCAGAAGGCCACGGGGAAGTACGTCAGCAATACTTAATAGCCAGGTAGGGGGACTAAGAGGAGACTGTAGCCTACACCCCCCCCCCCCCCCATTCCAAATGCCTTTTTTCATTTCAGTTAACAGGCAAGGGTGTACTGTGTTGAGCAGCATCTGGTCGCTTATTTCGCAGGAGTATTCGGATGATGTTGATTGGGAAAAAGATGTTCCTTCTGTGCAGCTGTTGTCAAGGCAAAATGCTATGCTACGAAATACTAATGTACTCAATAACTGTACGTGTATGTTCATGAATAAATTGGTTAAACATGTAAAATGTGGTCAACTCATTTTCTTGCGGTTTTGGTGATTACCCATGGTTCCATTGGGCTGCTTCAGCCTCATTCAAAGGAGAATGCTGAAGAACTGGTTACCCATTGGATAACCACGCGCACCCTGCCTACTGCAGGATATCAATGTTTTTAACCGGTTTCACTGCTGTTTGACTGTCTTTAAATCTTTTCACTGCTTAGGTTTTAGTGTATTTTATTAAAACCGGTTTCAGTGTACATGTAGATATATTTATAGTTTAGTTTGATTAGATTATTTACTGGATCCCCACTAGCTGACTTCTTCCCCACTAGCTGACTTCTGCCTCTAATGTTCCTTGGGTCCAAGGAGAGGAAAATAATGCACAGAAAACTCGTATCCCATCAAAGAGTCAGACACAAGCTTGGTTCCATCTGTAGTTCCATTTGTGCTTGTTGATGGTCCTTCTTGAACATGATCTTGTATGTATGAAATAATACACCTAAAAATACTTTCATAATGCCTTTTTAAATACATTGGATATTAACACGTGGACATCTATCATAACCTGGCTATCTGAACTATTATCTGCCAGTAATTTATGGCATGCCATTACATTTAAATAATTTACCATGATCTTTTTCTTTTTTTGGAAGAGGTGGGTCTCCAGGAGGGATGACACCCCATTGCCCTCTATTGGCCAGCCGCTAGTGATCTGTGAGAGTCCCCCACGAGCTGCTCCTTCTCTTTGCAAAGTGACACATTGCTGTACCTCCTACCTTGTACCGCATGAGGGCGCCATTGCCCTCAGACTACAACGTAAGATGCTCGTTGACCTGCATGAGGAGCACGGTTTGTACTCAAATCAAAGGGACCACATCCCCTCCACACTGACAGTATTAAGGAATGGCTTCAACCTGTTAGGTTTCAGTGTATTTTATTCAAACCAAAGTATTGTTCAATAAACGTTCTCATTAACAATGAAACTAGGCTGTCAATTTAAGCAGGATGTGGCCAAGAATAAAAACAGTGTTTTTATGATTAATACAACCAGATGCAGACTTATTTAGATCATTTACATCAATGTATTTTAAAAAAATCTTTACATGATAATGAGCATGAAACGTTTAGATGGACTCCTGACGTGTTGGATCAAACAATAGGACAACGACTACAGATCAACATAGAACTCGCACATTGTAGCATACGTCTGGATCCTTTCAGCTGCTTTATCTTGAGTTGTGGCTTTATGTTTAATATGTTTAAAAGGTAGCAACGTCAGCTGCATAAATACCACATTTCACGTTTGTTTCCTACACCATTTCCACAGGTGACATTTAATATAGGTCTCTTTCTCTTATGCATCTGCTCATTTTGGGACCTATCCCAGGTAGTTTACTACAACTAAAATGTAGTATCCAATGTAACAATGAAAGCAGTACCTCAATAAATTGTACTCATCTAAACGTGAACCTTTTTTTTGCTATTTGTAATGCCTTTTATCTCAACTATTGCGTTGCTGGACAGTAAAGTCCCCTTATAATGTGTTCATTTGGGATCGTTTCTGGAGAGGGGGCTGGGTACCACTGAGGGGCGGCGGCGCACCTCTCCAGCAGACCCCTCCCGCCCCTCTCACACCGTGACCAGCATCAGCAGCCAGCCAGACAGTCTCCATCCCACCACAAGCCAACGCTACTCCCCGCCGCATCTGATGCCTCCGCGTGCTGCGGGATAGACCGCCATCCGTCCGACCGCCCGCCCGCTGCAGCTCCCGGGGTGCTGGAAGCCTGAAGCGACCGGACGAGGATGCTGGAAAACGGGGGGAAGGTGTACAAGGAGGGTCTGCTGGAGAAGCGGAGCGACGGGCTGCTGCAGCTCTGGAAGAAGAAGCACTGCGTCCTGACCGAGGACGGCGTACTGCTGCTGCCGCCGAAGCAGCACGACCAGCCACAGCACCACCATCACCAGCACCACCAGCACCAGCAGCCGCACCAGGGCGGCGGGGACACGGGCAAAGTCAAGGAGCTGCACTTCGCCAACATGAAGACGGTGGACTGCGTGGAGCGCAAGGGCAAGTACGTGTACTTCACGGTGGTCATGGCGGAGGGCAAGGAGATTGACTTCAGGTGCCCGCAGGACGAGGGCTGGAACGCGGCGATCACCTTGCAGATGGTCCAGTACAAGAACCGGCAGGCGATCCTGGCCGTAAAGTCCACTCGGCAGAAGCAGCAGCTGCTCGTCGGGCAGATGCCCGGCCAGAAGACGGTCCGCAGCCCGACAAACGTAGCGTGACCTGCGGCCAGTCCCGCGGACTTTGGTGCGCCAATAGTGGGTAAGACAGAGAGCGAAATTGAGGGAAGGTGGGGTTCCGGACCACCTTGCAATCCCCTTGCAAATGAAAGACCTGTATTTAGATTTTTGTCCTTTTGTTCCATGGATATTTGTGCTTAGAACGCGGACGTCTGTTTCCATCATACTCACAGTCCTCCTCTCAGACTAAAACCCTGAGCGAATACGATAGACGGGACGAAATTAGTACAAAATGAGGATTTACTTTGGCGTTAAAGTAAAGTTTGGGAGCCTCTGCTAAAGGCCTGCCCACACGTCCCCCTGATCGAGGTAAAATATGCTGGAGATCCATTCGCAGACGGGTTTGATACTTTATACGAGAAGGGCTTCCCCTTATCCATAATATATGGCTTTACGCCAAAGTGTGAATGAAAAATGAAATGTGGTCATGTGGGTCCCCAACGTTTGTAAATTCAAGCACATACATTATATGTCCTAGTTTCCACTAATATAGTCCGCAATATGGGCCACCAGATCCAAGTGTATGGAGCTTCACACTCCATGTACACCGAGGTAAGCTGCTTTGTGGCCTGCAAGTGGCTCTGTGGTGAGGGGATTTGTTGACCCAAATGGTTTCAACTGTCATTGTGATAAAATGGTGGAAACACTGGTTGGCATGGTACATATTTGAGTAATGTTCTCAAGATCAGGGCTTTCCCTTCAGATCAGTGAGAAGCATCGCGGTAGCATTGAGGTCGGAAGTCGTGTCGACTGTGTTTCTACAAGAATTTAGGGATTCTGGCAATGGTGGTAGAGTAAATATTTCAATGTTTTAATCAATAACACATGGTGTGTACTTAAGCTGATTTCAGTGTATTTAGACTAAATCAATTATATTTATCACATAAAGGGTACATAAAAATAGCTGAATTGTAGACATAAAGAAAGTGGGGGGGAAAGATTTTTTTCTGTAATGTCAGTACGAGCTTGATGCTGACCGGTGCAATGAAGTGAGCAGCTTGCAGTCCTATTACATCTAGTCCCAAGTTTCCAGTGACGTTAGATTTTCCTCCTGCGTCCAGCCCCATGAGTCCGATGTCTAATTGATTGCTTTTGCAGGTTAGTTGGAAACTCGGATGGAAGATGGGTATCGACGAGGGTCTCTCCCTGCCGCTTCAACACAGACCTCCACTCTGCAGGACCCCTCTTCCATGCGCTGAGGTCCACATAGCAGCCTTCCCTTTTCAATACAGACTTCTTTCACAAAAGACTTAAGGACAAAATCATTTGAGAACACAACTGTACTCGACCGTTGTGATGGGTTCATCCCCTATTTGTTAGATGTATATATATTTTCTATAAAACAAATGTCTTTGTCGATAAATGTTGAGTGTGTTTGTTGCCAGAGAGGAACAAGAAATGCTCGCTCGGCGTGTTCCTAGTCCACATGTTACGCGCATAGTCCCCTGGGAATAAACTTACATATTGTTATTTTAGAGTGGTAGCTGTAGGTTAGTCAGGTCAAGTCATTATTTGTGAAATGTGTTATTGATCTAGTTTTTTATTTTTCAACTGAACCAAAGAATCATTCTGTTATGTTTTCGATCAGAATATACTTAATACCAGAGATATCTGAGATAACTGCATGCTTGCTTGATTTATTAATAGCCCCAACATTTTAGTATTTTTATTGTGTGCATCAATTGTTTTCCAGCGTTCTTAGATGACCAAGCTATATGTTGATTTCTTATGAGTCTTAAACCGTAGTCGGTTTGTTTCTACCGTGGTTACAGAAAGGAGCTTAGTCTTACCGTAGGTAAGTAACATGCTCAGTTTTTGTTGTATTGACTGTTCTAAAGGCAATTTCATTGTTAGCATTACATCGTAGTGAGTGGGGACCAATAACCCTTTAGCTCTGGCTTTATAGTGTGGTGTGAAACCAAAAGATGAAGGACACCAATGGACCGGTTCTAAAACTTGTGATTAATAACCCCGGCCCCTAAAAAAGGAAAAAAGTCGAAGTTCAGAAATACTTCCCTTGGTTTTTAAACTTCTTGGTCAAAACAAGAGAATCCTCACAAAAAAACATGTTTTTTTAAAGACATTCGTCAGTACCAATCTATTTCATGAATAAACTGTGGATTTGTTGTCACATTAGATAATGTTCAGGTTTCTAATGGAAGTAATGCAATTCTTCTGTTGTCCAGGAGAAAATTAACAAACTTCAATTTATTTTGTGAAGGTGGTGATATACAGGGCAACATTTAGAGCAATGTGACGGGCAACTACTTCCTGCGTAGTCCTTGTCCTTGATAAATCAAAAGTTTCTTTCTTTGTGCTAAGTTAGAAAATGTTGCCCTGTCCTGCTGAAGAATTCAAGTCAGAGACAGTCTGGCAGGATGGGGGTTCCTGTCTGGACTTGATTTAAGAGTCGGGACCCGCACGGACAAACAGAGGTTTCTCTGTGTGTATTGATAAGGGGATCGGTTTCTGTTCTGACTAGGGAAGCAAGGTCAGCGGGTCAACCAGCAGATGTGTAAGATAAGGAGGGAGGTTCACACCACACCCCAACCAACACCCAACCATTGTTCTTTGTTTACGTTAGGCAAGGTGGTCTGCACATTGGATGTGACCGGATCCTTAGAGGCGGGGGGAGAAGGTTCATCCCCTACGCCAGCTTAGGGCCAATAGAAATCTTTTCTTTGTCTTTTGGGTTATAAAACATGTTCTTGCTGATGTTAGTTAGTGTGTGTTCTTCCGGCCTGCGGGCCGGTAGGATTGCTCCTGCCTTTGCAAACGCAGCGCTTATACTTGACCTGTGATCTGATGAATAAATCTACCAGAACGAGAGAAGTAGTTTGGCTGAATTCTTCCAGACGTCCCCATCCAGGCTTCCAATTTTTGAACACGAGCCTCTCTTTTGAAATTACTAACAATTTTGGTGACGTCCCGACGTGATTGGCTGACCTGGATGAAGATCGAGGGGGCATCCGTTTTCCGGAACAGGCAGAAGGCCGGCGGCGTGGTTCAGCGTTGACAACAAAGGAGCGCGCTACAGAATGGGTGAGCAGACGAGCCCCTTTTTGTTCTAAAGGAATGAAAAGTCTGCAATTGGACAAATCTAAAATAATTGTTGTCAACTGCAGAATACGTCTCTGTCCTATAAGACCACTAAATTTAAACTAAATTTCAAAATTTTCTGATGATCACATGTAAAGTATAAGCACATAATCACATTGAATTCAACATTAGGGAAAGTGAATGAGTGTCCATAGGGTAGGGAATTTAATTAAATATATACTCAGTAGAAATCCAGAGTTGAAGTTTGCGTCCCTCTGGTGATCGCAGTCCTACTTTCGCATGCAGTAGGTTTGGCGGTTCAGTGTAAGAGTAGGGACCTAGCGGGTAGGGATTTAGTTAATTAAATACAGGGTTTAAAAAGGAACGACGGTGCTCACTTGAGCTATCGAAGGTCGACCCTCAGTCATTAGAAATCCAGAGTTGAAGTTTGCGTCCCTCTGGTGATCGCAGATCGTTACGTTCGCATGCAGTACGGCTGGCGATTCAGTGTAAGAGTAGGGACTCAGCGGGTAGGGAACTTTAGGTAATTATATAGAGTTTAAAAAGGAATGACGGGGCTCACTTGAGTTCCCTGAGGTCGACTCTTAGTCGGTAGAAATCCAGAGTTGAAACGGTCCCTTTGGTGATTGCAGTTGCACGTATGTATGTCGTGGACTGGCAGTTTAGATCAGAGCAGGGTTTAAATTTATGTTAATCATTAGTCAGAAGAAAACCCAAGTTGAAAGGTACCTCTGGTCCTGCAGCCCCATTAGTGTGATATGGGGACTGGCAGGTTAGAATATTAGATGACGAAATAAGGACACAGGGAAAGATTTGTTATTTTTCATACTGGGAAATGTGTGGGTGGTTGGTGTAACTCCTGGTGTTTTACCGAACCTAGAAGCTGTGGATCAGGACTTGAAAAGGACTGAGAATCTGACAGTGAAAAGTGTTTGACCGGACTACACATTTGTGGGGATATGTATTAAAGGGTAAAAGGGAAAATCATAGTCAATAGTGGTGATACAAACATGAGAGAAATAAAACAATACAAGTGAACTGGTGTTATAAGCCTCAACAATCGAGCGCTGTATTCCTCTAATACAGTAGAAGCTTCTTGATTGGGTTCACAGTATTGGGCATTGTGTCCTTTCTCTGGTGTTCTAAAGCCATGTGTGAACAAATAAAATAACCTGTGAAACTGTGAGGAAAACAGAGGAAACCATAATGATATGGGATGATGCAAAATAGGCACTCTGGGTCTATTTAAGATCTATGAGAGATTTATGAAAAGAAAAAAATTTAAATTAAAAAAGGAAACATGTAACAGAAATAAGTGGAGTGGGACGTAGAGATGCAGGAAGGCTGCAGCTGCGGAGCCCCTTATCATGATGAGACAGAGACTCAGCCAGCAGGGTGCTGCAGCCGGCTGCGGAGCCAGCACACACACAAGCACACACACACAAGCACATGCAGTGCTAGGAGCTAAAGGGAGACAATGTGGAAAGAAGATCAATTCTTATAAAGTTGTGTGATTATTGATGCCGACAGAGTTTCACACAGACAGTTAGAAAAGTTCAGTGCAAGAAGTGAATTAGATAGACGTAGCAAAAGAAAAAGATATAAAATAAAAATTGATTTTAATGGTTTAATGATTTTGTGTCATTTGGGGTTCACACAAATCAGTTAGTTTGACGAATCAGAATAAATTAATATGTTAACACCCCTTATGGGTGAGACACGCACAAGCGTCGGTGCAGTTAGGGATTGTAGATCCAACAACAGGTTTACAAACAAAACAACAATTGGAGATATCAAAAAGTTTTGGTTATCCTGTTTTTTCAGAGTGAATAAAGTTGTTATAATGAAGCATGAATGACTTCTATGTGAATGAGTTTCTAGGACTCCAAGCTATTACCCCAATGTTGATTTAACTATATGAGGTCAACAATAGGTTATTAAGAACTATAACTAAATGTGGAAATGTGGTAGAACATTTCTGGGAGAAACAAGTTGGGTATTTGAAAGACAGACCCCAGCCGGAGCCTGTCAATTAGAGTAATCTAAACACACCACAAGGTCACGGGATGGTCAGAAAAGGCCCCAACTCGTAGCTTGAGGAAAACAGCAATCAATCACCCGGTTCGGACAGAACAAGCATGAGACAGGGTAATGTTATCAAGGAAACTCGGCCAGATCAGAACCTGCATCAAAGTAATGATTTGAAACCTAAGAAGTGATGAGAAATGAGGAGAGTAGGTGTATATAGTGTCAGTCGTTTGGTATTAATGTTTGTAGTTTTAGTCTCCTACACTCAGAGATGAGCTGTAAATCGTTGAGTGCTGATATTGAGTGTATAGTGCACGATACACTTGATACAGTATCTTGATGATGGAAGCAAATGTCTGATCAAGGAATATTGATACTAGCAGGACATGAAATATGGAAACTTTGTTACAGACTGTCGTCTTGTAATGGTTCAACAAGTAACAAGTATTACCCGCTGCATTTGACTGCTAAACATGAGAGATCTGTACTCTATCAGTGTTGAATGAATGAATGAGTGAATGTATTGGATCCCAACTTGGACATGAGCTAAGTTGTGTTTGCAAGTAACAGATATGCCTTCGTTTTGCTTTTGGGCCGAAAAGCAGTAAAAGTGGAGACACTCAGGCTGCTGTAGGATAGGAAGTCCTGACCAGATGGGTCTGCTGCAAACTGAATTTATCGTCTCTTGGTCCTATTGTTTATTTCACTGGTGGTTTGGGATTAACCTTCTGATACATCGTTTAAAACTGTGGGTTTTAGTGATTGATACAACTGCAGATGTCCATCCACTAGTGATAGTAGTTCACAAGTTTAGAGAAGTTAATGCAGGAAGTGAAATCATTAGAGTTGTAGACATGCAGGAAGGAAGATATGCTAGAAGACACGTAATAGATCTTGTTGAAGGGTTTTATGGGAGTAACAAGGTCACAGCAGTCAGAAGATACGTGGGAGAAACGGTGGGGCCATTAAGGCTGGACAAAGAGATGCTGCTCACTTGGAGCAACTCAAGCAAATTCTTGAACCACACACACACACACACACACACACACACACACACACACACACACACACACACACACATACTGTTGAATGAAATGAATCTTAAATGTAAGTATTCTTCAGTGATGTGATTAAGTCTATGTAGTTTTCTTAAATATTAGGACATAAAGAGGATATTTTTTCCTTTTAGTTTAGATGATTTGGCTCATCACTACTGTAATGTCAAAAGTTACAAAGTTACGTAAACAATTGGATTGTAGATGGGATTTTACAAACAGATTGATCAAATATATTCCAACTTTTCGAGGGTTAACACACAACAGGTGCTGATCGTGTTTCAACAGGAAACAACGAATGCCCTGACCTACTTTCTTTTTAAGTGCAACACTTAAATCGAGGATTTAACGTAGAATGATTAGAAAAATAAAAATGAACATTTTTAAACAAACGTAGTAGAGCAAGAACGGAAATTTGTTTTGGGGATAAACACAAAATTTGAAATATTGCCTTAGAGGTCTTGAGGTTATTTGGATATTGGATTTAACTTCATATGGGCATATTTTTAACCATGTTTTAAATTGATACAGGCCTTAACAGGAGTGATGGAGATGCGTGTACAGTTTTGCTGTGCTACTTACTACAAAAGAGAGAAATATTGGGCATGGATTAATTGTGCAAAACACAATCCTCAAGTTTAAATGACCAGAATTTAATAAAATTACACAGATACGTTATGATACAATTTGAATATTAAAACTAAAGATCTTTAACCCTAACCCTTCTAGATTGATTGAATTGTGTTCAACAAAACAGTAGATGTTTTAACAAGTAAAGAGAGAAATTATACCAAGGCTTTAGATATCGGAGAGTAAGAACAAATTTGTCTTTGTGATGAATGTACAACATTGTTTCTTATCAGCCACAGTTAGCAGGACTAATGAATAAACTACAATTAGATAAAAATTAAGAGAATGAGCTAATTGTAAGATAATTGGGTTGCGAAGCTCTGGCCAAGGATCAGACTTTAATATCCCAAGAAGGTGAATTGGGTGAGAGTGAGCACCTATTCAGCCTTTATCCAGATAACCCTCCCTTCTCCTAAAGCGCCGTCTACCAGCAACCAGACGCATACCCTCCTCCACAGGCTCTCTGTCCCTAACTTTATGCCTCGTACAAGCAGGACTACAGGACATGACGGGGGCCCCACTGTACGGTGCTACAGCCAACCGAGAAGACAGTGGGGACGGGCAACCGAGGCCGAGGTAAGATGAATGAGGGGCAGTTTAGACAAAGAAAATAATTGTTTCTGTTGTGGGCAGTCTGGAAATTGTTCCAGGGCATGCTCCTAATCACCTAAAGGCCAGAGGCCTCAGTCCAACACAGCTCGATGCCCTCATGATGTCCATCCACCACAAGCACCATACACACTATAATAGATGCCATAGTGGTGCCCAGATCCGATGGCTGATGGTAACCTGTTCCAGAACCTGAGGTTACTCTGACGATCAATGGAAGACATTACAGATGTATGCTGGACTCTGGTGCTATTCCACAGTGAACATGCCATCTGCCACCATCAAGGAATGCTGTGCCGGATTTTCGGGCCAATCAGAGGAGTGGCTGCTTTCTATCCACGCCCCACTCTGACAGCCAGCTGCTGCAAGCTGAAGTCCAGCAGACGCAGACAGAGGCAGACATCTGGTGGGAGAGAGTGGAAGACTAAGACCAACCTGATCTACATGAGACTGTTCACTGTTGGAGCTCCTGATTCAAGGTGTTACACCGGACTGAACATTGTACAATTAACTGTTTGTCTTCTCCTGAGAAGGACTATGATATCCTGTGGATTGCGGCTGGAGTTTGAATGGACACCCAACGTCTGTGACATCTTTGTGGGGAAAACAAGGCGTAGCAGATGCGCTACGAGAGACGTCGGCTCCTCACATCACCTTGATCATCCAAAGCAGAGGAGAAGCTGAGAACATGGGGTCAATCGTTAAAGACAGGGGTTGATGCCACGGACTGGGAGCCCACTACAAATATTAAACTATTGCACACACATTTGAAGTAAACTCATACCAGAGAAACACATGTGAAACCACATACTGACAATGGAAACACAACTCATGGTAGATTTCTTGACACATTTTGGACGAAAGGGGGAGCTTGATTGATGTGGGATTGATTCCAATTGCAACGGTGGTAATTGAATTGAAAAGGTTAAATGGAACGGTCCAAATTTACCGTCCTTAGTACCCCGTAAGGGATAATAAGCAGTAGGGATAGAAATAAATTGAAGGATTGCTGGATGCAGGCGTTTTGGAAAAGACGAGGTTCCCCTGGAATACCTTGATTAATCGGGTCCCTAGAACCAGAAGCTCGATTATCATACGGTGCACGATTTGAGTTTTAAGTTGTGGTGTCAACACACTATTAACGCCCCAAATTCTATGTTTAACACTATGTTTAATGCAATAGGCTCTGATGAGAGATGTTTCACCAGCATCAACCTGGCAGATGTTTTTTCTGTGTCCTAACTGACAAATTGTAACTGTTTTATCTGGGTGTTTATGAAAAGAACAGATTTGTGGTTTCTGTTCTGTTTCAAAAGGGGGTGTGTAGAACAGATTAAAGAATAAAGATTTTGATGCAATATAGTGGCAAATTAGATAATATGGAAATATGGCACCCTACTTGTGTAAGGAACATAGCTAAAAAAACTAACTAAAACTAAAATAGACCAGTTAATAATGGAACACGAGACTGTTGTGCGTACATCACATGGGATAAAAGGCGTTTTTATAGTCAAATATGTTGACACTCTCCTTTTAATTAACTCTGCCCCAGATGGATCCTTTACTAGAGCATTAAATAGACTAAGAGCCATGTCCTTTAAATAAGCTGAACACTCTGGCATAGACAATCCCATTAATGATTGGTTAGGTCAACATTTTGGACAATGAAAGGGTTTGATAATGTCACTGTTTTGTACTATAGTATAGCATAGTAGCCTTCACCCTTTGTGGATACTAGATCCCTGTATCAGACAATTATGTCTTTAATGCATCACAACTGCAGTAGATGCTAAAATGCCCCTGCCATACAAGATGGTTTTGTTACATGAAAGGATCCAATTGTTAGGGCTGGAGGAGAATGGAGGAGATTGATATTGCAAGAACCGACCTCAATGGACCTGAAGAAGAAACCCCGTTAGGGTCAACGTCCCTGAATAGATGATCTGCTAACTGTTGTACACATCATATATAGTGGATGCATGCACGTAGGTGGTGTGATAGTTTTTGGGGCTAGGATGTATTTCTGTGTCTATTATACTCGGTTTAGATGTGATAGAGATTTCTTAGTATTTCTTGTGATGCATAGAAATTTCCACAACTGCTGCATACACCCTCTACACTGATATAGGTTCTAGTGTTTTTTAATGTTTAGGGATTTCCATGACTGCTGCATTCACCCATTACCTACTGATATAGATTATTAGATTAGATTTAGTTTAGTAGTTTCTTTTGATTTTCTTTTTGGTTTACATAATGAATTATGTAAAAAGGGGGAATTGATAAATCAAAAGTTTCTTTCTTTGTGCTAAGTTAGAAAATGTTGCCCTGTCCTGCTGAAGAATTCAAGTCAGAGACAGTCTGGCAGGATGGGGGTTCCTGTCTGGACTTGATTTAAGAGTCGGGACCCGCACGGACAAACAGAGGTTTCTCTGTGTGTATTGATAAGGGGATCGGTTTCTGTTCTGACTAGGGAAGCAAGGTCAGCGGGTCAACCAGCAGATGTGTAAGATAAGGAGGGAGGTTCACACCACACCCCAACCAACACCCAACCATTGTTCTTTGTTTACGTTAGGCAAGGTGGTCTGCACATTGGATGTGACCGGATCCTTAGAGGCGGGGGGAGAAGGTTCATCCCCTACGCCAGCTTAGGGCCAATAGAAATCTTTTCTTTGTCTTTTGGGTTATAAAACATGTTCTTGCTGATGTTAGTTAGTGTGTGTTCTTCCGGCCTGCGGGCCGGTAGGATTGCTCCTGCCTTTGCAAACGCAGCGCTTATACTTGACCTGTGATCTGATGAATAAATCTACCAGAACGAGAGAAGTAGTTTGGCTGAATTCTTCCAGACGTCCCCATCCAGGCTTCCAATTTTTGAACACGAGCCTCTCTTTTGAAATTACTAACATCCTGATGGTGGGATGTCGTTCTGTCAGGAAACATTTGATCTAATTTTTGCTTGTGTTTCTTCCTGTTTGCTGGAAAGTGTTTCCCACTGCTTCCCCCCTCCTGCCACTGACCACAGCCAAACCAACACATGCCTTGGTGTTGTTGTCATCTCCCACACAGGGTAATAGCTGTGCCCTTTATCTAATGCTACTGGTGTGACGCTTCCCCAACATGCCTTCCTGTTGCCATCATTGCATACAGAGTTACAGCTGTGCCCTATCTCTGTCCAATTCCTTATTTCAATGTGAGATCTATTTTCATACCTCAAAAAGACACATTCCATTAAAAGAAACCTGATGAAAACAGTGTCTTGTGTGGGTTCTTTCCATCCATCCTCTGTTCAGCGGGGCCATTGAGGTGACCTGTTTAACTAGCTGCTGCCCTGTCGGCCTCTAGGCTTTCATCTTTTTTACAACCACTGCCCCCCCCCCCTTTATTTCCCATCCTAAATGTGGAAGCCGTGTGGAGAATTTAGTTTCACTGACATTTGCTGCCATTCAGATTTACTGCCAGTGCGTCATTTCTAAAGCACACGTGGCCTCGGCTACTGTCCTGTCTCAAAGCTGAGCCGTGACACGTGGAGGGCTTTCTGCTCCCGCAGAGGAACCTTACTGTTAGGAAGCGGCTTGTCTCTAAATGTTTAAGAGAGTGACCTGCGACCCTGGGCTGCATTTCTTATGTAAAATATTTACACTTGTGCTATTTTGATCCAGAATGAAAATGCATTCATATTTTTTACATTTCGCAACTTCTCTATTTTAGTATATAATAATATGATGTCATTTGTGTTAAGGAGCTGCTGTTGTGGCTACATGAGGCAATTACATGAGACATTTTCAAAACTTATTAGCACAGATAAGGAAGAGCACTACAATTAGCCAAATCGTCTTACGCATTATCCACAAGCCTAAGAAACGCATATGAACATGTTCATAAACACTGAATAATTTACAAACCATTTTGTAACAAGTTGGGTTTAAAATGCATGTAGTTGTTTTTGTGCAATTAGTAAAGTAAAAGTACACTTTAAGTAAATTAGTCTACAGGTTTGTCTACATGGTTTGTTGATTAAAATGTAAATGTATATATGAAGAGGAAAGTTTCCGGTCATCAATTCATGGTAAATCATTTTTTACTTGTTTGAAAGTCCACTTCTTTGCCGTGGCGTACTGCTATTAAATCACAAGTGAGCCACAGTTAGTTACAGTGAAAACACTGCAGTCTGAAGAAAGTGGAGACCGTCCGGTACGCTGCAGCCACAGCCAAGGAAAAGGAGAGGCTGCAGCTTGTCATTGGCTCTGCAGAGCGGGTGATCGGCTGCAATCTGCCTCCAGGACTTGTTCGCTTAAGGACCCTGAAGCAAACAAGAAAGGTTGTATCCAACCCCTCTCACCCCGGACAAAAACTGTTTGTTTCCCTTCCGTCTGGCAGGAGGCTGAGGTCCATCAGGAACATCAGGACCCCCCCGGGCCAAACTCCCCAGCTGGCACGCCTCTCCGGGGGACACATTTTCTCAAACCCTATCGCATTGCACCAACCCCTATGATGACTCGCCCCACTCTGTGTACCTTGCACTTTTTAATTTATTTGTTATTTGTTATCTAGATTCCTTTTCTAATGTCTAATATTTTGAAGAATAAAACACTCTTTGAAAGAGCGTACATTATTATGCTATTATATTATTATCATAAATTATATTTGCTTATTAAGATGAGTAATTGAAGGTTTCAGTTTGTACACTGACTATGCTTCCAGCCAGCATCGTAGCACATTTGCAGATAAATCATGAGAAACTGCTCCTTGTATGACAGGGTTTATTAACTTCACACAATACTAATCAAAACTAAAATAAGTACAGACGCTAACTTCTGCTCAGGCATTACTGTGCGTTGATAGGGTTTGCCATGTTTCCTCGAGTCCTGTTTTCCTCGGTATCCGCTCTGACCTTTGTTGCAGGGATCAATTAGGGGTCATGAGGACTGTTGAGTTTCTTGATGAAGCAGAAGTTGTTCGTGCTGTTGAACACGCAAGCTGTATCCGAGGGGGTAGTGTAAGCTTTCTTTCTTTTTGAGTTGTAATAACAACATGTGATGTAATAACAATTACTTAAAAGAAAACATATCTGATTTCAGATGAGCAATCGGCTCATAGAAGATGCTCTCCGTCACTGCGGATTTACTTTCCTTGTGCCTTGATTGGTTGCCATGCCAACCGTTGCAGAAACTAGGTCCTGTTAATGGTCTGATTGATTCTTATCTGTCCACTCTTGAGCTGCACATTGCCGTCATGTCCATGCACACCAATCACTCAGAGATGCAAAAGAGGCAGCCCCTTAGATGGTTCCTTATTTAAAACGAACGCTAACAGGTACACAAAACCACGGCCCATTATTCTGGGACATCTGGCGTCAGCGAGACTCCGTGGGGCCCCCCTCAAACGGAGAAGCAGCTCATCAGCATAGAGAATGGAGAGCAGGTTGTTAACACACTCTGTTTTGTTTTCTCCCAACTGTGTAGGCGGGAGATAGATAGGTGTCGGATTGCTTATACGGTGCTTTATTCAAGCGGTGTGTCAGAATCAAAGCCGACTTGTTTGTGCCTTTGTTAGGAAATCTGACAGAATAATTGATACTCAGGAGTGTTCTTCATTACTCTACACTGGAGGATTATGGGGTAACATAAAATGAATAATCCCATACTTCAGATCTTCATTTTCACCATTCAGCTTCATGAAACCATTATACTTTGTGTTGTTAGCCATTAGCAGGCTGTGCAGTGTTGGATGGGGATTTAAAAATCCAGGAACACTTGAGCCATCTGCTCAGTAGTACATGAATTGTGTTTTTTACTTTCCATGGAAAAGATCCAAAAGATGAAAACGCAGAATATGGCATACTGGCCTTTTCAGAATGTATTTCTGCTTGCCGTTTTGCTCATGTCACTCTGTGTGTATTTGTGTGGGTGCAGATTGGGGTTTCTGTTATGCAAACATGTCTTCAGCGGGAAGAGAATAATTTGCCATCTCTGTGATTCATAGAGTCAGTGGCAGCTTGGTTCATATTCAGTGAGACGTGTGTTAGACATAATCTTAGCTCAAACTAGAGTAGATACTGGCTTACTTTTAGTGGCCACTCCAATAAATCCCAGTCTGCTGGAAACTGTGTGAAAACATCAACAATATAAAGTACTAATTTTGGACCCCCAAGTTTGGAGACAGTGAAAGATATTTTTCTTTATTAAAGATTCCTTAACATCTGACTTTCCCGTCTTCTATTTCTACCATATTGAATTGATCTGTTCTTCCACTGGGAAAAGAGAAAGCCCACACTTGTCTTGTATTCAATTTCGTGATTATCAAGCCAGCTGACCTTCCACTATCAAAATGCAACATGATTCATCATTATGTGAATTTAAATTGTTATTTTCAGCCATTCAACCATGGCAATAAGCTAATACGTCCTCCAAAAGAACATGTTTGGATTAAACTACAAGGTTATGTGTGTGCCTCAACAGCAGCCCAGGGCAGTGTTTGTATAACTCAAAATACACTTTTGTGTGTGTGTGGGTAGAGTCTGGAGTGTATGTGGACAGTCTGGCTTTCCTATGTTTTTCTTGACCTTCTCTGTGCAAGCTGGCTTTAGTCCTAGACCACCTTGCTCTCACGCACACGCACACGCTATCTATTGCCAAACCAGTCGGAAGAAGCAGTGCTGATCGGCCAGCTCAGCCTCACTCAGTGATAAGAGCAGGAAGTGGTGAGACTAGAAGTGTCACCTTGGACGCTGCTGCCTCCGAGATCTCTGTGAAGACCTGACCGAGGGCACAAAGAGCAGTGCAATATGACTTAATTACGATCTCCTCTAGTTAAATGAATGAAGTGTTTCCTTGGCAACTCTAAAAGTATGTTGTGGGTTTGTATTTTCACCGCATCTTCTCCCCCACCACGAGACTACT
Source organism: Pungitius pungitius (assembly GCF_949316345.1). Classification (NCBI taxonomy): domain Eukaryota; kingdom Metazoa; phylum Chordata; class Actinopteri; order Perciformes; family Gasterosteidae; genus Pungitius; species Pungitius pungitius. Next base: position 11,227,109 of record NC_084901.1, read on the forward strand.
TAGCTAGTATGGACCTTCAATTCAGCAGTTCTTTCAGAGTTCACCTGTAAAAAAACTAAGCATGGGGTTTCTGATCCTGATCCTAGCTCAAACACCATGAACGTCACAGTGACTCACTATCACCTCTCCAGGTACAAGTGGTATTGCCAGACTGGAGTAAGTGTAGCTTTGCATGAATTCCCCATGCTGTTTGTGAGACACTTAATGAATCAAAGCAGTTATAAGAAACACCTTGGACTTTCATTTTTTGCGCTTTGCTGTTTGCTGTCTGAAAGCAATTTGTCAGCAGTTAGGAAAACATGATGTCAGCAAACCAGGGAACATATGTATTTAAGACACACACATTATCTCCCCAGTATGAGCACACAGGCAGTGTAGGCTGCAGACTTCTGAGCACAAATACAAAAGGATGGATGTACTTGAAATGTAAGCCGTCACATAGACCGGGACACACACACACACACACACACACACACACACACACACACACACACACACACACACACACACACACACACACACACACACAGGTGATATAGTATCTGCCAGAGATAACAGCAGTTGGGGCAGCTGAGCGGAAAAAAACTTCTCCTGACTCCCTCAAGGTCACTGATAGGCCAACAGTGGCAAGGCAGCTGTGTCTCAACCAATCGCTGACCTCCCTCTCTTTGTATGAAAAACTCTGTTTTTTTGCGCGAGATAACACTAATGTTACACAGGATTATTTTCCCACAGAAGCTAAACAGTCATTAAAAACACAGAGACAAGCGTAATATTTTGCAGGCAAATCTTCTGGAAAATGGACAGTTACCCAATACCAGTTTGGCAACTAACTGTTGCTTTTTTGTTCAAACAGCTGTGGATTTTTTATCCATGGAAAAGGCTATCTAAAAATGTCCAGGTTAAGCTTTCTCTAAATGAGGGGGGGTTTTACATGCTGTCACGACCCAACGCTCATCTTCTCCAGAAAATTGAGGCCTGAAGACCGGGATCCCAAATCCCCCTCTGTTTACGGGTGCGTTGGTTTGTGCCATTCGGGATCAGCTCATTGAGCGGGCACGGCCACTCCTCCCGATGCACCTGTGTCTCGTCACCTATCAAGAGGGCCTGTATATATGCTCCTGACTCCTCAGAGCTCTTTGTGAAGTCTTGTGCATGTTATCATCACATTCTGAGCAGTTTCCTGATCCCCTGTTCGTGCCTCTCGTTGAATACTCCTTGTTTGTCCCTGACGGTGCCTTTGCCCATCTAAGCTCTCCTGGATTTGGACCTCCTGCCTGTTTACTGGACACGACTACGCCTGATCCCTGACGGTGCATTTGCCCATCTACGCTCTCGGATTTTGACCATCTGCCTTTTTACTGGATACCACTAAGCCTAACCCCTGTTTGCCTTTGCTCAATAAATCTAAATATAATTTCAGGTTTGGGCCAGATACTGCCCAGTTCGACCGAACGCGGGCCACTGGTTCGGCTGACGGAGGGGGGGGTCGGCGCGCTGATGGCCCGACCGGTTGACGGAGGGGTTTGCGCTGACTGGGCAGCACGCTGGCGATGCAGCCGGCGGCGGGCCGTATACACTCCGGCGGCGGGCCGTATACACTCCGGCGGCGGGCAGCACTGGACGGGCAACTGGACACCAGCAGCGGGCGGGATTTGGCCGCGAGTTTGATGTGAATTAAGCACTCGTGGGCCACATAAAATGACATGGCGGGCCACATCTGGCCCGCAGGCCTTGTGTTTCACACATGTGTTTTAGGCCGTGCCAGCTCAGTGACAACAGTACCTGACATTTGCCAAATGGGTATGAATACGCCACCGTTTTGTCCTTAAAGACAACAACAGACAAGAAATGTTCCACTCAATCATCTCTGATCACATCTAATCGTATTGCCTATTCCCTCCCCTCTATGTAGAGTATCCTGGGGATGGATACAAACATTGTTAAGTCTTCTGGAATGTGAGTGGGCCAAAGCACATAATGATTCAGCACCCGAACAGATGTAACAGAGTTAAGTGCTGCGTATGGGTAAGCCTGTGATATGGGTGTGTTTGGGGTTTGGTGCGTGTACATTGAAAGTGAGATCTCTTTAACATTACCTTGTACCTCCCAAAATTTGTTGAAAAAAAGACCAAGCCAGATTTTCTTTTTCTTTTCTACCTTCATTTTATTATTATAATAAATATGACAGCAATTACATAGCACAATTGTGAGTAACCTTAGGTAATTTACAATAATCACAATGGAGTTGAAATGGATATGTATAGGCAGAAAAATCAGAACTCTACAACCACCACCGGTGTCTGGACTCCAAAAGGCGGGGGATATGCCTCCTTTCCTCTCGGCCTTCCGGCCCCTGGTCTATCCTACGGGTGGATGGAGTCCAAGACTCTAACATCCCTTTAAATTCACCCCCGAGGGTCTGGTAGGCCTTTTCACATACTTTTTATGAGTACATGAATGCGTCACTTTTCGGACAGTTTGAGTCAGTAATTCCCTAAATGGAATATATCCTTTTACACAAGAAATTTAACAAAAATGGTCTACAGTATAGGTCTATTGTGTAAAGTTATCTGCTGCACTCCAGAAAAAAAAATCTTGTTTCAAGGTTAGATTAGTTTTGTTGACGGTAAACAGTACAATCTGTCTCTATTACTGATAGAAAAGTGTGTTATTAAGAGTAGTAAGAAGGTTACTGGTCACCCACACCTTGATTGACAGGTGAACGGAATGCTAAGAGTACCACAATGCATTTGAGTTTCTTCTATTGGGGATCAGTAATATGTCATTACAGTACGGATGTAATTAAGATTCATGTAGTTTATACTTTGATAAAGGAAGAAGCCATTTCTGGAGGGTGGAGCTTTGTTATAATCCATAGTGGCCCAACCTTCTTTGTGATCATTTGGGAACAATGAAACTCTTTCATTAGCACACGCGCACATACAAGGTAAGGTAAAATAGTTTGAAAGATTGGATATTAATTCTAGATCATCTAGAAAATCTGGCGACACAAACATGAAAATGAAATCTTGATCAGACACAAAATCTGTCATGGGAGTACATAGCTTTCATAATCAATATGGACGCTGTGGAATGGGCACAGGCTGTAACAACCCAGTGGGGCGTTGATGAGATGATTTGGACGTATTGAAAAGGTGTCTGCCTGTAGCGAAGGCCACCAGAAGCGTTCAGACACCTGCTGAAGTGATGCCGTAATCCCAGGGTGACCAGAGCTGTGGCAGTCATGCACACAAATGTAACCCGTTGGCGAAAATGATAAGGAACATAAATTCGATCATTGGGGCAAGTCAGTGGAGTGGGATGATTAGCTTGAGCCTCGGTGATCTCAGTGATTGCCCTGACATTGAGATAGGATAGCTCCAATGCCAGTGTTGGACGCGTCAACTTCGACTATGAATTCTTGATCTAGGTGATGAAGGATAGGAGCAGTGGTGAAGCAATCCTTGAGTTGTTGGAAAGCGTTCTGAGCTTATGGCGACCGGGTTAAGCGCTGTCTCCCTCCCTTGAGCAAGGAAGTGAGCGGAGCCGCTATGGTGCCGAAGTCACTTATGAACCGCCTGTAGAAGTAGGCAAAGCCCAGGAATCATTGCAGCTCCTTCACGGTTGTAGGTTGAGGCCAGTTCAGCACTGCTTGGACCTTGTTGTCCATAGCGACCCTGTTGGCACTAATGATGTAACCCAGAAATGACACTCGTGTTTGGAACTCACACTTCTCTTGCTTGGCATACAGTTGATGTTAAATTAGAGGATTTAGAACTGCCCGGACGTATTGAATGTGTTCTTTCAAAGAGTGTGAGTAATTCAGGATGTCATCGATGTAGACTGTAACCCAGCGATTGAGCGTAGCCCTTGAACACATCATTGATGTAGGCTTGAAAGACGGATGGACTATTGCACTCTCCGTCTTACCGGCGAGCTGCGTGTCGCAGTCCGCTCTGAGCAGCTGGAAGCCCGCCAGCTGGAGCACGGAGTCCGGTATCGATCAACAGAGCCACTGTGAAGTACAACACAGAGGATGTAGAAACATTTCTGCTGATGTTGGGGGAGTGGGGGGGGCATTGGTATTTTCTCAATAAAGAATTTGTGGTTACCCCTTGCTTGTAAACAAATATCGTTCTCGTCTTAAAGTGAATCTTTCAGTTTCCTCTCACTACCAGTGCTGAGCCTATGCAGGTCATGTGAACAACGATCCAAAGACTCTTACTCGGCAGACGAACGACTCGCCTCCCGACCGTGTCTTCGGATCAACGATTCGTTCGTCGGAGTTGTTGTGACGCTACCACAGTAGCCTGAGCTGAAACCTCGGAGGTGAGATGATACACGGCAGCTGGATCCATAGGTGGCGAAAGTCTTCTGTAATACAGGGTCTGAAGTATGTGGATCCATTTGCAGATTTATTCGGCAAGTCAGGGCAGACAGCAAAGCAGTTGGAGCGACCGAGAACAAGAGCACAAAGGCAGGCGGCAGAGAATCAATCGTAGTCTAAAAATCCTGGGTCATACACAGAAGGGTTACAGAATGTATTCATACAAGGTAAACGCTTAGAAATGTCAGCATGGGCAAAACAAGACTTCATATGAGTGGGACCGCTGCTTAAGTAGAGCAGGTAATGGGGAACACCTGCGCCGGTGATTAGTCTCTGAACGGGGTGCATGGGAAATGGAGTCCGGGAAGTCAATACTCGGGTGAGTGTGTGCTCCGGTGGCCATCAGAGAGAGCCCCAGAGGTCTGATTCATGACACATAGATGGCCTAACGAAAAGTCCGAACTAAGGACCCTATGAATTGGATTCATCTCACAGATCCCCGTGGGTGGCTTTTTCTGCAGATGGTCCCAAAGTTAGAGGTTAGCTTGCAGTTCAGATTCAGCCAGAACAAACCTCACCCCCAGGAGTTACAGAGGGGAGCGTTCTTGTTCTAACCTGTGTAATGTCAGCGTTAGAATGTTTTCTTCTGGTGGGAAGTTTGTGCAATCCCCTGGGATCAGTACCCTGGCGCTGTGGTTGGCTTTGGCTTACTGCGAGCTACTAGGGCAGGGGTGTCAAACTCATTTTATGTAGGGGGCCACATACTGTCCACTTTCAAATCAAAGAAGTCAAATCATCTCCGACAGGGGATGGGTATTGCGCGCCGTCATTTTCTCTGCTGTTGCCAATCCCCTTGGTCTAAGGCATGCGCTCACTCACAGAGTGCGACCCCCAGTCGACATTTTAGGAATAGCAGCTACTTATAGAAATTCAATTTTACAATTCTTTGTCAATTTTACACTTATCAAAGTCATCCGGCGGGCCGCACTGGACCCCCCCACCCTGCGGGCCGTATGTTTGTCGTCACCTGGAGCTGCTGTACTCTCTGTCAATCATATTTCAGATGACTGTAAATTTAGATTGTATGAAACCAGTGACAGCGGTAAAAACCTTTTGTTTGGCTAATATGTGATTATATAGATAGTACACATTAAACATTTTGTCAATGGAGACTTGACATCAGGAGAGTGTCCTGATTGAATATTAATTCATTTGGAGTGTACTGTTTTTACAATTGTTTCATAATTTCAGACAAAAAAAGAAAAATGGTAATGAGCTAATTAAGTCATTATATCCAGATTATAAACCTAACCGAATATGGGCGTCCATAATGATTAGTTTGGATGATATTATGACATTTCATAATATTTATGTATTGTTAAAATATGTTTTAGGAGCATGTGCATTATGGCCAAACTCCTTTAGTTTGAATGTTGAACTCTGTACTAATGATCAATTCATGTTCATTGTTTTTTCCTTCCTCTTTACTTCCTCCCTTGGTTCCTTTAACCTTGTACCTGCCTTCAATGCCAACTCTTCCCTGCCTCCATTATCTGTCCTTTTGTCATCCATCCACTCGTTAACTTTTATTACCCTTATCGCCTCTCACATTTCTCAGCTCAGCTGTAAATTTCTCATTGCTTTTGCTTGTCCTTCCTTTCACATCCCCATTTTCTCTCTTTTTTCTCTTTAATTCTTTCTTATTCTTACCAAATCTATTTCCCCCTTGCCTCTAAGTAATTTCCCTATCACTCTCCTAACGACACCTCTTTTATTTTTCGAACCCTAACATTCAATCTTTAATTTTCCTCCTCATTCCATCCCTCTCTACTACACTCCATATACCTCTATTCATTTCTTTCCCAGCCCTCTTACCTCTTCCATCAGCCATATAATTTTCCTCGATTTACCCCTTTGCTCTTCCCCTATTTTCTCATTTCCTTTTCCCTCCTTTCATTTCCTCTCGTCTTCTCCTTACCTCCCCTCTCGATGTCTACTGTTAGCCGTCTTTTCTGATTTCCATTTCACTTTCCCCTCCCCCCTGCACCTTGTCGTGCAGCGTTTCAGCGAAGGACAATGATCTTATTCACGGCTGCCTTGGGAAAATGTTTGTGACACTCCGAGGCACAGACGGACACCTGTGTCACCAGACAGACGGAGGACTGTCACGGACGGGGGAGGAAGGTGGGGGAGAGTTTGAGGATGATGTGTGGGAAGTGAAGAGCCCGTCGTGAGGGAATAGTGGAATGGAGGGATGGAGGGATGGAGAAGGGACGGGGAGGCTTCTTTCAATGTCACCCTGTAATCCAACACACTTCATCACTTCCTCTTTCTGTCTCCGCGCCCCTCCTCCCCTCTGCTATTTCCCTCCCCTTCCGTCTTCCTCTTGCTCTCTTATCCCCTTGCCTCCTAATATTCAGTCTTGTAGACAGCTAGATGCATTTGTCTCCCAAGAACGATGCTGTCACACTCATCAATGTTCAGGAGACTGCAGAGCGGTACGTGAGAGTGAGGAAGAGACTGAATTTGAATGTTGTGATTAGGACCGTTAGGGTGGCTGCCAGCCTGGACTGAGTAATGGCTCAAGAGGAGTCAGCTCAGTAAACATAGCTGGATTTAGCCTGTTCTCCAGGTAACACTCCACAAAGCTCATTGGCTATATATATATGGCTATATATGCATAAAGCGGGCTGAACTGGAGTGTGTCATTGAGCCTTTAATTGCACTGAATGTTTGGATGGGGAGCTAAAGTTGTCAAATAAATGAGCAGCACCTATGCAGAATGGCTGTGGCAGTGGATATGAAACAGGGATTAATACATTGGTTCACTTAAAGCTGCATTAATCTATGTTTTTGTATTGATAACGAGTGATATGAATATGTACAATATAAAAGGTGAATTATCACCAGACTCCATTCCCCAAGCTCTATTAAGCCTTTTAGTGTCTTTCAGCTAATGGTTTTTAATTTCCTGACCTCAAGTGGATGTTGGGTGGGTGAGATATATTTGGAGGATGGCCTAAAGGAGGGTTGGGTGGGCGGCGGATCTCCAGGGACGGGGTAACAACAAGAACGCCGACCGGAGGCTCTGTGAGAGGCGTTGGACGGCTTTCCCAAGAGGAGCTCCGGGGCAGTTATTGGGCAGGAAGTCGGTCAGGAATTGAGAGTGACTGGCCTGGCGGTAAGCAGCCAGCTGTAGCACTCTGTCCCAGTGCGATCTGGCGGCTGGAGTCTGGTATTTCATGTGGCGCACACACACACACACACAGTGGCAAACAGACCACTTAAAGCACTGCTATGCTAAGCTAGCTGCTAGGCTACTTCCCTCTCAACATTACCATGCGCGGCAGACTGTCTGCAGAGGACCACCGCGGTGTCCCTAAAACACTGTGGTTTTGATAACATGGAACTACTTCACAGATGATTTGCACACGCATGATTGTGAGTACTAGTCGGCATTATGATGTTTTTTCTCTTCTAGCCATTTATTGTCCTCACAAAGAATAAAGTAGTGGAATTTTTTTTTGTTGCATTTACTACAACAGGGCATGTGAACGCGCTACAAATGCGTTAACATAGCAATCCATTAACCAAATGAAGAAAGGTACTATTTGAAATCTCTACTAATGAAAACAAAGCTATTTGTAACCACAGCAAACTGGAAGTATCTTCCGGGGTGCTACAAGTACCACTTAAAGCGTTACACAGCATTGATGTCAGCCCACTAGCTACCCTAACAACCAGTGGAGCAGAGAAGTAAGAAATGGATAGTTGGGGGAATGGATCATAAAAAAGTGAACGATAAAAGTTTTGTCAACTGTTTAACCTGCAAGTGTTTTTTTTTCTTTGACTGAGAATCAAAGGAAATTCAGTCTTTACAGGTGAAACCCCTGAGTAGGGCCTGTAGTATTGTTACAGTAACATTACTTTAGAAAAAAGGGTAATAGACTAGTTTTAAATGTATTATGGAAACTCGTGCATAATTTGATGATTTTTTTTTACTTACTCAGCAATAATAATCTTTGTCACGTACGGCTGGGTGGTCCAGGTACGCAGGGAGGACTCAGACGCAGAGTTTCCAGGACAACCAAAAAGTGCTCTTTAGTTCAGGACCGTCATGCACCGACATGCACAACAGGTAACATGGAACCATTGATAAATTTTTCATTATTAAACAATGACTCAAAATGTACTCTATTAAATGGTAGAGCAGAAAGTGAACTATGCCACTATTTTTGTAAACGCCCTCAAGAAGCATAAAAGTACATGTGACCAAATGGACACTGCAATACTTTGAGCAATATCAAGATGTGACAACGCCACTCTCTTTGAGGGGAGAGACCCTGAATTTGATTACTTTACGCTTATGGCTAAAAATCCCATGCGAGGTACACCATAGACGGACAGAGGCTTCTGCGTGTACAGTCCAGTTTGTAGTCGGTCGCGGGCCTTTGCATGGGAAAATAAAAAAAAATAAAAAAATTCATCCTTTGATTTTATTTTGAAGGGACTTTTTCTAATGCAGCGGAGTGTGCTTTTTTTCCGGCTCGTCCATCCATGCTTTCAGTCAGCGCGGCAATTAGAACGCGAAAGCACCCCCCCCGCCCCCCCCCCGCCCCGTCGACACCGCTAGCGCAATTTGACGAAAGTTGTACTTTCTTGTTACTTGTTCTTCTGAGTTTGTTTCTCTATGATTGAAATCCACTTATTGTAAGTCGCTCTGGATAAAAGCGTCAGCTAAATGACATGTAATTGTATCTACCATCTTTAACTACAGCCTCTACTGTTTAATTACGTTCTCTTGTAGAAGAGAAGTGTAAAAACCATCTTTTTAAAGTACATTTTTAGAAAACATAATTTCACACATTGTTTAAGACAGCTTGACAGAAGTGGACAATGTACGCTCTGGGAACCACTACACTATATACACAGCACAGTTAGTGTTTGGTGAATTAGCTATCGAGCCACTGCTGGCACTCATTACTGATCAAGATTACCACCTCACGGTGAAACACGGCCGAGCCATTCATTATTAATGAATGAATGAATGAATTAGTAATGATCAAATCTCTCTGAAGAATGCCCCAAATAGAGCAGTTGCATAATAAGTGTGTTCCCTGGGACCCGCTGATGAGACTACCCTGTCATTGGCGGCTTTTATGAATGTGAAGCAACTTCACTTATAGCTCCAGTCTTCTGAATCTTGTCACCTTGTTTTTAAAAAAGGGGCAGGTGGGAATAATTAGTTTCATCTTTCTTAACGTGTATACTGTATATAGTATATATATACTGTATATATATGATTGTGATTTTAATATGCGGCTTTCAGATGAAGCTAAAAATAAATAAATATATAATGTTGATCAGTTACTGTGACCACATTTGATATTCTCTTCTCGCTTTTGTGCTTGCTGGGTTGCAGGTCCTGCATACCTGCAACCCAGCCGCAGAGCAAGGATAAATGCATGCAGGTGGGGGCGCTGGGACGGACACTGTTCTTTTACAAAGGGATCTATTGCTCAGCTTTAAATCTTTATAAATCTGGTCGGTGCAAGTTAACTTACACGCTATATGCTACGCTCACTTGTTTGCCCTGTGCTAAATAAAACGGGTGTAGACTTATAGCAGGCTAATATTTTGTCTGAATTGACTTTGGGTCTCCAGAACATGGCTTTTGGGCCAAAACCGTGGCCATGGCCATTTTTGTTTTAATTGAATTAAATTAAATCACAGTTTGGCCTCAGAGGGCTTTACAATCTGAACACCTGCCACATATTGTATATTCTTTATGTTATTCATTAAGTCATCTATTGACCTGTATTAATACTGATAGAAGAATCCTCTTATGCCGTTCTCCCTTAGATTTCTTCCTTTTTTCCCCCCTTTTCGGGAGGGGGATCGGCTTCCCGTGTCGATGCGAAGGCCCAGGGCAGAGGACAATGCAAATGACAGAAATGATTCAGAAATTGTTTCTACTAAGAAGCATAATGATGGAAAAAAAACAGCAGTTGTGTTAACAATTCTAATAAAAGCATTAATGATGTCAGCTATCGTCATATGACTAATAATAATTTTCCTCCTTGCGAGCTACTTTCCAACCGACCAAAATATGGCGATCTACCCCACCCCCACTCTCTGTGCACATCATTATCTCACTTGGATGACTTGACGATTGGAGCACTGATTGGAGTCAGCCAGGGTTGCTGTTGAATTAAATTAAATGTGTCCGTTACTAAGCAAGAAATGCTAATTGGCATTATCATTAGTTTCCTTTAGCTTGACGTGATTTTTTTTATCAATGGCAGGCAATCTATTGGCACTGCCTTATTGCTTAACACGAATGCTAAATCCATCAGAAGTACTGAGAACGGACACCATCCCATACACGTGACCTTAGAAACCTCTGGACAACAGTTATTTTATGTTGTTGTTTTGGCAGCAGGCGTGGCTCATCAATTGCTGCCCCTCTCTGTGCACTGTACGATCTACTCGCTTGTACTTTTCCACAGCTATTGGTCTCTATGGCAAAAAAGGGGAGGAAAACAACAGAGCACTGTCTAGCCGGCCGGAATCCTCAAGAGGTAGTACAATTCCCCCAATGAAGGGAGCTAGACGGCAGGGAGTGAGGTGAGGTCAGCGCTGGGCAACTTTGAGGCAGAAGCAGTTAAATCTTTTTGAGTTTAGTGTCACACCGCGGTGAAGTTGTTGGGTTTGTTTTATTGTGTCTGGCCCTTTTGTTTTGTCATTTCCTGTTTTACTAGATAGTAACTCTCCACTCGTTTAAGGTCACTTTCCCTTATTCAAGCATTTGTAAGCCTTTAATGGCGCGTTTCCACCGAGCGGTACGGTACGGGTCGGTCGGTACCCTTTTATTTGTGTCTCCACTGCCAAAAGTTGAGAAAAGTACAAAAAATCCGAACCGTACCGTACCACTTTTTGGGTACCCTTCCGTTGGGGTACCTGGCAGTTGTGTGGTACTAAAGGGTGGAGCTAGACTCACTGCAGAACGTTGATTGGTTGAAAGAGTGTCGTCATTTGCGCGTGCCGCAAGGGGAAAGATACGGTGGCCGAGAAGGTTCAGACAAATACAAAAGCCACAACACACCCGCAAATGCCACAACACAACCGAACGCCGCAACACAACACGAAAGCGAAAACGGAAGTAGCTAAGTAAATGCCCACGGAAGTGCGTCACCCTTTTGCGTCGTTCACGCTGTGCAGTTGCTCTGCTGTGCTACAGGTAGGGTAGCGGCCTGGCTGCCTCCACACTCATTCATTTCATTGTTATCAGCTGCTGCTATTTTACTATTTATTGAACCCTCGTAGATCTCTGGCTGGCGGGCCAGTCTCCTACCGCGCCATTTCAATCACTCTTCAAATCAGGCGAACATCCCGAAAGTTTAGTGGCTTTTTTTTATGTGAATGTTTTAAATTCATTTAACTTTAACTTTATTGAGATTTTTTTTAATAAAATGGTATATTTTTTGTAAGTTGAACCTTGTCGGCAGACAGACAGCGAGAATCCACACCTCAAACAAATGCCCTCTAAAGCAAAACTATTTGAGGTAGCCAAAAAATAATAGTGTAGTTTTCATGTGTTTTAAAACTGCTCAATTAACAGTTTACAAAACATGTACCTTCTGTTTTTTTTTGGATAAATGTAAGCAGATTTGTATTGAAGCTTATGGGGCTTATGAGACTTGGTCTCACTATCGGGCTCCTCACGCAAAAAGTAAATAACTGTGGGATTCCATACTCGTAGAGTCCGACCAGCACAAGCACAGCATCGTTTTTTTCTAGAAATGAAGCCTGAAAAGTTAATATATTGTGGCCGTAAAAGCACAAGTTCCTTTTTTTTTTTACTAAACCCTGACACGGCTCCACTCTGTCTCACTCTAAGAAAACGCAACACACACAAATGTAAAACTCAGAAACGGACCCAAAAACTAATGAAACATAGTAATTATGAAAAAGCATAATAGATATCAACAAGCTGTTTTTTTTATAAGTGTTAAGACTTGTGTCAACATTTTAAAGTTTAAATGGTGTCTCTAGCTGAAAGATTTTTGAGAGGATTGGAAAATGAACATTAAAAAAGTGTGATTTTAATTAATATATTTCAATTATAAGAGCTAAAAAGCTGAAAAGTCATAGTCCCCCTCTCCTGAAGCAGCTGAGCATTTTAAATTTGAATTATGTTTTAATAGCTGAAAGTGTGAAGGAGTTTCACCGTGCAATTGTTAAATTGTTAATACATGCATTACTGTTTTCAAAAACACACACACACAAAAAAAACTTATCGGGATAAATCTCGTCATCCGGATTGAGTGAATCTAAAAATTCCCTGATTATATCCAGCGTAAAAACCTATTCAAGTTCGGTCCAGACTGGAGTTAGCTCCGGGTTTTCCTCTGCCGTCGGCACAGGATGGCTCACTCGCACGGTGCTTCAAATGGTCCGTTGCACATGAAGTCCAAAGCTGCGGGAGGCTCCTTAAGTTCCTCACATCGATGCGGGACAACGTGGTGCTCTTGTGCCATGTTACGTTGACTTTGTATATTTTGCTATTGACATGCTTTTTTTAGTGTGTTAAATGCTACCACACATTGGATGACTTAACTCGAACACACGTCTTGGCCTGCGTTGTGTAACTCACAACAACTGCCGGCGCTGCTGGCTGCTCTTGCCTCTCTGTTGGCTCGGCTCTTTTATTTTCTTATTTTTGCTCCGAGCACATCTCAACAACCCATTGAGTGATGTAATAATCGCGCGACACAACTCAGCTGAGATATTCAATTTTGAGCACAATGCCTTTTTCTTTGTCAAATACTCTTGAATTTAACTTTTTGATCCCAGATGTCCTTTGTGTGTCCGGATTGTCTTCCCTTCAGAACACAACTGTGGTGGTGGGCGTGGGTTTGGCTCGGCTGCAGAGATGAGAGAGGGGGGAGTGGCTCAGGGAACGGGGCCAGGTGAAGGCAATTGGCCTCAGCTGCGGCAAATGACTTGCGTGTGTGTCTCCCCGTACTTAATGGCAGGAGGGGCGATCCGGCCGGACGGGGGGAGCAGCCTGCAGACGCAAGATTTGGACGCCGGGAGCCCACTGAACCCGTACACCAAAACGTTAAATAAAGCTTATTAAATGAACCTACGCCGTGATGGTCATTCTGAGCCTCCCCCCCCGAAGGCAACCACATGGTTTACAACAACATATCCTAATCCAAGAAACAGTATTTTCCTTTGCCTTTTTTTGCCTTAAGTGAAACCAAGGGGTCCCAAAGTGTGGGACAAATATGAAAATTGGTCACTGGGAATGAAGCGATGACCCCGAAGCATGTCTCCTGAGTCCTGGGAAACATGTATTTGGCTGGGGGATAGCAACCCCGGCATGAAAAATGATATATAATAAATAAAAAGTATAATGCAAAAGACATGTAAAGAAAATAATTAAAAGTAAACGTATTAAGATAAACAGACAAACTGAAACTGAAAAAAGCTATATCTCATCTACTACTAGGTACAGATACACTTCCGACCCCCATCCCGGACTGCGGACCTGTGTCAGGAGCATTCACATGAACAGGAAGTGAAGGCAACATGTGACGGCCACAGACAAGCGGGCAGCTGTCAGAGAGCAGAGCTGAACACATAAGGATTAGATCAGAGGAAGCCGACACACACACGTACTCAGAATAAAGGAAGCAGAATGCCCGTTACAGCCATTTCCTCTCTTGCCGAGTGGGCTAATTGGGAAATAAAGCCGTTAATCTGCTACAGAGCTCTGGTTTCATCCTCTATAAACAGTCTGGCGTGTGTGTCTATGTGTTACCGCTCAAATGTATTGTATAGTTTCTATTGCATCAACCAGGCATTTGTATTGGCTTGGAGGTGGAGGAGCTTGCAATGTTTGACAGGTAGAGAGGTGGAAGGCAGATCAGAAGACCCCGTCTGCAGATGGAAAAGAACCCTGTGGTGCTGGAACACAGGCGGCAGCATATTGCGAGCAGTTACGAAATACAGGTTAATATATCACATATAAGAGGGGACGTCCCAGGGACCGCTGCCTGCACTTAAATCTGGCTGAAGACAGAGGAGATCTGTTCCAAAGGGCGTCTTTGGGGATCCTATTGAAAGATCCATCATTTAGTTATTGTTATCCGTGCAGTTGTCAGCCAAGGCCTTGCTCTGATTGATATCTCCCCTCAGTCCTCCATTAAGTCGAATGCATTCAAGCTGGGCGCTTTTATGAAGAAGCCACTTTTTGGTCTTTTGCTTTTGTTCAATGTGGAGGGGAAAGGTCGATGGCATCTTGGTGCCGGAGGTTTGATGTAAGTTACGTTCGATCGTGTGTTATCTGACCTCTGTTGTGTTTCAGAATGCATACTCGAGAACAATAAGAGTGGGTTGAGCTGTATTCATAGAAATACCGGAAGAGGCGTGTTGGAGGCGGGGTCCTGCTCCCAAAATTATGCTAATTAGCTCCACTAGATATCTTCTTCCGCTGTGCCATTGACCTATTACTTTCGTGCTTTCGTTATCAGTGCTCCATATCCCTGTTTTATAATGAGACAAATTTCCCCAGAAATGGAGCTGACCGACTAACCAAAATGTGGAAACGCACAGTTACTTAATCACCCTCATTCATTTTCTTATCGAACACACAGCAGCCAAAAATCCGCCATTTGTTTCAGAATTACAGGGGAAGGGGAAGTGGCGACTGTACTTTATGTGGCATGTAACACCAGAGTGAAGGATGGTTTTCTGATGGACTGCGGTGGACAGCTTAGCATCAGTAAAGAATGGAGTTCTGAGGAAGAAGGGCTTCCTGTTCTAAGTCAAAAGGTCAATTTAAAAGAATTGTCACAAGAACAGATGGTGGTGGAGGGTTAAATTAAATGAATGTGATGCCCCGGACAGACATACGGGCCAAAATACACACCAGCTGCACATAGACACACTAAAGCTTTGTTACTGCAGTACCAACACTGGGAACGGCAATATTTCTTATTGAGAGCAAATTTTATATTTTGTTATAACTTTCAGATTAGACCTAGGATCCGATATTTGCTTGAATATTCCCTTAGTCCTGGGTAGAAGGAGCAACGTTTTCTAAGTAAATTTTTTTAATGGAACCGATAATATGTATTTTTTTCTATTTGCCTTTTTGGTGTTATTTGTATATTTTGGAGAGAAGGAATGTAATCTCTACAGCCAATAACATTTGGGTAGTGAGATTAATGTTTTCAAACAAATTCAAATTATAATCTATCTTACAATTCACTGAGAAGGCATGATGAGAAACCTTATCAAGTGGGATGATCCATGATGTCTTTGGCTGGTGTATCATTCCCTCCAAAATTGGAGCACGAAGGAGGAAGCAGAGAGGCTTCAGCCCTGTGAGAATGAGAGAGGGAGGAGTGCCTGAATTTTAAATGTGGCTGGCAAGGCAATTAACATTTTCTTAGCACCAGCGGCTAGTGCTCAGGGCTAAAAATGATCCATGGAGACCTTCGCTCCAGCCCAAACACTCCCTCACTCACAAAGAGTAGAGAAGAACTGGAAAAAACTTAGAGAAATGAACTGAAAAAAGACAGAAAATCATATTGTTTGAGCTAAAAGCTAATCAGAAAGCCTCCCTCCCTATCTTATATTGTGTCCCTCAAATTGGACAAATACTACTGTATATACACAAATGAATGCCCCAGCAGAACCTTTCGTAGATACCAGTCCAAGTTTGCTCACCCCAGTTTCATCTGACATTTCAGACTCTGAGCTCTTTGTGGCTTTGACTGAGAGCCCCAGCGGCGCTCATCTGTTTCCATCCAATGATTCCTGATGTTGAGGTCCCATCCACCACATTCGTTGAATCAATCAGCAGGAATTAGTCTATATGAAGGTGACCTTGCCTCAGAGTTCAATCACCAATTAATATTACCCATTGGCACAACAGCTCTTTTTGCTAAAACACCAATAAAACAGAAAATGTCCTATTTGTCCAACAGCAGTATCATACAAACAAACGGCCGCTGTTCTGAAGGCTATTTACTTCAAATACACTCACTGTCTGTGATGCCAGCTTCTGTCAGCATTTTAGGGACTCCATTACACAGACGAGGATTTCATTTTGGCTTCTAAATGATGAGTTAATTTACATTTTAAGTTAATGATATGAATACGGTGTATCACGGTATTGCTTTTTCAAGTAAACTCATTAATTCATTGACCCCGAAAAGGACCAGGCTGCTCGCTGGCCATCTTGCTCGTGTAGCCGAGGGTTTATGGTGCGCCTATATTTCGGGTTAATAATAAAACAATAACACGGTGCTCCGGTTCTGCGATTCACTTAATTTCCACTTCCCCCAAAACATCTCCGTTGAACACTTCCTCTCCTCCTTCACAATAAAAGAACCTACACCAGAGCAATTAGCCGGCGAGTTAGCTCGTTAGCGTGTTATGGCTGCTAGCGTTGCCACCAGAGGCTCGACAGACTTAGACTTAAATCGTTTTCTGATCTAACGTAACGGATTTATCAAAACCAAAAACCCTCCAAACAGACGCAGCTCCTCTCTTGGGCACAAGTTGTTGTGTTGGTGCATCTCTGGTCTCTCGTTGTTCCTCCTGTATCGCTCTTTTCCGTGTTTTCATGTAGCAACAGAGTTACTTCTTGTTGTGAGCTGTACCCAGCATGCAGTTCGACAGGGACCTTTTTTATAAATGTACAATTATTAGTATTAAAATGTTTATGTCACAAGCTGTTGTGTTGTGGTGTTTTACCCTGTAAAGGGCGTTTGTTGTGGGTTATTCATTGTAAGGAGATCTTATACCAGTATACCGTGCAGCCCTAGTTACATCCATTCCTTTTAACAGGTGATGCATGACTTTTTACGACTCAGCAAATAGGTACCAACTCACTTGGCCAATGCGATATACAGTAGTTCTTCTGTAGTTGCAAAGGGCCGATGTAGCACTGTGCAGTGAGCATTCTGAGCCTGCAGTGACCACCGTTTATGTTCCTTTGGTAACTTTTGTTACTTAATTGATGACGCTTCCGTTATTTTAACCCAAAACACTTTTTCTAAACCTCACAAAATCACCTGTTGCCTAAAAATAAGGATATTCTACAAATCATTGTAAAAGAACAACCATTCAGTCTCTATGTCATGGTTTAATATTTGTTGTATTTAGCTGTGAATGTGATTTCTGATTGATGCAGTTATATTATATGTTCAATCTTGTGTGGCCCCAGTGGATCAAGAAAAATCCAAAACAACAGAATCCATCCATTTAACATCTCCATAAATGCTGTCAAGCAAGCATCTGACAAAAATGGAGCTGAAGAAAATGAATATCCTCTCTGCATGATACCCCAGAGAGTAGGCAGAGCCCCAAATGGATGCCAAGCAGTCAGTATCTGAGGCTGAGTGATCAAATCACACCAGTGGTTCGTGCCAGCATTTTCTAAAATATATCAGGTCACACAGTACACCAGCAAATGAATCTGGGATACATTTGCATCCAGGGAACACTGTGATTCTGCATACATCCTATGTATTATAGCATAAAATTATGCACCAACTGATTAAGGTGACTAGCTCAAATGGACAAACTTATCAATGGAAAAATTTGCACATAGAAATGATTGCTAAGAATGTACAACCACTCAAAAACCTGCGTGAACTGGATTTCCACCGTACTCAATCACTCCTACGTACACACTGGCCTTTTTAATTAACTCCAAAACCGTCTCATCTGGAGATGCAAAAACAGCACAGCGCTCTGCTGCCAGTGTGCTTTACAGCGACTATGCTGCAGATCCCGGGATCTATTTGTCTCCTCCCAGGGCCTCGATGCAGCGTTATCATGCATCATCAACTGGGCGCGAGGATGGAGCCATTGGGGACAGCTGCTGCTGTTGTTTACGATCAGTGTTATCCCTCAGAGACACGCACACGCATACGCAAGCATTCAAGTCCTCTGTAGGAGCCGTAGGAGTTTTGCTTTAGGATAAGTGACACTGAGATGTGGTTAGTGAGTGTGCACACATGTGTGCGAGCCCTAGAGCTGGGTATTGACAGAAATAAGTCAGCAGTATTGAAACTTTTTAGGTCAAAAGATACCTAAAATATATCTGTGGTGGCGGGGTGTGGTTAGCTCAGCTGCATAGGGGAGGGAGAAGGGGAGTGGTTCAGAGAGCGGTGCTGGTAAGTAGTTGTTTCCCCTATGAAAACAGTGAGCAGACTGACAGAAGGGATGCGACCAGACGCTCAGAGGCCAGAGAGAGACTGGAGCAAGGAAGCCCAAACCGGCGCTCACTGCAGAATAAAATACATTGTTAAGCACAGTTACGCCTCAGCAACTGCTACGTGTTTGGAAGTCTTAAGCCTATACTCATGTTTGTTATGTTTAACCATAAGAAGATTGTTAAGGGTCTGCATATCTGTGACATGTATTCATAAGGATTCCGTGTGTGTGTCTCAGAGGACTGATAAGCGAACTGGGGCTGAATGTAAATGCGTGTCATTGTGCACATTGAAAATTCAGGTTCTGTTTCTCTGCGCTGCTATGCAGGATGGAAAATCCCTCCAACATGCTACGCATACTGATAAAACCTAATGACCTCCCTCTCACCGTGATCGAAATGGGCTCAGATTCGAGGGGACTGGCGATGCGACCGCCGGACTTTGGCAGGTGATCCTGGGAAGCGCTAGTTTCCACGCTTTGATGTTTTTTTGAGGGCGTGAACTCAACATTTTTTGTGCATTTGCAAAGGGACAAAACGTACAAGGGCACAGGGATATTTGGATTGATGTTGGAATGTGTGTCTTATTGAATTCCTCTGGCTCACTCATTAGACAGAAGCAGGTCTTTAATTATGTTCAGTGCCGGCTAATCTAGGACGGAAGTATAGTGTGAATGAAAACAAATGAAAGGCGGGTCTCAGCTTTCTCTTGTTGATGCCACCATTCATTTTATATTTCAAAAGGCAAACCACCTCACTTTTTTAAGTTGAAGGCAAAGTGCTGTGGCAATAATTGAATGCATCTACATAAAACTATTTTCCTTGTGTTATTTTTCCAAAATTGACAGCTCAAGGTTTATAATACTGCCCATAAACTCTGTGCCCTCTAACAATTTGATATACTTTATGTTACCGTCCATATCTTCATCGTAGGTAAATAAACAGCACTTATGTTATTTTTAATAGCATCATGTAGTTTATTATAGTTCTCCCTTTGTTCTTGCTCAAGTTTCAGAGCACTATTACATTGCACATTGCAATATCTCTAATACATAGCCGGCATAAATCCAATCTGCTGTTTATAACAAAACTATTTTTCAGGGCCCCCAATTAGGCAGTTTAGCAGACTTGTGGTAACCAAATGACCGACCGTGGTCTGAATGGATTTTAATGCATGCCATGGTGGAGGGTTGTTATCGGTGGAGACAACTCACTAGATTTAGTTTTCCTGCCTTAAACCAATAAATAATTGAGGTTGTTTACCAACTAGTTTGTTTACTTTAGCCTCCAATCGCCTCTGCTCATTTATTTGTGTGTATGTGTTTTGATCCAGCAGTCACCTCCACTTCATTACTTTATATTTGCTACAAATTACTCCAAGAGTGCAATTCATTTAAATAAGTCTAGCAACACGCAAAACAGGCTAAAGCTGGAGTTTGCCTGCAGGTTTTCCTCTGATATCAGTGAATGTTACGCTCCATGGTGGCTCGAACTGGGGCGCAACATAAGGGAAACAGGTTGAGGCAAGTGAGGAGTTAGCCACACAAAATCCAGTACGCAAAAAGTAACAAAAGTATTTATTTTCCAAAAAGCAACACAGGGATCAACAAGGACTGTCAGTGGCACCAAAGAAAAGAACATAAATAACAACCCCCCCGCCCCCCATTGACCGTTGTTCAACGCATTTGCGCTGAGGGAAACCAGCTCGTCCAAAGTAAATGGTTCATAACAGGGTAACAGGATTGACTCTCATATCATTTGTTTGTGTGATAACAAACTCATCAGCAAGCACACCAGCCTGAGCTAATGTCTCCACCTTTTTCTCATTGAGATACGTCACTATTTGATCAGACAGACTATTCTTGAATTCTTCGATGAGAACTAATTGCGACAGAGTGTCAAAATTAGTCACATTACTCGCCTTGCACCATCTATTAAACAGAGTCTCCTTCTCGCGGGCGAACTCAACAAATATTTTGCTAGACAATTTTTTAAATGTTGTGCATATAGACATGTTTTGTCTATATGCTTCAGGCACTAGTTCGTAGGCACGAAGTACAGCGGTCTTAATTGTTTCATACACAAACTAGAGATAGTGCAGCTAAAATCTCCTGTGCTTTCCCTGTCAGTTTACACTGAAGCAGTATTGACCAGACCTGTTTTGGCCATTCCAGTGAGGTAGCTTCTCGCTCAAAAGCAGTAAAATATGCGTCTACTTCCGCCTCACGAAATTGAGGGGCCAACACTATATTTCTGCTCACCTCAAAACCTCTTGTAGGCGCGGAGGGATCCAGGTGTATGGACCTATTAGGGCTAGGAGATTGAGCTGTATACTCAAAGCAGCAGCAGCTTCTAGTTCTAGGCGCTTTAGCTTCACCTCTTTCTCTGCTGCTATTTTTAATGCCATTCTTTCCGCCTCTATTTCTAACTCCATCTTCCGAATAGCCAACCTGTGACTATATTCTGCATCCCTCTTTTTCTCCTGCGCCTCAAAATGCAAACACGCTAAGCGTAGCTTATGGCTGGCCTCGTCGCTTATCTTAGGTGAGGAAAATGGAGAAAATCGGGGCACAGTACGAGAGGAGGATTTTAGATCTAGATCAGGGGCCACATCGAAAGGAACGGCCTTATCCGCAACCAGCCCTCCCTCAACTACCTCTTCCTCACAACTGTCTTCTGCGCTAGAAGACAAGGATTGTGGAAAAGCGGGTTCATTAGCAGTCGCACTGCTGTTTGTTTTTTGCTTACCAACATATTTACAACAGCTTCTTTCAATTCTTCTTTTAGCAGAATTGGTGAGAAGGCAAATTCAAAATGTGTCGCAATGGCATACAAATCCTTTTTCGTGCTTTGATCAATCTGCTCCACAGAAGGATCATCAAGAAAACCCTCAAGATCAGTCATCAAGTCACTCTGCCCAGTCCTTTACTGTTTCTGCGACCCCTGGGATGAATGCCTATGGAAACACTCTCCCTCAATGTGCTCTTGTTGTAGAATAGCCTGGAGCCATGATACAGTAGCTTTATTAAGGCTTTTTTCCACGCCATGGCACAAACACAAGCCTGCTTTCAATACTAAATTTGATTTAGAGCTGTTAGCACTGCCCTAACATGGCATTGGGCCAAAGTAGGAAATATGATATAATTAAAGAAATATAAGCATCATTCAAATCTTGACTTGGGAAGCAACATCTTCCTCATTGTCCTCGTCTCTCCTGGTTGAATTTAAGGCAACAGGCATAAATATTTATAGTAAATGATGTTTGGGGCTTGGACTCCATCCTGCCGTAGGATAGATCAGGGGCCGGGATACCGAGATGAGGCCCTCCCCCCCCCGTGTCCCTTGTCGCGTCATTGTTGGTGCACGTCCGTTGGCTTTTGATTTTGTGGTGAATAAAGAGCACCTTCTGGAAAACTTCTGTATTTGAGATTTAAATCAGATTAATCTGATCACTTCCCTATATCTCAGTCCCAGGTTAACTTTTAGAGTTTTGGGCCTTTACCTTTCGCTCGTGCCTTGCCGTCTTACAGAAACATGTTAGTGGCACCAATGCGTGAAATTGTAAAATTGCTAACGACATTTCCCTTGCATAATGGCGTCCTTTGGAATGATGCATACAGCTGCCGGTGCTTTGATTGAAGAGTGTGTGTGTGTTGGGGGTTCATGCTTGAGGACACACGTCCCCCATTTTTCTGTTTCTGCAGGCAGGACTGCCAAATGTGCAAAATGCGGGTTATAAATTTAATTGGATGGATTATCGTGTCCTTTTTTAATACCATCTTTTGCCATGTCCTTGACTCTCTTTTCCTGTGTCCCTCATTCCATGTGTCTGTTGGCCTTTTTGTCTGCCTCTGCTTATGCTATTTATATAGTAAATTTGTCACACAACGTCATCATATTTGTTAACTTTATAGAGATTTTTCTGCTGCCCATTGTTTTGGAAGAAAAATAAATCTTCATTTTCTCATGGATTTTCAATGTTATGTAATTTTGGAGCACATCAAAAGTTATGGATATGAAACGGAGGTGATGCTATAGGCATTGAAGTCTTCTAATAACAAGCTAGTCCAGCTTTGCACTCAAAAACCAACATCCTAAATCCAACAGCTCTTAATTAACCTGTTTCTGTTGTAATAATACAGAAGGTTCCTCTAACAACATAGCAAACCTTGGAAAGTTAGGGCCACTAACAAAAATTACAGTATAAGATGGCGGCAGCAGTGAGGCGGTGTTGACATCTGAGTTTGATAAGTAAAAGCAAGCAAGCTTTCATGTCTGCCTCTGATGGTTGACAAAGAAATAGATCCTACATCCAACTTTCTAAAAAAACAAAAACTTTTTAAATTTTAGATTAAAATTCCTTTTTTTTCCATTTGTGTATCAATTGAATAGACAATGAATAATATGTTAATCAGTGAACTTTAAATGTGTTAGTAAGTTTTGATCTTTGAGTTTTGCAGGTTTACAATAAAGGTTTTCCCCTGATTTCAGCCATTATGCTGTGCTATTGTAATTGCTTCCTGGGTTCATTCGTTTTGTGTGAATTTGTGTTCTGTTTCCAAGAGAAAGCATTGTTAATTTGCTATCCTGATTCAAATATCTGATTGATGACCTTTTTATAGCAATGGGGGTAGAAGCTCATGCTAGTCGTAGTATTTAGATCATAATGTTACCTGTTTACATTGACCTGAGCGTACCTTATCAGTGCTGTCGTTAAAATAACAGATTTGCGCGACCATTGAATGTCATTTCAGTTTTTAGCTGTGTGGCGATAGCATGGAAACGCCGCAAAGGAGCAGTTTTGGGAAATGCGAGCTTTCACAACCGATTTAGGGCACCTTTTAGCCATACAATTACAAGTAAAATTCAGGTGAACGATGTGAACAAATGAGACCCACAAATTAATGTGTGATGACTTTGCTGGTGGATAAACACACACATAGAACACCACTTGGAAGGAAGACCGACACACTTAGTTACCATTCCAAACATTGTTTATTTGCTAGTGCACATATCCATTTATACCCATGCATAGCACCCCCTGCTGGTGTGGAGTTTCCCTACTACTATAAATACATTACAGATCTCCTTGCCAGGGCTGGACTGGGACAAAAAAAGGGCCCTGGCATTTTTGCTCAGACCGGCCCCCCACAATCGGTCGGACGCAACCACCAACCAGTACACTATCCTTGCGGTCCCTGTAGATATGCATATCTACTGTTCTGTTCCCAAAAACCCATACAAAGCTGAGAACTACTGTAAGTGCCATGGACCAGTTTACAATTGCAAGTATAGGTTACTTTGTTTTAAAGGGATAGTTCACTCAAAAATGAAAATTGTGTCATCATTTACTCACCATCAAGTTGTTTCAAACCTGTATGATTTTTTTATTCTGCTAAGCACAAAGAAAGATCTTTTAAAGAATGTCGGTAATCAGACAGTTGATGGACCCCATTGACTTCCATAGTAGGAAAAAAAATACTATGGAAGTCAATGGGGTCCATCAACTGTCTGATTATGACACCAAACAACATTTACCTCTATTTGTTGAGATACTTCCCATAAAAAACCTATACAAACAATTACTCACACAAAACGTCCTGATAGTATATCAAAGAGTATTCACTTGCCGTAATATTGCATATTGATGATATTGGAAATTCAGAAGAAACATTAGAAAATATCTAGTTAGTTGAATATACAGCTTTCAAAATGCAAAGTGGGTTTTTAACCCCCAAATAACACACGTTAGCTACCTCTCCTAACGTGTAACTCATTGTGGGCGAGTAATAATTAAAATAATCAAATGGCATCATTTAAGTTTTTTTCTAGAGAAGAAGGGGCTGTTATCAGTTTTAAAAGGAAACATTAGAATATCCCAAGTGGCTAGTCACCTCTCCTCCTCCATGTGCTATGTTCACTTAATGTAGACTGTATGTTTTCAGTTTTCAAGGACGGATGGCGTGCACTTGACGTTCGCTACTTGCTACTGTTTTAGCTGGCACATGCTAACTATGCCATTTGTCCGAGAGGATTTTTTTTCTCGCTTTTTTCACATTTCATGATGACAGCATTAACGGCATTAGTTTTTTGTTAGCTCTCGTGGTCGACCACGCATGCGGGACCAGATGTGATTTTTTTTTCAACGGCATTTGATCTACTGACCGTGCCTTGGTGATCGACCGGTCGATCGCGATCATTCTATTGGGAACTCCAGATTTAGATCCCTCCGCCCAGCCAAAATGTCTTAGAGTCGCCTGTTTCTACGTTGAAAAGACCATTAAAACAAAAATAGAACGTATGGAAGAATTACTTGATAAGGCTGGTCCGACATCTCAACCTAATTAAGACTGAAATGAATTTTTCAGAGGACATTACAGAGAGAAGACGTCGGGACACAATTTACTCCTTGCAGCTCGCACACTGTCTTCATTCTAGGCAAAGCTGTTTTTTTGTGTAGTGTACGAGTACAAAGACACTAAAAAGCAGTGCAGCAAACACCATAAAAGGACTACACAGTGGACTATTAGAGTTTCATTCATTGACAGAGCTGCTATTTCAGTTCCAGCATTTGACTGCTCTGTGTGCGTTATGTGTACTCATGTGTAGGAGTTACAGTGTGTGTCTATACTTTTATGTATTTGTATTAATGTGAAGTGAGTTTACCTCTTTCTGTGCATAAATTCATTCAGAGGGTGTTGATGTTAGCACTAGCATAATAGGAATAAAGGAACAAGAACTGATTTGCAGCTTTTTAAAATCACATCACCATAATAAATATAGATTTAGCGGGCCATGGAACGTGTGTGTGTATCTTCGGCATGGAGAATAGCTCAGTTGTTTTGCAATGTTTTCAGGGTCAGCGCTGGCCTTGCCTCGGGCCATGTCAGCCAACGCTATCAGACTCAAAGAGGAGCCTCTCCTCACACGAATAATAATTAGAATACACAGTGCCAGTTCACAGAAATGAACCATCTGGGTTCGATTCTTCCAGGCCCCTTATAGTCTGCTGTCCGCTGCTCCTTTGTCTGATGTGCTGCGATCTTACCCCATGTAGCAAAAATACACATTTAATAGAAAGTGGAGCCCAAATCATGCAGCTTTGCTTTGTAATCTGTGTAGGGCTGTAGATAAGCTGCACTGAACAGGGTTATTTACGAGTTATTTCAGTTAGTTCAATGATTTTGTGTGTAGTGTCAGTGTAGTATCTGTATTAACTAAGTCTCTTTTCCTCAATTTCTTTAATTACTCCAGTGACAGCAAGAACCACAAATGTGGCAACGAGCTGGAACAGCATTGTGAGTCCTTGTTTCGCAAGAACTTGCAAGCTGTATGTAGCATTTGCACACTTAAGGTTCAATATATAAATATCTATAATTGGAACTCTTTCACTTGTTCTTGAATGTCAGAAATAACTTTTATTGTGTGCAAAGATCTGTGGAATGGCCCACTAAAGCCGCACAGGCACTGATTTCCCTGGACTCTTTGAGTCGGACTGAATGTCAAGGCAGTAACAGCGCCTGAATTGCCAATAACTTGGCTCTCAGACATATGGATTTTGGGAATTTGGGACAGCTGTTGCAGTTTGAGCAGTTCCATGTTCCGACTTACTTCATGACTGTTAAAAGATTGCATAGATGTTTGCATAGTATTTGAGACGTTTTCTACATAATGTTGCTGTAATATAGATACTGTTGTAAAAACTGAATTTAAATGCGAATCATACTGTCGGCTTCCTCCAGAAATATGTGTACGATAACAGAGACCACATAGTTACATTTCAAGGGCTTTGAAACAGTGATCTCTCCATAACGGTCTAATCATTGAAAATTATGGTATCATAAAAATAAGAATCCTCCCCTCTGTGCAAAGACCCTCAGAATCAATGAGATATCTTTGACTGAGAGAAGGAAAGTGAGATGCACAGATGGAGGATGATACGGAGAACCAAACAGATTAGCTATTTATTGAAGAGCAGACAGAAGCTACTGCACTCTGGACTGCAGGAAACTGTAGAAACAAAAATAATCACCCCCAATCTCTGTTGCTAATGCTGAACTCTGGTTGGAAAAAATGTCCAAGGCCATGGCGCTGAGCATGTAGAAATTATTTTCGTACCACCTGATGAGCTTCCAACAGAGTCATTAATCCAGCAGATCACTGAAACGTAAATACTGTAACAAAGCAGAAAAGGAAGCACTGCTTAAATAAAGATTGTGAGAATTAAATGGCATTGTCACAGTCCAGCTTCACATCCCCCTCAATCCACCACCAATCAGTTTATTCTGTACACCTGCTTGGCACACTCACCTGTCTACCCTACTCACTGCCCTTGGTATTTAAACCCCAGTCACTCACTCGCTGCCAGATTGTTCTTCCGCTTCCATGCCAGACTCTCCAGGGTTTATTCCCAGACGGATCGCCTGTTGCCGACCCTGCCTGTCCCTGTTTACCCTGCTAGCCCAACCCCCTGTGAACCTTACAGCCCTTCTGTCCCATCTTTATTCTGTCTGCTGTTCCGGAGCTTTAGTAAAAAGTCAAAGAGCCCTGGAGTCTTGTGTTGTGCATTTGGGTCCATACAGACCATGACAGGCACACAAGTTTGAAAAGTGGGTTGAACCCCCTAAAGCGGGATTGAAGAAATAAAAATGCTCCCAAAGAGTTCTCAAGCTGGATGGTGAAACTCACACTGAATGTGTGACGCTGAAGTCTCTGAACATGTGCTGCCAAAATCCCCAGTCTGTTGACGTGACAATTCGAAACTTAATGTGTCTTTTCTCAGGGCTGGGTTATAATCTCTCTGATCGATGGAAACTGCTGGTGCCCAGACCAGTCAGCTAGTGGATTAAACTGGATTAATGTGACAGTGATTGTGTTTTATGATGCCAATTTGATGCTCCCTTCTCTGTCTCCCACACAATAGACCTACACTCAGACCCGGTAATGGGCTGTACTTGTAAAGCCAGAACACGCTAGCTCCCAATTCAAGGATGCCTTTCTGGTTCAAGAGGTGTGGGATGCAACTATCATGAAGCTTTTTGGCATTCCACATAGTGAGAGTGCATTCCACATACTGACCTAAAAATATAGCTCTTTCCCCCTTCTCTCGCACATCTCAGATGCATTATTAATAATTGCATTTACATCTTGCTTGACTTCCATTTCCCAAGGGTGTGTGTCAAGAGTTTTTTGTGATGCACAGTTGAAAAGCTATGAGGGTTAACATTGTACTTCCATTCTGCAATGCTCGAGAACATTAGCAGCCTCATGTGATGCGGACCACTGAGCCTTTGTCTTGGCCCTTTCAGCCTCTGTTTTGGATGAATGTGCTTAATTACTGTACGCAACTTTAACCACATATGATTGAGTGAAAAGCACAAACGTATGGTAAAAAAAAAACACAAATTTATTTTTATACAATTGCCTAAATATCACGACACAGGTAAATGTATTAATTCATTCTCATTGTGGTCTAATGACTATCAGCAAGCCACCTGCACAAAGGAGGCGTTTTTCAGTCGACCATAATTATGCATCTGATGGAATGGATGGAACTTTTTTTTCACACTATGCTCTTGAGAAATTTATATAAAGGGCACATTTGGTAAATGGAAATTATATTTGCCCAGCGTATACTTTCATGCTGTGAAAGTTAAGAGGCAAAATATTTTTTTTCCTTCCGGTGGCAAAGAAAATTTCCCTTCCCGGAACGTTAACTGATCAGCAAAGTTGTAACCTCAACCAATAGCGTAATTCGGGCAAGAATTTCACAGTGGCAGGCCGTTTGCCACGCCTTAAAATCTTAATGTCTTCAGTTTCATGTACATAACTATACAGATATTTGTTAGACTCTGAGCTCTGCATCTACCTGAACAAATCCTTTGTGGAAGATGATGCTTGTGCCAACAACCAACTACAAAGATTGAGATTGTATACATCAGACGCTATATTAGTATGCAGGGAAAGAAAAAAAATCACCACTTCAATCACAATGTTTGAAGACTAGTGTATTAATGCCAATCAGCAAAGAAAAACAGAACAAACATCACTTTTAGGAAAAATTGTACTGGAAGTATTTTGTAAGCAACCTCAAATCCGTTCAGTTGTGCTTGCTGACATTTTTACACCTCATACACACATTATATTAAAAATACATTATACAAATAGTCAATGTAGGTCTTTGTTTTTGAAACATGGAATATACCCAGTAATAGTTGTAAATAAGACATCTGCGCAAAATATATGCTTCTCCGCATGTCTCAGCTGGGCTCAGGCCGTGTCCCAATGCGGTGGGCCTAATCAGTGACGTATATCCTAAAATACATATACACATATTCAAATATATTTTATATAAATATGTATATTGTAATAGATTTATTTTATGATATTTATATTGGATATTTATAATAGTTACAGTATGGTAGTTATGTTATATCATATACCAAATTGATAAGATGTCCTTATCATGTTAAACTGTTGGAATAAATGTTAAATATTTAACTGCAAAGAATTACACATTTAATACATTTTTTTGCATTGAATCATGCTGGGAGGTTTACTGAAACTGGCCCTACCAAAAATGAAATCCATAAGCCGCCACTGCCCTGTCGAGCTCATTAACAGAGCCTGGGTGCCCCACTGTCTGACTCCGTCCCACCGGTCACTCCCCTGTGCATTCCTTCATACTTTGTATTTAAATATACTTGACACTTTCACATACAATTGCAATAGCTGTTGGCCTTTGCACTTTATTTTATATTTGTCAGCCCTGTGAGGCGGGGGATTTAAAAATAGGATACATTTATACACAATTAAAAAAAGGTACCAGCAACGCCACCTAGTTGAGGAGTCTCAGTCTCCATAAAAAACAGGTTATTTTACACCAGAGGAAGAACAGCATGGATCACAAGACATAAAAGCGTGGTAAAAAGGAGGATTTTATTAACTAAAACCCATAAATAACGACATTATATTAATATTAATAATATTAATTATTAAGTCGAGCTGGAACAAAGTACTAAAGGAAATTAAGAGTTCAACCAGACACTGCTGCTCCGTTCCTGTGTGTGGTGTCCAGTTCCGTCCTGTTCCTCTCCTTGGCCTGTTCACACCCTGCCTGCTCGTCCGCCACCTTTCCGTCCTCTCGTTCGATTCCCTTCGTGCTGTACTTCATGTCCTTTAAAAAGCAGCTCTGTTGATTGGAGAGGGGAGGTCATTTCATTCTGCAACGCGGTTTGCCAGGGCTCATTGTAATCAATTAGTCCCTCCAGGTGCATGTAATTGACTGCAATGCAGTTTAACATGCAAAAATGTTATAAAACAAACCACGCGAAAACAAACCATGCTAAAATGTAAACACAAACCACGTTAAAATGTAATAAAACAAACCACGCTAAAATGAAATAAACCAATAGTTTACAGCAACCACAATGTCCTCCTGGTAACATATCTTTTTTATAGTCTTCTCTATTCTTTAAGTATTCGTTTATGTACTTGTAAATGGAATATGTTCATATTTGATGTTCATAGTTCATCCGTATTTCTGGCAAATAAATGGGTCTGATGTTGATTCTGATTTGATTATAGTACAGTACAGTAGTGTTTCATTTATACTGCTCAACCCAGAAATAACACAACTTTAGTCTGACTAATAAAGAACCAAACATGTTTTCCTGAGAGCCACTGAAATCACCACCAGCAGCGCTCTAAGTTGCACATGAGGCTCTCTCAACAATAGTTGAAAAAACAAATGAAAACAACTTTGTGGAAATTGGACTGAATGAAAAAATAGTTTATCACCAGCATGAGGAGCGCTTAATTCATTTTTAAGACACCTGTACAAGCTGGCAAAAATAAGAGAACAAGGAGGAAAAAACATGGAATTATCACAAGGGTTTGAAGCAAATTCACTGAGGATAGATTTTTTTTACGGGGAAACATTGTAATTTGCCGTTGTGGCTGCTGCACCTAATCTAAAGTAAATTCCAGCAACATTAGTTTTCAAATGGATGTGCCAGTCACTGCTCTTGGTCCATATTGAAGTACTCTAGTCAAATGTTGGATGGAGTGACATGAAATTCCCACCTCTGTTAAAAGTGATCTCTTGACTATTTATCCACGCCCAAAAGTCCAATTTTGTCCGACGCTTTTTTGGTCATACTGGCATCTAGTCTTAAATAAACTTGTGTTTAGTACCAAACTTGTTGGAGATAGTAATTATTATAGCTGCTTAACAGCAGTATGTTAGCATACTGAAGTTAGCTTTTTATCTCAAAGCTCAAAGGTTTCATACAGCCTGCTTCCCTCTGTGGAGTACAAAAACAAAGACCAAACAGACTGAGTACGTGGCTACACAATACACATCACATCAAGGAAGGGAATTTCGACATTGAAAAGAATCAGCTCTCCAATGGTGTGTGTTATAAGTTTTAACCAATGATACTGAGGGCCAGCAGACTCTACAGACTGCTCCCAGTGAGCATTTCACTGCACTAGATACTTCAGACTTATCAAAGACACCACAACCATGGCAGATTGTTCCCTATTATTTCTTCAAAGAGAATACCAAGTCAGCTCCCTGCGTATTGTACGAGGCAAAAGTAATCTGTATTAGTTGAAGCTCTCAGTGCTCATTCGTTCTTGTGCGACAGAGCCTTTTCTGTTCTCTCTTAATTGTGTCCTTGGGCCTTGACAACCGCGCCAGGTAATGAGAAGTAATACATGGGTTTGATGTTTTTATTTTCATAATAAGAGACAGCTTTATCATCTTCATGGCTGTAATTAAAACGTGATATTTGGGCTTTGCTCAGCGTGTCACCACCGCAAATAAAGTGTCGGACTTAAGCTTGCAACTTGGATTCAAGTCGCTCTGAAGTCTGTCTCTGCTCACTGAAGCAAAACAATACGTGGCCAATAAATATCAGAGCCAAGAGCGAGTGTAGTCAACTACTGCTGCTAACACATCCCGTCGGACCAGGATTATTTATTTATATCCGTTAATGAACTTTTCTCTTGTTACCCTGGTAACCGCTGTCATTACAGACAGTTGCGTCGATTGTTGAGTCTTTTGCATTTTTATTCCTTTGCATTTTTTTTACTCACCTTGACTCTAGTTCCTCTTAATATGTAGACCTTTCCCCTCAAATACATGAGACGTGACTTGGACTAGTTCAAATGGACTTGCACGGATCTCCAAGAATGGTCTTTTTATCACAGAGATGCTTATTTAGCTTTACATTACGACAGAAAACTGTAATATAATGTTTAAGAAATAAAGCAATAAGTTCAAGAAAAATATACATGTATTTTGAAATGAAAGCTGGTGTATTTTTTCAACATTCATCTAATCTGCCTTTGAAATATTGTGTATTCCTTTAACTTCACGATGACTCTTGGTGAAATCTTGGATGCATTCAGAAGCCTTATGGCCACTGTACATGTGGTTGCCATGGAAATGGCAACACTCAAAGGGTTGCAATAAAGCCTTTTGTATTATTGAATGGCTGCAGGGAATGACAAAAAGCATGTGGGCATCTGGCATTAAGGATGTTTGATCAGGTTTTGATTAGTTCAAAGTGCCTCTAGTTGAGGCCATTTTCCTTTTTATGGAGAGAAATTGCTTGGAACAAGGTTTGTTGTGTATTCTTCCCCAATAGTCCATCCATTTCACGGACACGGCCGGGACATTCATCACCTCTAAATACTGCAACATTAGATAAATTCATGAAAGAAGGGGCTGGCTGCCACAGGCTTCCTGCCTGCACAGCTCAGTCAGTAACAGAGCCTGTGTTTGAAAACGTGAAGCTCTTTTTAACAGCAAAACCCCGACCATTTGTCTACGCCTGTCAATAACTCCTTTGTCTTTCTCTCTGACTAAAAAGAAAGAAATTGCTTTTGTTCAGCAGCCATGCGTTTGTGGTCTTGTTATCTGTACTGTGGCAGAAAGAGACTTTCTGGAGACTGTTCTGGCAGATAAAAATAGCAACCCGTTCTTGAGTCTGTGTTAATAGCAAGTTGATGTTGACTAGTGTCTCTTGCAAGGTATTGGCAATTCATTACCTCAGAGACATAGCTTCGGGTCTATTCAACATTCAAAATGTGTTTAATGGATGATCGCTTTAATTTAGAATGTGTGCATTGCTTAGAAATATGTATCCAGTCCTGCTCCTGGAACCCTGGACTGACTGCTTGTCCAACTCGTGGCGAGAGCAGTGGTCCTCTATTGTCACCAATCTTTCACAAGTGTAAATAATGTGAAGTGTACAGATTATCTTCATAGTCTCCGCCTAACTCCATCTCTATCTGTCAGGATCCCTGTCTGACCCTAATGAGAGTCCGTAAATATGAGTACCTAACAGTCTTCATTTAATCATATTTTTATTGGTTTGATTTTAGCTTGTAAAATGGCCACTTTAACAAACCAGTTGCACGCGTCATGTCATAACTCCAACTCCACTGTTTGGGATCTATACCTCTAAACAAAAGAAAATGCTCTCCACGCCCCTCTCTGCGGAGGAGACAAGAAGTCAAAGTTTAAAAATGAAAAAGCTTTTAATAAGCAATTAAAGTGAAAAAGCAGTGTTAATGAAAAGAAATTGGGGGAAATACAGAATCCCCCTGGACCTGTGAGTGTGTTCTTGATTACGTAAATTACATTTTTTGATTGAGCTTTCGTTTTACTTAAGCGTAATGGATTTAACAAAAATATATCAAAATGGCAAGAATAGACTAATATAATGAAAAATGATCCATTTTTTTATAAAATACTGTGCCTATACCAACTATGCTGTTGTGTGTAGTCACCTCAAAAACAGGCCAGGAAATCTGTTATGAGGGATGATCAATGGACGCTGCCCACACAGATTTAAGCATAAGATTTTAGCAGCTTCATTGAGTCATATTTTGCTTAGGGTTTCTTCTAAATGTGGTGCTGTCACATGGATCACCACCTGTAGGTTTCGGCCAGCTGATGAGCATTCCTTGTCAATGGACATAAAGTTACTTTACTAAGCTACATCGATCAAGGCTTTTTTAGATTTAAGGTAACGTACCTGTTTTCAAGGTCAAACCTGCACAGGGAGAGGCGGGGAGAGAAAGACCCACACGGCGGCAGACATCTACCTGTGGCCACAATGACATTAGCCACAGAATATTGTTCGATCTAACACGGAGAAAAAACGAGAGGTCGCTACTCTGCAGTGAAAACACGCGGCTTAAAGCATGAGGACACGGTGATAAGCAGACGAGGGCCGCACTTATATACTGCCGCCCTAGTGGTCAGCCGGCGCAATTAACTTCAGCAAGACAACCTTATTTCTATACTGCTACATAAACATAAAATCTATGGACAGTTGGCACAGAACTGGAACTGAATGGTCTTAAAGAATACCTGCAGGGCTTACTATGCGAGCATTTGAATCAAAGATTTAGACATTTACATTTTTCTTTGCGTTTGTGTGTGTGATATATATGACGATAGCCCACCCCCCGGTCCTTTTGAATATCTCCCTAATTCTGAGGTCTCAAGGATGGCAAGTATGGTCACGCATGTGCGGACTAGATGACCTAAACTAATGCTAATGCTAATTAGCGATACTTGTTTACTAACAGACGCATTCAATTGACGCATTCAATTGTCTCCTCTTGGTTCACTAGCAACCCAGGCTGACTCCAGCCAAGCTTGTGACAGTTTCATTCTTTTGACAGATGAGAGGTTTCTTTGTTTTCTTTATATTGACTCATTTTTGGCTACTTTGTCAGCTGGCCGGTCCTTGGAAAGGATGGGGTAGATCACCACAACTTCGTTAGTTGAAAAGTAGCTTGGGAGCCTGAAAAGTGTGGGCACCCCTGCCCTATGGCATCACTCCGAAGAAGCATTTTTGGTTCCAGTTGAAACCTGTTTTTTTCCTGTGTGTAGTGAGGATGTGGGCAGAGGTCCATGTCGGTCATAGTGGGACATACGACCAACTTAAGTCAAAATATTCAATCGTACTTTCGTGACATGGGAGATAAATATGCACAGCTGGATTTGGTGAGGAACACAATTCTCTCCTCCAAACGTGTCTCAGAAAAAAACTTTTGGAAGTAGCCCCTGACCGTGACCTCCAGAGCAAGTTTTCCACATTCATGCATACTGTTTTGGTTGTATTTGAAAAGGAGCACCTGACCTGGGACAGAAAGCTCTGTCCCTCGGACGTTGAGCATGAACTCAAAGAAACCTTGTCAAGTAAAACACCAGACTTTGAGACCCTGGTCAGGAGCAAAAAGCATCCCCGGTTCTCCCACAATTAATTCTTGATACATGGTTTGAGTCTTCTTTTAACTACTTCTTAGTAGTTGGACTTTTTCTATTTCATATGCAAGCATAAAAGCACTGCAAGTTTGTCAGATTTATGTTGGGTCACCTTGTGTCCTTAGTTTTCCTTATACAACATTACAATCACTTGAAGTAACTACATCTTTAACTAAATGTGTGCCAAGTTTAGTCAGGATTCAAGCCTATTTAGGTCCTCAAAAGCACCTGCGTTATTACTGAATAAAGGGTTGCCACGGCCACAAGTCAAAACAAGAAGATTTTAAGAACTTCTAATCACCAAGGCCAGGGAATCTGTTTGTAAAAATGTGGCTCTTACAAAGTCCCATAGAGGAGTATGGTGCCTAGAAAAAATCAAATGAATATTCACACAAACACAGGATATTTCTCTCTGTACATATACCCTCTGTATATGTAGGTCAAACAGGGCGCTGGGGTGCTTTGCTGAAAGCTGGCAGGGGCCGCTAATGGAGGCAATTTACTACTTAAGGCGCTGATATAAGTATCATTTATCTCAGAAAAACCTTCTGAAGGCCCCTCGAGGGAGATCAGACTCCTTTGTTCTCGCCCGGCCGGAAACAATGAATCAAAGGAGTCAACTGGCTCAAGTTTTTAAAAAGTATTTAATAACTAAACAAAGGGAAAAGGACTACAATTAAAAAGTGAATTTCTTCATCTTATAACTAGTACACTTCAATTACAACATATAAGATCACAGTTCTTCATGTCTTTCATCCAGTTGCTCATCTAATACCTGACAGGAGAAAAAACCTATAAAGGACGGCAGTTTCCGTCCTCAGGTTTTAACATTACATCGTGACAGGATGTAAATGTGTACAGTATTTATATGATTTACATGACTATAAATTGTTATTGATTATAATGCATTCACTTCATCTAACATACAAATGTAATACCGTATCTACTCTCTACCATCACACAAATTACAATTCTACACTAAACATTACTACATGAAATATACTTCCCACCGCTAGGTGTGCACTTCTACTTAAACCCTAACACTAACAAGCATCCAAGCATGTCAATCATAAATTTGTTTCCTAGACAGGAATAAGTGTAGGGTTTGCAAAATATCTATTGGTTTAGCTAATGAAATCATGCTCTAATCTTGTTTGCTTTCACTCCACAAACCAAACACACAAGAGTCTGCTTGGAGTCCAATTGAGACCCACCTTGTCAAAGCAATCTTGCTGCGGTTGTCTGCTTGCACACCAGCCCAGTCCTGACGACAGTCGGCTCACCTTTAACCAAATTGAATCATCTTCAATTTTTTTTGTGTATAAGCAGCAATAAATGCTAACGCACGTATACATGAGTTGTTTGATCACTATATACTGTAATCACGAGGATGGACTCAATGAGTCAGTGAACAAACCTTATGTCACTCACTCATGAGGTGTCCTGAGTTGATTTCTTAGATGCAGCATGTTATGAACGCTAATGTTTAGTCTTTTATGTAGAAATCCTTGATATAGATCTGAAGACAGATTATTCCCTGATCAATACAAAGTTCAATATCCTGCGTGCAGAATCTGGTTGCTCTGCTTGGAGCATCATTTTCAGCTAAATAAGCAAATGTTTTCTGCGTTGAGCTAAAGTGCTGCATTGCCTCCTAAACATATACAGTTTATCTTCTGTCTCTCTTTCTGGGATCTCTTTCTGAGCACCTGCAGTGGACTAAACAATTATTTGTTGTAAACATCTGTGTGTCTCCACCGTATTCACACAGATGAGAGCGCTTGCAATTAATTGAGTCCCTGGCTGTGGGTGAGGAGGTGATTGCTGAGGAGGGTAAACAGCTCCATGAAACTCGGCATGCGGTAAGGCCAGCGCCGAGGTGACGCATTGCTATGCATGCGGCGCCCCCCTTGGTTTTTAATTAAGTAAAACTGCATTGGGACGAGGCGTGCATTAAAACCCAGGCTGAGCCACATCCTCCCTCCCTACTGTCATAAGGGCAAGAATGACGCAATTTGTGTAATTTTATGATCCACTGAATGCAATTACTGGACCTGTCAGTTCTCTGGCCGTCTTTTATCTGTGATGTATGCATTGTGCAGACTCAGCCCCCCATGGACTGTTTATATACTCTCTCTGTGCCACATACGGCCACACTCATATGGTGATGCATACACTGTAGGTGATTAGGAGTGTGGTAAACATTAGCTATGGAAACATATTCCATGCATCATACAACCTGGCAGTGTTACCATGTGTCTGCAAACAGCTACTATGTATTTTTTACACTGGAGCATAATATTCCACTAAAATGTATAGAGGTCCAGTTAGAGAACATTTCTAAAATCAAAGGTCCGGAACATCACAAACACTATTTAGTGTGATTAAATGGATGGATAGAGCATCTATCAACATCTGCATTTAATCAATACACGACTATCCAATCAAATGAATTCTGTACAATTCAAAAACAATATTTATATTATAATACATATTACCTATTTACATATATATGTGTGACTGCTAATATAAATAATGTTCTCCCACTCAATAAATAAAAGTACGGCTGCATTTAGCAATAAGAGAAAAAAATAAAATATTCAAATACAATGCTTTAATTAAAAAATAAATAAATAAAGGGAAGAAAAGCTTGAATTTCCCCTATTTCTCTTTTACATTTGGACTCTACAGTCTCAGTCAATTAAAAATAATAAACACATTTTAACGATTGAACAGTTGTCAGGGCGTATAGGGGAGGTAGAGGAGTAAGAGGAGGAGGAGGAGAGTGTGTTTTCCGGGTTTCCTCCTCTCGCTTTCACACCTTCTGAGGTGTGACTGCACTTGGAAACCGAAGGAGCCAAGGACGCTGCCAAGGAACCTCCCTCTCTCCTTCTCCTCTCTCCTTTCTTTTTTCTGGTGATGGGTTTGTCAGCCTACCTTAAAAGAGCACTTGACTAATTTAGCATTGCATCCATACTGGATGAAATTAGTTACCCATTTGTTAGTGCACTTCTGTTTTAATGCCTTGAGTTTAAACATTGCTTAATCTGCTGAAAAAAATAACATGTTTAGTAGTAGGAAACCCTGCTTTCCCCCGGGGGGCCCCTCCTCCGTGAGTCAGGCGTAGGCAGGAGAAACAGCACACAAAGAAAAGAGAGACCATTGTTAACATAAAAGGCAACTGTTTGCAGAGGAACCTTTGTACTTTCTCTCCTGCATTGTGTTGACCTTGACACCTCATTTTACTTTTACACTGAGATCCATTCATCAGGCTGAAACTGAGTATCTGCATATAGTCCAAGTGCATTGTTATGCACATTAACACAACTGTAGCAGCGACTCAGTAATGTTTTCACCTCTAGTGTCATCATGGCATAGCAGCAACAACAACAGAGGAGGTTTTGGACTACCAAGCGTTTAAATCAGGGGTTTTTAACTAAGATGTGACTGTCCAGTTTGAGAAAGGTTCTAGAAGCAAAA
Organism: Pungitius pungitius; assembly: GCF_949316345.1. Classification (NCBI taxonomy): domain Eukaryota; kingdom Metazoa; phylum Chordata; class Actinopteri; order Perciformes; family Gasterosteidae; genus Pungitius; species Pungitius pungitius. Next base: position 11,265,449 of record NC_084901.1, read on the forward strand.
AAATGCCTCAAACAAATGCTTTCTGGAGCAAAACTATTTGGGGTAGCCAAAAAATAATGGGATCTTGAGAGACACAAGACTCTACCGAACGAATGAGTGTAGCTTGTGTTTTAAAACTGCTTATACTGTATATCAGTTTACAAAACATGTACCTCCTGTCGTTTTCTGACTTTGTCCACACTCTACCACACACTCTAACTTCGAAAGGGACCCACAAACCAATGAAACATAATTAGTGATTATGAAAAAAGTATAATAGATATCAAGCTGTTTTTTTAATGAAATTGTTGAGACTTGTGTCAACATTTTAAAGTTTAAATGGTGTCTCTAGCTGAAAGATTAGAAAAGCTGAAAAAGTTGAAGAAGTTTTGAGAGGATTTGAAAATGTAATCCATTGGAAACCATATTAAAAAGGTTGATGATTTTAATTTATGTTAAATTATAAGAGCTAGAAAGCTGAAAAGTCATAGCACCCCCCCTGAATGAGCTGAACATTTTAATATTTGAATGGTTTAAATAGCTGAAAGTGTGAAGGAGTTGAAAGGGGGCGCGGAAGAAATATAATAAAAATAAAAATAAGTTGAATAAAGATTCATGCATCAATGCATTCCAACAAATAATAAAGATTTGAAGAACAATACTTGGAATGCATCAATGCATTCCAAGTATTGTTCATCAATGCATTCCAACAATGATTTGTTGCAAGAAAACCTACTATTACAGAAATATTTAAACTATTAGATTAAAGAACGATCGAATTGAATAAACGTGATCAGTATTTATTGCCTCATTCATTTATTTCACAATGTATTTCAAATGCATATTTCATTTATTTATGTATTTATTCTTTTATTTAATTTTGAATGAAACAGCATTCCATACTATTCACCTACTAATATACCTAAGTTTTGCAAACTACTGATAGCACTTTGAGCAAACCTCTTATCGTGAATTGACACAACACATTATCCATGAGTTGAGTTTAGTCATAAAACCTCTGCAGCTGGTTGCTTAACTATTTTAATTATTCTCTATTTCAGAGTATACATCAAAAGCTGACTTTCAGTGCGGCATCTTTGGCATGAATTTCATCAGCCTTGCTCATTAAGCTGCATTTCACATTTTTATTGGTACAATATAAAATAATTTTACTTCATGATTATTCCTTCATTATGATGAACAGTTATTGATCAAACCAATTGTTAAGTGCTCACCCTTTGATAATGTTTTGAAATGAAGTCAATGATTAATTAATTAATTAATTGGTAAGATGCAACATGTACTGCTTGCAGTGAAGATCTGAAACTCATAAGAGGGTGGAATCCAGTTGAGTTCAAAAAAGGGTTCCAAACTGAGAATGGTTTGCCTGAGAATTCCTTTGTCAGCTTGCTGTTTAACAGTTCAGATTAACGGCAAACCTACTATATAATTTACTATGTGACCTTGACGAGCAATCACAAGGGCAACACATACAGTGAAAATATCCTTGCAAATAAGCAAATAAAAATATGGATGTAGGTAAGTTTGTATGTGTGTGTGTGGACGTGTGAGAGTGTGACTCACAGCGACTTGAATGACACGCTATTATCTGTCAGCTTTGTCATGTTTTTTCAGTGGCTCAGTGTAAGATTATGGAATGGAAAAGGGATGGTGACAGACTTGCTTCCTTAGAATAAGTCTGTATCAGTCCAGTTATATGAAGTGTATGTGTGTGTGTGGTGTCATGTCAACAGCCTTGGAGGTCTGCTGGCTGCGGCCATCCTTCCACCAGTCCGAATAAACTCAGAACCCTAAGATACACATAGACACATATACATTCTGGTGCATGCAGTGTGACCAGTCCGCATGATGCCCATGGTAAGGGCACCGCAAGAAACTGCGCCCGGCTCTAGAGAGCCAGGGATTCACAGCGCTGTCACAGGAGAATGTAATCTGTGTTGATATATGCTTGGGGTTAAAGTCAAGGCACTGGGTGGGCAACACTGCGAACCACAATCAGTTCTGTGGCTGTTTTTTTAGAGAACAGCTGTCCATTTGGCTCTCTGTCAGCAGGCTTACATGCAGCCCAAGCTGATAAAACTTCTAAATGGTAGCTTACATGGCATATGAATGTCGCTTCTCATGAACAATGTGTCTCCAAATGTAATCATTAAGAAGTTTTAAGAAAATCCTGCAGGAGCGGGGCTGTCAGGTGCTGCAGTGAGTTAAGTATGTCAGTCCTATGATTGCAGGTCACTGTACCTGCTGCATGGACTCTTCTTCAATGCAGCACAATGTTGATTTAGTAAATGATGGTCGATGTACAGTCAAACAGACCATTGTTGGGAATGGCCTTAAATGGAATACTATTTTGATGGGCACAACGTAGGGGTAATGTGTTGGTTAATAGCTAGTGTGAAATTAAATAATTGACATCAAAAGAATTATTAATTACCACCTTAAAAGGGACTAATAACCAAACGGTAAATCAAGTCTCATAATTGATATTCATTCATTAAGAGCAAGGAATTGAAGGTTTGAGTTTGTACACTGACTATGTTTCCAGCCAGTATCACAGTACACATATGCACAAAGAAAACTGCTCCTTAAAGTATAACAGGATATATCAACTTCCAATAATACTAATCAAATCAATACCATTTAAAATCAACAAAGCTACAATACAATATTGCAATATCTAAACAACAAATAACATTCATTCATGCATGTGGTGTGTGTGTGTCTGTGAAATAAGGAGGGCAGAGCTCAGGAAGGGAGCTAGCTGGTGACTCTACTCTATGTGTGAAGGGACCGGTTTATTGGTTAGTAAATTAGAAATCAAGGAAAGAAGGAAAGCACCTCCAAATCTAAGGCCATGGTTCTCAGCGGGAAACCGATGGATTGCCTACTCCGGGTAGGGAATCTGTCCTTACCCCAAGTGAAGGAGTTCAAGTACCTTGGGGTCTTGTTCACGAGTGAGGGGAAGATGGAGTGTGAGCTTGTCCGGAGAATCGGAGCAGCAGGGGCGGTATTGCACTCGCTTTACCGCACCGTTGTGACGAAAAGATCTGAGCGGAAGGGCAAAGCTCTCGATCTACCGGTCAATCTTCATTCCTACCCTCACCTATGGTCATGAAGGATGGGTCATGACCGAAAGAACTAGGTCACGGGTACAAGCGGCAGAAATGGGTTTCCTCAGAAGAGTGGCTGACGTCTCCCTTAGAGATAGGGTGAGAAGCTCAGCCATCCGTGCGGAGCTCTGAGTAGAGCCGCTGCTCCTTTGCATTGAAAAGAGCCAGTTGAGGTGGTTTGGGCATCTGGTAAGGATGGACACCTCCCTTGGGAGGTGTTCCAGGCACGTCCAGCTGGTAAGAGGACCCAGGGAAGACCCAGGACTAGGTGGAGAGATTAAATCTCTGCACTGGCCTGGGAACGCCTTGGGATCCCCCAGTCAGAGCTGGTAGATGTGGCCCGGGAAAGGGAAGTTTGGGGTCCCCTGCTGGAGCTGTTGCCCCCGCATCCCGACCCGGATAAGAGGTTGAAGATGGATGGATGGAAAGAAGGAACGACTCAAAGCAAAGCATAACTTCAGAACAGCAAGGCACAATAGCGGTTAACTTCATCACGTCATGCAGTTCATATACATACATCATCTCTCCTTAAACAATACAGTAAACACCAAAACCAAAATAACGACATTTGCTAATCTAACTTCTGCCCAGACATAGCCTTACTGTGCATTGATGGGGTTTTCTGTGTTTCCTCCAGTCTCGTTTGACGGTCTTTTGATTGGCGATCATTAGAACTGTTGGGTTTCTTGGTGGCACAAAAGCTGTGGGTGCTCTTTTAACACGCAAGGTGTATCCAAGATGTTTTCCTTCTTGGGGGGCTGCTTGGGCTGGAGGTTAAGACTGGGAAGCCGGACTTCTCTGGAGCAGCTAGAAAATGATCAACTCCAGCAAGATACTGTGTCTCTTCGTCACTCCTCCATAGTCCAACATGACCATTTTCACACACACCTCAACAAACAACAATAACGAGCAATTCACAACCAGCCCCTAGACATACTCTGCCCTTTCAGCTTAAATCCAACTTTTTAGCAAAAAAAATAGGATTCAACTTTCCTTATCACAGAAAACAGGGTACTTATCCTTACATGGTCTCATTGACATAAAGGGGTGGGCAAAATATAGAAACAACTTTCCTCCTGAGAGTGATGACAGAATCTCTGGCACCAAGCGGCGGCCCTCCACCGGCGATGCAAGAAATACTTTAAAAGCCAACTTTACCCAAGTTCACGGATATAACAGTAAAACATGACAAACAGCCAGTGTTAAAAGACCAACCAGTAGATCTGGCAGTTTAAGAGATTCGATTGGGATGTGACACATTTGGCATATTTCTAGCAGACCCCCCCACCCACTGCTTGGCCCGATTGACAACTTCTATCCATCTCTGGTGCTCTGCCTGTATGCACACATCAATCATGTGCTGGAGAAGCACTGAGTGGGTGGGAGGCTGTCAGTCATCTCAAACTATAAAACAATCCTTTTGCTAACATGACTAGTTGTTTATAAATTTAAACAATATGCTTCAGTCCACAAATTGCCTCTAGACTGTTGTATGCAGCCTATTGACAGAGGTTGATTTCCTACCCTCAATATATCCATTGGTTTTAGTTAATTTGCACACGGTATGGAAATGTCCTCTAATTTCACTTCCAAAAATGTACTTAAAATGTAGAAAAAGTGTCCTTGCTTTTCTTTGAATATTTTCAGTCTGAAATAATCTCCTGACTCAGTATGCTTAAAACTAAGCTTTTGTCATACAGTGTTTGATCTCACCTTTCCAAATATAATACCACAATGCAAAATCCTGGAATCCAACAAGCAGGCCTACTTTGCAGTGGCCAGATGTACAGAGATATAAACTTAAGGCAGTTTAAACTTCTCTATTCATAATTTATTTTCATCCTCCAACAACTATTTTTATTACAACCTCTCTCATGTGTTCTTTGCATATCTACACAGATTATTAATGAACTCAGAAGACGTTTGGATGCACTGTCTCACTGAAGGAGAGGTTTTGACTGGTACTGTATGTGAATCGATGGAAAAATGAGTTCCCTGAGAAGGCACAAAGTTAACTGAATCTGAGTGTTAAGTAACAATGATTGTACCACGGAGTGCAGCTAAAGCGTAAAATTCAACCACGTACTAGCCTGCCATTGAATTAGAGGCGAAATGTCATATTAGACATTACCCTGCAGTAGCAGAACACTTTCAAACAATTGCATTCAGAAGAGCTATAAGCACATCATCATCGTACCTACCAAATCCTCTTGGTGAAAGTTGCCTTTTTTTTAATACAAAAAACAGGTCTGGTCACTATCTGTGTGAATACATAAGTGAATCATGTTCCAGCTGTAATAAGACCACGGTAATGTAGCTGTTCTGACTGCAGCACACTTGATGATTCGCTCCTTACAGCTCAGATAGGCAGACGGGGTGATAAGCTAATGCTTGTTGACAGATGGGTGCATTTCCAGGTCATTTGCATTCAACCTCAAGGAGCTGGCCGCAGATGTCAAAACCGTGTATTAGAATTCTGTGCTGCTTCGAGAGTTTGCCGACACAATTATTCCATATAAAGAGGAAAATAGCATCATAAACTCAATTTATTTCAGGGAACACAAATGTCATCCGTATGGCCCCTCTTAAATTTCAGTATGCCCAGGACAGAGATTATTTATATATATATATAAAATGTATACAAATAAATAAAAATACTTTTATTTTTAGTAAAATGTAGAAATAAATTATATTTTAAAATCACAATCCTCTAAACCGTCATATGTCCGATCCGGAACAATCCAAGTTCTGTGCTGCCCAAGTTTGATTTAAAATCCGGAAGCGATAATTAGTCACTTTCTGGTACCCAGGGATTTACTGTAGTGATCGCTTCATGAGTGCAGCTCCCAGCGACAAAGGTGTACAGTGTTGATTTTGGCAGCGATTTTTGATTTAGTCTTTTAGACGAAAATGCTCCGCCGACTTCATGAGAACCAGGGACCTAAACGCAACACTTTGTTGTCTTTGTCGGTGTAGGAGCTATAATTTAGTTATATATTCTTTAAATATATTTTTCTTGATTGTTTGGGTAGCGGGAGCACTAATTGAGTAATTGGATCACTAATTGGGTAATGCGGTGGGCACCTGGAGGTTACTTAAGGGCATAGCCAGGTGGGACCAGCATGCACCAGGGTGACAAATAAGCAGTTACCAGTTACCAGTTAAACAGTTAAGCAGTTAGCAGTTACCAGTTACAGGTACAGCAGTGAAACAGGCGAAACAGTTAACAGTTAGGCAGTGCATAGGAAAGCAGCTCGCTTTATGTTATGTTTTTTGGTGATATTTTGGTTAAAAATAAACAACAAGCAACAAGAAAACACCGCCTGGACAACACTCTTTTTTCTGAGTTAAAGACGTCAAACTAGGTGCATCAGTGGCCTTCAGATCAAGGATACGTAGGACAAATGGCCACTACATAAAGTAAAAACTTCACCCTTGAACGAGGAAGACGGATCCCCCTTCATTGGACGGGTTGGATTGTTTTGGAAACGGATGGTTGATCTGCACGGATTGTTTCCATTCATCACTCTTTTGGAGTAATCATCAGCTGGAAAACTACGTTGACCAATCAACAACGGCGCTGAGACATCGACGAGTAAAACGGGTATGTGATAAGACTGCTGTAAAGGAAAACGGCCGAACGAGTGGAGTTCAAAAGTCTGTACTCACAGGGATCCAAAAATTTTTGAAGTTTCAGAAGCCACGATACGGCGCACATAAGTATTGCGCAACGGCGCGCATCGGCCACGGCGACTTTCATTGATTAAAACCTGACGTGTGCGTTTGTTTGCTGAAATGGACTTGACTGTAAAATAACCACGTTTTGATGCTTTTCTTGCACTCTGCCTGCATGCTAAACAAGAACAAACATTCAAGATGTCTGACGTACGAACGGCAAACGACGTTGAGACGATGGCAGCAAAAAGAGAAAGTAAATTAACTCCTAAAGGCTTGGCCTTCCACATGGAAATGTATCAGCGGAAAAGGAGTAAAAGATGTAAACAAGCCAAGGAGTGTATGGGCAATTTGCGTGTATTAATGGCATCAAGTGAAAATCTTAAATCAGTGAATGCTGAGCTTACTAAGTTCATTAAGTGTTGCCAAGAAGCAAACGACATGCATGGCTCTTTTGTAAACTTACCTTTACCCGAAGATGAGGTCAAAAGACAAAGTCAGTACTTCAAAGAAAAAATGACACTGTTTAATGATTTTACTGAAAAGGTGAAGGACTGGCTGTCTGAAATGGGTCAACCATATTTGCAGCCAAATAAAGACCCTCATGACAGCGAAAGTGTCGTAGATGAAATAGAGCCAGAGGATAGCGCTTCTAATGTGTCAATTAAAAAGGCGAACTCTCAACTATCACAGAGTTCATCAACCTTGTCTGCACGCATTAAAGCTAAAGTTGACAAGGCGGCTTTGGTAGAGCGTGTTTCTGCTCTGAAAAGGAAACATCTCATAGAAACACAGGAGGAAAAGTTGAGGAAAGAAAAGGAACAATTGGAACTTGAGGCAGAATTGGCAGTGGCAAATGCAAAGCTGCATATTTTGGAAGTCAGTTCATCTCAGTATGGCTCAAAGTGTTCAGATGGAATGAACTCTTATTTTGAAAGGCAAAAAAAGCAAACCAGCCAGTTGAACCCTCATGCTTACACCTTCGATCCAGTTAAAATGGATGAAAGATATGTTATTGATGACCAAGATTTCATAACTCAACCACCAGTTGTTAGGCCTAAGCAGAGGGCAACAACACATAATTATGAGATGCTATTAAAGACTGAGGCTCCAGTTCAAGTAACACAAAATGTAAGTGAGAATCAGGCAGGATTAGTGCAACCTCAAAGACAAGCTCTGACTGAGAGCTATCAGAGTGACATAGTAAATGTTATGCAGAGACAAAATGAAATCACTGCTCTGCTGGCCCAACAAAATCTATGCTCTGTCCTTCCTGTCAGAAATATTCCTGTGTTCGATGGAGACCCTCTTCAATACAAGTCTTTCATCAGAGCTTTTGAAAATGGAGTGGAGGCAAAGACGACTAATTGGAGTGACTGTTTACACTTTCTCGAACAATACACCTATGGGCAGCCAAGAGACCTGGTGTGCAGTTGTCAACATCTACCTTCAGATCAGGGATACCACAGAGCCAAAAATCTTCTAGCAGAGCACTTTGGAAACGAATACAAAATTGCATCTGCGTATATGGAAAAGATTTTAAGCTGGACACCTGTTAAAGGTGAAGATCTTAAAGGATTACAGTCATTCTCCATGTTTCTTCGAGGATGCTCAAATCTTACCGAGCAAATTATGCATATGAAAGAACTAGACCTACCATCTAGCATGAGGAGCATCATTTTGAAACTTCCATATAAACTAAGGGAAGGATGGAGAAATGTTGCTTGTAATCTGCAAGAGACAACTGGCCGGAGAGCCATGTTTAAGGATCTTGTTGCCTTCATTGAAAAGCAAGTCAGGATTGCCTCTGATCCACTGTTTGGTAACATCCAGGACCTACAATCCATCAACTCGAAGGTCGGAAATGTTAGTCACTTGAGGCAAAAAAAACGGGGAAGCAGCTTTGCTACAAATGTTACTGAAGTAGGAGGCATCACTCAATATACACAAAACAAGACCAAGTCATCCGGTATTCAAAAATGTATGTTTTGTTTACAAAGTTGGCATTCTTTGGATATATGCTCACAGTTTAAGGTGAAAGATCATCGAGATAAAATTAACTTTATCAAGGAACAGGGTTTGTGTTTTGGGTGCCTGAAAGTGGGTCATATGAGCAAAGACTGCAGGAGTCGCTTGGATTGCAACGTGTGTCACAAAAGGCACCCAGGAGTCCTTCATCTAGAGCGGCCAGAAAAGGGAGCAACCTCGCAACAAAGCCAGGCACCTGTGAGCGCTCCAAGTGTTTCAAATGCAATGTCTCAGACTTCTTGCCATATTGGGGCAGGTTGCGAAGATAATTCCACCTTTTCCATTGTTGCAGTTAAAGTCAAGAGCAAAAGGGATAGTAAATTGGTGCAGACATATGCCTTTCTGGATCCAGGAAGTTCCGGCACATTCTGTACAGAGAGCTTGGCAAGAAAATTGAACCTGAGGGGTAAAAAGACAAGTATTCTGTTGAGAACAATGAATCAGAAGAAGATTGTTAAAGCACATATTCTGTCAGGTCTTGAAGTGTCTGGTATGGGTACAGAGGACTTCATTGAGTTACCTGATGTTTTAACTCAAAAGACCATGCCTGTGTCTACACTCAATGTTCCGCGACAGGAGGATCTTGTACATTGGTCTTATCTGAAGGATGTTAAGCTACACGATATTGATGAAAGTGTTGAGCTACTAATTGGTACAGATGCTCCAAAGGTGATGGAGCCTTGGCAGCTGATTAACAGTCAGGACGAAGGACCTTATGCTGTAAGAACCAGAGTTGGTTGGGTCATTAATGGTCCACTTCGAGGCAGAAGCCGGTGTAAGACTGGCCGCAGTGCTGTAACAGCCAACCGAATCACTGTGGAACATCTGCAAGGAATGTTGGTTGAACAATATAACCATGACTTTAACGAGAGATCATCAGAGGAACAGATGGAAATGTCTAGAGAAGACCTACAGTTCATGAAAATTATGAACAACACAACAGTGTTAACTGGAAACCACTACTGCATGGACTTACCATTCAAAAGGGAAAAGGAAATAGTGGAATTGGACCTAGATATGGACAAACTTCCAATGGAGCGAGTCCTAGGACTGCAGTGGTGCATTGAAACAGACAAGTTCAAGTTCAGGACAACATTACGAGAGCAACCAAGAACCAGAAGAGGCATTTTGTCGGTGGTCAGCTCACTTTACGACCCGTTGGGATTTCTGGCCCCATTCAGTATGCCAGCCAAGCTGCTGCTGCAGGAACTTTGTAGGAGAAACTTTGGGTGGGATGATGCTATTCCCCACTTCTTCTCTAAGCAATGGTCTAATTGGCTTGAGGACCTACAAAGGGTGTCTAAGTTCCAGGCTGATCGATGTATTAAACCCAGAGACTTTGGAGAACCTGTTACAGCACAACTTCACCACTTCTCCGATGCCAGTCAGGTTGGATATGGATCGGTGTCTTATGTGAGATTGGAAAAGGATCATAAAGTACACGTTGCATTTCTAGTGGGAAAGGCCAGAGTTGCTCCACTAAAACAGACTACAATCCCTCGACTGGAGCTCACAGCTTCCGTTCTTGCTGTTCGTGTTGATAAGATGTTGCGGAAGGAGTTGCAACTTAAACTTGAAAAGTCAATCTTCTGGACAGACAGTACAACAGTCCTTAAATATATCTCCAGTGAAACCAGGCGATTCCATACTTTTGTGGCAAACAGAACCTCTTTCATCAGAGATACAGTAGATGTGGAACAATGGAGATATGTGAGTTCCAAGGAGAATCCGGCAGATGAAGCATCAAGAGGCATGGGAGCTGAGGATTTCCTGAAAGGCAGGAGATGGATAAATGGACCTCAGTTTCTACACATGCCAAAGGAGAAGTGGCCTAAACTGGTCGATAACCTTAACGTTATTGCTGCAGATGACCCAGAGGTCAAAAGGGACTTGATAGTGAATACTATTGTTAATGATTTGCAAAATGCCACTAGCCACCTGATCAATTACTTTTCATCTTGGATCAAACTGAATACATCTGTGGCTTGGATTTTGAAGGTCAAGGAAATTCTCAAGTCATTGGGACAGAAGAGAAAGGAATTTTGGGCTTCTACAATACTCCGGAAGGATCATTTGGAGATACAGAAGCAAGAAGTGGAAAGGAGAGTTCAGAACTTTAAAGCCACACTCAAAGGACAAAGCCTAACACCTGAAGATCTTGCCAAGGCGGAAGAGTCAAAGCATCCAATAATATTGTCCAAAGACCTGCACGTATCCACACTGATTTTACGCCATATCCATCATCAGTTGGGACATGCAGGAAGAAATCACATGTTGTCTAGGTTACAGCAAAAGTACTGGATCATAAATGCAAACTCAGCTGCCCGGAAAGTCATTTCCGATTGTGTTGTTTGTAGACGCAACAGAGGAAAACTTGGTGAACAGAAGATGGCAGATTTGCCGGAAGAGAGAGTGTTGCCTGACAAAGCTCCTTTTACAAATATTGGAGTTGACTATTTTGGGCCCATCAATGTTAAAAGGGGAAGAAGTCTTCTTAAAAGATATGGAGTGCTTTTCACCTGTCTTACCAGCCGTGCCGTGCACTTGGAAGTAGCCCATACACTGGATACAGACTCCTGTATAAATGCAATAAGGAGATTCATTTGTAGACGAGGTCCAGTCTCCACCATCAAATCTGACAACGGCACAAACTTTGTTGGCACCAACCGAGAGTTAAAGCAAAGTCTTGCTGCACTGAATCATGGTAAAATTCAAAACGCTTTGGTCCAGGATGGCATTAAGTGGAACTTTAATACTCCAGCAGCTTCCCATCAAGGCGGAATCTGGGAGCGCCTGATTCGCTCAGTGAAAAGTGTTCTCACCTCAGTTCTTCGACAGCAAATTCTGGATGATGAAGGTCTCCAGACCATTTTTTGTGAAGTAGAAGCAATTCTTAATGACAGACCCATTACAAGGGTCTCTGATGACCCCGATGACCTCGAAGCTCTGACACCAAACCACCTTCTAATATTAAAGGGCAAACCAATCATGCCACCAGGACTATTTGATAAAGCAGATCTCTATGTCAGGAAAAGATGGAAGCAAATACAGTACATGGCTGAACTCTTCTGGAAACGGTGGATCTTGGAGTACCTACCCATGTTGCAGGAGAGACAAAAATGGACAAGACCAAGAAGAAGTCTCATTCCGGGAGACATTGTCCTTGTTGCGGATGCCACAGCTCCAAGAGGATCTTGGATGATGGGGAAAGTTTTGGATACGAGACCAGATGCAAAGGGTCTGGTGCGCTCTGTGCGGCTACAAACAAAGACCAGCATTCTGGAGAGGCCAGTGACCAAGCTTTGTCTGCTATTGGAAGCAGCCGTTAGCACTATGGACTGACTCTTTCTCTATCTTTCTCTACCTTCTCTATCTCTATCTATTCTCCTTATAGGTGCAACAAGATTCATCTAGGTTAATGCATGGAAAGATTAATTGTGGATGTCATTATTTGTTTATGGAAATAGCTCCGTTTGAGTATATGGATAAATTGTGATAATATTCCCAATTAGGGGCCGGAATGTAGGAGCTATAATTTAGTTATATATTCTTTAAATATATTTTTCTTGATTGTTTGGGTAGCGGGAGCACTAATTGAGTAATTGGATCACTAATTGGGTAATGCGGTGGGCACCTGGAGGTTACTTAAGGGCATAGCCAGGTGGGACCAGCATGCACCAGGGTGACAAATAAGCAGTTACCAGTTACCAGTTAAACAGTTAAGCAGTTACCAGTTACCAGTTACAGGTACAGCAGTGAAACAGGCGAAACAGTTAACAGTTAGGCAGTGCATAGGAAAGCAGCTCGCTTTATGTTATGTTTTTTGGTGATATTTTGGTTAAAAATAAACAACAAGCAACAAGAAAACACCGCCTGGACAACACTCTTTTTTCTGAGTTAAAGACTTCAAACTAGGTGCATCAGTGGCCTTCAGATCAAGGATACGTAGGACAAATGGCCACTACAGTCGGTTTACTCGCAAGCTTTTGAAATGGCCAACAGAAACGTCATGGTCCTTTATTGTTGCCACTGTCAAAAGCCTCCACCTGTGTGCTTGCACGTTCTTTGTTGCTTATTAACGAACATACGGTGGCCGAGGCGGTTTAACACAGTCTCCTCAAGATGTGGCGTGTGAACTGGTAGAAGTGCGCGCGTCTTGAAACACTGGCCTTTGCCAGAAAACGGAGCAGCCAGGTCAGCATGAACAATGAACATCTCTGCTGGCCGTCCAGCCCCGAGCTGTTAAACGGGTCTTCATCTCCACGCACAAAGTTCCGCGGCTTTAGCCTGCTAACAGTTAGCTAAACTGAGACAGCTGAGATGAACCAAGGAAGCGCACATACATACATACATTTTATACAAATGTGACCAAATGGACACTGAAATACTTTGAGCAATATCAAGATGTGACAGCGCCACTCTCTTTGAGGGGAGAGACCGTGAATTCGATAACTTATTACACTCACTTATTACACTATTTATGAGGAAATTGGGCTATTGAAATCACGCTGATAGCTCTTGGGACCAAGTCAATTCCGGTTTGGTAGAGAGACAAAGCCCTGGCTGCTGCTTTTCCATTACATGGTAAATCTCCAGAGACTGAGACGGAGGCGTGCGAGTCAGCAGAAACCCAGATATCCTTGAGGCAGCGATTTAAATGTACATAGTCGGTATTATTGAGTAATAAAAAATGCTGTTAAGGGAACTTTAATTGCCACTTGACGACATGTCTGAATAATAATCTGATCAATACTTTACTGCATGTGCCAGTATTTTTCAGATTGTATTATTGACAACATTTCAGTCCCATGATGTATTGGTGCAAAAATCCATTGGTTTAGTCACTATCTGTCATCATACTGAATGCTAAACTATAGCAGCTAGAGGGTAACTGGGGTAATTTTGAAACCTTTTTCCACATTTTTGTCAAAGCAACTAATAGGAGACAGCGTTTTATCAAATTGGTCAAGTAATGAGAGAGAACACCATGAGCTAAAATATATAATTTACTAGTAGGGGTTATGTTTGACACTGACAGGCTCAGAATATCAATGTATCTCAGACAACATTATAGAATTGGAAAGAAAAAATGTTCTCTTTACCTTTTGCTTTCTGGCTGTTTATGTGTTGCAAAGGGAACTATAAACTAATACATTGTTCAAAGTAAATTTTGAATATTTAGCATATTTTGATAATCTGGATGAGGAGTAAACTTCCCAGACATATCCTTAAAATAGATCCGATTGAGTGAAAAGTGAAGAATATTTTTCTTCCCATAATGTTGTCAGGCACAGCAATCTGAGCTTGCAAAGAGGAAAAAACAAGCACTTTTTGTGGGTTTACATTGACCACGAGGAGCTGAATTGCTTATATTAGAACCATTATCTGTTTTTGAATGAAACCACTCTGTCCTGTCTGGACTAGTTTTGTTTTAATTATTACAGTGAAACATTTTACAACAGGAATTTGAATGGATGGGACTTGGTGGCGGGGTTAAAGGAAACAATAGAATCCTTTTTTATGGCCCCCATATTTGAAAAGATAGCCAGAAGATCAAGTACATTTTTTGCTTCACCTGCCACTGAATTAACAATGCACTGCGTCCAATACTGTATCTCTGTACATCCATGGATACCACCTGTCCAAAGTTGTAATTAGGTGTATTTACTTCAAAAAATTCAAGTAAACAGACCTTATTTGAATATGCTCATGCAAAGGAAGCAGCCCTCATCTGGAGCCTGAGATGCCCAGGCATCAAGTCCATAACACAACACATTTTGAACTACCCAGGCAGCACAACAGATTGTGTCTCCCTTTTCTCCTTTTCTCTCAGTCTCACTCTGTATTCCTCTTATCAGTTGTCACACACTTTCAGCAGCAGTAGGAGGGAGGGGAGTGGGGCGAGGGGGGTGGGGGAGGGAGGCAAAAAGACACACTGCGAGAGTCCAGCCATAGGGACCCTTGCTGGGATGAACTGAAATTGATTAGCTGGGAGTCTTTACGGACACTTTGATGCTGGATGACAGGAAAGTAAATGTCTGCTGAGATAATGAGGTGGCCCCAACACGTCGTACATGTCAGTGCTCTACCAATCGCTGCGCTTGTGTAACCATCCAATAAACGGTGTACAACTGTGTACATCCATCAATGTGTACGTGAAAAATTGTAATCTGATGCAAATAAACAGGACAACTCCCAGTGGCCTTTGTGCCAGTGGGGAGAGAGGCCTCTTCAGGTGGTCTGTAGAGAGCCGGGTGCTGCTTGGAGGACAGATACAACTTACTTATGAGCTCCCAGATTAACTGGAATATTGTGGATGAAAGCAACAACTACCAAAGTATTGCAGCTATCAATAAGTCATCTTTTAAATAATTTCATAAATATTGCTGCCTGCTTTGTTCCCAGATGACATTTTACAACTCCAACCTATTGTGAAAACGTTTTATATTTGCATTCAGCGGAAAAGTTTCCCACTCAGAAAATAATGGGGTTTCTTCATAATAACAACAAGAAGACATTATAAGTAAAAAAAATATGCAGCTGATGAATTGGAGGAAAATGAATCTCTATACTGAGTAGAATGGAAATATATATATATTGAAGTAGTAGAAGCACTATAAAAACAGCTGGAGAACAGTGGCAGGATGCATCCTCTCATGATTTTTACACCAACCCCTTAAATAGTTCAGAATTTTTTTTAATCCTTTACAGAAGATGTTTTTTTTTTACTAAAACCGACAGTTGGCAAGAACAGCGTGGCACTTACCAAAACTCAGTCTTCGTCACCAAAAAATCCAAAGGACGCAAAGCAGTTTGATCACTCAAAGGAAGATATCAAAGAGCTGAAAATATACATTTATGTCTCCTTATCATGATTAGAACCATTCATTCAGGAGCAGTGAAGCTTTGCAGGTTATTTCCTTTCCAAATGGTATGGTCTTGCTAGCTTCATCCTTGGGCTGCACTCATTGGAAAACACTTCTTAAGCTGGAGAACTCCAGCTACAACGAACAACACAAATATTCAAATTACTTTTCCTTACAAAATAAAGCTCTCTTTATTCAACACCATGGAGATCACTTAAACAGCTAAATGCACTGCTTTTCAGAGATATGTTTTACATTTTTATATAGAACATTTGCACTCTACCTTTTCTTTCTTTCTTTATATTAGTGGAAGATAACAGTATGATTAGGCCTCGACTGTAGTGTTTTTTCCATTCATCCCATGACTTTCGAAACCAGTTTTAGTAAAAGGCCATTAAATAAAATACCTAATTTCTATATGACTACGACTGCCTGAAACAGGTGCCGCAAGGGCTACGCCATAACTAGTATGAGGGAAGCTGCAGTGAGCATGTCATTCTGTAGCTGCAGCAAACTTTGAAGGCTGGAGTGGATAAGTGTTCGGCTGGGGAACAGCAGGTGAACATGGGTCAGTCGGTCTTAAAAGATGGGAAAACACGTTCATAAGAGCAGTGCCATGACCTACGTCAGGGGTGTCAAACTCATTTTACATTTGGGCCAGGTACCTTCCACTTTGATCTTAAGTGGGCCAGGCCATTCAAAATCATAGAGGGGGTGGTGCCGCACGGATAGTCTGGCCGACGGGAGGGGGTGGGTGAGACGCTGGCGCACGGATGGTAGACAGGGGGGCCACATTTCAGTCATTTTCAAACGGGTGCTGCTGCCTGGAGTATCAAAAAGGTCTAACGCAGGTGTCCACTACTTTGCACTCAACTTTTTAATCCAAGTCATGGCGCTGCATACGGGAAGCATAAAACAAATCGATACAAAAAAAACCCCACAAGCCTCTTGTCTGTCAGAAGCGATCACGCATGCATGGTGACGGCCCACGGGCCTTCAGTTTGACACTGTCATCCCCAACGGATGGAAAGGGAGTCCAGTTCAGATCTCCGAACCTGCAGTTGCAGAGATAGGCCCCACGAAGCCCCCAGTGCAGTGATAAAAACAATTCACGAGAAGCTGGGGGGGGGGGCGGGAGAGTTTTCTTTTTTCTGTGAGAGAAAGGGGCCTGTGCCCTGGAAAGTATAGCGGTTCGGCCACTGGCCCCCGGGTACTCTTGTAGGTGTGGTTTTGTCAGACAGGCACTAGGCTTCTCTCACGGAACTCCCCAACTGCATTGCTTGTTCGCGGGGGTCGGTGGGTTGCCTTACCTGACGCCTAGGAGCTGACTAACAACTGGAGTGGACCTGGGGAATATAATTGTCTAATTAAAACAAAGCCTATCTGAAGGCCTACAAGAAGTTGCGTTTCAGGGCATGTGCAGATGGTACATTCGGGCAAGCACGGCGGGATAGGTTCCTCTTGGGGGAATTTGTTGGGCAACGAAGTGGCCCAGTGAGATGGTAATGATTTATATTAGAGGAGAAGAGTCATATCCTCCAAAACCAGAGTCTTTGCAGCTTGCACCGGATTAGCTGCGTAGAAAGTCAAGTCCCAGTGCGGACAGAGAGAGGATCGGAAAGTCAGGCAACAAAAACTACCATGCACTGTTCAGGCATTAATCAGGCTTGGGGCCACCCGAACAGGCAAAGGCCACTACTGCGATAGTGGCTGCAGATGACAATCCAGGGAAATTATACTACCTTTAACCTCGGCCTTTAATTTTCTCAAAACCTGTACATTATAATATCATGAAATTATACATTGGCATAGAGAAGGTCAACTTGAACAAGAATCAGGTAAAAATAGAGTGTAACTGGATCTGGTTTAAAGATAAAGTTGGAAGATGGAATGTTAATTTTGGGTTGTACAAGCACGAGGTGCATTTCATTTTGAAATGCGGTCCACATGATCGCAGTAAATTCACGAGATTGAGCGGGGATCAGCCTTTGGGGAACCAGGATAGCCCGACATCAATCTTCTCGTTAATTTGAGCTGGCTAATAGGATGTTTGATTTACTTAGTTCAACCACCCATGAGGAGTAGAGCTCTGGAAAAGTCTAATCTTCACTAGGTGTTGGTAAAGAAAAAAATAGGACTGTCTTTGGCCATTCAAATCTCAGCTGTGTTCATCTGCTGGTTGCTAACTTTGTCATCTGGTGCTGATACAGTGGATTTATCCGAACTTTCACTGAGAACCGCTCTTGAAATCGAAGCAAAATTTAAACTATTTGGAATGTTATCAAATCATAGAATAACAGTTTCCAGTTGTTTTCACAACCTTTCTAAAGCTGACAGGACACATGTCACCTACTACAACATTGGTCACAGTTTTAATTTGTGCATATAAATAAAACAATTGGTTTAGGTTTTGGCAAGTAAAGGAAAGGTTTAGGTTAAATCAATTTAAACTAAGCCAGTCTGTGACCCTGTTGGGGTCTGGGTGCAAAGGACTACATTTCTAGGATTCAGGTGTAGCCAGCGGAAAATATCAGGCCAAGGCTTCAACATCAGAACCCTGCTTATTGTTGGCAACTGGAGATACGGGATTGTAGCCAGCTAAAAACATGCTACTTTTAAACCAATAAAAATTGAAAGCATCTTCTGATGGTAGTCAATGGGTTCTGAGATTGCATGTTCTGCCACTGTTGTCCTCCAGACAGCTTACCTGCTTTGAGCCAAAGCGTACTCCAACACAATTGGTGAATAATAGTCAGACTAAAAACCAAGATATAACACTCCAGGTGACAAAATCCCTTCCCTTTGCCTGCATATTAGGAATGTAAATGCAGATGATTTTTTAAGATGTTACTTTCACACAGAAAAGCTGTATAATATGTGAAAGTCCTGTGTTTGTGGTTAAATGTTACAGCCACTAGAGGCTAGATGTCATCTTTTTTTCTTATCAACAATCAACCATGTTTAAACCTACCAAGCGGGCCCTGCTTACCGATTTAATTGGCTGATAACAACAAGAAGCAGGGGACCAAAACCAAAACAGGATGCTGCAGGCAAAACAAGGGTTGGATGATAATTCTCCGTGAGTTCATCCCCCCCGAGTTGGCATAAACACAATTAAGCTGGACTTGAAC
The DNA here is from genome assembly GCF_949316345.1 of Pungitius pungitius. Classification (NCBI taxonomy): domain Eukaryota; kingdom Metazoa; phylum Chordata; class Actinopteri; order Perciformes; family Gasterosteidae; genus Pungitius; species Pungitius pungitius. The sequence goes on from NC_084901.1 coordinate 11,284,259, forward strand.
ACTAAATCATTCTTACCCCTAAATCTGCCTTTCAATAAAAGTTCCACTGATGAGAAATTAAGCATTTTAATAAAACACATCTTACCTTGGACATACATTATGCACAAGAATATTGCATGTTAGACATGAGCTCTGGGATTGAGACCTAAAATAAAATCAGTTAGTTATGAGTATTTGGACAATTAGACCCGCACCTGCCGCATACAGGAGGTTTACATCAATACATACAATTGAAGTTGAACAGAAACACACAGTTCACCTCCACCTCAATTCATTTTACTTGCTTTTTTTACTTGCTGTTGAAAACTGACCCTTTTCTCAAGTCTAAGTTACACTACTTTTTGGCAAATTTATTTTGATAAATTGTGCCAACAGATGCCTCTATATTCACACCACATTTTAAAGCTTTTGAGGCTTGGAGGTGGTAGTCACTGTAAACTCGTGTTCAGGTTGAATGGGACGTACTTTATGATTAAGGGTATCTTTGTGGCTCTGACCGGAGAGGCACAACCTACTGGTGAACAATAGAAGATAACAGAAAGTTCATATTTTTTAGATTAATAAGGACATTTGTTCTTTTGAAGAGAGGATAGGATAATTCTTAATGTTATCCTTTTACGTTGTTAAAGAAAAATGTTATTTCAAAGGAGGCACACAAATAAAATGATGATTTATATTTTCATTGATTAAAACAAATCTTGTCATTAGTAGTTTTAATGTAACATCTAACAATCTATGTAGCTAAGAAAAAATCTCCCACTAAAACTACATTTTACGAGACCAGATGTGAACACATAATAACGCTATGGTTTACTAGATGTGGCCGATAACACAATCAGTAAAACTTTATATTACACAAGGTAAACTGTGTAATAAAACCACGGATCTGTGTGGTCCGACAATAATCCGTTACACCACTACCTCTCAATAATAGATGCCAAGATGGTCCCAGAAGTCACATATATGGTCTCTGGTTCCCACTTGTGCATGTGAACGCACCGTCAGGTTCATGACTAGCCAGCTGCTGGTGTCGGCATAGCGCGGCCAAACTGGCAGACGCTGCTGGTGGCAGAAAGTTGTCTGTTGGGCCCGTGAGGAAGGGTCACCAGTGTGTGCAAAGGCGCCCCAGTAACACAGCATCCGATTGGACAGAAGCTTCTCTGATAATGACAGCGTGAAGTTGGCCACCGAAGCAGAGCCAAAGAGAAAGGGCAGCTCGGCGCCGTGACAGGCGTGCTCATAGCAGAAAGTCAGGCCGGACCACACGCGAGGGTCTGATGCTACGTGGTCAAACGTGTACATCCACACTTGGCTGCCAGTTGCTGTGCCGGCACGTGCCGAGCTCCTGGATGGACAAAGGAAGACGTAGTCCGTGACAATCTGAGGAAACCCAAGAAACAAAAAGAAATGGTCAGACATTTTAAAATATTTCAAATTAATTGAATGAACTTCAGCCATGCTAGTGGCTAGGCTCAGTTGATCAGTCAACAATGGCTTTGCACCGTTGAAGATTCTCAGCGTATCTTCCAGTTTACAACGTCTTTTTTTAGAAGAGGAAATGAATCGCACTGATTACCACAAGACCTACAAAGAAGCAGCACAAACTGTTGTTCCTTCTCAGCTGAAAGCATGCATAAAGAGTATGAAGCTAGACCATCTTCTTCTGCCTGTTACCTGGAAACCAGTGTGTCTTTTGTGGCAGCATGTAACCTGCGCCCACACAGCCCCACATCTCACACCCACAAACAACCAGGCTGACTGTAGGGAGCTGATGGACAGACACACACGCACACATATATATTTAATTTGTCTATTCTTACACCCAGGTGTCTGTTACACACACACATACACACACGCACACACACACACACATTGATGGATTTGTGGGGCATGTGGGAACACATTTTAGCATGTTCTACCGCTGAAGGGTTGTCATTAAGTGTACTACATTTACATTATTCTATGAAGGTTTGTGGTGTTAAAACAGTATCTGCACTGTACTGTACATTGATGAAACACATTAATGTTGACATTTCTTCAAATGAATGAAAATCAGCATTTCATTATTTACTGAGGTCAAAACAGTGACACAATGCCCTAATTAATTAGAAAATTAAATGGACTAGAATTCCAGTTGCTAATAATGCTCTGCTCTGTATCTCTTTAATTTTTCACCGAAAAAACAACCCGATAGGGTACTCAAGTTCTCCTCTGTACTTTCAGAGGTCTACAAGTAAATAGATCTTTATGCTAATTCCCCAAAAGCCTGCACCAGTTTGCATCAACTCAATCAGCTAATCCATGTGGCGTTCTCTCTGAGGTACATGAACAAGTTTGAAGACAATCAGCCAGACAGAACCTCTTCAGCAGCTCCATGGCAATGATAGCAGCCTCGCAGGAATCGATCTTCTGGTTCTCAATGAATCTCACACGAGAGAAGCTTTTAACACACACCTGACGAGCAATGATTCCGTCAACAATGATAATAAAGTTGTTGGCAATTTCAAAAAGAGAGTTAAGGACCAAGAAACTCCATTCTCATTGTTGATGAGTGGTGTTTTTGGATAAAAAGAGGGGCAATTTTAGTTTGCATCAAAGTGAAAGAGTTTTAAAAATGCTTAACACAACTTATAAAAGTGTAGCTAATAACTTATAAAAGTGCAGCTAGCTACCACTATAAAAGTGTGCATCTCTTCTACCAGATCTACAGACATCCAGGAGACTTGAAATCAGATTGAGTATCTTTTCTTTAACCAAGCTAGTCTGCTAAACTTGCTGTTGCTTCTGCTGTCTTTAAGTGAAACTTGACTGCTACTTGCTTTATCTGTTACCGTTTCTTGTTTTAAGCTAACTTGACTGCTAGTTGTTGTTGTTGTTCACTGATTAGTGTGGCAAAGTGCTCGTCGCTTTGCATTTGGACGAGTTTTGGCTGAGGGTAATCAACTTGTTGTTTCCTAACAACGGGGGAGTGGTCAGCGCAGCCGTGTAGGGTTATATTCTGAGTTCTGGACTTGAACCCAACTAATTCTCTCCTTCCCCGACTCGGACACTCAGGTGGCGGCACGGATCTCTGCATGTCTGACTGACATCTCAGTGGATGTCCGCTCATCACCTGAAGATCAACCCCGACAAGACCGAACTACTTTTCTTCCCCGGAAAAAACTCTCCCACTCAGGACCTGACTGTTAACTTCGGCGACTCCGTGTTAACGCCCACTCAGAGTGCCAGGAACCTCATGTGACACTCAACTCCCAACTCTCCCTGACGCCTAACATCGCAGCGACGACACGATCCTGTAGATACACGCTCTACAACATCAGGAGAATACGACCCCTTCTCACTCAGAAGGCGGCGCAGGTAGTGATTCAGGCGCTTGTCATCTCCCGCTTTGACTACTGCAACTCTCTGCTGGCAGGTCTCCCTGCTACTACCATTCGACCTCTGTAGCTCATCCAGAATGCAGAAGCTCGACTGGTCTTCAACCTTCTGAAATACTCCCACACCACTTCTCCGTTCTCTTCATTGGTTACCAGTGGCTGCCCGCATCCAGTTCAAAACATTGGTACTGACGTACCATGCTGTGAACGGATCGGGACCAGTCTACATCCAGGACATGGTGAAACCCTACATCCCAACCCGCACACTTCAATCTGCATCTGCCAAGCTGCTTGTTCCTCCCTCTCTGAGAGAAAAGCGGGACTCGGCGGGATCACGACTCTTTGCTGTCCTGGCTCCCAGATGGTGGAATGAGCTCTCCGATGACATCAGGACTGCAGAGAGCCTCTACATCTTCTGCCAAAAATTCAAGACACATCTTTTTAAACTCTACCTTGACTAAAACACTAGCAAACCGTAGCACTAACAAATGGTAGCACTTAAACTGTACTTATAATGGCACTTTTCTATAACATGTTTTGAAACTGTTTATTTGACAAATTGTACTTTCTTGTTACTTGTTCTTCTGAGTTTGTATCTCTATGTGGAAATGCACTTATTGTAAGTCGCTTTGGATAAAAGCGTCAGCTAAATGACATGTAATGTAATGTAGCTGTGAGCTTTGCACATCAGCCTCCTCTGGGACAGACTGGTTGAAATGTGTGGCGATCCCCCCCAGTCCTCTGGAGGGGTCCCTTTATGAAGAGATGTGTGTGTGGGTGCTAAAGCCTTTAGTTGTGAGTTTACGGTCTACCGCACTGTGAACTGCAAGTGAATATTAAACCTCTGCTGAGCCAACTCTCTCATTTCAACACTGGAAAAAAACTCAAAACCCTCAAATTTGGATTAACTGCAGCTTTTAAACATGTGCCAATATTAAAGATATGGTTTATAATGAGAGTTGGTTGGCACTTCAGGATTTAGGACAAATTGCTAAAACAAATACAGGCTAGACACTACCTAGGGGCACCTTGTCATTTGTAATAATAATCAACATCTTTGATTTTTAAGTCAAGAGGCTCATCTCACTTCACAGCAGGTAGGGCTGTTCACAGGGGCCCTCATGTGATCTACAACTTACCCTCCACATCCGGATAAGCAAAGTCTGCATTTTACAAATGGATCTCTATGCTCTGTAGCTAGGTAAGACTCCTGGAAATGTAGGCTGCAAAAACATAAATTTAGAATTGGCAACACAACCATATTAATGCTTGTCAGGGAAAGAGACGACTAGAGCCTCCAGTTGATATCACATGTTTATGTTATACACATTATGGAGGGGAAATGGTGTGTTTTGGCTCCAGACTGAGAAAAATCTGGAGCTGGAGCTCCCTCTGTGGACAAATCATGAGAACTGGGTTTGAGAAGAACATTGACTGCGGTAGGATGGTGATAATGCTGAACTTTCACTCAAGTTAATGGGCCATGCTGATGGCTCTTTGGTTAAAGAGTATCCACACTCAGAATTACCCTGTTCTCACTGAAATATGTCGGTTTTAAATCAGAAACTAATCCCATCAGCAAAAGAGAATGATCGTATTCGAAGCCATACAGCTGTGTCCCTGCCACACAGCGAGCTCCTGCTGGGTGGGAAATCGACCTGTGCAGGGCCGCCCGCCTCCAAATGGGTGCTTACTGATGCATGTAATGCGTGTGTGTGGCAGACTGAGTCTTCATTTTTTTCTTTATTTAAAGAGAAAATATTCCCTATTTGTAATGTTTCTGTTCAGTACTGCACTAGACAAATAACGACTTCATGAATAGCAACAGGCTTTTATTCCGTGGCTGGTACACACTGTGTGCGGTCTTAGTGACTGAATCTGCCCATCTGCTGTACTGCCCACTACTGTCAAAAAAAAAGCAAGCTATTGAGTGGTAGACAGTTGCCTGACACTGCCACCGTATATAGCTAGCAATGCAGAGACAAAGCCACATCAGAAGGAATGTTATTAATCAGTTGCATATTTGCCTTAGTTTGATCAAAAGCTGCCTTTTACAGTAGGAGCTGCAGATTTCTCTCTGAACTTTATATTTTGTCAGTAAGCTTAAATAAGAGTTGTTAGTAACAAAGGACATGCAGACGTTTTTGTGTCCTTGACAATGACCCTTCAGTCTCCTGAAAATCTTTTATCAAGGTAGCAGGCATGCCTATTTGTGTCTGGTTATCAACAGTGAATACTGCAGACTGCCATGCCTTTTGTGTATGTTTACAAACCTGAAAGCATAGATTCAGTCTTCCACTGTAAGGTGGTAGGTTAGGAAAGCTTGATCCGATGGAACAGTAATGTTATATACATTCATGTGGTTTTAGCAATAATCAGAATCATTGCTTGTTTTTTTATTAATGTTGGGATTGCTCACGCTGATTTCTGTGTTTTGAGCATCTGCACCAATCAGTCGGACCCTACGATAACAGAGAAAGGTGCTCTCTATCAATTTGGCACATCACAATCTCCTTTCAGCATCATTCTCCCTCATGTCGGCTTTTATCTGTCCCTCAATAAACTAGCTGCACTTTTTCACAACACAGTTACTTTTATATTAAATAAGGGGGACCAAACACTTCCTCACTACAAATGAAATCAAGATGATTTTGACATGGCTACATGTTTTAATCACATGAAGAAACTTTCCACAGTTTCCCAACACAACCAAGCTCTGCAACATTTGTGCTGACCTCACGGATACTCTGGAGAAATGCCTTTTTCCGAAGCGATGCAGGACGTTTGTGATAACCTGCAGTTGTACTTTGTGCACGGTAGGCTGTGACTGATTACTAATCATGTCCAGGGGGGTCCCCTCCTATCCCCCTGTGCCCCCCTGAGGCCGCTGCCTTGCACTTTTGGTAAAAACCTGAGAGAAAACTACTAAAGGTTTTCCTCTCCTTTTGTGTCGCTGTAAAAGAAAAAACTAAACACAATCCACTGTGATATAGATGAATGATAATCAAGACAAGGAGTCTACAGCCATGCAAGAGGAAAGTCAGCATTAGTTGATTAGCACCCAACACGACACTCAGCTGGATGTGGGCCACTCCGAGCGCCCCTCCTTGAGCAACAAAAAGATCTAAGAATAATTATAACAAATAACAAATTATACAAATGTTAAATATTTGGGTTTTTGAAATATGGAGTGTACCTAGTTATATGTGTAAAATATAATGTCTGTAGATTCAGCTCGGGGCCGAAGCGGTTTGGCTACGAGCTTGCGGGTCCTTTTCAGGGAGAAACAGCAGAGTGCGAGCACTCGCTGCACTCTTAGAAAAACCAACCATAACTCAGTAAAATCTCTCCTACAAGAGCCATTTTAGATGAAGGTAAAAGAGCTGAAGATCAACCTGAGCTGATAATAAGACAAAAGACTGGTGCGAAGTTTCTAGAGACTACACCAGGAAGGTTTGGCTAGATGCGCTCATGCTAACGACATATCCAGCTTTTCACGCTTTCTACTTGAAACATCGGGGAGAGCTACAGGAGTGAGGGACATGAAGCACCTGCATATGTATTATATATAATTATATTACACTGAGTAGCCAGTTAGGTTGACAACAATAACATTATCCAAAAGTGTTATTTACGGCTTTTCTTCGTGTTGGAATAAATGTTGCGATTGTTTACTCAAGACCAAAGTTGTGTATTGACCAAAAGATTGACTAACGACGATCCAAAATTTAAAAAAGTAATTTGTTGACAGTCAATATTGAAAACCACAGGTCACATGGCTATTTAAATGCTACAAAGAGTCATTTTGAGATATGTGCAGACAGTTAGTCTGAGCAACACTTTAATTAGCTCAGCACATAGCTTTAACTATATTGTATATTGTGGCATCACATGGGGCCAAGCGGTAGATGGGTGCTACTTCCCCTTTAAAGGACAACTGCGCCCTACAAAAATGGCACCCGCAGATTGACTACAGCTCCCAGAAGGCATCGCCACAGGTGTAAGTGTTTAGGCCACCTGATGAAAGCCGGACTTAAGGGGAGGATTTGGAAGAAGGGGCTGGCCACAAGGACTAAGCAGGGTGACGTTTGTTGGGTGAAATAAGAGCTTGTTATCTCCTTCGGGACGCTTTCAGTTGTTTTTTTGGATAATTATGTTTAACTGGAAACAGAATCCCTGAGTTTGCTGTGCTCCGACAGAATAAACCTTTTTTTTTAATGTCTTCATATGGAACTTTATGGTGTTTTTTTCACCTCTCATGCACTCACTGCTCTACCCTAGCTGGCCGTAAGGGCCGCCCGTGACCTATGACGTCCCTCATTAATTAATTCAAACAACAATAGTTTTTGAAAGCAGCAGTGTGCAACTCAAGCCCACACCAGCAGAACAAGAGCAAGATCCAAACAAACACAGGACTGTTACCAAGGAGAATTAATTTACCCAACTTTGAAATGTAGGCTAACTTTGTTACATTGCTAATTGTAACACGCGTACTTATTGTAATTTGTCCTAACCTAAGTAGTTTAATTGCCTAAATCTAACTAGATTACCCTAAAAATGGAGTAAACCTATGTTGGAAGAAACAGTAAATGTAGTGTATTTACTAATTTTGACTGCATTTTGGAAAAAGTGGAAAAAGGACATTGTGGTTTGAGTCATAGGGCCACTGACTAAACTGAGTTTGGATTAAAAATGTGTTGGGGCTTTAAATCAGCTGCAAATGAAAAGACTTCTTACCTGAGCTAGCATACCCCTGCGGTCAGCATCCCTGTACAGGGGCAGGTACTTGTGCAGGATCCGCAGTGCGTGTTGTTTAAAGATGGCGGTGACGTAGACAGCGCTCTCCAATGCGGAGACCGGCTTATTGAAGACTCCGTACGCAAAGATCACCCCCTCTTCTGAAGTCGTACCTGTAGGACAGAGAACAGAGCCTGTATCAGAGCTAACAGGTAGCCAGGGAGCTTTTTGTCATTCCCTTTCAAGTGTTCTGATTGTCACAAGTTGAAAAGACTGTATGCAGTCTTATATCAGCAGGAATTTGTCCTTCAGATTTTGCCTTTGATGCAGGAGGCTGTTTAGTTTCCCTTCAAGCAAGTACTCTGCCTTCAGGTTTGTTATATTTGCCATCTTATCTTAGGGGAAAAAAAAACAGTTTTAACGAGAACCAATGAGAAGCCACAGTGCCGCCATCATGAACTGATGGTAATTGTAAAATCAGACAATTGAAGTCGTATTAGGGGCAAAGGGGTTTACCAGTACTGCTTCACTGTCTTATGAACCTTCTATTCTCGATGTCATGCCACACTCTGACAAACTGTACTCAGTTACATGCTCAGCAGTATTTGAGGCATCTTTTATGGTTCCACTTTTCTTATACTCTATGTTCATGTCTGTCTGTCTGTGTGTGTGAGTGAGTCTTTTACCCAGCAGCACTGGCTTCTCCTTCTGCCAGTGGCCCTTCAGGAATGCAGTGACAGCTTGCTCTTTTATGAACTCCCCATCGATAAAAGGACCCCACGTCTCAAAGACCTCAAGGAACCTGAACGGGTTCACAACCTTGGAACCTGAGATCACAAGTCATATCGGTAAGATTGAAAGTACACTGCCCTCAGGGAAATCATTAAGAGACAAAGTAAAGAGGTAAACATCGCCATGCTAAACGCTACAATAATTATCCTGAGACTTTCCTCAAGCCATCATGATTTACATGCATGAGAATGAATCACTGCTCAAAAGCCTGTATGCAGGATATCACACTGATTTACATTTTGGAACAAATGCACACTCACCCATGCAGGAAAACATGCTCGTACCTCTTAATTGCATATATGTTTTTGTGCAAGCTGCATGCCTTATCTCCAGTATTTTATTCTTTCATACGAGTGATCATAGCACTAGATGTAAAAATGTAAAAATAGTTATTGGTATTGCTGGTATATCCTGTATTGTATTGCCTTTAAGGCATTTGCATGTCCTTTTTAACGTAAAACGGCTTCTGCCTTGTATCTTAACTTTTCCGGCTGGATGAATGAAATTTAAATAGATAAAATCATAGCTAAAATGTCTCGTTCACAGATGTGTTTTCGTTCAAGATATTTGGGCCTGAAAGTGAGTTCAGAGAAGCAGAAAACCGCAGAAGATGACCTAATCACACAGTCAGTGATGCTGATCAATATCCTTGTCAGCCCTGCAGACATATTACAATCATTTGGTGCTATGAGGCAGACAAGTCCTACTAATTGCCCCTTTGGAGGCCAACTGTTCCTCCGTTTTTATGATTTGTTACGCAACCAATGCGTTCTATCATCATCTTTAGCAGATAAATGACACACTATCCTGCGGTCTTGTGTATCTGCCTGGGCAGCCCAAGAGCGTCGCTCTAAATTTGGCAAGCGTGGGCCTGTGTTCACGGCCCCCTACTTGTTTTCATCTGGGCGGCCAGGACGGCCTGAGGAGCGAGAGACAGCAGGCAGACGATGTCGCTCACAGAGCAGTTTGTCTGTTTGGCAAAGTCTTTCCCCAGCTTCAATGCGTCGTGTCTGGGAGAGAGAAGCAGAAAATCATTAAAAAAAAAAATCACACTGATGGTATCTCAAAAAAAAAAAAAGCGAGGCACGCATCAGTAACAAGTGTCAAATTCCCAGTCACTGGTTCCTCACCTGCTCTTCAGGGGGATAGAGAATGGGAGGCTTTGCAGGACGGCCTGTTTGAACAGGGGCTTGCTGCTCTGGATCATCAGGTGAAGACTTACTGACTGAGCACCTGCACTCTCCCCAAATATTGTCACCTGATGACACAGAAAATAAACAGCCAAGAGTCTTGGCAATGTTGTCAGACACTTATAATTACAATCCAAGCCTGTCAGTGGCTGCAAAAAGCACTTCTCCTGAGCATACGGTTGAGTTGATTGATTCTGTGAATCAAGCAAAGCTAAATTCCCCTCATCTATTTACTTTCTCCCTCAATACTGGACCAGTTTCAGAAAGAGGTTGTCCCCATCAGTCACTTGGACACAATAAGATGCCTAGGATATAGATTAAAAATACCAAAAATAACCCTTTAAAATGTTGGAATTCTCTAAATACAAGTTGATGTCTGATGGCAGATAAATAGATAGATTTTGGGAACATAAAATAGCCCAAAATAAACTTTTTTTCTTTTTTCAAGTTGTAACGCTGTTTGATAATTAGAGGTGATAATTGCAGGCTTACAAAAGTGTCCGCTGTCATAGCCCCATTCTTCAGAATAGCTTCTTTACTTTGGCCTCAAGACTCCTTAAATCATCATTCCCCCACTGCATATTATACAAGTTTAGATTTCTTTTTTTTTTGTATGTTTGCTTTGGAGCAAAAATGGAACTGCAATCAGTATTACTCCCTGTAATCCCGTGGCACAAAATAAAATATAAATAAAATAACTCCGAAGGTGTGCGTGTGCGTGTGTGTGTGTGTGTGTGTGTGTGTGTGTGTGTGTGTGTGCTTGCTTGCTTGCCTTGCTGGGATCTCCTCCAAACACTGCAATACTGCGCTGGACCCAAAGAAGAGCAGCCTGCTGATCCAAGATCCCATAATTCCCAACAGCTGAGTGGGCGTCTTTGCCCGATACGAGAAACCCAAAAGCGCCTTTTAAATCAAGCACAGAGTCACATGATCAGAAATAATAGAATCCAGCAAGACCTTAATTTCCTCTGAGCTCCGAAATACCGTCCACACATCTCTGCTCCTGTTTACAGGCAACAAGCTTGATCGTTGACGCGCACATGCAGTCACACACTCTCACACACATACACACACGCGTGCACGCACACAGGCCCGCGTGCATGCAGGTAGGCACTCCACAACACTATCCACCACGACAAGCCAACTACAGAGCTCCAGTGCTTTAAGGGAAAGAATACTGGCAAATACAGTTGTTATTTTTGTGTCTTATGCTTTTAACACACATGTTACGGGGGAATATTTTGAATGAAAGTAAATCACAGGAGAACGTTCATACCCAGTCGATACTCCAGACTCACAACGACACTTTTGGTGGCATTGCTGAGGAAGCGCCCGTCATACAGCGGCTTGGAGGCAGAGCCAGCGATGAAATCCCCACCATGGATCCACACCATGACGGGCAGAGGGGCCACCAGTGGACAGCTGAAGTCCACATCCAGAGGGACAAAGACGTTGAGGTAGAGACAGTCCTCGCTCACCTTTTTGGGACATCAGAGGAAAAATCATTCAGTTTGTTAACTATTTTACTTAGTGCTAACTGTAACTTGCTTCTGTGGGAGACTACAAATATGAAATTATTAAATAGACCAAAATAACTACTTCGTGGGCAGTTATTTCTTAATAAATAGAAGCAGATCAAACTGTGTAGAGCTCTTCAAATTAGCTATTTTTTTTAAAACCTTAGACATTTAAGCTTCCCAAAATACGTTAAATTATAAAACTAGCAGGTTGACGGTTTTCCAGCACAACTGATTAGAGACATAGTTGGCAACTTCACAAGACATTTTACAATTGGAAAAACGAACCCATTTTAGATATGTTATATAACGAGTATTTTGAATTTTACTAAAGTAATCTCCAATGCAAATAGTAATATTTTAGACGTTTTTTGTAGATGTTTTTCTTCCGGCTGCAGGAAGAGATGGTATTGTGCATGCGACTCTCACAATGTGGAAATAAATCAGGCAGAGAGAAACACTATTGGAGCATAAATTGGGTGCGCCACCTCAATAGGAATAAACGTGTACCATTTTGGAGTGTAGAATTTGGTCCCTATATGGTAAGTGTTTTAGCTTATACTCTAAAAAAAAATGGGTTTCTCTGTCACTTCTTCAACCATCAACCAAATCAACAATAACTTTGATCTTCATGTTTTCAGTGCTAGGGCCTTTTTCCGCCCCCTCAGTAAAACTGTCCCACTTAACACAAAATGCAACCATATATTTATCCTAACATTAATCCTTACAACGACATGCAACCGAGTGAGAAGTGGCAGTGTTACTTACTATTCGAGGACACTCTTCAGTCATGGGTCCACTGCAGGCCTGCATGCATGATGCCCTGGGGAAGGAGGCATCATAAACCCCTGGCCAGGGACTCACGGGTCTGGGGGGCTTCCAACGGTAAGCCCCAACCGGGGGGTCTGCATACGGTATCCCATAGAAAATATGGGCCTTGTCCACTGTAACCCCCTTGATCTGGCCGTCTTTGGTCACCACCAGGGGTCCAGGTGCCCCGTTTGTTTCCCAATTGACTGGCTTGATTTTGCTTTGCTGAGAGATTGAGCCGGCCGCAGGGCGTCCCACCTCCCTGAGTGAGTTTATCCCAAAGACTTTGTTGATGGTAAAATGCTCGTCTCTCACTTGTAGCCCAGAAAGGATACTCCTCAGGAAGCCGACAAGGTCGTCATCATGTCCTGTTGCCTCTCTGGAGAACAGGGCCAAACTTAGCATGCACAGCAGCAGCAAACAGTGACAGCTCTCCATATTGCGTTGAAACACTGTTATTCTCCTCCAGGACCTGCTGATCAGATCACGATTTCACTTGAATTATGGTACAGCAGAGGAAAATACAGAGTCCCCCCCCCAACCCCCATTACCCTCCAGCTTGAAACTCTCCACAGACTGTGCATGCTTGTGACTTCAATTTAGTTGCTTGTTAAGATTTATTGGACAAAAGCTGCCCTGTTTGTTTGCTGAGTGGTGTCCAGTAGACAGAGACGTTGTGATGCGGGGCCACTAATATAGGACGAGTCGTCTTCCCTTTGCTTAATGTAAATCACATGTTACCCCCAAGGTAAATAGGGAAAACGCGGCAGGCTTCACAAAAGAGTATGTGTTGGTACAGTTTGTAAATCGTCTTTCAGGTTGGTCAGTTACTGATGTTTAATTGAAGAAAATATAATTGCAATGAGTAGCATTATGTGAATCTCCTCACTGCATGATCAGCATCCATTTAAAAGCCCTTTTTTCCCTTTTATTCACATACAGCGAGCAAAATAAGTATTGAACACAATTTTTAAAAGGTGCTATTGACATGCAATATTCACCAATGTCCACCTCCAAACTTCAACTTGTTGGTATGGCGTTTTCTGCGGTGCCATTTGAACTAGTACACACTATTTTGGCGTGTACTATGGCATCCAAGGAGTTCATTTTTACTCTCATCTGACCAGACTATATTCTCTCAGTATTTCACTAGCTTCTCCAAATGCTGTTTAGCAAACTTTAAACGAGCTTCGACATTTTCAAGCATCTGCTGAGTTAAACGCAATGGCAGAAAAGGTTAGGAGGCCAGGTGGTGCTGCTACAGGTAAGCAAAATGTCAACGTTGAAATGAGGTCTAAACGTCTAAGACCTCATTTCATCGGTTAAAAAGTGGATGAGACATCAATGTGCCAAAATACAGCAATTTGAAGTGTTCTGTTGTAACATAAGGTTGAAAGAGACTATATTATCATTAAGATTTTCATAATAATTAATGAATTGGTTGGCAAAAACAGTCCAGAGGAAAAATAGTCCCCGTACGTGCATGTAAACAGCATTGGGTCCCGCACCATCTCATTCATTCACATCGCTCATGACGTCCACCTTAATTGTCTGGTTGCGAAAGCTCGCATTGCCTCAAAAAAGATCATTTATGGGATTTCCAGGGGGTTTCCGGCGATCACTACCGACCTAAAAGCTCAAATGTCAACTAAAGGTCGCGCAAAATCTAACCCGTTACTTTGAGTGCGCAGTGATATGGAACGCTCAGATCAATGTGAACAGCAACTGTACATTATCGCTGAATAATGCACCCCCCGTGACTCAATCTCAACCAATCAGAACGCTGTATTTCATCAACCCGTGTTATAATGTGTAATACAAAGAACTCCAGCATTGTAATAAGTTTCGGATGAGTAGTTATCTTGTTTGGGATGTAATAAGTAAACAAAATGTATTCTATCTAGTATGCAAGGTTTTTTTTATTATTTCTTGCACTTAGACTTAAAAAATAATGGAGCGTAAAGACCAAATCTATGTAGCGGCTTTGAACACAATCTTTTACACACAAGGGTTCTGAGACATGTGAAAATGAGGTTCTAACAGACCTGCTCCTATCATATTATACTGTCATCATAAACCATCGCACCGACTTTGCTTCTTTCCTGAAGTCTTTGTGTTTTCCCTCAAAGGTTTCTGTGGATGGTGGTTACATCTGATGGTGGTTGTCCCAGCAGTGGACCTGCCTTACACCTGGTAATACTAATTTCAATATTTAAATCATTTCTGAATTGAACATACTGTACAAGTCTATCATTCGTACACACCTACTCCTGCAGTTCTCCCTCAGGTGAAGGTATTTTTTATTGATTTTGGGAGTTTATTCTGTGCCCATGTGAGGGTTTTGGAACAGAGGATGGTGAATGTGTACAGACTGGGATTTTGGGCTATTCAAAATCAAATAAATATATTTCAAATTAAAATAATTATTTGAATTGAATGAACACGGTGGTGCCAGAGGAAATTGCACTTGTTCTTCTGGTTTTGTATGCTTATGGTTGAAATGCACTTATTGAAAGTCGCTTTGGATAAAAGCGTCAGCTAAATGACATGTAATGTAATGTACGCACTCTGACTTCTCTTTACAAAAGTAAAGAGTGACGATGAGGGAGATGCAGCCGATTTAAGATCGGTTTAACTTCATCTTAAACAAATGTGGACGTCGTTTCTTTGTAAACATCTAAATTAATGATATAGCACACAGTAGAGGATGCGACATTTCCGTATTAAATATCAAGTTGAAATGTGGTCTAAATGTAAACGTCGTTTCAAACGTCTTTTTTGACCAATTTGCAACGTCTCCTTAACGTCACCCATAGACGTCTTTTCAACGTATTTTCAACGGAAACGCGCTCGCTGAGAAGAAATATAAGAATCAAGAACTAATCGAAACTAGTTCGGTAAAGTTAGCAAGATATTGACAGATTCAGATTTCACGGTTCAATAGCTCATCAGCGAAAGGACGATGAAACACAAACGACACCTCCTTGTAACCGTAGTTATGTCGACAACATGCTACAACCCAAATAACGTATAATTTGACCAACACGGACCAGTGCAGAAGCTGTACAATTCACATTGATCTTAACGAGTGGCCGCTCGTGAGACAAGTGCGCGGACCGTGAGGCGAGTGCGCAGGGACCGTCTGCAAAGTGCAATGCGGAAAAACATATTACAGAAAAATTCAATAACTTCCCTATTATAAACGCTAGAACCACCAAAACCATGACATATGTCCATGGGCTTGTACTCATTGTACTACAACTTGTATCTTGTTTGAAAAAGGCTTTTCAGTATTTTTAAAGAATATTTTTCCATTTTTATTGCAAATACCATTCAATAGCTCCACTATTATAGATGGGAGAGCCACCAAATTGAAAGCATATGAACATGAGCTTATACTTGTTGTACTACACGCTTTACTTTGTCTAAAAATAGCTTTTGAGTATTTTATAAGAATATTTTTCAATATTTTTTGCAAATACTGTTCAATAGCTCCACTATTATAGATGGGAGAGCCACCAAATTGAAAGCATATGAACATGAGCTTGTACTTGTTGTACTACACGCTTTACTTTGTTTAAAAATAGCTTTTGAGCATTTTATAAGAATATTTTTCAATATTTTTTGCAAATACTGTTCAATAGCTCCACTATTATAGAGGGTAGAGCCACCAAATTGATAGCATATGAACATGAGCTTGTACTTGTTGTACTACACGCTTTACTTTGTCTAAAAATAGCTTTTGAGTATTTTATAAGAATATTTTTCAATATTTTTTGCAAATACTGTTCAATAGCTCCACTATTATAGATGGGAGAGCCACCAAATTGAAAGCATATGAACATGAGCTTGTACTTGTTGTACTACACGCTTTACTTTGTTTAAAAATAGCTTTTGAGCATTTTATAAGAATATTTTTCAATATTTTTTGCAAATACTGTTCAATAGCTCCACTATTATAGATGGGAGAGCCACCAAATTAAAAGCATATGAACATGAGCTTGTACTTGTTGTACTACACGCTTTACTTTGTTTAAAAATAGCTTTTGAGCATTTTATAAGAATATTTTTCAATATTTTTTGCAAATACTGTTCAATAGCTCCACTATTATAGAGGGTAGAGCCACCACATTGATAGCATATGAACATGAGCTTGTACTTGTTGTACGACACCATTTACTTTGTTTAAAAATAGCTTTTAAGTAATTTCTAAGAATATTTTTCAATATTTATTGCAAATACCATTCAATAGCTCCACTGTTATAGATGGTAGAGCCACCAATCTGATAGCATATGTCCAGGATCTTGTACTTGTTGTACTACACCCTTTACTTTGTTTGAAAATGGCTTTTCAGTATTTTTAAAGAATATTTTTCAATATTTTTTGCAAATACTGTTCAATCGCTCCACTATTATAGATGGTAGAGCCACCAAATTGATAGCATATGAACATGAGCTTGTACTTGTTGTACTACACCATTTACTTTATTTAAAAATAGCTTTTAAGTAATTTGTAAGAATATTTTTCAATATTTTTTGCAAATACCATTCAATAGCTCCACTGTTATAGAGGGTAGAGCCACCAAATTGATAACATATGTCCATAACCATGTACTTGTTGTAGTACACCCTTTACTTTGTTTGAAAATGGCTTTTCAGTATTTTTAAAGAATATTTTTCCATTTTTATTGCAAATACCATTCAATAGCTCCACTATTATAGATGGTAGAGCCACCAGAATCATGGCATTTGCACATGGCTGTATATAATTGTATCTGTTCCTGCTGTGGAAATGAGGACCTTCCCAAACCTGCTGTTCATGTTGTTTGGGTGAGAAAATGTTTCTACACATTAGGGTATAATCTGAGTTGTGAACAATCCGTAAATAACCTGGACTGAGCTTCAAAGAATAACATTAATCAAATATTGCTATAATGCCTTTATGCATTTCAGGTTTCCTTAAGTTGCCATTTTCTTAACACATTCAATGTATTTATTCCCATGTAGATTCAATGTGAAACCTGCTCAAGATGGTTTCACACGCAGTGCCTTGGAATGACATCAGTCGAAATACCAAGCAAAGGCACCCCTTGGTATTGTTTGTTGTGTAACAGCCAGTCTATACTATAGAAAGGCAGACTCAAGCTAAAGTTTTGAGAAAAAAGTCAGGCACAAAAACATTAAAAAAAAAATTAGTTCAGCAAAATATATGCAACTGAATTGAACATTTGTTTATAGCGTAACTTTTTTTTATTCCTTAGACCTGTTTAAAGTCATAAAAATGTTGTTCAAGCTAAAATATATGTTTATATTGTTATGTAATATTTCTTTGAATTAAAATAATTCGAGTGAATAAGTTCCAATGGCTCTTATCTTAATATATGTATTAATATTTGTATTGGTCAAAACCAACGTAAAGTATGAAACATAGGTTTACAATTGCAGTAGTTTGATCAAATCAATGATACTTGCAGACTAACTAATGACAACTGGGTTGAGTGTTTTCAGGAAGCCTTTAGTTAATATAAGATTGTGTGTCTGAGTCTTTATATTGATTTATAAAACTGCTCCATAACAAATATTATGTTTTATGAAAATCAAATGGGATCGAGTGATCTTTGTTTGAAGTTTAATGAAGCTACACTGCAATAGAATGTATTTGGATTATACTCAAAGAAATTATAATCTAAATTGTATCAAAAAAACTATTGATGGCCTGGTTCTGGTGGTGCTATCGTCCATGACATTATTTGCCAAAAATATTGAGTTTTATACTTTGAAATTACTGAAAAGCCATTTTTAAACAAAGTAAATGGTGTAGTACAACAAGTATAAGCTCATGTTCATATGCTTTCAATTTGGTGGCTATACCATCTATAATAGTGGAGCTATTGAACAGTATTTGCAAAAAATATTGAAAAATATTCTTTAAAAATACTGAAAAGCCATTTTCAAACAAAGTAAAGGGTGTAGTACAACAAGTATAAGCTCATGTTCATATGCTTTCAATTTGGTGGCTCTACCATCTATAATAGTGGAGCTATTGAATGGTATTTGCAATAAAAATGGAAAAATATTCTTTAAAAATACTGAAAAGCCATTTTCAAACAAAGTAAAGGGTGTAGTACAACAAGTACAAGATCCTAGACATATGCTATCAGTTTGGTGGCTCTACCCTTTATAATAGTGGAGCTATTGAACTGTATTTGCAATAAATATTGAAAAATATTCTTTTAGAATACTTAAAAGCTATTTTCAAACAAAGTACAGGGTGTAGTACAACAAGTACATGGTCATGGACATATGCTATCAGTTTGGTGGCTCTACCCTTTATAATAGTGTAGCTATTGAACTGTATTTGCAATAAATATTGAAAAATATTCTTTTAAAATACTGAAAAGCCATTTTCAGACAAAGTAAAGGGTGTAGTACAACAAGTACAAGATCCTGGACATATGCTATCAGATTGGTGGCTCTACCCTCTATAACAGTGGAGCTATTGAATGGTATTTGCAATAAATATTGAAAAATATTCGTAGAAAATACTGAAAAGCCTTTTTCAAACAAAGTACAGGGTGTAGTACAACAAGTACATGGTTTTGTACATATGCTATCAATTTGGTGGCTCTACCCTCTATAATAGTGGAGCTATTGATTGGTATTTGCAAAAATATTGAAAAATATTCTTATAAAATACTGAAAAGCCATTTTCAAACAAAGTAAAGGGTGTAGTACAACAAGTACAAGCTCATGGACATATGTCATGATTTTGGCGGTGCTACTATTCATAACATTGGAGTTATTGAATATTTCTTTTAGTTATTTTTTTACGCATTGTACTTTGCAGACGGTCCCTGCGCACTTGCCTCGAAAGCGACCGCATTTTAAAAACAAAATGATTCCTTTAGCTCGCTGAGCCGTCTGTTCTGGTAAAATGAAGGTTAATTCGGGGTGTAGTTGGTAGTCGACCTCACTACGGTTACAGAGAGGTGTCGTTTGTGTTTTAATGTCGTTTCGCTGACGAGCTATTGAGCCGTGAAGTCTGAATCTGTCAATATCTTGCTAACTTTACCGGACTTCGAAACTCACCAACAGATCCGCTGATGATTCAAGAGGGAAATGTGTTAAGAGGGAAAAGTGCATGTCATTTTGAGAAATCCGGTAATTTTTCAAAATAAAATATTTTACATTAAAAAAAAAGGTTTTCTATTTATCTGCGGCCCGGTGGTTGGGGACCCTTGGTATACGGTAGTCGAATGCGCTTGCGCATATACTGGGGGTTCTACGGTGGTTCACGTTATGCCTGTAAAGTGAAGCACACGTTGAGCCAGCGCAGCAAACTATGTCTATATTGCATTTTTTACAGCTGATATAACGCCTCAACAGCACGACCGACGGAAACAATGCAGCAGCATTCCTGCATACCAGCTGCAACAGAAACGGCAGTCCGACTGACCAGCACTCCTTTGAGGCCACCTACCGTGATTGGCTGGTGGTGTGCTTGTAATTAGCGGGACAACGAGACCCAGCGAGTAATAAAAGCTCGCTTCAGCTACACCGCCATTTAAGAAAATAATGAGACAGGTTTATACCGTTGTGTTTCTAAATGATATACTTTGAATCCATCTTGTAGTATTAATCTCAACAAATACATGTTTCTGTGAATGAAAAGTGCTTTGATAACCATGATAATGTAAATCCATGTCAACATAGAAAGTCAATTTGAGTGGGTGCGTGAAGGCAACGCACACCTGAGACTCATTAGTGGTGTGACGTTTCCAGGCAGCGCTCACTTTAAAACAGAAGCTTTTCTTGAAAGAATTAAGACGACAATGTAAGAAAAAGAAAAAAAAGTAGCCTCCTGGTTTGATAGCACATGGCTCTCGAGCTCAGTGATTAATCCCATTTTATATTTTCAGGAATTCCCTGCAGCTGTCGTTAATCATTTTCATACTGGTGCCACATACGATATCTTTTGGTAAGTAGCATCCCAACACATGACTTAAGATAAAGCTGTTACATGGAGACATTGCTATTGATATTTCCTGCAGGAAGTTGTGACGACATTTCCTTCTCAATCTGCTGGATGAGTGAAGGCGGTGCTCTGGAAAGGTATATGGAAGAAACCACGCATGTTTGGCTTTATGTTCGAAGGGAACCTTTCATCAAACTACATTAACACAAACACAATTGCGTTCACTTTGACAAGTCTGCCAATTTAGACATGGTGTAACATTCCTGGTCAGATTTTATGGATAGTTTATTTTTTCAGATACATGCATTAATTCAATTTAGATCGAGGCTAAACCTCGTGGTTGGATGCTAAAACATATCACTTTAAAATTGTCTCATTGCAGGAATTTACATTTTTATAGAGAATTATTTACTTCTGTCTGCTTATCCCAGGAGAAAAGAAATTATTATAAAATATACTGAATAAAGTCAGCGACTCCTTATGGTGGCACTTTCTCTAGGTCTCAAAAGTAATGTTGTATTTGTTGTAAGGTATGAAAACTACAATATGCAGAGAAGTTTCCAATGTGTTTCAGCCAGATGCTGACAGTACAGTGCAGCTTCTCACAGGCGTTTGAGGTGTTCAAAGTGTCCTCCGCAATACACTGCAATGCCACTGTTTCATCTTGATTTCTACCAAGTAAATTAATCAATTGGGCAAGTATTGTTATTCTGTATCTGGAGATACTAGATTCCAGGTGCAATGGAACCATATAATTTTGGACAATGTAAAATGTACCTTAGACAAACTGTGCTAACATAGTCAGACTGGTATTCATCTGAAAAATATCTAAGTTTTAAAATGTTGTCCATCTGGTGAATAGCTGATCTACGGATATGATTTGAATTTTCCATTCTCTTTTAAGGTGGGAAATTGGATTGCACCACAGTTTAATTACTTTCCATCTTTTTAGGCAGAATGGAAACGTATGGCTCAACGATACGGCACTGAAATCCATCAGGGGGGAGGGTAAAGTTACCTCACTAACAGTGTCCCCAGCTGTAGAAAACAAGCTAACGCTTCAGTACGGCGGCTATGTTCAGTCATGGACTTTAAGATTCACACCGCGTAAGCATCTCTTTTTAACTTGGAATTATTGTTTTTAACCCTATAATCAGTAATTACATTTTGACTTAAATGTGCTCATGTAAGGTCCTAAGTACACAATAGTCAGAGGCCAGCAGAAACCCGTAGAGCAACCAACAAGTGCAACTAAGGTAGATCTGGTACAACGAATACAATTGCAGATGGAAGTCCATCTCTTTGCCAACTTTGACGACCCCTTGTTCTCTCTTCAGGACTTACTGGCATCAATGAGTCCCACCGAGGTGTTTGCATGTGAAAATGGGACATTATTCTTCCATCAGGATGAAGACTTCTTCCTTGCTATTGGTGAGATCGGGGTTTTTTTGCATTTAAAGTGTGGTGTCTTTTTTTTATTTTACTTTGCACAAGTCTGATGGTGTTGCAATAGGTATTGATCCAATTTTTTAACTTCGTCAGAAAGAAAAGCGGCTTAGTTACCCAAATGTAAATGGTTTCAAGGATGTTTATATTTATGTTGGTCCTTCTTTATCAGCCTGTCCAGAAAATGATATTGAAGCACTTTGACCAGACTGACGCTAGATCGTCCTCAAATGATAGATGACCTTTCCTCTACTGCTGCACTACTTGTCATTAGGTCAACACGAATGCATAATTCTAAACTAATATTTCTTTGTATGATGGAAACTATTTTTTGCTCATCGTAGGCCACTCCAAGAGACTCCCTGTTAAGCTAGAGTCCAGGTCTCCATCTATGTTGCTGGTGTCCTGGGGGGAGAACCACCCTGCATTCAGCAGCAGCCACACAGTAACCCTGTACTACGTTGAACTGGGCTCCTTCAATGCTCTCGGCACGGATACCATCAAAACGACAAACAACCACTACCGCTTCACAGCTTTGAATGCCTGCAGTGCCTATGTACCGTGTGTGGAGATTCAAGGCACCAACTCCCTCATCTGCATCTCTACCATTACCGGTACAGTCATGTTTGGAAAGATAAGCTGACATCCATAAATAATAAGTGGAACAAAAACAACGCAAACTTATTTTTTCTAATCAATACTGGGAATATGTATATTGGTAATTTCACAAATTGTGACACAGAGATATTTACCAAGTAATCATTAGCTATGTGTCTAAAGCAGGGGTTCCCAACCCACGGCACTTGGTACCGCGATGCTGCGATTGTTATTTATTTACAAATGAATGCAAATGCATTCTGGATGTTGCAACTGTTCATTTTAACTTGCGTTTAGTAAAATGAACAGAGTGATATTGTCGAAGTTGTGTTCACAGCTTGTTTATAATTCTTGGTTTACAATGAATTTTAGTTAAGCTTAAAAATGCCCTCCCGACAGACCCAGACCTTCCAAACAACTTTGAGGTGACGTCATGGAACAGCCACAGCATATCACTGGCCTGGGACTGCCCGGAGAAGTTCTCCTTCTTCCTCCTGACTGCCTTCTACCTCAATGGTGTGGACCATGTCACAGAGGAGGTGCTCTTTTTGGTCAAGGACAACTTTGAGTTTGTCTTGTCTGATCTGGAGCCATGCACCAAGGTTAAATTTGGCTTGCAGACGGTTTGTCAGGCTGGGATAGAGTCCCGCTATAGCAAGATGGTCCTGAACGATGGGAACTCAGGTAAGCCTTTTTTCCCATTCCATGTAAAGGCCACTGTTCAGTATAGTGTTTTTAAAAGTACAATTTTCTTTAGTATAAGTGCTTATGGTGACACTCATAACCACTAAAATGGTATTTGATATTGCCAACTACACTGCTCCAATGGCAATTCAATTGCACTTCTCTATTGATCAGGTAAGTAGCAGAGGGGGTTGTTAATCAGGTGTGTGTGTGGTATCTATTTCAGAGAACAAGCAGCTCCTGTAAATCTCAGATCTTGAATATAATGTAGTGATTAACATGATCCCCTCTCCAAACTTCAGATGACTCCAGCATCGAAGCGTTACGTCAGACATCGTTTGGGCCTGACAATTACACCCTAAGCTGGGAGGTGAGGAACACCTCGTCCATCTCCATGTTCAGAGTCTACCACGAGGAGGTGCTGCAGGGTCCCACACTCCTCACCAGTGCCACTGTGGGGGGGCTGCTGCCATGCCAACAGTACCAAGCCAAGGTGGATGCGCTGTGTGGAGATGACGTGCTCATGAGCTCAAAGGTGGTTACAGCACACACAGGTAATGCAGAAGTAGATGAGATACTAGTAATTATCTGTATAGAGAAAGCTACGTTATGTCTTTGTCAATTCGAACCAACAGCTGAGGTGCTGCAACCTATTTTGTCTGTGATGCAAAGTTAAAGTAATTTCATTGTTGCGGGAAACGTGTCTGTCAGGTTTTCTCTCAAACTATTTTATCACTGTTTACATACTGTGTATCCAGGACCTTACGGTGTGTCTGAGCTCAGATATCGCACAAACGACTCCACCGCCCTGTGGATATCACGCACCCACCAGCCAGCTGTCACCTTTTTATACGAGCTGTCCGTGGAGAACGGTCCCACCATGCAGAGCAGTCGTGTGTATGTCCCAGAGGTGCATCTCCCAGGAGTGGAGAAAGGAAAGACGTACCTCCTTGACGTGTGGGAGGAGTGTGGGGGACAATGGGAGTCAGAACGTTCACAACTGGATTTTGAGGCACCAAATTCCTCCTTCGGCCTCCAGATCAGGGCTGCTGGACATGTTTTGGATGAAGGTCAGTCTTTTTGGTTTGAGATATCGTGAGACCCTTGATTTGATCTTTAACTTTCATTATATACTATAACTGTGTTTTCCATTTGTGTGTTTGTAGAAATGCAGTTTGATTTCTCCCTTCTGGGTCTCTCAATGATTGTCCCCTGGTCCCTGCCTGAGGATCTACTGGAAGACATGTCCGAACCAAGAGCTAAAATTGAAAATATTTACAAAGCTAAGGTGAAGAGAACTGAAAAAAGGGTCTGCATGTCCAGTTCTAATTCCTGACCACTAGAGGCCGCCACAAACATGACTGTTTTGTGTGCTAATTAAATATCACTATATTTTATAACTTTTTGCTAATTTTGCATGAATATATTTTAAGAATAATTTGCTTGTCAGTATTATACATGTTTTTTACATTGTTTAATGTATGTTATTGAACTGAAAATAACATGTACAAATAAAATCTACTTTTGATTTGTTTGATCCATTCAGATGCATGAGCTCTTGAAAGACTTCAGTCAGCCAGTTCGCATTGAGCTGGTCTCCTTTGAGCCTGCAGACGATCCAGATAAAACAGTGGTTCTGTTTATGTCTTATGATGCATCCGAAACTGAAGGGGACGTACCCCTGTCTGTTGAGGATCAGCTGGATTACATTCACTCCCTGAAGACTGACGACGTGACTGTCATGGATGGGGTCATTTACTGGAATGGTAGGTGATGGAGAACTTGCTTGACTGATTAGTCTGTGATGGACTTCAAACATCAGTGCTTTCTATTAATCTTATTTGGCTCTTTGTTGGTCAGGTCCAGATCTGTGTGCTTCCTCCAAGCAAACTTTATGTCCTCTTAACTCTCTGTGCATAAACACTCTGGGCTCCTACACCTGTGTGTGTCAACATGGCTACTACGACGTGAGCGCAGTCATGGAGCCTCCTGTGGCTTCACATCCAGTTTGCAACGGTAAGCTTCTTTTTTTAACATGTATATTTGAAATACACGCCACCTTTTGAAAGGTGTGGAAACTTGTTAGTATTTACATTCGTTAAAAGAACTGTTTAGGTCCCCAGGAATATGATACTGTGACTTCTTTATTAGGCCTGTAAAAACAACTTGGTTGACTTATTGGTTTGACTACTTCAAATCAAGGCAATATGTAAACGTTGTTACTTTTTAGTGATAATGGCTGTTTTGTCCATTTAATCCAGAGTAATAAGGGTTCTCTAACTTGAAATATGGGTAGTTGAAGTAGGATTGTTCATCTGCTAAGAAGTGAGAATTTTGTTTGGCAGTGAGTGAAAGCCCCAATAAACAAGAGTTCTATATAAGCCAGAATCTTGTGGTTACCAGAGGAACTGCTCGCACTGTGGCTTAAGCATTCAGTTACATTTGTGTCATTTTTTTTTAAAAGGCAACCAACTTCTGTATTGTTGCCTCAATCATGTGATTCTTTGACTCTGACAGAAAAGGGGCTTTTCAGCCAGTGTCTGGATAAAATGGTGGCTGGAATAGCGAAGCCTTACCTGACTTCTTACATCGGTGGAGAGGTTGACGTGAGGTTGAACGACGGCCGGTGCACTGTAAATCAGAGTGATGTGTTCTACTACTTCCACAGCTCACGAAACGCCTCAGAGTGTGGAACACAAAGGCGGGTGAGTGAATGATTCCGTGCAGGGTGACACTTATTACTTGAAGTAATTTTAACATAAATGTGTGTGTGTGTGTGTGTGTACATATGACATTGAGACATTAAGAAGCAATAGTTTTTTTTTTTTTTTGTCTTATTTTCATATTATGTGTGGTCACTGAGTGGGTTTAAGCAAACTACTAAATATGTTATTATATGAACTGCAACAAGTGAGACTTGTGTTCACTGTAATTGAGATGGTTTTTTTTCGAACAGCATGACAAATTAAAATAATTTCTCGAAGTAGCAATGCATCTCTTGGGTAGCTTATACCAGAGATTCAGATCGGCGGCATGTCACAATTGTCATCAAACGACATTTGAACTATGAATTGCTAAAATGATCGAGGGGACGCTCCCCCTGCCACTTTTAGAAGTGAGTTTATCAGGTGTCTGGGTGTGTCCAGGTGAACAAAACTCACATCATCCTGCAAAACACTCTGACTGTGACCTTGACCAGAGAGCACACCATCACCAGGCGGGATCTAAAAGTTGTTTGGAAGTGTGTCTACCCACGGCATTATATTCGCAATGCTCAAGTCAGTGTGGACATGGAGTGGTGAGAAACATCCTCATATTCTGTCTCTCTGCTGGAATTTTGATTAAGCAGCATAACAGATGAAACAATGGGAGCACATCCTTTCTGTCGTGATAGGCTCACCTCCATCTCCTTGGTGGAGTTCAACTCTTCACTACAGCTGGGCCTGACTATGACCCTGCACACCGATGAGTCCTTCACCTCTAGCTACAGGGATGTTGTAACCATGGAGCTTGAAGACACCCTGTTCTTCCAGGTCACCCTGCAGAGCAACAACTCTTTTGCTTCAGATGTGCTTCTGCAGGTGGAGTCTTGCTGGGCCACTGAGAGCACCGACCCGTATGATGCAGCCCAGGCTATTCTTCTTCAGCATAGGTAGGTGGAAATGTTGCACTGAAGATATTCATTAAATTAAAAATAATACTCATTTCATTCATTTTAATTTGTAAAGTATTTAATTCACACAAGATTGTGGTTCGTTCAGTTAGACTATTAATTTAAACATGGAAATATCGTATGTGAAATTATCTTTAGCAGGTCAGTAGATAATTTAATGATGCAAAATGGCATTTCTAACATAATTCATCTTCATTGTCTGCAGCTGTGCTGTCGACAACACGTTTCGCTGGCTCTCTGTTAACGGCTTGGCACAGATGAGCAGATTTTCCATTCAAATGTTCACCATGCCCAAAGGGCTGCCACTCTACATTCACTGCCAGGCCAACATGTGTGGACAAGTCAAGGACTGTTCAAAGGTAAACTGAAGGGTCTGAAGTAGACCGGCCAAGTCCATGTTGACATGGTTTCAGCTGTTCCAGTTTCCATCCATTCAAGCTACTGCTGTATGCAGTCTAAAGTTCACCTTCCTCGGTCTATATTTTCAACAGGACTGCAACAGATACGCATCAGTGTAAATCTCTCATAATTAAGGGCTGCAACCAAAAATGCCACAGCTCTTCCCATAATCTCTGGCATTAACTGCAATTGGGAGACTTAAAACTTTGATCAATGTTGGCAATACTGCAACATAAAATTAACCTGGTCTCATTTTGTCTTAGAATTGTACCAACCAGCAGCGCACCAAGAGGTCCGTGAGCCAGATAGGCAGAAAGGGGAAACAAGCTGCTGTTGTGTCTGTTGGACCTGTGGTGGTCCTCAACAGGAAGGGAACGAAAGGAGTCCCTTCTGACTGTGAGTTAATGTTGAAGTGCAGACTACATGATCACGTCAACCTGCATCTGTAGCTATATTTGGACAATGTAATGCTATTTTGTAAAAGCAATTTGTATCTTTTTGACAAGTTGTTTTGTTTTCAGTATGGATAGTCATGGTGCAAAGTCTGTACATGAACTCTGGCTCCAGTTAACTGACCTGTGTGCCTCTCGTTGCAGGGACGGCGCACGTGTCTATGATCTCTATTGTGGCCGGATCAATAGGACTTTTGGGAGGAGTCGTACTTGTAGTGAGTGCAACCAAAGCTGTGATGTCATACTATGAGGGTCTTCAGCTACAATAAAGTATTTGGATCCCCATTTGTGAGTGAGTTGTGTGAATCATCAAGATAGTTAACAGTTGTGATGCTGAACAGTCTTCCTAATTGGACAGCTGTGACAGAAATGATCTAAATTCAAAGTCTTTACAGATGAAACTGGTTTAAAGAAAAAACGCTGGTGAGATAAGAACTATAGGAGCCATTCCTGATGTTTGTGTACCACATGGTGTTGGGAGCCAATCTCAGGGTGGCCACGGGTGGCAGTGTCCATGTGACAGCTAGCCTACATAAGGGGGCACAGGTGCAATTGAGCAAGGTAATGAAGTATGGGTGACGCATGGGTTTTTACCGCTATCAAAGACTCACAGCAAGATAAGGAACCGAATGCATAATACAGTTGGTTGTTATAAAGTTTAAAAACCAATAAACGGAACTTTACCCCAAAAGACCAAAGACCTGGAATCTCTGTTAGCGAGTACGGAACAGGATCTTCTCCCACATCCTGCTGAATGGCTCACAAAAACCTGTCACTACAAGAATTCTGTCACTACAAGAACTATTTGACTACTACTTTCAGTGCAATTATAATCTGTATTAAAAGATAAGGAGGCCTTCTTGGGCTTGATGGAGAACAGTAAATAGATCATGGGCCCATGTGTTCATTCTGAGAGGTGTTCTTTCTATTTTTCTCAATGTTGACTAAAACAAAGTAGCATTGTTCAATTAACTGCTCAATGCGTCTTCTCAACCTTGCAGTTCTTAAACTTCCCTCACCGAAATAACCATATAGGCAGCGATTAGGTTAACGTAAAAATCAGTGATTTACATTTTTTTATCTGCAGCTGATTTCCTTCCCAATGCAAATTTAGTGCTATTATGAATACAGAAATATTTAAATGTTGATTAAATTTGTTAGCGTTATGGCAATATGGTATTGTTTTTTTATAAACCATTTCAAATCAATCACAGTTATTAACATGCTTTTCTAAATAATTCCCTAAGGACATACTTCAGTTTCGGCTGGATAAAGTGATCGAGGATTTGGCTCAGCTCAATGCCGACACAGAGTGGAAGTTGACCAAACCATTTTTGATCCTAACAATAAAGTCAGTTGATGTCTAATACTTTACTAATTTTATAATTTTAGCTGAAAGTAAGATTGAAATTTTATGACAGATTCCATCAATGTTAATAAAAACCACAACAATCATTAACTTGTATGCAAGGATTTTTTAATTTTTTTCTATTGCATTGGATACAAGCAAGTTTACCTATAATATATCCATGCTACGGTAGCTTAATGTGAATACACACATTGTTCTCCTTCATCTTGATGCTTCCTCTTGGCTCCATAAAACACAAATGTAAAGTTGGTTTATAATCCCACCACAAAACAAAAGGAGCAAAAGAAGTTGTTTTTTTGTATTCTGTAATGTTTCTGACAGTGATATTTCAGGTCTGCCTGAGCTCATTTTCATCCATTTCTGTTCATAATATGAAGTCTATATATGAATATGAAACCGTCACAGCGTCAACCTGTGAAATTTAAGTCGTCAGTGACTTTTCACTATAACTAGGGGCGGATCCGGGCAGACTTGTTAACAGCGCAGTGGCTCCTGGTAACATGAGCTGCGTGTTGTGTATTTGTTATAAATGTGCGTTAAATTTATGTTCATAAGAACATTACATGGAGGGTCAGGTGAGAGTCAGTCAGGGGCTGTATGGGGGGGCAGCATGACTGAGTTAACGTTCAGTTTTTTCTTATGTGAATTCGAAAACACAACATCGGTTACCGGTTATGAAATAAAAGTCTCTTGAAATAAATAAAAGTGCCATTATGAATTAAAAGTACCATGAAATGATAAATTTGAAATTATATTTATGTATTTATTGCCTCATTTATTTATTTCACGATGTATTTCAAATGCATATTTCATGTATTTATTCAATTTAGAATAAAACGGCATTCCATAGCCGGCCCGCCCTGCATGCTTCCGTTTTAGCGCTTTTGATCTAAACCGAAAAACCAGAAACGAGTGTTTTCGTTTCGTTTCGCGGGCCCGCGAATGCGCGACGACACACTGAGAGTGCATTGTGGGATTTGTAGTATTATGGTGATGCGTGCGATATATAAGCGGGCCAGCTCTAATAGTAAATAGATCTGATCATGCGGGCCAAATATAATTAATTCACGGGCCGGATGTGGCCCGCGGGCCTTGAGCTTGACAATAGTTTTGCTTTAATTCCTTTTGATTATGACAAATTAACTCATAAAATATGTATTTGTTGTACAACACATTGTCCATCCTTCAGGTGTTCTATTCATAGCAGAACACCTCAGGATAAAAGTGGGCAACTGCATACGCTGCAATGAAGGTGAAGATGAGGGCAATGGGTCGGGCCACCAGAATAATCGCATAGTTGACAGGGTTTGTGGGGGCAGGGTCCCAGTCCGGAGTCCAGTTGTAGCCTGTAAATATCAATGAATTGGTCTCAGTATTTTTACTGAGCACCGCTCTGTAGAATGCGTCACTACTCACTTGCAACATGTTTAAACTTGTATGCACCGCCACTTACTTTTCTGTGAATCGCGTTCCTTGTTACCTGCAAACACAATATGATAAACGGCTGAAATAAACACCTCTCTTACGTGGATATATTTTTTGGTTTACACAAATTTAATTTAATTTCTTTTAATTTGAGTTATTCTCGCTAAGAATGTTGACACAGAGAAGCTCTGTTTTTGTCTCAGCTTCCTTTTAAATTTGGTTTCTTGTTGCAGTTGCATTTCGATATTCCCAGTGGTCCCAAAAAGTAAAATATCAAAATGTATTTTGGATGAAAACCAGAGAAGTTGGCTTCAAATGTCGGTGATCTGTGGCACTAACAGTCAAACCGAAAAGTGGACAAAATACTCACAGCAGAGATTCCTTTCACAGGTGCCCTCATATCCAGAGCAACTTGCTGCTCCATATGTATATGGATGCCTTCCGATCACATTACCCCTGCACAAGGAACCATCATCCCACATAAGACACATCTATAATTACAAATTGAAATGTTGACGAGGTAGCTGGTGGTTTTCCTAATCTCACATTTTTCGAGCCCTCAAGCCTGTTATTGTCCCTCTTAAATACATTTTTTTAAAGGGATCAATTCTGATGTTTGTACTTGTGGACGGGTTTAGCTCACGCTGTAGCATAGTTGCAGACAAAAAAGACTCCCTCTCTAGAAGCAAAGCCTGTGCTTTGGACCCCATTTGGGCACAGCTGGACGGCACAGCCAACCTTGTAGCTGCTTCCCCACACAACCTTGGGAGAGAAAAGGGTTAAATTATAAATCCAGATCAATAATAACAGAGATGTTCCTCTTTTTATCTCTGTTCTTTATCTCTGTGAAAATCCCACAAGCAACATTTGTTTCCAAAGAAGTAAGAGCACACCTGCGTGTAGTGGCCACAAACATTGGTGCAGTTGTTGCTGATGTAGCTGTAGTTTTGTTTTTCATTCACCCAGCTTTGAATGGCCCCCATCACATGGAAAGATGTTGGTGGGTATCCTGCCCAAATGTTCTCTCCCACAGAGGAGAAGGTAGGGTGCATGCGGCGGGGATCTTTAAGGTAGGAGTTGTGTTCAAAAACACAGCGCCTTGCCCAGGCCCTGGCAGTGATGGCCAGGCCCTCGTCCCATGTCTGCATAAACATTCAATGGAGACCAAACAAATCATTTTTCCCTGTCTCATTCCATTTCACTATGCACAACTAAATATCTAAACGTATGTTTCCTGAATAAGTATGAGTATGTATGGATTACTTGAGTTGTAACCGAGGTCTGGTTAAAATGTCATGTCGATAGCCCTTTAATGAATATATTTCCTATGAAATAAGGTGATGTTTGACTTTTTGCCGGTAGTAAGTAATATATATGGAGCAGCTGACTTTAGATGACGCTATTAAATTTTCCCATTTCTTTTCTATTTTTTATTCTCCAAATTAATAGAGGTGAATAGACCTCAGATACAAAGGCACAAAGATAGAAGAAAGAAGAAGAGAAAGGAGTTGTAAGGAAAACAAACGGTGTATTCCCAAAAGCTTTCATTAGTTTGTGATATAGTGACAAAGATCGTGAGAAATCCAAAAGGCCCCTGTGCCTACCATGTATAGCATGTCACTTGCAGGTGGACTGACGGACGACCGCGCCTCGTTATGTCCCTTTACACACTCCTTGATAAACTCCCCAGCTGTAATTTCTGGCAGTGCGGCTGAACAATTTAGAATAGTCCAGGCCCACAGGAACATCCTCAGCGCGCTCTTCATGCTTCAAAGGCTAAAACAAGGCCACTGTGGTTTGTGAAATGCACTTTACGATAATCAAACGAACAGGAAATCAGACACTAAAAGAGGAACAGGATGTGCGGTAAGTGCTGCTTTTGACAGGCAGAAAGAATGCGTTTTCTTTCACAACATGCCACAGCAAGATTGCAAATGAGGGTTGAGCTTCATGTAATAGTTAAGAACAGCTGTGTTACTCATGGAATCTATCATCTAGTTCATGCGTTACTCCAGTTATATTAGATCTCTGTGCTCTAAAGCTGTTTTTGTAAATTAACTAATATCTGATCACCATGTTGATATGTTCTGTTTTACTGAAACATGGCTTTCGAATGGGGAATATTTCAGCTTAAATGAAGCGACTCCACCAAGTCATGTTAATACTCATATCCCGCGATGGTGGTGCATGGAGTAGTCCAGTGCGCTGGGGGCCGCAAGGTTGGTGGTTTGAATCCCATCTGCCCCATGTGCCATGTCAAAGTGTCCCTCAGCAAGACACCCAACCCCTAATTGCTCCCCAGGCAAAATGTAATGCATGGTTATAATGCAATGTAAGTCGCTTTGGATAAAAGCGTCAGCTAAATAACATGTAATGTAATCCCATGAGCCACACACCAAGGGGGTGGAATGGCAGCTATTTATGACTCCTGCTTTATAATAAACCTTAAACCTAAACTGGAGTATAACTCATTTGAAAGTCTGACTTTCAGTCTTTCGCAACCAACCTGTAAAATAATCCAGCCGGTTCTCTTTGTAATAGTGTAGAGGGCCCCAGGTCCTTATTCTGAATTTTTACAGTTCTTAACGAGTTTGGTCCTTAAAACGGACATGGTAATTATAGTGGGTGATTTTAACATTCATGTGGATGTCGATAACGACAGCCTTGGTACTTAATTTCTCTCATTGAAAGAAACCAGTTAAATCCAGCAGAGTGTAAATAAACCAACTCATTGTTTTAATTCTGTAC
Organism: Pungitius pungitius; assembly: GCF_949316345.1. Classification (NCBI taxonomy): domain Eukaryota; kingdom Metazoa; phylum Chordata; class Actinopteri; order Perciformes; family Gasterosteidae; genus Pungitius; species Pungitius pungitius. The sequence continues at coordinate 11,317,450 of NC_084901.1, forward strand.
TAACTGCATGCAGCACACTCATACACACACATTCAAGTAGCAACAAGCTCTCATTGACTTCAGTAGTTGTAATACCAATCATCTATTTTTTGTTTGTTTTTAAAGTCAATTTATTGCTTGCAAGCAGGATGTCAAATCACATATTACGGTGCTCTGTGGAAATGGCGCCTCCGAGCGTTCAGAACACTGAGCTTCTATACTGCCCTCCTTTCTTTGTACACAGCTGCAAAAGGAAATTTTTTACCTCCCTGCTCTTCGCACATTACTTCAATGGAGACAGTAATAAATCTTTTAGCATAAAGTGAAGTAAACTGGCTACGGACAACGTGGGTTTGAATACACAGCAACAGTTGGTGAACGTTTAAACAGGAAACCACAAACTGCCTGATCAACTTTAAGGAAAAGCTTTTTGGGGAAAAGTACAACTGAGATAAGAGGAAGGTAAACCCTTATATGAATATTTGCTAACAAATGCTCAACAGGAGGGATGGAAGTACTGATGAACATTTTTGGCATGCATTGATCGTAAAAAACACAATCCAAAGGTTAAATTACGAGAAAACATTAGTATGGACTTCATTGAACTAAATCAATGTGAAGAAAATTATTGTCTGACAATCATAGAAGATGTTTTCCAAATTAATTAAACGTTTTCAACAAAAGCGCAGGATGTTTAACAAAGGCAAAAGTCCTCAACAGAAGGAAGAAGACTGGGTTGACCCGAGGGAAGGTTTTGCTTATAACAGTACACACCGTCAACAAAGTAACAACGCATCTGATCTATTTTACTTTTGGGAAGAATGTGAAATATCATTTGCTCTTATTATCCACAGTCAGTAGGACTGATGAAACAAAATAAATGGTACAATTAATTAAGAAATTAGAGGTCTCTAACTTCACACAGGCAGTTGACCGACAGATGCCGAGCGCATGGTGTTCTGTGTCGAACGTCTACAACCGAAAGTGAAAGAAGACCAAGAATTCAGTTTATAACTATCCTCTTCCTGCTCTATCCTTCTCATATCTCCGTATTAGTTTTAGATTCCAGTCTCCGAAAACTATGAGGCCCTTGTTAGCCTGGGAGGGTAATGAGGAGGTGGTTGATCCAGCAGACATCCTACAGCAGCTGGGATGATCTCTAGAAGAGATCAAAAGGGGGAATTGGGAGATGTATGTTCCTCTTTGTGTGCTATATACATTTTTTTCTATAGAGCAGATGTTGTGACAATGCAGGAAATGACGCTGTGACCAAGATAAATGACTATCTGACACAGTGCTCCTAGCACAGAATGGTACAGAGAGGGGAAGACCTAAACATCCTGGGCAACAGCCGTCTGAGACAAAACCGTCTCAAACTAGTTTTCAAGGACATGAGGAGATTATAAAAAGGGTCAAAGCCGGACAGCAGGCAGACTCTTGGATGGTTCACTTCCTGATTCGTGTGCAGAGTCTCCAGGTGCACCTGCGACGAATTGCTCATGTATCTTTTTCTCTTCTAAATAAATGTTAACTTTTTAACTTGATTGACGTGTCGGATTCTTCTCATCGACCAACTCGGAGGGATTGAAAATCCCAACGATAGCTACCATAGTTTAAATTTAACAATATTTCAATTAATAAACTTATTTTTAAAACGGTCAGTTTTGCATGATCAAAAAGTCTACTTGGAGCTTTTATTCTGAAAATACTCATCCCGGAAACATTGGCAATGTTATTGCAGAGACTCGGGGCACAGCTGTTTGGAGCAGACGAGCAGGGTGTTTTCTCTTTGCTTTCGTCGGCCTCACGTCGCGTCCTTACTGTTGTCCTCGCTGTTTTCTGGGGTCGTCCTGTAAGCTCGCCGCGTGATGGTTTTGACAACATCACAACAAGTCGCCCTGGCGTTCACGGCCGTGCTTTTCACGTTCGTCGCCGTTCCCCGGATGTTCGGCGTCGGGACCGGGGCGAAGGAAACGAGAGTGGACCCCCGCTACACCAGAAAAGGTAGGAAAGCTCCTCTTTGTCGAAAAGAACACACGGGAACACTAGTGTAACCTACATGATACTCAACATGTTATGGTCCCGTCAGAAGACCAAGTGCACGGCTCGTGGTCGAGTCGCGAGGCTCTGTGCCGCACATCGACGTGTGATGGTGTCCTGATGTTCAGCGCGACTACTGCATCCATGAAAGGTCCGACGCACGCGTTATGGACAAGTCATACACGGCGTATTTTTTAGGGTGATTGTCAGCACCGATTTCACCAAACCTGAAGTATATGTGTTATGTTTTAGTGCTCTGTGCACTTTGTATTCTCTCAGTCTCTCTGGGAGCATCAGAGAGGCAGCCATACGCATACCACATGCTAAGGAATAGCATACCGGGCATGGGGGGCTTTTTCTGCCAGCTGTGGGTGATCGGATATCATGGTGTCACCCATTTAGGGACAGGGTGGATGTCCAACGAGACATGCTGACCCCCTAATTATGAAGGTAGATTTGTGTCTTTTATTAGCAATAGACACAAATCTACCTTCGACATAGGGCCATCGAAGTTAGCTGTGTGGGATATGAGCAGGACTGCATCCTACTTTAAGGATAATACATAATCTTTTCTTACCGTAGGTCGCTTCCAAATGACCTCAACTATTACATTTTAATTTAAGTAAATGTGAAACTAAAATCTCAGGGTTTTTTTTCTAGATTCAGTCAAGTTTACGGTTTCACTTATTTATAGGGTAAATACAACTGTAGCTATTTACATTTAAAAGCTGATAAACAATGCTGAAATTCTTCTCTCCTTTAACTAAATTAATTTTATTCAAATTGTTGATCCAAGATAGTGATTGAAGCAGCTTCATAATCCATTTATTTCACAACTTGGGCACTGGTTTCATTTAACTAAATCAAATATGTAGAAATGTTATCATTATGGGCATTCTAAATATTCATGGGTAAAACACTTGTGTGTAACTTCAAATAGTTGAACTTTTATATTAACTAACACCATAAGGCAACCAGGTTGTCTTAACATAACTACACAATTCCGGTGGTTCAGGGAAAAAAATATATGTATGAACTATACTTCATACTTAAGGTTGAAAAATTCAAAGAATATTCAAAGTTTCCATTGTAATATACAAGAATTAACGTGAATAAACTGGACATTTTGGCGTAACTTAACTATTTACCTTGTCAAATATAAAAACATTTAGTTTTTTTATTAGCAGACAGTGGCGGCTGGTCCATAGAGCGGAATCGGGCGTGGCCTCCATGAGCGGAATAAAAGTTGTAGTTAAAGTTAACATCGCTACCCAGCTGCGACTCACACAGGACTGCAGCGAGGGCACACAATCAGGAGTCCGTTTCAAGAAGCGGGTTTAGTGGAAACTCCGATAACTACTTTGAACGGTATTGTTTTTCTTCATAGTCATCAAATATGACCATAACCTCACCTGTCCTTATATAAACAACTCCCCTCATCGTGGACATGCTCTCACATCAGAGCACATTCTTTGTGTCGCATTACGTGTTTTTTTTCAAACTGCAGTTTCCTTTACAACATATGCAGAGCCGTGACAAAAGTGTGCCTTGCTTTGAAACGTCTTTTAAACCTTTTTGTTCCCTGGACACAAACCAGTGAGAGCCATTAAAGAGAAGTTCCACAGAATGCACCTTAATAAAATACATTATAGGTTCAATATCTCCTACTTGAAATGGACCCTTGGACATAAATGAAAACAGGCACATTTTATCCAAAATGATTCATTGTGTGAAGTTTTGTGGAGCTTTTGAGTTTGTCTTTCCTCAACTCACTTATCAGGTGTTTCTCCTACAAACTAGGTTTATATATATGCGTCTACATATACATGTTCTAATAGATTTTATATTTATATTGTAATATATTATGTTGGATATTTATAATAGGTACGATTTTGTAGTTATGTCACATTCAGAATATTGCTATATATATATATATATATATATAATTAAACAGTGGTGGCCAAAACTAACACTTGGTATATTTAGGAGATTTCAGTTGTTTTTGTTGACTTGGCCATTATTCTACAGCAGAGATGGGCAACTTCCATGATGAGGAGGGCCACATTTTTTTCAGGAGGACCATTGGAGGGCCACATGACCGCGCACTTGAAATAATTGGATATGAAAAACACTACAAATGATTCTCAATTAGATTCTTTTTAATATGAATTTATACCTGTGTGTTTACTGCACCAACATACAACTATTTTCTGCATAAATGCATTTTAATTTAGCAAGACAAATAGTTTGCTTAAAAAAGTGCAAAAAGGAACTTGAACTCCTTCATATCAAAGAACAAAGTTTGCTTAAAAAACTGATTGCAAATAGTTTCTGCTTATAAAATAAATGCAATGTAACATGTCCTTCATAAGACAAAACATGCTTAAAAAATAAGTGCAAAAGGCATTTGAACTCATTCATCACAAACAACAAAAAAGATTTTTTTTAACTTATTGCAAATAGCTGATAAGGTCTCCAAGCAAACTAGACACATTGGTTTTCCTTTGAATTCGGTGAAGAGGTACTCTTCTTCCCATTTTGTCTGAAAAATGCGATTTTCTCGGTCAAGTTTTCTCTTTATGCCACTGCTAGTGGCCATGACTGTTGACGTTCTTCTTCTCTGTTGTTGCAAAGCGGCCGTGCCCGCTATTGTCTGGGAACGGTGCGCCCTCTATCGGTCAAAAATGTAATTACTTTTTATTTTTTTATTTTTTTTTAATTATTAAAATTAAAAATTATTATTGATCTATTCAAGGGCCGCACTGAGTGATGACGAGGGCCGCGTGCGGCCCGCGGGCCGCCAGTTGCCCATCCCTGTTCTACAGCCATCATAAGGAGGAGCAACAGGCTCAAATAAAGGCCTTTTTTGCTTGCTGGTTGGTGTTACCGCTGCATAGCCAAGGACTTGAGATGCAGTCCAAGCACTGTAAAGTACACTTTAGACTGCCGTGATGCCACCAATTCACACCAGAACCGAAAGGGTAGCTAGAAAAAATAAACTTTCAGACAGACAAGTGAAGCATCTCAAAATTCTGCGTGAGGAGATCAACACCACAATGACTGATGGTGTAACAGTGTCTTCAAGAACTGTGCGATGGAAACTGGGAGAAGGTCTTGTTGGCAGAATAGCAGCAAAGAAACCATTCCTTGAGTCAAAATGGAGTGAAACGCCTGAAATTTGCAAAAGAACACAAGAAATGGACAAAGGAAGATTAGGAAGATCGAGTGGTCAAGTTTTCAGAAAATATATTGACACTATGCTAGAGAGATGTGCTGCTGTAATTGCTGTAAAACAGTAAGACTCACTTTATGTTATTTGTTGTTATTCTTTAGGAAAGACATTTTCCAAAGCAAGCCTCATTTCCTGGTTTAACTGTTACTGCTGTTTTATGAGACGCTATATACATTTCTGTAGCAGCAAGCGCGGTGAGGGGTCAGCCGGTCAAACCGAACGCCCCCGGTTCGTCTCAGACCGCCGAGAACATGCAGCAGATGAAGAAGCTGATGGACCAAGACCTGAAGGGTGACAAGTACAAGCCCAACAGCAGCAAGGGCTACGTGTTCACGCTGATGCCCCTCTACGCTGTCGGAGTGGGAGTGTTTGCAGCCTACAAGTTCTTGAAGGTAGAGTAAAGACGCACACATTAAGGTAAGCTACAACTTTAAAAGGGCAAAATGTATATATGATGCCCCCCACCCTCTACCTCCCAGATGAAGTCTGCAGACGACAAGGCACAGAAGGAGAAATTTACCAAGGGAGCCAAAAAGTCAGTAGAAGCAGGTGTGTAATCGTAAGCGTTATGATGTCTGTTTGCATATCGTTGTTTTGTTTTTATGTTAAACATTTGGTTACCGTCAATGATTCAGATCTGGGGTTTCCTCTTTCGTGTGTGTGTGTGTTGCATGCAGAGAACCAGTTGAACGAGTTGGAACAAAGGCTTGCACAGACGGAGAGGATGCTCAATTCCATCCTCACACAGCTGGACCCGCTGACCAACTGGTGAGTGATAATCGTGTTAGTTTGCATGCGCTTTGTTCACCACCATGGCTGATGTACCATTGTGGTTTAGAAACATGATCCTCACTTTGTTGTCCTCTTTACGTCTGCATGCAGAACTGGTAGGAATCAGAAATACTACCTTCTCAGTGGTGGCTGGTGATTTTTTTTTAATGCAAAAGGATTCAATGCAAAAAGGGTATCAAACACGCATTATTCGTTTGCAGTTAAATATTTAACATTTATTCCAACAATTAATTATTTTTGATAAAATTTGCGTGTTTTTATCTATATCCTGGTTGTGTGTCCTCACCGCAGTCCTGTGTACGTCGCAGCTGGGTAACGATGTTAATTTTAACACGATGACTTCATGTGTGAATATATGGAATTAGCATGTAGCTAACTAGCTAGCGAAACATCACCAGAAGACTTGCATGAAACCCAGATAAGGGATTAAGTCGGGATATCCAGGTTATCTTGGAGGAATTTAGCTCTGACTTGGTTGCACGAAAGCAGGTTGAATTAAATCCGGCCAAGTAACCATGGCGATTTATTCTTTGAAGCTAGCCTGCTCCAGACCAGGCTAAGAGCCAGGCTAAGCTTAATCCTGCAGTCTCATGTGTAAAATCAGCTCCCGCTTTGACCCGTAACAAACGGGTTTAACAGTTATTCCGTTGTTTTCTGAATGCGTTCTGATTTAGTTTTATTAACATGCATCACTTGTCAATATTGCTGTCACCAGTTTGGTTTTAAACTCTTCTATTGCAGATGTTTAGATCGGTGGTCCGAAACTTTTACCTCACAGACCATTTTCATGTCAGACAATATTTTGTAGACCGTAAGAAGGTCCGACGGATTATAATCATGTTGAAATACCGGGGGGGGGTTATTAGTCGTTACATGAGGACTGGCCGACGGGGCGGGGTTAGGCGGCTGGGGGGGTCCTCTGGTGGGCGAAACTGCACAGTGGGGAGTGAACAATTGTAAAGGTGATGAGGGCGATTTATAAAGTCCCATTCACCCTAATTCACAAGCGCTGATATTAAGACGTGCTTTTAGACGTCAGAGGGTGTTCTGGGACAGATCAGACCCTTTAGCTGTTCCCGACGAGTACCTGCATGAGAGGTACAGATTTTCTGGAGATGGAATCCGTTATTTGTGCAGACTGCTGGCTGAAGCCTGCTCTCACCAACCCACAAAGCAAGAACATCATGTCCGTACATTCAGTGGCTAGCGTAGCTTAGAGGCCTTCAACCTCTCCTGGGTGTCGGACCTTGACCAAAGTTGGTTGATGCTGCGCTATGATTTGTTTTCAGAGATGCAGGACTTTGGCTTTGGACTTCAGTGTCTAAGGATGAACGTCCCCAACCCTCTCCACTTGTAATCCAGTTTGTCTTCCACTTAACTCAAAGGGAAGCGTTTGACCACATACGCAAAGGCGCTCCTCTAAGATGAACATGTTTTCTCCTTATTTCTTGATTTAGTGTGAAGTCGGTGGCCCAGGAGCAAAAGAACGAGATCATGTCTCAACTCCAGACAATCCGGTACCTGATGAAGAAGCGAGGAATGGACTGCCCCCCTGTGAATGGTGGGCAAAGCAACTATTCATTTACCCAAGAATTACTGTTCATGCTATGATCTATGATATGATCTATGATATATCTAGTAACTATCATGACTATGCTTAGGAATTCAATTCAAATTTCAGTTGAGCAGCTGCATTGACACTCATTGCTTGAATATGTTTTGAATGTTTTTTTACTGTTGTTTTGTGGCTGTGTCAATTTCACAGAGATCAGAACAGTATCAGCGTTGTGTCTGATGACTGAATCCACAGGGCGTTCATTACTTGCATTTAATACAGGCAGTTTCTCAGTCCTTTCTCTGTACTTTTACTTTATTTAAGGCTGATATAGCATTCAAATTTTATACAGTATGGACGGCCAATGATGCTTTCAGAAGACATTTATGCAAAATAGATACAAAAGAAAATCAACTAAATCTAAATGTTTTTTTCAAATGACGTAGTTCTGTGGATGTTAACAGACACTTTCGATACAATTTCATTAAGTGCATTTCAACAAGGATACAAACCCTGAAGAACAGGAAAGTGACTGTATTTTAATTATAGCATACACGTAAACTGATATTGTCTCGAATACATCCACAGCAGTACATTGCTGTATCAATGTACTGCACGCTTCTGAACCAAACCATCCCTTTTACTGGTTTGTGTCCAGCTGTTCTTTGAGTCTGCACTATATCGTCTTTTTTTACCCGGCTTGTGTTTCAGAGGCATCCTGCGAGCGCAACCTGGAAGAACTCATCGAGTCGCTAGGAGCCAGCAACGCCTCGGCTGCAGAAGCCTACCTTTCAGACGAGCAACGCGCTCCGAGGGCCGAACAAGTCGAACAGAAGCGCTCGGAGATGGACGACGCCACAACAGAGGGTGAAGAGATGAGTGACCTCATACCGGAAGAGTCAGAGGGGGAAGCACAGGTAGAGGTGAGGGCAGGAGAGGACAATGAAGAGGAAAAAGAGGAAGAAATATTGGTGGAATCTGAGCTCATGCCTTCACTAGAGGAAATGTATGAGACAAACATTCAGGAGGTTGGAGCAAAGCAGCAGGCGTCCGGCCTCAGGCGACGCAACAGGCCGGACTAAAATCTCTCTGGGACTTCTTCGCCGTAAAGAGATGTGAGAGATCAATATTGATATTTATTACCTGAAAGGCTTTCCTTCCAAAAAGCTGTCTATGTGATCGCCCAAAAACGTTAATTGCATTATAACCTCGTCCGAGAAAGCTCACCAACAGCAAACACTTAAGGCTCTATGTACTAGGCCGCTGTCCCGCCTACCATCTCCAGGGAGAAACAAAACCACGTACCACAATATTGTTAAGTAAATATTAAACCGATCTCAATGAGCTCTCATTCCCTGTATGGAAGCATTTGTACTTCTCATGTTTCCCAACATATTTATTCGGAGTGACTCCTTTATAATATGTTTGGTATCATAATAATGACACATGACATGATTTGTAGCATACAAGCCAGACTATCTGACATCTGCTGACAGTGCATCATATTCCCACCACACTTTGTGCTTTTATAACAAATTTGTGGCAAATGTTTTTTGTATGCACATAATGTTTTTTGTCTACTCCCTGCATTGTCAAAAGAATACAGTTGAGACAGATAATGACTTGATGATGAGGATTGGTAGAATCTGGCCACGGCCTAGTGCTGAATGTTCTAAATTGTGTCCTTATCTCCTTCCCTGTCCACTAATTATCACCATTCATCACATACAGTACCAGTCAAAAGTTTGGACACGTTTGCATCATTCAATTTAATGAGCAAGTGTGTCGTTTCTGGTACTGTATTTTCTTTGTCAAAAGTGTACATGAAATGTGCCGGTGGTCGATGCCACTGATTGTTTGCCTTAACATTACATTCCTCATGGTGAGCAACTCGACACAAAAAGATGTAACCGATAACCGTCATGGCTTTGATCCATTCAATGCAGTTTAACAACTCACCGGGACACTGTATTTGAAGAACAAATGTATGCAATAAAAAAAGGGATTATTGCATCATGACTAATCCTGACAGGACGTGAGCTTTGAGCTTTTTATAGGCTCATCTTGTTTTCACACCGCTCCATTCTTTGCGGAACCCCTCTTGTTGGGAGGAATACATGTGGAACGAATTCAACTTACTTTCCTATTTTATTAATGCATACCAATACTTCACTTTTTAAACATAGAGGGCCGTTGCTGTGAGCCTACTCAGACTCCAGAAAATGATCTAATCTACCTATTGTTGAAATGTAAAGTTGGGCTTGCGGCATGCTGTCTATACATTGAAACATAACGGCATGTTGATTTGACTGCATGGTGTTTTCATTTTATTATTGAAACGTTCAAAGGTCCTTTGATCAACCAGAGAGACATCAACTTGCATACAATTCTTCCACCATATACTACTCTTTCAAATCAGTAAACATAGATGTGATTGTTGCTTTATCACAGAAAGAGATTAATGATATATCATATTTAGACTTATGTAGTAATCCTAAAGTAAAATTAAAACATTTAGGGCTTTTAATTAGTTTTAATAAAATGAAGAGAAACTTGGTGGCATTTCAACAGAGGTAAGTTTATATTCAACAGTACATTCACAACAGAACTGCATATGAATTGTAATCTGTTACAGATTAGGATGGCACAGTTGATTTAATTTTGCCCTGCAAAATATTCACACAAACCGTAAAGAAATCAGACGAGTTTGTTATATTGTCCAATATGAGAGGTTCCTGTAACATTACTGTTATTCTCATAATATCTAAGTATGAATTTATTATGTGAAGCCCACAGATGATTGCCTTATTAGTGATGTTTGAACTGCACATGCTGCAGCATGTTGTTCTTTGCTGTTTTCCTCAATTCTGAGACTTGACTAAAGTTATTTATTAATAATTCATTTTTGGTATCTCCACGCCCATTTTATCCATGTTGTAGTAAATTTTTGTTTTGTGTGTTTCATGCTGGGGTTAATTGAGGGAACTCGGAAGAAAATAAAACATCTAATAGGTGATGCTGTTGGTTATTTTTAACATTGTAGTAGAACTGAGCCTTTGTTATCCATTACACCTGAGCTTTTTCCCTTCAAAATATCAGACTTTACTGTCAAAAGGCCCATGGTAAAAGTGTTTGCGGGTTCCCCAGAGACAGCGAGGGACATGACAAATAAAGCACTGTACTGAGGAGGTTGAATCCGGCCTACCACTAAGATGTTCGTCTGGCTGCTTTCTGTAGCACGCCCCTGATGTCTGTTCTTCCAACCAATCAGCATGCTTATGTATCAATGTCACCATTCCAGCATCTGGATTCTGTCACAGCTCTTATTTGCCTCTGCAGCTTCCCAGTCCACTATAGTATACCAACTGGAGGAAGTGTTGCCCCCCTTTGTATTCTGCAGATGGCACCACAAGTACACGATTGCAGTAAAGAAATATTTTATGAGATGCAGCTGCTTCCTGCTGGAGAGCTGACTTATGGAGCCAAATGAGGTTTGATCATTTGAAAAAGAAAATTGAACCTGAAAGTTTCAGTTTTGGTCTTGAATTTTGTTTTCAAGTATTATATCATAAGTGATAAAGAGCTCCCATGCATTTTGGTGAGACAGTGGTACTTAAGCCCTGACCGACTTGTGAAGGTATTGTGGCTCTGATTTCTGCCCTGGGTGGAAGGTAACTCACTCCAGTAAGAGCCCTTCCGACTCATTCTGTTGGACATGATTTGGAAACTTTCTTCAGAGGACACAGAAGAGGAATCTTCTGAGTCAGATTGATCCTGTTCAGTTGGACTGCCACTGCCACCTGGACAATAGTCTGGTTCATCATTTCAGACTGAGTCCAACCCTGTTACTGCCTCTCCATCATCCTGCATCTGTAGACCATTTCAGCTGTGTATAGCAGCCATGACACCTTGGATGAGGAAACATAAGAGTCATGTTTTCAATAGATCAATATGTAGTTATAAAAGTATTTTACTTTTATCAAGCTTTTATTTCGTTTTTCATGGAGCACTAGTTTATATATACTGTGTATATATATATATATATATATATAATCGAGTTATAGTCAAACATTTTTTTTCATTACACTAGATTAGCTTTATAATGGTTTCATTAAAGTAAGAGGTTGAATACAGTAACAATTAAACAGTTAATATTTTACTTGAAAGGGCTACATTCCACCATTTGTCTTCTTGGTACTCTAACATCGAGAGGCAGATAATTATAAAAAATAAAATTGTACCAGAACCTCTTCCGTGTCTCTACATTATTGGTGTTTAATCTTATGGTATTTTATGTATATAATATAGAGATCAATGAGGCTACATATCTTAAAATAGGTGACATCATTAGTGATTAAGGTCATAGTATTTGATATATGATGTACTGACGAAGTCCTAAACAAGGTCTAGTACTGGTTGCTAATACGGTGGATAGGTTTAGACGTGCGCCCGGTGCGCTCGAACACAGCAAAACGCAGAGTTCTGTGATTGTTAATTATCTTGCATGTTTATTTTACAACCACATATCATACAGCGGCAAAACTTTAACTCATAATACATGTACCCAAAATAACAAACCGCATTGCTCACCACAAAGGCACACACGCACACTGGCACAGTCGAAAACTGTTTGCTTCCCAAATTAGCAACACCTGTGTCTGGGATTCCTACAAGTTAAATAGCCTACCTGTGTTGATCCGAGGTCGGCTGAGCCACAAAGCACATACAGCCCCCTAGTGGCACAGAGCAAAATAAATGAAATAATACCAAATTAATATGGCTCCTACATATGATACAGTGATCAATGAGGCTACATTCTGTAAGATAGGTGACCTCATTAGTGCTTAACATAGTGTTTAATATCTATGATGCAGGGATCATAGAATTGTGCTACAGTTAGATTTACATTTTCAAACAATTAAATAAATAGAAACATCTTCAAGCATACACAAGCAGCTGACCAGACATTACATATTTTACAGAGAAAAATACAATAATTCCTATCCGCTGTCGGTTTAGAGTCTCGATGACGATCTCATATAGTTTTAATGATAGACAATAACAACCTGCACTCTCTGGATACAGAGAAGACAAAGTTCAATTAAAACATTAATTTATGAATCTAAACTCTGTCCTCAAACAGACGTAACGGTACTGGTGTTACACCGAAATCTGTGACCCATCAGGAACTGTGACCGCAGTGCTTAGGGAAGGTAACCTTGCTCGCAATTAGCCTCATGGTCACGCATTCTGACGGCTGCTACTTGTCAGACATGGTGACCTCTGAGGTACTGGCTCTGTGAAGACTCCAAATAAGAAAATATGTGTCCAGAGTAATGTGAAGAGATGAAACAACAACCCCAAACAATATTTTGAAGTTTAACTCCTTCCCGCGAGAATAGACTCGGGAGTCCTAACTCGCAGGTTCGGGAGAACGGTCATTTCCGCAATTGGAACAGCAGCTGACTTGATGACGTCAACCCGTCAGCTGGTCTTGCTAATACGTTTTTATTTAGTTTTTGACTTAAATATTTTACTATTAGTTTTTGACTTAAATATTTTACTATTAACAAGCTTTTGTCTCATTTTCATTTAAAATTAGAAATGGTATATATAATATTGACCACCATATATACAGTATAATCAGTCATAAAATAATTAGCTTTATCATTTTAGGAGGAGGAGGTTATTAACAAAAAATAAACTATTATACTAAAATATTTGAATGCAAACACACCTACCGTTTGTCTTGTTACTCAAACAAGAGGCTGATAATCAGCGTAGTGTCCTCGTACAGCAAGCTGCTGACCACACATCAAAGATCTTACAGAGAACTACAATAATTCATATGTGGTATTTTTTTATTCATTATTATTATAATTCAGAGCTTCAGAGTTTCTTTAAAGCTGAAGTTCTGCTTCCGATGTAGAGTCTCGATGACGGTCTCCTCATGTCCTTTAATAAAACATCGTTAGTTTTATTGCACAATGATGGACAATAAACCAGCTGCCCTCTGCGGATACAGACAATACGTTAAAGTTACATTCAAACATGAAGTTATGAATCTAAACTCTGTCCTCAAACACGTTACCGGTGAACAACATCAGTCTCTGACACCACATTAAAACTTATGAAGACTCGTTATAGTACAGTTAAATCTCATGTATAACCGCTACGGAGACGTGAAAACCGGCGGAGCATTTCCGAGAAGACTCGCCGAAAACAGGCTGCTCTCTGCGGGCTGAGATGAGCTGACCGCACGGTGCTGGAGGGTCTGACGGTCCGTTAACTACATGCATGTAGTTAACGGACCGTCATCTCCATCCACGGATTGTTACGAAGGCTGAATGTTTACAAACATTTGCTTTAACAACAAAAGTTACTTCAACAACTAACTCCAGGTCATACAATTACATTACGTTACTTAAATAAAGTAGTATTTAAAAACGTCGACATAAAGTTGTGTTTATTTCCCTCTGTCGTTGCTGCCTGTTGCTGAGGTGAAATGCATTCTGGGATACTTGGCTCTCACAAGAACAGACGAGCCTGCTCCGATGCATGCCCGTTAAAATGGGCGGGGCGAGTCACATCCGTTATTTTGACCGGTCTCGGCCAGATAATCTTTAGAATTGGAACAGTATCCTGGCTGTGACTGATGATTCACGAGTTCAAAAGTCCACACAAGAACGCATATTGAGAAAGGACCCAAGACAGGCACGGTAGGCAACGGGGAATCATCGTGGTCGGGGCGGAAGACTGGGTAATTACCGGAATGAGGGGCGAGACGGGGCAGTCCAAGACAGAGTGCTGGATGGTATGGAATAAATGAGGAGAATAATCTGGCAGTGTTTGAGTGAGTGACTAGAGTTTAAGTGAGTAGGGGACACAGTTGAGTGTGATTGTGCTGACGAGGTGACCGTGAGCAGCAAGTGTACAGAATGAACTGTTTAGGCGGAGTGAGAGGTGGAAAGGACAAGGAAGGATCGACAGCACTCTGACAAGTTAGGTGTATTGCTCAAGGACACTTCAACGCAGGACATGGAGCAGCTCAATATCAAATCGGCACCCCAGCATTTACCCTACACAGTCTCTATTTCATGCACAGCGGTCACTCCAACTTTGCAATTTAAAGTATATAGGGATGATATTGTTTGTCATTGTCTTCTACCAATCAGACATTTAGTTTGACATGTTGGTCCTCATAAGCACTGTGTAATAACCAGATGTATTCACATTCATTACTCACGTAGAAGTATAAATAGTAGGGTTTAAAAGTATCAACTCAAGCTTTTTGCTTAATGTGTAACCTCATGAGGTTACACATTAAGCAAAAAGATTATTATTGGAAGGTGCCCTTCAGATCATGCCATCGGCCGTTGGGATGATTAAAACATAGCGATATTCAGAGAGGCATGGCAACGCTAAAACAATAGGGACGTATCATATGCCTTAGAGAATAAAACAAGGACACATTTACTGCGGTCAACTCAGCCGACACTTGCATTTTAGTGCAAGTTTATTCTGACATTTACGGTATTGAGCAAGTAACCGGAAAAAAGTCTATTTAAATAGTAAATTCCGGACAATGATAGATAGTGTGTATGTACAGGACCTCTCACTACTCGTGTAATAATACCCAGTGAGCATGTTTTGGTTTAAAAGACGTTGAATCAACGTCTATGCCCAACGTTGAAAAGACGTTGCAAAATAGTTTAAAAGGGAAAGTTGTTTCAACGTCTATTCGTAGACGTTGAAATGACGTCTATGTTTAGACCCGTTTTCAACGTGATTTTTAATATCGGTGGTAAACGCACAAATGTGGACGTCATTTCTTTTTACACCTATAAAATAATGCTATAGCACAAAGTAGAGGACGACATTTTACCGTATTAAAAATCACGTTGATATGTGGTCTAAATATAGACGTCTTTTCAACGTCTACGAATAGGCGTTGAAACAACTTTCACTTTTAAACCATTTTGCAACTGTCAGGCTGTGGTTCGGAGTGCAGGCGGAACAGGAAGTAGGACCCAGGCGCAGCATTCGTACAGAATGTGTTCTTTATTAAACACAACGGGACAGCAACGTCTTTTCAACGTTGGGCATAGACGTTTATTCAACGTCTTTTCAACCAAAAAATGTTCACTGGGACAGCACATCTCCGTACGCAGACTTTAGTTCAGACAGGAATTGTCGGAACTGCCTGTGTTTAAGTCTGGTGAAGTTTATGCACGATACCACAACCTTCATGACAGAATCCCACTTCAACACTTTGCAGCACAGCGCTTGCTGGTGAATTAGGCAGTGTACCTGTAGCGGGGCGGTGAGACCCCGTTCTTCCATCTCACGGTTCATGCGTCCTATTAAACCCTGAGACGCGCCCACCATACTAGGGGCCCCGTCAGTCGTGATGCTGGCAAGCTTTGCCCAGTCCAGATCCAACTGTTGCATGGTTTGACATACTTTGTCGAAAATATCATCCCCAGTCAGGCTTTGCAGGGCTGCCAGCTCCTCGCACATCTCAAAGTTTGCGGGAACTCCACGAATAAAAATAAGAAGCTCCGCGATGTCCTGCACGTCCGTGCTCTCATCCAGTGCTAATGAAAAAAAGTTCTAATTACTTTATCGAATACATATCCCCACAATCATGGTTGTGTTTTGTTGTACACTAAATGCATTTTATCTATAGTTAATTTATGAACCTGGTTGTCAATTTATTTTTTAATATCCTACAGTAGTTTGTGTTTAAAAATAATTCAAGTGTCTAAAATGCACGCTAAAGTGACCCATTCATTTATAAGATTTAGTATTATAAACAATCACGATTAATGAATTAAAAAATGTTAGTACGTTATCTTTTATTTTTAATTCATCTTTCTTCATACATTGTTTCAGAGTAAATGCTTTGCTAAAAGGTGAAGACTTGCCACCATGAGGACCATATTTTTTAGAACACTGAAATTCGGCATCATGTTCCTCTATGTGATGGTCTTTGCCTTGATCTTGTTTCGACTTCCAATGGACATTCTGCAAGTAAGAACTATTTTTGAAGGGAGCACCTTGTTTCAATTATTTAATATTAGTCAGGTTTCATGACGGTTTTAAAATGTGTTAAAATGTTCTTCATTGGAAATAAATTGAATTTGATTTGTATTTTCCCTCAATCCTGCACCTTGACTTGCTGACAGCAGCAGCTCCTGCAGTGATGAAACTAGCACTATTCTATAACTGACAAGCATAGCCACAGGAGGACTCAAGAGCACAACTCTTGAGACTAAGTCACAGGTTCTATTCATGAATTAAGTCAATGACAGGCAAGGTCCGGTACACACACATAGTTCAAGGCAGAGGCTTAAGAGCCAAAATCCAGTAGTACAGTATCCATGTAGCAAACTTTATCAGTTGACCACTTACTAGGCTTGGGAAATGATGAAACCATCACGCTTCAGTGAAACAAAAGAGAAGACTTTTGGTTGTATATCTTTCTGAATATCCTAGAAAATATATCATTACAATCTTGGCTTGTACAAAAGAGAAAGCAAAACCTGTCCAAAAATCATCCCATGGTTCAATTATTACGAAATATTTATTTGAAATTTTGCCTTTTTAATTTATATGGCTCATTTTTCATCAAGTGTTTGATGTATTTTGACACCTTCACTCTTGACACCCTGTCCGTTTCAGCTTGAAGTCTACCGCTCAATCATCATGCCGAGAGTCTCCCCTCATCATATCGTTAATCACAGATTCTGCACCTTCCAGCCACGGTCCCCCCAGGACGCCTTGGACGAACGCCACATCCTAGACTCCATTGCTTGGCCTGAAACTCCACTTTTACCATCTCCTGTTTCCTTCGAGCAGACCACTGATCCAGCCCACAGCACCTTCACCATCCTCCCAGGGAGGAAAGGGGGGCAGTGGCATGTAGGGGACGAGCTGGAGGTTATGATACAAACCTTTGACTTCCAAGGTCGTCCCAAGAAGTCTGGGGGGGACTTCCTGACCGCCCGTCTGCACAACCGGAAGCTTGAAGCAGGTGTGGCTGGTCAAGTTGTGGATCATCTGAATGGGAGCTACTCTGCTGTATTCTCTTTGCTCTGGGAAGGAGACGCAGACGTTGAGGTGATGCACTATTACGTTAAAGCAGTGGTCCTCACACAACAAAATCATGACAAATACAATTTAGAGAGAGAGAGACTATTTCTGAAATAGTTTTTTTCTCCGTAAAAAGCAAGTCTCCTGAAGAAGTGTGTTGTTTCTTAATATTTCTTCCTAAATGGTGTAGTTTTGAACTTTGTATCAAGGAATGCTCCCTTTTAACTGGCTTGAGAGTAAAAATGATGAAGAATTTATTAACTAACAGAAGCAATACAAGTCATAAATGGTTTGGATAGTATAATATATCATCAAATGCTGCTGTCATATGTGATTGGCTGCACATTCAAGCCCAGCTCCTCCCTCCTTAATTCCTTTCCGATCAAAAGCATTCCATGAATCTCTTTCCCCTGGTTTTATCTGATGGCCAAATCTGAAATCCCTCACTGACCAATCACTATTCGCTTAATATTACAATACATTCAATGATCACACCTTTGACTTAAAGCTTCTTAATGTAAACATAAGATTGCCTGCATAATATTGATATCATCTAATAGCTAGTACACTTAAATAACATCATCACAGTTCATTACATTTTCACCATTGTCTAACTCAGTTTATATGGTCCCAAAATTGAAATAGTCGCCTCGCAGGGCTGTCCTACATCCTTTTGCTCATAAAAGGCTAATAGCAGAAAAAATGTTCAAAAAACCCTCTTAGGTAGAAAATGTGGAAGAAATCCATTAAGGCTTAAGTGTTCTTCCCCTAGGCTTTGGCAGACTTGGTGATGGTACCCCCGCAAGATACTGAGGGAGGTGCTGTATGAGGTGAGGGCAGGGCTGGACTGGTAATCTGGCATACCGGGCAAATTCCCGGCAGGGAGACGCACTTGGGGACCGGTCGATAGGCCTATACAATTTTTTATTTATTTTTACTTTCGACCGGCCCATAAAGCAGGGACAGCGGCCCATTGGTTTATTTTCCATACTGACACTGGGCTGGCCCAATCATCTCTTAGCAGGCTCCACCCCTCCCTCTCCGTGTGTCAGTCAGATGCAGTGGCTCAGAGCCAGAAAGAAATCTGTGGATTAGGATGGAGAAACAAAAACGTAAAAGCAAGGGGGGTGCGGAGAAATTGCGGGCCAACAATAAATAGATCTAGAGGTTGATGTCTCAACATGTTCAAAAATAAACAACATGTTTAGTGCTGTAGCTTCAGTTTTCAAAACTACTACAGTACCTGACGACATGTTGCAGAAACAGCAGGTGAACATAGCACATGGAGGAGAAGAGGTGACTAGCCATAGCGATAGCGGTGCTTGCGGCTCGCAGGCAGCAGAGGAGAAGGTGCAGCAGGTGTCTGAGTCTGACAGTGAAGTCAAGGAGGGACAGAGTGAGCAGGAGAGTGTCATTGAAACGTTAAGCAAGCAGGTAGCTACATGAACAGGGAGGGAGTGTTAATCAGGGCGGGTGCATGAGGATAGTGTGTGTGGGCCTGGCTGGGCCACAACAAAGATGATGACGATTTAACAGTTACCTAAATTAATGAATATTATAATAAGGCAACAAACCTAATTGTTGTCGGTTGTTGCTATTATAAAGTCTGAGTGTCATTGGTCAAATTGTCACTTAAAAGTGACTGCAATGGCCACTCAGTTAGCTAAAGTAAAATAACACAGCATGAGCTATTTTGCACTGTTTTTGTAGCTAGCAGAGTTGAGAGTTCACTTATTCAATTGCAACTTGGGATATTCTAATGTAAACATTTAAAACTCATAACGGCCGTCGACGGCCCTTCTCTAGAACATTTTTTAAATTATGCCATTTGATTATTTTAATTATTACTCGCCCACAACGAGTTACACGTTAGAAGAGGTAGCTAACGTATGTTATTTGGGGGTTAAAAACCCGCTTTGCATTTTGAAAGCTGTATATTCAACTAACTAGATATGTTTCTTCTGAATTTCCAATATCAAAATGCAATATTACGGCAAGTGAATACTATAAATTTTATATATATATTATCAGGACGTTTTGTGTGAGTAATTTGTTTGTATAGGTTTTTATGGGAAGTATCTCAACAATTAGAGGTAAATGTTGTTTGGTGTCATATTAAAGAGGGGTTTGTGCTCTTTAAAGGGATAGTTCACCCAAAAATGAAAATTGTGTCATCATTTACTCACCCCCAAGTTGTTTCAAACTTGAATGAATTTCTTTATTTTGCTAAACAAAAGGAAAGCTATTTTGAAGAATGTCGGTAATCAGACAGTTGATGGACCCCATTGACTAACATAGTATTTCTCTTACTATGGGTTTTTGTATGGGCTGTATGGGTTTTTGGGAACGGAACAGTAGATATGCATATCTACAGGGACTGCAAGGATAGTGTACTGGTTGGTGGTTGTGTCCGACCGATTGTGGTGGGCCGGTCTGAGCAAAAATGCCAGGGCCCATTTTTTGTCCCAGTCCAGCCCTGGGTGAGGGGGGTCCCTTCTTAGCACCATCCATTCTGTGTTCGGGTTCTCTGCAGGAAGTTGTAGTTGTTTCAGGTGGGGGTTGGCCTTCACCAGGCCGACGCCTTGTCACTAATCCTATTTGTGGTATTCATGGACAGGATATTGAGGTGTATTGGGGGGGGGGTTACAGTTCAAGGTGCTGCAGATGTCCTTGTAGGTTTTTCCAGATGATGTGTTTCTGTGTGGCATCTTTAGTCTGTGACCTCCTGAATTGAAACGGTTCGTAGCAGAGTGTAAAACGATCGGGATAAGGATCAGCACCTCTAATTCTGTGGCCATGGTTCTCGACAGGAAACCGTTCGAGAGTGAGGGGAAGATGGAGTGTGAGTTTGGCCTGAAAATCGGAGTAGCAATACCGCGACATCTCGATTTACCTGTTCAATCTTCGTTTTTACCCTCACCTATGGTCGCGAGGGATCTTTCATGCCCGAAAGAACTAGGTCGTAGGTAGAAGCGGCGAAAATGGGTTTTCTCAAGAAGGTGGCTTCCGTTTGTCTTAGAGATCGGGTGAGAAGCTAAGTTATCCCTGAGGAGTTTGAAGTACAGCTTTCACTTTTACTTAGAAAGGAGCCAGTTTAGATGTCTGATAATAAAGACCCCTGGAAAGACCCAGGACTAGGTGGAAAGATTACATCTGCATTGGAATCCCCAGTCAGAGTTGGTAGATGTGGCATGGAAAAGGGAAGTTTGGAGTACTGTGCTGGCTGAAAAGACTCCTCCTATTGCGTTTCCATTCTACTCCACAAAGATAATTGGAGTGGAACAGGCAATGCGTGCCGGAAAGGTGAACATCTCCAGCGATGGCACTCAAGGCAGACCACGTCCAGTCATTGTGACTGAATCTGTGCCCTTCACAGTACTCCTCTGTCTACTGGCGAGCTCTGTCTTTTGCCGGGCAGGAAGCGGCGAAGTGGCCCGCCACACTGCAGTAAAGGCACAGTCTGTTCGAGAGGCGGCGTTGTCTCTCCTCCGGCCGGAGGCGAATGCCACCCAGCTTCATGGGCTCAGGTTCGGGAGCAAAAGGGGGAAATAACTCTCGAGGTGTCGGGGCAGCAGTGCGGGCTCGTCGCCGCTGTTGAAAGCACCGATCGAGGCGGATTGCCAGCTCGATCAGCGTGTCGAGGTCGGCCGGTGACCCACGAGCGTAAATCTCCTCCTTGAGTTTTATGTTCAACCCCTCTAAAAAACGTTCCATTCGCTGGTAGTGGAAAGAGTTCGGAACTCTATAGCGAAGTCGGCAACAGACCTCTTTCCCTGACGAATGGTGGTCAAGAGACGCGATGCCTCGCGTCCAAAGACTGACTGGTCAAATACTTTTATCATCTCCTCCTTGAAGAGGAGGAAGCGTCCGCAGCAGGGACCTCCAGCCTCCCAAACTGAGGTTCCCCATTCACGGGCGCGCCCGGTTAGTAGGGAAATCACATAGGCAATGCGGGCTTGGTCTTCAGCATAGGTCCGCGGTTGCAGAGAGAAGGCCACCTCACACTGCGTCAGGAATGCCCTGCATTCCGCCGGCTCCCCAGCGTAACACGGGGGGTTATTGATGCGAGGCTCAGGAGGCGACGAGTGAGAGAGTGAAAATGGAGACTCGGAATGGGTCTGGGTCAGGCGCATAGACAGGTCGTTCACCTGAGCGGCCAGACTCTCAACGGCCTGCCTGTCTGCCGACAATTCTTCTTGGTGTCGACCCAGCATCGCAGTGGCAATGGATTCCTCCCTTGCTGGATCCATAGCGTGTGGTCGGATTGTTCTGTCATGTACTGGTACGTATCGGGCGGAAAGGATCCACACGCAGAGGGAAGTCACAGAAATGAGGGTTTTAATATTCAACTGAAACAACGAGCCGAGCTCGATGGCAAAACATAGAACAAAAATGTATTCTCTAGGAGACCAGCTAAGCAAAAGGCAAAACACAAAGTAATCCTCCGGACGGGGAAGTCTCCTCCTTGAAGAGGGAAGCTCGACAGGAGCCCACGAGATGCAGCCCCCGCGGCACAACGCTGGAGACCGGACGAGCAGGACTAGGCTGTGCGTAAAAGACAGAGGGGTCTTGAGGGTGCTGGACAGGGCAAGAACTCGACTCACAATAACAATCCGACAAGACACAAAGGGAACACATGCAAGATATAGACAGGGTGATTAGACATGACGAGAAACAGGTGTAACAGCAAACGGGGCGGGCACTGATTGAAATGAGCGGCAGGTGGATGGGAAGACTATGTGAGAAGTGGGTGTGTGCGCTAAGGTGAGACTAATGGGTAAATGAGTGTGTCAGTGAATGTATATGGCAGAGGGGAAGAGAGAGAGAGAGACCCGGATCCTGACACAAAAGACATAATAAACACAAACGAAATGTATTGTCTTGTCATCAGCACAAAATATCCAAACCAAACATCACACAAATAATAATCTGAGATAATGAAGAATAAAACAATTCGACACATACAAACAATGCTATCAAAAAGAATAGAATGCAGGCAGACTCAACTGGATAGAGAAAAAACAACTACTACGAAAGGCAGTTCTGAGCCGTATTGTTGACTCACTTAGACATAGATTTAACATTTGTAACAAAACACTCCCCACCTGGCGTTAACACACGCCACCCAATAAATCCTAGACAGTTCGCTTCACTGGGCCTCTGGGGGGAGAAGAAGCACTATCTCTGAAACAGGCCTAAGATAGAGTTTAGTCACTCCTGTTTGTGTGACCTTGATCTCGACCTTTCGTACCTTCCCGTCTTTACTAGTGGTAAGGATGTATATTGTTGTAATGTGTAGCTCTGCAAAAAAATATATTTTCTCAATGATTGATCACAAAGTCTTCCCTCTCTATCTTACTGTTGGTATGCCTGTTAACGTTCACTTTTTGTACTGTCAATATTCAGCTTGTAATTGTAATGCTCCAAGTCCATTTGTAACAGACTATACCTTTTAATTTCATTCAAAAGCGTTGTTTAATTTCTAGCTATGAATTGTAAATTTCAATTGAGTACTCTGGTTCTCTTTCCAATTAGGTGACTTTGGTTCATCCTGGTGAAGCTGTCACAATACTGAACAGGCTAAACAGAGAACAGCCTGACAGGAGTTACTACAAGAGCCTCTACCGCTCAGGCTCTCTCTCTGAAACCACCATCTGTAACGTCTGCCTGCGGCCAACCCAACAGCCTGTGTGTAACCACACTGACCTCCGTACCGGCGAGCCTTGGTTCTGCTACAAGCCAAAGAACCTGAGCTGTGATACCAGGATCAACCACTTCAAGTTAGCATTCGAGCATAACCTAACAGCCAAGGAGGAGAAGCTCTTTAAGAGGTGAGTGAACAGAGAATCATGAGAGGCTTAGAGCTTTGTGACCCCAGGGAGTTAACATTGACCCTATAGTAATTTAAGATTTAAAAATAATACAAACACTACTTTACTCTACATTTCCACATTTGGAAGTTTTACTATCCGGGTTTGTTCTGTGTACATTTTGTTAGCTTGCGCCTCTTTCCACAGCAAATCTTGCATTCTGATGCAGCCAACTGCATAATACATTTGGTGCTCATTCATGGCTGCATACTGAAAGATCTTATATCGTTCTTGTAACACGCTCTGAACATCTCCCACTTTCTACTCTCTCGGCACTCCTTAGCAGCTCACTTCCGTTGCTCTGAACAGTATGTTTGGTCAATGGCACTATGGGTATTTTGTTGAGTGTTTGTTGAGACGCAGAGTGGAGCGAGTGGGCGGTGATGTGAGGCTTGACCGTGTTCTGGATGTAGACAGGACCTGGGCTCTGTTCCTCGAACGTGTCTAAACCGGGTTATATCGGATCATTTTCAGGATAAGATGATAGATCAGGCTTTTTGGTTCCACGAAGCAAGTTTGCCAAAATCACCACAGCAACAAATCCAAAAACAACATATAATCTGATTGTTTAAAGTGGTCAGACAATTAAAATGAGCCTACACATTTTCCAACACTTAGAAAAACTTAAATGATGCCTTTTGATTATTTTAATTATTACTCGTCCACAACGAGTTACACGTTCCAATACTTTGCCGGGCTTGTATTTTCTATAGCCCAAAATCACAAATTTGCCTCAGGTTTTACAGTCTGTACACATGCAACATCCTCTGTCCTAAAACCCTAAATTTTGGCCCTCCTCAGAAGTCATCTGCGTTCACGATGTCCTGCTTGTCACCGGAGGAAAAAAATAGGCTCTTCCTTTAAGTTTATTTGGTGTTGTACTGTTAAATAATCCTGGTTTTGGTGATCAGCTCTTCCACCTTCTGAAGTAAGGCGTGCACGTGCAATTATCCTGATGACTAACAAGATTGTTTGAGCATTGATCCACCTTTGAGGTACCAAAAATTGCCCAATATCAATTATCTTGTTAATTTGAGCTGGCTTATTTGATGACTTAGTTGAACCACGTACGAGGTATAGGGCCCTGATCTGGAGAGACAGCGAGATCCTCTTTGTGGCAGTGGCAAGAAACAACAAGTCTGTGACTTGCCACAGACCTGCCATTGCTTGCCAATGCCACAAGAAGGATGTTGGCCCTGCTGCTCATCTGTTGGCTGCACGTTACCCAAGTACCAATGTTTTGAAACGAATGCAGGCAGCCACTGGACGGGCGTAGGTTACTAAGGTGAGAACCTGGTACGGAGACAAGGGAACGAAAGAGGAAAGTGAAGGGGATGAAGACGAAGTGGATGGAAATGTAGTCACAGAATGTAATCACACAATAAAATAAAATAAAAAGAGTATATAAAAATCTTGATAAAAGCAGCATAACTCATGTAATGTTGAATCACCTCTGAGGCTTTTGTTATAGTGGTTGTTTTTTCTAGATTTAACTATAATTAAATTACTTCAAATGCTTTACTTTTATTTGAGTTGTCGTACTAAGTTTTCAGACATGTTTTTTTTTCCCCGCTTCTTTAGTGGTGTTAACCTGAAAGTCTCCATTCAGGCTACAGGACCTTCTAACCTTGCTGTGTTGCCAGAAGATGGTATAATTTTAAAGTTTTTTAGTTATATCTAATCTCTCGGGTATAAGGATAGTCTATTAAAGCTTCAATCTTTATACCTTAGTTTTGTTTTTTAATGGGATAAACCAAGCCTTATTATGTTCCTCTCAGGTCAGCTGAAGGTGAAGAGCAGCTCTGTGACATCTCTACCATCTGGTTATTACTACCAGGGTGTGTGGCGAGCACTGGGAGGCCCCACAGTATCTCAATTTAACACATCTGCCATCACGCAGTGTCTGAAAGGCAAAGCAGTTCACATGTATGGAGACTCCACAGTGAGGCAGTGGTTTGAATTTCTCAACGCAGCTCTACCAGGTAGCTGATTCAAAGCGTTTTCAGGGATTGTTTGATTTTGTTTTGACTGCAGTTTAATATTTTACCCATGTCAAACTTTCAGGTCTTAAGGAATTTGACTTACACACCCAGAGACACGTTGGACCTTTTATGTCCTTGGACAATGAAAACAACATCTTGGTGAGGTACCGCTGCCACGGTCCACCTATTTATTGGCCCCCTACCCCAACCAGAGAGCTTCGTTACATTGCTAATGAGCTAGATGACTTGAACGCAGGCCCCAACACTGTGGTAGTCCTCAGCATCTGGGCTCACTTTACCACTTGCCCAATGGATTTCTACATCAGGAGGCTACAGAGCATCCGTAGGGCGGTGGTGCAGCTGCTGGACACAAATCCCGGCACACTGGTCATCATCCGGACTGCAAACTCCAGAGCTTTGACCCTTCAACTTTCCCTAATCAACAGCGACTGGCTTTCACTGCAGTTTGATAAGGTGCTCAAAGCCATGTTCAAAGGACTGAAAGTTCATCTGATCGATGCCTGGGAAATGACCCTGGCCCACCACCTGCCGCATGACCTTCACCCACCACCTCCCATTATTAAGAATATGGTAAACTCTCTGTTGTCCTATGTATGTCCTCAAAAGCACGGTTAGATGTTTGTGTTTTGGGGGTGCAGACTGTGTATTTGAGCACATTATATAGTTATCTCAGAATTTCCAGTGTTTATTTTTATTCCTTATCAATAAATGCTCAGACCACATCACAAATCGCCCTAAAAGGCCTTTACAATCTCCACACATACAACATTGATTGTCCCGCGACCCTCGCTTAGGAACAATCGGTTGCATGTTATGATGATCTAGAAAAGATTCAGGCAGGCATCATCTTCTACAAATGGTATTAATTGAATGAAATATGTTGGGGGAGGTTAGCTAGGACAAATAGCATCACATGTCATGTCGGTTGCTGTCTGGAAATGTTAGTAACAAGCTTCTTCCTCACTTACTCCACTGAACCGTGGACGCCCACATGACTCCAGCCGGTCCTCTGGTCAGCCCTTCTCATCTGGACAGGAGTGAGCGATTCACTTTTGTCGTCATGGTCACCCTGGATGTAGTGCAGGAATAGAAAGTAGTTAAACTCTGCACTCCCTCTTGTACAGAACATTTGAGCATTGCTTTTTAGTGGTCAAAGTGCAGGCCTGGACACAATATCCGGCTCTTCCTCATTTGTTGCTCCCTGTGTGGATGTTGAAGCATTTCTTGTAGTCGTTTTCGGGATTTCCGATCCCTCTGACTTGGTTGATGAGAAGAATCCGACACGTCAAAAAAGTTAACATTTATTTATTTATTTAGAAGAGGAAAAGAATACATGCAATTCCCGCAGATATACCTGAAGACCCTAAGCACGCACAGTTTGTCAGCTGTCAGACTGTGACCTCTTTTATATTATCCCCACACCTTAAGAACTGGTCTAAACTGGCTCGTTTTAGGCGGTCATCACACAAGTTTTTTGTACTTCTCCATTCTTCCTTATTAGGTGCAATGTAAAGGTGACTTATCCATTCGGCCTTAGTAGGTGTGCTATAACGGTTACTTGCCCATTCTGCCTTTTTAGGTGCGATATGATGCAAACGGTAGCGTTAGTGGTTTGTCACGCTGTCGCCTCTGCCCTGACATCCTCACACTTATCACACTTCTCCATTCCCCAGTCCGCATGTTTACCAGATATGGTCATACGAAGCTCAGCATTTTTTCCTACGTTGCCACAATTTTGTTTTTCTAAAAAAATAATATAAAAGACACACAAACAGGAACATACATCTCACATCCTCCAGACTAAGAAATGCCAGTAAATTTATGTTATCATTTTCACTTTTCTGTCTGGGACATTTAGCTAAACCTGCATGTAGAAAAACATCAGTTATTTAGTTAGTGATATTTTAAGGAAAAGGTGCATATGCGGTAAGTTTACACAATAACATATATTACATCACATCACATGTTCTCCAAAATAACCACATGGAAACATATGTCTCAGCACCTGAAACTAAGCTGACTTTAGTTTACTGTACAAGAACATTTACTTCATCACTTTCATCCAGGCTTGGAAATATTAATGCCCAGGTGCATTTGAACGAATATCTGAGGATCAATGAATCGGACAATGTTTGTCTTTTTTTTGCAAGGCACCATTGGGTTTTCCCAGTTTTTGAGACAAATTTGGAAATATTGATGCATTTAAGCAAAAATGAAGAGAACATTTCATTCCTGTTGCAACATGCGTTGACCCATTACACATTGGTCCTTCAGTCGTTCTCCATGATTTGCTGGCTAAAATTGAACATTCCATTTCTAAATATTTAACATTTAACATTCGGTGCAGTTTTTGTACTTGATGAGCGCTTATGGATGTAAGGAACACTTTTGGCATGACATGAAAAGATTTCCTACCTGCAAAGGTAAGGATCCACCATCTGACTCTTGTAATTGTCAAATATGTAAACATAGTGTAATGCTAAAAGAGTGATACATGTCTGAATTGAAGTAATGTGCAAAAAGCAGGGTGATTAAAAAGTTTCCATTTGCAGCTGTGTATGAAGAAAAGAGGGCAGTCAAACATACTTTCACACAAATGCTCGGACAAAGGAACACCATCTTAACCGTGGTTCTTATCTCAACTTTCTCAAAGTTTGCAATTTTTCATACCTGCCACTAAGGATGGCCTTCATGTGTTTGTATAAAAGCTCAGTGTTTTTAACTGCTCGGAGAGGCCATCTCCACAGAGCACTGTAATACGTGCTTGTGTATTTGACCTCCTGCTTGCAAGCAATAAATGGACTTTTACAACTTTGATCATTCATCAAGACCCTGTTTTTCCTATTAGACAAACTTTGAAACAAATCATTCTCTTCTCCCGGACTAGTTTTATTGAAATATTCCACAACACTCTGCTAAGCAGGGGCTCCACAGCAAGGGGTCATCTTGAAGCCTTACACCAGGTAACACTAGTTAAGTTCTGTCTCCGAAGGGTTTACCTTTTCAGGTGCTACAGGTACTATCATCAAGTTAAACAGCAGAAGTCAATTTAGAAAGGTCATCTAAAAGCTGCTGACCTAAGTGAAACGTCACCATCCTGTTGCCATAGCGTTTACATACGCACACAAACGCTATGCATGAAGTGTTTAAACGTAAAATATGTGTTTCCATAAATCTCACATTTGTCTTTCCTGATGCTAAATTAACATGTGTTGATTTTATTTGCCACTAATATATGATATTAGCCCGTGGTCACTCAAGTTTATTCTCTGAATTATATTAAGTATCCAAATATATGCACCCATGCTCATAGCAAGTCGATCACCATCTGCTGCACTTTAATTTATTTTACAAAAACGTGTGTCGTAATGTGTTCTGGCCATCATGTCCTCAGAGTGTCACCTGCAGTACTACAAGACGGCCTTTGTTGTTCTTCTAAATCGCCAACACTTATCCCCAATGGAGCAGGACAACCCTGTGCAGGGTTCAACTGTAGAATGAACTCAACTGTTGACTTTGTTGGAAGTATGACAGAATTGTT
The DNA here is from genome assembly GCF_949316345.1 of Pungitius pungitius. Lineage (NCBI taxonomy): Eukaryota > Metazoa > Chordata > Actinopteri > Perciformes > Gasterosteidae > Pungitius > Pungitius pungitius. The sequence continues at coordinate 11,346,557 of NC_084901.1, forward strand.
TTCAGTTGTGTTGCTCCTCATCAGTCAGTGGGATGGATCTAGGAAAAGGAGGGGAAGGAAAGTCACTAGTCATCTAGAGGATGCCATGCAAATTAATGTGATCTGATAAACAATGTCTTCACCCACGCACCAAACATTTAAAAAAATGACCAGATAAACTCATGAATCATGAAATATATATAATAAATCTTACTGCTATATAATCTGAGACCACCTCTTGTTTCGCACCATTATTATCTCAGACATTTCCAGAGTCAGAAAAACCAAAAGGCATTGGTGGATGAGGAACTTGGTTATGGTTCTCATTGTGTAAAAATTATTACAAGTAGGCGGGTGAAGTTGAATGACACCGGACACATTATATTTAGGGGTCTTTATTTCTCGACTACTCTCTGAGTAGAGAGCAGTGTTAGAGATTTGGTGATGATCAATTTTATGACTAGAAATTAACCGTATACATTTTCTCTCTGTAACGTTTCACAAGTGATTGTATTTTCTGTACACAAATAACTGCAGTGGTAACCCTCAGAAAACATTTACCGCTCCACAGGACAGTCACATGCAAAGAATGAACTTCACTTCCTGTTTCCCTCACCTTTCGCTAGCCGTCTCAGGAGTACAGCGCCCTTTTGTGGCTTCAGTGGTGCACATCATTTTCCCACTGGGCTACACAAGCTTAAGTGCTGAATTTAATTCTGCTCAGTGTGCAGTGGGATAATATATCAACTATTTGGTACCCAAAGTTGAGTATTAGTTTCTCTTGATTGCTAAGACACATTTCTGGACAGCTGCTCTCCTTTTCTCTAAACTGTGAACACAAAACCAAATTTTCAAGCTACATTCACAAAACCTCACTCTTCTTGCAAAACCAAACTTTCACCTCAAAACAGTTCATTCTGTGCTCAAAACTAAACTATGTTGTCAAATCATGCCCTGAGTCAATCAAAATTAAAAACACTACTGAACAGTCACTAAACACTACGTAGAAAAAAAATCGAAAACACAATGCTCCGAACATGAAGCTTTAGAAATAAATGTTTATTGTTCACTGTAGGCTAATTGCATGTTTCAAAACAAAAATAACCATTTAGCACAAAAAGAGAAAAACATTGTGCAATTACATGTAGCACCTGTAAAAACAAACAAATCTTATGTGTTTGCCACTTGTGTACAGTAAGCCCAAGTACAAAAATATACAAATGAGTGCATTACTCAGCCACACCATCATGTCTCCATAGTGGGTCAGGCCACAGGACATCATCAACATCACAGGCCACATTTTGTCTGGCCAGGCAACGGGGGGAAAAAAACCCTGGCATGCCGTATCCAGGCTTGGCTATGTCTTTGTCACCACAGGAAAAACCCATGGCTTTCAGGAGATTTACCCTGGTGTAAGGTTGGCGTTCATATACCTTCCACCGCCATGAGGAGAAGAATTCCTCAATGGGGTTTAGGAAAGGGGAGTACGGTGAAAGGCAAAGATTGATAAAACTGTGGTTCATATTGAACCATTCTCTAACCAGGAGTGCTCTGTGAAAACTCTCATTGTCCCAAACAACAACATAGATGGGATGCTCATCCTGCTGCCCTAGCAGAGCATCTCGCATGTGAATGAGGAAAATGAGGAGCTGGTGATGGCCAATCATATACCAGCCTCTCCTTCTGGTGAGATTTAACCCAGCTCCATCCATGTAGATGTATTCATGGGGTCTTTCCATTGCATCCAGTTGAAAAACCCTCTGTAGAAATAGATAGTTTTGTAAGTGATACGGAAAAAGTGATTTAGGCCACTACAGTAAATCACTACATAGAGTAATCAACACCGAATGTGTCAGGACATATGCCAACCTGTACATATTGGAATCTTTGCTCTTTGACTCTGTCAGAGATGCGATCAAAGGGAACTCCGCATAGCTGCTTCATGCGCAGTCTGTCTGCTCTCAAGGACACGATCCACGAACAGTAGAGAAGCTGACACTTGATACCCTCAAAATGTACATGGTCCTCAATGATCTTCTGCTGAATTTCACTCAGTTTAATGTCATTGTTCTCACGGACCATATAAACAACTCGGGTCTCTTGGTGTGGGGAGAACATTCCTGTCCTCCCACCCCCATGTGGCAGTCTTTCAATTCTACAAAAAGAGAACATGGAGTTACAAAAATTATACATGGAATACTAGGCCTGCAAACAGTCAGACCCTCCATTACAATACTACAGTACATTGGTACAGTGATGTACTGAAACATATTTACTTAAAGTATGTCATACAATAATTGCTGTCACCATTTACATACTGTACTACAAAAAAAGCGAATGACCTGTCCTCTTCTCTAAATCTTCGGATTATGGTGGACACAGTGAATCTACTGATGTTTGGATGTACCCTTTGTCCAGCCTCCCTCATACTCATACCATGGACTAGATGGACAATCACAGTAGCTCTGATTTCATCAGATATTACTGTTCTTTGTCTTCGCTGACCACCTCAACCTCCTCTCACACAAACAGATTTCATTCCATTGTAGGGCCTCACAAACCAGTGCTCTCTGAACTGGCTTACTGTATATGTTCCCTCACATCATTAGCAACAAGTGTGATCAATTTTGCGTTGTTGTGTTCAAGTGGTGACACCTGTGCTTTAATTGTGTTTGACTTTTGTCACCTGTGCTCACCATTATGCAGAACGGGTGCATCACAATGAAAATGTGTTGGCAAGTTGTGTGTAAACAGTGCTGATGGTTTTGCAAAAAAAAGTGATTGATTCAATCAGTGGGTTCAGGCAACTGAGCAGTTGGTTCAGACAATAGGGTTTAGTGTTTTAGCAATTGAGAAAAACTGCAAGCAGAATCATTACATCCAGATATTTAATTTTCTCAAAGGAAATTTGTTTTGGAAAAAGTGTCTACTGTTAAATACAAAAATATAGAGCCTACATTCAACACATCCACAGACTGGTGCCAGCCAACAGATACATTTGACACTGCTCATCTTAAAACACAACTTTAGTGTGTAGGAATGTTAAAAAATACATAATAATAATCAGCGTTGTGGGGATTAGCTCTGGCTAGCTTGCCATTTAGGGCTTTAATGGACAGGGGGACCAAGGAGTTCTTAAAGAAGTTGAGTCTGCCTGAGGGAAGAACCTGAAATTCAAGGTGGAGGACATGGATGGGTCTGACACACACCGCTGTATTATTATATATACAGTAGTGTTGATTATCAGTATTGATTCATTACTGTAAAAATGGAACGAAACATTATGACTTCTAAGGATCGACCCAAGGGGAAGCAAGTACATTGAAAAAAGTAGCGGCCCAAGGACAGACCCTTGAGGAACTCCGCACAACAGAGGAGCCGAAGAGGACACAGCTTCATTGATCTGAACTGAAAAACTTCTGCCTTCCAAATAGGACCTAATCCATGCTAAGGCCAACCCCTTAATGCCCACATAATTTTCCAGCCGAGACAATAAAATTTGATGGTCCACTGTATCAAACGCAGCCGTAAGATCCAATAGCAGCAGAGCAACAGTATCACCACTGTCTGAAGCCAAAGGAATATCGTTAAAAACCCTCAGCAGAGCTGTCTCAGTGCTGTGGGCTGACTTAAACCCAGACTGGAAAATTTCAGTTATACAATTTTCATTTATAAAGTTGCTAATCTGCAAATAAACAACTTTCTCCATAATTTTGGAAAGCAATGGGAGCTTAGAGATAGGCCGATAATTAGAGAGTTCAAGTCGGTCCAAGCCAGGTTTCTTTAACAAAGGTTGGACAACTGCGTGTTTAAAACTCATAGGTACAACTCCAGTAATCAAGCTGACATTAACAATATCTAGTATGCAAGGAGCCACTGTAGGAAAAACCTCTTTAAAAAGACAAGGGGGAATCACATCATTTGGGGAGCCAGTAATCTTCATTTGACCAATAGTCTTTTCTAAAAAAGGCAAGTTAACAGGCTCAAACTGGTTCAAAACAGCAGAACCGGTTACAAAAATGCCAGGGTCATACAAAGGTGGACCAATAAGGGCCCTAATGCTCTCCACCTTGTAGATAAAAAAAATTAAGAAACTCCTCGCACAATTTTGATGTGTTCTCAAAGTACTGTAGTTGTGGGACTTTAAGAACAGTTTTGATGGTATTTAAAGAACCCTAGGATTATGACCATTAGAAGAAATAATGTTAGAAAAATGCTTAGTCTTTTCAGCTTTTACAATTTTTTGATAAGAATACCAACTAATAATGGAATTGGGTGAGCAGGGGTTTGCGAGACAGAATATTTGTTATTCAAACTAAGAAGTTAGAAATTGATAAGCCTCATCAAACATTACAGTAAGAATTCCCTCCATGGGGGGTTTGTTTTGAAATGATTGGATTGGGAAAGAGAGAAAACTGGAAAGAGGGAGGGAGGAAGAGGGTAAGGAAGGGAGCGATGTTTGTTGACAGAAAGCATAGCTGCGTAATGTGACGCCAAGTCAGATTCCATGTATGTCTGACATATGATCGCAATAAACGTATCCTGATTCCTGATTTCTGAACTAATCAGCTGTTGTGGTTCAGCTGTGTGAGGCTGAGTGCAGCGCACGTGTGAACGTTTCCATGGCAACGGAGCACCTGGGAGGAGGAGGGGTGGAAGAAAGGAGGTTGTGAAATGTCCTCCGTAAGACCTGAATAACTTCAGGTCCTGTCAGACTGCACTAATCAGCTAATACGGAACAGCTATGGCAGAGAGACGGCGATTTACACAGAATCCACACCTCAAACAAATGTCCCCTGGAGCAAAACTATAAAGGATATCCAAGAAATAATGTGATTTAGAGAGACACAAGACTTTAACGCACACATCAGTGTAGTTTACATGTATCTCCATGTTTTAATTAATTTGTTTAATTTAAATGCTCTATTAGCAGTTTACAAAACATGTACATTCTGGGGTTTTTTGTGTTTTAATATGTTGGCAGATTTGTATTGGAGCTTATGGGGCTTGGGACAGACTTTGTCTCACTCTCGGGCTCCTCAGGACAAAAGTAAATAACTGTGGGATTCCATACCCATATGAGTCTGACCAGCACAAGCATGACATTGTTTTGATCCAAAAATGAAGCCTGAAAAAAAGCCTGAATATTGTGGTCGTGAGGGCAAAGGTGCCATTTTTTTTTACTGGATTCTGACTCTGCTTTCACTCTAAATTTCCGAAAAATTCCAAAACTGCCCTCTAGCTCTCTAAAATAGAAACACATCTAAAACTCAGAAGAGGACTGAAAAACTAATGAAACATAATTAGTGAATATGTAAAAAGTACAATAGATATCATCAAGCTGTTTCTTTTATAAAATAGTTTAGACTTTTACATTTTAACGTTTAAATGGTGTCACTAGCTGAAATATTGGAAGCGCTAAAAAAGTTGAAGAAGTCTTGAGAGGATTTGAAAATGAACTCCGATGGAAACCATTTAAAAAAGTTTATGATTTTAATCAATATAAATTCAATCATTAGAGCTAAAAAGCTGAAAAGTCATAGCACCCCTCTCATGAAGGAGTCGAACATTTTAATATTTTATTGGTCTTAATAGCTGAAGAAGTGAAGCAGTTAAAGGCGGAAGAAATAGAATAAGAATAAGAATAAAGATTTGAAGAACAATACCTGGAATGCATTCCAACAATAACAGTTTAACCAGATCAAAAATTAATAAAGCACTATACAGAGGGTGGTTTATGGCCTGACCTTGTACTATTTAGTAATAAATTAGGCAAAACAGACAGATGAAATTATAATAGTGCAGATATATAAACAAACTATCTTGGGTTGTTAAACTGGTGCAAATATTCAGTGCATATTGACCTTTACCAATAGGTGGCAGCAGCGCGCTAAAACTGGTGTCTACATCCAAGCCAGCTCCTGCCGGAAGTGGATTAATCGAGTTCGCCGCAGGAGAAAAACATATGCACTGTTGTCCTGAAGGGAGTGTTTTGCATGTTTTACAGGTGATAAACTTCAATGAATAAATATATGTGGATCAAGAAAAATCCAACTTTGAGGGTGTTACATGTACATGTAACATCATTTTCCCAAGAGCCTATTATATGAAGGTAAATTAATGTCAAAATCCAACGGCGCAAATCAGGTCTATGCAGGCTGGAAATCAAACATTCTGAAGCAAAAGTCTGTCTCACAAGAGCAAAAGTCATGCAAGCTCTTTGCTCGCTCAAGAAAATTGAATAAACATTTTTGCACTGTTCAGAATTTTTATTTTATATTTTATAATATGGGGGATCTTATAATGTCCCTATATCCTCAAAGGGGCCCTGCAGAAGATGTTTGGGAACCACTAGTTTAACTGAATAAGAAAGTGTCTGCTGCACTTGCCCATTTTGTCTCATTGTATTTCAACAGAAACCCTGATTTATGTCTAGACAAGCTGTCCATCATGCCACCCAGCAGGACTATTTTAACACTAGCCCCAGTTTATCCTCTCAACACTACTTGTAAACTACAGCAGTGTGCAAATGACACATTTTCACAATGGTCATAAAACAAAAATAACGAGAGGTATTGTTTCAAAATGTTGAAACAGTCTTCAGGATAAGGCTCCATGTGATTTGTCATATATTTAACCTATTAGCCCTACAGGCTAATGGCTTTTTTGACTTTCTGATTTCCTTGGCTAATTAAGGCCAAATTAGTTGAGTTTAAAATGCTGAATAGTCATTATAATTTGGACCAAAAAACACTTTGACCTTCTGCGATCAAACACAACAGCCATAAATCCACCGAGCTCATTAGTTTTCAATAGAGCGCCACCCAGAGTACAAAAAAGAAAATATATATTGGCTCCTTTAACGAGTACAACCATCATTTTTGGAATATTTCTATTAATCAAAGTGTACTCAGGTATTTCAGAACACATATATTAAATTGGAGGAACTTGAAATTTTGTGTTCTTTTAGATTGAAAACATCCATTAACAGCAATTTTGACAAACTTAGGATACCACTTTGAGCAAACTTCTTATGACGAATTGACACAACACATTATCCATTAGTTGAGTATGCTCAAAAAAGCTTTGCAGCTGGTTGCCTAACTATTTTAAGTTCTCAGCTTTTTTTAAGAGTCAAGGAGTCTCACTAGTAACAAAAAGAAATGTGTTGCAAAAGAACGCTGTGTCTCCTTCTTTACCTGTACGTAGTGCACCTCAGGGGTACACGCTGGTAACTGAAGCTAATTTTATTTTATTAAAGTCAAGGGAGTACTGTATTTGATGCTGTCAGGGATTAAAGGGATTTATATACACATGTTTCTGGTGCTCAAACACAAGGCAGTGCTATTCCCTCATTGTGTGATGCTTGGAATCAAACTTCCTCTTAAAAACGGTTTATAATCTGTATCTGTTCGGACTAGAATCAACATTGTTCTGACAGCACACAAAATTAGTTTGCTCATTGGTTTTTGAGGATGAATTAAGATAAGTTTGTTTTTCGAAACAAGACGGTGAAGTCAGCCGTCTCATTTCCCCCGAAGCTAGGCAAAGAAAAAACAGCGCAAATGTGTCTAACGGGATATTCGTATCCCTAGTGTCGCGTTACATCCCTTTGAGTAACGAGCACGGCGCTGACGAGCGGCTGTGCGTCTTGGAGAGGGCTGAGACGCCAGAGACGCGCAACTGCAGCGGCGCAGTCTGGTCGGAGATCCCGTCCAGCACTCAACGGCTGTCCGAACGGTTTTTGCGACAACACGCGACCAACTCCAATCTACACACAAGTCCTTCACTCGCAAACGATGGATCCCTCCTCCCCTCCCCAAATAGCCATGTTGGAGGAGTGAAATGGGAGATGATGCGCACCTTGGCCAAAATCCCGGAGCTTTTTTGAACAGCTCTGTGGGTGTGTGAGCGCGTCGGGCTCGCCGTTACCTCAGGACTGCACTCGCCAACTTGACCCGCTTTTCATCAAGTCATGTCTGATACAGAGCGATGGGCAAGTTTGACGACAACGAGAGGATAATCCTCAACGTCGGGGGCACCAGGCACGAAACCTACAAAACCACCTTGAAGACCTTGCCTGGGACGCGCCTGGCCCTACTTGCCTCCGACTCGGACATAGACTCCGTGCTGGATCAACTGCAACAAGTCCCCGGCTTCATCGAGTACAACGCCGGGACCAACGAGTACTTTTTCGATCGCCACCCGGGCGTCTTCTCCTACGTGCTCAACTACTACCGCACCGGGAAACTGCATTGCCCGGCGGATGTGTGCGGACCCCTATTCGAGGAGGAGCTCTCCTTCTGGCATCGATGAGACGGATGTGGAGCCATGCTGCTGGATGACTTACAGGCAGCACCGGGACGCGGAGGAGGCTCTGGACGTGTTCGAGCTCAACGTGGACAACGGGGAGGATGACGAAGAGATAGGGAAGAGGCTCGGCATCGAGGACGTGGCCTCCGACGGTAATGTCAGCCTGTGGAGGAAATGGCAACCGGTGATCTGGAATCTATTCGAGGATCCCTACTCCTCCAGAGCGGCGCGGGTAAGGGCGCACGGCTGCGCCTGGGGCTCTCCAAACATGCACAGTAACCCCCTTCCTTACACATAGCTCCCCACCATGTATACATTCACAGCAAAGCGCTTTAGTTTAACCTACAATTTCCCAGAAATGGTAATATATATATATATATAATTTAAGTTGGTCAAAAGTGTCAGAACCCATAAAACAAGGTGTTAACAACGTCAGGTTGGATGTTGACAGCTTGTTGTGCGTGCCTGTGCCAAAAAAAAGTCTACAGCCCAAATTTGTTGCACTCTGATGCTGTTTATTTTAGTGAAACATCCTATGTCCGAGGTTACTCTGGTATACGGCTCTATAGAAATGTCACTTCGACAGTCACAGTGTGATCAGAAATGCTCGATTCCTATCAACGCATAAGAAATGTCTGGGGCAAAAATGTGTGCTGCGTCTCATGCCAGGATTAAAAGAAATGTTGGTTTATATACCACATGTGGCCTATTCTGAGTTAGCTTTTCATCATTGATTTTTTTCGAATACTTGGGCAACATACCAATGTTCAAGCTGAAATGTTGTAGGGAGAATTAGTGTACTCGGAAAACAACAGTTGCAAATAGAGATATAGTGATGTAACGTCTACCTGAAGTCACACTGTGTGTGTTGTAATCAGAGTTTCTCCCCGCTATAATGACACAGATGGGCTGGCTGCACATTCTTCATACCACCATCCAAAAGACAGTAGAATTAGCAACGTCTTTCTCCCTCTTTATTATGTTCAGGTAGCTTTTTAAACAAGATTCAACTTTAAAAATTCTGATTTCATCTTGATCCAGAAAAAAACAAAAAATGGATAAAGACCCCACAAACTGAAATGTAGAGTTATCCTGGATGATGGTCAGTGATGTGTTCGGCTCGATTCGATCAATACGTAGTTGTTTCGTCCTTTTCTGAATTCCAAAGTCTTTGTGCCATCTAGCTGTTAAACTAAAAAAAAGGCATTTGTTTTGGAGAATAATGTATCACAATTTACCTTGCACCGCAGCAATCAGGGTTACACATTCCGGGTGGATGAAGGCAGGGATTTGTCTTTATTTGTGAAATAAATACAGGATGTGTGCTTTTTAATTAGAAGATACTTGCAGAGTGTAATATTTGAACTCTATTACCTAGATATTATCCCTAAAGCAAAATTTGATCTCCTCCAACTCTTATAGCAAATTTCACTGGTATTGTCTTGTAAACATATTTTGAACTAGTGGGGATGTAAATATTCATAACAAGTTCACTGACAGAAGGAAGCGGTTGGAGCCGAGTGCTTATGTTTACATAAATCTGTTTCAATGCAGATGTAGCAGCCACCCAGCAGTCACATTCAGAAATTAAGTAACGCCACAGTTCCCTGCCACCAAAGCACATAAACAGCAGCATCTGTTGGGGTGCTCTATTTTGCGCCCTGATGTCATGTAGAGAGTAGTGTTGAATTATACTCCATGGAAATGGAAGGTGGAATTTCAGTCCTGTGATCCCATACCAGTGGAAAGTTTAATCCTTTACCCTGTGAGGAGGCTCTTTAATATCAGACAATCCAATGCCATTAGCAGAAAGGCTCTGAGTCATTTTAGATTATCAGATGTGCTAAAGACAACTTTTAAGTCAGCTTAATATAAGGTTTGCCGCCACTATTCTGTATGCTGTCTTCTTAGTTTGGTTCCCTTTATCTATATACACTATTGTAACAATAAAACACAACTCAAGAAAAAACAATTAATTAATAAATTAAATGAATCAAGAGGATGAAGGTTTGCATATTTTCAAGTCTTAATACAGGTAACTGAGCACCACCGCTGTATGTCATACTCTTGACATACATTTGAATTCATATAACAATGAATTCACTTCTTTACCGACAATATCTGACATCAGACTGCTACTGTGTGTTGGATCAGCTGGGCCATAGGAGAGCCTTTCATGGGTCTGTTTCGCCAGGTAAGCTTAAAAGGCCCTTTAACCAACTGGTTTTCCAGTGTTCATGTGCCAGCAGTCAGCGGGAGCAGACGTTTTTTCCCTGTTCTCCCACTGTCTCAGTGCTGGTTCTTTGATCTGCATGCAGTGTGTGCTTAACAACGGCTGTCGCTGTCTGTTCACTTGTCTAGAAAGCATCTTCCTGTTTAAGATATGGGTTTTTCAAGAAAAGAGTGGGAGAACAGGCCTTGTATATGGCTCTGTGTGTAGATGTATGTATTCTCCAATGTGCTAATCTGTTTGTTTGTTCCTCTCATATCTCTGTAGTTGGCCATTGCTGGATTGGGATGGTAACAAAAAAAAACCCACTAACATCACCGTTGTCATATTTCATGTCTGCGGGGTTTATCTAGAGGTTTATCCAATGCCTGACTTTGACGTTCCCCCCTTTGCCCACACACACCTCACCATCTCCCACCCACGCATCTCCTGCCTCACCTCCCCATCCTCCCATGAACCCATCTGATATTGCAGCTTGCTTTCTTCCACTTTAGAGGTCAAAAACCCAAACTGTCTGGGTGCTGCCTGCTGCACGCCTGAAGATACACATCCAGGCTGCACGCTCAGCCGGCCTGTTGTCATGGCAACATCATCGCTCATCCCCACGGCCTGTTTTCATTGCAATCCGTCCGGTGCGTGAAACTGATTGATTTCGGAAACCTGCTCGACCATGAACCCTTATTGCTCAATAACCCTTTGCGTGCTAGATTTTTAATTTTTTTTTTGTCAGCAATGCAAAAATCAGAAAGGGTGTTGGAGCATCACCAACACAACCAATCCATGTGTGCACGACTCTTTAAATGCTTTTTCTTACTACTGTCAGATGTGATAGGTGGCAATGTGCCTCAGCGTCTTTACCTTTTGTTCTTGTCTAACCAGAGCTACAGGTGTGCAAGGGCCTTCCGGCCTCATCAGAAAGTCCAGAGGAATCAGGGTTTGATGTTACAAGAGGCCAGGAAACGTGGCTGATTTGCTGCGAACAGACGGCACGGCCTCGCTGAGCAAATTCAATCTGACGTGTAAACAGCAGCAGACCTGACGGGTATGAGAAGGGCAAATGGATGCCCGAGCGCGGGTGGTGACGGCACTACGCTGGGCATGTTTTTAGCTGCCGCCAGCCAAGTTAATCAGCCCTGCCAATCATCATCCTGTGCTGCTTTAGTGTAGTATAATAGCTCATTGAGCAGGTTAACACTTTTGGTTTCTACTAAGGTGAAATACTTTTCCTCTCATCATTTGAGGTTGTAGTTGTTGTTAAGCGCCCATCACTCGGGTGTTCATACACTGCATGTTTGCATCTCTCAGCCGTCAGTGCGGTGTCTGTGATGTCTTTTTTACTGGCAGCGCACTTCCATAAAACTCAAAAAATATGCCAACGCTGTGATAAACCACACTTTGACTTGAACTTGTTGCTGCTTGGTTTAGCCACTGCAGAAAATGAGAGCTCATGCCAACTTCATCGAAAATAATACAATGTAGAGTCATCACTTTTTGATGTAGTGAGTGTCCAAACATACAGTTTTATGTCTTTATTGCTTATACAAAAAGGAAAGTGATGCCTATTGTATAGATAAGGAAGGAGAGTCTTTCTGTATGCATTGTTGGACCGATGCCTCATAGTTGTACACTATACATGGCATCACATTTTTTTATTGTGTTTTTTATTTTTTATTTTTTTTATTACATTTGCGTTAAATTGTTTAAAATTGTATCCGAAACTTTCGCATTTGATGTCAATCCTTAGTTTTTTGGCTATAAAAAAATCAACAATTTAAAGAGAAGGTAGTCAGGAGAATGACATACAAACACCCTAATACAGGGCTATTCAATTGGCGGCCCGCGGGCCACATGCGGCCTGAAAGCAACCTCAGAGTGGACCAGCCCGTAGTTCCGCAATAGACAGTATAAAAGGGAAAATAGGGTCCGCGAGCGATATTTTTCTCCCCACTATGGCCACGCTAAGACCCGCCCTTCAATACCATTCACACACTACTATTGGCCAGGTGTCAGTGTACAGTAGCGATCGTCATCCTCAGTATGTTTGGATCAACGTACACATGTGAGTCAAGTTTTTCACACATGAACTCGATAAAAAGCAACTCTCGTCGTTGCTCCCTGACTGACCGTACTGTCCATCAATGCCTCCGGATTGCATTGACAACTTACGAGCCTAAAGTCACTGCTCTCGTTCGAAACACAAAATGTCACTTCTCCCACTAAGTCAGCAGGGTAAATGTAGCCTACCTACATCAATATAATGTGGGATGTGTAACAAGGGCATGCCTAATCACACATGTTGTTGATTTAAAATATGTTCCCTCAATGTGCAGTAGTACACCTTGTGTAGTTAGTTATAGTTGTGAATACTGTGCACTTTTTATTTTTATGCACTTTGAGATGTTCCTGCATGGGTCAAATATGAGCAAGACGTTTATTTTATTTCAAAAGGAAACTTAATGATATTGTGAATTGCCTACTGTGCACTTTTTTGTTTTATGCACTTTGTGATCAGATAGGTCAGATATGTAGCCAAGGTAGGCCTAGGCAAGAGGTGCCTAGGTCAGTTTCTTTTCTTTTGTAAGTGGAAAAAGTAAGAGCTACCTCAGATTATGTTCAGTTAGCGCATTTGTTTTCTATGCACCTTTTGCTGTGCAAACTGACCAAAGTCAAAAGAGAAACAATGAATAAATGTTTTTTAATAAATTTGTTAGTGTTGGTTTTAAAATGTGTCATTACGAGCTGCTTTGCTGCTGAAATGACTGGCCCAACTAACCTTTCTCGATTTGAAAATCTGGCCCAACTGAATTTGTAATTGAATAGCGCTGTTATAGAGTTTTGGTTGCATCTGCAAACTAGGCTGCACCTTCCGGTTCTGAGGAGTGATCCCAACGCGAAAGTGTCTTAAACTTGCATTTTTGTATAGAAGTCTATGAGAAAATGACTCCACTTATCTCTGCCAGATTGCCTTTAGTGCTTATATAAACAGGATGAAATGAATTCCTGCAATCAATTGCAGCTGAGGCCAATTACACCTCCACCTTGCACCTTTCTCTCAGCCACTCTCCCTCTTGGACTCCTCTGCAGCAGAGCCAAACTACACCCGCCACCACAACATTATACACATTAGTTTGTGCTCTCAAATGCTAGTTTTAAGTCTTCTTCAATATACACTCTGGGGTGCAAACATACTCTGGGGCTCTGATGAATGTCTTTAATGGACAAATTAATTTCAGGGTTTCCCAAAATACAGAACTATAGCTCAGTTCTCTGACTGACGAAAATGGTGTTGGTACCAGAGAACAGATTCCTCAGGATCAATAGATATGACAGCTTAAGTAATGCGATCAGAAGTTTTAGGAGGTCTTAAATCAAAGCATTGCAATAATATATCCAAAGTGTTATTCTCCACTAACAAATGGATCGTATAACAATAGTTATAAAGTATTTTATTATTATTTAAATTTTCTTTACAATAACTACTAGGATAAAAAAGATTGGCCCTTTTAGAAAAAGCAAATGAAAAAAAACTTGGTAGAGAAATTGACAGACAGATGGATGTTAACATTTTATTAGGCTGTCAAAAATTGCTAACTAATCAATCGCACATTTTGAAATTCATTCATCTTGATTCATGAATGTTTTGTTGTTGTTACAATGTTGTTTTTCTTCTAAAGATTAAATCTTACAAGTAATGAGTAATCACTTTAGAAAACGTGTTTTTTAGACACTGTTTAATTGTAAATGTTATTTTAAACGCAAAACTACACACATTTGATCATCTCGGAGGCAGAATCCCACTGGGTGGAGCTACTCTTTCAGCTAGCCTAGCAGCAACCTTAGTATAGCGGTGCTTTACAAAGTTGTACAAAGTATTGAATAAATATCAGTAAGCATGTTCAATACTTTTTCCCTGTGTAATTTAACATTATTACACATAATCCTATTTCTGAACTTCTTTGTTTTGGTGTATATGTATGTATTACTTGGGTTGTTACCAACATCTGGTGAAAACTTCATGTCAATAGCACTTATAGAAATATATTTACTGAGAAAAATGGTGACCTGTTCAAAAATTAAGCAGCACTCACTTCAACCTGAGGTGAAAACTAACAGACGTGAGTCTGGAGGTACTTCTATGGGAGAACTGGGGATGTTTTTTGCTCTTGGCAAGAGTCTCAAAGTCTGGAGTTATAGTTGACAAGGCCAGTCTGAGGTCATGCTCAATGTCCAGTCTATTCCTGTGTTTAGTCTTCAGCTGAACCAGAGCTGAGAAGCCACATTCACGGAGATAGGTAGTGCTGAAGGGTCGCGGGACTTTTACTGCTAGAGTGGCAAGGGAAGGATACTCGCTGATCACACTGCTGCGCCAGAACTGGGAGAGGCTTACCTCCATGAATTTCGTTTTCAGCGTACCGTCACATGACAGCTCCATCAGCTGACTCTCTTTGTTGCTTGGCAATGTGACACTTTCAAATATAAGTGTAAGTTCATAAGCTGAATTTTATATTCAGTAGGATGTTTAATTATCCTAAAAACCCAAAGTCTCCCCCATATCAGAATGGTTTGACCCAACCTGGCACACGCTGCTGAAAACATCGACGGACAAGCCGGACACTCCGCTGCATTAAAAAAGTCCCTTCAAAATCACAGGATGAATTTTTTTTATTTTCCCAGGCAAAGGCCCGCGACCCATTAAAAACGGCCCACTAGTGGGTCGCGACCCACCAGTTGAGAATTACTGCCCTAAACTACTTGGGTTTTCATATATCAAAGTGATGGCACAGTGTTTTAAAATTGTCAAAGTCATGAATCATTGTGAATCCATTTCCCCTTTTTATCAACCAAAAACCTACACAAAAAATGCTGCGTCAGTGGTGGTTCTTGTTTGAAGAAGATGCCACTAAAAATAATAATAATAAAACAGTCGACAATAGATATTATCTATGCCTGGAGTATTGATGTCAGAATTAACTGAGCGTAAATGTGTGGAAAAGCAGCACTAAAAAGCACGTATCAATGAAACATTATTATGTATCACTGAAACATCTGCTCTCACTGATTAGATTAGTTTCAACATTAATGCTTCTTTATTATCACTCACAACCATTCTGTTTGTGTCCTGATATGACTCACATTCCTTAATATGTGCATTATCTGGTGGAAACATTTAGTTAGTTAAAAACATAAAAACTACTATCCATACTCTAAGTACCCTCAGTATAAACATGTTTTAAGTAATGGGGAGTAAAGAATTATTTATTTAATGTGTATTACATTTCTGTGAAAGAACTATTCTGACTCACTCCCACGCGAGCAATTTAGTCATTGACTCACACATCCTCGGTGCAGCAGGGATGAGAACATTACCCCTGGCCCTATCCATAAATTACTCCAAAATGTATTTTAGTTGTTTGCTGATAATTCACAGTACAGAAAGACTCCATCTGACATGGTGATGTTCAAACACATGCCACTGAGACATCCAAGCTGCTGCAGGTCATCTCACTGATTTGGCTGCCAGCTGGCTCAAGGTTTTCATAATTAGAGAACAACCTGCCTTGAAATGTTATGTTTGGAAGAAAATTAAAAAAGATGTATTAGTTTGCATATCTCTTATTTTTCGGCTGTGATTTTTTCGGGTAATAGAAGTCAATGTTCACATATTCACATTCATATTCATACATTGATGGTGCAGCCTTCAAGATCATGGAAGTAGCCTACTTGTCACAATGTAACGTAAAGAGCAGCATCAAAGACCAAAATAACCCCCAAGGCAACTACATTTGGACATAACGACCATCCACAGAGGCCTGAGGGCAGGGAAAGCAAAAAGACTTCTGTAAAGAAGCAAAGTTGTTAATATGATTCATGATGACAGTAATACTATAGTGTGATTAGTAACAATTTAGTAATATTCATAATAATACTGATAATAGCAGCAGCAGTTGTCAGCAGGGACATGGCAAGTGGCAGGAACAGGGTAGACAGAACCATGATCTTTGGAAAGCGCAAATAGTCTTTGGAAGAAACAAAGCATTAATGTTGACTTGTTGTGCCATTTCACCAGGAGGCATGACCCGTGTAGTCATAGTTTCTCTGAAGTAACATCACTGTTTGGTTTCCATGTGTATCACCATTAGCATGCTATTTGTCACTATAACATCTGATTGGTCTTTTTAACATTTTTTCTATTAACTTTGAACTGTTGACACACAAGTTAATTTCTTCTTTAAATACAGTTTGTTGGAGTTGTTTTGGTATTAGTGGTTATACAGATATGTATAATTGTATTATGCATATATATATATGCAAGCTATGCGCCATACGGTGCAACATTGTTCCACTGTATATGCAAAAAGCAGTAAAAACAGGCGCTACGTGAGTTCTTTGGGCCTACTATCGGCTGCAGTGTCGAATTTAAAAGCCATGGTGTGTGTGTGTGCTCCTGCTCACAACTCGGCTTGTAAATATAACCCTCTCCTTTTGTAGCACCCTCTTATTCCCGCCCTCCTCAGACACAGGCAATTATGCTATTCACTCTCTGCCACGCTCTACCTCGAACCGTTACTCTCTTGCCATTAGGAAGTCACTTAAGCAGCTTGCAGGTGAAGAACACTGGTGGTGTGGAGAGGGTCTCTTTACCACACACTCTCATAGTGGTGCGTTTAAGTGGCTCTCAAAATACTGAGAAGTCTTAAACAGGGTCAGCTTCCATAGCTCACTTAGAAAGGAACGTTTGAGACCTGTCTGCATTTTCCTGCAGTCCATATACACTTTCCTGATCTTTTTTGATTTGATTACACCATGAGGTTAATAACATTTAACAACAACAAAACATGGTGTATAAAGAAAAGATTGTTATGACTCATACCTGTATTAGTTAGGCCCGACGCGCACGGAGAGGGACTCAGTGTGTCATGGTTTGGGTTAGTTTCCTGTTTTATTTTGTAGTTTGCTGCCTTTTGTTGTACCTGGGTTAGCTTCACTTCCTGCCTTGTAGTGTTATGCCCTGTGATTGTCTGCCGTATCCTGGATTGTTTCCACTTGTGTCCAATCATCTGCACCTTCCCAGTGTATTTAAACCATGTGTGTGCCTTGTTTCTTGTCGGTTCATTTAATGTCTTTCCTATTTTGGTAAGTTCTTGTTCCCTGTCTGGGTATCCCCCCTAGACCTTTTTTGATTTGAACTTGAAATAAAGTATTTCTGATTGTGAAGTCTGCGTTTGAGTGTCCAGTACTGGGCCCTGTTCCTCGTACGTGGTTCAACTAAGTTGATCAAATGTCCCATAATCCAGCTCAAATTAACGAGATCAGGCTATATCGGTTCCCCGGAGGTGGGTCCACGCTCAAACTGTCTTGTTAGTTTGAACCAGATGTCATCAGGATAATCGCTTGTGCGCGTCATACGCCAGAAGGCGGAAGAGTCGATCACCGAAACAAGGATTTTTAACCGCTGACGAGCAAGAGATGGTCATGAATGCATTATGAGGAGATAATGTGATTTGAATCATTTCTGTCTGATGAATTGAACGTATTGTGCATCTTTTAAATTCTGTACGTCCATTGCAGTTTCTTTCCTTCATTCTCCACATAAAAGGCTTTTTCGTTGTTTTTGGAGTTTTTCTGCGCCATGTGAGGGTTTCTGGACAGAGGATTCCACACGTGTAGATACTGTAAAGACCTGTGAGGCAAATTTGCAATATTGTGCTATACAAAATAAAATAAAATGAATCATATTATCATATCATGGAAAAAACCGCCCCCCTGCAAGGTCTGCAAGCCCGACAAAGTATCGCACACAAGTTAACGTTAAATGCATAAGTGTTAGTAAAATATATACACTCATTTTAGGTGCCTCATCACTGCCTGCCAGGTGCCTGCTGGCAGGAGGCTTCATGGAATGCAGACGACCATAGAGACTTGAGTTTTATGTGTGTGTTAATCCGTGTCTGGGTGAATCAGTATATCTATTATTCATAATGAGACATTTGATCAATTGAAGCAGTGAAATGTGGAACGTCCAGAAGTTTATTAAGTGTCAAATAAACAAACAGAACTTTACGGAGCCGGACTGCAACAGGATTGATGACCTTAGCAATTTCGTAAGGTTCGATGAACCAGGGAGCCAGCTTGCGGGATTCAACCTAGAGGGGTAGGTCCCGAGATGACAGCCACATTCCCTGCCCAGGGTGGTAGATGGATGCAGGGGTACGGTGGCGTTCAGCCTACCACTTGTTCCGGGCTGACGAACAGAGAAGGGCGGACTGGACCTCTTTCCTCTCTATCTCAGCCTATGTGGGGGTAATCTCTGAGCCAACAGCTTACTAAAGACCTTGCTGAGGTCATGGTACATAGGAGGGACTGCTGTGAGGTCTTTGTCTAGTCGAATGGACAAGGAGATGAGGGAGTCCAGGCTGTCTGTCTCCTCCCTAGAAGACAACTCATCCCCTTTGTTATTCGCTAACCCATAAGAAAAACGCCCTGTAGAGAGACATTGTCACACCCGCTCTCTGCAGCTAGAATTCTAAGATCTACTGCATATTCAGCTACAGACCTAGAGCCGTGACGGAGGTAGAGTAACCTATAAGCTGCCTCTCTGCCCTGCACCGGGTGGTCAAAACTCTTCCTTAACTCAAAAACAAAAACTAAGAAACACAAATAGGGGATGCCCTTTCCTATAACGCTGTTGCCCACTGAGCTGCCTTGCCCGTAAGTAACCCAATGATGAACCTGATGTGTGACTTATCTGAGGTGTAGGTGGCAGGTTGTTGGTGAAAAACCAGGGATCACTGGAGCAGGAATTGTTCGATGCTCCCAGATCCCCTGAATAGTGCTTTGGGGTAGGCATGTATGGCTCACTGACGTGCAGACCAGGGCGTCAGACACTGGGGGTGAGGAGGCAGGTAGAGCCGCGGCCGATGACGGGGAAGCGCCTGCGGCAGAAGAGGCAGAGAGTTGCGTGGTCACTTGGTCCATTTGTCCGCTGAGTTGGGATGCGCTAGAGGAAAGGGACTGCAGAGCCTCTGTTATCTCCCCGGAGGAGTGTCTCATGATGGCCCACCCTAGCGCCCTGGGAAGCTAGCGCGTGGTGGAGAGAAATGGTGTACGCTGTGTCCATGTTGATTTTTCTGTTAGGGTTGTTTTGAGCTGGACCCAAGAGAAGACACAAGATGGCATATTAGGGGTCTAAACTTGTTTAATAATGAAGATGGTTTGCGGGAGAGGGGAAGGTCCAATGGAGGTGACGAGGGAGTACCGGAAGGTAACGTGAGCGGCGGGGGCTGGTCTGTTGTGCAGGAGTTGTAGGCAGAAAAGGGAGAGGTTAGAGGGTTCAAAAAATCAGACAGAGACATTACATGTCATTTTGCTGACAATTTCTTTCCTAAAACTCATGAGCCCTGGAAGTGGTCTTGCAGCCACTCGATTGGGTCAGGAGCTGATACCTACGAGACTTGTCCTTTGGTAGTTTAATTAATTTTGTACATTTTAGTTAGCTGTTATGTTGTAAGAGATAAATTAAGGCTCCAACCTTGGGATTTAATTCTGATTTCTTGATGAGCGAATGGCCATCGAAGGAGCCTTGCTTCTTTATGCAACATTAAGTTCTTGCTCTGCGCTGAGGTAACACCAGTGATGACGTGGGATTTCTCTTGAATTCATGATCATCTGTTTAGTCATTTCTATCAAAATACCATTGAATCTACAAAGATATTAACACGTCCGTGACCTCTGTGTTTGCAGAAGTCCTGTGATGCGAGTCTGAGGGAGTTTTCTTTCTCGAGGCATAATGTTCCTCAGACAACAGTATTTTGAGTAACAGGCTGAATCAGAGCATTCCTCTCACTTAAGAAAGGTGGATCCACAGACCCAATTAAGCAGTAGACTCGAGGATTTTTCTTCTGATTTGGGATTTGGGATTGTCATGGAACAGGTAGTCTTGCATAGCCAGACCTAACTTCTGCTATAGGGGATGAAAGAACATGTTGTTAATGTTTCTTTAAACCAATCCTTTTGGTCATATAGTGGAAGGGATGGGAAAAAGATGACGGAACCAGGCAAATAAATAACAGGCTTTTTACTGTAGGTCTTTATTTGACAGGTCAGACTATGGAAAACAAACTGAATCTTTATGTCCCCTTCAGCATATCACTTGATTAAACCCAAATAAATAAAGTCCCACAATCAGTTAAAATATCCCGCAAACCTCTTTATTGAAATAAGTTCCATGAAAGGCATTCTTGCAGGCTAGCTCTAAACAATGAGCTAAACAATTAATTCCCATTAGCCATGACATCTCATTCTTTAGCTTTGTGTAGATGCCCTGTCTGCATCCAAAGTTAACGTTGGCTCCATCTGCTCCAAATCCAACAAGATTATCGATCCAGTTACTGATGCACTTGGAATTTAGCAGTAACCGGATGCAATGCAGTATGCCGTCAGCTGTGGAGTTGTTGTTGTTGTCCGCTAGTTCGACATGCTTTTTAAAAAATGTGTGTGGTTCCGTCTTCGTCTTCCTCCACCCCAAGCCAATCTATTTTAAATTTTTAATGGTCGATGGGTGCGTGGTTTTTCTTTTTTTAACCTGCAATGTTGATAGTGACGGGATTTTCTCAACCTCATCACTGCGCGCACTCACAGGTCTGGTCAAGAAGCGCTCCATTTTCTTTTTTTTCTTTCAGCACACGCAACATCATCAAGGCAAGAATCAACAACATTCTATGGCAACCGTACGGGGTCATAAGGACTACAATGTTTTTGATAAGTTAATTAAATGATCGTTATTGTTAGAGGAAATGATGGGGGCATTTTTTGCACCTGACCTAGAGATATCAGGGGGAAAATGATATTTCTTAGGGGAAATTTGGCCCTCGTGTATTTCTGACGCTGAACGGGACAACTCAATTTAATTCTGAATAGGACGATTTTCTTGCTTTTAGTTCTCTATAAAAGAACATTCAGCAATTTCTTATATAATTAGATCACTTAAAATCTGTTAACATACACTGTGGCGCATGTTGGGTATCCTTAAAAATAGTTTTTTTTCAAGTAAGGCACTGTCAAACCAAACTTTAATCCCTTAAAACTGAAAGTTTACTTAAGTCAATTTTGTTCAATTTTCTATTTCGGAAGTGTCCAATAGCTAGGATAAATCTGGAGTTTAAGCCCGAGAGGAGACATTTTATGAGAAGTTCCTGTAACAAGGACAGAGAAAGCTATCAATAGGACTCGGCTCTGGTTTGAGCGGTGTGTACTCGTGCCAAGTGCAAAGTGGTACTACAAAATCAAACTTCACCCTAAACTCCTCCCGGAATCATCATCCATCAGCAGCTTCTAAACTCGCCCTCTGGCTTTTCCATTAAATTCAGGCTAATTTTTTGTTTAATCCCAGATGGACAGCATATACGGATGTTACAATGCTACAGAGCCGCAGTGAAAATAGGTTTCCTGAATGAAAATGTATAATTCAAGTACATAATGTATATAGTATACAACCATAGAATGGCTTGGCCTTATAATCACAGATACCTATTTAGACATAAGTATTGGTGTATCCCTATTAATTACCCCCTTCTGACAAATTTCTGATAACAATCAAGAACAAATTGGAGTATCTTTTGTGATTGTTTAAAGTACTGCAAAATTTCTGTAGACATCACATAGAGTGAAAGCTGTTAAATAATGAAGAATGAAAGAGGCTTTAATCGAGTTAATGGAAAGTCTAAAAAAGTAAATACAGTTTTAGTGCTTTAAATGGCAAAAGACTGATATGATTCCACCTCATGTGGCGGCACCTTTCCATGTGGCATACTACAGGGAGTTGGAAGAACAAAAGGAAGACAATGTACATTTCCTCTACACAGTTTCCAGGGATGTTTCACCTTGCGTTAGTACACAGCAAATTCAATTGACTCTGTGAGATTCAATTTTAACTCTAAGCTGGTGTTTATAATGTTACACTTTGACATGGGTAAGCTGGGGTTTAAACCAACAACCCTGTGGTTCCTAGCGCACTCTCACGAATGAATCTGAACTTGACACTGGATAATGACTCCAGCTCTTTCGTACAATTGACTCTGTAAGAGTTTAATATTTTTGCAGTGTAATTTCAACTCTGCACTTCAACACTTTTGCCTAACAGCTGAAAATTAACTCCAAGGATTTTGCTGTGTAGCTCTGTAGCACAGCAATTCAGAATGATGAAATATCTGCTAAAAAACGACTCACTGGAAGTGTCCCATCTCCTTTAGTTTAACTAGTTTCCCTTCTTAACGGTGAGCAGGATTGCTCTTTATAACCACCCACACTCTCCAGTCAGCATGTATTTCCTGCTCAGCAGAGCAGGCAGTCTCAACCGTAGAGTAGGCAGGGGATGATCAGGACAGATAAGAACCGTGGCAGAACACACAGACACACTGTGAAACGGCTCAAGTCTCCTGCTGCCTGCTTACTTTTCTCATCGCATTGACTTTGGCCTACATTCCCAACATTTTTTTTAAGGTTTTCATAACCAGGATCATCTTTGATGTAAACAATCATTGTTTAGGGTGAGATTATGGTGCCTTTTTGGTCTAAAGTGGATCCAATGTTCTGACTGATATATTTACAGTTATATATGTATATATATATATATATATATATATATATATATATATATATATATATATATATTTACTAGCCTTGTGCACTTGTGTCAGCGGTTCTGATCCCACCATTATACTTTGTCCATCTTTGCACTGTACTCCTCAGCATTGTTTTGTTCAATAATGAAACTGCCAGAAAGCTGGGCGGATGACCGTTAATCAGTGATCACTGCTAATGATGGTCCTTTTATTTAATGATAGATTTATATTTGAATTTCTAAAAACTAAGGAAACTTTAAACAATTATTTTTTTCTGCTAGCATCCGTGTGTTATGTAAAACGCTATTCATAATCCATCTTACCCCATAAAATACTGAATTGGTTGTTTGGCAGATGATGGAATTCACTGTCTGCCCTGTCTCATATTCCTCTCACACACCAGGGTAAGATGAAATGTGTGGCCGCATTTTTCCGTCTTCCTGGCATTGATCCTGTTCTGTTCTTTGAGGCAAAAAGTTGTAAACTTTTTAACGAGACAGCGCAGCTCTGTTTCCCTGGCCAAAAAGACACACAAAACACCAAGGTTGCTGCACAAGATGAATTCTGGATTAATATCGAAAAATACTTTTTTGTCTGTGTTCGTTGTGCAGCAAAGCCACCCCTATTTCCGTAGATTCTTTGTTTTTCCACCTGCAGACCCCTAGAGGTACCTTCAGTCTGAAATGGATATTTTTTAAAACATAAATAGATTGGGTTGAAGTGTAAAATGTCTGTCCCGGTAGGTTGTATAGGTAGTGCCAAGTAATCTCAATTCTGACCTTGCGTTAAAACATAAACTTTTGGCAAAACATTCTTTCTCTAACACAATTTGCAGGTATTCCAACATATCCATTTTTCCTTCACTGGAACTATTTATTACAATTCTGCAGAAGTTCTTACCCTTCTATTAAGGAAAACAAAGCTCTAGTATAGATATAATGCAGCTATTTGTTTCAGTCTCAATTGTCAAATGGTTTGCAGATACACAAGGACCTCTTTTAAACCTTCTAAAGAAGTCATCAGTGAGTTCCTCGTCATGACGTGCGGTCCGATAAAAATATCTCCATGTACACCATCTGGAAACACTCCTTCCAGGGAGGAAATGCACCTCCCCCACGTTAAGACAGGAGAGTGTGTCATCAATGAAAATATTCCAATTGAAATATTTGTAAGGAATACTGCAACACCTGCTATCGAAGCTGCTGCTGTCTCGTCAAACCAATTTCCGGCTCCCAATTGGTTAAACTTCATTTTGTTGGATTGAAATAGTCTGAATGGATTTAAGGGCCTTTCTCTTTCATTTCCCTGTCGCTGTGACAAGAACTCAGTGTCCCTAAGTGTCCCGTTTTAAATCCTGTGATTGGACGCCTACCAAAGATGGGGGTGAAGCGGGATGATGTGTGAGGTGTTTTTTACTCCAGGTGCAGCAGAGGGTAGCGTCCGCTCTACACCATCTGACAGCCTCATTGGTCATTATTTACACATAAAACTAAGAATTAGTCACTAGTCATTACAGTTTTTCTCAAATGCTAAAACACATTTCACACACGTTTCCTCCATGTTCCCTAATGTCTAAACACAACACCCTTTTCTAAAGCTACATAAACACAACCACACCTTCCCACTTCAAAACTCAAAACTTTCACACCAAAAGAGCAGCTCGAAGCTTTCAAAAATGTAAACATTATACACATCATTACACACTACAGCAAAACAATTGAAAACACAATGCTCAATTTGTGAGAAGGTTCTTTGTTTAATAACTGCCAATGCATATTTTTAGAAACTTTACAGTAATGGATCTTCTTAGATCTCTGCAGAGGATTAGGCATTTAGATTTGTGAGTTTCATATGAAGAGTATAAGTCTATAGTAAATTCTGCATGTACAATACTGTAACACAGCTCAATGCAAAGACAGAATCTATTGCACACAACAATACTCTTGAAAACATGATCAGGGTGTGAAGTTTTTCTATTTACTTTATTCACACCACACACACCACAATCACTGTGCGGCATCATGCCGCTGAGCTGCATTGGGCCACATCACCTCATCCACGTCGCAGGCTATATTGTCTCTTGCCAGGCACCTTGGGAAAAACGGCCTTGAATGGCTAATCCATCCTTGGAAGGCCTCCACTGGGATGTCAACACAGGCCAGCTCCATTGCCCTTAGGAGGTTCTCTCTAGTGTATGGTTGTCTGTCATAAACCTTCCATCTCCACGATGAGAAGAACTCCTCTATAGGGTTCAGGAAAGCGGAGTAGGGTGGCAGACAGACGTTTAAAAAGTGGTTACTGTTGGTGGTGAACCACTCTCTGATTTGGTTTGTTCTGTGGAAGCGTACATTGTCCCAAATTATCACATAAATGTGATGTGCGGGGCCCAGGATGGTGTTGTTGGCGGTCCAGGAGGATGTCTTTTAGCTCCTCTAGGAAGGTGAGGAGACGTTGGGTGTTGTAAGACCAAAGGACAGCATGCCGGCGGACAAGCCCCTCCAAACCCATCCCCGCACAAAGAGTAATATTACCCCCCCGTTGGCCAGGAACCTCAGTGATGGCTCTTTGGCCGTGTAGAAGTGCACAATCATCGACTTCGGCAGGTTGAATTTCTTCAGCTTCCTCAGGAAGAACATCCTCTGCTGAGCCTTTTTGGTGATGGAGCTGATGTTCAGCTCCCACTTAAGGTCCTGGCTGATGATGGAGCCCAGGAAACGGAAGGAGTCCACAGTGGTGACGGGGGTCGGTGAGGGACTTTAGGTGGGACAGGACTAGCCGTTCAAAGGACTTCATGACTGCAGAGGTCAGGGCGACGGGCCTGCAGTCATTCAGTCCTGTGATCCTGGGCTTCTTGGGAACAGGGATGATGGTGGAGGCCTTGAAGCATATCAACATGGATGTATACTTTTGCACATACTCGTAACGAAGGTCTTTGTGTCGCGCAGAGTTGCGCTCAAAGGGAACCCTATAGAACTGTTTCTTCTGCATCTTTTGGCGCCGGAGAACTCGGTCTATTGTGGCCAAGCTGACATCATCAATGCTCTCAAAGTTGACATTATCGGCAATGACTTTGTCTCTGATCTCCCGGAGTCTGATGAGGAATGGACTCTTAGTCCTGCTTCAGCCAGTCATGCCATGGACAATGACATGGTCAATGACTGCTCGCATCTCGTCCGTAATGATGGTGCGAGGTTGTCTTGCTCTCCCTCCTGGACCTTCTTCTCTCCCTTGTTGGCCTCCTCCTCTTCCTCGTTGGTCTGCTCCTCTTCTTCCATGGCCAGCTCTTCTTCCTCCTCTGACTCAAATTCCTCTTCCCCTGACTCTGCCTTCATCCATTGTGTTTGTTCGGAATCTTCAGCAAACTGTGCACTCTGAACTTGCTTTTATTCATGTGGTCACAGCATTAGCAACAAGTGTCTTCAATTTTGAGTCGTTGTGTGTAATGAATGACGGCAGGTGTGTTCATTGTGTTCAAATATTGCTGACTGTGGCAAGCATTTTGCATCACATGAGCTTTCATTTGAAAATATGAGCAGAGTTCTTTTGCAACTTGTGTTTTAGCAAGGGAAAATGTGTTAAGATTTATGAGAACGGAGGATTGTGTTTTGTGAATTGTGTCTTCATGTGAAATGTGTTTATGGTATTGGAAAATGATGGATAGATTTGGTAAATGTGTTTAGACAACTGGTCATTTGGTTTAGAGGATTGACTTTTGTGTTTTAGCATGTGAGAAAAACTGTAAATGAGTCCATGCAGTGCGGTACACAAAAGAATCGCCTTCCCCCGTCCTCACCCCACGGCAAACTGAACCCCCACAGGTGTCAGGTAGGGTTAATCAAGACTTCCAATTTGCGCACCACACACGCCCACCGCCACACCCATGTCCCATGATAACCAATGAACAAAAACACAAATCAAAATAAATACCCATAAAGTTTAAGATTTATGGGAAGCAAAATATATAAAGAAAACATTTTTGGCTCTTACATTCCGGCCCCTAATTATGCTTCAGACTATAATTACAACCAAATACGTAGGAGACAACAACATTAATAGTTACAATTTTTGGATCTAGAACTCCTGAGAATAATCTTTCAATGCATTTTGTATGTTGTGTTACTCCCTTTATTCATCATGCATACAGCTCATTAATCTTCTGCTTCCTGAAGAAGACAAAACGTAGTGATGGGTCTCTCCAAGAATCCAGTTTTGGTTTTGACACGAACTCTGCGGACATATCCGTTTCTGTCTGGATCTGCTTCCACAACTCTTCCAGTGAGCCATGAATTGCGTGGAGCAGTGTCATCCACAATGATAACTAGGTCTCCAGGGATGAAGTTCCGTTTGATGGCCTGCTATTTCTGTCGCTACTGAAGTAGAGGTAAATATTTCACATTCAGGGAAGTCAACCTTTGTCTGCTGATCCCATAGATCATCAAGTGTGATAATATAAATCCTGCTGACAGTGGCTGCTCGTTTGACGCAGGTGGAGTCATCAGTGCAGCCCCCCCTCAGTGGGCCATTCACAGTCCATCCCAATATAGTTTTCACTGCGTAAGGGCCACTGTCTGCACCGCGGATGACCTCCTACGGTTCCAAGGCCCTAGGAACATTCGTCCCAATGAGCAGGTCCACTTCAGAGTCAATCTCCGTTAGCTTCACAAGATCTTCCTGCTTTGGAACGTTTCCTTGATGGACAAGCATGCATTTCTGTGTGAAGAGCTCTAGTAGTGCACAGAAAAAGTCCGTGTCCAGTCCAGCCATCTTCAGGTTCGTTACAATGTGGCTACTGACAGGGCTGGACTGGGACAAAAAAAGGGCCCTGGCATTTTTGCTCAGACCGGCCCACCACAATCGGTCGGACACAACCACCAAACAGTACACTATCCTTGTGGTCCCTGTAGATATGCATATCTACTGTTCCGTTCCCCAAAACCCATACACAGCTGAGAACTATTGTAAGTGCCATGGACCAGTTTACAATTGCAAGTATAGGTTACTTTGTTTTGAACCCCATTGACTTCCATTGTAGGAAAAAAAATACTATGGATGTGAATGGGGTCCATCAACTGTCTGATTACCGACATTCTTCAAAGTATCGTTCTTTTTGTTTAGCAGAATAAAGAAATTCATACAGGTTTGAAACAACTTGGGGGTGGGGGCAGCCCAGTGTCAGTATGGAAAATGAACCAATGTGCACACATTCTGACGGCTGCTACTTGTCAGATATGGTGACCTCTGAGGTACTGGCTCTGTGAAGACTCCAAATAAGAAAATATGTGTCCAGAGTAATGTGAAGAGATGAAATAACAACCCCAAACAATATTTTGAAGTTTAACTCCTTTATTAAGAAGTTACAGTGGGGTCACACATTCTGACAACATAGCCAATGTGCTGGTCCATATGATGCTTTCATCCGTAAAGTATTAACGTTTACGTTTGCGTGGGTGCTCTTCTTCGCCCTCCATTGTCTAGCACGCACGAGCAGACAATGTGAAACAGCGCCCGCTGCAGTCACATTTCCTGATGGGTCACAGATTTCGGTGTAACACCTGTAAACAAAATCAGTCTCTGACAAGAGATTAAAAGTTAAATTAAATGAAAATTTAAGCCTAGTTATAGTATAGTTATATCTCATGTATAACCGCTGCGGAGATGTGAATACCAGCGCAGCATTTCACAGAAGACTTGACGAAAACAGGCTTCTTTCCCCTGGCGGAGATGAGGCTGACCGCCTGGTGTGGAGGAGTCTGACAGTTGTAGGATATTAAAAAATGAATTGACGACTAGGTTCATAAATTAACTATAGATAAAATGCATTTAGTGTACAACAAAACACAACCATGATTCTGGGGATATGTATTCGATAAAGTAATGGGAATGTTGTAAAACCACTGTAATTTTGAAACTGTAATCAATGGAATAATATCAATGTACAGTTATGATTGTATTCAATGTAATGAGATCTACCGAAATGCATTCATGTAAAACTTGATAACGCCACAACTGATCGACTGAGAGGCCTTCAAAAGCCGAGCTACATTGAACTCACCAGGAGACCACTCCCAGGTGGCGTGGTCACCACTCCCAAGAGGCGTGGCCAACGACTTTCACACCTTTACTGATCGGTATAAATACTTGTAGGCAGCCATTGTTCTCGAGTTCGCTGGTCGTAAACAACAGACATGGTCTAGGGATGGTCGTGAGACTGGCCTGTTGGTTGCGGAGACCAGCGGCTCCTCAGCTGAGATGTCCTTTTCAGCACAACATCCTTTCATTTATTAAATACTTTTGATTTAAACTGTTCACAAGATGTCTCCCGTCCGTCTGATGTTTCTTCATTATTTGAACACAACACAGTCCCGTTAACTACACTTCTGTCAGAACGGCTGGTGCAGGTAGGCAGGCAGGCAGGACTCAGGTGCAGAGTTCAGGCAAAAAAAGTGTACTAAAAGTATAACTCGTAAGTATAACAAAACGTGGCCAAAACGCCAAAAAATCATGTGCACTCAGGCAAACAGTTGTGATGCCCCACACACACATAATGAGTGTGTGTGGATGGTGCCTACCTAACTGTCTCCCTACAGGTGAGCCTGGGTGGGGCATTGTCCTGATGGCTAATGGAGAGCACCTGGGCCCAGTGTCTCTCCTGAGGTCTATACACTCACCGGCCACTTTATTAGGTACCCCATGCTAGTAACGGGTTGGACCCCCTTTTGCCTTCAGAACTGCCTCAATTCTTCGTGGCATAGATTCAACAAGGTGCTGGAAGCATTCCTCAGGGAGTTTGGTCCATATTGACATGATGGCATCACACAGTTGCCGCAGATTTGTCGGCTGCACATCCATGATGCGAATCTCCCGTTCCACCACATCCCAAAGATGCTCTATTGGATTGAGATCTGGTGATTGTGGAGGCCATTTGAGTACAGCGAACTCATTGTCATGTTCAAGAAACCAGTCTGAGATGATTCCAGCTTTATGACATGGCGCTTTATCCTGCTGAAAGTAGCCATCAGAAGTCGGGTACATTGTGGTCATAAAGGGATGGACATGGTCAGCAACAATACTCAGGTAGGCTGTGGCGTTGCAACGATGCTCAATTGGTACCAAGGGGCCCAAAGAGTGCCAAGAAAATATTCCCCACACCATGACACCACCACCACCAGCCTGAACCGTTGATACAAGGCAGGATGGATCCATGCTTTCATGTTGTAGACGCCAAATTCTGACCCTACCATCCGAATGTCGCAGCAGAAATCGAGACTCATCAGACCAGGCAACGTTTTTTCAATCTTCTATTGTCCAATTTCGATGAGCTTGTGCAAATTGTAGCCTCAGTTTCCTGTTCTTAGCTGAAAGGAGTGGCACCCGGTGTGGTCTTCTGCTGCTGTAGCCCATCTGCCTCAAAGTTCGACGTACTGTGCGTTCAGAGATGCTCTTATGCCCACCTTGGTTGTAACGGGTGGTTATTTGAGTCACTGTTGCCCTTCTATCAGCTCGAACCAGTCTGGCCATTCTCCTCTGACCTCTGGCATCAACAAGGCATTTCCGCCCACAGAACTGCCGCTCACTGGATGTTTTTTCTTTTTCGGACCATTCTCTGTAAACCCTAGAGATGGTTGTGCGTGAAAATCCCAGTAGATTAGCAGTTTCTGAAATACTCAGACCAGCCCTTCTGGCACCAACAATCATGCCACGTTCAAAGTCACTCAAATCACCTTTCTTCCCCATACCGATGCTCTGTTTGAACTGCAGGAGATTGTCTTGACAATGTCTACATGCCTAAATGTTAAAAAGTGTTAACGAGCAGTTGGACAGGTGTACCTAATAAAGTGGCCGGTGAGTGTATATGCCAGGCTCCTGCCAGTTGGAGAGGGGGGACTCGAGAGGAGGCAGCCCCGGCCTTCGCTCCGGCAGTATTCTCCATGCGTTTTCAGTTGTGTTGAATTATTCTCTTCATGCATACACGCACCACACCATTTTGTCACACATCCACACTTACAACACTGACTTACTGACTACCCACCTCATAGGATCCTTATGGCTTTTGGATATGTGATTTCAGTTTATTATTGAAGTTCTTTCTGTTAGGGTTATAATTTAATAAACATGTATTCCTTTCATCTTGTAAACTGTCTCCTGCTCCTGATGTTTTGGCATAGCTTGAGCCAGCTATGACACAGTAGACAATGGCCCTTTCTCAATACGTAAGACGGCGAGAACGGACTCGCGTTCCCGCGAGAACAGACTCGGGAGACAGACTCGGGAGTCCTGACTCGCAGGTTCGGGAGATTTCCGCAATTGGAACAGCAGCTGACTTGATGACGTTACCATGTCAGCTGGTCTTGCTAATACGTTTTAATTCAGTTTTTGACTTAAGTATTTTACTATTGTAAGAGCCATTATGCTCTCAAATGGCTGTTGTAGTTCCACTGGAGAACACCGAGTGGAGTATGGGTTTAAGGTATATAGATAATCAGAGAGCAGGGGAGGCCAGGTGTTATGGGGAAGCAAACAGTTTTTGACCGTGAGGATCAAGAATCATGGTGGACCATAACTATGGATTGCAATGTGTTTGAGCATCAGAACCGAGCCAAAATAAAGAAGATAAATGCAGTATTGGACTGGAAGTGGATTTGTTTGGAACCACGCGTCAGATAGCCCTACAAACACCTCTAACTAGTGACAAGATGGTAATTTGTCGCTACAACTATTAACAAGCTTTTGTTTCATTTTCATTTAATTTCATTTTCAAACATGAAGAGGCTGATAATCAGCGTAGTGTCCTCGTACAGCAAGCTGCTAACAACACATCAAAGATCTTACAGAGAACTATACAATAATTCATATGTGGAATTTTTTATTTATTATTATTATTATAATTCAGAGCTTCAGAGTTTCTTTGAAGCTGAAGTTCTGCTGCCGGTTTAGAGTCTGGAGGACGGTCTCCTCGTGTCCTTTAATTAAAACAACGTT
Source organism: Pungitius pungitius (assembly GCF_949316345.1). NCBI lineage: Eukaryota > Metazoa > Chordata > Actinopteri > Perciformes > Gasterosteidae > Pungitius > Pungitius pungitius. Next base: position 11,378,678 of record NC_084901.1, read on the forward strand.
AGTTTTAATGCACAATGATGGACAATAACAAGCTGCACTCTGCGGATACAGAAAATATGTCAAAGTGACATTTAAACATGAAGTTATGAATCTAAACTCTGTCCTCAAACAAGTTACCGGTGAACAACATCAGTCTCTGACACCACATTAAAACTTATGACGACTCGTTATAATACAGTTAAATCTGATGTATAACCGCTACGGAGACGTGAAAACCGGCGGAGCATTTCACAGAAGACTCGCCGAAAACAGGCTGCTTTCTGCGGGCTGAGATGAGCTGACCGCCCGGTGCCGGAGGGTCTGACGGTCCATTAACTACACCTCACATCTCCATCCACGGAGCTGATTGTTGCAAAGGCTGAATGTTTACAAACATTTGCTTTAACAATAAAAGTTGCTTCAACAACTAACTTCAGGTCATACAATTACATTACGTTACTTAAATAAAGTAGTATTTAAAAACGTCGACATAAAGTTGTGTTTATTTCCCTCTGTCGTTGTTGCCTGTTGCTGAGGTGAAATGCATTCTGGGATATTTGGCTCTCACAAGAACTGACTCACGAGTTCAAAAGTCCACACAAGAACGCATATTTTAGAAAGGACCAAGACAGGCACGGTAGCCAACGGGGAATCATCTTGGTCGGGGCAGAAGACTGGGTAATTTCCGGAATGAGGGGCGAGACGGGGCAGTCCAAAACAGAGTGCTGGATGGTCTGGAATAAATGAGGAGAATAATCTGGCAGTGTTTGAGTGAGTGACTAGAGTTTAAGTGAGTAGGGGACACAGTCTAGTGTGATTGTGCTGACGAGGTGACTGTGAGTAGCAAGTGTACAGAATGAACTGTTTAGGCGGAGTGAGAGGTGGAAAGGACAAGGAAGGATTGACAGCACTCTGACAAGTAAGGTGTATTGCTCAAGGACACTTCAACGCAGGACATGGAGCAGCTCAATATCAAATCATGAGGTTACACATTAACCTATTATTATCGGAAGGTGCCCTTCAGATCATGCCACCGGCCGTTGGGATGATTAAAACATAGCGATATTCAGAGAGGCATGGCAACGCTAAAACAATAGGGACGTATCATATGCCTTATAAGTTTATTCTGAAGTGAAAGTTGTTTCAACGCCTATTCGTAGACGTTGAAAGGACGTCTATATCTAGACCACATATCAACGTGATTTTTAATACGGTAAAATGTCGTCCTCTACTTTGTGCTATAGCATTATTTTATAGGTGTAAAAAGAAATGACGTCCACATTTGTGCGTTTACTACCGATATTAAAAATCACGTTGAAAACGGGTCTAAACATAGACGTCTTTTCAACGTCTACGAATAAGTCCGGTAAAGTTAGCAAGATATTGACAGATTCAGATTTCACGGTTCAATAGCTCGTCAGCGAAACGACATTAAAACAAAAACGACACCTCTCTGTAACCGTAGTGAGGTCGACTACCAACTACACCCCGAATTAACCTTCATTTTACCAGAACAGACGGCTCAGCGAGCTAAAGGAATCATTTTGTTTTTAAAATGCGGTCGCTTTCGAGGCAAGTGCGCAGGGACCGTCTGCAGTACAATGCGTAAAAAAATAACTAAAAGAAATATTCAATAACTCCAATGTTATGAATAGTAGCACCGCCAAAATCATGACATATGTCCATGAGCTTGTACTTGTTGTACTACACCCTTTACTTTGTTTGAAAATGGCTTTTCAGTATTTTATAAGAATATTTTTCAATATTTATTGCAAATACAGTTCAATAGCTCCACTATTATAGAGGGTAGAGCCACCAAATTGATAGCATATGTACAGAACTGTCACGGTTTGGTTTCGCTTCCTGTTTTAGTTTGAAGTTTCATGTCTCTTGTGGTCCTGGGTTAACTTCACTTCCTGCCTTGTCTTGTGATTGCGTGATTGTCTCCACCTGTGTCCAATCACCTGCACCTCCCTTGTGTATTTAAGCCCTGTGTGCCTGTTGTCCCCTGTCGCGTCATTGTCTAAATGTACTTCGTCGTTGGAGCACGTCTTTGGTTTGTTTGTGAAATAAAGAGCACTTTAACTGGAAAAACTCTGCGCTTGAGTCCTCCCTGCATCCTGCTTCAGCTTCGATCGTGACAAGAACCATGTACTTGTTGTACTACAGCCTTTACTTTGTTTGAAAATGGCTTTTCAGTATTTTTAAAGAATATTTTTCAATATTTATTGCAATTACTGTTCAATAGCTCCACTATTATAGATGGTAGCGCCACCAGAATCATGGCATTTGCACATGGCTGTATATAATATTTCTTCATTTTAATATAAATATTTTTGTTTGTAGGTTCCGAAAGTTGTAGCAGAGCGTAAACTTTGTCATTTTTAATTTTTTGAAGTTCTCTGTACAAGTTGTTGAACACAGCTTCCCTTCTTCATAAAAGTATTGCCGTTTGTCTTAACCTACCCACAGTTTCACAAAATAATCCACTTTAATATACACATATATGTGTTTATATATAATATGAACATATATACATATATATAGATTATATATTCGCACATGATTAAATGTGCTTCAGATTATTTTTAGGAAATTCTCATTGGAAACGATATTCACTCACTTTATTTGTATCAAGTGTTGTTTCACCTGTCATTTAGATGGTTACCATTGGATCAGGGCATTTCTACCACATGGCTGCCTCATGGCCATCAGCCCCATAACCAATCAAACGAAGGATGCAAAGAGTGACCGAATCACTAGCCAATCAGCAGCCACTTTCAATCAAGCTGTACATGCAGTGCTCTTTCAGTTGTCATTTGTCTTCATTGCAAACCACATTGACCGAAAAAGACATCTCTAAATACATAATGTGCTTGGATTACTTTTAAAATGTTCCCACACTCCAAGTCCATGGATTTATGTAAGTAAACTTTTCTTTTTGTTGCCTTTTAATTCTACTAATTACACTAGTTAGTGGTTGCATATGTGTTCACAGTCCAACGTTAATTTTAATTAATTTCCTGTGCATATATGATTAACTGAATTGTTAGTATATTTTTACAAGTATAGCACACCACACTATGTGGGTATTTATTTGTGGGCACACGTTTGCGCGTTTGGCTTTTCACACCGTGACAACGTGTATCATTAATATGAGTAGAAGGAATACTGTAAAAAAAATAAGCATGAGAGAAATATATAGCATCAAAATAAGATACTCTGCTGGTCCTTAAATATTTGCCAAATGGGGGTTATTTAATTTTGTAATATGCATTTTCCTTCAAAGAGCCTTTAAGCTTTTATTTAGGTGTTGACATGCTAACGTGTTACGTGTTGATTAACTTATCTGACAATATTCTTGGATTTTATCAACAAATAAGTAACTTCAAAAACTCACTTCATCTTCCAAAAATATGCAAGCTTTGTTTGTCCCCCTTCCTGTAGGTAGGAGGACTTTTAAAGAAAATGGGGAGAGTGAAAAAGGGAAACAGAGCTCAGAGGAAAGACTTATGGGCGATGTCTGGTGGAATGACTGCCTTGGTCAAAATGATGAAATGTGCAAACATTACACATAGAGATACTAGTTACTCCTCTGCAATCTGGTCTGAGCTTTCTACAAATATATTTGGCCAAGATCTTTTAAAAAATCGTCATTGGCTGTGGGTCGTATGGACCAGAAACCGTAATGGAGTGAGAGATTTAATCAGTAAAGAGAGAAATGTAACTGTTACATGTTCTCAAGACAGTGGGACTGTGCCTTTGGGTACTGTTCACAAAATTCAGAGAGGATCAGACAAGGTCACACGTGAGAATGGAGCAGAATATGACCAAAATATGTCGCTGCAGTGTGGAGCTCAAGTACAGCAACAAAATGACAACACAGAAGACAATGAGGCAGAAGACAAAGATCAAGATATGTCGCTGCAGTGTGGAGCTCAAGTACAGCAACAAAATGACAACACAGAAGACAATGAGGCAGAAGACAAAGATCAAGATATGTCGCTGCAGTGTGGAGCTCAAGTACAGCAACAAAATGACCACACATAGTCATCAAACATAAAAGCAAAAATATGGCGCAGCACAGAGGAGCCCAACCGAAATGTAAAAAGAAATGGACAAAAAAACGATGGAGAAAGTTGCCATTTGTATCAAAGAGGTTCATTATTACAGTAAATAGTAAGAAATGGCAAACGATTGTTCCACGGAACGGTTCAACCAAACTAAGGCGACCATGGACCAATGTGCTGTACAACTCTTTCCGAAGGAAGAATCCTTGTTGTACTCTTGCCTTTAAGAGCCAGCATATAAAATCTCCTCACAGCCGTAAAAGAAATAGTCCATATCTGAACATTACTGCAGTTTGTACATTTCCTTCCTGTAGTGCAAAATACTTATTCAAAATGAAAAATGAGCCTGTGGGAGAGAGCCTTTGTAAAATCTCTGTTCTACAAAGAGGAAAAATGGCACATGCAAGGAGTGAAAAGAAATTCAGACCAGCCACAAACATAAGAAGAGGGAGAATTGCAAGAGCTCTTCGTAAAGGAGTGAGTCAACTCTTCTATAGTAAACTGAAAAAAACTCCCCTTACTGAGTTAATTTCTGGAAACATAACCCGAAGTCTGAATAAAAATGTTCTTAAAGTAATCAGCTCAGAGGTTAGAAGGGGGAAAAGAATACATGATGATGTTTTCATGGAGATGTACCTCACTCAGAGTATCATGAAGGAATGTGATGTTGGAACTCACAAGGTGCCAGGATACATACAGCACTTTCAAGTTGACCCTTTTGGTGTACATATGTACACTGAAACAGGAATAATCATAGTTGTGCAGCACTTGAGACAGAAGACCCCACTGACCTTATACCTAGATGCCACAGGCAATGTGGCATCCAAAGTTCCCGGGCAGTCTAAAAGACTCCTTTACTATGCTCTCACTCTTCCTGGATGTGGTCGGAATGCACCTCCCCTCCCAGTCTGTGAACTTTTAACAAATGAGCACTCAATACCACCAATCACTTTCTGGCTGATGCAGTTCATCAGAAAGTTGTCACAGTACACAACACTAAGAGTACACCAGGTTGAAACAGACTACAGCTGGGCACTACTTCAAAGTGTTCTTCTCTCATTTAACAAGGAGAGCATTGTTAGCTACTTGTACAGGGCTTTTGCTACATGTTCTAAAGTGAAGACATGGAAGGAAATACAAATGTACACAGTCCTTCACATCTGCTCTGCACACATGCTCAAAGCTGTCACGCAGTCAATTGGGAGAAAAACATCAGACAAAGGTTTAAAGGACTTTGCCACATTTGGATTTGCAAGGTTGCAAACACTACCTCGATGAACACAGCACTCAAAATCTTCCGTTCACTGTTTGCGGTCTTAATGGGTAAGCACAACACTAATACTGTCATGATTCATTTGAACACCTTGCAGGACTTAATAAAGAAATGCAAGATTCCTGACATGGAAGAGACAGAAGGGTTACAGGACAGCCCCCTGGCTCAGGAGGAAGATGATGAACAAAGGAGAAATTCCAACACAATTGTTGGCAAATCTCCCTTCACTTATGAATTCAAGAAAGTCTTGGAGGTGGTGCAGGGAGAGCTTGAAAAAGAAGATGCCGAGACCCCACATGATGAGGCAAACCCATACTTCTGCCCAGGCATTGTTGATGTCCTTTTTGAGAGCTACCTCGGCATTTTACCCTTTGGAGTGGTCTGTTGTTGGGGAACTTGAAACGGTATGCATGTGACACAGAAGTAGACATCATTGGTCCAAGTAAAACAAGGGACACAAACTGCCACGTCGAGAGGTGGTTTGGAATCGTTAAACACTCCATCCTGAAAAAGCAGAGAAGACTGAGACCAGGGGCCTTTGTCAGAAAGATGTATGGCTCTCTAAAGGGGAGATACAGAGAGCACATCATGTATCATAACTTCTCTGAGCAGCTGCTCCTTAAACCCATGATGCCAAAAGACATCAATCAATCTCAGGAAGGTTGGGCAAGGAAAAACAGCACCCACAAGACCCCACACGGCCAGGTCCAAGTACAACACTGCTCCAACAACTGTTCCAGTTCCGAAAAAAGCAAAATCAACTCTGAACACTGGCAACACTCTTCAGACAAGAACACATGAGAAGAGCAGCAGGAATTACCTCACAAGTAAAGGGTCCTTGCCTGCAACAGAGGTACTTTTTTGCTGATTTCCAAAATATAATGTATGCACTTAACAGATACAATGTTTATTCGTAAAGCCTGAAAATGTGTTTACACGCCAGGACACAATTTTGCTTAAGTTCATCTACTATAAAGTACTTACGAAATCACAACTATTTTAATAATGTCAGTAAGTAAGATAATTGACAAATCTCCAAAGTTTGCTTACAAATGTTCATATGCCTGTAGGTTGACGCCTTTTGGACATGCAAACCAACTGAAGTTTTTGTGGCTGTTATAAGACACGCTGAACAGAAGCTGAATTTCACCCTGCGTCACAGTGAATTTCAAAGTTTGAAGCCTGATGAACTCATCGTAGGCGAGGCTAGTTTTTTATTTAAATTGTTGCACCAGATAATCTATATCCAATGAATCCATCTGTCAATGCTTTGAACCTTTTAAAATGCCATGAGTTCTATTGCTTAATAGATATTTGAGCAGATTGTCAGCCTAGCCATAATGTCTGGAGTGTGATGTCAGACAAACCCAAAATGTTTGTATGTATGTACGACTTAACTTTAACTTCCACATTACCTAACATTTCATATGATTTTTTTGTAACAATTCCTCCAACAGGTAATTGAATGTTTCATTGGAGCCATCCTCAAATCTAAGGATACTGCTGGCCGACTATATTATATTGTTATGTAATATTTCTTTGAATTAAAATAATTCGAGTGAATAAGTTCCAATGGCTCTTATCTTAATATATGTATTAATATTTGTATTGGTCAAAACAAACACAAAGTATGAAACATAGGTTTACAATTGCAGTAGTTTGATCAAATCAATGATACTTGCAGACTAACTAATGACAACTGGGTTGAGTGTTTTCAGGAAGCCTTTAGTTAATATAAGATTGTGTGTCTGAGTCTTTATATTGATTTATAAAACTGCTCCATAACAAATATTATGTTTTATGAAAATCCAATGGGATCGAGTGATCTTTGTTTGAAGTTTAATGAAGCTACACTGCAATAGAATGTATTTGTATTATACTCAAAGAAATTATAATCTAAATTGTATCAAAAAAACTATTGATGGCCTGGTTCTGGTGGTGCTATCGTCCATGACATTATTTGCCAAAAATATTGAGTTTTATACTTTGAAATTACTGAAAAGCCATTTTTAAACAAAGTAAATGGTGTAGTACAACAAGTACAAGCTCATGTTCATATGTTATCAATTTGGTGGCTCTACCCTCTATAATAGTGGAGCTATTGAACTGTATTTGCAATAAATATTGAAACGTATTCTTTAAAAATACTTAAAAGCCATTTTGAAACAAAGTAAACGGTGTACTACAACAGGTACATGGTTATGGACATATGCTATCTATTTGTTGGCTCTACCATCTATAATAGTGGAGCTATTGAACAGTAATTGCAATAAATATTGAAAAATATTCTTACAAAATACTGAAAAGCCATTTTCAAACAAAGTAAAGGGTGTACTACAACAAGTACAAGATCCTGGACATATGCTATCAGTTTGGTGGCTCTACCCTCTATAACAGTGGAGCTATTGAACAGTAATTGCAATAAATATTGAAAAATATTCTTACAACTTAAAAGCTATTTTTAAACAAAGTAAATGGTGTAGTACAACAAGTACAAGCTCATGTTCATATGCTATCAATTTGGTGGCTCTAATATCTATAATAGTGGAGCTATTGAACAGTATTTGCAAAAAATATTGAAAAATATTCTTAAAAAATACTCAAAAGCTATTTTTAAACAAAGTAAAGCGTGAAGTACAACAAGTATAAGCTCATGTTCATATGCTTTCAATTTGGTGGCTCTACCATCTATAATAGTGGAGCTATTGAACAGTAATTGCAATAAATATTGAAAAATATTCTTTAAAAATACTGAAAAGCCTTTTTCAAACAAAGTAAAGGGTGTAGTACAACAAGTACAATATCCTAGACATATGCTATCAATTTGGTGGCTCTACCATCTATAATAGTGGAGCTATTGAATGGTATTTGCAATAAAAATGGAAAAATATTCTTTAAAAATACTGAAAAGCCTTTTTCAAACAAGATACAAGTTGTAGTACAATGAGTACAAGCCCATGGACATATGTCATGATTTTGGTGGTTCTAGCGTTTATAATAGTGAAGTTATTGAATTTTTCTGTAATATGTTTTTTTCGCATTGCACTTTGCAGACGGTCCCTGCGCACTCGCCTCACGGTCAGCGCACTTGTCTCACGAGCGGCCACTCGTTAAGATCAATGTGAATTGTACAGCTTCTGCACTGGTCCGTGTTGGTCAAATTATACGTTATTTGGGTTGTAGCATTTTGTCGACATCACAACGGTTAGGGGGAGGTGTCGTTTGTTTTTCATCGTCCTTTCGCTGATGAGCTATTGAACCGTGAAATCTGAATCTGTGTCACGGTTTGGGTCTGCTTCTTGTCTTATTTTGCAGTTTTTATGTCTCTTGTGATCCTGGGTAACTTCACTTCCTGCCTTGTCCTGTCTTCCCCTGCAATTGTCTGCCGTGCCTAATCGTTTCCACCTGTGTTCAATCACCTGCACCTCCCTTGTGTATTTAAGCCCTGTGAGTCCCTTGTCTGGTGTGGCGTCATTTCATGTCAACGTTCTTGTCAAGCAAGTCAAGTCAAGTCTGTTTTGTGTTTTCAAGTCCAGGTCCCTGTTTTTGTCTGTTTGGTTTTCTCCTCCTTCCTCCCTTTTTTTGGGTTGGAGCGATTTTGATTTTGAGTTCTGACAATTAAAGTCTTTTTATTTTTCATTACTCTGCATCTGAGTCCTCCCTCCTTGCCCTCGACCCCGTCCCTCCGTGACAGAATGACGCCACCACCTAAGGACTCAGCAGGGTTTGACCTGAGAAACCCGTTTTTGGGAACTCGCCTGGCGTTTGGGGACCCACACGGCATGCAGCTGGCAGCTGGCAGCGCCCCGGTCACCGCCCTCGCCGCTCTCCAGACCCAGGTTGGGCCTCGCCGATGGAGGCCAGCGTCCAGCCCCCAGTCCTCAGCGCACGCTGGGAACAGGTGCTGGAGCTGGCCGCCCGCCTCCAGGCCAAGTACGACCCCCACGCCCTGGACCTGCGCATTCGGCGGCAGCGACGGCGCCAATGGCACCCGTCTCCGCCCGAACCGGCCCCAAGACCCACGTCCCCAGCTCCAAGACCCACGCCCCCAGCTCCAAGACCCACGCCCGTTCTGGCCCCCAGAGTCTCGTCTCCGCCCGTTCCGGCCCCCAGAGTCTCGTCTCCGCCCGTTCCGGCCCCCAGAGTCTCGTCTCCGCCCGTTCCGGCGCCCAGAGTCTCGTCTCCGCCCGTTCCGGCCCCCAGAGTCTCTTCTCCGCCCGTTCCGGCCCCCAGAGTCTCGTCTCCGCCCGTTCCGGCCCCCAGACTCCCGTCTCCGCCCGTTCCGGCCCCCAGACTCCCGTCTCCGCCCGTTCCGGCCCCCAGACTCCAGTCTCCGCCCGTTCCGGCCCCCAGTCTCCGCCCGTTCCGGCCCCCAGTCTCCGCCCGTTCCGGCCCCCAGACTCCAGTCTCCGCCCGTTCCGGCCCCCAGACTCCAGTCTCCGCCCGTTCCGGCCCCAAGACTCCAGTCTCCAGCCCCGTCCCCATGGCCCCCGACCATGACCCCTCCAGCCCCGTCCCCACGGCCCCCGACCATGACCCCTCCAGCCCCGTCCCCACGGGCCCCGACCATGACCCCTCCCTCCCACCCTCTTGGGACCGCCTGGAAGTCGGTCCTTGAAGGGGGGGTGGGGCCAGGGGTTGGGCCAGCGCCCCCCGCCACGACGACGCCGGAGCCGCACAGCTCGGCGCCCCCCGCCACGACGACGCCGGAGCCGCACAGCTCGGCGCCGCACAGCTCGGCGCCCCACGGCACGACGACGCCGGAGCCGCACAGCTCGGCGCCGCACAGCTCGGCGCCGCACAGCTCGGCGCCCCACGGCACGACGACGCCGGAGCCGCACAGCTCGGCGCCGCACAGCTCGGCGCCCCACGCCACGACGACCCCTGAGCCGCACAGCTCGGCGCCCCCCGCCACAACGACGCCGGAGCCGCACAGCTCGGCGCCCCACGCCACAACGACGCCGGAGACGAACAGCTCGGCGCCCCACGCCACGACGACGCCGGAGCCGAACAGCTCGGCGCCCCACGCCACGACGACGCCGGAGCCGCACAGCTCGGCGCCCCCCGCCACGACGACGCCGGAGCCGCACAGCTCGGCGCCCCACGCCACGACGACGCCGGAGCCGCACAGCTCGGCGCCTCACGCCACGACGACGCCGGAGCCGCACAGCTCGGCCCCCCCAGCCACGACGCCGGAGCCGCACCGCCCGGCAGACCCCCCGAGACCCTGAGGCCCGGTCGCCGACCCGGCAGACCCCCCGAGACCCTGAGGCCCGGTCGCCGACCCGGCAGACCCCCGGAGCACCCCACGCCCGGCCGCCGACCCGGCAGACCCCCGGAGCACCCCACGCCCGGCCGCCGACCCGGCAGGCGGCCGGACCATAGCTGTCGGGTCCCCACCCTCCCGCCCCTTGTCTGATTTCCATGGTTCTGCCCCCCTTTAGGACCGTCTGGAATTCGGTCCTTGAGGGGGGGGGTTCTCTCCCTCCTTGCCCTCGACCCCGTCCCTCCGTGACAATCTGTCAATATCTTGCTAACTTTACCGAACTCTACGAGTCGACGTTGAAACAACTTTCCCTTTTAAACCAATTTTCAACGTCGAGCCATAGACGTCTTTTAAACGTCTTTTCAACGGCAAAATTGCTCGCTGGATAAGTACAAGTTACACACAGTCAGTTGTCATGTCAACAGCCCTTAACAAGGACAACACAATTTGATTAATTTGTATTTATTCATATCAATATAACACTAAACACTTTTCCTATACAAAACAGAATACAAAAATATATTATATTTTGTGAGCTTGCGGCTCGCAGGCAGCAGAGGAGAAGGTGCAGCAGGTGTCTGAGTCTGACAGTGAGTGAGCAGGAGAGTGTCATTTAAACGTTAAGCAAGCTGGTAGCTCCATGAATAGGGAGGGAGTGGAACAGGCATTGCGTGCCGGAAAGGTGAACATCTCCAGCGATGGCACTCAGGGCAGACCACGTCCAGTCATTGTGAGATTCCATAGAATAAAGAACAGAGACACGGTGCTTAGGAATGCTAAAAAACTGAAGGGGACGAGTATTTTCATAAATGAGGACTATCCAGAGACTGTGAGACAGAAAAGGAAGGAACTTTTGCCTTAAGTGAAAGAAGCCAAAGAGAGGGGGGACGATGCCTTTCTGAGGTATGACAAACCCATCATTCGGCAAGGCGAGAACATTTTTTTTACTGTTCAATAATTGGACATGAAATGGTAAAACATCAAATAGTGACATTATCTTTTCTAATAATAATGGATGTTGTGTTTTCATGGAGATGTTGTCCCCTGCAGTGGATTTCTATCTGGTGTTGCATTTGCCTTAGGTTTCCGTATCATTGCTGCTTTTTTCGCCACCTTTCTGCGGTTATGGGGACAAAACCAGACTGTGAGGCTCGTAGGCATGAGTTGTGGATTTGGTGACCGAGTGAAAGGATGGATGACAGGGTGTGTGACTGCGGTTGAGTGTTTTTATGACATATTAGTGATACTAGATGTGGCAAGAAAAGGGTGTGTAAGAATACAACTGAGAATATGGATGTGGGTGAATGGAGGGATGACAGTGTGTAAGACGGAGGGAGAGTGTTTATATGACATTTGGGAAGTTACAGTAAACGATGGTGCAAGACTTCAACTGACAATATGTTTGACTTAGATTCAGACACAGATCCAGAGAGTAACTCCTTCAACAATGGGAGAAATTGTGACTACTACACGGAAAATCAGTTCAACGAAAAGTTTGAATGTATTACCATCGAAATTTATATGGGGAAATGGAAGAACATTATTGTCAGCTGCGCATACCGGGCTCCAAACAATAGCATAGAGAAGTTCAAGGAGGTGATGGAGAGTATGGCTACAAACAACGAGCAAAAGGTAACTTTTCTCTGTGGCGATTACAACATAGATTTTCTGAATCCTAACTAACACCGATAGAGAAATTCATTGATGCAATGTACAGCAGAAGCTTATATCCTATTATTACTAAACCTAGTCAAATTACATCTCACTCTGCAACACTAATAGAAAATATTTTACTAATAACCTAATAGATAATATATAAAGTGGATGTAAGTGAAGTGGGTTGTTCGGGCTCCGGACAAAGCGACTCGAGACCTTGGTCGTGCAGAATGATGTTTTATTTTGTATTTTCTGCAGCCGAGCTGAAACCACGCCCGCCACCACAGTGGATTATTATTAAATGATATTATTCTGTTTCCAATAGGTTGGCTGAAAGCAATAAATTTGATAGAAAGGAGATTAAGAACAGTTGACACTGGGTATATACGCTCCGATACACCTTGGCAGTTAGATGAACTCTTTCCCAACATCACCACTCTGAAGACGGTCCTTCGTTGTCCACAGGTTTATTGAAATTAGGAAAAGAGTCAAACTAAAACACACAAAAGACATAGTAACACAAACAAAATGTATTGTCTTGTCATCAGCACAAAATATCCAAACTAAACATCACACAAATAATAATCTGAGATAATGAACAATAAAACAATTCAATACATACCAACAATGCTATCAAAAAGAATAGAATGCAGGCAGACTCAACTGGATAGAGAAAAAACAACTACTACGAAAGGCAGTTCTGAGCCGTATTGTTGACTCACTTAGACATAGATTTGTTTGTAACAAAACACTCCCCTCCTGGCGTTAACACACGCCACCCAATAAATCCTAGACAGTTCGCTTCACTGGGCCTCTGGGGGGAGAAGAAGCACTATCTCTGAAACAGGCCTAAGAAAGAGTTTAGTCACTCCTGTTTGTGTGTCCTTGATCTCGACCTTTCGTACCTTCCCGTCTTTACTAGTGGTAAGGATGTATATTGTTGTAATGTGTAGCTCGGCAAAAAAAAATATTTTCTCAATGATTGATCACAAAGTCTTCCCTCTCTATCTTACTGTTGGTATGCCTGTTAACGTTCACTTTTTGTACTGTCAATACTCAGCTTGTAATTGTAATGCTCCAAGTCCATTTGTAACAGACTATACCTTTTAATTTCATTCAAAAGCGTTGTTTAATTTCTTCTAATTTGAGTACTCTGGTTGTCTTTCCAATTAGGTGACTTTCGTTCACCCTAGTGAAGCTGTCACAATACTGAACAGGCTGAACAGAGAACAGCGTGACAGAAGTTACTTCAAGAGCCTCTACCGCTCAGGCTCACTGTCTGAAACCACCATCTGTAACGTCTGCCTGCAGCCAACCCAACAGCCTGTGTGTAACCACACTGACCTCCGAACAGGCGAACCTTGGTTCTGCTACAAGCCAAAGAACCTGAACTGTGATACCAGGATCAACCACGTCAAGTTAGCATTCAAGCATAACCTGCTAGCCGAGGAGGAGAAGCTCTTTCAGAGGTGAGTGAACGGAGAATCATGAGAGGCTTTTGAGATTTGTGACCCCAGAGAGTTAACATTGACCCTATATTAATTTAAGATTTAAAAATAATACAAACACTACTTTACTCTCCATTTCCACATTTGGAAGTTTTACTATCCGGGTTTGTTCATGTTTACGTTTTGTTAGCTTGCGCAGAGCGGAGTGAGTGGGCGGTGATGTGAGGCTTGACCGTGTTCTGGATGTAGACAGGACCTGGGCTCTGTTCCTCGAACGTGTCTAAACCGAGTTATATCGGATCATTTTCAGGATAAGATGATAGATCAGGCTTTTTGGTTCCACGAAGCAAGTTTGCCAAAATCACCACAGCAACAAATCCAAAAACAACATATAGACTAATTGTTTAAAGTGGTCAGACAATTAAAATGAGCCTACACATTTTCCAACACTTGGAAAAACTTAAATGATGCCTTTTGATTATTTTAATTATTACTGGTCCACAACGAGTTACACGTTCCAATACTTTGACGGGCTTGTAGTTCTTGCAGCGGGGGCGGTATCAGTTTTTGCGAAGATTAATCAATTAATTTTATTTTCTATAGCCCAAAATAACAAATTTGCCTCAGGTTTTACAGTCTGTACACATGCAACATCCTTTGTCCCAAAACCCTAAATTTTGGCCCTCTTCGGAAGTCATATGCGTTCACAATGCCCTGCTTGTCACTGGAGGAAAAAAATAGGCTCTTCCTTTAAGTTTATTTGGTGTTGTACTGTTAAATAATCCTGGTTTTGGTGATCAGCTGCGTGCACGTGCAATTATCCTAACAAGATTGTTTGAGCATTGATCCACCTTTTGAGGTACCAAAAATTGTCCAATATCAATTATCTTGTTAATTTGAGCTGGCTTATTTGATGACTTAGTTGAACCACGTTTGAGGAATAGGGTCCTGATCTGGAGAGACAGCGAGATCCTCTTTGTGGCAGTGGCAAGAAATAACAAGTCTGTGACTTGCCACAGACCTGCCATTGTTTGCCAATGCCACAAGAAGGATGTTGGCCCTGCTGCTCATCTGTTGGCCGCACGTTACCAAAGTACCAATGTTTGGAAACGAATGCAGGCAGCCACTGGATGGGCAGAGGTTACTAAGGTGAGAACCTGGTACCGAGACAAGGGAACGAAAGAGGAAAGTGAAGGGGATGAAGACGAAGTGGATGGAAATGTAGTCACAGAATGTAATCACACAGTAAAATAAAATAAAAAGAGTATATAAAAATCTTGATAAAAGCAGCATAACTCATGCAATTTTGAAACACCTTTGAGAATTTTGTTATAGTGGTTGTTTTTTCTAGATTTAACTTTAATTAAATTATTTCAAATGCTTTACTTTTTTTGAGTTTTCAGACATGTTTTTTTCCCCCCCGCTTCTTTAGTGGTGTTAACCTGAAAGTCTCCATTCAGGCTACAGGACCTTCTAACCTTGCTGTGTTGCCAGAAGATGGTATAATTTTCAAGATTTTTAGTTATATCTAATCTCTCGGGTATAAGGATAGCCTATTAAAGCTTCAACCTTTATACCTTAGTTTTGTTTTTTATTGGGATAATCCAAGCCTTATTATGTTCCTCTCAGGTCAGCTGAAGGTGAAGAGCAGCTCTGTGACATCTCTACCATCTGGTTATTACTACCAGGGTGTGTGGCGAGCACTGGGAGGCCCCACAGTATCTCAATTTAACACATCTGCCATCACGCAGTGTCTGAAAGGCAAAGCAGTCCACATGTATGGAGACTCCACAGTGAGGCAGTGGTTTGAATTTCTCAACGCAGCTCTACCAGGTAGCTGATCCAAAGCGTTTCTAGGTATTGTTTGATTTTGTTTTGACTGCAATTTAATATTTTACCAATGTCATACTTTCAGGTCTTAAGAAATTTGACTTACACAGCCGGAGCGACGTTGGACCTTTTATGTCCTTGGACAATGAAAACAACATCTTGGTGACGTACCGCTGCCACGGTCCTCCTATTTATTGGCCCCCTACCCCAACCAGAGAGCTTCGTTACATTGCTAATGAGCTAGATGACTTGGACGCAGGCCCTAACACTGTCGTAGTCCTTAGCATCTGGGCTCACTTTACCACTTCCCCAATGGATTTCTACATCAGGAGGCTACAGAGCATCCGTAGGGCGGTGGTGCAGCTGCTGGACACCAATCCAGGCACACTGGTCATTATCCGGACTGCAAACTCCAGAGCTTTGACCCTTCAACTTTCCCTAATCAACAGCGACTGGCTTTCACTGCAGTTTGATAAGGTGCTCAAAGCCATGTTCAAAGGACAGAAAGTTCATCTGATCGATGCCTGGGAAATGACCCTGGCCCACCACCTGCCGCATGACCTTCACCCACCACGTCCCATTATAGAGAATATGGTCAACTCTATGTTGTCCTATGTATGTCCTCAAAAGCATGGTTAGATGTTTGTGTTTTGGGGGGTGCAGAGGGTGTATTTGAGCACATTATATGGTTATCTCAGAATTTCCAGCAAGTGTTTCATTTTATTCCTTATCAATAAATGCTCAGACCACATCACAAATTGCCCTAAAAGGCCTTTACAATCTCCACAGATACAACATTGATTGTCCCGCGACGCTCGCTTAGGAACAATCGGTTGCATGTTATTATAATCTAGAAAAGATTCAGGCAGGCTTCATCTTCTACAAATGGTATTAATTGAATGAAATATGTTGGGGGAGGTTAGCTAGGACAAATAGTATCACATGTCATGTCTGTTGCTGTCTGTAAATGTCAGTAACAAGCTTCTTCCTCACTTACTCCACTGAACCGTGGACGCCCACATGACTCCAGCCGGTCCTCTGGTCAGCCCTTCTCATCTGGACAGGAGTGAGCGATTGACTTTTGTCGTCATGGTCACCCAGGATGTAGTGCAGGAATAGAAAGTAGTTAAACTAGTCTGCACTCCATCTTGTACAGAACATTTGAGCATTGCTTTTTAGTGGTCAAAGTGTCCCCCTTCAGGAGTCCAGACACTGGTGATGGTGGTAGAGAATAAGTTGCTCCAATTTCCTGATGTGCCAGGTACTGCTGTAGATTGGAGGTGTCAGGGGTGGTGGCGGGTCACCTTTGGTGCACGCTGAAATGACAACTGACAGCAGAGAGAGAGAACAGTCTTTTAACGTTTGCCAGCACTGATGCAATTGGTTTACGGTAACATCACCCACATCTGGTTGGCTGGTACTACCTGACCCCACCCCTAATCAGCTGGCCGTGTGCCCCCATGGAGAGAGGAAGCCTACCGGGAATGGCAACGCCTGTCCAGTCTTCCTGAATGAATTTTCGCCTAAGCTTCATTTCTTGAAGTCGTTTTGGGGATTTCCGATGCAATTCCTGGAGATATACCTGAAGACCCTAAGCACGCACAGTTTGTCAGCTGTCAGACTGACCTCTTTTATAATATCTCAATCTCGTTTTATGCGGTCATCACACAAGTTTTTTGTACTTCTCCATTCTTCCTTATTAGGTGTGCTATAACGGTTACTTGCCCATTCTGCCTTTTTAGGTGCGATATGATGCAAACTGTACCGTTAGTGTCATGCTGCCGCCTCTGCCCTGACATCCTCACACTTATCACACTTCTCCATTCCCCAGTCCGCATGTTTCCCAGATATGGTCATACGAAGCCCAGCATTTTTTTCCTACGTTGCCACAATTTTGTTTTTCTAAAAAAATAATATAAAAGACACACAAACAGGAACATATATCTCACATCCTCCAGACTAAGAAATGCCAGTAAATTTATGTTATCATTTTCACTTTTCTGTCTGGGACATTTAGCTAAATCTGCATGTAGAAAAACATTAGTTATTTAGTTAGTTATATTTTAAGGAGAAGGTGCATATGCGGTAAGTTTACACAATACCATATATTACATCACATCACATGTTCTCCAAAATAACCACATGGAAACATATGTCTCAGCACCTGGAACTAAGCTGACTTTAGTTTACTGTACAAGAACATTTACTTCATCACTTTCATCCAGGCTTGGAAATATTGATGCCCAGGTGCATTTAAACGAATATCTGAGGATCAATGAATCGGACAATGTTTGTCTTTTTTTTGCAAGGCCCCATTGGTTTTTCGCAGTTTTTGAGACAAATTTGGAAATATTGATGCATTTAAGCAAAAATGAAGAGAATATTTCATTCCTGTTGCAACATGCATTGACCCATTACACATTGGTCCTTCAGTCGTTCTCCATGATTTTCTGGCTAAAATTGAACATTCCATTTCTAAATATTTAACATTTAACATTTGGTGCAGTTTTTGTACTTGATGAGCGCTTTTGGCATGACATGAAAAGATTTCCTACCTGCAAAGGTAAGGATCCACCATCTGACTCTTGTAATGGTCAAATATGTAAACATAGTGTAATGCTAAAAGAGTGATAAATGTCTGAATTGAAGTAATGTGCGAAAAGCAGGGTGATTTAAAAAGTTTCCATTTTCAGCTGTGTACGAAGAAAAGAGGGCAATCAAACATATTTTCACACAAATGCTCGGACAAAGAAACACCTGTCACGGTTTGGTCCCTCTTCCTTTTTTAGTTTGAAGTTTCGTGTTCCTTGTGGTCCTGGGTTAACTCCACTTCCTGCCTTGTCTTGTGATTGTGTGATTGTCTCCACCTGTGTCCAATCACCTGCACCTCCCTTGTGTATTTAAGCCCTGTGTGCCTGTTGTCCTTTGTCGCGTCATTATCAATGTCACCCGTTGTTGGCGCACGTCGTCTCCTGTCTTGGAATAAAGAGCACCGTTTTCTGAGAAGCCTGCGTCTGAGTCCTGCCTTCTTCCACCCGCAACCTGCTCCAGCACTCCCCTACGTGACAACACCATCTTAACCGTGGTTCTTATCTCAACTTTCTCAAGGTTTGCAATTTTTTATACCTGCCACTAAGGATGGCCTTCATGTGTGTGTATAAAAGCTCAGTGTTTTTAACTGTTCGGAGAGGCCATCTCCACAGAGCACTGTAATACGTGCTTGTGTATTTGACCTCCTGCTTGAAAGCAATAAATGGACTTTTTTACAACTTTGATCATTCATCAAGACCCTGTTTTTCCTATTAGACAAACTTTGAAACAAATCATTCTCTTCTCCCGAACTAGTTTTATTGAATTATTCCACAACACTCTGCTAAGCAGGGGCTCCACAGCAAGGGGTCATCTTGAAGCCTTACACCAGGTAACACTAGTTAAGTTATGTCTCCGGAGGGTTTACCTTTTCAGGTGCTACAGGTACTCTCATCAAGTTAAACAGCAGAAGTCAGTTTAGAAATGTCAGCAGCTTTCAGATGACCTAAGTAAAACGTCACCATCCTGTTGCCACAGCGTTTACATACGCACACAATCGCTATGCATGAAGTGTTTTAACGTAAAATATGTTTCCATAAATCTCACACTTGTCTTTCCTGATGCTAAATTAACATGTGTTGATTTTATTTGCCACTAATATGATATGATATTAGCCCGTGGTCACTCAAGTTTATTTTCTGAATTATATTACAGATCCAAATTCATGCACCTATGCTCATAGCAAGTCGATCACCATCTGCTGCACTTGATTTTATTTTACAAAAACAAGTGTAATGTGTTCTGGCCATCATGTCCTCAGAGTGTCACCTGCAGTACTACAAGACGGCCTTTGTTGTTCTTCTAAATGGCCAACACTTATCCCCAATGGAGCAGGACAACCCTGTGCAGGGTTCAACTGTAGAATGAACTCACACTGTTGATTTTGATGAGGAGCAACACAACAGAAAACATTTCTGTCATACTTCCAACAGTCCGTCAAGCAGTGGGGTGGATCCCACTCCCCTCCTGGGGAGGCAGAACGTAACAGTATTCACATTCATTACTCACGTAGAAGTATAAATAGTAGGGTTTAAAAGTATCAACTCATGCTTTTTGCTTAATGTGTAACTTCACTCACAGAACATGTCAGTCCGCCATATTATCAGAAGGTGCCTTCAGATCGTTTCGATTCCTTATCATGCCACCGGCCGTTGGGATGATGAAAACATAGCGATATTCAGAGAGACATGGCAACACTAAAACAATAGGGATGTATTATATAACTTATAGAATAAAACAAGGACCCATTTTCCAGTGACCGCTTAATGATATGAGGACGGAGGACGTACACACACACACGTTGTTCCCATTGATTAGGTATACTGCATTGTCTCCCCTAGGTTTACAACTTCATGGGGGAGGGGGGGGAGAAAAAGTCTGACTTTTTCCGGGGCGGGGGCCGTACCCCTGTTATGATGATGGGGAAACACTGAATTGGTAGCAGCCAGTTATCGAAACACTGGCCAAATAACCTGTTTTTTCAGGCTTCATGAGCAAATACAGAATCCCTTTGTGTAGGAGCCACGAAGGTGATTAACATCTTATATTAGAAAGAACGTATATAATAAAGTGGAATAGTTTAATGGTTTATATTTGGGACACTTGGGTTGTTTATATTTTGTTGGTTTTGTTAATTGCATATCACCGTAATTGGGGGCGGTAACCTTTTAACGGATTATAATAGCAGGCACAGACGGAAGTAGGGGAAAAGAGAGAGAGGGTGAGTGACTGGGACGCCGAATTTTTGTTGACCGCTATTGTCGCTTTTGTTGCTACGCTATTGCTGCTGCGCTATTGTTGCTACGCCGCTGTTTGCTACGCTGTTGTTTACTACGTTGTGATTTGTCTTTACTTTAAGCACGTTATGCATGTACTGACGAAGTCCTAAACGTCGTCTAGTACTCACAACACAGCAAAAACGGAGAGTTCTTTGATGGTTACAATTATTTTGCATGTTTATTTTACATGCAAATATCATACAGCGGCACACTTTTGCTCATAATACATTTACTCCAAAATAACAAACCGCAATGCTCACCACAAAGGCACACACGCACACTGGCACAATCAAACTGTTTGCTTCCCAAATTAGCAACACCTGTGTCTGGGATTCCTGCAGGTTAAATGGCCTACCTGGGCTGATCCGAGGTCAGCTGAGCCACAAAGCATATACAGCCCCCTAGTGGCACAGAGCAAAATTAAATTAAATAATACCAAATGAATATGACTCCTACACTCCAACCCCTAATTGCGTATGCCAGAGCAATTACCACAAATCAAAAGAGCCATGAACACAACACAAAATAAAATGGTTACCAATAGAACCAATTGCTCTTTCGTTTCATTAAGCAAGCATATTTTGGTTATGGGTCGTTCAATGATGTTTGTCTTGATCTTCAAACGAACCACACGTACCAGACCTCTCTTATCAGGGAAGGTTTCTAGGACTCTTCCTAGTATCCATGATCCACGTGGTGCTGTGGAGTCCGCAACCTCTCCAGGAAGAAAACTCCTTTTCCTGGTTCCATTTTTGACGCTCCTGTAAAAGTGGAAAGTATTCGCGGATCCACCTCTTCCAAAAGAGATCCAAGATGTACTGTTTGTTTCCACCTTCTCCTTGTGTAAACATCCTCTTTGTTGAACAGTCCTGGTGGGAGAACTGGTTTCCCTTTGAGGAGTAGCAGATGGTTTGGCGTCAACGCCTCAATGTCGTTGGGGTCTTCTGACAGCCTTGTGATAGGGCGATCGTTGAGCATAGCTTCAGCCTCACAGAGCACAGTATGGAACCCTTCGTCATCCAAGGCTTGCTGACGGAGCACGGAGCACAAAATCTTCCTGATCATCCGTATCATGCGCTCCCAAGCACCACCGTGATGTGACCCACCTGGAGGGTTAAAGCTCCACTTGATTCCCTTCTTGGACAAGGCCTTTTCAATGTGGTCATGATTCAAAGAGGTTAAGGCTTCTCGCAGCTCCTTTTCTGCACCCACAAAGTTGGTGCCATTGTCGGATCTCAAGTGCGAGACTTGTCCTCTTCGACAGATAAACCTTCGCAACGCGTTGATGCATGAGTCTGTGTCCAGAGAATAGGCCACTTCTAGGTGCACGGCCCTGCTTGTCATGCAAGTAAATACTACTCCATACCTTTTCACGATGCTACGCCCTCTTTTCACATCAACTGGCCCAAAGTAATCTACGCCAACGTTAGTAAATGGCGGAAGATCAGGAACCACTCGGTCCTCTGGCAGGTCGGCCATTTTTTGCTCAGCGGTTTTCCTACCATGGAGCTTACAGATGAGGCATCTTGATATAATCTTCCTCACTGCAGTAGGTCCACTTGTGATCCAGTATTTTCTCCTTATAGCAGAAAGAACATGATTTCTGCCTCCATGTCCAAGCTGCAAATGGACATGATGGAGGATGAGGTCGGAGATGTGTTGGTTTTTTGACAAGATGAGGGGGTGTTTAACGTCCTCAGGGATTGCTGCCTTATTCAACCGTCCCCCAACTCGAAGAAGTCCTCCTTTTAGAACTGGATCTAATTTGAGGATGCTGCTACTTCTTGGCACGTGTGGCTTGCCAGAGGTTAGTGCAGCAAATTCAGTGGGAAATCTCTCTTGCTGGCAAAAAGCGATTATGGAGGTCTCAGCCTCCAAGAGATCTTCCAGTGTCACCTTCTGGTTCCCAAGTGATGTTGAGAAAGCTTGCATCTCCTTTTGCACATCAACCCTGGCTGCTCCAGTAGCACTGGTGTTTGCACACTCTAACTCTTTTCTTTTCATCCTTAGTTTGAGCAGAGTTCCCTTCAGCTTAATGAGCCATGCAACTGCAACCTTCAATCTTTGCCAATCAGAGAAATGGGTAATCAGTTGTGATGTGGCGTTGCTGTCAACAAGTGTTGCATTGACCGTCAGACTTCGCTTTACTTCTGGGTCGTCGGCAGTGACACTTGAATCCATGGGAAATGTTGGCCATGTTTCTTCAGGTTCCCGTAGGAATTCCGGGCCTTCTATCCATCTTTGCTTCACAAGATCTTCTGCCTTCAATCCACGTGAAGCATCGTCAGCAGGGTTGAGAGATGTGGGAACGTATCCACTGATCAACTTCAGAGTTGTCCCTGATGGTGGTTACCCTGTTTGCTACAAAGGTGTGAAATCTTCGGTCCTCATTTTTTATGTACGTAAGAACTGATGTGCTGTCAGTCCAAAAGCAAGTGTTCTTCAGTGGAAGCTGGAGCTCTGATTGAAACATCTTGTCCACTCGTACTGCTACAACAGCAGCAGTGAGCTCCAGCCGGGGAATGGTGACAGGCTTCAGGGGGGACACTCTGGCTTTGCCAAATAAGAAAGCAACATGAACCCTCCCATCCATGTTCTGCATCCTAAGGTAAGTAGCTGTACCATAGCAGTTCTCGCTTACATATAGAAGTTTCGGTTGACTGTTTCAATCACTTCTGTTGAAAAGTTGGCCTGATTGTCTTCAGCGGTCTTTCTAAGAGCAAGGCAGGCAACACTGGGTGATGAAACCGCTCCAAATAAATGGACAGTCATGCGATGCTCTACAAGATCTTGTTCCAGGGTACCTTGAGCCCACCATAAGAATCTTAAGTAGTACCAGTGTTCCTCTGCCACTTTAACCTGGTGGAACATAGCCTTTATGGCCACTTGTTCCTCCCTGAACCTCACAAGAACTCCAACTAACGAGCTGGTGAGGTTCGGTCCTTGCAAAAGCTGACTGTTGAGAGAGATCCCTTGGACTTCACAGTCAAACACCACCCGTTGCTTTCCCTTCCGTGGATGGTACACGCCGTGGTGCGGGATATACCACACCTTTCCTGTTGGCGTTTCCAACTGATGCTTCGGTACTTCTTCGGCATAGCCATTGCCAATGACATCAGCAAGAAAGTTGTTGTACTCCTCATGAAAGCTAGCATCTTTCTGAAGTCTCCTTTTCAGCCCACGAACACGTTGCATGGCAACACAGAGGTTGTTAGGCATAGAAACATCTCTTTGAAAGGCATTTGAAACACGTAGTGTCCATTCTGAAGCTGAAAAGAGCTTTCCATTTTCTCCACAAATTTCTTTTCTTCCCTTGACATTTCTTCCTGTTCTGCAGAAGCTCGCTCATTGAAGTCATAATTGTACTGGCTAGTTAACAGTTCTTCAATTCTGTCAATGGCAATTCTGTTGGCATAAACGGAAGGGTGTTCCCTTCCACAGTCGCTACTTCCCCGTAACGGACCATTTATTACCCACACCAGTAGGGTTTTGATCGCGTAGGGTCCATCTTCACCATCGCGACTGTTAATCACCTTCCAAGGCTCCATCAACTTGGAGGCGTTTGTGCCAATTAACAGGTCAACATCAGCGTTTATGCGAGGAATTTTAACATCATCTAAATAAGGCCATTTTCTCAGCTCCCTTTCGCTGATTATGTTGGCTGTAGAGACAGGCATCTCTTTCTGGGTACACACTTTGGGAAGTGGATAGAAGCACTCACCAGTTATACCTGAAATCTCCAGACTGTCAACAACAGAGCTTTCTACTGCGTTATTATGGCCCAAAGTGCGGATATGAATTTTGAATTTGCGTCCTTCCACGTTCAACTTGTCAATGAGCTTCCTGGTGCAGAAAGTTCCTGTACTCCCTGGGTCCAGAAAAGCATTGGTTTCAATAATTTTGTTTCCCTTTGAGCACTTCACCTTAACAGGCAAAATGGGAAGAATTCCATTGCAGTGGCCAGCCCCTGTAAGACCACAAGCGGAGGATGTTGTACAACTGTCTGAAGTATTTGACTTGTCAGTATTCTTCTGCTCGCCATCCTTCTGAGCTTTCGGAGTAATCCTTTCCTTCTCTATGTGCAAAACACTGGGATGCGTTCGGTTACACTTGTTGCATATTATGCGCCTGTCGCAATTCTTGCTTAAGTGTCCTGTGCACAAGCAACTGAAACACAGACCTTTCTCCTTTAGATAGTCCAGTTTCTCCCTGTGTGTCTTTCTTCCCAGTTTAAAACATTGTTCCAAAACATGATTACCAGCAGCACAATAAAGGCAGGAAATAGAATCAGTCTTAGCAAAGGATGTCATTTTGTTCTGAGCCTTTTCCTTCTTGTTACCATCTGGTTTGCTGCATCCATCCTCAATCTTGTGGGCATCTGCTTTGTATCCATCCTCAATGACCACCTGTGTTGCAAAGCTGTTTCTTCTCAGCTGTTGTTTCACCGGTAACTTGCTTGCTTTGGTAGCGCCTTTGATAACAGGTGAAGTGTCCTGTATGTCACCAAAGACTGGATCTGAAGTGATTCTGACCTGGCGCTCGATGTACTTCACAATGTCTGAGAATTGTGCTCTTCGACCAGTTTTCTCCAGTATCTCACATGTCTTTGCTCTCCACCTGTCTCTGAGTTTATAAGGAAGCTTCTGACTCAGAATCTTGATGTTTGCTGGCATGTTAAGTTCTTCCAAGTACTGAAGATCATCCATAGCGTTAGAACACTCACGGAGGAAAAGTCCATAAGCTTTCAGCGCTTTGGGGTCCTCAGCTTTGATAGTTGGCCATCCTGTGACCTTCTCCATGTAGGCCGCTGTTATGTTAAACTCATTTCCAAAGTGCTCTTTGAGCAATTTTTTAGCAACGGCAAATCCTTTATCTGCAGTCATATGAAGGCAGCTGCGCACAATGTCTCTTGGCTGCCCCCTAGTAAATTGCTCAAGGTAGTACAAACAGTCTCCTTTACAGCTGGTCTTTGCTTCCACGCAGTGCTCAAACGGCTTCATAAATGTATTGAACCTTAGAGGATCTCCATCGTAAATTGGAATTTCTCGGCGTGGCAGCAGTTGCGAGGTTTGCATTTGAACAAGGAGAGCTGTTATGTCATTCTGCTGTTGCAGCAGATTATAGAGATCTGTTGTCTGATTTTGGCCTTGCAGGGGTTGAAACACTTGTTGGCTTAGAGTGGGTTGAAATCCTTGACTGAAGGTTGTCTTTGCTTGTAACGGAGGGGGTTGAGAGCCTTGAATGACGGTTGGCTTTGGCATGATAGTTGGCATGGCTACTTGTGAAGCATTGCTTTGTAGTGGTAGAGATGTGTGTTGCTGTGAGGACTGAGACACAAATATCGAGGCTTGTGGATTGAAAGGGGTGCACGGGAGCTTAGGTCTAGCCCCTTTCCTGATGTAGGAAGCCATTCCATTAGATTGCCTTGAATGGACGCTGCTACCAGCCTGTAGCACTGCTAGCTTAGCAGAAGTGGCAGCTATCTCAGTGTCCAGCTCGAGTTGCTCCCTTTTTCTCCTCAAGATGAGCTCCTGTTGCTCCCTTTTTCTCCTCAAGATGAGCTCCTGTTGCTCCCTTTTTCTCCTCAAGATGAGCTCCTGCTCCTCCAATGCATGCTTATCCTTTAAAGCGGCAGCTCGAGCCATGAGTGCGGCCTGTTCCGCCTTCGCCCTGCATCTGGCTGAAGAAGTGGAGGATCTGCTGCTTGAGGATCCGCCCTTTGAGCCATGGTGCCTTGACTGCACATTTGAAATGCTATCATGAGGTTGAATCTGATCTTCCTCTTCCTCATCCTTTCCACCAGCAACTCCAATTCCATTGCTGGCATCGGCCTCATTTCCACTTCCAGCATTGCCAGCAACGGTTTGAGGACCATCCATTTCATGCTCCTTTAAAGTGTTGTCAACAACTGTGTGTTTTTCTGTTGGTCCAATTACATTTTGACTTTGCACAGTTTCAGTTTGCTCAGCTTGAATTTCAGTTTGACCTGGCAAATCATCATCATCATCATCATCATCACCTACTTTGGTGGCTGGACATCCTTTAATGTCATACAACCATTGATTTGTACCCACAATAAACTCATGGATATTCAACATTTTAGCCTGGTACCATATTTCATGTTTGCTTGCTTCATCAGCAGGCAATAAACCCAATAAAGATGTATGCACCTGCTGTATTTTGCCACTCAACTCATTAAACATGTTAAATTCATTTTCAACCTCACTTACATTCTCTTTATCACCCATCAATTTAGCAATAGATTCCTTTGCATTCGACAGTTTACAAAATTTAGACTTTCTTTCCTTTTCTAAAATGCTTATTTTTTCCAACAAAGCTTTGGGTGTTAATTTAACCACACGTTTTTTAGTTACAGATTTTACCCCTGCACCCACAAGTTCAGTCTCAAGTCCCAGTTGGCCCTTTTGCTCTTCGGCCATAATGACCACGCAAAGTGAATTGGCAAGCCCGCAAAATTGTTTGTGTTGCGCAACAACTCGTCTAGACGCGTAAAGTTATTTTTAGACGGTTGCGCGTTTGCTACCAATGCATTGGATTTACGCGAATGTGTGCACACAAATTACCATGGCCATTCATAATATCAGCGCTGATCACCACATACCCCAGTCGAGCGTTGGCCGGCTTTGATGAATGTTGTCCCGGTCAGCTGATGCTGGTATTTCCGCCCCTGCAGCTCGCTCCGGTGCAGCTTCACTCAACCATCGGCAACTCCAAACATTTTGCCCACCTCACATCCGTGGTTTCCAAACGAACTCCGTTAATCCACAGTTTAACAGGTCCACGTCGTCTCGATGAATAGTTATCCAAGTCGAAGCAGTTTTCGACCTAAAGTGTACTGACGAAGTCCTAAACGAAGTCTAGTACTGGTTACCAATAAGGCGGATAGGTTCAGACGTGCGCCCGGTGCGCTCGCACACAGCAAAAACGGAGAGTTCTTTGATGGTTACAATTATTTTGCATGTTTATTTTACATGCAAATATCATACAGCGGCACACTTTTGCTCATAATACATTTACTCCAAAATAACAAACCGCATTGCTCACCACAAAGGCACACACGCACACTGGCACAATCGAAAACTGTTTGCTTCCCAAATTAGCAACACCTGTGTCTGGGATTCCTGCAGGTTAAATGGCCAACCTGGGCTGATCCGAGGTCAGCTGAGCCACAAAGCATATACAGCCCCCTAGTGGCACAGAGCAAAATTAAATTAAATACCAAATGAATATGGCTCCTACAAGGCATACCGGATTATGTTGGACTAATATTTCAATAAACCTGTCAAAACACATCATCGGATCGGAGCGGACTTTTTCTTTGGTACAGCGTGTCACAATCCGCTACACCCATAACTTAGCCTCCCAGCGACTGTTTGTTTGAATACATGTCGCTACACTTTGTGTTTATTTCTAAAGCCTTGTTTATTTCTAAAGCCTTGTATCAGGACATACATCACTTTATTTAAGATGCTGCGCTAGTTGCAAGCTGCTGTGTTGTGCCAGATTCTCAATAAAGTTAGAAAAAAACTTTTCACAACCGCCATCACTCGCTCCATTCGCATGGCGCAATTTATCTGGATAGGTTTTTTTGTGTGTGTGTGTTTTTGAATGATGAAAAGCTGTAATTAAATAGTAGTAACAAGGCCATTTTTAAAATGTAAGGAGTAGGAAGTACAGAAATTTGCGTGAAAATGTAAGGCGTAGAAGTAAAAAGTAATCTGTAATGATAAAATATTCATGTTAGTACTAATGTACTAACATTTTTAAATTCATTATTCGTGATTGTTGTTATTATTTTTTTATCTATTGACAGCCCGTTTTTATTTTAGTATAACTTTCTTTTTACACTGTTTCAGAGTAAGTGCTTTGCTAAAAGTTGAAGACTTGCCACCATGAAGACCACATGTACAAGACGGGATTTCAGCATCATCTTCCTCTTTGTGATGGTCTATGCCTTGATCTTTGTGCTACATCAAATGGACATTCTGCAAGTAAGACCTTTTTTTGAAGGGAGGACCTTGTTTCAATTATTTAATATTAGTCAGGTTTTGTGACGGTTTTAAAATGTGTTTAAATAAAAAAAGGAATTTGATTTGAATTGTGTTTTCCCTCAATCCTGCACCTTGACTTGCTGACAGCAGCAGCTTTTGCAAGGATGAAACTAGCACTATTCTATAACTGACAAGCATAGCCACAGGAGGACTCCAGTGCACAACTCTTTAGACTGAAGTAGAAGTCCCAGGTTCTATTCATGTATTTAGTCAATGACAGGCAAGGTCCGGTACAAAAAATAGTTCAAGGCAGAAGTTTAAGAGGGTCAGGCAGAGCCAAAATCCAGATAATGTAGTAAACTTTATCATTAAACCACTTACTAGGCTTGGGAGGGCATAAAGGTGCTGGCACCCATGACAATCAGTACAAGACGAACAACAGAGAGCACTTCACTTATGTACACAAGGGGAGGGTGCGTCAACAAGACACAAGTGGGGAGCTGCATCAGCACACTGGGAAGGCATGAGGGTGGGTAGTCAAGAAAGTGACATGGTGAGTGTGAAAGTTAAACTGGAATCATTGTAAAAACTGAGGTGGATACTAAACAGTACTTTATTTATTATCTTTCTGAATATCCCAGAAAACATATACAATCTAGGCTTGTGCAAAAGAGAAAGCAAAACCTGTCCAAAAACCGTCCCATGGGTCAATTATTAGGAAATAGTTATTGGAATGTTTGCGTTTTTAATTTATATGGCAGATTTTTCAGTGCAAGTG
The DNA here is from genome assembly GCF_949316345.1 of Pungitius pungitius. Taxonomy (NCBI): domain Eukaryota; kingdom Metazoa; phylum Chordata; class Actinopteri; order Perciformes; family Gasterosteidae; genus Pungitius; species Pungitius pungitius. The sequence goes on from NC_084901.1 coordinate 11,407,858, forward strand.
TATTTTGACACCTTCTCTCTTTCGACCCCCTGTCAGTTTCAGCCTGAAGTCAACTCCACCATCATCATGCCACGAGTCTCTCCTCATCGTATTGTTAATCACAGATTCTGCACCTTCCAGCCACGGTCCCCCCAGGATGCTTTGGAGGAACGCCTCATACTAGACTCCATTGCTCGGCCTGAAAATCCACTTTTACCATCTCCTAATTCCTTGGAGCAGACAACTGATCCAGCCCACAGCACCTTCACCATCCTCCCAGGGAGGAAAGGGGGGCAGTGGCATGTAGGGGACCAGCTGGAGGTTATGATACAAACCTTTGACTTCCAAGGTCGTCCCAAGAAGTCTGGGGGGGACTTCCTGACCGCCCGTCTGCACAACCGGAAGCTTGAAGCAGGTGTGGCTGGGCAAGTTGTGGATCATCTGAATGGGAGCTACTCTGCTGTATTCTCTTTGCTCTGGGAAGGAGACGCACGTGTTGAGGTGATGCTTAAACCATGATGTTGGATGAATTGATACACAAAGTGTTTTTATTATTATAATACATTGTTCACAAAGCCCTGTCCCTTCCAATCCACATTCTTCCCAAGCAAACCTTTCTAGCTTGACTGACCTATATTAGACCAAATTGTTGTTGAGCTTTGATTTGACAATCACTAATCAGTGTTCAGGGGAATCATTTTCCTGAAATCATGGACTTTCGTCAATCTGGTGAAGATTTTTGAAGACATAAATCGTTATAAATTTCAATGTAACAGGCAAGGTTTGGACCCAGGTGCAAATCAACAGACTCCAGTATTAGTAGTTCCAGTCAGAGTACTTGTTAATATAATAGTCACTAAAAAATAAGTGTTTGGCGACACAAGGCTGGTTGAAGTACCGGGGCAGGGGCGAGACAGGGTAGTCCAAGACAGGCGGGGTCAGCAACAGGAAATCAAGCCAAAAGAACGTGCTGTAAGGTCTGGCATGAATGTGGAGAACGGTCAGTCAGCAAGTGAGTGAGGTGTTTAAATTCTGAAGGAAGTGAGTGTGGTAGACAGATGAGTGTGATTGGGCTGACGAGGTGAATGTGAATAGCAGCCGGACAGAATTAACTGATTAAGTGGAAATTACAGGGTAGGACTGATAGCGCTGAGACATTGAGGAGCTTCAATGCTTTAACGTGGTGAAAATAATTCTGGTTCTCTTTCCAATCAGGTGACTTTGGTTCACCCTGGCGAAGCTGTCACTGTGCTAAACAGGATAAACAGACAACATCCCGACAGGATTTACTACAAGAGCCTCTACCGCTCAGGCTCACTCTCTGAAACCACCGTCTGTAACGTCTGCCTGCAGCCAACCCAACAGCCTTTGTGTAACCACACTGACCTTCGTACAGGCGAACCTTGGTTCTGTTTCAAGCCAAAGAACTTGAGCTGTGATACCAGGATCAACCACTTCAAGGCAGGATACAATCATTACCTCTCAGCCGAGGAGGAAAAGCTCTTTCAGAGGTGAGTGAACAGAGAATCATGAGAGCCTTAGAGGTTTGTGACCTCAGGGAGTTAACATTGACCCTATATTAATTTAAGATTTTAAAATAATACAAACACTACTGCACTCTCCATTTCCACATTTGGAGGTTTTACTATCTGTGCAAGAAGAATCATGCAGTTGGTTACTTTTATTCACGTGTATGTTTTGTGAGCTTGCACCTAATGTATCTTTCCACAGCAAATCTCTCATTCTGATGCATCAAACTGCATAATACCTTTTTACTACTGATCCGTGTCGACTCAGCCGACGCTTTAATTTTAGTGCATGTGTATGCTGATAATTACGGTATTGAGCAAGTAACCGGAATAAAAGCTATTTAATCAAATATTCTGGACAATGACTGAAGTGGGTTCGGGACCAGTCTGAATACTCTTGTACAATAAATGCAATATTTTTACTGTACATTTCTAGAGATTTCTCAAATAAAAGCCCCATATCAAGTCATTTTTGCAAGTTCAAAAAGATAATTTCTCCATATTTGAACTGAAATAAACAGATTTCTATAGTTCCAGAAAATGACTAATGCATGGGTGTTAAGGACCTCTTCCCTACCATAATAAATATGAAGGATTTTTACTGTAAAGAGATTTCTTCAAAGTAAAAGTCCTGTTTTTGAGTGTTCCAAAACACAATTTCTGATCTGGGGCTTTTACTTTGGAGAAATCTCCAAATGTACAGTAAAAATATTGCATTTATTGTACAAGAGTAACCCTAGCAACAAATTAAAATACTTGAACCCGCTCCAGCGCAGGCTCAATTGAGCCCTACTGGACTAGCTCGCCACTCCCCCAGAAAAAAAGGCCGCTCTCTTCCTCAGTGATGGAGTGATTTCATTTAGATTAATGTTTTATAGGAGAGGTCTGTTCAGTTAGTGGACATTATATATTATAAGTTGGTTAGGGAGACTCGCAGAGATATGCCACATTGTTAGAACTCTGTTCTTTGTTTTAATAACTCCCTCAGGAACGACTGTTAAAGTGGTTCCAAGGCATTGCAACTAACACAAGTTCGTTGAAATAATGTTTTTTTTTTTTTATCACATCATGCTGACCCTCTGTATGAGTGCTGTTGATGGTGACAAGGAATTGTTTATTTACTACGGAGAGAACCTGGTCGGGAACCAAGGAGGAAAGTGAAGGGGATGGAAATGTAGTCACACAATAAAATTAAATAATAGTATATACAAATCTTTTTAAAAGCAGCATAACTGATACAATGTTTTTTTTCTCCTAGATTTAACTTTAAATGATGTCAAATGCTTTACTTTTATTTGAGTTGTTGTACAAAGTTGTTAGACATGTTTTTTTTGGTGCCTTTTTCAGTGGCGTTAACATGAAAGTCTCCATTCAGGCTGCAGGACCTTCCAACATCACTGTGTTGCCAGAGGATGGTATTGTTTATTTTATTGTTATTATTTTTAGTTAGCAATATATATAATCTCTTGGGTATAACCTTTTATACCTTAGTTTTGTTTTTTAATGGGATAAACCAAGCCTTATTATCTTCCTCTCAGGTCAGCTCAAGGTGAAGAGCAGCTCAGTGACATCTCTACCATCTGGTTATTACTACCAGGGTGTGTGGCGAGCTCTAGGAGGCATCACAGTATCTCAATTTAACACATCTGCCATCACGCAGTGTCTGAAAGGCAAAGCAGTTCACATGTATGGAGACTCCACAGTGAGGCAGTGGTTTGAATTTCTCAACGCAGCTCTACCAGGTAGCTGATCCAAAGCATTTCTAGGTATTGTTTGATTTTGTTTTGACTGCAGTTTAATATTTTACCCATGTCATACTTTCAGGTCTTAAGGAATTTGACTTGCACAACCCCAGATACGTTGGACCTTTTATGTCTTTGGACAATCAAAACAACATCTTGGTGAGGTTCCGCTGCCACGGTCCTCCTCTTCTTTGGCCCACTATCCCAATCAGAGAGCTTCGTTACATTGCTAATGAGCTAGATGACTTGGACGCAGGCCCCAACGACGTCGTAGTCCTTAGCATCTGGGCTCACTTTACCACTTCCCCAATGGATTTCTACATCAGGAGGCTTCAGAGCATCCGTAGGGCGGTGGTGCAGCTGCTGGACACAAATCCAGGCACGCTGGTCATCGTCCGGACTGGAAACTCAAGAAGTTTGAACGATAAAGTGCCCCCAATGGACAGCGACTGGTATTCGCTGCAGTGTGATAAGGTGCTCAAAGCCATGTTCAAAGGACTGAAAGTTCATCTGATCGATGCCTGGGAAATGACCCTGGCCCACCACTTGCCGCTAGACCTCCACCCACCACCTCCCATTATTGAGAATATGGTAAACTCTATGTTGTCCTATGTATGTCCTCAAAAGCACGGTTAGATGTTTGTGTTTTTGGGGGGTGCCTACTGTGTATTTTAACACTCTGTAAGGTTATCTTAGTTTACAGCAAGTGCTGCGTTTTATTCATCAATCAATGCTCAGACCACATCAATTCTCTGATTAAATCACAAATTGCCCTAAAAGGCCTTTACAATCTCCACACATGCATCATTGATTGTCCCGAGACCCTCGCTTCGGAATAAGAAACTTTACACAAATCTGAATATTTTGTGGAGAGGAAGAAAACTTAGATGAAAGAAACCCTTTTCCAAGATGGGCAAAACTCAATAGATTTCATTTATGCAGAATTAACTACATAACTGAGTTGCACATTAAATTCAAAATACGGAAATAATTTATACAACTAGAAAATGTATTTCAAGCTAAAAATTTGATTTTTAAATACAGAAATACAGAAAGGAGACTCAATGTTATATATTCAATCAATTGGTCAATTGGTCGCATGTTATTATAATTTAGAAAATGGTATTTTTTGAATGAAATATGTTGCAGGAGCCTTGCTATGACAAATAGCATCATGTTTTTCTTTGTCTTTTGCGGTCTCTGAATGTTAGTAATAAGCTTCCCCCTCACTTACTCCACTGAACAGTGGAAGCCCACAGGTCTCCAGCCGGTCCTCTGGTCAGCCCTTCTCATCTGGACGGGAGTGAGATTTCACTTTGCCCGTCATGGTCACCCTGGATGTAGTGCAGGAATAGAAAGTAATTCAAGCTAGCTCTAGCTCTTCATCTTGTACAGAAAATGTGAGCATTGCTTTTTATAGTCAAAGGGCAGGCCTGGACCTACTGCAGGAACCGAGACAGGCCAGGTAATAAAAGTAATTGTTATCCTCCATCATTTTCACTTTTCTGTCTGGGGTATTAGGCTAAACCCGCATGAGAAAAAACAGTGAGGTAGCAGCAAAGAAATGGACTTCTTTCAAAAGAAAGTGACTAAGACAAATTACATTTTGTTTATTGAATCAGTGATATAACATGGAGATTAGTTAACCAGGCTTTAAATAAAATACTTAACTCAAATTAAACTACTCAAATTATAATACATTTGTAAAGAAACTTGAATTAGTGATAAAAGATGCTCTGTAGTGGAGTCACACGCTCACTAGTTCTGTTACCAGTATGGTTACATTAAGGCAGGATGAGAGTGATCGTTGCAGATCAGAAGCTCCATGTCTGCTCTCTTGTAATTAGGTTGCATGGGCACCTGCATTAAAGTCCGCGCAATTGACAACACGTGTTCTCCAAAATAACCACATGGACACATACGTCTCAGCACCTGAAACTAAGCTGACTTTAGTTCCACTTACTGTACAAGAACATTTACTTCATCTCTTCCATCAGGCTTGGAAATATTGATGCCCAGGTGCATTTGAACAAATATCTGAGGATCAATAAATTAGACAATGTTTTGTCTAAACCTTTTTTTGCAAGGCACATTTGGGTTTTCCTAGTTTTTGAGACAAATTTGGAAATATTGACGCATTTAAGAAAAAAGAACATTTCATTCCTGTTACATGCGTTGACCCATTACACACTAGTCCTTCAGTTGTTTCCCCCAAATCAGTTTTTCCATGATTTGCTTGCTAAAATTGAACATTCCATTTCTAAATATTTAACATTAAGCGCAGTTTTTTGTACTTTAGATGAGCGCTTATGGATGTAAGAAACACTTTTGGCATGACATAAAAAGATTTCCTACCTGCAAAGGTAAGGATCCACCATCTGACTTTTGTAATGGTCAAATATGTTATAACAGTGATTATTCTCTGAATTGAAGTAATGTGCGAAAAGCAGGGTGATTCAAAAGTTTCCATTTGCAGCTGTGTATGAAGAAAAGAGGGCAGTCAAACATACTTTCACACAAATGCTCGGACAAAGGAACACCATCTTAACCGTGGTTCTTATCTCAACTTGGTTTGCAATTTTTTATACCTGCCACTAAGGATGGCCTTCATGTGTTTGTATAAAAGGTCAGTGTTTTTAACTGTTCGGAGAGACCATCTCCACAGAGCACTGTAATACGTGCTTGTGTATTTGACCTCCTGCTTGCAAGCAATAAATGGGCTTTTACAACTTTGATCATTCATCAAGACCCTGTTTTTCCTATTAGACAAACTTTGAAACAAATCATTCTCTTCTCCCGAACTAGTTTTATTGAAATATTGCACAACACTCTGCTAAGCAGGGGCTCCACAGCAAGGGGTCATCTAGAAGCCTTACACAAGGTAACACTAGTTAAGTTTTTATTTGTTCCAGGTGGTTGTGTCTCCGAAGGGTTTACCTTTTCAGGTGCTACAGGTACTCTCATCAAGTTAAACAGCAGAAGTCAATTTAGAGAGGTCATCTGAATGCTGCTGACCTTAGTGAAACATCGGCATCCTGTTGCCATAGCGTTTACATACGCACACAAACGCTATGCATGAAGTGTTTTAACGTAAAATATGTGTTTCCATAAATCTCACATTTGTCTTTCCTGATGCTAAATTAACACGTGTTGATTTTATTTGCCACTAAGATATGATATTAGCCCGTGGTCACTCAAGTTTATTTTCTGAATTATATTACGGATCCAAATATATGCACCTATGCTCATAGCAAGTCGATCACCATCTGCTGCACTTTAATTTATTTTACAAAAACAAGTGTAATGTGTTCTGGCCATTATGTCCTCAGAGTGTCACCTGTAGTACTACAAGTAAGACTACAAGTTATTTCTCGACTACTCTCTGAGTAGAGAGCAGTGTTAGATTTGGTGATGATCAATTTAATGACTAGAAATTAACCGTATACAATTTTCCTTCTTTAACGTTTCACAAGTGATTATTTATTTTTCTTTTTCTGAGTATTTTCTGTACACAAATAACTGCAGTGGTAACCCTCAGAAAACATTTACCGCTTCACAGGACAGTCACATGAAAAGAATGAACTTCACTTCCTGTTTCCCTCACCTTTTGCTAGCCGTCTCAGGAGTACAGCGCCCTTTTGTGGCTTCAGTGGTGCACATCATTTTCGTACTGGGCTACACAAGCTTAAGTGCTGAATTTAATTCTGCTCACTGTGCAGTAGGATAATATATCAACTATTTGGAGTACCCAAAGTTTAGTATTAATACATTACATTACATGTCATTTGGCTGACGCTTTTATCCAAAGCTACTTACAATAAGTAACAATAATAATGATAACAGCAGCATGTGTTTTAGAACCTTATTTTTAGATTGTTTACCTATGAGATTATAAACAAGGTAACAATTCATCTGCAACTTATGGCATTTCTGGAGTAACATTTCCAGGTATATTATACAGTACCATACTTTACAATGTTGCTTTAAGCATGCAGTAACTTACCATGTGTTGGCTAGCTTGTTTACAGGCCACGACTTGTTGAATTCAGCTGCGATCTGTGTTTAGGCCGCGTTGCTTTAAAAACGTGTATTCTCTAAATGAAATGGGAACGGCAATAATATATGTACAGAAACAACGCATTAGCAACACTAAACACACGGAAAATACTTTATGATGTTTACTTTGGCCCTTTCTTAATATGTGTTCTTGTGTGGACTTTTGTTCTCGTGGACTCGTGAAACGTCATCAGTCTCAGCCCGTGTACTGTTCCAATTCTGAAGTCCGCATCTGGCCGAGAACGGTCATGATACCCGGATGTGTCTCGCCCCCCTTATTTTACCGGGCATGCATCGGAGCAGGCTCGTCTGTTCTTGTGAGAGCCAAATATCCCAGAATGCATTTCACCTCAGCAACAGGCAACAACGACAGAGGAAAATAAACACAACTTCATGTCAAAGTTTATAAATACTACTATATTTAATTCAGACCCTCCAGCATCAGGCGGTCAGTTCATCTCAATGTTAGTTACTGATGGGCAGTTGCCACTGTGGTAGGTCCTGTCATTAGTATATGAATGGGTGAATGATATCATGTAGTGTAAAAGCGCTTTAAGTGGTCAGAAGCCTAGAAGAGCGCTGTACAAATCTATTTTACCAAGTCCATTTGGTTTGAATAACAAACATTCTATCTCTCAACGCCCCCTCCGCCCACCTAATTCCATTATTGCAAAATAAAAGCCTCAATGATTATCTGTACCTCAACCATAGGTACACCACAATTGCTTTCAAATACTGGTGAAACTAGTACTTACTTCTTATACTGCTAGTACCACCAGTGCCACAATTACAACTATAACTAGTACTAAACCTTATATTACAAAAAAATATTTTTTAATTCTCAGCTTTTCCTATTTCTATTCTTTCAGCGATGTCTAGTCAACATGTTAATTCAATTCAAATTCAAATAATTTTCTTTTGTTCAACCCAAAATGAAAAATAAGCCTGAGTGAGCTTTACAGTCTGTAAACATGCAGCATCCTGTCCCAAAACCATCACATCGGCACACGTAAAACTCCCTTCAACTGGACAAAACCTAAGGGAGAATTTCTTACAGAAATTATTCAAATATTCAGAGTAGTACGCCAGGTGTAAGGCAGGACAACTGCAGGGACAAACTCCATCAGATGTAACCTCCATCCACAGAAACTTGTGAGCAGTGTTGGGAAAGTTCACTTTCTACAGGAACTAATTCAAAGTTCAGTTCACAAATTTTAAAATGAACTAGTTCAGTTCATAGTTCAAACTTCAAATTTTGAACTAAGTAAGCAGAGGTAGAGGAAAGACCATCGGAGAGACCCGTAATACTGTTCTGAAACATGTGGAGGAAGCGAAGCCAATGCGATCTAAATCCTCCCAGGTATGGGAATATTTCACACTGATTTCTTTGCAGCGCCAGTCGTTCTAATTGCCGCGCTCGACTTCAAGGTGTAACCTTTATTATTGTTCGGTCTGAAACGGCGCGCCCAGTGACGGGTGGTGCGGCAATATTGTTGTTTGGGTGGAAATCGGGAGAAAGGTCGGTCCGGGAGATTTTTGGGAGGGGCTTTGAAACATCGGGAGGGTTGACATGTCTGGTCATGTCTGGTCATCGCAGCCCTGGACCATCAGGAGCACAAACTCACAGCAGAGTGGGATAAACTGCAGAGGCTCGAGACCCTTCTAGAGCCATGCAGGGAAATCAGTCTGTAACTTATCAAATAACATTGCTTTGATTATTTTCTGGAATGAATTAAACCAAGTCAAATATCAATAACATGTATTTATGTAAAAAATAATAATTATGATAATAATAACGATAATTATGTATCTGTGTCCTGTTATTTATCTTAAGTATGCATTTCAGAAAGAAAAAATGGTTAGGATTCAGGTGTGATTAATCATGATTAATCCACTAAAAATTCTGATTAATTTGATTAAAATTTTTAATCATTTGATAGCCCTACTTATTACATTATAAACAAGGTAACAATTCATCTGCAACTTATGGCATTTCTGGTGTAAAATTTATTTTATATTTATATAAAATATATAATTTGGCTGTTAGCAGCCGTAGGTGATTACACTCGCTGCTCTTGGCTCTATATATACACTCACCGGCCACTTTATTAGGTACCCCATGCTAGTAACGGGTTGGACCCCCTTTTGCCTTCAGAACTGCCTCAATTCTTCGTGGCATAGATTCAACAAGGTGCTGGAAGCATTCCTCAGGGAGTTTGGTCCATATTGACATGATGGCATCACACAGTTGCCGCAGATTTGTCGGCTGCACATCCATGATGCGAATCTCCCGTTTCACCACATCCCAAAGATGCTCTATTGGATTGAGATCTGGTGATTGTGGAGGCCATTTGAGTACAGCGAACTCATTGTCATGTTCAAGAAACCAGTCTGAGATGATTCCAGCTTTATGACATGGCGCATTATCCTGCTGAAAGTAGCCATCAGAAGTTGGGTACATTGTGGTCATAAAGGGATGGACATGGTCAGCAACAATACTCAGGTAGGCTGTGGCGTTGCAACGATGCTCAATTGGTACCAAGGGGCCCAAAGAGTGCCAAGAAAATATTCCCCACACCATGACACCACCACCACCAGCCTGAACCGTTGATACAAGGCAGGATGGATCCATGCTTTCATGTTGTAGACGCCAAATTCTGACCCTACCATCCGAATGTCGCAGCAGAAATCGAGACTCATCAGACCAGGCAACGTTTTTCCAATCTTCTATTGTCCAATTTCGATGAGCTTGTGCAAATTGTAGCCTCAGTTTCCTGTTCTTAGCTGAAAGGAGTGGCACCCGGTGTGGTCTTCTGCTGCTGTAGCCCATCTGCCTCAAAGTTCGGCGTACTGTGCGTTCAGAGATGCTCTTATGCCCACCTTGGTTGTAACGGGTGGTTATTTGAGTCACTGTTGCCCTTCTATCAGCTCGAACCAGTCTGGCCATTCTCCTCTGACCTCTGGCATCAACAAGGCATTTCCGCCCACAGAACTGCCGCTCACTGGATGTTTTTTCTTTTTCGGACCATTCTCTGTAAACCCTAGAGATGGTTGTGCGTGAAAATCCCAGTAGATTAGCAGTTTCTGAAATACTCAGACCAGCCCTTCTGGCACCAACAATCATGCCACGTTCAAAGTCACTCAAATCACCTTTCTTCCCCATACTGATGCTCGGTTTGAACTGCAGGAGATTGTCTTGACAATGTCTACATGCCTAAATGCACTGAGTTGCCGCCATGTGATTGGCTGCTTAGAAATTAAGTGTTAACGAGCAGTTGGACAGGTGTACCTAATAAAGTGGCCGGTGAGTGTATTTGGCTCTCACAAGAACCGACAAGTCTGCTCCGATGCATGCCTGTTAAAATGGGCGCGGCAAAGCACATCTGAAACAGATCTGAACCATGGCAGACTGACGCCAAACTGGTTTGCAAAACTGGTAATATCTTCTTGCAACAGAGTTCATTGACGTGAAACATGATGACTCTACTGTTCCTGTATTTAATTGCATCTGTGACAAAGATTCAGCGGTGCACAAAAAGTGCACAGAGAACAGTGAGGTGGTAATTCAGTGTTTAAATCAAGTGACGGATCACAAGCTGATGATTGGACTCTCCAAAGGGATCTTTGATGTGGTAAGTCACATAAACCGCTAAAACAAATGACATATGAAGCTAGTTTTAATCAAAAATTAGTATTAGTTAAATGTAATTTCTGTACTTGTTTGACATTGCATTTTACTTCCATTTCTACTTCACCAGAAAGTAGGAAGGATTTACCCGTAAGTTTTCGGGTTGTCTTGAAATGGGCTGGGCTTTAACCGCTATGCTCTTTTTTAAGCATGCAATTGACCCTTCGCAGGGAGGTGATTTACAGGTGATATGACCAATCATACATGAACTTGAAAAACAGTGTACTGTACTGACGCATTTCTGCGGTTAAAACAGCATTCCTTCTTTATTCTTATGTTCATTTATGTTTATCACTCTTTATTTTGTATCACCGATGATCATGAGAGAGAGAGGGGAAGTGTGTGTGGCTTAATTTGTAATATTAATATTTAGTTATTTAACACAACTAGTCAACTTCAGACACTGAGTGCGTGAAGAGCCAGCAGACAGTAAAAAAAACAACTGATGCCCGACGAGAGAGAGCGAGAGAGCGAGAGAGCGAGAGAGAGAGATCAGTCGACTCTAGTCAATGCAGTAAAGTGCAATGACACGCGAGTTGAGCCGGATACTCAAGAGTAGACAAAGGTGAATGTTTGCAAGGGATGAGTTGAATTGCACAAGCAAATTTCCCCCATTTTGTGAACTTTGGTTTTTGAACCTAAAGGATTAGTCGTTTCCAAGTCATCAAAATAAAGTTGGATTTGTAGGGCATTAGGATAAGTATTGTATAATGCATGATGTGCAAACTGTGCCATCACAATAATGGTGCATTTTACCATTAACACTTTTTTTAGATTGCTGAGAGAGTCTCTGCATCTTTTCACTTTTAAAGAGAAACTTTATGGTGTCAATAATGGAGATATACTGGCACGTGTCTGCAGACAGTACTTTAGTCAATTTCCCCTGCTTTCTTGCCGCGTCACTCTCTGTACACTAAGAAAATTTCTGTGGGCTTCACAAGGGAGTTTTTTTCAGAAAAATATTTGGACATTTTGTTTTGTTCAAAATCCTGCATTAAAGATTTGACAGCGGCATCATTTGATATAGAGTATCAATTTTAGATGCAGTTTTATCCTTTAAATCATCCAATGTCTTGTCCAGTAGTTCTTTGTTGCAAGCAATGCTTTTTTGCACATCAGTTAGGGTGAAATTTGAACGCACAGTACATTTTGGCAACAAATGAAGCTGCGATGGTCTGAAACATGACAATCCATTGAAGCTTTCAAATCGCCCCCCCGGTTCTCGCGCAGCAGAACAGAGAAGGAAAAAAAGCTCCGCCCAGCAGAGCTTTTCTAAGAAAAATAAATAAAGAGCAGAGGTAGAGGAAAGACCATCGGAGAGACCCGTAATACTGTTCTGAAACATGTGGAGGAAGAGAAGCCAATGCGATCTAAATCCTCCCAGGTATGGGAATATTTCACACTGATTTCTTTGCAGCGCCAGTCGTTCTAATTGCCGCGCTCGACTTCAAGGTGTAACCTTTATTATTGTTCGGTCTGAAACGGCGCGCCCAGTGACGGGTGGTGCGGCAATATTGTTGTTTGGGTGGAAATCGGGAGAAAGGTCGGTCCGGGAGATTTTCGGGAGGGGCTTTGAAACATCGGGAGGGTTGACATGTCTGGTCATCGCAGCCCTGGACCATCAGGAGCACAAACTCACAGCAGAGTGGGATAAACTGCAGAGGCTCGAGACCCTTCTAGAGCCATGCAGGGAAATCAGTTTGTAACTTATCAAATAACATTGCTTTGATTATTTTCTGGAATGAATTAAACCAAGTCAAATATCAATAGCATGTATTTATGTAAAAAATAATAATTATGATAATAATAATGATAATTATGTATCTGTGTCCTGTTATTTATCTTAAGTATGCATTTCAGAAAAAAAAATGGTTAGGATTCAGGTGTGATTAATCATGATTAATCCACTGAAAATTCTGATTAATTTGATTAAAATTTTTAATCATTTGACAGCCCTACTTATTACATTATAAACAAGGTAACAATTCATCTGCAACTTATGGCATTTCTGGAGTAAAATTTATTTTATATTTATATAAAATATATAATTTGGCTGTTAGCAGCCGTAGGTGATTACACTCGCTGCTCTTGGCTCTATATATATTTGGCTCTCACAAGAACCGACAAGTCTGCTCCGATGCATGCCTGTTCAAATGGGCGCGGCAAAGCACATCTGAAACACATCTGAACCATGGCAGACTGACGCCAAACTGGTTGGCAAAACTGGTAATATCTTCTTGCAACAGAGTTCATTGACGTGAAACATGATACTCTACTGTTCCTGTATTTATTTGCATCTGTGACAAAGATTCAGCGGTGCACAAAAAGTGCACAGAGAACAGTGAGGTGGTAATTCAGTGTTTAAATCAAGTGACGGATCACAAGCTGATGATTGGACTCTCCAAAGGGATCTTTGATGTGGTAAGTCACATAAACCGCTAAAACAAATGACATATGAAGCTAGTTTTAATCAAAAATTAGTATTAGTTAAATGTAATTTCTGTACTTGTTTGACATTGCATTTTACTTCCATTTCTACTTCACCAGAAAGTAGGAAGGATTTACCCGTAAGTTGTCGGGTTGTCTTGAAATGGGCTGGGCTTTAACAGCTATGCTCTTTTTTAAGCATGCAATTGACCCTTCGCAGGGAGGTGATTAACAGGTGATATGACCAATCATACATGAACTTGAAAAACAGTGTACTGTACTGACGCATTTCTGCGGTTAAAACAGTATTCCTTCTTTATTCTTATGTTTATTTATGTTTATCACTCATTATTCTGTATCACCGATGATCATGAGAGAGAGAGGGGAAGTGTGTGTGGCTTAATTTGTAATATTAATATTTAGTTATTTAACACAACTGGTCCACTTCAGACACTGAGTGCGTGAAGAGCCAGCAGATAGTAAAAAAAAACAACTGATGCCCGAGAGAGAGCGAGCGAGCGATCAGTCAACTCTAGTCAATGCAGTAAAGTGCAATGACACTAGAGTTGAGCCGGATACTCAAGAGTAGACAAAGGTGAATGTTTGCAAGGGATGAGTTGAATTGCACAAGCAAATTTCTCAAGCAAAAGTAAACTGCTCCCATTTTGTGAACTTTGGTTTTTGAACCTAAAGGATTAGTCGTTTCCAAGTCATCAAAATAAAGTTGGATTTGTAGGGCATTAGGATAAGTATTGTATAATGCATGATGTGCAAACTGTGCCATCACAATAATCGTGCATTTTACCATTAACACTTTTCTTAGATTGCTGAGAGAGTCTCTGCATCTTTTCACTTTTAAAGAGAAACTTTATGGTGTCAATAATGGAGATATACTGGCACGTGTCTGCAGACAGTACTTTAGTCAATTTCCCCTGCTTTCTTGCCGCGTCACTCTCTGTACCCTAAGTAAATTTCTGTGGGCTTCACAAGGGAGTTTTTTTCAGAAAAATATTTGGACATTTTGTTTTGTTCAAAATCCTGCATTAAAGATTTGACAGCGGCATCATTTGATATAGAGTATCAATTTTAGATGCAGTTTTATCCTTTAAATCATCCAATGTCTTGTCCAGTAGTTCTTTGTTGCAAGCAATGCTTTTTTGCACATCAGTTAGGGTGGAATTTGAACGCACAGTACATTTTGGCAACAAATGAAGCTGCGATGGTCTGAAACATGACAATCCATTGAAGCTTTCAAATCTGTTTCTGGAGTGTCTATAGCATTAGAGCAAGATGGCGTAGAAACATCCTCCGACACATAACCAAAATTGACCATTTGTTCTTAATGTACTGGGTTTGCAACCTGAGTGTGTTCCCTGTTGAGATGTTTGACATAAGAATTAAAGTTTTGCTAAGTTCTTTGACACTGGTTTTGTCTACATACAATTGTATAATCCTGTCCATCTGAAATTGCATGAACTTGCCTAAGATGTCTAATTAGTGTCCTACTTGTTTTGAAATGGATTTCTTGCATTAGGGACAACTGTACATGGAGGTGCATCTTACAACACTGCCTGGAGCTTTGCAATAAGCTCCACAACTTTTGATTTCTTCCCACATGAGATGGGCATGTCATAAACATACTCAAAAAACTCGACTGATTCGAGTTGGGCAGGATATTCCATGTTGCAAACCCAGAAAACAGACACGTACAACGTGTCAATGGCGCATGTCAAACCTTCGTCTTGAAGGGGGATGGCGACAATGTCATTCTTTGCAATGAACACATACAGAACTGCTGTTCTGGGGTGCCCAAAATACAGAAGCTTGGGCTGGTGGACTCCCACTGCTTCCTCAGGAGATCTTTCTAGAAGGCTTGGGATGCTTGTTCCAGTCTAGGAAAGCACAAGTATATCAAATAGTGAGTTTCTTATATCATTGTACACAAATGTCTGTATAAAACAATATATATAATCAAGTGATGTTTACACAAAATTCAGAATATATGTGAGAATCACAATGCTAAACTTGTGATACTGTAGCATACATCCCCTTACCATGTAGTCCAGTATAAATAACAGATAATCAAACATGTGATTTTCCATGCCTAAGCATATGGTGAACATAACCCATTAGTCAATGTAAAAGATGAATTAGCACGTGTTGATACTTGAGATGGGATAAAAAGATAACCGTTGTTAGGATATTCCTTCTCCACCCGAGTTGGTTGACGAGAAGAATCCACTACAGGAAATTAGTTAAAAAGTTTAACATTTATTTAGAAGAGAAAAAGTTGTACATGAGCAATTCTCCGCAGATATATCTGGAGACAATGAAATACGCATCGCAAGCAAATCCCTTCCAAAGTCCGCCTGCTTTCTGACACTGACCTGTTTTAATCCCTCTGGTGCACTTGAACGTTGGTTCAACCCAGTTCATCCTTCTGTAACAAATGCCTTCCCCGAACAATGAGTGTCTGGTACTCTCTCCTGCAGCCTTCGGCCTTGCCCTGAAAATGGGTTCAAACTGGCTCTCCCTTCGGTCGCAGGTGCGTTATCTCAGATAATATTTTATCTTCATTTTTCCTGTGCTCTCTCTTCCACCATTCACATTGTCTGCCTTATAAGGACCGATCCGGTTACGCCATCTGTCCTACCAGCGGACATCTATTCTACAAGCTAAAAAGTAAATACAAGAAGACACACAGAGAACCCCACATCCCACACCGTATAGGACCAAAGCTGCTTTTCTTACCGGTTTTATGTCCAAGATGTATAAAAGAGCCGATTTCACACTGCATTTGGCCCATCCTTTAGCCCTCCTGGATGCGGTATGAGGCAGTGTGAGCATCTGAAGGGCTCTGAAGCAAAGTAACTCGAAGCAGAACAAAAACGACAAATGGGATATACTATATATGTTTACTGATGCCATCTCAGACACTAAGTTGTCCACAAAATTATCACAATAGAAAAAGATGAACCACTGTTGTTGTAGGGGAATCAGACCTTTAAATACATTTAAATAACACTTGAACAAGACTGATTCAGATTTTATTTAAAATACTAAGGTTACAAAGAAGCCCCCCAGATATCCCATATACACTGTTATGATAAAAATATGCATGGAACTAACTTGCCATCAATCTCCTCACCAGCTGGCAAGACATGCAGGTTATTTTCAAGTGTAGCCACTTTCAGTAGTTTCTGAATAATATGTCCTTCCCATTTCCGAAGGAAGAGGTCTTCCTTCCCAAGGAACATTTTTCCCAAACTCTGCATCCAACTGGAAAGTAGCAAACAATACAGCAACAGGGCTAGACTGGTAATCTGGCATACCGGGCAAATGCCCGGTGGGCCGCCGCACGTGGGGTCGGTCGATAGGCCTATACAATTAAAAAAAATATATTATTTTTTTTGCTTTCAACCGGCCCATAAAGCATGGACAGTGGCCCATTGGTTCATTTTCCATACTGACACTGGGCTGGCCCCATCATCTCTTAGCAGGCTCCACCCCTCCCTCTCAGTGTGTCAGTCAGATGCATTGAGTGGCTCAGAGCCAGAAAGAAATCTGTGCATTACGATGGAGAAACAAAAACGTAAGAACAAGGGGGGGTGTGAAGAAATTGCGGGCCAAAAAAAAAAAAATCTAGAGGTTGATGCCTCAACATGTTCAAAAATAACCGACATGTTTAGTGCTGTAGCTTCAGTTGTCTAAACTATTACAGTACCTGACGACATGTTGCAGAAACATAGGGTTGCCAACTCTCCCAACCCCAAATCAGGGACATTTTCGCAGGCTGACGGGAGGGTGCTTGCGGTCGACGGCCGGGCTTGCACAATCTATTTTTTCTCTGCAGCGACAGCCTCACTGCTCATTTCAACAGATAGGACAGCTCTCACCAGGCACCCGCGCGCACATTGGTCTGATGCGTCACAACTTACGACTGACATATACCTACTGATTAGGTATACTGCATTGTCTCTCTTAGGTTTACAACTTCATGGGGAAGGGGGGGGGGGAAGAGTTTTGAAACACTGAATTGGTAGCAGCCAGTTATCAAAACACTGGCCAAAAAACCTGTTTTTTCAGGCTTCATGAGCGGATCGGGCGGAGACTGGCGTCTGGGGGCCGGGACGGGCGGAGACTGGCGTCTGGGGGCCGGGAGGGGCGGAGACTGGCGTCTGGGGGCCGGGTCGGGCGGAGACTGGCGTTTGGGGGCCAAGTCGGGAGCCCGGGACTGGGGGGGTTCGTCGTCTCCTCCCCCCCGGGCTCCTTCTCCTTGGATTGAGGAGATCTCGGAGGTTGAAGCATTCCTCCTGGTAGCTCCTGGGGCCAACAACGACGTTTGTCTTCCATTGAAAAAAATGGGCTCCTCAAATCAAGGTAGTCAGGCCCCAAGTCGCTCCAGGAGTCCGCTGGCAAGCCGGTGCCGGTGTTGCGCCGGGCAGCCCGCTGCACGCTGTGTGGACCCCCACGAGCCAGGCGAGTTTCCCAAAAAGGGCTGTCAGAATCAAACCCTGCTGAGTCCTTCTGTGGTCGCGTCATTCTGTCACAGAGCGAGGGTGCAGGTTGAAGGCAGGCAGGCAGGACTCAAACGCAGGATTCAGGTTTTCCAGAAGGTGCTATTTATTCACCACAAAAGACTCAAACAGAAGCCAACGGACGTGCACCAACGAGGACTGATAAAGGCATGAACAATGACGCGACCAGGGACAACAGGCACACGGGGTTTAAATACACAAGGGAGGTGCGGGTGATGGGACACAGGTGGAAACAATCAGGCAATCACAGGACAAGGCAGGAAGTGAAGTTATCCAGGGACACAAGAGACATGAAAACTTCAAACTAAAACAGGAAGAGAGACCAAACCGTGACAGTATCAGGACATACATCACTTTATTTAAGATGCTGCGCTAGTTGCAAGCTGCTGTTTTGTGCCAGATTCTCAATAAAGTTAGAAAAAAACATGTACGGCAAACCCATGGTCTTGAAGACTCATTTAAACTTAATTGGAATTTGCATGAGGAGGAGGAGGATCATGTCTCTAGATACCCTACTGAAAATAGCTTGTCCCGTTAAGAAAAAAAGGAGCCTACCACTGACCACCGGAACCTGCCGTCCTGACAAAGGAACTTTTTGCAACCGGCATCACTCGCTCCATCCGCATGGCGCAATTTATCTGGATAGGTTTTTTTGTGTGTGTGTGTTTTTGAATGATGACAAGCCATAATTAAATAGGAGTAACAAAGGCCATTTTTAAAATGTAAGGAGTAGGAAGTACAGAAATTTGCGTGAAAATGTAAGGCGTAGAAGTAAAAAGTAATCCGTAATGATAAAATATTCATGTTAGTACTAATGTACTAACATTTTTATATTCATTATTCGTGATTGTTGTTATTATTTTTTTATCTATTGACAGCCCGTTTTTATTTTAGTATAACTTTCTTTTTACACTGTTTCAGAGTAAGTGCTTTGCTAAAAGTTGAAGACTTGCCACCATGAAGACCACATCTTGTACAAGACGGGATTTCAGCATCATCTTCCTCTTTGTGATGGTCTATGCCTTGATCTTTGTGCTACATCAAATGGACATTCTGCAAGTAAGACCTTTTTTTGAAGGGAGGACCTTGTTTCAATTATTTAATATTAGTCAGGTTTTGTGACGGTTTTAAAATGTGTTTAAATAAAAAAAAGGAATTTGATTTGAATTGTGTTTTCCCTCAATCCTGCACCTTGACTTGCTGACAGCAGCAGCTTTTGCAAGGATGAAACTAGCACTATTCTATAACTGACAAGCATAGCCACAGGAGGACTCCAGTGCACAACTCTTTAGACTGAAGTAGAAGTCCCAGGTTCTATTCATGTATTTAGTCAATGACAGGCAAGGTCCGGTACAAAAAATAGTTCAAGGCAGAAGTTTAAGAGGGTCAGGCAGAGCCAAAATCCAGATAATGTAGTAAACTTTATCATTAAACCACTTACTAGGCTTGGGAGGGCATAAAGGTGCTGGCACCCATGACAATCAGTACAAGACGAACAACAGAGAGCACTTCACTTATGTACACAAGGGGAGGGTGCGTCAACAAGACACAAGTGGGGAGCTGCATCAGCACACTGGGAAGGCATGAGGGTGGGTAGTCAAGAAAGTGACATGGTGAGTGTGAAAGTTAAACTGGAATCATTGTAAAAACTGAGGTGGATACTAAACAGTACTTTATTTATTATCTTTCTGAATATCCCAGAAAACATATACAATCTAGGCTTGTGCAAAAGAGAAAGCAAAACCTGTCCAAAAATCGTCCCATGGGTCAATTATTAGGAAATAGTTATTGGAATGTTTGCGTTTTTAATTTATATGGCAGATTTTTCAGTGCAAGTGTATTTTGACACCTTCTCTCTTTCGACCCCCTGTCAGTTTCAGCCTGAAGTCAACTCCACCATCATCATGCCACGAGTCTCTCCTCATCGTATTGTTAATCACAGATTCTGCACCTTCCAGCCACGGTCCCCCCAGGATGCTTTGGAGGAACGCCTCATACTAGACTCCATTGCTCGGCCTGAAAATCCACTTTTACCATCTCCTAATTCCTTGGAGCAGACAACTGATCCAGCCCACAGCACCTTCACCATCCTCCCAGGGAGGAAAGGGGGGCAGTGGCATGTAGGGGACCAGCTGGAGGCTATGATACAAACCTTTGACTTCCAAGGTCATCCCAAGAAGTCTGGGGGGGACTTCCTGACCGCCAGTCTGCACAACCGGAAGCTTGAAGCAGGTGTGGCTGGGCAATTTGTGGATCATCTGAATGGGAGCTACTCTGCTGTATTCTCTTTGCTCTGGGAAGGAGACGCACGTGTTGAGGTGATGCTTAAACCATGATGTTGAATGAATTGATACATAAAGTCTTTTTATTATCATAATACATTGTTCACAAAGCCCTGTCCCTTCTAATTCATATTCTTCCCAAGCAAACCTTTCAAGTTTGACAGACCTATATTAGACCATTTGAAGTTGAGCTTTGATTTGACAATCACCAATCTATGGAAGTAAATCTGTGCCATCGGGGATTGAAATAAAAAGGTGATTGAATTTCTAGCACTGAATATTTATGCATTGGAATGATGTACCTGAATGTTTAAATTAAAACACCGCAAAAAAATTCAACCTAAAAAAAAAACTGTTGAAATATTCAGCCGCAACAGAAATGGAGGTTACAATTTTCAACCCCAAAAATGTAAACCTGCGTCAAGCTAAAGTGGTGCTCACTTAGTGCTCACCTATACAATCGTAATCGCTGCAATGGATATGGGATGCATTTTTGAACATTTTCAGCACAATATGTTCGCAAATGTGTGACAACTCAAGTGACGGAGGCAGACAACACCTGCCTGTCGGGGGAAAACAAACACACACACGTAGCCAAACCAGTAGTTCAAAAACCAGTAGGCACGTAACATCGTCACTGAAAAATGGGTTCTTGTTTCAGACTTTATGAGCAAATACAGAATCCCTTTGAGATGAATTCTAAAGCCTCGCATTAAGACGTACATCCCTTTATGTAAGACTCTGCGCTACTTGCAGGTCGCTGTGTTGCGCCAGATCCTCAATAAAGTTTACCCATGGTCATGAAGATCTTCATTTAACGTTACGTAGACTTTGAATGCCGCTTCATACCCAACTAAGATCGGCTTGTGCCGCTCAGAAAAAGGATCCTTCCAGCAACCACTTCCGCACTCGGCGCTACTGTGGTTATTCCTGCATGTCCTGTCGGGTTTATGCGTCTCCACGCTCTGTTAAAGCCGCTGCCCCCCCCCCCACTACGATACAGCGGCTCATGTGCCTCTTCAAGCACGCTCCTGGATTCAAAACTCCGCCAATCTCTCCTAACAGCTTGTCAAAGGATCTCAGCATCATTAAATTAATTCTAAACTAGAAGAAGAGTTGTATTCTGAGTGGCTGTACGCTCTCGTTTAACTTCCGCTTAGTTCATGTCCAATACAGTCTGTTAATGTACAAATGTCAGCTGTCTATTACGGAATCTTACAGACACAAACCACACTGATGGCATAAAGAAGAGTTAAAGCCCTGTTATTATTGGACATGGCTACAATCCAAAGCCGAAGGTGTTTTTGGTGCTCGCTCCTTTAGCTTGACGCACGCTCCTGATCTTGAATCTAGAATCGATTGCTCTTCCTTAGTATCCCGGATGTTGGTGTGTCAAGGTTGAAACTTTTTGGGTTTAATATTGTAACCTCCATTTCTGTTGCGGCTGAATATTTCAACAGTTTTTTTTTTTAAGTTGAATTTTTTTGCGGTGTTTTAATGTTGAAAAACATTCAGGTACATAATTTCAATGCAGAAAGTGAGTGAGGGGTTTAAATTCTGAATGAGGTGAGTGGGGTAGACAGATGAGTGTGATTGGGCTGACCAGTGTAGGGAAACTTCACTTTCTACATGAACTAGTTCAAAGTTCAGTTCACAAATTTTTCATAGTTCAAACTACTTGAACTAAGTTCACAGTTCCAACTAGTTCAGTTCTTTTTTTCCATATGTTGCTGCAAGCTATTATTTTTCAAAAGTATTGCCAAAGCCCATATAGAACCACAGACAGCAATTATTTTATCAGTTTTAACACTGAAGCTATGCATCAGATTTCATCTTCATATCCAAATTTTGAATCCTTATCCAACCAGTTTACATTAGCATTGGGGGGATTGTTGCTTTAATGTTGCTGTCCATTCACTCCACACTAGCAGCAGCTGCAGCGTTCCCTCCTACAGTACATTCTCAAACACATGCTGTGTCACGGTTTGGGTCTGCTCTATGTCTTATTTTGTAGTTTTCATGTCTCTTGTGTTCCTGGGTGACTTCACTTCCTGCCTTGTCCTGTCGTCCCTTGTGATTGTCTGCCGTGCCTGATCGTTTCCACCTGTGTCCAATCACCTGCACCTCCCTTGTGTATTTAAGCCCTGTGAGTCTCTTGTCTTGTGTGGCGTCATTACATGTCGACCCGTCCATGTGTAAGTCAAGTCTGTGTTTTCAAGTCCAGGTCCTTGTTTGTGTTTCTTGGTTTTTGTTTTTGCCTCCTTCCTGTTTTTTTGGTTGGAGTGATTTTGAGTTCGAGTTCTTTGACTATTAAAAGTCCTTTTATTTTGTTCATTAACCCTGCGTCTGAGTCCTCCCTGCCTCGACCTCGCACCCCCCGTTGTTACATGCTGCTTGAATGGTCTTTTTAAAATAAGGAATAAAAACACGACAGTTATCATTAAGGTGCAAATGTTTGCAAAGAAAGGTCAGATTCCTCCCATCCTCACCGACCTTGTCAGTAACTTCATAAAACTCATTTCAATTATTATACGCCGCCTCTTGCAACACACAGCTGTCGCCTCCATGCATTTCTTTTTTTTTATGACGCATGTGCGGTGCGACGCTGGTGGCTGGTGTTGCCAGATTGGGTGTTTTTTCCACTACTTATTAAGGTGCGTTTACGGAGTGTGGCACCCTATTGAACGATGTTAACCTGAAAGAACGTGCCGTTCACAGACACCAGAATGAACGAGTTCACAGTGACGTTCATCGGGCATTAAAACAGTACGTTCAGTTCACGTTCGCCCAAAATATGAACGAGTTCATGAACTATCGTTCAATGAACACGTTCAGGCACAACACTGGGGCTGACAAGGTGAATGTGAATAGCAGCTGGACAGAATATACTGATTAGGTGGAAATTACAGGGTAGGACTGATAGCGCTGAGACATTGAGGAGCTTCAATGCTTTAACATGGTGAAAATAATTCTTGTTCTCTTTCCAATCAGGTGACCTTGGTTCATCCTGGCGAAGCTGTCACTGTGCTAAACAGGATAAACAGACAACATCCCGACAGGGTTTACTACAAGAGCCTCTACCGCTCAGGCTCACTCTCTGAAACCACCCCCTGTAACGTCTGCCTGCGGTCAACCCAACAGCCGGTGTGTAACCACACTGACCTCCGATCAGGCGAGCCCTGGTTCTGTTACAAGCCAAAGAACCTGAGCTGTGATACCAGGATCAACCACTTCAAGGCAGGATACGATAATTACCTTTCAGCTGAGGAGAATAAGCTCTTTCAGAGGTGAGTGAACAGAGAATCATGAGAGGCTTAGAGGTTTGTGACCTCAGGGAGTTAACATTGACATTAAAAATAATACAAACACTACTTCACTCTCCATTTCCACATTTGGAGGTTTTACTCTCTGTGCAAAAAGAATCATGCAATTGGTTGCTTTTATTCACCTGTATGTTTTGTGAGCTTGCACCTATGTATCTTTGCACAGCAAATCCCTCATTCTGATGCATCAAAGTGCATAATACCTTTTGTACTACTGATCCGTGTCAACTCAGCCAACGATTAAATTTTAGTGCATGTGTATGCAGATAGTTACGGTATTGAGCAAGTAACCGGAATAAAAGCTGTTTAATCAAATATTCTGGACAATGACTGAAGTGAGTTCGGGACCTCGTACAATAAATGCAATATTTTTACTGTACATTTCTAGGGATTTCTCAAGTAAAAGCCCCATATCAAGTCATTTTTGCAAGTTCAAAAAGATAATTTCTCCATATTTGAACTGAAATAAAAACAAATTTCTATAGTTCCAGACAGTGTTAAGGACCTCTTCCCTACGATAATAAATATGAAGGATTTTTACTGTAAAGATTTGGAGATTTCTTCAAAGTAAAAGCCCTGTTTTTGAGTATCCAAAACACAATTTCTGATATGGAGTATATACAAATCTTTTTAAAAGCAGCATAACTGATACAATGTTGATTTTTATTTTTTCCTAGATTTAACTTTAAATTATGTCAAATGCTTTACTTTTATTTGAGTTGTTGTACGAAGTTGTTAGACATGTTTTTGTTTTGCCTTTTTCAGTGGCGTTAACATGAAAGTCTCCATTCAGGCTGCAGGACCTTCCAACGTCACTGTGTTGCCAGAGGATGGTATTGTTTATTTTATTATTATTTTTTTTTAGTTAGCAATATATAGAATCTCTTGGGTATAACCTTTTATACCTTAGTTTTGTTTTTTAATGGGATAAACCAAGCCTTATTATCTTCCTCTCAGGTCAGCTGAAGGTGAAGAGCAGCTCAGTGGCATCTCTACCATCTGGTTATTACTACCAGGGTGTGTGGCGAGCTCTAGGAGGCATCACAGTATCTCAATTCAACACGTCTGCCATCACGCAGTGTCTGAAAGGCAAAGCAGTTCACATGTATGGAGACTCCACAGTGAGGCAGTGGTTTGACTTTCTCAATGCAGTTCTACCAGGTAGCTGATCCAAAGCATTTCTAGGTATTGTTTGATTTTGTTTTGACTGCAGTTTAATATTTTAGCCATGTCATACTTTCAGGTCTCAAGGAATTTGACTTGCACAACCCCAGACACATTGCACCTTTAAAGTCTTTGGACAATGAAAACAACATCTTGGTGAGTTACCGCTGCCACGCTCCTCCTCTTCTTTCACTCCCTATCCCAATCAGAGAGCTTCGTTACACTGCTAATGAGCTAGATGACTTGGACGCAGGCCCCAACGACGTCGTAGTCCTAGGCATCTGGGCTCACTTTACCACTTCCCCAATGGATATCTATATCAGGAGGCTACAGAGCATCCGTAGGGCGGTGGTGCAGCTGCTGGACACAAATCCCGGCACGCTGGTCATCGTCCGGACTGGAAACTCAAGAAGTTTGAACGATAAAGTGCCCCCACTGAACAGCGACTGGTATTCGCTGCAGTGTGATAAGGTGCTCAAAGCCATGTTCAAAGGACTGAAAGTTCATCTGATCGATGCCTGGGAAATGACCCTGGCCCACCACTTGCCGCTAGACCTCCACCCACCACCTCCCATTATTGAGAATATGGTAAACTCTATGTTGTCCTATGTATGTCCTCAAAAGCACGGTTAGATGTTTGTGTTTTTGGGGGGTGCCTACTGTGTATTTGAACACATGGTAAGGTTATCTTTGTTTACAGCAAGTGCTTCATTTTATTCATCAATTAATGCTCAGAACACATCAATGCTCAAATTAAATCACAAATTGCCCTAAAAAGCCTTAACAATCTCCACACATGCAACATTGATTGTCCCGAGACCCTCGCTTCGGAATAAGAAATTTTACCCAAATTTGAATATTTTGTGGAGAGGAAGAAAACTTAGGTGGAAGAAACCCTTTTCCAAGATGGGCAGAACTCAATAGATTTCATTCATGCAGAATGAATTACATAACCGAGTTGCAACACATTAAATTCAAAAGACGGAAATAATTTATACAACTAGAAAATGTATTTCAACCTAAAATCAGTTTTTCCATGATTTGCTTGCTAAAATTGAACATTCCATTTCTAAATATTTAACATTAAGCGCAGTTTAGATTAGCGCTTATGGATGTAAGGAACACTTTTGGCATGACATAAAAAGATTTCCTACCTGCAAAGGTAAGGATCCACCATCTGACTCTTGTAATGGTCAAATATGTTATAACAGTGTTATGCTAAAAGAGTGATTATTGTCTGAATTGAAGAAATGTGCGAAAAGCAGGGTGATTCAAAAGTTTCCATTTTCAGCTGTGTATGAAGAAAAGAGGGCAGTCAAACATACTTTAACACAAATGCTCGGACAAAGGAACACCATCTTAACCGTGGTTCTTATCTCAACTTGGTTTGCAATTTTTCATACCTGCCACTAAGGATGGCCTTCATGTGTTTGTATAAAAGCTCAGTGTTTTTAACTGCTCGGAGAGGCCATCTCCACAGAGCACTGTAATACGTGCTTGTGTATTTGACCTCCTGCTTACAAGTAATAAATGGACTTTTACAACTTTGATCATTCATCAAGACCCTGTTTTTCTTCTTAGACAAACATTGAAACAAATCATTCTCTTCTCCCGAACTAGTTGTGTCTCCGAAGGGTTTACTTTTTCAGGTGCTACAGGTACTATCATCAAGTTAAACAGCAGAAGTCAATTTAGAAAGGTCATCTTAATGCTGTTGACCTTAGTGAAACATTGCCATCCTGGTGCCATAGCGTTTACTTACGCACACAATCGCTATGCATAAGGTGTTTTAATGTAAAATATGTGTTTCCATAAATCTTGAGTGGTCACTCAAGTTTATTTTCTGAATTATATTAAGGATCCAAATATATGCACCTTTGCTCATAGCAAGTCGATCACCACCGCTTTTTAATTTATTTTACAAAAACGAGTGTTGTAATGTGTTCTGGCCATCATGTCCTCAGAGTGTCATCTGCAGTACTACAAGACGGCCTTTGTTGTTCTTCTAAATGGCCAACAATTATCCCCAATGGAGCGGGACAACCCTGTGCAGGGTTCAACTGTAGAATGAACTCACACTGTTGACTTTGTTGGAAGTATGACAGAATTGTTTTCAGTTTCAAGTATGACAGAATTGTTTTTGGGTTGTCTTGAAATGGGCTGGGCTTTAACCGTTATGCTCTGTTTTAAGCATGCAATTGACCCTTCGCAGGGAGGTGATTAACAGGTGATATGACCAATCATACATGAACTTGAAAAACAGTGTACTGTACTGATGCATTTCTGCTAAGAAAAACTAGAAAATGCATTTCCTGCTGAAAATGCGTTGGAATGCAAGCTGAAATAATTTGAAAAAGTTGCTTAAAGTACAGAAATGAAACAAGCTGAAAGTATTCTAAACATTGCGGAAAGAATAGAAACAGCTGAAATACATTTAAAAATGGTTTAAAATACAGAAATGAGAAAAGCTGAAATGAATTTGAAAGAATCGCAAAAAAAAACAGAAATGGGAGAAGCTTCTATGAATTTGAAAACACAGATATAATAAAAGCTGAAATAATCGAAATAGGAAAAGCTGAGAATTAAAAAAGACATGTTTTGTAGTAATATGAGGTTTAGTTTTAGCAGCAGTAGAAGAAGTAAGTACTAGTTTCACTAGTATTTGAAAGCAATTGTGGTGTACCCATTGTTGAGGTACAGATAATCATTGAGGCTTTTATTTTGAAATAATGGTGTCTCTAGCTGAAAGATTGGAAAAGCTGAAAAAGTTGAAAGTTGAAGAAGTTTTGACAGGATTTGAAAATGTAATCCATTGGAAACCATGTTAAAAAGGTTGATGATTTTAATTTATATTAATTCAATTATAAGAGCTAAAAATCTGAAGAGTCATAGCACACCTCTCCTGAAGGAGCTGAACATTTTAATATTTGAATGGTCTTACAGTTTTTTTGGATCGCTTACACACTAAAATTAAAAGTATTACACTATTAGCAAAACACTACACTCAAGATGCAAAACATCAGCCCATATTTGCACAACTATAAGCACATTGTCAACCTCACACCTGTTGCAAAACTCTACACACAGTGATTTGCAAAACACTAAACACTCTTAACATACATTACACACAAAAATCTATCATGAAGTCATGTCCTTGCAATACCAAAGCACTGACTGTCAAATATGCACACCGTCCAACCAATTGCTTCAACACAGTCATCAGGTGTGCAAACACCTGTTTGCTTAATTGTAGACACACCAATCAGGTGTATAAGCACTATAAAAAGCAGCAGGTGAGTTCATCGGTCTTCAAGCACAATGGAAAGAGTAGGACGAGGACGAGAAGGAGAAGGAGAAGAAGAAGATCGACCAGGAAGAGGAGGAAGACAAGCATGTGCTCAAAGAGGACCGAATCTGACAAATGAGATCCGCGCAACACTGGTTGACCACGTTGTCAACCACGGCCTGACGCTGAGGGAGGCTGGACTGGGAGTTCAGCCAAATCTAAGCCGATATACAGTGGCAAGTGTGATGAGAACATTTCGACTGGAAAATAGGTATTGTAAAAATATCATATCAACAACATCTGCACGGTTTCAGTAACTGCTTACAGTACTGTATTCTATGCACTATCAGCACTTCTGTTACCTTTTCTTGTGAAATTATTGTACTATTGTATACTGGTTTTTCTACATAGGATTGAGGGTCAGGGACGACAAGGGGGAAGACCTATGTTCACAGAACAGCAAGAGAGGGAGATAGTAAATCTGGTTTTGGCCAACAATGCTATAACACTCAAGCAGCTCCAAGCTAACATTGTCAATGACCACGCCATTTTCAACGATATCCATCAGGTCTCAACATCAACACTGGCACGCATCCTAAAAAAAAAACCTATTCAAATGAAGCAAATTTATCGAGTGCCTTTCGAGCGCAATTCCGAAAGAGTGAAACGAGCGCGGCATGATTATGCAGAGGTGTGTATTTACTTTAGCAGTGTGATCTTGCATACTGTCTCATAATCTTTTACTGTAATATGTCTACTAGATCTACACTGAACTACACCATTTTGCCTGACACCGTTTTTCAGAGAGTTTTACAAATGGATGGAGAGGAGATCCAGCATGAGTTCATTTATGTAGATGAGGCTGGGTTCAACCTGACAAGAACACGAAGGAGGGGAAGAAACATCATTGGCCACAGGGCTATAGTCAATGTCCCAGGGCAACGTGGGGGTAATATAACACTCTGTGCAGCCATTACACAGAATGGGGTCCTCTACCGCCATGCCCATATGGACCCTTAAAACACAGCACTCATTCTTGCATTCTTGGACCAATTGCACAACATAACAGCATCAAATCGATCGAATGCAATACATTGTTGTCTGGGACAATGTGTCTTTCCACCGCTCTGCTCTGGTTCAGAACTGGTTTCAGCAACATCCACAGTTCACCGTCCTATATCTTCCACCATATAGAAGAGTTTTTCTCTGCATGGCGGTGGAAGGTATATGATTTCCGTCTCCAGGCTGAGGTACCCCTCATCCAAGCCATGGAGGACGCCTGTGACCAGATGGAGGTAGCAGCAATGCAAGGATGGATTCGTCATTCAAGACGTTTCTTTCCAAGGTGTCTTGCTAATGACAACATTGCTTGCGATGTTGATGAAATTCTCTGGCCAGATCCAGCTAGGCAAAGAGACAATATCTATTTTTTTAATATATTTTTTTTCATTTACAATACGTAAAGTGACGCTTGGTTACAGTATCATGGATCTCCATGTCAACATTTTGGGCGTGTTCAGAAATAAATGAGTATCTTCAATCAGCAACATTGGTCTTGTGTAGTGTTTGGTGAATTTACATTATATTTGTACTTTGTTGATGTAGTAGCCTACTCTAATCATAGGAAAGTAGAAGTGCTAAAAGTGTTTTAAGTTTATCACAGTAGAGTGTAACTCGCAGAGGTGGGATCAAGTCACTGTTAGGCAAGTCACAAGCAAGTCTCAAGTCATTGCCCTCGAGTCCCGAGTCAAGTCGAGTCAAAGACGAAGCAAGTCCCAAGTCGAGTCACAAGTCACAGCCAACAAGTCTCAAGTCGAGTCACAAGTCGTACCATTTTAGTTTCGAGTCATTTCGAGTCATTTTATTATAGTGGGGACGGGGAACCCTGGGTGATGGTGCGCTGCCTCACAGACCTAGACTACGAAGGGAAGGGTAACGGTGGATCGACTGTGACTGTGTTATAGTGCTGTAACGCTCACCCCAATGCTGCAGCGTAAATAAGGAGGCGATGACTGGCTTGCAACTCCGCTGCATTTATTTATATAAAACAACTCAACTTCGGTCACTGTTGGCCGTCACCACGCCGAACGAACACTTCCGCATACACGGCCCCCCAAAACTCGGGTTGTCTCGCGTAACTACAGCTGGTAACGGAGCATAACGTGAACACATGCAACATCTGCATAACTGATTAACTAATAACTTTAACTCAGCTCATTACACTACTTTAAAACGGACGTTGACATAATGTTGGCGAGGATTTCCATCGGAGTCTGAATCCGGGTTCAAAAATCCCGATTTTTGTAACCATGAACGAGCTGTCTCGTTGATACGGTCAAATGGACTGCAGTGATTGGATGTCGTGCAGGCAGTGCGCGCTCTCTGCATACAGGTGGCGCACATTTTTTTGACAGATGCAGATAAACAGAGCGGCCGTGTGAAAATGTTTTCCCCCAGTTTTCATGGGAAGTAGCAAGTCTTCTCGAGTCAAAGGGCTCGAGTCCAAGTCAAGTCACGAGTCATCGGTGTTCAAGTCCAAGTCGAGTTGCAAGTCTTTGTACGTTTTGTCGAGTCGAGTCTCAGGTCATCAAATTCATGACTCGAGTCTGACTCGAGTCCAAGTCACATGACTCGAGTCCACACCTCTGGTAACTCGTGCAAACAGAGTATAGTAATGTGAAACGTGTGTGCTTCATATGGTAACAAAGTGTGTTTTTTAAAAAGAAGTGTATAGTTTTAACAAGTGTGTTTAATTTTGCAAAGAATCTTTAGTGTTTTGCTAATTGGGTGTGTGGTTGTGATAATTGTGTGTAGTGTTTTGAAAACACGGGCCCTGTTTTGAAAATTGTGCTTTAGCAATCCAAAAAAACTGTAATAGCTGAAAGTGTGAAGGAGTTGAAAGGTGCGGCGGAAAAAAGATTAGAAGAACAATACCTGGAATGCATAACTGCATTCCAACAATAAATAAAAAAGAGCAGCGCTGAGGTAGAGGAAAGACCATCGGAGAGACCCGTAATACTGTTCTGAATACATCATGCGATGTGTGTATGTTTTTTGTGTTAGTCCATTTTTTTTGCTTACTTAGGGATATTCAAGGAGCAATCTGTTTGTGCACTTTCTAAATATGTTTTGCACTGTCAGTTCTATTTTTCAATAAAGGGTTGGAAATTAATGTTTTTAAATTTTTTATTTTTTTATCCGATTCATCGATTAATCGAACAAATAATCGACAGATTTATCGATTATTGAAATAATCGTTAGTTGCAGTTCTAGTTAGAGCCGACTGAAAAAAAAAAATCTCCGACAGGAAGAGACGCAACGCGAGTCGCGTTTACCTGAACTCTACTAGTTAAGAACAACAAACCGAAGTAAAAAAAATAAACCTGAAGCCGAAGAAATCCTTAAAATTCATCGGGAAAGAGTCGCGAACCTTCTGACTGAGGGAGGGAGAGAGAGGAGTCCTGTGTATGATTAAGCCGAGCGAGACGCAGCAACACAAACAGTATGAGTGTAGGGGAGGGGCGCTGTGACTACCAGCCAATCACAGAACGCAGACACAGACAGCTACCCAATGAGGACTTTTATTCAATCCGAGCACAGATACTGAGGCCCTGGCCCTTTCTCAATACCTGAGATGGCAAGAACGGACTTGCGTTCCCGCGAGAATCGACTTGGGAGACAGACTTGGGAGTCCTGACCATAGACATGTATAGAAAGGCTAGATGGCTTACCGGCGCTGAGAGCCAATGGGACCCGACGACGTCACACGGCGGCCATCTTAGGACAGGACCGCTCGTCCATTTATAACATTAAAGTCTATTGTGCATGTAGTGCTGAAATAACTATATTTTGCTCAATTTTCAAATGGCTTGGTGTGTCATAAACGTCAGGGATGGGGCTATTTAACTGCATACTTGTGAAAAATCATAGCCACGGAGTTTATTAAGAAAATAATCATAGCCACGTTAATAAGGTTTGTAATAAACCAAACCGTTCGTGAATCCGTCAAGAATTCAGCAAGTTACGAGCATTTTAGTTGGCGTATGTTACTCACCTTCCGTCCACAGCAGCAGGGAGCAGCAGCGCAGTCTCCTGACCTAAGATGGCCGCCAAGTGACGACACAGCTGACTCCGCCTTGAGCCATCTAGCCTTTCTATACATGTCTATATGGTCCTGACTCGCACGTTCGGGAGAACGGAGAACGGTCATTTCCGCAATTGGAACAGCAGCTCACTTGATGACGTCACACGTCAGCTGGTCTTGCTAATACGTTTTAATTTAGTTTCTGACTTAAATATTTTACTATTAACAAGATGTTGTCTCATTTTATAGAAATGGTATATATATTCATAGTGAACCATTCTCTAACCAGGAGGGCTCTGTGAAAACTCACATTGTCCCAAACAACAACATAGATGGGATGATCATCCTGCTGCCCTAGCAGAGCATCTCGCATGTGATTGAGGAAAATGAGGAGCTGGTGATGGTCAATCATATTCCGGCCTCTCCTTCTGGTGAGATTAAACCCAGCTCCATCCATGTATTCATGGGGTCTTTCCATTGCATCCAGTTGAAAAACCCTCTGTAGAAATAGATAGTTTTGTAAGTGATACGGAAAAAGTGATTTAGGCCACTACAATAAATCACTACATAGAGTAATCAATACCGAATGTTTCAGGACATATGCCAACCTGTACATATTGGAATCTTTGCTCTTTGACTGTGTCAGAGATGCGATCAAAGGGAACTCCTGGTTACACTTGAAGTTCTCAAATAACATTTTATTACCGACCAGGATTTGGGTTAAATCATATGGTGTATTAATCTACTGCGTTGTTTATCCTCAGATCCAGTGCTCAACATGCAGTCTGTGGTTCCACTGGCTTTGCACTGGCAAACCACCTAATTTGAGAACTTCATTCATGAGATTTGATTCCTACTAGAATCTTTGCATTTTGAATTGGGTGAAAATTAAGAATCAATACATTTGTCTCAAAGTGTTCTAAGACAGGCCCAGTGTAACCAGTTGTTTCAGATTGCCCACACCAGAAGGTTTCCCCCATACCGATGTATCACATTTATAAATTAATAAGACAAATTTCTCAAGTGTTTAAGGACTGGCCTGTGGCGCAGCGCATAGAGCACAGCTTATAGAGGGGGTTTGGTGCTTTTCCCCATGGGGTTCAAATCCTGGTCAGGTCAACCAATTTATATTTTTTCCTAAATGTAATGTGTAAGTGTGTGGTGTACGTCACACCAAGGCCGTAAGAAAACAATATCTGTTTTTATCCAAATGTGTCGGCGCAAGGCTGCAGCCTCGCGAAAAAGTAGCGTTACAACTGTTTGGACGTGTTCTACGACACGCCGCGAGGAAACCAGTTGTTTTAGATTCTTCCAGCCATCATGTTCTGCTTTAATGCAATATATTTAGTACATAAAGTGAAAAAGAAAACGTGAATCTCCTTAGCTCACTGCGTAGAGCTGTGAGCTTGTTAGCATTAGGATGTTTTGACCGACGGGGTTCGATTCCCCATCGTTACAATCTTTTTTTAAATATATTTTCTTTAATAATGTTTTCATATGTGGGTGTGATGTAGTGCTCACTTATACAATCGTGAACGCTGCAATGGATTTGTGATGCGTTTTGTAGATTTTCAACAATATGTTTGTGAATGTGTGACGAATCAGGAAACAGACGCAGACACATCTGCTGCTGTCGGGTAAACACAAACACGCACGCGTAGGGAAACCAGTAGGTGTAAAAACTAGGGCTGTCAAAAATAGCGCGTTAACGGCGTTAATTAGCTGTTAATTACGTCAATTTTTTTTACGCATTTCACGCATGCGCAGTGTGACAAATTATTCAGGTCAGGAAAGTGCCTCTTCCTCTAGGGAATGCACTTCATCCTATACAACACATTACTGCCACCTGCAGGCATATGTCAGGCCGTCAGGTTCAGCAAGTCGTTTGCGCCAGAGACCCGCACCCCCCCCCTGGTTCTCGCGCAGCAGAACAGAGAAGAAAAAAAGCGCCCAGCAGAGCTTTGCTACGAAAAATAAATAAAGAGCAGCGCTGAGGTAGAGGAAAGACCATCGGAGAGACCCGTAATACTGTTCTGAAACATGCGGAGGAAGAGAAGCCAATGCGATCTAAATCCTTCCAGGTATGGGAGTATTTCACACTGAAATGGGGGGTGCTAGCGGATTTCTTTGCAGCGCCAGTTGTTCTAATCGCCGCGCTCGACTTCAAGGTGTAACCTTTATTATTGTTCGGTCTGAAACGGCGCGCCCAGTGACGGATGGTGCAGCAATATTGTTGTTCGGGTCGAAATCGGGAGAAAGGTCGGTCCGGGAGATTTTCGGGAGGGGCTTTGAAACATCGGGAGGGTTGACATGTCTGGTCATCGCAGCCCTGGACCATCAGGAGCAAAAACTCACAGCAGAGTGGGATAAACTGCAGAGGCAATCAGGGAAATCAGTCTGTAACTTATCACATTGCTTTGATTATTTTCTGGAATGAATTAAAAAATCAAATATCAATAACATGTATTTATGTAAAAAATAATAATGATGATAATAATGATAATTATGTATCTGTGTCCCATTATTTATCTTTAGCATGCATTTCAGAAAGAAAAAATGGTTAGGATTCAGGTGTGATTAATCATGATTAATCCACTGAAAATTCTCCTTAATTTGATTAAAATTTTTAATCATTTGACAGCCCTAGTAAAAACCAGTAGGGGTGTAACACCGGCAGGAGCGACACACGGACGGGCCAACGAGTGGTCAAACTCTCCGTTAAAGGGCTCGCATGCAAGGTCGAACAACTACAACATGTTAGAAAGGTTAAACTAAACAAAGCAAGTGCGTTAAAGAAATCAACACAAGAGTGTATGCAAAGTAGTAAATTGTCTGAGGTAAAAAATTCTCTGCATGGATTTATTGAACTGTGTGATGAAATGCGATGTTTGAATGATTCTTCAATGGTTTTGTTGCCACAGGAGGAAAAGGAAAGGCATGAAACATGGTTCAAGGCTAAAATGATGTTCAATGATGAATTTATTGATGAAGTTGAAATGTGGGTGAAATCAAATGAAAATCAGGTGTCTAAAACGTAGAATAATGGTGATAAAGGTGTCAGAAATATTGATATAAATCCAAACGACAGTGTTTCTAATGTGGGTAAAAATGAAATTCAAACGAAAGTTTCACAAGTCACAGGTCAAGCACAGTTTCCTCTGTAAGAATAAAGGCGGCAGCAGAAAAAGCTGCAGTCATGGCTCGAATGGCAGCGTTAAAGGAACGACATGCACTGGAAGAACAAGAGCAAAATATAAAAAGAAAAAAGGAACAGCTCGACTTGGAGACGGAACTTGCTGCGTCGGATGCTATGTTGGAAGTCGTTCAATCTATGGATGGACAAAGGCTCTCTCAGGCACCAACAGATGGTATGAACTCTTATTTTGAAAAGCAAAAAAGGAAACTGGCACCACAAACACTAAACCCACTGGCCAAACAGTATGAGCCTGCAGCCTGTAAGACACAGATGCAAGTGAATTTGTCAATGCAACAAAACCAAAGGCACTTAATGGATATGCAAACAAGACACAATAAAAAGTTGTCATCTGTGGAAACGTCACAAGGATTGATGCAGGATCAAACAACTGCTTGGGTAACACAAACCAGGAGACAAAGCTTGAACAATGGACAAAATGATCACACTCTTCTTGGTGATATTGTGAGAATTATGGGCAAACAAAATGAAATCACAACAACTTTGGTGAACCAACAACACCTGCTTTCTCTGCCCCCACGTGACATACCGGTCTTTGAGGTAGATCCATTTAAATACAAACCCTTCATAAAATCTTTTGAAAAAAGTGTGGAGGACAAAGCAAGTAAAGCTGACTGCTTGTACTACTTGGAACAGTTCACCAGAGGACAACCAAGGGAACTAGTGCAAAGTTGTCAACACATGGATCCTGAACGTGGCTTCATTGTAGCCAAAGCTTTGCTTCAGGAACATTTCGGTAATGACTACAAGATTGCTAGTGCATATATTGCAAAGGCTTTAACCTGGCCAGCAATAAAGTCAGAGGATGTTAAATCTTTGCAAGCCTATGGGTTGTTTCTCCGTGGTTGCTGTAATGTGATGATGGAGCTTCCCCACATGCAGGAAATGGACATGCCAAGCAATGTGAAAACAGTGGTTTGTAAATTGCCATATAAATATTGTGAAAGGTGGAGAGCTGTCGCCCATGATATAATGGAAAAATACAATCAGAGGGCACATTTTGTGGATGTTGTTGAATTTCTGGAGAAACAAGTAAGGATCCTTTCTGATCCAATTTTTGGAAATATTGAACTACCTGTACCACAGAATTTAGCCGCGTCCAGACCCAGTAACAAATTCAAAATGCAAACAAAGCCATTCAGAGGGAAAGGAAGTAGTTTTGCCACAACAGTAATGCCTGTCAACAAATCTGATGAAACTGCTCACACAAGCAATGCAAAGAGACAGGACGTTTTGTATTGTTTACGCTGCACACGTATTCACCTCCTGGAGAAATGCCAACAGTTCGAACGTAAAAAACACAGAGAAAAGATCCGGTTCATAAAGAAAAGGGGAATATGCTTTGGTTGTTTAAAGGATGGACATATAAGCCGTGACTGTAAGAAACGCTTGGTCTGTGAGGTTTGTGATCAACAATGTTACGTCCCCTGTTCTGTGTATCGGTTGGTGGGTGTGTTCTGTTTTGTGTGTGTGTGCATACAGGTGGTACTGATCATCCATGATCTCCATTCATCTTGACTCCACCCCCGCTCGTTACCCGGTTCAGCTGTTTTCACTCATCTCCAATCCCATCATGCCCTTCTGTCAGTATATGTACCCCTGTGTTTGTTTCACCTGGGTGGGTGGCACTCTGGTTGTGTATACATGAGTGCTGGTTGATGGTATAAGATTTGTATTTCTGGTGACTTGATATAAGTGTGTATACAATTAATACGTGTTGTTTGTTTCTTTGTTATCTTTATTACAGGGGGGGGTGAGGAGTAGTTTAGTCCTGCTCCGGAGTTTACACTCCTGCACGTAGTGTTACTCCCCTGTCTAACAACACTAGCTACACCTGGCTGGGCCACCCAATGTAAGTTTTGTTAGGGCGCCTCGGTAGTGTGCCAGTTAGGTTGTGGTTTTGTTGGGAGATAGGACAGGTAAGGGGGTGGGAAGCATTTTGTTCTTTTCGTTGCTTTGGTACCGCCTGCTCTCCTCATTTCCCCTGTTAACAGCGCTATAAATAAAAACAAGCCTGTTAACCCCAACTTCAAGCCCCAGTCTGTTTCTTGCACCTTCAACACCACACGCTGTTTATTGGCCACAGGACGCCGTCAAGCAGTGGCGTAGATCCCACTCCCCTCCTGGGGAGGCAGAACGTAACAAACAACATCCCACTGCACTTCATATTCCAAAGACCAATGTTGAGTTGCAACGTGCACGGGAGCCACCTGAAGAAAATCCATCAATTTTTTCCCAGGTATGTGGACGCACAGGTGCCGGTAATGACCGTTGCATCCTCTCAATTTTCCCAGTGCAGGTCAAATCTACAAAAGGAAATGATCATTCATACATATGCCTTTTTGGATCCTGGGAGCAAAGACACATTTTGCTCTGAACACCTTATGCAGCGACTGAACATCACAGGAAAAAGAACAATTTTTCTGTTGAAAACGATGGGGCAGGAAAAGGTTGTTCCCACTTGTGCTCTGTCTGGAATGGAGGTCGCAGATCTTGCAGGGAAAGGTTTTTACCCTTTGCCTGAAGTTCTCACACAGAGGGAGATGCCAGTCACTCCAGACAACATTGTTACTGCTGCTGATTTGGAAAGGTGGCCTTATTTGTCAAAGGTTCACATCCCTTCCATAAGAGCAAATGTGGACCTACTGATAGGAACCAATGCTCCCTGGTTACTGGAACCATGGGAAGTGGTGAACAGTTGTGGATACGGTCCATACGCAATAAGAACGGTGTTGGGCTGGGTTATCAATGGGCCTTTAAATGGAATCTGCAGCAATGATGAGATGAAGCTTTCCTCTGTTGTGGTGAATCGAATTTCAGTGTCTAATTTGGAAGTCATGCTAAACAATCAGTATAAGCATGATTTTAATGAACGGCCTTCAGATGATAAAGGGATGTCTAGAGAAGACAAAGTCTATGGAGATTATGAAATCCTCTGCAACTCTACAGGAAGAGAGCTACTGCCTTAAGTTGCCCTTCAAGAGAAAGGATGATCACCTGCCAAACAGCTTTAACGTAGCAAAACAAAGGATACTTGGATTGAGGAAAAGGTTTATGAGCAACCCAGAATATCACAAGGAATATTCAAGTTGTCTAAATGATGTCATTGGAAAGGGCTATGCAGAAAGGGTGCCTCTGGGCCAGTCGCAAGGCAGACCAGAAAAAGTGTGGTACATATCTCACCACGGAGTACATCATCCCAAAAAGGGTTCTCTTCGAGTGGTGTTTGATGGTGGAGCCACGTATCAAGGCATGTCATTGAACAGCAAACTGTTGCAAGGGCCAAACCTTACTAGTTCATTTCTTGGAGTCAAAGAGCTCAGTCCTCTGTAAGAGAAGTGGATTTGTCTTGGAGAGGTGGATGAGTAACAGTCGTTCAGTGCTTCAGAGTATTGCTGAAGATCAGAGGGCGAAGGATCTAAAAGAGCTTGATCTGGACAGGGACAAGCTTCCGATTGAGAGCGCTTTGAGTCTACTATGGTGCGTAGAATCCGACTTGTTTAAATTCAAGATGGAAGTCAAACGGCAGTCTCTAACCCGACGGGGGATGTTGTCTACAACCAGCTCTGTATTTGATCCTCTGGGATTTCTGTCGCCAGGCACGCAATCAGCTAAGCTGCTACAACAGGAGCTCTGCAGAAGAAATTGTGGATGGGACGATCCTATAGCACCAGACATCTTGCAGCATTTGGAAGTGTGGTTACAGGAGGTCAAGTTGTTGTCATCCTTCAAAGCTGAACGCAATTTAAAGCCGGAAAACTTTGGTGACCCCATACGTAGCCAACTGCATCACTTTGCAGATGCCAGCAAAGATGGCTATGGTACTGTAAGTTACATCAGGCTGATGAACTCCAGAGGTGAATGTCATGTAACATTCCTTTTGGGCAAAGCCAGAGTCAC
Organism: Pungitius pungitius; assembly: GCF_949316345.1. Classification (NCBI taxonomy): domain Eukaryota; kingdom Metazoa; phylum Chordata; class Actinopteri; order Perciformes; family Gasterosteidae; genus Pungitius; species Pungitius pungitius. Next base: position 11,447,070 of record NC_084901.1, read on the forward strand.
ACTATTAAAGGCTGTAACAATCCCAAGATTGGAATGGACTGCTGCTGTCTTAGCTGCTAGAGTGGATGCCATGCTAAAGGCAGAGCTTCAAATCCAGCTGGATGAGTCTGTGTTTTGGACGGACAGCACGTTCATATTGAAATACATTAATAATGAAGATCGGCGGTTCCACACGTTTGTGGCAAATAGGATCTCGGCCATACGAGAAATCTCAAGCCCTGCTCAATGGAGGCACATTGGCACCAAAGAGAATCCGGCCGATGCTGCATCGCGGGGTATGAAAGTGTCAGAGTTTTTGAAAAGTCGGAGCTGGCTGGAGGGACCCAGGTTTCTCTGGAAGGCTGAGGCAGCTTGGCCAATAAGTAATCACGAGGTTAGGATGGATTCAGATGATCCAGAGGTCAGGAAGGAGGCCTATGTGAATGTTACTGTTCAGGATGCACCGAATGAACTAGCTGTTATTTGCTACTGTCAGCAGCAAAGGTTTGCACCTGAAATTTCCTCACTGTTGTCTAAGAAGCATAGTGAGCAGACAAAGTTCCATTTACAAGTTGGATCCCATTTTTGAAAATGGACTCTTGAGAGTGGGAGGGAGATTGAGCAAAGAAGCAATGCCGTCGGAGGAAAAACATCCCCTCATCCTTTCTAAGGAGCAGCACATCTCCAAGCTTCTTCTCAGGAACATGCACCAACTACTGGGACACAGTGGGCGAAACCACACACTATCTACACTCAGGAGAAAATACTGGATAACCAATGCCAATGCAGCTGTGAGGAAGATCATATCCCAGTGCAGTTATTGCAGACGCCTTAATGGCAGGGCCATCAAACAGAAGATGGCAGATCTTCCTAAGGAGAGAATTGTTCCAGATCTGCCTCCGTTCACAAACGTTGGGGTTGATTATTTTGGACCTGTGGGGGTAAAAAGAGGGAGAGCAACTTGCAAGAGGTATGGAGTGTTATTTACCTGTATGGCCAGCCGAGCAGTTCATCTGGAGGTGGCAAACTCGCTAGAAACAGACTCTTGCATTAATGCAATAAGACGCTTTATCAGCAGGAGAGGTCAAGTCACTCACATCAGATCGGACAACGGAACAAATTTTATTGGAGCTGAGCGAGAACTACGTAATTCTGTTGGTGAGCTGAATCATGAGCACATTCAAGGAGCTTTAATCTCAACAGGAGTTAAATGGAGCTTCAATCCTCCGGCTGGGTCTCATCATGGCGGAGTTTGGGAACGCATAATACGCATAGTCAGGTGTGTTCTCAACTCAGTTTTACACCAGCAGACACTTGATGATGACGGGCTTCACACGATTATGTGTGAGGTTGAAACTATTCTGAATGATCGTCCGATCACACAGCTGTCTGACGACCCAAATGACTTGGAAGCGCTCACTCCCAACCATCTTCTTCTTCTGAAGGGACAACCAGCTTTACCACCAGGAGTTTTCAAATCTTCTGATATGTACGTGAAGCGGCGCTGGAGACAAGCTCAGTACATTTCAGATTCGTTTTGGAAGCGTTGGATCCGGGAATATCTTCTCCTACTGCAAGAAAGACAGAAGTGGAATCAGAGAAAACAAAGTCTGGCTGTTGGAGATATTGTTGTCATTATGGATTCCTCAGCCCCTCGTGGTTCCCGGCTTCTCGGAGATTTTTCTTGATGCAAAGGGCATGGTGCGTTCTGTGAAGCTATAGACTAAAAATTGTGTTATTGAAAGACCTGTGACCAAACTTTGCATGGTACAAGAAGTGTAAATCTGTAAATTCGTATACTGCTATCTTGCTCTTATTTTGTGTGTATTGAATTGCCATGTCTGCCGGCCATGACAATTAGGGGCCGGAGTGTAAGAGCAGATTGGTATTTGTTATTAATCAGTGTGTCACACTATATATGGTAGGAACCTTTGGGGCCTCGACAGGTGTTTCTGATGGGACTAAGAACAAACAGTTTTGACCACGCTGTGAACGTTGTTGTACGCAGTAAAATAAATTGTAATCCTGGGTGCTGTACTTGGATGGACGAGCTTTCCCTGATGCAAATAAATGGACATAAGTGCATATCAACCACGGGCAAGTGAACTCTTATTTATCCCTTGAGGCAACGGCAGCGCGTCAACTAAAGTTTCCGATCAAAACGCCTCAGTAGCTTAAAGCATAGGCTTGGCTCCTACAACAACTTTCTCCATAATTTTGGAAAGCAATGGGAGCTTAGAGTTAGGCCGATAATTAGAGAGTTTAAGTCGGTCCAAGCCAGGTTTCTTTAACAAAGGTTGGACAACTGCGTGTTTAAAACTCATAGGTACAACTCCAGTAATCAAGCTGACATTAACAATATCTAGTATGCAAGGAGCCACTGTAGGAAAAACCTCTTTAAAAAGACAAGGGGGAATCACATAATTTGGGGAGCCAGTAATCTTCATTTAACCAATACTCTTTTCTAAAAGAGGCAAGTTAACAGGCTCATACTGGTTCAAAACAGCAGAACAGGTTACAAAAATGCCAGGGTCACACAAAGGTGGACCAATAAGGGCCCTAATGCACTCCACCTTGTAGATAAAAAAATTAAGAAACTCCTCGCACAATTTTGATGGGTTCTCAAAGTACTGTAGTTGTGGGACTTTAAGAACAGTTTTGATTTAAAGAACCCTAGGATTATGACCATTAGAAGAAATAATGTTAGAAAAATGCTTAGTCTTTTCAGCTTTTACAATTTTTTGATAAGAATACCAACTAATAATGGAATTAGGTGAGCAGGGGTTTGCGAGACAGAATATTTATTATTCAGACTAAGAAGTTATAAATTGATAAGCCTCATCAAACATTACAGTAAGAATTCCCTCCATGGGGGGTTTGTTTTGAAATGATTGGATTTGGAAAGAGAGAACTGGAGGGAGGGAGGAAGAGGGTAAGGAAGGGAGCGATGTTTGTTAACAGAAAGCATAGCTGCGTCATGTGACGCCAAGTCAGATTCCATGTATGTCTGACATATGATTGCAATAAACGTATCCTGATTCCTGATTTCTGAACTAATCAGCTGTTATGGTTCAGCTATGTGAGGCTGAGTGCAGCGCACGTGTGAACGTTTGCATGGCAACGGAGCACCTGGGAGGAGGAGGGGTGGAAGAAAGGAGGTTGTGAAATGTCCTTCGTAAGACCTGAATAACTCCAGGTCCTGTCAGACTGCACTAATCAGCTAATTCGGAACAGCTATGGCAGAGAGACGGCGATTTACACAGAATCCACACCTCAAACAAATGTCCCCTGGAGCAAAACTATAAAGGATATCCAAGAAATAATGTGATTTAGAGAGACTTTAACGCACACATCAGTGTATTTTACATGTCTCCATGTTTTAATTAATTAGTTTAATTTAAATGCTCTATTAGCAGTTTACAAAACACGTACATTCTGTTTTTTTTTGTTTGTTTTTTAATATGTTGGCAGATTTGTATTGGAGCCTATGGGGCTTGAGGCAGACCAACCCAGTCTCCAAAAAAAGCGTGAAATGGCTACGTTGGTCCACCGTGATAAACGTAGTCATGTTACGTTTTCCCCCAAAATAACGTTACTATGTTACGTTTCTTTTGGCCCATTCATTTACATTGCTTTGCAAATAGGTCACGTGACTATCAAGTTTCCCGTTAGTGAAAAGAAAAACATGGCGGACGGTCAGCATAATCTCCGTGAAAAACACAATATTTTAAGAAAGCATCAGCATTTGTATGCATTTCGATGGCATTTCTAGCGAGAAGTATGCGTTATTCTTTCATAATCTTCTATCAGAGACTGTAGAAGACCTTCCGTTTATTCGTTTCTGCGAAGATTTGAGTGTCCCTTTGGGAAAGCGTGATTACGCAACGCCTTTAACGGCGCATTATTAAAAAAACACTTCCAGTGGGGGCGTTACCGTAAAGAAGCGTTCAGCCTTAAAGCCACTAATCGCCAAACAAAACAAACTCAAAGAACTCGAATCACATTATGACTTTTTAAACATAAATTCCGTTATTTTTATGAGTTTTCAATGAAAGAATGCATCATTTCCGGGGGTAGGCATGCCCGGGACATCCCGAATTATGGGCAATTTTGATTTGTCCAGCTTTTTGACAGCTCCAGTCCCGACTTCCAATCACAGCCTCCTAAATCAATGACGCGCCTAAAACTCTCGGTTCGAACATTACGTCTTGTTTACATGGGAAAGGGGGGCGGGGCTTCGCCCTCAGAGCGGAGCGTCATTTCTCGCTCCACACGTCTCCTCTTTTTACTGGCCAGGAAAACGGGCGATCTATCCCACGTGGGTCTGGCTCCATTCCATTGGCTCTGACGAATCCATAGAGAGGCGGGACTTATAATTTGCCCGGCAAACGGAGAGATTTGAGCTGCATTGCTTCCACTGTGCGTGAAGTGGCCGTGAGGCCTCCACTAAAGTCTCTCTCTATTTGTTCTGCTTTACTCAATAAAAGTAAAACCTTTACAGATATACTGTCCACACACTAGGCTAACATAATGGAGACTTCCAGGCTTCGTCCTTTATGTTTTATGGGGATAAAGCCCCTGTAAGTAGTTTTTTCCCAAGCAAATCTGAGTTTCTTCTTTTTTTGTGTGTCCCATACAAATATCAAAATATATATACTGATTTTCACATCCAAACACACTCACTTATGTTCCCTTTTATCATGACAACAAGAAATTTCAAGATAAACCTTTTGCTTTCATAAATCATACAGTTTTAGTGTGTAAATGCCCAGCAGTGTACGGTCCGGGGGCCCCTATCGGGCCACTTGTTAGATGGTTCGATTAGTCTATCACTACTATACTTTGATCTGACGACTAATTTGCACATCATGCTCGTACCGGCATGGCTTCGCCCTTCCCAGGCATAGTTCATCATCTTCCGGGGTCCTATAGCCAGTGTTGGGAAAGTTTACTTTCTACATTAACTAGTTCAAAGTTTAGTTTACAAATTTTAAAAATGAACTAGTTCAGTTCTTTTTTTCCATACGTTGCTGCGAGCTATTTTTTTTTTAAATTATTGCCACAGCCCAGAACCACAGACAGCAATTATTTTATCAGTTTTAACACTGAAGCGATGCATCAGATTTAATTTTCTTATCCAATTTGAATCCTTATCCAACCAGGGTTTACATTAGCATTGAGGGGACAGCATTTCCCTAATGATTCTTTGATGCTATGTTGCTGTCTATTCACTCCACACTAGCAGCAGTTGCAGAGTTTACCCCTACACTACATTCTCAAACACATGCTGCTTAAATGGTCTTTTTTAAATAAGGAATTATTAAAAGAAAAACAGGACAGTAATCATTAAGGTGCAAATGTTTGCAAAGAAAGGTCAGATTCCTCCCATCCTCACCGACCTTGTCAGTAACTTCATAAACTCTTTAAAATTATTATACGCCGCCTCTTTGCTACACTTATTAATGCGCGTTTATGGTGTGTTTTCTATAGAAATCTGGTACCCCATTGAACGATGTTAAGCTGAACGAACGCGCCGTTCATAGACACCAGAATGAACGAGAACAGTGACGTTCATCGGGCATTAATACAGTACGTTCAGTTCACGTTCGCCCAAAATATCAACAAGTTTATGAACTATCGTTCAATGAACGCGTTCAGGCACAACACTGTCCCAAAAGGGCCGGGATCGCACCTCACCCAGCATGCCTCGGCCTTCACTTTTTTCACTACAGAGTTTTATTGCACCCTGTGACTCCGGCGTTAGACTCCTTCGACTGAGTTTTAAGATGGGTTGGATGGGTTACTGACTAAAATTTATGCCCCCACCCCCTAACTGCCTCAGGGAAACTTGTAAATATAATAAGTCAAATAAGTCAAACAAGCAAGTTGTATCTGGTTTAACCCTTTTATTCCTGTAGGCGTTTTTTAGGTCTCATGCTGGAAATTGCATTTACACACTAAAACTAGGATAACGCATGTCTGATGATAGTGACAGTGAGTCTGTCGATCAAGATGAGGATGGAGACATAGTAGAGGTTGAAAATCCTCCTTGTTGAACACCCCACAATACATTCTGTGCTCCCTCTGGCATAACATTTCTAATGATATCATGTCCCCCCCTTCAGTATTTTAAGACATTCTTCAGGTTATTGTAGGCCAGTTGAATGTGTATGCCATAAAATTTGACACAAACAAGCCCTTTAAGTTTACATGTTTTGTATGTGGATTTTGTACATACAGTGTTGGTCATTTAATTTCTTTGTTTAATATTTTTGAATTTATGTTTGAATCCATTTGTGGTTAATGTGCTCAAAATGCACTACTTTCTTAATGCTTACATTGCTTGTTTGACTTATTATATTTACAAGTTACCCTGAGGCAACAGACCTAAATCAAGTTAGGGGGTGGGGGCATATATTTTAGTCGGTAACCCATCAAACCCATCTAACAAGTGGCCCGATAGGGGCCCTCGGACCGTACACTGCTGGGCATTTACACACTAAAACTGTATGATTTATGAAAGCAAAAGGTTTATCTTGAAATTTCTTGTTGTCATGATAAAAGGGAACATAAGTGAGTGTGTTTGGATGTGAAAATCAGTATATATATTTTGATATTTGTATGGGACACACAAAAAAAGAAGAAACTCAGATTTGCTTGGGAAAAAACTACTTACAGGGGCTTTATCCCCATAAAACATAAAGGACGAAGCCTGGAAGTCTCCATTATGTTAGCCTAGTGTGTGGACAGTATATCTGTAAAGGTTTTACTTTTATTGAGTAAAGCAGAACAAATAGAGAGAGACTTTAGTGGAGGCCTCACGGCCACTTCACGCACAGTGGAAGCAATGCAGCTCAAATCTCTCCGTTTGCCGGGCAAATTATAAGTCCCGCCTCTCTATGGATTCGTCAGAGCCAATGGAATGGAGCCAGACCCACGTGGGATAGATCGCCCGTTTTCCTGGCCAGTAAAAAGAGGAGACGTGTGGAGCGAGAAATGACGCTCCGCTCTGAGGGCGAAGCCCCGCCCCCCTTTCCCATGTAAACAAGACGTAATGTTCGAACCGAGAGTTTTAGGCGCGTCATTGACTTAGGAGGCTGTGATTGGAAGTCGGGACTGGAGCTGTCAAAAAGCTGGACAAATCAAAATTGCCCATAATTCGGGATGTCCCGGGCATGCCTACCCCCGGAAATGATGCATTCTTTCATTGAAAACTCATAAAAATAACGGAATTTATGTTTAAAAAGTCATAATGTGATTCGAGTTCTTTGAGTTTGTTTTGTTTGGCGATTAGTGGCTTTAAGGCTGAACGCTTCTTTACGGTAACGCCCCCACTGGAAGTGTTTTTTTAATAATGCGCCGTTAAAGGCGTTGCGTAATCACGCTTTCCCAAAGGGACACTCAAATCTTCGCAGAAACGAATAAACGGAAGGTCTTCTACAGTCTCTGATAGAAGATTATGAAAGAATAACGCATACTTCTCGCTAGAAATGCCATCGAAATGCATACAAATGCTGATGCTTTCTTAAAATATTGTGTTTTTCACGGAGATTATGCTGACCGTCCGCCATGTTTTTCTTTTCACTAACGGGAAACTTGATAGTCACGTGACCTATTTGCAAAGCAATGTAAATGAATGGGCCAAAAGAAACGTAACATAGTAACGTTATTTTGGGGGAAAACGTAACATGACTACGTTTATCACGGTGGACCAACGTAGCCATTTCACGCTTTTTTTGGAGACTGGGTTGGGCAGACTGTCTCACTCTCGGGTTCCTCAAGACAAAAGTAAATAACTGTGGGATTCCATACCCATATGAGTCTGACCAGCACAAGCATGATATTATTTTGATCCAAAAATGAAGCCTGAAAAAAAGCCTGAATATTGTGGTTGTGAGGGCAAAGGTGCCATTTTTTTTTACTGGATTATGACTGCTCTCACTCTAAATTTCCGAAAAATTCCAAAACTGCCCTCTAGCTCTCTACATAGAAACACATCTAAAACTCAGAAGAGGACTGAAAAACTAATGAAACAAATTAGTGAATATGTAAAAAGTACAATAGATATCATCAAGCTGTTTCTTTTATAAAATAGTTTAGACTTTTACATTTTAACGTTTAAATGGTGTCACTAGCTGAAATATTGGCAGCGCTAAAAAAGTTGAGAGGATTTGAAAATGAACTCTTATGATTTTAATCAATATAAATTCAATCATTAGAGCTAAAAAGCTAAAAAGTCATAGCACCCCTCTCATGAAGGAGTCGAACATTTTAATATTCGAACGGTCTTAATAGCTGAAGAAGTGAAGCAGTTAAAGGCGGAAGAAATAGAATAAGTTAAAATAAAGATTCGAAGAACAATACCTGGAATGCATTCCAACAATAACAGTTTAAACAGATCAAAAATTAATAAAGCACTATACAGAGGGTGGTTCATGGCCTGACCTTGTACTTAATGTATTAAGTAATAAATTAGGCAAAACAGACAGATGAAATTATAATAGTGCAGATATATAAACAAACTAACTTGTTGTTAAATTGGTGCAAATATTCAGTGCATATTGACTTTTACCAATAGGTGGCAGCAGCGCGCTAAAACTGGTGGCTACATCCAAGCCAGCTCCTGGATTAATCGAGTTCGCCGCAGGAGAAAAACATATGCACTGTTGTCCTGAAGGGAGTGTTTTGCATGTTTTACAGGTGATAAACTTCAATGAATAAATATATGTGGATCAAGAAAAATCCAACTTTGAGGGTGTTACATGTACATGTAACATCAATTTCCCAAGATCTTATTATATGAAGATAAATTAATGTCAAAATCCAACGGCGCAAATCAGGTCTATGCAGGCTGGAAATCAAACATTCTGAAGCAAAAGTCTGTCTCACAAGAGCAAAAGTCATGCAAGCTCTTTGCTCGCTCAAGAAAATTGAATAAACATTTTTGCACTGTTCAGAATTTTTATTTTATATTTTATAATATGGGGGATCTTATAATGTCCCTATATCCTCAAAGGGGCCCTGGCAGAAGATGTTTGGGAACCACTAGTTTAACTGAATAAGAAAGTGTCACTTGCCCATTTTGTCTCATTGTATTTCAACAGAAACCCGATTTATCAAACCTCAGCTATGTCTAGACAAGCTGTCCATCATGCCACCCAGCAGGACTATTTTAACACTAGCCCCAGTTTATCCTCTCAACACTACTTGTAAACTACAGAAGTGTGCAAATGACACATTTTCACAATAGATCATTAAACAAAAATAACGAGAGGTATTGTTTCAAAATGTTGAAACAGTCTTCAGGATGAGGCTCCATGTGATTTGTCATATAATTAACCTATTAGCCCTACAAGCTAATGGCTTTTTTGACTTTCTCATTTCCTTGGCTAATTAAGTGTCACGGTTTGGTTCTGCTATGTCTTATTTTGTAGTTTTCATGTCTCTTGTGTTCCTGGGTAACTTCACTTCCTGCCTTGTCCCGTGATTGCCTGAGTGTTTCCACCTGTGTCCAATCACCTGCACCTCCCTTGTGTATTTAAGCCCTGTGTGCCAGTTGTCCTTTGTCGTGTCATTGTCCATGTTACTCCTCGTTGGTGCATGTCCGTTGGCTTTTGTTGGTTTTTGTGCAGAATAAAAAGCACATTCTGAAGATCCTGCGTCTGAGTCCTGCCTGCTTCCGCCTGCACCAGCCCGTTCCGTGTGACATTAAGGCCCAATTAGTTGAGTTTAAAATGCTGAGGAGTCATTATAATTTGGATTAAAAAACACTTTGACCTTCTGAAATCAAACACAACAGTCATAAATCCACCATCTATATACCTGAGCTCATTAGTTTTTAATAGAGCGCCACCCAGAGTACAAAAAAGAAAATATATATTGGCTCCTTCAACGAGTACAACCATCATTTTTGGAATATTTCTATTAATCAAAGTGTACTCAGGTATTTCAGAACACATATATTAGATTTGAGGAACTTGAAATTTTGTGTTTTTTTTAGATTGAAAACAGCAATTTTGACCAACTTAGGATACCACTTTGAGCAAACTTCATATCACGAATTGACACAACACATTATCCATTACTTGAGTATGCTCAAAAAAGCTTTGCAGCTGGTTGCCTACCTATTTAGAGTTCTCAGCTTTTTTTAAGAGTCAAGGAGTCTCACTAGTAACAAAAAAAATGTGTTGCAAAAGAACGCTGTGTCTCCTTCCTTACCTGTACGTAGTGCACCTCAGGGGTACACGCGGGTAACTGAAGCTTATTTTATTTTATTAAAGTCAAGGGAGTACTGTATTTGATGCTGTCAGGGATTAAAGGGATTTATATACACATGTTAAAATGGGATGCTGGTGCTCAAACACAGGGCAGTGCTATTCCCTCATTGTGTGATGCTTGGAATCAAACTTCCTCTGCCCTTAAACACACATACATGGGGAGCCTAGATAACAAATGAATCCAATTCGTTCCGTAATCATAACCCACTGGAACAGTTTCAGGATTAAAAAAAACAACACAAGGAGGCTGTTTGCTCCATGACCCGTTGAAGAATGTCAGGCTTCAATTCAAATTCTTGTAAATCTTGTTATTAAAAACGGTTTATAATCTGTATCTGTTCGGTCTAGAATCAACATTGTTCTGACAGCACACAAAATTAGTTTGCTCATTGGTTTTTGAGGAGGAATTAAGATAAGTTTGTTTTTCGAAACAAGACGGTGAAGTCTGCGCGAGAGCCGTCTCATTTCCCCCGAAGCTAGGCAAAGAAAAAACAGCGCAAATGTGTCTAACGGGATATTCGTATCCCTGGTGTCGCGTTACATCCCTTTGAGTAACGAGCACGGCGCTGACGAGCGGCTGTGCGTCTTGGAGAGGGCTGAGACGCCAGAGACGCGCAACTGCAGCGGCGCAGTCTGGTCGGAGATCCCGTCCAGCACTCAACGGCTGTCCGAACGGTTTTTGCGACAACACGCGACCACCTCCAATCTACACACAAGTCCTTCACTCGCAAACGATGGATCCCTCCTCCCCTCCCCAAATAGCCATGTTGGAGGAGTGAAATGGGAGATGATGCGCACCTTGGCCAAAATCCCGGAGCTTTTTTGAACAGCTCTGTGGGTGTGTGAGCGCGTCGGGCTCGCCGTTACATCAGGACTGCACTCGACAACTTGACCCGCTTTTCATCAAGTCATGTCTGATACAGAGCGATGGGCAAGTTTGACGACAACGAGAGGATAATCCTCAACGTCGGGGGCACCAGGCACGAAACCTACAAAACCACCTTGAAGACCTTGCCTGGGACGCGCCTGGCCCTACTTGCCTCCGACTCGGACATAGACTCCGTGCTGGATCAACTGCAACAAGTCCCCGGCTTCATCGAGTACAACGCCGGGACCAACGAGTACTTTTTCGATCGCCACCCGGGCGTCTTCTCCTACGTGCTCAACTACTACCGCACCGGGAAACTCCATTGCCCGGCGGATGTGTGCGGACCCCTATTCGAGGAGGAGCTCTCCTTCTGGGGCATCGATGAGACGGATGTGGAGCCATGCTGCTGGATGACTTACAGGCAGCACCGGGACGCGGAGGAGGCTCTGGACGTGTTCGAGCTCAACGTGGACAACGGGGAGGATGACGAAGGGATAGGGAAGAGGCTCGGCATCGAGGACGTGGCCTCCGACGGTAATGTCAGCCTGTGGAGGAAGTGGCAACCGGTGATCTGGAATCTATTCGAGGATCCCTACTCCTCCAGAGCGGCGCGGGTAAGGGCGCACGGCTGCGTCTGGGGCTCTCCAAACATGCACAGTAACCCCCTTCCTTACACATAGCTCCCCACCATGTATTCATTCACAGTTTAACCTACAATTTCCCAGAAATGGTAAATATAATATAATTGAAGTGTCAGAAAGTGTCAGAACCCATAAAACAAGGTGTTAACAACGTCAGGTTGGATGTTGACAGCTTGTTGTGCGTGCCTGTGCCAAAAGAAAGTCTACAGCCCAAATTTGTTGCACTCTGATGCTGTTTATTTTAGTGAAACATCCAATGTCCGAGGTTTCTCTGGCTTATATACGGCTCTATAGAAATGTCACTTCGACAGTCACAGTGTGATCAGAAATGCTCGATTCCTATCAACGCATAAGAAATGTCTGGGGCAAAAATGTGTGCTGCGTCTCATGCCAGGATTAAAAGAAATGTTGGTTTATATACCACATGTGGCCTATTCTGAGTTAGCTTTTCATCATTGATTTTTTTGGAATACTTGGGCAACATGTTCAAGCTGAAATGTTGTAGGGAGAATTAGTGTACTCGGAAAACAACAGTTGCAAATAGAGATATAGTGATGTAACGTCTACCTGAAGTCACACTGTGTGTGTTGTAATCAGAGTTTCTCCCCGCTATAATGACACAGATGGGCTGGCTGCACATTCTTCATACCACCATCCAAAAGACAGTAGAATTAGCAACGTCTTTCTCCCTCTTTATTATGTTCAGGTAGCTTTTTAAACAAGATTCAACTTTAAAAATTCTGATTTCATCTTGATCCAGAAAAAAACAAAAAATGGATAAAGACCCCACAAACTAAAATGTAGAGTTATCCTGGATGATGGTCAGTGATGTGTTCGGCTCGATTCGATCAATACGTAGTTGTTTCGTCCTTTTCTGAATTCCAAAGTCTTTGTGCCATCTGGCTGTTAAACTAAAAGAAGGCATTTGTTCTGGAGAATAATGTATCACAATTTACCTTGCACCGCAGCAATCAGGGTTACACATTCCGGGTGGATGAAGGCAGGGATTTGTCTTTATTTGTGAAATAAATACAGGATGTGTGCTTTTTAATTAGAAGATTCTTGCAGAGTGTAATATTTGAACTCTATTACCTAGATATTATCCCTAAAGCAAAATTTGATCTCCTCCAACTCTTATAGCAAATTTCACTGGTATTGTCTTGTAAACATATTTTGAACTAGTGGGGATGTAAATATTCATAACAAGTTCACTGACAGAAGGAAGCGGTTGGAGCCGAGTGCTTATGTTTACATAAATCTGTTTCAATGCAGATGTAGCAGCCACCCAGCAGTCACATTCAGAAATTAAGTAACGCCACAGTTCCCTGCCACCAAAGCACATAAACAGCAGCATCTGTTGGGGTGCTCTATTTTGCGCCCTGATGTCATGTAGAGAGTAGTGTTGAATTATACTCCATGGAAATGGAAGGTGGAATTTCAGTCCTGTGATCCCATACCAGTGGAAAGTTTAATCCTTTACCCTGTGAGGAGGCTCTTTAATATCAGACAATCCAATGCCATTAGCAGAAAGGCTCTGAGTCATTTTAGATTATCAGATGTGCTAAAGACAACTTTTAAATCAGCTTAATATAAGGTTTGCCGCCACTATTCTGTATGCTGTCTTCTTAGTTTGGTTCCCTTTATCTATATACACTATTGTAACAATAAAACACAATTCAAGAAAAAACAATTAATTAATAAATTAAATGAATCAAGAGGATGAAGGTTTGCATATTTTCAAGTCTTAATACAGGTAACTGAGCACCACCGCTGTATGTCATACTCTTGACATACATTTGAATTCATATAACAATGAATTCACTTCTTTACCGACAATATCTGACATCAGACTGCTACTGTGTGTTGGATCAGCTGGGCCATAGGAGAGCCTTTCATGGGTCTGTTTCGCCAGGTAAGCTTAAAAGACCCTTTAACCAACTGGTTTTCCAGTGTTCATGTGCCAGCAGTCAGCGGGAGCAGACGTTTTTCCCTGTTCTCCCACTGCTCTCAGTGCTGGTTCTTTGATCTGCATGCAGTGTGTGCTTAACAACGGCTGTCGCTGTCTGTTCACTTGTCTAGAAAGCATCTTCCTGTTTAAGATATGGGTTTTTCAAGAAAAGAGTGGGAGAACAGGCCTTGTATATGGCTCTGTGTGTAGATGTATGTATTCTCCAATGTGCTAATCTGTTTGTTTGTTCCTCTCATATCTCTGTAGTTGGCCATTGCTGGATTGGGATGGTAACAAAAAAAAACCCACTAACATCACCGTTGTCATATTTCATGTCTGCGGGGTTTATCTAGAGGTTTATCCAATGCCTGACTTTGACGTTCCCCCCTTTGCCCACACACACCTCACCATCTCCCACCCACGCATCTCCTGCCTCACCTCCCCATCCTCCCATGAACCCATCTGATATTGCAGCTTGCTTTCTTCCACTTTAGAGGTCAAAAACCCAAACTGTCTGGGTGCTGCCTGCTGCACGCCTGAAGATACACATCCAGGCTGCACGCTCAGCCGGCCTGTTGTCATGGCAACATCATCGCTCATCCCCACGGCCTGTTTTCATTGCAATCCGTCCGGTGCGTGAAACTGATTGATTTCGGAAACCTGCTCGACCATGAACCCTTATTGCTCAATAACCCTTTGCGTGCTAGATTTTTAATTTTTTTTTTGTCAGCAATGCAAAAATCAGAAAGGGTGTTGGAGCATCACCAACACAACCAATCCATGTGTGCACGACTCTTTAAATGCTTTTTCTTACTACTGTCAGATGTGATAGGTGGCAATGTGCCTCAGCGTCTTTACCTTTTGTTCTTGTCTAACCAGAGCTACAGGTGTGCAAGGGCCTTCCGGCCTCATCAGAAAGTCCAGTGGAATCAGGGTTTGATGTTACAAGAGGCCAGGAAACGTGGCTGATTTGCTGCGAACAGACGGCACGGCCTCGCTGAGCAAATTCAATCTGACGTGTAAACAGCAGCAGACCTGACGGGTATGAGAAGGGCAAATGGATGCCCGAGCGTGGGTGGTGACGGCACTACGCTGGGCATGTTTTTAGCTGCCGCCAGCCAAGTTAATCAGCCCTGCCAATCATCATCCTGTGCTGCTTTAGTGTAGTATAATAGCTCAGTGAGCAGGTTAACACTTTTGGTTTCTACTAAGGTGAAATACTTTTCCTCTCATCATTTGAGGTTGTAGTTGTTGTTAAGCGCCCATCACTCGGGTGTTCATACACTGCATGTTTGCATCTGTCAGCCGTCAGTGCGGTGTCTGTGATGTCTTTTTTACTGGCAGCGCACTTCCATAAAACTCAAAAAATATGCCAACGCTGTGATAAACCACACTTTGACTTGAACTTGTTGCTGCTTGGTTTAGCCACTGCAGAAAATGAGAGCTCATGCCAACTTCATCGAAAATAATACAATGTAGAGTCATCACTTTTTGATGTAGTGAGTGTCCAAACATACAGTTTTATGTCTTTATTGCTTATACAAAAAGGAAAGTGATGCCTATTGTATAGATAAGGAAGGAGAGTCTTTCTGTATGCATTGTTGGACCGATGCCTCATAGTTGTACACTATACATGGCATCACATTTTTTTATTGTGTTTTTTATTTTTTATTTTTTTTATTACATTTGCGTTAAATTGTTTAAAATTGTATCCGAAACTTTCGCATTTGATGTCAATCCTTAGTTTTTTGGCTATAAAAAAATCAACAATTTAAAGAGAAGGTAGTCAGGAGAATGACATACAAACACCCTAATACAGGGCTATTCAATTGGCGGCCCGCGGGCCACATGCGGCCTGAAAGCAACCTCAGAGTGGACCAGCCCGTAGTTCCGCAATAGACAGTATAAAAGGGAAAATAGGGTCCGCGAGCGATATTTTTCTCCCCACTATGGCCACGCTAAGACCCGCCCTTCAATACCATTCACACACTACTATTGGCCAGGTGTCAGTGTACAGTAGCGATCGTCATCCTCAGTATGTTTGGATCAACGTACACATGTGAGTCAAGTTTTTCACACATGAACTCGATAAAAAGCAACTCTCGTCGTTGCTCCCTGACTGACCGTACTGTCCATCAATGCCTCCGGATTGCATTGACAACTTACGAGCCTAAAGTACGGTGGCCGAGAAGGTTCAGACAAATACAAAAGCAACAACACAAACGCAAACGCCACAACACAACACGAACGCCAAAACACAAAATACAAAAGCCACATCACAACCGCAAATGCCGCAACGCAACACGAACGGCGCAACACAACACGAAAGCCAAAACGGAAGTAGCTGCCCACGGGAGCGAGCGTATTTTGGAGGAACGCCCACGGGAGCGAGCGTATTTTGGAGGAACGGAGCTGGAGGATGCCAGATCGTTTAAGAAGTAAGTGAAACATGATTCCTTGCGGCTACAGTTAAAGTTTAACTAACTAACGTTAGCTAAAAGATGCGTGGCGCCATATAGCCAGATCGTTTAAGAAGTAAGTGAAACATGATTCCTTGCGGCTACAGTTAAAGTTTAACTAACTAACGTTAGCTAAAAGATACGTGGCGCCATTTAGCTAACGTTAGTTAGTTAAACTTGTTACAATTTACGCGCAAATCCTACGTTTAAGTATCAACTAGCAGTACTTAATATATATATCCTGCGCGCGTGCGCGCGTGTGTGTGTGTGCGCGCGTGTGCGTGTGTGTGTGTGTGTGAGTGAGAACTCACTTCACTAGGAAGATTAACATTGTTCAAGGTTCTCTAGCCTACTTGGTTGAAGCATAGCACTTAAACACATACAATATAACGTTAATGTTTAGTAGCTACATGGTTTATTTATTTAATGTTCACATTCCTAATGCTCACCTAATGTTTTATTACAGATTAGTACATGATGTATTGCCCTTTTTGTGGGTTCAACCTGCATGCAGAAACAGCATTCTGCAGTTCATGTGGCAAGAATATCACATTTCTCAAAGATGCTGCAAGACCTGGGACAAGTGAAGGTAAGTGACGTTTTTTTAAAGGTTATGTTTTTGATTCTTCAAGATGAAAGTATGCAATGTTTAGTTCTGACAGATAGTTTAAGGAGTTACTGGATTGCTTTGTTATTTGACTAATGAAGATTAAAATCACAAGTTAAACACTTAAGGAAATTGTAATACATGTAATTCTATTTGAGTATCTTTTACTATTTAAGTATAAAAGTTAAAACACGGTACATTAATGCATTGCATCTAATCATCTTAAATATAATGTCCTCATTCCTTCCCATCAGGTTCTGAAGCTACAACAGACGATGACCTTATTTTGAATTATTTCACAGAAGGCCATAGTTATGAAATTATTATGGACCTAATGGCAACCAAGCACAACGTTTCACTGAGTCTTAGCACTTTGAAAAGAAGACTACAGGATGCAGGCCTGGCCCGGAGGACAAACTACAGTCCAATTGCAACTGTGCAGGCAGCTATATCTGAGGAACTTAAGGGATCAGGACAGCTCTTAGGATACCGAGCAATGTGGCAGACACTGAGACAGAAGTACTCTCTTGTAGTCAGAAGAGATGATGTGATGCGCCTAATCGGAGAGCTGGATGCGTCTGGAATAGAAAAACGCTCCAGGCGCAGATTCGTCCGGAGAGCATACCACTCAATGGGAGCCAATGATGTCTGGCATGTTGATGGCTATGATAAATTGAAACCTTTTGGGGTTGCAATTAGTGGCTGTATCGATGGATTTTCTAGAAAAATCATGTGGCTTAAATGTGGAAAGTCTAACAATGACCCAGGCGGAATTGCTAAAAATTACATGCAGTGTGTAGCTGAGTTTGGAATTATTCCAATGCGTCTCCGCACAGACTGCGGCACAGAAAATGGACTGATGGCATCACTTCACTGTACACTGAGATCAGAGCATACAGACGAGTTTGCAGGAACCAAAAGCCACATGTACGGCACTTCAACATCCAACCAGCGCATTGAAAGCTGGTGGTCCTACTTTCGAAAACAAAGGTTTTTGTCTCTTTCAGTATATTCTTTATTGATTTATGCTCTATCTACTACATTTGTGTATTTTCTATGTTTTACTGATCTAGGTAATACTCACTCCTACTTTCTCATCTGTTGTATTTCCTTAATGTCAGCTTGAGACTATTTTATTTCTACATTTTTCTAATATCTACAACATTATAGTGTGTTAATGTGTCTATTCTGAACTAGGAGTCAATTTTGGATGGATCTGTTCAGCGACTTGAGGGAGAGGCATCTCTTCAATGGCAGCTATCAACACAGAAGTTTGTTGCGATTCTGCTTCTTGGGCGTCCTACAGAACGAACTGGATGAATACAAGCAATTGTGGAACACTCACACTATTCGTCCATGTCGCCAATCCCAATGCCCATCTGGTAAACCAGAGGCTATGTACAATGTGCCTCACAGGTAAGTATTGCATTACCATGATAAAAAATAAACATAATTAGTTAACACTTTATTTGAATGATAGTTCATGGTGGATTCATGGATAGTACAATAACATTGCACATCACACTTAGCTGTCACAAAAATATACCCATACTTCAAGCACTTGAGTAAAATATGTATTTGAGACTTATTTTAACTCATGATAATGCTGATCTTTTTGTGTCTCTGAATCAATGTCCTATGAACAATGAACAGTTGAAAGAAAACTGTTAATGATTTTGGATTTTTTTTGTACATGCTCCTAGATTTAACGGAAGGAATTGTGGATACCCAGTATCCACACAAACCCTGAGCCAGTATGACAGCCTCATGCCAGCGCCAGAAACTCCAAGTGGAGAGGATGAAGAGCAAAATCGCTTTGAAGAACTGCAGAGACAAAGTGGTTTGACATCTCCTCTACATTGGGAATCTGCTGTAGAGAACTACATCTCCCTGAAGAACTTGGCTGATATTTAATGTACAGTTGTGCTAAGGTTGACTACAAAGAGTAATAAAAAACTCCCTCTTTGTCACTCTCTGAGCCGGGTTGTGTGAAGTATCTGGGAATAAATGGCATTAGTTGATTCACAAAATGTTATTTTTATTCAAAGAAATGGTTATATACAGTCTATAAACAAGTACACTGTAGTTATTTAACCAAACATAAACATAAAAACACACAAACATAAAAATTGGCAAAACTGGGCCAAACAACAACAACAATCTAAATACATCCAAAGCCAGGGGAATTCTTAATCCCGAAGGTCATTTTTTCCTTGAATGTGCTGTAATTGTTGAGTAGAGGCAACATTAAAGTATTGGCACATGTATTTGCCATGGGAAGTGTTGAACTGGCCAGGAAGTGAAGGCGTGGCTGAGGTTCCATACCAGCAGGAGGTATGCATGGCACACCTGTAGCAAACATGAAGACCTCCTCCAGGGTTACTTCACTTTGACTTTCTAAAAGAAGAAAGCAATTAGAAACAACATCCACAACAACTCTGGAACTGTTCATTATCATTTATGTGGATAAAATCCACCAACCTTCACAATCTAGAAGGTAGTCTGCCCAGAAAGAAAGTGTTTTTTCCTCCTGTACCCTCTTGTTGCTTCCACGTAGACTTAGCTCTGGTCGGAAGATATTCTCAATGTCCGTAGCAGATAATCTTTTATCTGACAGGCAGAGAACAGGTGTCAGCACTTCAGGATGCTGCTGCAGCACTGTTAACACCTGCAAGCTGGAAAGCCCATCCTTGAATCTGAAATACAACAACAGGTTACCAGAAAATATGAGCAGCAAGACAGCAACACCATATTTTACCACAAACAATATATATATATTTTTTGAAACCGTAACCAACAAAAACATACCTTTCAATGGCACTGTGGTTTCTGTCAATGATGTACCACCTGAGGTAGTCCTTTACAATTGACTGCTTATCCTCCACTGTCCTTACATGTTTGAAGCACCCTGCTGTCTGCAACATGGTGCTGTTCTGTACCATTAGGTCTTGAAGGATCTCCAATGAGGATGCATTGTGTATCTAAAATAAATACGATGAACTAAGTGGAAAAAACTACACCCTTCACTAAACAACAACCTCTGCTAGAATTTTACACCCTCATACCTTTTGTAACACTTTCCCTATTTCCTCATCTGTAATGTCCTCTATGCATGCGTTGAAACTGGACTGCCCTGAGATGTGGCTGACCAGATCCTTGGAGAGGAAATTTGGACCTGGTCCTCCATGTACTATGGATACAGCAATCATCTTCCCAGCCAAACTATATTCGTCCTCTCTGATTGCTGCTTATCAAAATACATAGTAATCATGTTAAATCAGTTTTTATGTTAAACAAGAATCGCATGATTGAATGATGTGGTTCCTTTAAAACACTTCACACAAAACGGTACCTGTTGAGTTGTAGACAAGGTAGCGGCTCTCTGCAGGTCCATCAAATATGGGTCGTTTGTTCAGGCTTTTCATTAAGAGTGAGAGGAATTCTCTTTTTGGGCCACCTGTATCAATACCTTCCTCAAAGAAACCTGCATCATCAGAAAACTTTACTAGGAGGTCCTTTTTTTCGGAGAAGGTTCCTCTTTTGAATCCTCTGACGGCCCCATCCCAGATGTCAGAGCGACAAATGTGAAATCTGCTGACAACATGGCGATCAATCTGAAGTGCCAGGTTTGCAATCACTTCCGAAATGGATCGCTGTTCTACCCTACCAACAAATAGATGATGATGAATAATACTTGGTGGAAGACACATTTAACCTGAAAAAAACAACAGTTGTAGTAAGTGTGGCTTGATTTCTTACTCTGGATCCTCTGAAATATCATGAGTGACAGCATCACTGTCTCCGGAGTCCTCTGAATCCTCTGCTATAATGGGTGCATACAGTTCTGTGTATTTGCTGAAAAATTAAGAAACATTTACATTTTTCATGTCTCCAAATGACTCAATCAAACGATCTTCAAATTTAGAGAGGAAAGCATCATACCTATAACTTGTAGTTTCCATTGCACGTTCTGATGTTTCTGGGCCGCCTTCTGCTTCGGATGGTACGATCTGCATGACAAACGATTTATTGGACTGGTGAGTAGAAGGGCTTAACATATAAAGGTAGGGGTATCAGATATCCTATTTATGAAGAAAGCCACTATCCCCAATTATCCCTTTTGGTCTCTAAGTCAGTGTCACATATTACTTTATTCAATTCAATTCATTTTATTTTGTATAGCCCAAAATCGCAAATTACAAATTTGCCTCAGAGGGCTTTACAGTCTGTACACATGCAACATCCTCTGTCCCGAAACCCTCACATCGGCACAGGAAAAACTCCCCAAAATATGAAAAAAACCCTTCAATGGGGAAAAAAGGGAAGAAACCTTAGGGAGAACGTCAGAGGAGGGATCCCTCTCCCGGGATGGACAGACTGCAATGGATGTCATGTGTACAGAATCAACAATGTAAAAGATGTACAATACATTCAATTTCTCTAACTGAAATGATACAAGTAATTGCAAGTAGCAGAAGAGGTGTACGGCAGGACCACTGCAGGGACAACCTCCATCAGATCGAACCACCATCCACAGAGGCTTCTGTGGGGAGGGAGAGCAGAAAGATGTTGGTTTTTGATGACAGTAATATGAATCATATTTAAAGTAATGATGATGGCAGTAGCAGGTGTCAGCAGAGCCATGAGCCAGGAGTCAGAACCGGGGTCCGCACGAAACTATGATCCACGGAGACCTGCTAGGCGAGAAAGCACAAAAAACTCCCGGAAAGAAGCTTAATTAGTGATGTACATTAATAAAGCATGGATGATTGTGGGAGGAGAGAGTGAGAGTGAGAGAGGGGCTCGGTGTGTCCTAAGAAGTCCCCCGGCAGTCTAAGCCTAGAGCAGCTTAACTAAGGGCTGGTCCAGGCTAACCTGAGCCAGCCCTAACTATAAGCAATATCAAAGAGGAACGTTTTAAGCTTTATCTTAAATGAACTGACCGAGTCTGCCCCCCGGACTGAAAGTGGAAGCTGGTTCCACAAAAGAGGAGCTTGATAACTGAAGGCTCTGGCCCCCATCCTACTTTTTAAAACTCTAGGAACCACAAGTAGCCCAGCATCTATGGAGCGTAGATGCCTTGTAGGACAATACGGTGTAACAAGCTCTTTAAGATAAGACGGTGCCTCACCAGCAAGTGCCTTGTACGTGAGGAGAAGTACCTTAAATTCTATTCTTGATTTAACAGGAAGCCAGTGCAGAGAAGTTAATACAGGAGTTATATGATCCCATTTCTTAGTTCTTGTTAATACACGTGCTGCAGCATTCTGAATCAGCTGGAGAGGTTTAAGCGATTTACAAGAGCAGCCTGATAACAAAGAATTACAGTAATCCAGTCTAGAAGTAACAAATGCATGAACTAGTTTTTCTGCATCACTTTGAGACAGGAAGTTCCTGATTTTTGATATATTCCGTAGATGAAAAAAGGCAGTCCTTGAAGTCTTCTTTATATGAGAGTTGAAGGACATATCCTGGTCGAAGAGAACTCCAAGATTTCTGACGGTGCTGTTGGATACCAGAGCAATTCCATCCATAGAGACTGTATCACGTGACAGCTGACTTCGAAGGCGCTCTGGGCCTATCATGATAACTTCCGTTTTTTCCGAGTTTAACATCAGGAAGTTGCAGGTCATCCAGGTTTTGATGTCTCCAAGACAGTCCTGAAGTCTAACAAGTTGGTTGGTGTCTTCTGGCTTGATCGATAGATACAGTTGAGTATCGTCTGCATAACAATGGAAGTTTATGCGGTGTTTTCTGATAACGTCGCCCAAAGGAAGCATGTACAGGGTAAATAGAATCGGTCCAAGCACAGAACCTTGTGTGTTTATGTACATTAGTTAGCTACAGAATATTTTAAGACAAAGCTACAAAAACCTATACACATACATCTTGGCCACTTTAATAAAAAAAACACTAAGGGAACTAAATAGTAGTTTCTAATATCTCTAAACATATAGTGGCAACGTATTACCATAGTTTCTGGATCACGGTGTGGAGTTTCATCAAAACCAATACTGGAACTGGTCAAGATTGGTTCAAATAGCTGAAAGTAAAAAAAGAATCCTAGTTGCACAGATTTGACTGAAATAACCTGAAATATAAGCAATATGAGTATTTCTCGTGATGAGCATCCTGACCCACACCACACTGTTACATGGCATACCATCTTTGAACTGCACGTGAGTCATGAAAACAGGTACAACATGGCAAATGTTACACTTACTACTGTATCAGCTGAATTGAATTCAGCAGCACTTCTGCTTGTGATGATCACCTCTGAATCAGACGAGTCTGAGTTTAATTGCTCAGCTGTGAAATATAAGATTAGAAAAAGATTTGAATGTATCTGAACAATGGGCCAATTTACTTATAATAATACATTTAAGATAGCTTTTTTTCTTTGGTTATTGATATCAGAATAACTTACAATTAGTAAGGAAATCTTCCACAGTACAAATGTACAATGTGAGGCGTTGCCAAGACTTCCCAACTGCATCCTTGTAGAGTTTCAGAGAGAAGGCTGTTTCTGTCCCGGGAATATTTATTACCTTTGTACCATCAGGGTAGAGCAGAAGGTAGGGACCAGCCTCTAAATGTTTGTTAAAATCTTTCATTTTCTGTACAGCTGCTTTGCGCAATTGCTCTGCATCCCACTCTGGTTGCACGACAAGGGCAAGTGTCATTCCTCTCACAGGTTTCAACACCCCATCCTTTACGTGCATAATACCAACTGAAATCTACAGAGAAAAATAGAAGTAGGTTCATTGACACATAGCAAATACATGACGGAAGGGACTACCAGCTAAACATAAGTTACCTTCACACGGCTGTCTTTCAGGGGTTCTTTTTTCTTTTTGAAAGATGATTGCCTCTCTTTCTCTTTTAAACTTCTGAAATTCAGGAATGTAGCCACTGCACTATTTCCTGTGCATCCAGTTCCTGCTTCAAACATAATTCAATCAGTTAGTTATTTTATTAAATAAAAAAGTAATACTTCTCTGATGTGACCTTGTTAAATGTAAATATGTTTCTTAAATATAGTTTTTTCTCTCCTATGTGAAAGTAAACTGAATATCTAAGACATTTGACAACGTTCTCTTAGGCTTTGGGGAAACACTGATCCACATTTTAGAAACAAAACTACTAATCCATTCATCTAGACAATAATTCCCACATTAATCGATAATTAAAAAATGTGTTAGTTGCAGCCTTTGTTTAATCATTGAGTATAGAAGATGGATAATCTAATTAAAAACAATGAAATCTTTGAATCGCTATTCACTTACCTTCACTTGTCCCAGGTCTTGCAGCATCTTTGAGAAATGTGATATTCTTGCCACATGAACTGCAGAATGCTGTTTCTGCATGCAGGTTGAACCCACAAAAAGGGCAATACATCATGTACTAATCTGTAATAAAACATTAGGTGAGCATTAGGAATGTGAACATTAAATAAATAAACCATGTAGCTACTAAACATTAACGTTATATTGTATGTGTTTAAGTGCTATGCTTCAACCAAGTAGGCTAGAGAACCTTGAACAATGTTAATCTTCCTAGTGAAGTGAGTTCTCACTCACACACACACACACACGCACACGCGCGCACACACACACACGCGCGCACGCGCGCAGGATATATATATTAAGTACTGCTAGTTGATACTTAAACGTAGGATTTGCGCGTAAATTGTAACAAGTTTAACTAACTAACGTTAGCTAAATGGCGCCACGTATCTTTTAGCTAACGTTAGTTAGTTAAACTTTAACTGTAGCCGCAAGGAATCATGTTTCACTTACTTCTTAAACGATCTGGCTATATGGCGCCACGCATCTTTTAGCTAACGTTAGTTAGTTAAACTTTAACTGTAGCCGCAAGGAATCATGTTTCACTTACTTCTTAAACGATCTGGCATCCTCCAGCTCCGTTCCTCCAAAATACGCTCGCTCCCGTGGGCGTTCCTCCAAAATACGCTCGCTCCCGTGGGCAGCTACTTCCGTTTTGGCTTTCGTGTTGTGTTGCGCCGTTCGTGTTGCGTTGCGGCATTTGCGGTTGTGATGTGGCTTTTGTATTTTGTGTTTTGGCGTTCGTGTTGTGTTGTGGCGTTTGCGTTTGTGTTGTTGCTTTTGTATTTGTCTGAACCTTCTCGGCCACCGTACTAAAGTCACTGCTCTCGTTCGAAACACAAAATGTCACTTCTCCCACTAAGTCAGCAGGGTAAATGTAGCCTACCTACATCAATATAATGTGGGATGTGTAACAAGGGCATGCCTAATCACACATGTTGTTGATTTAAAATATGTTCCCTCAATGTGCAGTAGTACACCTTGTGTAGTTAGTTATAGTTGTGAATACTGTGCACTTTTTATTTTTATGCACTTTGAGATGTTCCTGCATGGGTCAAATATGAGCAAGACGTTTATTTTATTTCAAAAGGAAACTTAATGATATTGTGAATTGCCTACTGTGCACTTTTTTGTTTTATGCACTTTGTGATCAGATAGGTCAGATATGTAGCCAAGGTAGGCCTAGGCAAGAGGTGCCTAGGTCAGTTTCTTTTCTTTTGTAAGTGGAAAAAGTAAGAGCTACCTCAGATTATGTTCAGTTAGCTCATTTGTTTTCTATGCACCTTTTGCTGTGCAAACTGACCAAAGTCAAAAGAGAAACAATGAATAAATGTTTTTTAATAAATTTGTTAGTGTTGGTTTTAAAATGTGTCATTACGAGCTGCTTTGCTGCTGAAATGACTGGCCCAACTAACCTTTCTCGATTTGAAAATCTGGCCCAACTGAATTTGTAATTGAATAGCGCTGTTATAGAGTTTTGGTTGCATCTGCAAACTAGGCTGCACCTTCCGGTTCTGAGGAGTGATCCCAACGCGAAAGTGTCTTAAACTTGCATTTTTGTATAGAAGTCTATGAGAAAATGACTCCACTTATCTCTGCCAGATTGCCTTTAGTGCTTATATAAACAGGATGAAATGAATTCCTGCAATCAATTGCAGCTGAGGCCAATTACACCTCCACCTTGCACCTTTCTCTCAGCCACTCTCCCTCTTGGACTCCTCTGCAGCAGAGCCAAACTACACCCGCCACCACAACATTATACACATTAGTTTGTGCTCTCAAATGCTAGTTTTAAGTCTTCTTCAATATACACTCTGGGGTGCAAACATACTCTGGGGCTCTGATGAATGTCTTTAATGGACAAATTAATTTCAGGGTTTCCCAAAATACAGAACTATAGCTCAGTTCTCTGACTGACGAAAATGGTGTTGGTACCAGAGAACAGATTCCTCAGGATCAATAGATATGACAGCTTAAGTAATGCGATCAGAAGTTTTAGGAGGTCTTAAATCAAAGCATTGCAATAATATATCCAAAGTGTTATTCTCCACTAACAAATGGATCGTATAACAATAGTTATAAAGTATTTTATTATTATTTAAATTTTCTTTACAATAACTACTAGGATAAAAAAGATTGGCCCTTTTAGAAAAAGCAAATGAAAAAAAACTTGGTAGAGAAATTGACAGACAGATGGATGTTAACATTTTATTAGGCTGTCAAAAATTGCTAACTAATCAATCGCACATTTTGAAATTCATTCATCTTGATTCATGAATGTTTTGTTGTTGTTACAATGTTGTTTTTCTTCTAAAGACTAAATCTTACAAGTAATGAGTAATCACTTTAGAAAACGTGTTTTTTAGACACTGTTTAATTGTAAATGTTATTTTAAACGCAAAACTACACACATTTGATCATCTCGGAGGCAGAATCCCACTGGGTGGAGCTACTCTTTCAGCTAGCCTAGCAGCAACCTTAGTATAGCGGTGCTTTACAAAGTTGTACAAAGTATTGAATAAATATCAGTAAGCATGTTCAATACTTTTTCCCTGTGTAATTTAACATTATTACACATAATCCTATTTCTGAACTTCTTTGTTTTGGTGTATATGTATGTATTACTTGGGTTGTTACCAACATCTGGTGAAAACTTCATGTCAATAGCACTTTTGGAAATATATTTACTGAGAAAAATGGTGACCTGTTCAAAAATTAAGCAGCACTCACTTCAACCTGAGGTGAAAACTGACAGACGTGAGTCTGGAGGAACTTCTATGGGAGAACTGGGGATGTTTTTTGCTCTTGGCAAGAGTCTCAAAGTCTGGAGTTATAGTTGACAAGGCCAGTCTGAGGTCATGCTCAATGTCCAGTCTATTCCTGTGTTTAGTCTTCAGCTGAACCAGAGCTGAGAAGCCACATTCACAGAGATAGGTAGTGCTGAAGGGTCGCGGGACTTTTACTGCTCGAGTGGCAAGGGAAGGATACTCGCTGATCACACTGCTGCGCCAGAACTGGGAGAGGCTTACCTCCATGAATTTCGTTTTCAGCGTACGGTCACATGACAGCTCCATCAGCTGACTCTCTTTGTTGCTTGGCAATGTGACACTTTCAAATATAAGTGTAAGTTCATAAGCTGAATTTTATATTCAGTAGGATGTTTAATTATCCTAAAAACCCAAAGTCTCCCCCATATCAGAATGGTTTGACCCAACCTGGCACACGCTGCTGAAAACATCGACGGACAAGCCGGCGAAAAAAACGACACTCCGCTGCATTAAAAAAGTCCCTTCAAAATCACAGGATGAATTTTTTTTATTTTCCCAGGCAAAGGCCCGCGACCCATTAAAAACGGCCCACTAGTGGGTCGCGACCCACCAGTTGAGAATTACTGCCCTAAACTACTTGGGTTTTCATATATCAAAGTGATGGCACAGTGTTTTAAAATTGTCAAAGTCATGAATCATTGTGAATCCATTTCCACATTTTATCAACCAAAAACCTACACAAAAAATGCTGCGTCAGTGGTGATTCTTGTTTGAAGAAGATGCCACTAAAAATAATAATAATAAAACAGTCGACAATAGATATTATCTATGCCTGGAGTATTGATGTCAGAATTAACTGAGCGTAAATGTGTGGAAAAGCAGCACTAAAAAGCACGTATCAATGAAACATTATTATGTATCACTGAAACATCTGCTCTCACTGATTAGATTAGTTTCAACATTAATGCTTCTTTATTATCACTCACAACCATTCTGTTTGTGTCCTGATATGACTCACATTCCTTAATATGTGCATTATCTGGTGGAAACATTTAGTTAGTTAAAAACATAAAAACTACTATCCATACTCTAAGTACCCTCAGTATAAACATGTTTTAAGTAATGGGGAGTAAAGAATTATTTATTTAATGTGTATTACATTTCTGTGAAAGAACTATTCTGACTCACTCCCACGCGAGCAATTTAGTCATTGACTCACACATCCTCGGTGCAGCAGGGATGAGAACATTACCCCTGGCCCTATCCATAAATTACTCCAAAATGTATTTTAGTTGTTTGCTGATAATTCACAGTACAGAAAGACTCCATCTGACATGGTGATGTTCAACCACATGCCACTGAGACATCCAAGCTGCTGCAGGTCATCTCACTGATTTGGCTGCCAGCTGGCTCAAGGTTTTCATAATTAGAGAACAACCTGCCTTGAAATGTTATGTTTGGAAGAAAATTAAAAAAGATGTATTAGTTTGCATATCTCTTATTTTTTGGCTGTGATTTTTTCGGGTAATAGAAGTCAATGTTCACATATTTACATTCATATTCATACATTGATGGTGCAGCCTTCAAGATCATGGAAGTAGCCTACTTGTCACAATGTAACGTAAAGAGCAGCATCAAAGACCAAAATAACCCCCAAGGCAACTACATTTGGACATAACGACCATCCACAGAGGCCTGAGGGCAGGGAAAGCACAAATACTTCTGTAAAGAAGCAAAGTTGTTAATATGATTCATGATGACAGTAATACTATAGTGTGATTAGTAATAATTTAGTAATATTCATAATAATACTGATAATAGCAGCAGCAGTTGTCAGCAGGGACATGGCAAGTGGCAGGAACAGGGTAGACAGAACCATGATCTTTGGAAAGCGCAAATAGTCTGTGGAAGAAACAAAGCATTAATGTTGACTTGTTGTGCCATTTCACCAGGAGGCATGACCCGTGTAGTCATAGTTTCTCTGAAGTAACATCACTGTTTGGTTTCCATGTGTATCACCATTAGCATGCTATTTGTCACTATAACATCTGATTGGTCTTTTTAACATTTTTTCTATTAACTTTGAACTGTTGACACACAAGTTAATTTCTTCTTTAAATACAGTTTGTTGGAGTTGTTGTGGTATTAGTGGTTATACAGATATGTATAATTGTATTATATACATATATATATATATATATATATATATATATATATATATATATATATATATGCAAGCTATGCGCCATACGGTGCATCATTGTTCCACTGTTTATGCAAAAAGCAGTAAAAACAGGCGCTACGTGAGTTCTTTGGGCCTACTATCGGCTGCAGTGTCGAATTTAAAAGCCATGGTGTGTGTGTGTGCTCCTGCTCACAACTCGGCTTGTAAATATAACCCTCTCCTTTTGTAGCACCCTCTTATTCCCGCCCTCCTCAGACACAGGCAATTATGCTATTCACTCTCTGCCACGCTCTACCTCGAACCGTTACTCTCTTCCCATTAGGAAGTCACTTAAGCAGCTTGCAGGTGGAGAACACTGGTGGTGTGGAGAGGGTCTCTTTACCACACACTCTCATAGTGGTGCGTTTAAGTGGCTCTCAAAATACTGAGAAGTCTTAAACAGGGTCAGCTTCCATAGCTCACTTAGAAAGGAACGTTTGAGACCTGTCTGCATTTTCCTGCAGTCCATATACACTTTCCTGATCTTTTTTGATTTGATTACACCATGAGGTTAATAACATTTAACAACAACAAAACATCTTTACGTTACATTGTGACAAGTAGGCTACTTCCATGATCTTGAAGGCTGCACCATCAATGTATGTATCCTTAAAAATTGTTTTTTTTTCAAGTAAGGCACTGTCAAACCAAACTTTAATCCCTTAAAACTGAAAGTTTACTTAATTTTGTTCAATTTTCTATTTCAGAAGTGTCCAATAGCTAGGATAAATCTGGAGTTTAAGAGGAGACATTTTATGAGAAGTTCCTGTAACAAGGACAGAGAAAGCTATCAATAGGACTCGGCTCTGGTTTGAGCCGTGTGTACTCGTGCCAAGTGCAAAGTGGTACTACAAAATCAAACTTCACCCTGAACTCCTCCCGGAATCATCATCCATCAGCAGCTTCTAAACTCGCCCTCTGGCTTTTCCATTAAATTCAGGCTAATTTTTTGTTTAATCCCAGATGGACAGCATATACGGATGTTACAATGCTACAGAGCCGCAGTGAAAATAGGTTTCCTGAATGAAAATGTATAATTCAAGTACATAATGTATATTGTATACAACCATAGAATGGCTTGGTCTTATAATCACAGATACCTATTTAGACATAAGTATTGGTGTATCCCTATTAATTACCCCCTTCTGACAAATTTCTGATAACAATCAAGAACAAATTGGAGTATCTTTTGTGATTGTTTAAAGTACTGCAAAATTTCTGTAGACATCACATAGAGTGAAAGCTGTTAAATAATGAAGAATGAAAGAGGCTTTAATTGAGTTAATGGAAAGTCTAATAAAGTAAATACAGTTTTAGTGCTTTAAATGGCAAAAGACTGATATGATTCCACCTCATGTGGCGGCACCTTTCCATGTGGCATACTACAGGGAGTTGGAAGAACAAAAGGAAGACAATGTACATTTCCTCTACACAGTTTTCAGGGATGTTTCACCTTGCGTTAGTACACAGCAAATTCAATTGACTCTGTGAGATTCAATTTTAACTCTAAGCTGGTGTTTATAATGTCACACTTTGACATGGGTAAGCTGGGGTTTAAACCAACAACCCTGTGGTTCCTAGCGCACCCTCACGAATGAATCTGAACTTGACACTGGATAATGACTCCAGCTCTTTCGTACAATTGACTCTGTAAGAGTTTAATCTTTTTGCAGTGTAATTTCAAATCTGCACTTCAACACTTTTGCCTAACAGCTGAAAATTAACTCCAAGGATTTTGCTGTGTAGCTCTGTAGCACAGCGATTCAGAATGATGAAATATCTGCTAGAGAACGACTCACTGGAAGTGTCCCATCTCCTTTAGTTTAACTAGTTTCCCTTCTTAACGGTGAGGAGGATTGCTCTTTATAACCACCCACACTCTCCAGTCAGCATGTATTTCCTGCTCAGCAGAGCAGGCAGTCTCAACCGTAGAGTAGGCAGGGGATGATCAGGACAGATAAGAACCGTGGCAGAACACACAGACACACTGGGAAACGGCTCAAGTCTCCTGCTGCCTGCTTACTTTTCTCGTCGCATTGACTTTGGCCTACATTCCCAACATTTTTTTTAAGGTTTTCATAACCAGGATCATCTTTGATGTAAACAATCATTGTTTAGGGTGAGATTATGGTGCCTTTTTGGTCTAAAGTGGATCCAATGTTCTGACTGATATATTTACAGTTATATATGTATATATACAGTATATATTTACTAGCCTTGTGCACTTGTGTCAGCGGTTCTGATCCCACCATTAGACTTTGTCCATCTTTGCACTGTACTCCTCTGCATTGTTTTGTTCAATAATGAAACTGCCAGAAAGCTGGGCGGATGACCGTTAATCAGTGATCACTGCTAATGATGGTCCTTTTATTTAATGATACATTTATATTTGAATTTCTAAAAACTAAGGAAACTTTAAACAATTAATTTTTTCTGCTAGCATCCGTGTGTTATGTAAAACGCTATTCATAATCCATCTTACCCCATAAAATACTGAATTGGTCGTTTGGCAGATGATGGAATTCACTGTCTGCCCTGTCTCATATTCCTCTCACACACCAGGGTAAGATGAAATGTGTGGCCGGATTTTTCCGTCTTCCTGGCATTGATCCTGTTCTTTGAGGCAAAAAGTTGTAAACTTTTTAACGAGACAGCGCAGCTCTGTTTCCCTGGGCAAAAAGACACACAAAACACCAAGGTTGCTGCACAAGATGAATTCTGGATTAATATCGAAAAATACTTTTTTGTCTGTGTTCGTTGTGCAGCAAAGCCACCCCTGTTTCCGTAGTTTCTTTGTTTTTCCACCTGCAGACCCCTAGAGGTACCTTCAGTCTGAAATGGATATTTTTAGAACATAGATAGATTGGGTTGAAGTGTAAAATGTCTGTCCCGGTAGGTTGTATAGGTAGTGCCAAGTAATCTCAATTCTGACCTTGCGTTAAAACATAAACTTTTGGCAAAACATTCTTTCTCTAACACAATTTGCAGGTATTCCAACATATCCATTTTTCCTTCACTGGAACTATTTATTACAATTCTGCAGAAGTTCTTACCCTTCTATTAAGGAAAACAAAGCTCTAGTGTAGATATAATGCAGCTATTTGTTTCAGTCTCAATTGTCAAATGGTTTGTAGATACACAAGGACCTCTTTGAAACCTTCTAAAGAAGTCATCACTGAGTTCCTCGTCATGACGTGCGGTCCGATAAAAATATCTCCATGTACACCATCTAGAAACACTCCTTCCAGGGAGGAAATGCACCTCCCCCACGTTAAGACAGGAGAGTGTGTCATCAAGGAAAATATTCCAATTGAAAAATTTGCAAGGAATACTGCAACACCTGCTATCGAAGCTGCTGCTGTCTCGTCAAACCAATTTCCGGGCTCCCAATTGGTTAAACTTCATTTTGTTGGATTGAAAGAGTCTGAATGGATTTAAGGGCCTTCTCTTTCATTTCCCTGTCGCTGTGACAAGAACTCAGTGTCCCTAAGTGTCCCGTTTTAAATCCTGTGATTGGACGCCTACCAAAGGTGGGGGTGAAGCGGGATGATGTGTGAGGTGTTTTTTACTCCAGGTGCAGCAGAGCGTAGCGTCCGCTCTACACCATCTGACAGCCTCATTGGTCATTATTTACACATAAAACTAAGAATTAGTCACTAGTCATTAATCATGTTATGGAATTATATAAATATCACTACACAGCAAAATGGACAGACTCAAATGAAGACTATTGGAGTTAATTTTAAAGTGTCCCATGGGGTCCACACTCCACAGTGTCAATGTAACACTTTTTAAAGTGTTGCCATTATAACACTGTTATAGAGTTAATTTTAACTCTTAGATAGTTGAAATTTAACAATACTCAAGCGTTTTCAAGCGTTTCAAGAGTTTCTCAACACCAGTGGGTACTCGAAATAAGTGTCAAAATATATCTGCTCAGTGTTGAATAAAACGTTATTTAGTTGATGCTTTTATCAAAAGCAACTTATGTTGCTTTTTTAACACATGGTGTTTACATTTTAGCCCAGGGAGAAATTCAGGGTTAGGTATATTGCTCAGGGACACCTTTGCATTTGAACATGGGAAAGCCAGGGATCGAACCAACAACCATGTGGTTCCTGGCGCACCCTCTCTAATGCTTGCGCCATATTACATAGAGTTAAGCCTGATACCAAAAAGTGTGACACTGTACAGTTACATTTCAATCCTATTAAAGTGTTAATTTACCTCTACTAAGTGTTGGATAATGACTCCAACTCTTCTGTACAATTGACTCTGTAAGAGTTGAATCAACTTTTTGCAGTGTGATTTCAACTCTGCACTTCAACACTTTTGCCTAACACTGGAAAAATACCTCTAAGAATTTTGCTGTGTAAGAACAATTCATATAGTATTGTTAACTCTGCTACAACTGGAACCATTGCGATTATTCCTATAAATATTCATAAAAAACTACTGCTATCCTCAAAATAGTTAATCATCAGCTACAATAATTTCCATTATATTTTTATTACAACTATTAACGCTTTCCTAACAGGGTGGAATTTACAGGAAACAATTGCATTATCTGCTTGTGGTAATTCTTGGCCTTTAAAACATACAAATACATTGAACTAATGTTCTCTTTACGGTCTTTGACCAAGCTTTCAGTTTCAACATGATGTTCATGCTCATGATCTTCATCGGCAAATGGTTGGTCAGTGTCAGTTTAAAACAAGATTAATAATATAGTAACGACTAACTTGTTACAGATGAACGAATATTAGTAGGACAGGCAGATGAACACTGTAAGGTAATTAAAACTTACACCAAACTGGCATTGAGCAAATTTTCTTTTTACAAAAAAAGGCTGTTTGAAAAAAGATAGCGTGACAATTTATATTTGACCAATACAAATGTTTACTGAATAACCCTTGAGTACATTATGATTTTATCAGCTGCACCCACCGGTAATGTTAACCAATTTTCCTCTTGCCGATTTCAACAAGATTTTGTTGTTCGTAACGTAACTTTGTCAGGGAAAGAATAGGGTGCAAAACAGAGTTGTGCAGTACTAATTGTGCAGGAAATACTGGCTGGTCAGCAACTGACACATGTTGTAGTTGTTGTGGAGGCTAAATAACCTGATAGATGGTGTGATAAAGTGATATCAGATCAGTGGACTCGGTTAACTTGCCGAGACGCAATCCAGAATTTCCCACTACAACAGAGTAACGACTGTACTCATAAACTCACAGCGGTCTCTATCTTCGAAACTATATATTTTTAAAATGTGTTTAAAAGAATGTTGAATAAAAAGTATATCTACTGATTTCTGTCTTTGATCCTATAGTTCTACTGGAGTCAAAGGCTTTACACTAATATACAGTACATGGAACAAAAAGAGAATGATAAAGAGCCATTTAATTTATGTCTATCTTCCCCAGTCTTGCATATTCTCAATCTTTATACACACATACACATAGACTTTCCCGTCTCTGCCTCTGACCATGGAAGGCAGTGACCTTGAAGGGCAGAATTGGAAAATCTAAACGTGTTGGAGAGTCAAGGGAGGGCTCGATGTCAATGTTTTTTTCTTGGCATTAGATGCCAGGCCTCATTTAGAAGTTAGGGAGTGGGGAAGTGTGTACTTTCATTACAGAGAGACACAGACAAACACTGGGAGTAAGATTAGACTAGAGAGAGAGTCAAAGGCAAGAACAAATAAAAAGCTATAGGATCCCAGATGCAGGCTTAGTAAGGTGAGATTACTCTGCTTCTTCTGCCATTCTCTATGTGAATCACCTTTTTCTTTTTCAAACCTTCCTCTTCTCGTTGTTCACATACATGCAATAGACACAACCATTAAACTGCTACGTGACGGCGTGCTACTCACTCTCCGAGCGGCCTCATTCACAAACAACACACATACCCACGCACACACGTTACAACACTGACACACGCATACCCTCACCTCCCATCCTTGCTGTAGCTCTTATCATATCCCAGATGACTATACAGCTTCCCTCCCTCAGGCTCATTTTTGTGTTAACACAACATCAATTGACGCCGCTGCCCTCTCACTCCACACATTCACCCATCCATTGCTACGTGGCTAATCTCCATCACCTTCGGGGAAAATAAGTGATGTTTATATCCATCCCGCCCAGCCGCTTAGATCACCTCCACCTCACTGTTTGTGTGGATCCAACCACACGGCACCAACGCTGGCTGGATCATGCTAGAGTGCAGTATGTGTAGGCAAATGCTGTTCTGTATCTATCCCGCTGAAGTGTTCCTGAGGAATGCACTTCTCTCTTTCAGAAGTCTGTAGGGGGTATGTGGTTTAGATGTCTATCAAATAGCATTTTAGTTTCAGAGAATAGTTATTGCATGTATTTTGAGGCTACTATATTACAAACAACACTATTGACATTATGTTTCGTACTGTTGGTGGCCCTTCAATTCAAATTGCGGAGATGTAGGTAGTCATCTATCAGTGGATGTGTCATGGCAGGTGTGTCTATGTGTAGTGTCTTTTCAAATTATACTTCCCTCTCTCTTCAAAATAAACCTTGTTTATTTGTTCTTGGGCAAAAAAACTTTATGAAAAAAATGTTACGTAATAATAGTACGTTTGTTACACTACTTAGTATTAGGTATGGAAGTGACAAAGATCAGCAGAGAAGAGTGAGAGCTTTCTTTAAAAAGCATGAAGTTTCTCCACAAGTTCTGCGACTGTTTTATCTTGTTGAGTTGGTTCAAACGATGGAAAACGTCACTCAAAAAGCAAACAGCGCCATTAAACTCATCATTTTCCATCAGAGGTTTTTGGAGATTTTGGTGAAGAGAATCTCACCGGTGCCCCTCCATGGGAATTAGTCCAAGCAGATCCTCAAAAAAACATTCCCCATCAAAAAATCGCACATAGAGGCACATCACTGTGATCACTGGACTCATCCACGGCCAAAGACATCACCTCGGCCTTCCTCAACTTGTCTAAAAGCGTCTCGAAAATGTCGGATGCAAGGGACTCGACTCTCCTCATATTTGACGTGTCAGAAATTGGAATTTGCGAATCGATAACGTTTTTTGGGTGTTCTCATCTGTTACCACCTCCTCAATGGATGCCAGCATACACGCCTTGATTGTCTCTGAGTCTATAAACGGCTTTTTCTTTTTGCCCAATATCCATGCCATGCGTAACAATGCCGCAGTTGCTCTCTCTTGATCTGAACAGGCCCGAAACAAAATGCGACGTCTTTGCTCATAACAAGATGTAAGCCCTGTTATCTTCTGCCTCCGAGCAGCAGAGCCCAGTGGGAAAGTAGCATCAAAGTTAGCATGCATTGTATTGAAATGCCTTCTCAAATTACACTCTTTGCACACGGCGAGGTACTCGTTGCAGATTAAGCACACAGGATTCGCATCAACGGCAATAAACGCATATTTCTCTGTCCATTCATTGTTGAACTGCCTGTTCACTGAGTCAACTTTTATTTTTTTTAAGGGAGAGAGAGACATTTCTTCTTGTTAGCCAAACTTCGTGCTTGGCTCAAAAAAATGTCAAAGCACTAGAGCACGAATGGGCAACTTTGATTGGTCATGTGTGGCCCCCCCAAATATGTGTCCGGCCGAAACAGATTCTACCTGGCTGAAAGGGGTGCATACCGCCTCCTACTGCACAAAGAAATGTACAATTAACCATAGTCATGCGCTGTATGAGGCTACCCACATGTAATAACTACACTTCACTCCAAGGGCCAGTACAAAATTCCTCAGGGGCCGGACCCAGACCTGGGCCGCTAATTGAATAGCCCTGCTATAGACCCTCTTCTCTTACAGACTTCCTCTCTTTATACTACATGAGTTCCCTGGCTGTCCAATAACTATGTGCATTGGAGTGGAAGAGAAACTCTCAACGATGGTGAAGGGTGCCTCGGTAAGTCTTTATCACACTGCCAGATGCTCTGATAAGGCATCTGTCATTAAGACATTAAAGTGTCAACTAATCTATTCTGCATCATATCACTATGTCCAAATGTGGAGTGAGCATGCTTACATGCACACAAATATCCCTGTCATGCGGTTGATCATTTAAACGTCATGTCCTGACGTTACCTGCCATACCTTGATAAATTCTCATCTCGGACTATGATGTGCACAGGTGTCCCAATTGGTAGAACAAGAAGCTCATGGGAGAGTCTTCCCAGGGTCACACATTCAACAGTAGACAGCCCGTCTTGACCTGTGGATTGTCAAATACTGCCAGCGTGCCACCTTGAGCATCTTCAACTATCAACTAGCTCTAATGTAAACCTGCGACTTTGGACGCTTTTATTTATTCATTAATTTTATTTCACTTTTTCTACATCATTTCTTTATTCAAGTTAGGCCAGTGACGTGTCAAATATACTTATTTCATTAACAAAAACATTCACCCTAACAATAATCTTTTCCTAAATCCAACGAGGTAATAACAATAATACATTCAACTGAAAGCATCGATGAACGGGCCTTTGCCTCCTCTTGCAAGTTGGGGCGGGCGGCCAGGCAAACGAAAAAAAGATTTTTAGAAAAAATTTATGAAAATATCCTATTAAACAGTATCTGGTTTTCAAGGGTTGTGTAAATGGAAATGACGAGCGGTAATGTCACACTAGAAAACGCTTGTGTTTGCATAGACTGAAAATTGCCATTTCAAACAACAAAATATTACATATAATAATATAGAATATTTTATGTAAGCTGAAGTCCAAAGATTGAAATAAAAGAGCACAGTGAAGGAACTGAAGTGTTAGCTGTTGAAAGCTGTTGAAATTAGTAGACGTGTGATTCATTTTTGGTTTAAGCAACGTGGGAAGTTGTTTTGTTAGTTCGTTTTTAAGTCCTAAAAGTGAAAAAAAAAATACATCAATAACAGTGTCTCTGGACGTTGGCGTAATCGAGCGTGTTTGTTTTTCCCACAATAGATATGCAGCCAATGAGAGCTTTTCCATCTTCTCTGTATTATTTAATGAGGGATGGTTGGACGATGGATGGTCAGCATCGTAGCACACAAGGCTCAGCGAACCGCCACATTTGTCATCATCATTCCCTGTCTTCCTCCGTATCTCCTTCTTCTCCTTCTTCTATTTCATAATTTATTTTATCTAGTTTTCCCCTTGCCTTCCATCCCCATGCCTCTTTTTTAGCATCACTAGTTATTCCTCCCTGTACCCACCGTCTCTTTATCATCTACATTTACATAGAATACCTACTATGTAGATTCATAACTTAAACTCTGTGTGTACAAAGACAGCTGCACGTACACTGGATCATGCTTCATGAATTCAAATTATCATGGAGCTGGACACACTTGCACCAGCACACAGGTAGCTGGCCGTGAATGAATTTAAATAAGTGTCACAATACCTGTGCCCTCCCTCGAGATGACACAAGTTGGTCTGGAAGGGAGGTTTATGGGTCAATTAAATAGCACTTTAATTAAGAGACCAGTGTTAGAGACACTTGGAAGTAAGGTTAGTGGTGTTTGTGACATGTTTTTTGTACTTTTTATCATTTGATTTAGTTTTAAAACTTATTTTAAACCAATACCAAGATGTTTTTCCTAAAGGTGGTTGTGTTTTCTCAGCCAAACTATAGCTGTTGCACAAAATTGGAATGTAAACGCTATTTATTCACCTTACCGTGAGATCATGTTTGTTGTTCATATCCTCACCAAATATTCTTCCTTTAATTACCAGTTTGTGTGGCAAAAGACGCGTGGGGAGTGCAAACCTAAAGGGGAAGTAATAATGGGAAACAAATTGGTATAAATAATTCCACTAAATACCTAAATAAGATACTGCGTCCTTTATGAGAAGAATATAAATACTAGTCGAATACAGCTAATCGTCATCTGAGAACAAAAAGTATTGTAAAAATAAAAAGGGTGGAACATGTTTTGAAAGATATTAAATGAGTGAGTTTGGAGCATAACCTGAGAGTCACCTCTGCGATTCAGAGAGAGCTTCAACATGACACCTTTACCGAGTGATCCTCCAGGACCAAAATACACATCTGATATGAATAATTCAGCAGGCATGCTACAAATAGAGTTACAGTAGTGCTTTGTTCCTTTTTGAAGAAAGAATAGCTGCCAAAATCTTCTGGTTGTTGCATCAGACATCCAACATTATCAGACTAGCAGCACTGTCAAATAGAGGTCATTGGAATAAGATGGTTTAATTTTTGTTGTGTGTGAAGTGTTGTTGAATGTTCTGCCACCAAATATCACAGTAATTTAATGTGATTTTTTCTCAAAAAACGACAGTGCGCCTTATAATCCGGAGCGCCATATATATGGATCAATTGGTTGATCCGTACTGGTTAACGAGGATCCATTGGAGGGAAAGTCTGGTGCCAGCAGCCGCGGTAATTCCAATTAAAGCTCGTAGTTGGATCTCGGAATTGAGCTGACGGTCCGCCGCGAGGCGCCACCGTCTGTCTCAGCGCTGCCTCTCGGTGCAAGATGCACGAAAGCATTTGCCAAGAATGTTTTCATTAATCAAGAACAAAAGTTGGAGGTTCAGAGATTTTGTTAATATTAACCTTTGAACAACGTTACCATGGGAGTGAACGCTTAATAACGTTTGATTTAGCACAGCCCGATCTAGTGGATGCATAACGCAACCCCAGTCAACTGCAGTATTCTATTCTATGTGCCCTATATAGGAAAATATTACCTATAAAATAGGCGATTCATTGAAGGTGCGCCTTATAATCCAGTGCGCCTTATAGTCACGAAAATACGGTAGTTTAATGTGATTAACTAAAGAATATTCCATATTAAAATGATGTTTTAGACAGGTACAAGCTACAGGTAAAGCAGAGCTTACCCAATCTGTCCCCAAACCAAAGCTGGCCTCAGCTGTTTTTCAACATTTCCAAAAATTCTCCAAAAGCTTCAAACAAAATCCTGCACACAAATGTATTTACTTCATCAAATTAGTGTGGCGTATTTGTGGCTTATTTCCATCCAGGCATCATCATTAAAACTCAAGCCAATAACGCCACCTAATACCTGCCTGTATTACCTGCCTGTATTATACCTGCCTGTATTACGTTTTCTATGACCTTTACAGGGGAAACACCAAATCCCACAAGGGGTTATATCACTGGCTGGACTACTCTATAAGGAATGGTGCTATACTCACACACAGTTTGCTCATGGAGGTCCATCTTGCAGGTCATATGGGCAAAGTGAGACCTGCAATTAACTAAAGGGGGCATCTTCAGCTTGTTTTACTTGACCAGACGAGAAAACTATGGAAAATCTCAATAGCAACCTGGCCCTATTAACATACATGACACATCTCAGGCAGGAATGATTTGCCAGCAGATTTGTAGAGTTGTGCACTGTGCTGGGTGTAACCTTTTGTATTGGTTGCAACACACTATGGCTGAATAAACCCAAGACGGGATGACACATGTGAAGATTATGAAATTATGATTGTCTCATTCTCCTGCTGTTAGTCTCCATTACGCATGATACTAAATTTAGACTGTAAGGACTCAATTCATTTCAATCAGGAGAAACTTTTAACAATGTTTTTTTAAAGAGGCATAAATAGTGCAAGAGATGAGATGAGGCATATGCCCTCTTTGGGTGTCCAGACACTGGTGGTGGTGGTAGAGAATAAATTACTTCAATCCTCTGATATGCCAGGTTTTCCTGCTGATTGGAGGTGTCAGGGGTGGTGTAGAGTTGCCTTTGGTGCTTCATGAAATGACAACTGACAGATAGCACCGATGCGACAGCACCAGTCTCAAGGGAGAATGTAATGAGCTACGGCGGTCCCCTGCAAGTAGGCACATAAGTGACCTTTCAACATTGCCATCATGGAATACCACCAGTTATATTCATGCTCTCAAAATGCATAGAAAGCTAACCAGACTCAGCATTACTGTGGGAGGAGAATCCCCCTTCTGAGGACGGGCCGTGTCCGGAGCAGCATGGGGGGGGGGGCGATAGGATGTCTGGAGATCCTAACTTGATTGGCGGCAATAGACCTGCGAACATGTGGAAGTTAAAATGCAGAACAGTAGCCATAGCAGAGAGAAATCAGCAGTAGCATTTCCTACTGCAGTAGCTGGAGCAACAGAGAGCACACCTCTGTTCATGACCACAGTTTTAATGCTGACACTCTTCTTTCCATCAAGTTGCACGGTGCCCTAAAGGCAGCATCAACAGACTGCAGGAGTTATTTTTATTTGCAGCATGTCACAGGTACAAGTCAGTAGTTGAACGTTGGTGCGCCGACGTCGTGATGTCGAAACACATCAGCATTCAGCTCAGGGCCCATCAGTGTGGGGCGTTGTCGGATTTGGCTT
Organism: Pungitius pungitius; assembly: GCF_949316345.1. Taxonomy (NCBI): domain Eukaryota; kingdom Metazoa; phylum Chordata; class Actinopteri; order Perciformes; family Gasterosteidae; genus Pungitius; species Pungitius pungitius. Next base: position 11,488,541 of record NC_084901.1, read on the forward strand.
TGTCTTTTGTCACAGTCCTCTTCACAGTCGCCACTTACACATTCCTCATTGCCATAGCAACAGTGGCTTTTCCCTACCTCGTTTCTCAGCGAGAGCCACGGCAATGGAGATGTTGAATAATGCTGATCTGCTGTGTGAGTCAGAGAATGGAGCAGACACAGTGTGATGAGCTTAGACAAGATACTATCCTACATGGGGAAAAAAGGGCCACGTGTATGCATAAATTAATTTCTGCTATTATCTTGAAAGAAGTTAACTGGTCCTAGTAACTTTTACCACGTCAGGATGGAAATGTCATCCATTGCTGATTGATTTTGGCAAAAATAATAACTACGCCCAAACAGAAAACAGGACAAAAGACAATGATGTCAGACTGAATAATGAAGTCAAATAAAATCTAGTCTGAAAAGGAGACTGGAAAACTCTCAAAATTGTGTTAGCATTGATACAATGAAGTAATCAAAGCAAGAACTGTGGTGTTAAAAGTCCACCTTAGTCTTTTTGGCACTCCCGTCTTTATTTACCAGAGCAAAGGAGAACTCAGACTGCTTTCGGAACCTGCCAGAACGTCACCTGTTTCGCCACAGCTTTTGGCTAAATATAAAGTATGTTTGTTTTTATCAGGCTATAATTGAAGGGAAAGGCTGCGGAGGTCAAAGGCAGATGGTGAGTCTCTGTGTGTGGATTCACAGAAAGGGGATATGTATAGCCATTTGACAAGGCCTGTTTCTTTTATTCCTGCTCTCCATAAAATTGCATGTTTGTTTCTTTTAAATGACAATAATGTATTCATGTATTCAGGGAATCTTGGGAGGGCTAAGCAAATGCCTGCCAACAAGGCTTTTTATCACAACGGAATAATAGGTTATACTGACATCAATTTCTAATTTGTAGCACAGACACTAATTCAAACACACGTGTGTTTGTATTTTCCTTTCCATTTATCTACAAATGGATGACAGGATGATAGCGCTGCAATCTGTTATTTACCACAACTCAATAATTTACAATGGTAATACAACTTTATTTTTGTTATCTGAACCTGAAGACATATTGCATATTTCATTATTTCTCGAGACACTTGCTGTGATATGTCTGTGCTATTTTGGTTTGGTTTTGAGTACCTGTGAGACATGGGATTTAATGTCAAAAACACTACCCTCGGATGTTTGATTTTCATAGCAAGTGTCTCAGCCACTTGAATTAAAGTTGTCAGTTTTTTCCTGACAGTCTAAGAGAAAAAAAAAGGAGTGGGTGTAAAATCAACCCAGAATAAGACGCGTTAGACAAACATTCAGCTTTAATCGAAAATTCGAAATAACCTTCAATGTTTGCCTTCCTCAAACTCGACCAACACATCAGCCCATGAGCCCAACTCAAGAGACTCTATCGAGCCCAGAGCCCCTTGTGCCGTGAACCAGACACCTTGTGGGGCCACAGAAATATCAAGGCTGTTGATTCAAATCAGGCTACTCCTCTTTCAAGCTTCCTGTCTTTCTGATCCCCTTCTGTTTCAGATTATCATGTTGGACCCTCAGATGTGTCCCAGGCCCTAAAATTAGATTAATGTCATATTTAGTCTCTGAGGATTTGGGAGCTGGATTTCAACACGGAATCAAAGGATTGTCTCTTTTCTTGGGGATATGGGCAGTCAGTGTGCTCATTGGAAAATGGGTGTATGTAATGGCCTCTTTTAGGCTATTAAGATTAGCCATGATTTGTATAAAGGCAGGGAGGGGTTAGGGGGGACAGGAGAGTGGCGGGCCAAGAGGAAGTTGCTTTGATTCAGCTGGAGTTTTTATAAAGAGTAGGGATAGATTTGTTTTTTTTTAAGGTTTAAGTATCAAATGTTGGCACGTGCCAACATTTGATTATGATTTAATGGCATGTCTGCGCTAAAGGCAGAGCGCCTCAACACTAATGGGCAGATGAAAAGGTGAAAGGGAGAGGCAGTAGGACAGAGACATGTTATATTTAGAATCACAGCCCTGCCAGGATTTTCAAACCTGAGTATTTTTGTCTGACTTGGAGAGGTTGAATACAGCCTTTGTTTTATTTTTAGCTGTGTTTTGATGTGTTCACATGCCGACCCTGTTCACGCTCATCACTTTAATCTCCTTCTTGAATTCTTTGTTCTTCTGCCATCCATTTTTTTGGCGCATCTTTGACAGGCAACATAATTGAATTTAATGATACAGGACGATGATGTCACCAGATACATTAGACCTATTTCCTGGAATGTTAACAGTAAGGTTACTCAAACTAGAATCTGTTGAATCTGCTTTGCTTTTGTCAGTCAAAGATTTGGACCAATACTCTCCCCCTTTGGGAATTCATAGTTTCAATCCATAGTTTGTTTTTAAACTAAATTAATCCAGTTCACCATCCATCAAACATACTGAACCAAAACCATGAGCTACGTGGCCACGGTAGCTGACACCTCTTTCTAAGTAGAACTATATGAGCCTTTGCTCTTGGGAACTATAAACAAACATTTCCTATTTATATGTATGAAATTGGCAGTGTCTCTCTTAAAGAAAGTAATATCAGGACCAAAACCAATCCATACAGTTCCATTCAGCAGCAATGCTCTTGCCATTTATATGGAATTAACCTATATTTCAACAGTATTTTAGTACTTTTCTTGTCTCCTTTTTGCCAGTCACAGGATCCACATCAATCTTTGTCCTTTTTCAGCTGCCAAATATATACAGTACTTCATAGTATATTATAAATATATATTATACAAACATAAATACATATTATAAATTGTTAATTGTTGTTCTTGATGTGATTTAGAGAGAATCCTCCCGTTGTCTGTTTTGGCTGTTTCTTCGGCTACGAGTTGGAAGTTGTCAGTTGTGGATTCGAAAAAAACAGTTTAAAAAGTGTTTGTTGAAATCCATCCTCTCAGTTGAGTGACAGCAAACATTGCTCTTGTTTTGTCATGTATAAACTACAAAAAAACACCCCTCATTGTTGTATGATCTTCAGGGAAAGGGAGATAAGGATGGAGGAAGAGTGGGAACCCTTAGCTCTGCCAAAGAACACACCTGTTTATTTTCCCCTCTGCCTCCGTTATCTTTTCCCCAGTGCAATTCTGCATCTTCAGCTGTCAAAATTAAAAGGGAAAGCTCGCGTTTCTATGGCAAGGGGCTGATCAAGGAAAAAAAGTGCAGCCCTATGTATGACAAAAACATGCTTTAGTTTGGGCACTTGACTGTAATAGAGAGCACATCATTGCTAGCCACCTATTCTTTGCTGCCTTTGATATCCCCCAGGACTCGTCACTGACCTTCCAGGCTATATTTTTATTTATTAAATAAAAGAAATATCATCAAGCCTTTTATCTACAGAATAGGGCTGTGATAGAAATCAATTACTCTGCAGTTTAATTATTTATGCGCTATGGAAACACGCGATTGAGCCAACTACATTGCATAATGTTAACCGCCGTTTAATTTTGAATGGGGAGCCCGATCTGACAGAACTGTGCGAACGCAGACGTCATTTCTGTTACCCTGACATGCAACGCTCTCCCTCCTGCGGGCCGTCGCAGTGATCACACATGCATGTCTGAGCAAATCTGCTAGATTATATATAAAGCTAATGGCCTGGTCATCAAAGGTTCTATAAACCCACAGGACCTGTCAGTAGGTCCATCATTCCACACACAAGCTTGCTGGCCCTTGTAGTCAGATATACCCTGTGCCGTAAATACAATGGTGCACTAAGAGAACAACTTCGTAGAGCCGCCTCCTCAATGCACTTTTTTTTAGCTTTCTGCATTAGCACAGCATAAATAGGCATGAGGACGTTTAGACACGTTCACCATTGTTTCAGGAAGTGAAAAGGATCATTTTCTGGCACACTGACATTTTAGTCTCTACTTCTACATTCCATGAGGATAAGTTAATGAGGATGAGGTAGTAATCAAAACAACTGGATTGCTAAATTCTGTGTTTCAGGCGGGCAAATTACATTGCATTGCATTCTGGTATATTAATGCCACTGTTTATAGAGAGGATTATTTTTCCCTGTTTGGCCGAATACTGATATTTACACAGTGTTGAGTAGATACTGTACAGTAGGTGGGAGTTGCATTGGAGGGACAGTCTGTTTCCTTGCGTGTGCTATTGCTGGGTCAACACTACGCATGTTTGAAGGAGTTTATTAAAATTCAGTGTCCCCAAATCTGTTTTGCTTAATTAGGGAATATCATTGTCCGTCCAGTGGCCATGTTTTTTGAGATGATGCGTGTTTTCTACAAGAGAGATTCTTGAAAATGTAAGTTTCTTATTATGTTGATTGTAATGTGGTGAAGCAAGACTTGTACTTGCTGTTTCACATGTGAAGTCAATGCAGTTTGGATCTCTTAGTTTTATATTAAAAAAAACGTACAGGCACCATCACCTTCAAAGTTGTAACATATACTGTGAAGGTGATATTCCAAAATGCAGCATATTTTTTCAACATTTAGTTTAAGAAACAAACTTCGCGGCCCGTCCATACCCATCACGAACTTGCATACAGTGTGTATTACATACTCAAGCTGTGCTACACGTTGATACCATAAAGTTTGACTGACACAGAGAAGGTTGTTGACCAAATGGTGGAGCAAAACAGAGCTCATACGGGGTATGATCAGCTAAAGTTAGCCAGGCTGGTTAGAGTGGGACTCGGTTAAGATGCCAACAACCTTTAACCTATTGCGTCACAGGTTGCTAACTTGATTTGACTTTTGTTTACAAGCCCCGCCTCACTGGTTGCTAGACAGCATGAAGTAGTTGATCAGTGTTGCTCTCTGGTGTGTTATCAGGTCAGTTGAGGAAGGGAGGGGGGTTTGAAGAAACACAACACCACTGAGTGACAGACACTGACCAACAGACGGAGGGATGTCTCCTGCCGGGGGTCTATACTTCCAGCTGGAGCTGAGCTCTGTCACTTTGGGAGAGAGAGAGAGAGCGAGAGTCCTGCTCTGCTGTGTACATCCGTATCTGCATACATACATTAACTCATTAACTCAAACAAGGCCTTAAGTTCATAGGATTTACAGAAAGTGTGCAAGAATTACTTAAACAAAAGTTTGTTTAAGTAATTATTTACTTTTACCTTTACTACTGCAACAGAATACATTCTATATTCACTGTTTTTGAAAGTTGAAATGTTTGGATATGTCTGACAGTCATATGAAGGTGGACTATGATCATTTGAAAGTTCTCCAGACTGAAAAAACAAGTTTGAGAAAGTGTTATTACACAAATGGTGTCTTTCTTACTTCAAATCTCAAAAACCATGTTAGAGCTGGGAACATCCTTTTCAAAGGATGCTCTCAATTTTAGTACATCAATACTGTATGCTGCTTGAGTTGAAAGAAAAATGGGTGTCTAAGGTGTCTCTAAACATTTTGGGGATAGGAACGTATATATATATATATATATATATATATATATATATATATATATATATATATATATTATGTGAAGAGAGTGTATGTTAACGACAGCAGAGTAAATGTACGCCATCAGTTAGGGAGCACTCTGACCCAAATAGTGGCAATGATATTTTGAGAGCGTTGTGAGTCATGCGCTCCAAAAAAACAAGGCCTCGTGTGAAACAGCTTCTTCAAGAGCTCAGTGGGTGGAGTGCATCAGTGGATGAACTGTGGGAGGAAAAAGGTGGTAAAGGAGCATAGCAGGCTGTGTGTGTGTGTGTGTGTAAACCTGCTTTGTTTACCTCCACGGAAAAAATATGTGGATGTTCGGACGCTCGGCCTGAGCTTCACGGTGGCGGGGTAAAAGCTGGATGTGAGCTGTGCATCTGACAGGTGGTTCCATTAACACTTTACAGATGGACCGAAACACAAGAAAATAAAGCAACATGTGACTCATCCTATACCATACGGATTTAGCTGTAAACGTATTTAGCACTGTATAATTGTAGTTTGTAGCAAACATCCACACATGCTTTATGATTGGAACCATAACACTATAGCAATTATCATGACTCATTAGGTCAAGTATCTTCTTAATTCACAATTGCTGTCATGTATGTTTTGCAAGTAATACAATATTATCTTTTCCTAATATATTCACTGTTGTAATGCATTATCATGTGGCCATAAACTGTGGGAGTCATACATACAACGTGTATAATGGAACTTTCCATCAATAGCAGACACTGCTTCATAAGGATGCATTCTGGACTTGAAGCTGTATGACTAATTGTATTGTCTGTTTTCTTTTCACTGACCCTTTAGTTTCCCATTTTTACCAACTAAATATCAAATGACATCATAACACCCTATTTTAGGAGAGCTTAGAGGGAACCTTTTTTAAAAGCATCCACCTGGACTAAGGAATTGATTGATTAAAATGTTATTCTCACAGCTTACAATTCAGGGTATTTTTTTTTCATCATGAAATTTCGACCCTGAATTGGCATGGATAAAATATTAGGGGAATGACATTTAGGGTAACTACTGACTACAACTTGCCTGGTTTGGTGCAAGAATGCAACAAAACTATTAGGATTCTAGTTTTTTTACACTTCATTTTTGCCTCTTCAACACAGACAGAACACATGCATACAAGAAAAAGAAAAAAGGGATCTGGATTGCTTTGTTCTTTCAAAAACTAGATAAATCCGGAAATAAATATCCCACTCGTCACAACATTGCTCCTCTTGAGCTTCAATCGCAATTATCAACAATCCTTCTTGTGATGGATGCTCTATCTTGTGCCATCTCTTTGTAATAGCCTTTTTACTAGCTGCTTTACTAGCAGAATTTCAGCAGATACCTGTCTTCTCTTATATGTCATATTTCCAAAGTAGAGAAACGTGAATGCATGACTATGTGACAGACCAGAATCTTTAGAATAGTTGCATCGATTTATTTCCCCAAAAACATTTTCCGAAAATACATGGGAGTGGTTTACATTTATTGCCCCACATTTCCACCAACATGGTTTGACAATTGACAAACACTTGACATTTGGTGAGTAATACAGAATCTGATAACATTTTTCCAACAATGTTTAGGCCAAGTTTGTGAGGATGTTGAGGCGGTTATGTGCTCCAAAAATTCAGCCATTCACGCTCTGTAATGTTCACACCAAGTCCTTGTTTCCATTTTAGTTTTACAAAAAATGTAATTCCTATTTTTTCCATTACATATTGATATTGTTTTGGTATTTTTTTGAGTATGTCATGACGTTTGGTAATGACATGTGCCCTTTATATTTTCCAATCTGTAACGTTGCATATTTGACCCGTGGACTTGGACAGAAAATACCAGTTTATTTTGTCAAATGGCTTTTCTGAATCAAGTTTTATTAAGGCTGCATTAATACTTCTGAAGTTAATATGTTCAATCATAGCACGGAGATGATGCATCACTCAAAATGCCATAGAACAGAAAAATAAGCACCGTTTTGCTGTTGTTTAATAGCTGCTGCTTGACCACTTCTCTCCCGTTTTTACTTCCAATAGCTTATATATACAGTATATCATTAATATATCAGCAGCAGTGAATTAAATCCGACTGCATCTCCATTCCTGTGTTACATTTCCACCAGAAGCAAGGGAGAAGTGTGTGTTTATTTGTTGCTCTCGCTAATAGATTGCTCCTCTCTCTAGAGTCCATTCAAATTGATGGAAGTTAATTAAACTTGTCTGGCTTCACTCCTTTTCTCAAGAGTAAATTAGTTGATTCATCATGGTGTATGAATGCTCAGCCGGTTTATAGAATAGGTTCAAAGGTTCAAACCATTTGAAGTGTAAAAAGTAGATCGTAATAACAAATTTCTTTTTCTTTTCTCCTCCCTTGTAGTTTATAGCCTTTGCGTCTTTGTTCTTCATCCTGGTCTCCATCACCACCTTTTGCTTGGAGACTCATGAGGCTTTCAATACCATCATCAACAAGACGGAGCTGATGCGGAACAGCACTGCGCCGGACTCAGGCCCGCAATACGAGATTGAAACCGACCCTGCACTCACCTATGTGGAGGGCGTTTGCGTCTTCTGGTTTACTATTGAGTTCCTAGTGCGTGTGACCTTCTGCCCTGTCAAGTTGGAGTTTGTTAAGAGTGTTCTTAACATCATTGACTTTGTGGCTATCCTGCCGTTCTACTTGGAGGTGGGGCTGAGTGGCCTTTCATCAAAGGCTGCCAAGGATGTGTTGGGTTTCCTCAGGGTAGTGCGCTTTGTTCGTATCCTGCGCATCTTCAAGCTGACGCGCCATTTTGTCGGGCTAAGGGTACTGGGCCACACATTACGGGCCAGCACCAATGAATTTCTCCTCCTCATCATCTTCCTGGCATTGGGAGTCCTCATTTTCGCCACCATGATCTACTACGCAGAACGAATTGGCGCTAACCCCAACGACCCCACCGGTAGCCTCCACACCAAGTTCAAGAATATTCCCATTGGCTTCTGGTGGGCCGTGGTAACCATGACAACACTTGGCTATGGTGACATGTATCCAGAGACCTGGTCAGGCATGGTCGTTGGAGCTCTGTGCGCCCTATCGGGTGTGCTGACGATAGCGATGCCTGTGCCCGTTATTGTCAATAACTTTGGGATGTACTACTCCCTGGCCATGGCCAAACAGAAGCTACCCAGGAAGAGGAAAAAACACATCCCTCAGCTGGTGCAGGGAGGTTCCCCCATATACTGCAAAGCAGATCTCAACACCACCTGCAACAGCACTCATGGCGACCTGTGCCACATCAAAGGGACCAGGGTGCTGGAACGCAACTGCGCAGGTAAGACCAAATCAAAAAATCCTGAGCAGCCATACCTCAGTGTTAAAATAAAGGTTCCACTGAGTGGTGTTATATATGTAGTGACAGCAACAACAACAAAAAACGCCCCTTAGGGAGAAAATTCTGTGTATCATTTGAGCTTTCGTTTTTCAATTGATAAACCAAAACGAAAAACGATTAGTTTTTCTGTTATTCAATTGAGAAACGAAGAACGAAAAACAAAGTCTGACTGAAATTTATTTTGAAAGTTTGTGTGTGACCCGGGACGTTTAGTGACCGAAATGACTTATTTGTGTATTCCACTAATGTCTCTTAATCTTATGGAAGCCCATTTCCGCCACAAAAGAAAATGTGTAAGAAAGATGTGTCCATCTGACTCCCTCTGGAGAATATAAATGGTTCACCACAGAAGCTCCCTCACAGATGACTGAGTTCTCTTGAACTGTCTGGCCTCCCAGCCTTCCTCTCGTTGCCACAGTGACGAGCACGTCGACGCACAAGGTACTGCGATGTGGAGAAAGCTTTGTGAAACGTCTATTGCAGATAATAAGTCTGAGTCTTTGTGTCTACGGTTCCCTTGCAGTAGGAATCGTTCACTAGCTGCTTTTCCCCAACAGGCCAACATCGGTAATTAACTGTTACACATCAGATTTTGAAGGAAATCAATGTTGATCTCCATACATAAGCTTTCTTGAAATTCTAGAGCAGAAACCATAGTAAGCTAACACTTAGGGTGATTGTGCAGTCTATTTGTTTATTAGGTCACAGAATATTATTCACCAAGCATAGAATTATTCCCGGCTCAACAGAATGCACAAACAGAATCAATCTGGTTTAGTCCTCACAGCTCATTTCTGATATATATAAATATATAGTTTACATGGTTACTTTTCTCTTAAGGGTCCTTTCAATTACCTTACGCTTAATGTTTGAATGTGAAAGGTTCCATTTGACATATATTGAATTCCGGCAGTCTGTATTGTGGGATTAATTGATCTAAGAAGACAATCTGTAATTAAACCTTTTGATTAAAACATGTTCAAGATTAATGTTTCGCTATTGTCTAGAAAAAGGACACCTGTTGTAGTGCTGATTATGCTGATTATTTTAATTGCCAGTATTACCTTAAAATAGCCTATATTTAATCAAACATTATATCTGGAACAACTAAATTTATAATCCTGTTAGCAACATACAAGATAATACTTCTGTGACAAAATAATGGAATCCTTCTAAGCAGCATTGGTTGTAGTGTTTTTGATCTGTGGCAAATGGCATTGAAGAGAAGTAAATGTGACCCCGTCCTCCATCATTGTAAAAATGGGGTGTGTCATCTAATTGCAGTAGTTTGTTGACCATTTTTGGACAAAGGAAATGTTATATCAGACTTTCACCTGCATCCTTATCCTTTAAATACAACACATTTACCATCCCACGGGTTAATCCACATTTTCATTATATCAAAATATCTCACTGTCTTTCTCCCTTACTGGAGGTCATTACAACATCAGACAATAGTGCATGCATTTTCTTTTAAAATCAGGACTAACTTGATCATGAATTCCTGATTTCTTCACAATAACAAGAAAATACTGCTCTTCCACCTTATGACCTAAACAAAACGCTGTAATTGTATTATCATAAAATCAATAAAAACCATCTGTCACACTTCAAGAAATGAGAGAGAAATGTTCCTAACAATAAATTTGGACACGATCGGTAGCACGGTGGTGTGGCAGTGTGCTTCATAGCAAGCAGGACTAGGGTTTAAAACCACCCAGTGGCCGCCCCCCTCATGGTTGTATCTCTCATCTCTCATTGGCGCTGGAGTCAACCCCCAACTTCGGGAGAGCGATGGACGCCAGTCAATCACAGGGCTGACATAACTAACATGGAGACAACCATTTTCTTACAGTTACACATATACAGGCAATTTAGAGTAAACAACTAACCTAACCCTAACCCATAGCATATCTTTGTTCTATCTGCCAGAGTTCCCGGAGAGAACAGGATAGAACATGCAAAAACCACAGAAAGGCAGCTGGGTGGTTTAAATCCCAGGACTAGGCAAAGAACTTCTTGCTGTAGGCAAGGAACTTTTTGCGATGAGGCGATAGTGCTAACCACCACATCACTGTGCCACCCAAATTCTGCACCGTAGATTTATGTAACAAAAAGGAAAAATACAAACGAAGCCCAGCCAGAAAGTTTTATAGAGTTAACCGGGCCCGTTTCTTTTGTCCCAGTTCTGTCAGACTGCAGTGGGGGCAGCGACTTGACCATATCTTCAGACGAGAGGGTCTCCATGCGGAGGTCCAGCACCCGGGAACAGGACCAGCAATGCGGGGGAACATGCTTCTTGCTTGGTGCTAGTGACTACAGCTGCCCTGCAGATGGAGGGATGCAAAAAACAGGTAATTGCATGTGGAACTCTCCTGGTTTCAATTGTACTTTAATGTTAATTAATTTAAGTCAGTTTCTTAAAACTTTTCACTTTTCTTAAAAAAAAATGTTTTCTTAGTGAATCATTCTGAAATTCCTGCTTGCTATTCTCCATTGACACGTCATCATTTTTCACTCATCATTTTTCACTCATCATTTATCACGTACTAGTCTCGGTCAGGTTTTTTCCTGTGGTCATTGTTTTCAGTATGAGTGGAATATGCTTTGAATCTAGGTTTTACCAAATGAAAAAGAGCTCAACATGTTCCAAAACAAAATGAGAAGGAATCCTCATCAGCGGATCCGTATACTTAGTGACTGGGACACTGACATCCATGTAGGTGGGGGAGGGTATTTCTGTAGTCCTAGTCGGCAGATCTGCTACTGCCTCAGCAGTGACACAGCGCTATTTTTTCCAGCAATTCTGAGGGATCCATGCAGCTGACTCACAACAATTTCATCATTTTCTTTCCAGTTGCCTGGAAACACTTTCTGACCCTGCATCTCACTGATTTGTGAGGGTATCAGTGTAATCGGAAGAAGACATGTTGTATACGTGTATGTCTTTTTGATAGGCAAAACCTTATTTATTCTCAGTTTGGGGGTAAAAGTTGCTCCTCAAGACACTGAATGTTTTCCATAGTGCAGTGTTTGTTGTCACAGATTAAATGAGTGAGTAATCTCAGCTAAAGTTACACCATTTGTGCAGGAAAGCACTGTTGAATCTTTTAAAAAGGCAGCATTTACTGAATTCGTATGTATGTTGTATTAGCTTGTTATTCCTTGGTTGTTTTGATTCATTATTAACCTTGTTTTTGTCTTGGCATACTATGATATTCTCTACCATCCCAGGTTCAAACTGCAACATGTTTCCACGTTGATTTGGGTTGTGGCTTGTCAGTAAGGGGTGACGGTGGATCAAAATGGACCTCTGCTTTAGTGACACTGTTTGAATCAAAGATAATATCAAATGGAATTTCAGGTCCTATTTTTTGAAGAATTCAAGCAGGATAACACGTTATTCTGGTTTACTTCTTCTCCCAGAGGTATAAATGGTTTCTTAAATGGTACTTAAAAAAGGTTTAGACCATTTTTCATGTGGTAAAGATCCTCTACACAGCACATCATGGTTGTATATTTCATAACGGAGCCTTTGGGCAGTCTCTTTTGCTCAATGTGGATGGCGGGGCAGCTGTACCTTTGTCTCTGCTACTTCAGTTGAGGGTCGCTTTTGCGGCAACACGACGGGTAATGCATAAAACATTTGGGTCCCTTTCTAGTTCCGCGCTACCTGTTGGCATAGACCAACACTAGCCTTTGTTCCGCCTGCTTATGCTGGCTCTGAGATAGCCTTGAAGAAGCGAGTGGTGCCGTACCACGTGCAGTATGATAATGAGGCCATGATTTCGTTATCTGCTCATCAGCCGATCTGCATGCTCCATTAATGATCTGTCTGCTTGGGCTTGCTTTTCGTTCGTATTGCCAGCGTGTCTCACGTGCCACAATTGTTGAGAAGTTTGAGGTGTGCCCCTTTTTTTTTACCTCCTTTTGCATGCTTGCAAGGAGGAGCAGTGGCAATGCAGGGGGCAAAAAAGTCTCAGATATATAAACAGTGAATTGCTTTGCAATACGTACAACCCTTTTTCCGCACAAAATAAATTTCTCACTTACCGGTGTTACAGCTTGATACATGAAAACGCAGAAAAGAGCGATACAGGTGGAACAAAGAGAGACCGGAGATGCACCAGCACAACTTGTGTCCAAGAGAGGAGCTGCGTCTGTTTGGAGGGTTTTTGGTTTCGGGAAAATCTGACGTTGGTTACGGTTGACGATTTATTGCAAAGTTAGTCGTGCCGCTGGTATTGCCTCTGGTGGCAACACTATCAGCCACAACAAGCTAACAACACGTTAACGCTAACAAGCTGGCCTGTTGCGAGCGAGTTGGCCAGTGTGCGGCGAACAGCTGTTCGGGTAGGCGGTCCTTTTCGGGGTCAATGAATTATTGTCTTTACTTAAAAAAGCAATACCGTCACATACCGGTAAACCATCAGAATGATTCTAAATAACGTAATATGGATTTTGGGCCATATCACAAAGCCATACTTGAACTAACAAGGACACTTGTTTAAAAGCTACAGCGGACGATATGGTCAACTAGGGGTGGACGGTACGGCCGAAGGTTGAAGAGGCACCTACGAGACTCGGACTAAAGTCCATTCGATTTTTTTTGCGTCAGAAATTGGATGTGTGGCGGGAGTGCATGACTACAGACCGAAATGAGTGACTGTCACGCTCAATGTGTGACACTTGAGAACCCTGCATTACAAGAAAACACTATGAGGCTGCTTTTTTTTGGATTAGTTAATTAACTTGAATTAGAGGAGCAGTGTGTAGGATTTAGTGATATATAGTGGTGAGGTCACAGATTGCAACCAGCACAAAAAGCTCCCCTCCTCCTTGTAGATATGAATGGCTAATTATTAGCTAAACACAAACACAATTCCTAGTTTCAGTTGATTGTAGGTTCCATCTGTGCAAATAGATCATTTTGACAATTTAATATTTGATTGGATTAAAATGTAACAGCAACATTTTCCTGGTTTGTGGACATCTTTTGCTGAACAATGGGTGAGTCAAAGCTTGACTTGGATTTCGAAGAAGAAGGCGGATGCAGATGTTTTTTAGCTTGTGTTCTTGATATTTGCCGACAGAACAGTGAAACAGCTTAGCTATCACCATATCCCTCTCTTAGCTGTGTCCGAGATTACTTCTCACGTCCCCCCCCCACTACGACGCTCACCTATCCCCTCCATGGTGCCACTTTGGCCTGAAATTTCGTCTGATATTACATCTGAATCAGGAATCAGGAATCAGGAAACGTTTATTGCCATAAGATGTTGGACATACATGGAAATTGTCTTGGCGGTTGGTGCATGACAGAAGACGGTACAATAATGATGACATAGTACAGCAATAAGATAAAAATAAAATAAAAGTATAATTAAATATATGCTATAACTTTTAGGTTCTGTGACTAGTGGATAAATACTTTGTAGCTAAGACTGCTTGAGCAACTCATCACTTCCCCCCCTTCTCCTGTGGATGTGCTTAGCTAACTCGTCAGTTCTCTTGTGTCACTCGGAGTCCCCTTTAGCTCAATGTCCTACTTTTGAGACCTGGAATAAAATAATAATAAAATATTTCTACCAGCATTTTCATGAAGCCGCTATAACGTTTAATGAAGCATGTGTAAAACAATCAGGGATATTGATGTGTCTATATTTAGATAGATATTGAAAATAGACACCCTTCTAAAAAAGGAAACACAACTGTGACTTTTGTCTTTTATTCTTTGGGTGGGAGGGGTGTTGATGTGGAAGACTGCTCACTCACATCTGTTGCTCCATATCAGCTGCTCATGTTTTAGCATCCTGTAAGCATCTTTGCGAGAAACGTTTTGAGGGAAGAAGGGACAAGGCAGACCGTGGGTAGAGCTTATGGATAAATACGTATATACGTAGTATAAGTATGTACATATATTTCAAGGAGTCTGTTCTTAATTTAATGTATGTTATACACTCACCGGCCACTTTATTAGGTACCCCGTGCTAGTAACGGGTTGGACACCCTTTTGCCTTCAGAACTGCCTCAATTCTTCTTGGCATAGATTCAACAAGGTGCTGGAAGCATTCCTCAGGGAGTTTGGTCCATATTGACATGATGGCATCACAGCCGCAGATTTGTCGGCTGCACATCCATGATGCGAATCTCCCGTTCCACCACATCCCAAAGATGCTCTATTGGATTGAGATCTGGTGATTGTGGAGGCCATTTGAGTACAGCGAACTCATTGTCATGTTCAAGAAACCAGTCTGAGATGATTCCAGCTTTATGACATGGCGCATTATCCTGCTGAAAGTAGCCATCAGAAGTTGGGTACATTGTGGTCATAAAGGGATGGACATGGTCAGCAACAATACTCAGGTAGGCTGTGGCGTTGCAACGATGCTCAATTGGTACCAAGGGGCCCAAAGAGTGCCAAGAAAATATTCCCCACACCATGACACCACCACCACCAGCCTGAACCGTTGATACAAGGCAGGATGGATCCATGCTTTCATGTTGTAGACGCCAAATTCTGACCCTACCATCCGAATGTCGCAGCAGAAATCGAGACTCATCAGACCAGGCAACGTTTTTCCAATCTTCTATTGTCCAATTTCGATGAGCTTGTGCAAATTGTAGCCTCAGTTTCCTGTTCTTAGCTGAAAGGAGTGGCACCCGGTGTGGTCTTCTGCTGCTGTAGCCCATCTGCCTCAAAGTTCGACGTACTGTGCGTTCAGAGATGCTCTTATGCCCACCTTGGTTGTAACGGGTGGTTATTTGAGTCACTGTTGCCCTTCTATCAGCTCGAACCAGTCTGGCCATTCTCCTCTGACCTCTGGCACCAACAAGGCATTTCCGCCCACAGAACTGCCGCTCACTGGATGTTTTTTCTTTTTCGGACCATTCTCTGTAAACCCTAGAGATGGTTGTGCGTGAAAATCCCAGTAGATTAGCAGTTTCTGAAATACTCAGACCAGCCCTTCTGGCACCAACAATCATGCCACGTTCAAAGTAACTCAAATCACCTTTCTTCCCCAGACTGATGCTCGGTTTGAACTGCAAGAGATTGTCTTGACAATGTCTACATGCCTAAATGCACTGAGTTGCCGCCATGTGATTGGCTGCTTAGAAATTAAGTGTTAACGAGCAGTTGGACAGGTGTACCTAATAAAGTGGCCGGTGAGTGTATATTATATGTATAATAGTTGTTATGTTGGGATTCACGACATTCATTTTGCATTTTGGCTTCATCAGCATCCACAAGGAGACAAAAAAAAACAGAAAGCCCAGCTGGGCTTTCATTCCTCTCCGCATGTGGGTTGTTTTTGTGTTATTTTCTCTGCTTGTCGGCTACTATTTACAATTAATTTTCTCCCTGACGCCTTCATTTTTTGTTTTTTCTTTGATGGAGCTGGTTGTTAATAACTGCAAAAAGGTTGACTTTTCTGGTTTCACTCAAGCAAAGAGCAGCTTTCTGTCTTCCTGGCTTGAGGAGAAAAGGCATTGCTATAGCATTGGGCGTACACCTTCTGAGCAAGTGTGAGGGTCAAGTTGAAGTGTAAACCCTATCACCCATTTTGGTCATTGGAGTTAAGATTGTGGCTGTGCTTATATCAGGGGTTATTGAAAAGAGTAGAGACACATATGATGTGGTTGCGGAAATATGTACTCTCTATGGTACTGTTAAAACGGCTGCCTAATTATCACTATATAGGGATGATTACTAAACTGTATTTTTCATCATATGTCACCAGATTGAAAACCCTGATACATAACTTATACGTGTATTTTTGCTTTTTTAATCACACTTTTCTTTGAGACATCACCAATGGCGATAACCGACTCTCTAATTCCCAAACCAGACACACTGAACAGAGCTCCCTCAGAACTCTTACGGAGTCTTATATTAAACAAAAGCAGCCTGAGCTTTGTCATTTTTGCATCCGCTGTATTTCATAAATTGCCTCTATGTACCAACAGGTGAGGGATAGCAGACATGACCGTGCGGCAACATGTCTCGCCAAACCCTACTGCGTGTCTATACCAGTAACCGATCGTTGCCAAGCAACTGGTTCATGCAGCAAGATGCATCTTACACATTGCTCTGCAAAAATTACAAAAAGAGAAGTAAACTCTATTCTTTGTCCAAACACCAAATTATTAAATCACTCCAACTACAATTTTCAATACAGCGTTTATATTTCTGGATGCATGCAGAAGTTATTTTTTGTGTGTGCATTTATTCAACATGCTATTCTCATATTATGCTCAAAGACAGGTTGTGCATTACTAATTTATAGGGATCTGTTTGTATTGTATTTCATTTAGACCATTCATTTCCTATTTGAATGACGGGGGAATAAGTCATCTGTGCGAGGACCGGTTGCCGTGAGAGGACACACCCTGTCCCCATTTGGAGCCACTCCTGCTGGACAAAGCGGACGGAGAGGCGCGCTAAAAAACGATTGACTGGAGGCCACCCAGCCAGCGGCTCTGTGCACAGGAGAGGAAATCAAACAGACATCATGGGAGGACTTTGATAACTTTTGACCTGACTTTTTTGCTTTTCTGTTTTGGAATGGAACAATGAGGGGGAAAAAAGGAGAATAAATAAGAATGGAGACAACCTAAATGGAGACAACCTTAATTCGAGACTATCTACTGTAAGGATAAATGCTTCTGTAAATAAAAAAAATAACACAGCATGCCTGGGCCAAGCGGCTCCGTCCACACATCTGTCCACCAGTGGCAAGCAAGGTAACAAGGCGTTCGGCCGTGATACTCAACGTCACATAACTTTACTTGCTGTGGTAACCCACCCCGCAATAACTGTTTAAGATTTATCAGCCGAGGCGTTTTGTTCTCTAAAACTGAGTGTGTTCATATATGAGATTCTATATACAGTGCAGAGAAACAAATGTGCTAAGTTGAATAAATGTAACAGATCGGTCATCTCATCTTTGTTTCCTTTGGTGATTTTCAGTAGGTGAATTGCTCTGCTGTGTGTTAAAGTGTGTGTGTGTGTGTGTGTGTGTGTGTGTGTGTGTGTGTGCGTGCGCTTGTGTGTGTGTGTGTGTGTGTGTGTGTGTGTGTGTGTGTGTGTTTATCCTAAAGCACCAAGGTCAGAACTGCAGTTTAATAGCACAGAGACCAAATCATGGTACATGATGCCATCACTCTTCCAGTTAGTTTTAGCACAATAATCAATGAGACAGAGTTCCCCTGTGATGTAGTCGCCATTGTAGAAGTCCCTCCCAGACCCACCCTCCAAACATGCAAACACCCTGCAATTGTCCTGGAGATTGTTTCTTCCCTCTCACACCAAAATTATCCTCACCTTAAAATTCCTCATGTATCCTGGTTGCTACACAAATAAAAACTGCATAACGTAATTCTTCCAAAGTGTAGCAGAAGTTGGCTACAATTGCACAGTAGCAATCTATCACACACAAACAATGAGACCGGATTTGCAAAAAGCACTTGTAAAAAAACGAAGCGCCGATCCACACTGTGATTTCAGCCGCCTGTTATAAACAAAGATGGAAAGCAGGTCAAAAGAAAGAAGCTCTAGACAGCTGATGGAAAAAGGACTGGATGTCGGCACAACTCATGTGCCACGTCGGCTGCACACAAGCGTCGTTGCTGCTTTACTCGGACTAAAGGGGTACAGTTCTTTGTGTCTCTGTAAGAAGACATTGTAACTTGAAAAAGGGGGGGAAAAATAGATTTCTTTGACCCTGGTATTTTTGTGTCTCTTATTGTGGGGTACATTTCCCTTACCTGTAAAATGTATGGTAGTCCAATGCTGTGCTTCTCCACCGTTTCTTCAAAATGTCACGCTTTTTGGTCCAAGTTTATGTTTTACTGTGAGGGAGATTCTAGTTTGAAGCCCTTAGTTGGCATTTTAAAGTGCATGCAGAAAAAATAAACCCATTATGTCAAATTGTTAAAAAATGATGACATACTGTATATCACGTTCAAAACAATGTAGAGAAAAGTTAAATACCATGTGAGAGAGTCACATAAACTATCTATCTTCAATTCATTGTTTCTTTCTTTACGTTGTCTGACCTGTTTTCTTGGTGATTTCTATTTTGTTCCACTTTTATTTGACTCTAAATGCACCATAACTTCCTAAATGAGTATCATAATGCATTTAAGAAGACTTTAAATTAGAGATGCAAGAATGTTAACTTTAGTTTTGCTGCCATCCCACGTCACCTGCGGTTGGCTGTCGACGACAAGGAGCTCAAGGGACCATTACTCAAGACAGAGAAGGCCGCCAAGAAGTAGAGACGACGGCTCTTTAAAAAGCCATTCACATAGACTAAACATAGTGATGTCCTCCTATGGATTTTAGTTTCAATGTTACATTGTACATCAGTTACATTTTCAAATTGATAGTAGTTTTATTCAACCAACTTCAAGGTATGTAAAGTAAAACAAAAAAAAGTATTATCTTATATATAATCAAGAGTTACCTTCAAATCTTCTCCAAAATGTATTAAACTACGAGGGCGGCCAGCCACAAGTAGAAAGCAGCAATCTAAGCTGCTAGCATGCGACCAGCTAGATGGCGAGCTGCAGGGGGGGGAGCTGGGAGGAGCGGTGGAATATACCAACATAATCATACATACTTGCAAACACACACACACACACACAAAAGGGAGACTTTATAATACAGTTAAGCAAATCTATATTGTGGTTATTCCTAATGTAATTTTTTTATCAGTAAATATTTTAATAATATAACATTAAATGGCAGTGAAAGTATCTGTGAATTTATTGACTAACTCATCTGCTCTCTCCAGTGTCATCATCATGTATTTTCAACACAAAATCAACCAACAAAAAATGTAATACAACAAATACAAAGTAGGCTGTATTATATGTGCAGCCGAGTGAAGTGGGGGAAGGGAGATACTGTTTTACTGAGATTTGGAGTTACAGAGCAGGAGTTGGTGGCTTCTGAAGACAACAAAATATTAGCTTTTAGCATCTAGACGGCTCAGGGAAAATACTTATTCAAGGAGTCAGCGTAAGTAGTCATTCATTAATAAACCTAAGTCACCATGTAACTTGTGATTGGAGATGTATGTTCTTAAGTGCCTCCTTTAGAGGGACAGAAGAGACAGAAGCTGCCGTGAGTTCACGTTACACGTGTATGGATCCGTGCACACAGGCACTTGAGTGAGTTCATTATGTTCTTGTAACCTTTGATAGAATAATGGGAATATGTAACTGTCGAACAGCATGAGACAGATGTAAATGTTCCTTGTTTCTGCTTAACAGGAGGAAGTCACTACTGTTCTCTATGTAGCTCTGTTCCATGTTGTCATGTAGGTATGCCATACAGAAGTTTTTAGTTGAGTTGGATGAGGATGTGGACATAGTGGTGGAGGTGTAGAGTATTAGAAATAAACTGACGAGCTGGTTCATGAATTCACAATTAATAAAATGCATTTAGTGTACACCAGAATACAGCCATGATTCTGGAACTACGTAATCAATAAAGTAATGACAATATTGTAAAACCACTGTAATTTTGAAACTTTAATCAATAGAATAATGCCAATGTACAGCTATGATTGTATATAATGTAATGTAATCATTCAAAATGCATGCATGTAGTACTTGATAGCACCACAAGGGGTATTGACTGAGAGACATTTCGCATCATCCACGCCGCCCGTTTAAAATTTGCCTCATTCGCGACCAATCGTGTCTCTGCATTGACTTTGCATGGAATCTACTCGCGGAAATAGTTTGCTTCACTTTTGGTGTGAACGCAGCATTAAGAAACTGGTGAAGAAGGCCAGCTGCTTCATTGGCTCCCAACAAGAGCATCCTGAACAGTGGTGGAAAGAAGAAGGGCACGGAAAAAACTGTTGTCCATATAGGATACCCAGGACCACCCTCTTCACAAGGACAGGGACAGCGGAGCACCTTCTCCAACAGGTTGATTCAGCTCTGCTGTCACAAGGACAGATACAAGAAAACATCCTGCCAACTGCAATAAGACTGTACAACAAAACACATCTGTCTAATCCTTGTTTATTTGAACAACCACTAGACTACTGTCGTATTTTATATTAGTAACCTTGCACTACTTCTTCTTTTCTTATGTCATTTAACTTTATACATATTCTTATCTCACTTTTAATTTAATTTGCTGTGCTATTTTATTTTACTGTACTGTGTATATATTGTGGAGTTTTCATTTCTCATTTTATTTACTGTACTGCTGCTATTGCACATAAATTTCTCCTTGGGGATTGATTTCACTCACATAAGCCTTTCAGCAAAGGACAAACCCCCCAAAACATACAGCGTCACACATTCATCGCAATAATTTTATAGTTTAAACTTAAATTTATAGTTTTGTATTTGTTTGTAAAAAAAAATCCCATGTGATTCTATAAATTAATTTGATTAACTATTAAAACAAATGAAACACATTTTACTAATGATCTCCAAAAAACGTTTTATTGCCTTGAATTTTAGTTGAGATTATTTTAAAAAAATGATGAAATATACCAGAACACATTACATTACCCAAAGAAAAATAGAAGGAAACACACATCATATAAAGTTCATAATAGAGTAGTATTGTTTTAAATACACAATCTTGAACTGTTCTGGAATGGATAGTCATAGAAATTCTCTCTTCGTCTCCAGTCAAACCGTGTCTTAATTTTCCCCACATCTAACATGCAATTTATTCAAGGACATTAAAACTAATGCTGCAACTAACAATTATTTTGATAATCAATGAATCGGTTATTCAGATTATTTTTTCGATTAATTGATGAATTGGATTTAAAAAAAAAACTTTGTTCTAAAACAGAACTGCAAATTCACGCTGCAAAAATACTTCAGAAAGTACAGATGTCACGTTTTGGGTCTGCTTCCTGTTTTATTTTGTAGTTTCATGTCTCTTGTGTTCCTGGGTAACTTCACTTCCTGCCTTGTCCTGTCTTCCCCTGTGATTGTCTGCCGTGTCAATGATTGTTTCCACCTGTGTTAAATCCCCTGCACCTCCCTTGTGTATTTAATCCCTGTGAGTCTCTTGTCTCATGTCGCGTCATTGTTTCCTGTTCCACGGTTCTGGTTGGTGTATGTTGGTTCCTTTTTATTAATATTAAAGAGCACTTTGTTTTGTTGGAACTCTGCGTTTGAGTCCTCCCTGCCTGCCTGCCTCTGACCCGCACCCTTACGTGACAACAGGTAGCTCCTTGAACGTAATACTTTATAAAAAATCAAATTTACCAGGATTTGTTTTAATGTCAGAACTTGTTCTCTATACTACACTCACAGACGCACACACAGACTTGAAGCTTATTCATTAAATTATTACCATTGTGTAATCATCATGTAGTGCAAGTTAAGTAAACATCCACATCTAAAATACAGCTAAAAAAAGTGCTATGAGATTAATTTATTTGTAAATAAATGCATTTGAGGCTTCTTAGTCAGCTGCGCTGGTTTAATGGATCACTGTGTCTCCCTTTTTACAGGCATAACATCAACTACCGCAGGGGTCTTCAACGTTTCTCAGGCCAAGGTCCTCCAAACTGAGATGGAGCAGGGACCCCTATTCTGGAGTTTGGTCCACCATCCTTTATTTTTGAGCTTTGCGTTCTTTAGACGTGAGCATGAATGCGATCTGATTGGCTAGTGCCTGTGCTGTCGTATTTGCCTGAGAGATGCTGTGAATGAACCGGTGCCCAGTTTGAGAGAGCTCCTGTTGTGGATGTGTATTGCGGACTGAAAGATAACGTCTTCTCCATCAATTTATCCGATACAATATGTTGGATTCATGTTAATGTGTATTTAAAGACAATGAATACAATTCTGATTCTGAAGACATTTCAATTTGTGTAAAAGAAATTGTTTAAAAAAAAATGTAAACTGTCTTATCAACCAAATATTTCGCAAACCCCCACCAGTATGTTGTGACTCACAACAGCTGCTGGCTGCTCTTTCCTCTATGTGATCTTATTTTTTATTTTTGCTCCGCGAGGCTTTGCCGATGATGTAATAATCGCGCGACACAACGAATCAATTATGAAATCCGTTGCCAACACTTTTAATAATTCATTTTTAGCGATTTAACCGATTCTTTATTGCAGCCCTAATTAAAACTGTGTTTGTTGAACAGGTTGAAAGAGGTGAAACGATAGATTTTTTTATACAGCTATGGGTGGCAACAGATACAAGCGAGATGCTGCAAAATTCTGTCTTTTCATGCGACTTCTGTACTATAGCTGCACTTATCATTTACTCAGATTAATCAGGTGTCTTTCAACTGCCTCCATCATAGGGCAGCTGACAATGTAATCTCAGAGTGAGAGTAAAAGGGAAGAAAAGCAAGAAGTCCATTTCCCACAGCAAAATGTTTTTGTCTGGTGGCTAGTTGAGATAATGGTGAGCCCCTCGCTCTTCCTATGTGCCTTGCTCATTGTTCAAGTCGGAACCACTTAGCAAACTGTATCTGTGACACATCCCTCGACTATCTGATGTAAACAGCCAGACCTGAAAGTATGTATTTAAACTTGCGTGCCTGGAGAGGCAGAAAGTTCCAAACCAGCTGGCCAAACTACAAAATTCGTAACATGAATATTACATCACAGGCAAGCGTTATGGCTGTCCCGCAGGATAACATAACAAAAAGAAACACATTTCACACAGTAGTTAATACATATTTTTTCCATTTATGATTTGTCTGTTGTTGGCTTTCATCATAAAGGCAGTCAAAAAAGTGTCTCTGGCATACCATAGACTTATTATTGTTTTTGGAACCATTGTGGTGTTGGTCAAGAGGTCATCAACAACCGTTTGTGTGTTCGCACTGATACATATACAATATTAAGAAACCAGTTAGTGTGCATGATAAAAAACCCAAGATGTTTGTGTTCACTGTGTTTCCACAATGCAATGCACTGTACAAATTATGGGGTTATTCTGAGCAAAATGGGTGAGAGGCCTCCAGAAAGAGCTGGAGAAAAAAAGTACAATTTTATCTTAAGAGAGATATTTTGTTGTCTCATACCAACTCACTCACTACTGGGCATGAATATCCGTAAGAAGTAACATGTCATCCTCAGCCCCAACCCGTCAACTACAGCAGCTTTGTCAGTGGCTTTTAACCTGAACAAAGAAGGGAGGTGCTCTGTGAACTTTAGCTGCTATTAAAATTCTATTTATCTTATAAATGTGTCAAAGACACAAAAATGATGTCGCAAAAAGTAAAATCTTGAATTTGAACAGCATGACATGACAGTAATGCGGGGATTATTAGTATTAAACTGAACAATTAGAAGGTCAATTTATGGTTGCAGACACTTCAAATATATCCTCACACAGCAATACTCCATCCAGATATTTTGATAAAAGCTTCCCTAATTTGACATAACGATTGACCATAGAATATTTATACACACTGTAAGCAAGAGGCTGTGAGGCTGTCATACTGCGGTTTGGCATTTAAATCCTGATGCGGACCACGTAATGAGACCGTCATGGTTGACATGGGTCAATTGAGTCACGCAGTTGAGTGGGGGCTCGTTTTCCAGGCTTTGTTTAGATGTGTACTACAACATTTCTTGAATTACTCACATATTGACATCGAGTCCCTTATTGACAACCACGAGGGAAGCGTGTAGTGTCGCATGGCAGTATGTGGTACTGACAAGGGCTTTAAATACTAAAGTCAGCTGTGGGAGTCAGCAAAATAAATTATAATAAAACATATCATAGATGAAACGAGAATTGAGCTTGGTAAGCTAACAGGAAGTCAGTCCACACATGGGCCACCACTTCACTGCTGTAAGTATGTGGGATACTGATGTGTACTCCTTCATAGCTTTAAATTCTCATCCTTTATTTAGCTGCAGGAAGAGGGATGGATGGAGGCACTGCCATGCAAATGTTCTCTTCAGCTATATTAAAGATATTTCATCATTTTGTTTTGACCAGTTTCTGAAGGTTTGTAAGATTTCAATGAATCCTGACTAAACTCGTAATGACTCCTGTTATTCCAGTTATTGCTGTGCAGTTAATGCTGTTAATGTTAATATTGTTATGGAGGATACTGTTTTTCGTCTGCATCCATTAAAGGAATTATATTATTCTTTGTGTGTGGAAGTCGTTGGTTCGTTTATTTATTTATAAGAGACCTTTTTGCTCCGTGCATCGCGACTGCTGCATTTCATCACCTTTTTTGCGCAGACACATTTGTCCGATTTTTTTCCTCCACAATTGGAGGCCATCCACGCATCCTTATAGTCCGCCAATGACGGGTTGTATAAGTGGTCATATTTACAGATTTTTTCCTTCAAACTGATTCTTTAAATCTTATAATAATGGCGTAATTATGCCATGAAACCGGAAATGTGAGACTCCGGAAAGGATGTAGTTAGCAGACCAATCACAGCCTTGCAGGCTGCGTGAGCTGGCGTAGCTGTCAAGGCTAGAGAGAAATTGGTTGACGCACACACGCAAGCAAGAAGAGGTGAAAAGACACGCAAGGGGCACGCAAGGGGCTCTTGTTCATGCTTAAGATGGAAGTAGCCTATGAGCTAGCTTAGAATAGCAGTGTGTAAAGTGGTCCATTTGCGACCCTTCTGTTTGACACATTGAGGAATTCCTCTGCACATACAGTCTTCCGCTGTATGTCGCTGTATGTAACGCGTTTATTTTGACAGCATTCCCACGCAAAAAAAAGCAGCAAATAACACTTTGAGTGTCTTATTTGTCACCCTCAAAGGCAATTCAGTATAAAATAATAAATATATAAATATATTATAATATTATTATTATAAATTCCAAATATTTATTTATTTATCTTTTGCATCAAATCATACTGGGATGTTTTCTGAGTTGGACGGCGCCACCTAGAAAATATTCCACCAGCTGCCGCTGTTTAAGACATTAAGAGATGACTCCCTTACGGAACCACTTCTTTCCCCTTATAGAGCCCTAGAATCCCAAATAAGGCTTTGTTATGAAATCGTTTACATGAATCAGTGGAAAAACAGGATTCATTAACCCAGGATTTAATTTAGTGTCCAAGTTCTCATTCTGTGCTCATTCTGCCTCTTTTGTTGAAAGTGACACAACCAGATATCATTATTGTCATTATGTGTTGGTAAAGTATCACTCACGGCTTACTTTGTACAAACAGAACAAGGGGTCACAGGGATTAGAAAAATCATCAGTCATTGTGTTCCTTTCCATCATTCACACACCAGGCACATTGATACCCACAAGCCCAGAATGGGACAATGAACACACAAAATATATATATATTTTTTTAAACTGTAAAAAAAAAACGTTAGTCATCGCCCTCTCCTCTTAGAGGAGATTCATCAATTTCATCAACAAGACTATCAAGTAGCCAGACGTACGACTAACAGCTGTGTGTGAGTGTATGTGTTTGTGAAGGAGGGGGAGGTGTTATTGATCTTTAGGCGCCAGGAAACCTTGCTCTCCCATTTCCACTCTAATGAAACATAATCGCTTTTAGAGTGGCAACTTTGCCTCACAGAAAACCTTCAGATGATCTGGACCTTTTCCCAGTGGCACTGTCAGGCTTTGTGTGTGTGTGTGTGTACGTGCATGATGGAAAGGAAGCGACTAGAGTGATAGATATAATTGCAAGACGACTAAATGATGAATGCATGTCTCTAGATGTGTCATGTGTTTTGTGAGATTGTCATGATTTGTTAATTTCACACTAGGAAAAACATCACCAATTCCGAATAAAAGTAAACTGGTAAAGATATTTAAAGATCAGCTGAAGTGTTTGTTTTTGTCTTGCCCCTGTAACACTACCCAAAAGGGATGTGACTGTCCCTGGAGTTCTGAAGACATGACCGCAATTAGTCAATCATCAGAAAACAATCATGGCGCAACACTTTTTCAAAATAAATGCAATAATTGACCAGGGCTAGCTGCTCAAATGTGAGTAGAGTACAGTTTCCTGTATTGAATTTTGATGATAAAAATATCATGATTTGAAATTTTGTAAAAACAATTAATTTAAGAAAATAAACCTCACTTTTTTTCATAGAAGTTAAAGCGCTTAACTGTTAGTTGTCTAAAACAAGGAGATATACAAGAAATTAGCCAAATTGGAAGTATCTGTTATAGTATGAATGGAGGGAAGGGACAAAATTGAAGCTAATTGGCGGAATTTTGAGAGCAGGACCACGCCTCCAACACGCCATATCCAGTATTTTCTCAATCTCTCAATCATCTCAATAATCCAGACACCACTTTCCTCACCACAGAAGCAACAGAGTACAGCAAGCCAACCTCGCCCCAGCTTTTTCTGTCACCACGCTCCGGCACAATCCCCAGAAATCCAGCCTTCACCAATCTCCATCTAGACTGTCATAACACTGCAAAAAGCACTAAAGGAATATAGAATCCCTTTCCAAAGATCGGAAGAAAAAAATTGTTCAAGGCGAAAAGGTCTTCGAAGCTTGTGAGAGTTTGCTTCGAGATCTACCCCATCATAGCCACCATCCTGCAGTGCCCAGGTGGTCTCGCAAGCCCATCCTCATTCAGTCCAACAACCTCACAGGAGTTGACATATCAACATGGACAGGTTCAGAATCTTAGCCCCTTCGAGGCCGGTTCGTCCATGTTCCGCACTGATGTTCAATTTGTAAACCCCTATCGTCTTACTGGTCAGCTTGGAAGAGCTTCCACAACTTCCTCAACCACATAACATTTCCGTTGTTCCAATCCAAACAATAAGCTAAAAGACGCTAAAAAATGGGAACTTTGGACTTGCGTGATAATCCCGTCATGGTTTAGCACAACACGCGACCCCTTTCACATTATACATAGTGATTTCAATCCAATGCTTACATAAGAATATAGATATCTGCAGCTATAACGTAGATGTTCTTTAAACGCCAGATGAGACAGATGTGACTAGAAGCTTGTTTCTCTTTCATGCAAAAAATAGGGACTTTAGCTGTGTTCACTCTTAAAGCGCATCCCCCAACGTTAAGTCCAACAAGCCACTGTAAATGCTGTCTCCCTGTTTGAATCGTCTGAATGAGAACCTTGCCCTCCGAACCTTGCCCTCCGACGTACAGATCGGGCGATGTCATTACTTCAATTCGCCACTTTTTTCACCTGCTCCCATGGTCAGGATTCATTAGGCTTATCAGTTTATCAATCCACATGTAGTTGAGCGCTAGGGACCTCCAGGGTTCCGCTCAAGCAAAGCAATATTACCCCATTATCAGCTGGTGACATCCAGCGAACATGGCATTAAATATTCTGTCTTACTTCAAAGAACTGTCAGACAGGGTCTAAACCTTCAAACACCTGAATTAGCCTCAAGTTAGAGAAAGGTTTATTTTGCATAACCAAAGTTAATTAAGATACCTCCCATTTATGGTTTCAATTAACAAAGAAAAAAGCATAGGCCTGATCACGATAGAATTTTTTTTTCTTTTGTATTGCACTTTCTGTCTATTGAAACATGCTTCTGAGTGAATTTCCTCAAATAAGAAGAGCCATTTCATGTCTTTAACCATCACTGGCCCTTCTTGCTTTGTTGGTTTGTAGACCTTTTAAGTCGAACAGATTGAAGCATTTCACTTTAAAACTTAGAACATTTACAGTCTCACAAATCCCTGTTGGAGACCCAGAGTTAAGCACTATGTTCTGTCAGAAAGTAGGGGGAAGTAAAATCCTTCCTCTCTTGTATGTTTAAAGATCCACTATCTGCCAACCTTGTATTCCTGTTTGCACCTTTGTTTGTAGCTTGTTTGCAGCTAGGGCAAAAAGACGTCATCCAGTTCAAGTGAAACAGGCTTTTACATCTTTGACTCAAAGCAGCAGAGGTGTTTTGCTGTATGGGAGTAGTTGCATGTATGTGTTTGCATGCAGTTATTGAGGTGCATGTGCAGTTAAAAGTGAAAAGCTGAATACCGTTTCACTACTTGCATGTTTTCAAATTTCAAACCATCTCTTATTGCTCTGATCTTTCGACCAGCACAGGTTCCAACTTGGTTGCCAACCTATGATAAATCCCAACCCTAACATTGCTGTGTCCTGATTGATCAGCCTCTTAAGGAATACTGCCTTTCTAAGTATGCAATTATTTTAGATTTGTTTAACACCCTCTCATAGTACATTATCCCCTACTGCTAACACTGCTCTCCAGAGACACATTCAAAAGGGCTCTGTTCAAAGGACCTTACAGCACCAGTGTCTCCTCTGAACCACTGACAAATGTTTGGCTGAAGCCGATGCCAGTTCCAACACCTGCAGTCTCCCGGCTGTAGGTCGACAGTAAACAGGTTAACACTTAACAGCTTAAAAGATCCAATTCTCTAAACTAGATCTGTAATATGCGTTTCTGACAAGAAGAACTTTGACAGGTAGGGAGTTGGAGAGAAGTTTGATAATAAATAATCCAAACAATGAGCATAAGCGAAAAAAGAGTGGACAGGAATAAGAAAAAACAATGTTTAGTTTCCTTAGACAGCAATAGGGGAACTTAACTTTCAAATATCCTGCCCTATCTTTGACTCAACTATTTGATAACCATGTTCATGGGATCATTGCAAAGTGTGTGTGTACTTGTTGGTATAATAAAATTGATCACAATTTAGACAGGTATCTCAAAGAGGGCAATGAATTAGTAATTACAAATAAAAATGTAAATATATAGACAGATATTTGATTGTTTCCTTTTTTCATGCCTATTATCGGAATCTGTATTGGCCCCAGAATGAAAGCTCCGCTGATCTTGTCAAGTGACAGTAGATTATAGGTTGATAATAAGTCAGAAAAGTTGGCATGCCTTATTTTTATAATACAACATTTATGGCAATAATGCAAGCTAATATTAGATAAATCTAGAAAAAAATATTTACCACAAAATCTAAAAAGATGCTGAGGCTCTCCAGGCCTCTTTGTTTCATCAGCATCATTTGATTACCTTCGTCTGATTGATGAGTTTCTCTGGTATTACACTCAGTCTGGGTGTCTGGGTGAGACTGGAATGAAACTCTGAATTTAATATGTCAAGCACGCATCACAGGGGCTTAGAGGGCCTTGTGGAGAGGTCATCATTCTTTGTGAGGAGAATGCGAGAGCATTCCAGTTAAATCAACAAATGGCCAACGCCCAAATTGGAGCGAGAGGGATGTGACTCATCAGTAGCATAGTAGAGAATATTCAAATCCAAGCCATCACCAGACAAATGCACCGACATTTTAAGGTATTTTAGTTTCTGGAAGAGATGCAGCTCCTTTTTGTCCAAGGCATTTAGGAAAATGTTGAAGTGGGGTTTGAGTGCTGTGCCACTTGGACCAAGGTAATAAAGTACAAATACTTTGTTACCCAACATTTCAACTTAAGTAGGGTACCTATACTTTACTGGAGTATTTCTTTTTCAGACGACTTTTTACTTCTACTCCTTACATTTTCACGCAAATATCTGTACTTTATACTTCCACATTTGATTGTGGTTTGATGAGAATTGTAAACATTTACCATCCAGACACCTTATTGGTTTTCTCCGCAATGCGTCTGCAAATGACGCAAATCAAAGTGACGCCGGGTGCGAAAAGTGGTCGGTTCAAGGTTCCTTTTTTCAGGACAGCAGGTTCCGGTGTTTGGTGATCGGTTCTTCCGCTGGCCGGTGGTAGCGGTACAAGGCAATATCAGTTGGTATCAGGGCTGGACTGGTAATCTGGCATACCGGGCAAATGCCCGGTGGGCAGACGCACTTGGGGGCAGGTCGATAGACCTATATAATTTTTAATTTTTAAAAAAATGTTTGCTTTCGACCGGCCCATAAAGCAGGGACAGCGGCCCATTGGTTCATTTTCCACACTGACACTGGGCTGGCCCAATCATCTCTTAGCAGGCTCCAGCCCTCCCTCTCCATGTGTCAGTCAGATGCAGTGGCTCAGAGCCAGAAAGAAATGTGTGGATTAAGATGGAGAAACAAAAACGTAAGAACAAGGGGGGTGCGGAGAAATTGCGGGCCAAATAAAAAAAATTCTAACGGTTGATGCCCAGGGCTGGACTGGTAATCGGGAATACCGGGCAAATGCCCGGTGGGCCGACGCACTTGGGGGCCGGTCGATAGGCCTATAAAAACATTTTATTTAAAAAAAAATTGTTTTTTTGCTTTCGACCGGCCCATAAAGCAGGGACAGTGGCCCATTGGTTCATTTTCCATACTGACACTGGGCTGGCCCAATCATCTCTTAGCAGGCTCCACCCCTCCCTCTCAGTGTGTCAGTCAGATGCATTCAGTGACTCAGAGCTAGAAAGAAATGTGTGGATTAAGATGGAGAAACAAAAACGTAAAAGCAAGGGGGGTGCGGAGAAATTGCGGGCCAAAAAAAAATCTAGAGGTTGATGCCTCAACATGTTCAAAAATAACTGACATGTTTAGTGCTGTAGCTTCAGTTTTCAATACTACTACAGTACCTGACGACATGTTGCAGAAACAGCAGGTGAACACAGCACATGGCGGAGGAGAGGTGACTAGCCACAGCGATAGCGGTGCTTGCGGCTCGCAGTAGGGTTGCCAACTCTCCCAACCCCAAATCAGAGACACTTTTGCGGGCTGACGGGGGGGTGCTAGCGGTCGGCGGCCGGGCTTGCACAACCTCACGTGCTCCGCTCTGGCCACCCGGCACCCGCGCGCACACTGCTCTGATGCGACACAACTTCACAACAACCGGGAGTTTTTTGCGCGTCTTTGACTTAGCAGGCTGTGATTGGGAAATCAAAATTTCCCATAATTCGGGATGTCCCGGGTAATACGGGACGGTTGGCAAACCTAGCTCGCAGGCAGCAGAGGAGAAGGTGCAGCAGAGGAGAAGGTGCAGCAGGTGTCAGTGTGACAGTGAAGTCAAGGAGGGACAGAGTGAGCAGGAGAGTGTCATTGAAACGGTAAGCAAGCAGGTAGCTACATGAACAGGGAGGGAGTGTTAATCAGGGCGGGTGCATGAAGATAGTGTGTGTGGCTGGGCTGGGCCACAACCAAGATGATTACGATTTAACAGTTACCTCAATTAATGAATATTATAATAAGGCAACAAACATTATCGTTGTCAGTTGTTGCAATTCTAAAGTCTGAGTGTCAGGTTGTCATTTGTCAAATTGTCACTTAAAAGTGACTGCAATGGCCACTCAGCTAAAGTAAAATAACACAGCATAAGCTATTTTGCACTGTTTTTGTAGCTAGCAGAGTTGAGAGTTCACTTATTCAATTGCAACTTGGGATATTCTAATGTAACCATTTAAAACTCATAATGTCGACGGCCCTTCTCTAGAAAAAAACTGAAATGATGCCATTTGATTACTTTAATTATTACTCGCCCACAACGAGTTACACGTTAGAAGAGGTAGCTAACGTATGTTATTTGGGGGTTAAAAATCCGCTTTGCATTTTGAAAGCTGTATATTCAACTAACTAGATATTTTCTAATGTTTCATCCAATATCATTAATATGCAATATTACAGCAAGTGAATACTCTAAATTGTATATATATATATATTATCAGGACGTTTTGTGTGAGTAATTTGTTGTATAGTTTTTTTATGGGAAGTGTCTCAACAATTAGAGGTACATTTTGTTTGGTGTCATATTAAAGAGGGGTTTGTACTCTTTAAAGGGATAGTTCACCCAAAAATGAAAATTGTGTCATCATTTACTCACCCCCAAGTTGTTTCAAACCTGTATGAATTTCTTTATTCTGCTAAATAATGTCTGAATGTCGCTAATCAGACAGTTGATGGACCCCATTGACTTCCATAGTATTTTTTTTTCTACTATGGAAGTCTATGAGGTCCATCAACTGTCTGATTACCGACATTACTGTCCATGGCACTTACAGTAGTTCTTAGCTTTGTATGGGTTTTTGGGAACGGAACAGTAGATATGCATATCTACAGGGAAAGCTAGGATAGTGTACTGGTTGGTGGTTGTGTCCGACCGATTGTGGGGGGCCGGTCTGAGCAAAAATGCCAGGGCCCTTTTTTTGTCCCAGTCCAGCCCTGTTGATGCCTCAACATGTTCAAAAATAACCGACATGTTTAGTGCTGTAGCTTCAGTAGTCAAACCTACTACAGTACCTGACGACATGTTGCAGAAACAGCAGGTGAACATAGCACATGGAGGAGGAGAGGTGACTAGCCATAGCGGTGCTTGCGGCTCGCAGGTGACAGTTACTCACCTGGTACAATTACACATTGTTGTCTTCCACCGTCCGCCAGGCTCTTTGGGTCACTTCCTGGAAGAACTGGACATCTTCCTGTCCAACTTCCCTGAAAATGGCCCTCAACTCATCCTTCCTACCACAGCTATGCCGACAACACCCAACTAATTCTCTCCTTCTCCCACTCGAGCACTCAGGTGGCGGCGCGGCTCTCTGTCTGTCTGACTGACATCTCCCAGTGGATGTCCGCTCACCACCTGAAGATCAACCCCGACAAGACCGAACTATTTCTCTTCCCCGGAAAAGACTCTCCCACCCAGGACCTGACTGTTAACTTCGGCAACTCCGCCCACTCTGACTGCTAGGAACCTCGGCGTGACACTTGACTCCCAACTCTCCCTGACTGCCAACATCACACCGACAACACGATCCTGTAGATACACGCTCTACAACATCAGATTGAACTTGTTGTGTTTACTTTGTGTCAGCTGATGTTTGCTTCATGCATGGCAAGCTTAAGCTCCACAGTTCTCCCCTCTGCTTTTGTGAGTGAAGATTGCCATGTTAATAATCCAATAACAATGGATTGCCCCTTCATGACGTTTTTGATGGTTTACTGACTTCAGAGCTGGACTGCCGACCAGCTAGTATAATGAAACAACATTATGGATCATCAATGATCAGTGTAATGGCAAAAATGTATGTTACTGTGTGGAAGAACATGTGCATTCTTTGATGAAAGTTACACAGGACAAAGAATACCCATACCCATTCAGTGCAGTACAATGTCTTGGTGTGATTGCTGTTTGTTGGTGAAACAGCCCTTAGATCTGATTGGTCAAGTCACAGTCACCACATGGGGCCCTCTGCTATTTTTGTACATTACACTGAACCACCTAGGATTGTAAAAATGTATCAAATGACCTCCCCTCAAAGCCTTAAAGTACTTTTTGTTCATTATACAGAGTTGTATTCTTCTCCACTTAAAATTTTAACTTGCACAATGACCAGAAAATATAGGATATGCGCCAATGGAGATACAAATGTAAATTTTTATTCATTGTATAGAAGCAATATTGTTTCAACATAAAACAACAAATGCAAGGTTTCTGAGGGTCTTTTTTCTCCTCAAACTGCCAGGATGAATAGTGACGCCACTGTATACCTTTAAATAAAAATCTTTATCTTTGCATCCATGGAAACCAGATCTTTGAATTTGAGTTCTTACACCTTTAGATGACGGTGCCGAGATTAGCTTTAGAAGATACGTCCTTGAAGCTTTCAGCTATAGAAAGTTCTGCCTTTTATCTCTCAGCTGAGCTTTTGAGTGGAAGTCCTTTGAGTCATCCTCCCGTACAAACACACGCTCGCTGAAAAGATCTGACATTTTGAAGCCAAACGGCTGCTTGATGATTTGTTAGTGTACCGGACACTAGCAAAGTAGCCTTCTCTGCCGTGGGTGAGACACTCAAACTTTTTAACCCATCAATTAGATTGAAGGACTTTAAAAAGAAACAGTGTAATTCATCACCTCATCTGACCAGCCACACTTTATTAATTATAATGTATTTCTACATTTGATGTCAATCTTTATAGAAATAGTTTAGTTTGGCATAATTTTGAAGTAATCCGGGTGTGTCATATCAGTCAATTCTGATAGGGGCAGGGATATTGGTAGCAGTTGAGCCCTACAGCTCAGTGTGTAACCTTTCGGCCTTCTGCTAACCAGATAGGAGTCATTACATTGGATCTACATATGGCTATGCTATGCTTCAGGAATAATCCTGGCATAATGTTGGCTGGCAAGTCTTCACATTTACAACACAACAGCACTGTGTGAGGAAAATAAAGGTTCTCCTGTTTGTAGCTTCCCTTTTCCTGTACATTCTTTGCAACGCAAAAAGTCCATTATCTTAGTGATTATTAATTATATTGCTGTCAATGTAAGGGGCTGTTTAGGACTTAACTAAAAATTATTTTCACTATTGAAACGCTCACACACACTTAAATGTTCAATGTTGAGGTTGATGGGCAGGGCAAAGCAAAATTAAAATATGCGGGACATGTCAAATTCAATATAATGAATTCTTACTACATAGATTTTGTCCTTTGCAGATGAAACAGATGTGTTAGCTAATATTATTGTTTACTTGTACATGATTCAATTCATGGTGATTAAGTGTTTGTTTTCTTCTAAAAACTAAATCTTTCAAGTAATGAGTAATCACTTTAGAAAGTGTGTATTTTAGACACTGTTGTTTAATTGTTAATTAGTAATTAATTGTTAATTAAACAACAGTGGAGCCCGCAGATATGCCATTAGACAGCCCAGTCAATGAGCTGCAGTGCATAGGACCGGTCCAGAGCACTGCAAAGGAAAAGACTCTCCCACTTACAGCATATGTCATCTGTGGATGTACTGTAAACAATTTACTCAGCAGGCCATTATCTGTGGAAATGAATCTAGTGAGGAGAATCGATGAAATGGTGAGTGACAGAGGACATCCACAGGCATATGGCGAGCATGGGATATTAAAGACTGGACACGTGAGAATACTTCTGAAAGACGATGCTCACCCGCACGCTGTATACACAGCCTGACGCATACCTCTCCCTATGCTGCAAATGGAGGAGCTCCAGAGGATGGAGAGAAATGGCATCATCGAGAGGGTGACACAGCCCACAGACTGGTGTGCACCCATGGTACCAGTCTTGAAGAAGAGCACGGGTAAAGCTCGCATCTGTGTCGATCTCAAGAGACTGAATGAGGCTGTGAAACGAGAACCGTATATCCTGCCTTCTACTGATAAGATTACAGCTGAGTGGAGCCACTGTCTTCTCTTCGCTTAATGCCGGCAGTGGGTTCTTCCAGATACCGTTGCTTCTTAAATGCTGTAATCAGGAATCAGGAAACAGAATGTTTGTCATTCATACTAAATGGACTTGGTAAATGTATTTGTACAGCACTTTTCTAGTCTTTTGACCACTCAAGGCGCTTTAACACTACATCATTCACCCTTTCATACACTTATGACAGGACCTACCATACACCGTGGCACCTGCCCATCAGTAACTAACATTCACAAACTGTAGTCACAGCTAGAGGAGCAATGCTGGGGTTGGAAGACAACCAAGCTCCACACTCACCCACAGTCACCCAAGCTAAGAAAACAAAGAAATTATTAATTGATGGGCCTCATCAAACATTACAGTAAGAACATGGGGGGTTGAAATACTAGTAGTACTACTAGAAGTTCTAGTATTATTATTAGTAGTAGTAAAAGTCATTTTGGTATTCATACAGGTTGAAATACTAAAAGTACTACTAGAAGTACTAGCAATATTAGTAGTACTATTTTGAAAGAGCAATAAGTATTCAACGAAACAGCTTTATCCTAAACTTCATGGTTAAATTATAGATAATCCTTGTAGCTTTTATTTTGAAATGATGGTATTGGGTGAGGGGGTGGGAGAGGGGGGGCGTTGAGAGACAGAATATTTGTTATTCAAACTAAGAAGTTATTATTTGATTGGTCTCATCAAACATTACAGTAAGAAAGAAAGGGGGTTGGAGAGAAGGAGAGGAGGTTCTGGAATGTCCTCTGTAAGACCTGAATACCTTCAGGTCCAGTCAGGCTGCACTAATCAGCTAATACGGATCAGCTGTGAGTCACAGACAGAGCCGTCCGCGTGCGTGAGCGAATAACCGTGACCACGGAGCATCTGCGGTTACTAACAAGCTCAGAGAGAGACTGTAATTTACACAGAATCCACACCTCAAACAAATGTCTCCTGCAGCAAAACTATAAAGGCTATCCAAAAAATAATGTAATTTTGAGAGCAGTTTTAAAACCTGTACCTTCGGTTTGTTTTTTTAGAAATATTTTGCCAGGTTTGTTTTGGAGCCTATGGGGCTTGGGACAGATTTTGTCTCACTCTCGGGCTCCTCAGGACAAAAGTATATCACTTTGGGATCCCATACCCATATGAGCTCAACCAGCACAAGCAGGGCATTGTTTTGATCCAAAACTGAAGCCTGAAAAGTGAATATTGTGGCCGTAAGGGCAAAAGTGCCATTTTTGACACGGCTCCCACTCTGTCTCCTCCCGCTCCACTCTAAGAAACCCAATACACATCAATGTAAAACTCAGAAACGGACCCAAAAACTAGTTGGTGATTATGAAAAAAGTAGAATAGATATCAACAAGCTGTTTCTTTTATAAAATAGTTAAGACATTAAAAATTTAAATGGTGTCTCTAGCTGAAAGATTGGAAAACCTGAAGAAGTTTTGAGAGCATTTGAAAATTATCTCCACTGAAAACCATGTTAGAAAAAGTTTTTTAATTCAATTTTAATTCATATAAATTCAATTATTAGAGCTAAAAAGTCATATCTGCAAAGCCAGAATGGAGCTGAACATTTTAATAGTTGAACGGTTTTAATAGCGGAAGTGTGAAGGAGTTGAAACGTGCCACGGAAGAAGTAGAAGATGAATAAGTCAGATTAGAGATTAGAAGAACAATACTTGGAATGCATCATAACATTCCAACAAATATAAAGTATAATAAAATAATGCTATGGGTTAATAATCTAAGGCTATAGGTTAGTCTAACATTTAAAGCTATGATTTAGTAATCTAAGACTATAGTTTAAAAATAAAGTAGTAGTTTAAAAAGTTTGAAGAAAGTGACCGGTGCGATGATAGTCAGTGGGGGAAAGGGGTTTTGTCCAGGGTGAGAGGGGTCGGCTACAATCTTTAGCTGCGGTTCCTCTGGCATCCGGGATCCGGCCTGACCACAACAAAGTGGAAGCTATTTGGCAGGTGTCACCACCAGCAGACGTGCAAGAGTTAAGAAGGATACTGGAAATGGTCAATTATCTCAGGAGATACATCCCGGGAACTCTCAACGGCAGGACAGTCGATGTACGAGCTCCTGAAGGATAAGAATACATGGACATGGAGCCACGCACAGCAAACAGCTTTGGAACATAGCAAAAAAGTTGTTGACAACTGCTTGAGTACTTGAGCAAGCCCACAGCGGTGTCAGCGGATGCAAGAAGTTATGGATTACATTACATGTGATTTAGCTGACGCTTTTATCCAAAGCAACTTACATTGCATTCCATTTTTAACCCATGGTTTTTACATTTTATTTTGCCCGGGGAGCCATTAAGGGTTGGGTGTCTTGCTCAGGGACACTTCGACTTCGGCTAAACAGGAGATCGGCATAACACTCAGAATGTGACGGTAACTTATACAAGACTTCGCAAGGAACACAAAGGAATCAAGGGTAGATATACAGACCAGCTTGATGGGTAACCAGATACAGGTGAGTAGGGAGAAGTGGACAACAGATAGGCAGACACAAAACGGAACAAACCAACAAGACAGTAAACAGGGGGGGAATTCGGGGTCCCGATTTGAAGGCCTCAGTATTCAGGGAAGAGAAGCGACGAATCGTGACAGCAGACTATTATTTTTTTTGTGTGTGCATTTCTACATATATTTTAGCATTATTTTTTCCACACAGGTAAATAAAGCGGTGTGTGTTTTTTAAAGGAAATCACTGAGGCACACACACACATGAAGAAACTCAGTTGACATTATTATCAGTCTGAAGGATGGTGAGCATAGGTTATAATCTCCTTCATGACCAATTCACTAATGCATTTCTATTACATGGATGGTTGACCATGCCTGGCGTAGACCCACCACAAATAAACCATTCACCCAACACAAAAAAAGTCATTTAGACCAGTCAGAATGGTCACATAGCGAGGAATTTATCTGGGAAAAAAGACAAACCACCCCACCCCATATTGAACGCAAATGAGGAGTTTGCGTTCAAGATGATCCTCCCCCAACAATCTCTGTGAGGTTCATTCCCTTCTTTCTGTTGTTTTTTATTTTTTCGGTGAGTTTTTCCTGTGCCGATGGGAGGGTTTCTGTACAGGGGATGTGTCTCATGTGTACAGACTGAAATTTGCAATTTTGGCCTATAGAAAATAAAATGAATTCAATTAAATAACCATGGCTACTGGTGCAAGGGCTAGATAGTGAAGTATCACAGAAGTTAAATGTGTGTTGGGAAAATGTATTGGCTATTTTTAAGGGCCTCCTCACCCCAATCAATCAGATTCTATTTCTTTAAATGTGCCTGCCAGCAGTAGGCTTCATGGAATGCATCATCCAATGAGATGTTGCTACAGAAAATAGTTATCTTAACTCTTACAGAATAAGTAGATAGCCCAAAGAGTATCTGGTTTATACAGACGTTTTACATGGATGTGGTAACAAATCCTCTTTGGATGTGTTGCTGTGAGGATTTTGCTAAACTTGCTTTGTGGACTGAAAAGCCTGACTGCGAGAGACCAGTATGCATTAAGTTGGTAGAAAAAAACTGGATTACAAATGGGAAACTGCTTGAGGGACTGGACCCCAGAAGGCACTAAAAGCTTTTTCTGCATGCTAATTTGTTTAGGGATTATTTGATTAATTGCAAATTTATTTGGGAACACTGATGCACAAACATCAACGTAAAAGGTAAGTGCCTTAAGGTACAGAGACATGATTACCTTATCGAAAGACCATGTCTTGTTGACTAACCTAATTCAAAAAATGTAATCATTTTAATTAAATTAAATTTACTATGTGTATTGCAAAATGAATCAAATACCACAGAAACCACGGAAAATACCAGGATTACACCAATGAAGTTTATTTTGGCTGAAATGCAGTAGAACTACATATAAATAAACATACGTTACATGTAGGCTACCGCAGACGAGTTTACCATTGAGCTAGTCATGTTGAGGTAAGATATTTGAAGGATGACAAGGCCCATTTTGCCTGGCCTCTTTTTTTCCCTTCACAGGCAGTGGCATTTCATCTTTCAACAAATGCTCTCAGGTAACTTTTTTTCTCTTCTATTTTAGGACCATTAAGGTGTTGTCTTGTAGGTTTGCTGCACTTGTGTGTCTTTGAGTGTGTATGCGTGTTTGTGTATAAAAAGGAGGGAGGGAGGGAGGGAGGAGAGCTGCAGTGGATTTCTACAGGGATACAGTCAGCTGTGTTCTTCATTCGGCCGGTTGCTGGGCCTTTGCCCCCCATTTGCCCTTCAAACAGCATCCATCCCCTCATAGATTACCATGGTAACATGGCACACTCTCATGACAAAGCAGATAATAGGATATGAAAGGGATTATGTAAGAGAAATTAAGATGAAAGTGGGTTTGCTGTTAGATTTGCTACAAACATAATTACGAGTCTGCGATCAAGTGCAAGAAGTAATGATAAACGATTAGCTGCATCGAAATGAAACACACAGATAAACCATCATGGAGAAGATGCAGCATGTGTGTGTGTGTGTGTCTGTGTATAAGTTCAATTTAAAACATGTAAAATATTGTTGACCAATAATAAAATACTTTTATTGTTCAGCACTATTTTACATTTTTTAAGTCATCATGACAAGAACATGTTCAATAAACACACGTCAAAAACTGAACTGAGACAAATGTGAAAAATCATTTTTTTCATGGATATTTACTGAACGGTACACATGGCAATATATTAAACTTCATCTTCAGGTTAGTTGTATTTTTCACACGTCTGTGCTGCACAGTGCAGATTTATATATATCATGCCGCAGTGGTACACATTTGTGATCAGCCATCACCAATCTGATTCACCAGTCCGATCAAAATCAATCAGATAAAAATCAGCCAATCGATCAATGCTGCAGAAACAGATTTGGCAAATGAATTTGGCAAATGCTAATTTGAAGCATATGACTTCAACGTCCGTTTCAGCTTCTGCCCTGCTGTGGAAAATGTAGGCATATTTCTCAATTGCTCCACAGAGATCAATAATACACAAAACCAAATCTCTTTTAAATCTCATCATCTTGATGTGCCTTTTTATTCTGCAATGTTTGAGTAATTGGAGGATTGGCACTTCTTTAACACAAATAATCACTTTCACACAACGTTAGTGGACGGAAACAAGTCATAATTTCCATTCATTTTTGTAATTCTTTTTAAAATTCAGTTAAAATGTTCTATAAAGTGGAAACTTAGCTATTCTCAAAGATAACATCACCACCACAGTGAGCCCTATGATGTCCCCTGATGTCAACTGGTGCTATTTCTGAATGCTAGCAACATTACTCAACCCAAATATTCAATTAATTTCTTATTAGATGTGTGAAAAGTAGCAAAGTATCATATTTGAAGACGTAGATATATTGATCATTCTGTCCAATTAGTTTTATCTGAGTTAATCTGCGTCTACTCTAAGTAGAAAAGTTAACTGTATCCTTGAAAAACGTCGTTTTTTTGTGCGAGTGAGCAAGAAAAAACAGACTTGAGCTCCAGGTCCCCTGCTTTTATGTAGACATGTGTCTGGGAGACATCAGAGCAGTTAAGCTGCTCTAGGCTTAGACTGCCAGTTAGAGGAATTGAATGTATTGTACATCTTTTACATTGTTGATTCTGTACACATGACATCCATTGCAGTCTGTCCATCCTGGGAGAGGGATCCCTCCTCTGACGTTCTCCCTAAGGTTTCTTCCCTTTTTTCCCCATTGAAGGGTTTTTTCATATTTTGGGGAGTTTTTCCTGTGCCGATGTGAGGGTTTCGGGACAGAAAGATTTGACAGAGGATGTTGCATATGTACAGACTGTAAAGCCCTCTGAGGTAAATTTGTAATTTGCGATTTTGGGCTATACATAATAAAATGAATTGAATTGAAAAATCGTGAATCAGAAAAAAACAAGCAGGTTTTACTGTGTTACCTGCATAGTTTCTAATATACAGTCTAGAATCAAAGTACATGATTTCATGTAGAATGAAAAGAAAAAGACGCATATAAGAGGCAGAATATGTATTTCTGATTTTGGAGTAAACTTTAAGGGTTCATTCATTTCGAGACTAGACATAAAAGCATTTTAATGTCGGGTTCAGCTGATTGTGATAAATGTTAAAGCAGGTGAGGTGAGTCATTGGCTAGAATCTGGGTTATAGGCTCTTTGCTTTGGTTCACTTTTCAGAACCAGAGGTTTCCTGGAATAGATGCATTCAAACAGGAACTGTTCAGCCAGAGCATTGAGGTAATTCTTAGAATAGATTATTCTCATCAGCTCCTTAGATTCAAAGAGAAAAACTTTTTCCTCCACATCTAACTGTATGACTAACGTTCTCTTCTGAACCTCCGTGTACATTTTAAGGATTTAATGATTCTTCTCAGTAGGTGTGAGTTTTTATCATTTAGCTAAGAAAACCCACTTCCACTTCATGAAGCCGCGGCGCACACCTCACACAAAGCTTTAGTTTCCTCCACTATCCCGCTCCAATCCAACTCGCCTTTCAGTCATTCACCCAACATTCCATATCTGTGCCCCCTCCCATCCTAAACTTCCACCCCTTTCCCTGCTGATTCCCTCTCTTTTTCTCCGCCTCTGTCTACCTTCAGATCTGGCAGCTTTGACCTTGACAGAAATCAGTAGTCATCGCATGCAGAGACCTTATAAAAATGTTAATGATGACTGTTGGAGGCAGAGAAATGGGAGTGGGACACATCGTGCCACCGCAAAATCAATCTGTAGAGAGGCCTGCAGGGCTTTACCAGAAGGCCAAACGGTCGAGCAGTCCAATGATGTCTCTGCTCTCTCTACTCCTGGATGTGGATCGTATGGTTACCAAGAGCACACGCAGCCGGTCACACAAAGAGGATTTAATGGAGATAATGACTGGTTCTGTAACACTGATACTGTCTTTGTTGCTGTTTTATTTTCCACGCTGAAATTATATTGTCTGTGCTACAACGATGCCTCCTCTACTATCTAATTACAGCCTGCTGTCTTAGAGGTTTGATCTTTAAGAGTATTTTGTCCAAACAGACTGCACACAATCTGTTTTCATCTCACAATCCGTAAATCTGTGGCATATTTTTTACTTTTCATGAAAATATATTGTTAGAAATAGACATGAGTTGGGAAAAAATAAGTAGGGCTGTCTAAATTAACACTTCAATCAATGTGGTTAATGTGGCCGAGATTAATGCATTAAAATATCAATATTTATATTGTAATTTCAATATTTAAGATTTAGGTTAGCAGGTACTTTAACGTTACCTTGGTCCCACTGATGGGCTAATAACCTTTGGAGCCAGAGGAAGAGGCAGCGGAGGACGGTTGGCGCAGCGCGTCACAGACTGGGCACCCATTTACTTCCACTCCATGACCTCGGAGGTGCTTAATCATATTTGACGTGCACCCTCTTATGCATGAAACAATTTTGCTGCAAATGTTGCTGTGGTGGCGGGCGTGGTTTCGGCTCGGCTGCAGGGGGAGAGAGAGAGGGGGAGCGGCTCGGGGAACAGTGCCAGGTGAAAACAATGACGATCAGCTGGAAATGATTGTGTGTGTGTGCTCTTCCCCATTTGAGCAGTGAGGCGGGCGAGCGAAGGAGGGCCCCCGAACGAGCGAGCAGGACGCCGGCACGTGTGCTAAAAAACGCTAGAAAATAAAAGAATTAAAAACTGGCAGACTGGTCTCCAGCGTCTTCCTCCCAAACCCGACCCCGCACACCCTACAGTGGCACCCAACTCGGCGGATGACGGACCAAAGGCAGCAGGATATGCCGACCCAACCGGCGCTCGCACTGGCGCAGATGATCGGGGAGCTGGCGGGGATCCAACGCGAACAGGCAGAGGCGAACCGTCAGTTCATGGGGATGCTCCAGGTCCAGGTGGGGAGGCAGGCCCAGGCGCTGGAGCAATTGGTGGAGCGGTCGGGGCCCGCACCTCCAC
Organism: Pungitius pungitius; assembly: GCF_949316345.1. Lineage (NCBI taxonomy): Eukaryota > Metazoa > Chordata > Actinopteri > Perciformes > Gasterosteidae > Pungitius > Pungitius pungitius. Next base: position 11,532,379 of record NC_084901.1, read on the forward strand.
CACCGGGGCCGACAACGTTGGCAAGCCTGACCCTCCACCGCATGACAGCAGAGGATGACACCCAGGCGTTCATGGAAGCCTTCGAGGCAACGGCGGAGGCGTGCGGATGGCCGGAGGGGGAATGGGCCGTGAGGCTGCTCCCGCTACTGACCGGGGAGGCGCAGACAGCCGCCATGGGGCTTCCCCCGGCGGCCCGGCGGGACTACCCCGCGGTGCGGAAGGCCGTGGTCGACCGGCTGGGACTGCTGCCCGAGGACCACCGCCGGCGATTCCGGAGTGCCAGGCTGGGACCGGAGGACCGACCCTTCGCCTACGGGCAGCGGCTCCGGGACGCGGCCGCCAGGTGGCTCCAACCGAACGGGGTGGGGACGGTGTCGGAGGTCGTGGAGAAGGTGGTACTGGAGCAGTTTGTGGAGGGGCTCCCGGGCCGCACGGCGGCGTGGGTCCGGTACCACCGCCCACCGACGCTGGAGGCAGCCATCACCCTGGCCGAGGACCACCTGGCGGTGCACCCCGGCGGGCGCGACGGCCGGGAGGGCGCGCCACCCTCGACCCTGGAAGCAGCCGCACCACGGGGATGGGGCCAGCAGCTGACCACAGGGCGACTCCGACCAGCCCCACGGCGGGAGCCAATGACCCGACACCGGGACCCCCCGACCGCAGCAAGCCCTGGCACTCTTCCTGACCCACCCGGAGGTTCTCAAACGCCAGGGCAGGAGTGCTGGAAGTGTGGGCAGCCCGGCCATCTGCGGAGGGAGTGCCCGCTGATGGAGGTGGGGCAGGTGATCCGGGTTGCCGGCGCTCCATCACCCTCCCCCGGCCTGGGAGCGACGTACCGCGTTCCGGTAAGAATCCAGGGGGGTACACGCCAGGCGATGGTGGATTCGGGCTGTTCGCAGTCCATGATACACCAGAGCCTGGTTCGGCCAGGGGCATTGGTAGAAGCGTCGCGGGTGAAAATAAGGTGTGTGCACGGGGACATTCACGAGTATCCCATAGTGTCCGTCGAACTTCGGTTCAGGGGAAAAAAATATAGAATAAAGGTCGCGGTTAGCTCCCACCTGACGCACCCCGTAATTTTGGGAACGGATTGGGAGGGATTTAACACGCTAATGGGGCAGGCTGCGGGGGTGCGTTCACGACCGACAGGGACATGCGGTATGTGTGCGGTGCTCAGCGGTGACGCGAGGTCGGCCGACGCCGCCGGGGGAGAGGGGGAACCGGCGGAGCCTCCCGAGGAGACCCCGGCGGTTCCCGAGTTCCGCTCCATGGAAGATTTTCCACTCGAGCAGTCTCGTGACGATACTCTACGCTCAGCCTACGACCAAGTGATAAGAATTGATGGTCATTTGGTGCGCCCTGACACAGCACAATCGTACCCGCACTTCTCATTGATTAGGGACAGACTGTATAGAGTGAGTCGTGACACTCGAACAGGGCAGGAAAACACCCAGTTGTTAGTACCGAAAAGCCGCCGGGAAATGGTTTTCCAGGCGGCTCACTATAATCCGATGGCGGGTCACATGGGATACGGGAAAACACTAGACCGGATAATGGCCCGATTTTATTGGCCAGGCATCCGGGCGGACGCGCGCCGCTGGTGTGCGTCCTGCCCGGAGTGTCAATTGGTTAATTCACCAGCCATACCACGTGCCCCGCTGCGGCCGCTACCGTTGGTGGAGGTTCCGTTCGAGCGCATCGGCATGGACCTCATCGGGCCATTTCACCGGAGCGCACGCGGATACCGCTTTGTGTTAGTCCTCATGGATTACGCAACCCGGTATCCGGAGGCAGTGCCATTGCGCAATATCTCTGCAAAGAGCGTCGCGCAGGCTCTGTTTCAGGTCATCTCCCGGGTTGGAATCCCGAAAGAGATTCTAACAGACCAGGGCACCTCGTTCATGTCGCGCACACTGGGAGAACTTTACGGGTTACTGGGCATTAAGTCCGTCCGCACGAGCGTTTACCACCCCCAGACCGACGGGTTGGTAGAGCGGATGAATAGGACGCTGAAGTCCATGATTCGTAAATTTATTAGCGACGATGAACGTAATTGGGACAAATGGCTTGACCCTCTGTTGTTTGCAGTCCGGGAGGTCCCCCAGGCCTCCACGGGATTTTCTCCCTTTGAGCTTCTGTTTGGCAGGTCACCAAGAGGGGTGCTGGACCTTATTAAAGAAAGCTGGGAGGAAGGTCCGAGCCCCGGAAAGAACGAGATCCAGTACGTCCTGGACCTGCGAGCAAAGCTCCACACACTGGGGAGGATGTCACGGGAGAATTTGCTCCAGGCCCAGGAACGACAACAACGGCTGTACAACAGAGGGGCCAAGCTGCGAGAATTCACACCGGGAGAAAAGGTACTTGTATTACTTCCCTCTTCCAACTCAAAACTCCTGGCTAAGTGGCAAGGGCCCTTCGAGGTCACACGCCGGGTGGGGGATGTTGATTATGAGGTGGTGCGGGCTGACAGGGGCGGGGCTACACAAATATACCACCTCAACCTCCTGAAACCTTGGAGGGAGGCGGAGTCTGTTTCTCTGATTTCCACAGTATCGGAAAGAGAGGACCTGGGGCCGGAGGTGCCAAAAGCGGCTAATCCCACCCCGCTCCCGTGTGAGGGTTGTCTCTCTGAGGACCAGAGAGCAGACATTGCCCAGTTGCAGAAGCGGTTTGCTGATGTGTTCTCCCCCCGGCCAGGCCGCACCGACCTGATAATGCACCAAATCGAGACAACCCCGGGGGTGACGGTGAGGTCACGACCCTACAGACTACCCGAACACAAAAGAAAAGTGGTTCGGGAGGAATTAGCGGCCATGTTGGAGATGGGGGTAATAGAAGAGTCCAACAGCGCCTGGTGCAGCCCCATCGTTCTGGTGGCCAAGAAGGATGGGACTGTGCGGTTCTGCGTGGACTACCGCAAAGTAAACGACGTGTCACGATTCGACGCCTACCCAATGCCCCGGGTCGACGAACTCCTGGACCGGCTGGGCACTGCACGTTTTTTTACGACCCTGGATTTAACTAAGGGCTACTGGCAGATTCCCCTGTCGTCAGAGTCCAAAGAGAAAACGGCTTTCTCCACTCCGTATGGTTTGTACCAACTCACCATGCTTCCCTTCGGCTTGTTCGGTGCCCCGGCCACGTTCCAGCGCCTCATGGACAAGGTGCTGCGCCCGCACGCCGCATATGCAGCCGCATACCTGGATGATGTAATTATCCACAGCACCACCTGGGCGGAGCATGTGCGGCGGGTGGACGCGGTGCTGGAGTCGCTGAGGCGGGCCGGGCTCACCGCCAACCCAGGGAAGTGTGCAGTTGGACGGAGGGAGGTACGGTATTTGGGGTACCACTTGGGGGGGGGGCAGGTGCGTCCTCAGGTGGACAAGACAGCGGCAATTGCAGCCTGCCCGCGCCCCAAGACAAAAAAGGAGGTGAGGCGGTTTTTGGGGCTGGCAGGCTACTACAGACGGTTCATCGCCGGGTTTGCGGACCTCACCAGGCCCTTGACCGACCTGACCCGGAAAGGTGCGTCAGATCCGGTCCAGTGGTCGGAGCAGTGCCAGCGGGCGTTTGAGAAGGTAAAACAGACTCTCTGTGGGGAGCCGCTCCTCCACACACCTAACTTTTCTCTCCCTTTTGTCCTGCAGACCGACGCGTCGGACAGAGGGCTGGGGGCCGTTTTGTCCCAGGAGGTCGAGGGGGTCGACCGCCCGGTGGTCTACATCAGCCGGAAACTATCGGAGAGGGAGGCCAGGTACAGCACGGTGGAGAAGGAGTGCCTGGCCATCCGGTGGGCGGTGGGCTCCCTGCGCTACTACCTCCTGGGACGCTCATTCACCCTCTGTTCGGACCACGCCCCGCTCCAATGGCTCCACCGCATGAAGGATACTAACGCCCGGATCACTCGGTGGTATCTGGCCATGCAGCCTTTTAACTTCAAGGTGGTCCATAGGCCGGGGACGCAGATGGTCGTGGCGGACTTCCTCTCCCGCCCTCTCGAGGGAGGGGGGGGGGAGTAAGCTAGGCCGGACGGCTCCCCGGCCTAAGTCGGGCGGTGGGGGTATGTGGTGGCGGGCGTGGTTTCGGCTCGGCTGCAGGGGGAGAGAGAGAGGGGGAGCGGCTCGGGGAACAGTGCCAGGTGAAAACAATGACGATCAGCTGGAAATGATTGTGTGTGTGTGCTCTTCCCCATTTGAGCAGTGAGGCGGGCGAGCGAAGGAGGGCCCCCGAACGAGCGAGCAGGACGCCGGCACGTGTGCTAAAAAACGCTAGAAAATAAAAGAATTAAAAACTGGCAGACTGGTCTCCAGCGTCTTCCTCCCAAACCCGACCCCGCACACCCTACAGTTGCATTTTGTAGAGTTTTCGGTTTGTTTCGAAAAGTGTAACCACACTTTGCACCGCCGACGCACGCTGTCCATGTTCGATCGCTCTGTTATGCCATCACTTCCGGTGGACGCTTTTTCGTTGGTAGGGGTGCCAACCGTCCCGTTACCTGGGACATCCCGAAATATGGGCAATTTTGATTTGTCCCAGCCAGGACGGCTCCCGTCCCGATTTCCAATCACAGCCTCCTAAGTCAATGACGTGCGAAAAACTCCCGGTTGTCGGCGCCGGTGGACTGAGAATCGAAACTAGGAATCGAATTTTAAACTTTTGAACGATTCCGGGTAAATCACAAAGCTAGTCCCGATTCCAATTGATCCTCGAAACTCGATACCCAAGCCTACTCTTGACCAAAACCAGAATCAAAGATTGAAGTTGCTGATCATGTCTTTCCACTGTCTTTCCACCTCTAACTCAACTCATCCCAGACCAAACCTCGTCATTTTTATTCGAATCGCTCCAGAGAGGTCCTCACTCCCAGCACAAGCAGCTCAACAAGAAAGAAAGCTTCCTCTACCTTCTTGGATACAGCTTTCATGTTAGAGAGCACCAATAGCTTTTGCATCACCAAAAAACCAAATAGTCCTCTCTCCAAGGGCGTAACCAGAGTTTAGACATTGGGGGGTCCAAATAAAAACCCTTCCCATCATTTTATTTTTAAAGAGCAGGTGTGGTGTAACAGTGATCCAGGGTGTTCTTCTCTCTGGTTGGGCATTTAATAAACAGTTTGTACTTAGGAAATTCATGGCTGAGGTTTCCTTTGTTAATGTCCCCAAGGACAATAACCAAGGAGTCCGGATTGCTCCGCTCCACACGCCGTATCTGGTCGGCGAGTGTCTGCTGTGCCTTGGCGGCATGTAAACACTGACCAGGATGAATGAAGCGAACTCACAGGGGGAGTAAAAGGGTTTAATGTTAACGATGAAGGATTCCAGATTAGGAGAACAGTGTTGTGGGATCACTGTTGTGTTGTTGCACCAGCTAATGTTGGAGTAGAAGCAGATTCCTCCACCCTTCGTCTTGCCGGAGAGCTCCATGTCGTGGTCTGCTCTGAGCAGCTTGAAGCCCGCCAGCTGGGGTGGAGCGTTCAGTATCAATCCACAAAGGATGTAGAAAAGTCTCTGTCTCTCCTCATCAGCAGCTGAACTTGGTCCAGTTTGTTACTCAGTGAGCGCACGTTGGAGAGAAAGATGCCCGGCAGCAGTGTGCGAGAACCAAGCTGCGGAGTCGCACTAACGAGCCAAGAGGCCGATCCATCAACATGGTTCATAAAAGGAGAACATATATTCAACATATTTTCTGCTGTATATTGGGGGACAGATTGAGAAGTCCCTCTCCCTCCGTGTGTGTGGTTGTTTTTTAACGTGGCCAGTACGGCATAAAGTTCCTTATAATGGATGTGAGTTAATCTTCTAGCGTGTGTGCCCGGTTGGCCAACTAATCCCCCCCTTAAGTCAACACTGTTAGCTCTGTTGCTTTGTTTGCACCGGTTGTGCTGTTTACATCGTAAGCAGTTGGGAGCCAACTCAGCCTTCACCATATTAAGTCAATCCCTTAGCCTTAAATATCAGGGGGCTTTCAGGAGTGTTTGTGCAGGTTTGCATACATAATAAATAAATGTCCTTGTGATGATCACTGTGTCAGATTTTTTTTATTTTATTATTTTATTTAGTCATTGAATACATGTCCAACCTAGAATGATATCAATTAGTTAATCCAAGACAGTGTTAATATTTGAATGGGCCCCGGGACACTTTTTTTCCTTAAAAAGGTTAAGCACCCCTGCTCTAAGCTACATGTTGGTTTGTTCTGCTGTGTCCAAGCAGGGCAGTTCGGCATTCACCAAACTATTAGGTGATGTATACATCTCACAAACATACATTTTTGTTCACACAGCAGTTGAGAGTAGTTGAGTAGTATGCGTAGTTAACTTTATCATAACAGTGGAAAATATTGGCGTATTTAAGAATTGTTTAAGATTTGTAGATTTATGAGACAAAACCTCTACTTTTTGCCACATCCTATCCATTCTTACCAAGCTCCAATTGGTAATTTTTTTCCCAACCAGGGTAATAATTGTTTTTGAACACACTTAATTATCTCCTTGAATCACTAAAAAAATGTCAAGATTTTAAAAGATGGGCACCATTTTAAAGGTCACAGTCAACTCCAGACAATGTGGAAACCCAGAACTCTTTTCCATTGCCTTTCAGAGAATTATCAGTGACCTACTGTATATTATCAACAATGTGGGAGACAAATGTGAGATATGAGCATTACAGGGACGTGATGGAACCAAAACAATCCAACCGGTCACAGAGTCTGGGCGATTACACACTGGTCCACATAATACAAGCCCATTATGTGAGTGCCAGAGATGATCGACCGGGTTGGCAATGTCACTTGGCAGATTAATGAGCTCGCCATGCAGTCTATGGATGCTGCTCCTTGGACACTGCCACTTGGTCATTTAGAGAGTGACCTGTAAAGAGAGATGTCAAAGGAAAAGATATTTCTTTATATTCTCCTACAGATGCTTTTCATTCAGCAGTTTAATATCTGATGTACTTACTGCTCCTCGTTTTTGCAAAACATCCATTATGTTTTTGGATCATTTTGTTTATAATTTGCCATGTAGTATTTCCAATCGCACACAAAAGCGGATGAGGTGAGGAGACACTGAGCGTATGCAGTATGAGGATGCTCCTCGGGTCACAGCTGTCCCCCACGTGCTGTGGGTTCCCTAGGCTCCTGCTCCTGCTTTCCTATCCTCAAAGCTCCAAATATTTGAATTTGAAACAGCCGTAACAGCCAATGTGGCAGACTGTCAACACTCATTTGTCATCCATCAGCTGCTGATCAGTAATCAGTACGGCTGCATACTGTTGAAGCAGGATTCGGAATTTGTCACTCTTTTTCATTACATAAATGTAATTTCAATGTAGAAAAAAAAAGTTCAAACTTCTCAATCTCACCATTATCGTCATGTTATTTATTTAATGAAACCCCTCTCCATCTCTTTGCTAGTCAGTGTATCTAGAGAAACGGTGCGTTATCTATTTTTCTATTTTAAGCCTGACAAGCGTATTTCTCAGGAAAAAAACAAAGCAACACAAAGAAAGTAAATTTAACCTTGTTGCTCGGTTTTAATTAAAGTGTAACTCATCCACTAGGATCATTTCTGTTTTCGGGAAAGGTGTATCAATCTGCCTGCGAGTATCATACAAATAAATAGTTTAAAAATTATATATTGTGATTTCTGGATTTTTTTTTAGATGATGTCTCACAGTGGACATGCACCTACGATGACAATTTCAGACCCCTCCATGATTTCCAAGTGGGAGAACTTGCAAAATAGCAGGCTGTTCAAATACTTATTTTCCTCACTGTAGCTACAGTATTTGTATTCAGCTTAGAAGTATACAGTTAATGGTGTTCTCAGGGTCAATCTGTCACTATACGTACTTGTTGAGTTTAATCCTTGACACATCTGTTCTAAACTGACACATCGGAGGGGGGATTCTTTAACTAAGTTTGATAAATCATAAACTTATGATTGTACATTGAGCTAATAACGATAACAATTAGAAAAGGAGGGAGCTTATTAAATTCATTTGAATTATTGTAGGGTTTCATTTGAATATCTGTGTTTTTAGAAGTATTTTTCTCTTCTGTTTGCCTTTAATGACAATCATCTCAGCCTACTAAACTGATTCCTCTTCTTGGTTACAGGAACTCCAAAGCATCACAACAAACAATAAACTCTGGCTTGAAGAAAATATCTTCATGTAATGAAAGCTGAAAAATTACTTGTAATTAACTCTTTGCTCAAACCACTAAGCTACGCCTACCACAATCCATCTAATCCCATTTGGTTTGTAATATTTCTTTGTCCATGACATGTTAAGTCACAGCAAAAGTGTTGTGCCACTGTTTGTCCGACTAAGCTTTTGTTTGGTCGCACACGTTACATTGTATCAATGGCAAACTGCAGATGCAATGTACTTCAAAATAATATCTTTAAATTATTTAGTTTGCTGCATGCTACTATACACTCACCTAAAGGATTATTAGGAACACCTGTTCATTTTCTCATTAATGCAATTATCTAATCAACCAATCACATGGCAGTTGCTTCAATGCATTTAGGGGTGTGGTCCTGGTCAAGACAATCTCCTGAACTCCAAACTGAATGTCAGAATGGGAAAGAAAGGGGATTTAAGCAATTTTGAGCGTGGCGTGGTTGTTGGTGCCGGGCCGGTCTGAGTATTTCACAATCTGCTCAATTACTGGGATTTTCACGCACAACCATTTCTAGAGTTTACAAAGAATGGTGTGAAAAGGGAAAAACATCCAGTATGCGGCAGTCCTGTGGGTGAAAATGCCTTGTTGATGCTAGAGGTGAGAGGAGAATGGGCCGACTGATTTAAGCTGATAGAAGAGCAACTTTGACTGAAATAACCACTCGTTCCAAACGAGGTGTGCATCAAAGCATTTGTGAAGCCACAACACGTAAAACCTTGAGGTGGATGGGCTACAACGGCAGAAGACCCCACCGGGTACCACTCATCTCCACTACAAATAGGAAAAAGAGGCTACAATTTGCAAGAGCTCACCCAAATTGGACAGTTGAAGACTGGAAAAATGTTGCCTGGTCTGATGAGTCTGGATTTCTGTTGAGACCTTAACTGTTTAATGGGAGATGTCAGGATACAACACACGAGGCTCGGCATGAGGGAACATTGCTCGTTTTTCCTTACTACCGACATGCGTAGAATACCCACAAACTAACAACGGCAAGTCTTCAGGGATAATCTTAATGCACATATTAAATAGTACTAACTACACCACAGTGCGTCAAACACAGTATTAGTATGGTGTTCCTAATAATCCTTTAGGTGAGTGTATGTTAAGTTTATAGCTCAAATAAACAAGAACGAAAATTTCTACCCCAGCAACAATCGAAAAACTATTTCTAATTTCTTGTAAAAGGAGAAGCTAAAAAAAAGCTGCTAAAAATGAAAATGTTGAGATGAAAGATGACAAATGCTAAAAGTTCTCTTTGGTGCTCAGTGGAACTGCAGTCTGGGGATAATTCTCTGAGGGCTGTTTGATCCATTATTGACATAAAATACTGATTATTGCAACTGCAAAATTAATATCCCGAGACATGCTTGATATGCGGACATTATGCTGGTCTCTGTACATTTCAGATTTCAGTTTGTTTGCATGCACAACAACCAAAAAGCCAAGCATCTCGGTTATCTCGGTTCAGAGTCGATTTTGAATATAAAATCCCAAAAGTTAAATATAAGAAAAATGCTTTTAGTTCTTTAATTGCCCAGGACAGTAGTTTGCCTACTTAGTCAATAAAGAACTATAATTCAGAAGATATGGGTGGGGGGGCACCCTCTTTAACATTTACAATGAGAACCACCAACAACAACAAACCTTGAACTAAGACACATACTTTAATGTTAACAGGGGGCCAATTGCTTTAAAAAAGCATCAAAGTAAGTTTTATATTTCAACATAAGGATTCCAACTGACCCCCTTGACTGCTTGTTTTGCATACATCTGCAAGTATATATGAATTATTTGATCATTTTATCGCTTCCAAGCTTAAAGATCATTTCATGGAAAATGCACTTTTTTTACATTAGACTTATAGTTACAACCGATAAACATGAGTAATGTAATGATAAAATATGCTATAACAGTCTTATGCTAAAAAAGTGATAATTGTCTGTATTGAAGAAATGTGCGAAAAGCAAGATGAAGTTTCCATTTGCAGCTGTGCACGAAGCAAAGAAGGGGGTGTCAAAATGCTCTCTCACGAACGCTCGAACAAAGGAACTCTGTTACCCCATCTTAACCTTGGTTCACTTCTTTCTTGGTTCGCATGTTTTCATATCTGCTATCTCCCAGGTGGTCTAGTGGTTAGGATTCGGCGCCACTGCAGGCCACCTGCCACTGGGGATGACCTTTCACTCGACTTTTACAACTTTGATCATTCATCAAGACACGTTTATTACATAAACCCAGGAACAAATCACCCTCTTCTCCCAAACTAGTTTTATTGAAAAACATTATGACGCCACCCCTGTTACACCATACGGATCATCACAGATAATATCCTTAAATACATAGATTTAATTTAATAGATCTCTAGAAAGAGAGGTGATGAGCCATGTCCAGATCATTGCTCAATTACATCGCAGTCTTAGGATTAAAGCGACATCATCCCCAGAGTTGACATACTTTATAAACGTGATGCAACGTCTCTTTTCTCTCCCCAAATGGGTCACCTTTGTTTCAGGGAAAGCGATGAGTCACTGCCTGTTTACAGTTACCGAACGCACCTTCACTGCGGTCCTCCTGGGCCACTCTCATTAGCTCAGATCACATGTTACCGTGAGAAAAGCCACATTAAAAGTGACATCCTCTCTCTGCCGCAGCATGGCTTTGATGTCTAATTGTGTTGGTGGCGGTGTTCTTGCCTTCTCTGTTGACGTCTCCAAGATTAGCTCTGATGGGTAAGCAGGAGTGCACAGATAAATTTAGATTTACTCCTGCTTGGGTGATCATTAGAGGTAGAGGTTGTGACATTACAGGCAGGAAGCCATTTATCCGTGAAATAACCAGATGATTTTTGATGAACCCCAAAGAGAATATTCTCAGACGCAGAATCTGTCCATATAATGCTTATCGCTTAGCAACAACGAAATACATTACCATTTTATTTGTTGACAATCTCTCTGAATGCTGATTTCATGCAGCACCTCCCTCCTGAAAAATGGAAGTCTTGGTCCCATTTGAAGCAATGGAAATAAGAAAGCTGGTTGTATCCAGGCAACAAGTTTGTTGCCAGGTGACAGAGACTCAGGTCCTGAGAACAGAGACTGCAACAATTCAATGTATAAGACAAGACAGAGTATCAGTCCCCTCCTGCAACTAACAAATGTCATTGATTGCCTTCCCCCGTAAAGCACACAGTGCACATCTGTGTGCCATCATATGGACAGTGAGCTTGTTTCTCCGTTAATGAGAATGCAATAAGCGCTGCACAGAGCTAATGAAGGGAAAATTGCAGGAGACTGATTGTAAAGCTTATCGGCAAGCCTAATAGCCACATGGAAGCATGATGTGCACACTCGACATCTACCAGATAAAACAATAAAACAGTCATAAGAGGAGAGACTATTCAACATGTTTCTGGCTCTGAATGCTGTGCCTTTTATGTGGTAGCCATGTGTTGAGATAATTATCTTTTCTAAACGCACCCTGGCTGACAAATCCATCACCTCCATTAAAAACCCCTTCGGAGCTGTGTAAGGAGAATGTGTACTTTTCCTCAACTTAGATGCAGCTGTTTTACGGGCTGGGGGAGGGGGGGAATGGGAGATTGGGAGTTGGACTGTATGCTAGTTTACGGTTCCTGCTGTGCGTGGAACATTAAAATTCTTTCATCAAAAAGCTACTTGTGATAGTTCTTCCCTGCATCAACAAAAAGAAGGAATGTCAGCAACTAGCTGGTGAAGAAAGTCAAATAATGAAAATGTACACACACACCTATATAGATATATGGAAAATACCTACCATTACATGCTTCTCCTGGTACCCTTCTTCTTGTATCTTATCATTTTGTTTACGATCAGTACTAAAAAAGCAGGCATTTGGTCCTTGTTATAGTGTGTGTCTGCCATCTAGTGGACAAACCTGGCTCTTATGTTCAAGAAAACTGCCGTGATTCTCTGACAATCAGCTCTGAAGACCTATAAAACACATGGCTGTCAGAGACTGATCCTGTATGATAGTGCTTCTGGAATTATTCTACTGTGAGTAGCTTTGACAAACATGTGTATTCAATTGAATTTTTAGTCATTGTACTCCAGTTGTCTTTATTTATGCTTCACACATTATTTGAATAAATCAAGATGCCATAATATCCGAATTAAACCTAAATTGAACAAAAGAATATCTATTCCTGAAAACCAACAATAGTGCTTCACTGTTATGTTCCAGGAACTTAAGTTAATGATGGTTAAGAACTTGATTTAAAGGCAAACGACTATTGTATCATAAATCAGTGTTAATACGTGCCAAAAGCTACAAAAACATGCTGTATAGAACAAAATCAATATTCCTAAGGACATCAACATAAGCAGTCCTTGAATAGGAGAAAAAAATAAAATCACGCTGCTGAGATTCTGTACCTTGTAGAGACAGTACTTATGCAGTGCATTAAGATAAGTGGCATCATTTGCCTGCTGTCTTTGTTTAGACAGCAGGCATCCCTCAAAAGACCTCCAGGTCACCAGAGTTGTAGACCACAGCTGCAGTCTCCTCAGTGCCCACAGCAGCTTCCGCTTCCTCCTCTTCCTCCAATGACTCCAAGGCCTCATTAGTGTCACTGGCGAACGTCTCCCTGGAGACATCGTCATGCTCCTGCAGGTTGAGTGTGCCGATTGCCTGCTTCATCTTCTTAGCCACCATATGGCGCCTCCTCTTCTGGGCGGCCTTCTTGCTTTTGCACTCTTTCTCGTGTTCCTCAGAGAACACCTTCCGGACTTGGGACTTACTGATGCTGGGTGTGTTCTTCAGCAGGTTGAGATACACCCCACCGGGTGTCCTTCTCCTGCTTCCATCCATAGTGTAAACCCCCCCGCTCTCTTCCAGTGTGGCCGTCTCTCCAAGCAGCTCTATGGCTTTTTTTTTCCCAATGATTTTGACAATGCGCACTATAAGGTCTTTTTTTGGCTCTTGCAGCCTGTGTGCTATCTCATCTGTCACCCTATCCTCAGGGTCGTCCTCAGTGATCTCATACCGCCCCTTGATGTCCATTTCTGCCATGGGGCCCAGTCTCTCTTTAGCTGGTCTCTTCCTCTTGGCATCTCCTCCGGCACTCTCCTCCGAGTTGCGGCCCTTCATGTAATCCTCCAGCTGGGCATCCAGCATGCTCACCTCTCCTCCATTATTTGCCTGTCTCTCCAGCTCCCTCTCCTTCTCCATTATCTTACGGGCCAGGACAAAGTTATACGTCTCCACATTTCTGCTGGACATACTCACTTCACCCTCCATGCCAAATATGCCCAGCTCAGAAGCAACGGCATCCTGACACTGCTCCTGGACCACAGAGCCCCAGATGTTGTTCACCTTGCGGCCTCCCAGCGCGGCGGGGACGGGCACGCAGATCGGCTCGGACCGGCTGGTGCAGGTAGGCCGCTTGGGGACGCTAGATACTTTCTGCCGCTTCCGTCTCCAAAGAGCCGCCTCCTCGTCCGACGAGTCGGCGTCACTGTCGCTGGACTCCACCGTCCTACCAGTGCTGCGGTAGGCGGCGGCAGAATGTTGGGCAGCGGCTCTGTCATGGAAGGACTGGCCGCCAAAAGCTGGAGGAACCTGGGGTCGAACTGGCGCTGCGGCGGTTCCCATCTCGGTGTCCGAGCCGGAAATCTCCCCATCTTCTAGATCACCTTCCATTAGATCTCCACCAAGAGACATGAATTATCTGGAAGCCACACCAACGTTTATGACTGTTAACTGATGGTTTAATGTTGTTGTATCAGCAAAAGTTTAGGCTACAAACGAGCAACTATAGCTAACGTTAACACAACCATTAGTTAAGAAGCTAGCAATGCTACGGCAACGACTCAAACAACTCTGGGCTAAAACAGAAAGACATTCAAATACCTGACACGTTAGGGGTACCGTTAGTTGACTGCGTGCCTTGCATGAAATTGTACACGTTAGACTTGCTTTGGCTTTTGCACTCACCGTAAACGGCTATGAAGAGGCTGACAAGCTTGAGACTGTGGGGAAAATTCGCGCTAGGCCGAAGCAACACTTCCGTCTTCCAACTATCAGACCCTTTCAAAATAAACTTGTCTACAGGGTCATTTTCTTCACATAGCTAACGTTACTACCGAGCAAACCAGCACAGTCAAGCCATTTAAGTTATCCATTATTAGAATGAAACGTGAGTGTGTCTCTCCTTAGATATTTTGAATGCTTCTGTATTGCAGGCTTTTAACCCACAATGAAATGTGTTTATATTACACACATTTTTTGCAGGACTAATTTAATTGATGGTTAATGAAATGTCAAATGTGTGGAACAACAAAAAAGTGTTTCAGGCCAAAAGGGCCCATCCTTGGTCTTCTTTGAAATTCGGCTTATAGAATGCTTTGAAATATTAAGTCATTGAATGAGGCTTTTATTTTCTTTACGAAACTGTATCGCCATCTAGCGTCTGATTGTGTCATTAAAGAGTCTGACAGATAAACAACATGGCGGCGTCCTTACAACGCCTCACGTCTTTCGGGAAATATCTCCTTCAAAGGCATTTACTAAAGACAAATTATTCAAGCTGGGTAAGAAGTATATGTTGAATGGCTTATTTTGTATTCAGCGCTTCCTCTAAATGTATCACTGTAGAGTTGAAGGGTAGAAAAGCCGTCTGCATGGTCGGTCAGGCTTAGTGTTTGCTAACAAGTTAGCCAACATCTGCTAGATGCTGGGCTATCGCAAGATTATCTCTCTTCAATATCTTCGGTATCTGAAGTTAGACATTTGTAGCACAGTAAAACAACGAAATGGCTTAGTTGAATGTATTTGTTCGGCCTTTAACTGCTGACGTCACGGTCCTAATTTTGCAGTATCATCATGACTGTTAACTTCCACACCGTGTGTCCTTCATCTGCAGCTCGCAGCTGGAGCGCACCGACCGTTGGCCACTCAGGCAGCCCACCAGGTGGCTCTCAATGTTCCTGAAACCAAAGTGACCACTTTAGAAAACGGACTGCGGGTGTCTTCAGAGGACGCTGGGCTAACCACCTGCACGGTCAGATACAAGTTACCGTGCTAAACGTACACTCACACAAACACTCACAGACGTGCTGTTTACTGCTACATGTCTTGTTTTAGAGGGACAAATCTAAAGCCCAGACAAAATATTAAACCTTGTCTTACTTACATACGGAAATGTAAAGGACCACCTTTCCCTCCCGACAAGTTTCTGTGGGTGGTGGTTATATCTGAAGTAAATATTGAATGTATTGTACATCTTTTACACTGTTCATTCTTTACACGTGACGTCCATTGCAGACGGATTCCTCCTCTGCTCCCTAAGATTTTCATCTCCTTTTTCTCCCTATCAATTTCATTTGTTGGGGTGTTTTCCCTGTGTCTACTTGAGGGTTTTGGGACAGAGTAGTTTGTATGTGTACAGATGTAAAGCCTTGTGGGGCAAATTTTGTAATTTGCAATTTTGGGCTGTACAAAATAAAATTCCAGTCATTCCTATTGAATTGTAGTTAGTCACAAATGAGGAGTTGCACATCTCTGCAATATCAAGTTATTCAACAGAAATCCAAAAGAGCTTAGTTACACAATAGTTGCAGCAAAATATTGCAGCAAAGTATATCAAAGCCAAAACTCCACAGACAAAGGAGGGTGTGTGTGTCATGACTCATTTCAATGGTTGATTCCAAAGCCTAATAAAAAGTTGAGCTTTGTTTTTACAGAAGTCGTCCATAGCTCAGTCTGAAGCTTTTACACAGTGGTTGATATTAATCTGTTGATTACTGACTCCGACCAGGTGGGCCTCTGGATAGACGCCGGCAGTCGCTACGAGAATGAGAGAAATAATGGCACGGCACATTTCCTGGAACATATGGCGTTTAAGGTGAGATGGTAAAAGTAAGGCACAGTTTTTCACTGGGAATACTGGTTTGAATTCTATTTATTCTCATCTGCATCAATGTTTAAGATTATTTACCTATTTACCCCCCCCCCCCCCCATGCCCTCCAGCCTCCCCACCTCAAGTAGTAAACCTAGGAGAATACACTGTATGGGCATGAATGTAATGGTCACGATGAATGATGTCTAGTTTTCAAAATGTAAATCATCCACCTTTTTTTGTGTGTGTGTGACAGGGTACAAGGAAGCGCTCCCAGTTGGATCTGGAGTTGGAGATTGAGAACATGGGGGCTCACCTGAATGCCTACACATCCCGAGAGCAAACTGTGTATTACGCCAAAGCTTTCTCTAAAGATCTTCCTCGAGGTACACTCCAGCTGAATGTCGCAGTGAGATAAAGGCCACACTGACAAGTAGTAATGACCATCAGGACCGGTCAATCGCTGATGAAGGAAGGCACGATACATGCTAAGACGCTGCAGACAATTGCATATTATATTACAGAAGGGATTCTTTGCAGTGTCATATACACAAATGTAATTTAGGGTGGAATCGTGATAGAGGAAGCAGTTAAATCAAATTCTAATAAGATGTCAGCATTTCCCAAAGCATGTCTTTTTATAATGAAACGTACTCCAAGGAATAAAATGGAGGACTCTATATAATCTACTTAAGCAGATGAGAACAACAAATACCCTTAAACCCATGAATGAGGGAGGCAGTAAAATGAGAGCTTTTCTCTGGTGCTCTCTTCCCCCCCCGCTGCTGCGAGCGACACGGCACACGGACACGGACAGTGTGGAACAGCCACGCGTGAAAATATAACAAAAACAATTTTAACTTCCTACTCTCTAACTCTAAAAATGTTATAATATAATAAAACACTGAGTGACACTTCAACGATGTGGTTGAGTAATGAAAACAAATGAAGGGTCCATTTATCCATTAAAGACACTCCTGTTGTCTCTTTTCTCAAGCCGTGGAGATCCTGGCTGACATCATCCAGAACAGCACACTGGGTGAAGCAGAGATCGAGAGGGAGCGAGGGGTGATCCTCCGGGAGATGCAGGAAGTAGAGACCAATCTGCAGGAAGTGGTCTTTGATTACCTGCACGCTACAGCGTACCAGTCCACGGCTCTAGGCAGGACCATCCTGGGCCCAACCGAGAATATCAAGTAAGAACAGACATGGGTCTCCAGAACCAGTGTGGCTAACACCTGATCTCAGTGTGGTTTGTTTACTGCTCTTCTCATGCTTTAGTTTGAATCATGCTGTTATTTTCTTGCTCTAAGACACTTGAATTTGATTGCAGAACAATTAACAGAGGTGACCTAGTGGAGTACATCACTACTCACTACAAAGGCCCCAGAATTGTGCTGGCTGCTGCTGGAGGTCAGAGCTCATGTTTGGTATATGAACCTATAAACCCCTATTGTTACCTGGTTATTATTCACAGCATCTGTATGTATTTCACACTCTTGGGAAAGGGAAAACTATTATTGTGATGGTATTGGAGTAATGTTAAGTCTTGTTCTTTATTCAACTCGTTAACGATGTTACTGCTTATTATAATAACTCAAACCAGACTAAAATCCTGAATTGATACCAATGTAAAATAGCACTTTGAGGTTATTGTGATCTTAAAGACATTGTGATGTGTTTTTGATCAGGGGTTTCACACAGTGAGCTCATTGATTTGGCCAAGCATCATTTTGGAAAACTTCCTAGCAGAGATAGAGGTGAAGCTCCGGCAGTTCCTCCATGCCACTTTACAGGAAGTGAGGTAAGGTCAAGGTCTTCAAACTTATACTACACATTACTGACTTTTCTTTTTCTTCAAGATGTATTTAACTTATTATATAGATTGTATAGAGTATGTGTTACTGGGTCTGCTTATTAAGATGGTACTAGTAGAGATGAAAGAGCCAAAGTGCAGCTATGCAAAAAGGTCCCAAACTGAGCTTAAACCAAGGGGTGTTGAGGTTCATGGTTAGTGCGTCAACCCTTGTCCTTGAGTATCTTAAAAGTGCTTTATTGATATAACATATATTCATTAGCATTTTACCATACAATGCATTGAAAACCGTTATTTCAAATAGAATTGCATATAGTTACAATTTGACCGGATATTTTGTGCTATTGCTTCAGATCCGTGTGCGTGACGACAAGATGCCTCTGGCTCACATTGCCATCGCCGTGGAAGCTGTCGGATGGTCGCACCCCGATACCATCCCCCTCATGGTGGCAAATACGCTTATTGGAAACTGGGACCGCTCGTTTGGTGGCGGTGTGGTGAGTGGACTCCAATTCACTTCAGTACATTGATTAAACCAGGCTACACAAGACAACTTCAACCCTAAGTGATGTGATGGACTCAAGATTTATTTTCATGCGGTTTTATGACCGTGAACGACCAGGGTCACGTTTACAATGGTTTGAATGACTATTCCGTGCATGAACTACTTCAGGCCTTTTCTGCACATGCTTTTTTTCCAAATGGTAAAGTAAATATTTATACTGGTGTATTTCCATGTGGCCTCCCATCTTGAAACTTGCATTATTTTCCTTGTGAACCCAGAATCTGTCCAGTAAACTGGCTCAGATGGCCTGCCAGGGAAATTTGTGCCACAGCTTCCAATCCTTCAACACCTGCTACACAGACACAGGCCTGTGGGGACTCTACATGGTGTGTGAGCCCGGCACCATCAACGACATGATGCATTTCACTCAGATGGAATGGTGCGTAAACACATCACATATGGAGCAATGGCTTTTTGAAGCTTAACATTTGGTGGTCTAATAAATTAATGTTGCCCCCCCCCCGTTAGGATGTCTCTTTGTACGAGTGTGACTGAGAGCGAGGTGGCACGAGCCAAAAACCTGCTCAAGACCAACATGCTGCTGCATCTTGATGGTGAGGCTGCCTTATATCGCTCTGCACAGGGAGTCAAACACAGTCCACTTGGACTAGCTTGATTTTGATGGTCATAGACTGCAACTTTATTCAACATAACAGACCTTTGAGAGTGCCGACAGAAGGTCAGGAAATGAAGGTCATTAACCCATTTAATGACTTAATTATTCCAGGATCAACTCCAATCTGTGAGGACATTGGCAGACAGATGCTGTGCTACAATCGCAGAATCCCTCTGCATGAGCTGGAGGCCAGAATTGATGTGAGAGGACAGAAGTTCTAACTTAGGGGTTTTCAACACAAAAACGTGGAATGATTTTAATCAGCCGTCAATAATGTCTAACATTGTATGGTTGAGGAAAATTGATCAACCATACAGAGTCTACACATTTTGACAACCTTTTCGGCAATACAATTAAAATACCTCATAACTTTATTCAGTGGACAGAAGCTGTTCCTAAAACTTGAGTCTACATTGCATTGTATTTAAATTTGTTCTCATTGGCTCTCAACAGGCTATTGATGCTACGACCATTAAGGATGTGTGTACTAAATATATCTACAACAAGGCTCCAGCCATTGCAGCAGTTGGTACGTGTCACTAAACTGATACCATTTATTTTGCAAAAAAATGCATGAATCAATTTGAACGACCCATGATGCAAAAACCTTTTCCTCAGGTCCGATTGAACAGCTGCCGGACTACAACCAGATCCGCAGTGGAATGTTCTGGATGAGATCATGAACAAATCGCCACGGAAGACAAAGAACTCAAGCTGTACAGAAATAAAAACGAATTTGATTATCAGATGTAGTTTTTCCTCCTTTTCATTTTTATTATAAAATAAAGACCAACACAATAATGTTAAAATAACACGAATACTATTCTTTGTGGTTCTTGTCATTTTTTACTCTTTCCTGCAACGTCCTGTGCAGCTTTCTTGGCTTTAACCATCTCCACCAGTTCCTGACAGATAAAGAGGGGATCGGGGGGTTACATTTTGGCTAAAGGAGAAAAGCACTAGTGAGTTCCGGGATGGCTGACACTCACCTTATACCTCTTCATACAGTCCTTCTTACTCCGCCCCGGCACCGCAGCAGCGATCTTCTCCCACCTCTCCGGTGTGCTGACCGGGTACGTCTTCAGAGATTGTTCCAGCAGCTTCTGTTCCTCCGTGGTCCAGGAGGCAGCATTTCCATCTAGGGTTGTGACAATACCAAAATGACAGAATACCACAAATTCGATACTGGTATATAGAAATTATACGAGTAGACGAAATCCAGCGTTCTGATTGGTTGAGAATAGATCACGAGAGGTGCATTATTCAGGAATAATGTACAGTTGCTGTTCACATTGACCCGAGCGTTCCACATCACAGCGCACACAAACTAACAGCTTATTTTTGCACAACTTAACATTTCAGCTCTGGCGATCGCCAAAAAACCCCCACAAATGATCGTTTTCAGGCAATGAAAGCTTTCACAACCGGACAATTAAGGTGGACGTCATGAGAGATGGTGCAGGACCCAATGCTACTTACATGCACTATTTTTTCTTTAGAATGATGAAATGTGATACGCTACGTTTGGTGGCTAGAACTTTTTTGTGCTGAAAAGCAACTATTTACAATTAACAGTTAAAGTAACCGTATTATAAAAGCGATACGGTACTTTATAGTCCAATCATGTAACAGTTTGAGGGTGTTAGGCCCGACGCGCCTAATGCAATAATATTAGCAGCGCCATCATAGCATTGATTATGTACTGTGCTGCCACACGTCAAGTCACTAAGACAACGTCAAAAAATAATTTACAATTAAGGATATTCAATTCTTTTTACACTGATTTCAACTTTAGGTGCTTTCCTCATAACATTTGATTTAAAATGTCAAAAATTGCTTTGCTGACCAAATTGGATATTTCATGAATAAATATACTCTGATGTCATGTTATCTCCATCTGCACACATGTGCCATCCTTTTCTAATGCCTCCATGCTTTCACTGCATTTTGGATATCACCACACTCTGTGGTACACGGAAAGGGTTCATAAAGGGATGAAAAGGACGGTGGGACAGAACCAAACCCACAGAGTTATCGGCGTCGCCTCAGTCTAAGTGCGTAGTGCCCCGATTGGGAGATTGTTTCCCATGCAATTACGCGCTGGGAAGCCCTACCTCTTTGCAGTCAATGCGTGCAGGCACCACTGCAGAGCAGTGAGAGCTCTGATCATGCCCTATTTTGAGGAAGTATCAGGGCTAATATTCACACGCGCACTGACAAAGTGGTCACCGACAGGGGATGGTAATGCGTGAACCCACCGTGTTATTTATCATGACATCTACAGACAATTAAGATAAAAAAAGTCCAAATGGACTTTGTTACAAAGCCGCAATCTTCAGCTCCTGTGTGGAAACAGTTTGGCTTTACACCGAATGAGAGAAGAGAGCCAATAACGTGAACGAGTTGGTACGATGACTTCGTTTGAAAACAGTGGCAACGAAAACAGGCAACACAACTAAGCCAAAATCTCACCTAAAACAACAACCATCCACCCGGTCTTTTAACCTGAACCTCGGACTGCTCATCCGCCTCTTTGGCCGGGCAGCTCGGTCTCTCCCAGCGCGCTTTTCCGCCTGGACACATTTTCTCAAACCCGATCGCATCGCACCAGGCCCGATGCGTCACTTGCACTTATTTTTGTTTTGTTTTATTTAATCAGTATATATTTTTTCACATTCCGATTCTAATGTCTAACTATTCTGACGAATAAATCATTCTTTGAAAGAGCGTACTTGTCTTACTATGCTATTATATTGTCATTAAATCATCTGTGGAAGGTAATGGCCTGAAAATTGCAATAATATTGTTTATCACAAATAATGTTAGTGCAATCATCGCACAACACAAATTTACCGCCCTACGTACCGCAATAACCTGTAAACGTTTAGATGCCCCACATCGTCACTGACATCCAGTTGCCGAATCATAAAAAATGGCTAAATAGTAACATTAGCTATGTGAGGGTACCCCAAGCTGTACAATACATCCTCGTATACATATCGTACATTATAGTGTAGTTCCATAGTTCATGCGAAAGAAAAACAATGGCAGAACGTTAACCAGAAATGATCCCAGACAGTATGTAGAGCATTGAAAGCGTCTAGGGTAACGCAAAAAAAATTAGCTTCACGTTAAGGAGGATCGCACCATCACATTTAACTGCTTCAGTTTACGCTGTTGTGACTCCTGCATCACAGCTCCACTCACCATCAAATCTCTCTGAAGGAACGGCATTGTCGATGGTCGGCGCAACGCAGGCATGTTCCTTCTTAAACTTCTCAAAGGCCTTCCGGTTGATGTCATCTTTCTGCACTGGATCTGTGGACATAACAGGCCCATAAATATCGTTAATATTAGGATTTTTCAACATACATTATGTAAAATCATCTTTAAAAGCCATATTTCAAGGGGCATGCGTTGTCCCCATAATACATTTCATAGAAGTTGTAAGATCCCTCAATTTCATATGGATAGCCATGTGTGGACATTACACTTCAGCAAGCACACCATAGACCTCCATCTACAGGGCTGTATTAGCATTAATAAACATGACTGTGCTGATGCTAGCTCATATCTGAGCTTACCTAGCCGTTGTAGATTCTTGGCTTTGTTGATGACATCTTTGGCTGTCCTCTTAATGCCACTAGTGGAGTGGAGGTTCATATAGTTGGCAATAACTTCCCATCTGAAGAGGTGGGGAGAGAATCAATATTAATTAGCAATCTATTGCAATCAATTTTTACACCAGGTAAATTGTATTTTCTAGTTTCATGACCGATGAGACGACATCAGCAAATAGAAGCTAAATGGGGCAGTGATATAATAGCAAAAACATGAGTCAGCAGTATTTGATCATGAAACTGATGGTCTAGTCCTCCTTCTCCTACACAGGCCAGTTATAAATCTATTTTATACAGTAGCTGTTTTACTGTCATTAAAGTCACAAAAAGATCATTGTACGGTACTTTTGAAAAAGAAAACCTCATGAAATAAACAGGTATGTATGTAGTTAAAAGCTATATAAAAAAATTAAAAATCCTAAAGTACATCATAACAAATATAGTATGGAGTTCCAATAAGAAAAGTGTGTGTTGTTGCTGTGTGGCCACAGTGAGAGTGTGTACCTGGCATTGGTTCCAGCAGGGAACAGGTTGACAGCTTTGATGAGCAGCTGGAGGTCCTCCTCACTCCAGCTCTTCCCCCCCGCTCCTCCTGCTGCGCTGGCCTGCTCAGCACTGCGAGCTGACTGCCTCATCTGGACCTCGGCCTCCTTCTCCTTCTGCAGCTGGGCATTCACTTCCTTTACCTGGTGGGGGAGGCATTGCATTGTTGGTACACCTCTGGTATTGGTTTTGTATCTCAGCATAGCAAAGAGACGTGAAAGTGTCTTTTCACCTGCTTATCCACAGCCATCTTGCTATCGTCTTTGGAGCCCAATGCCAGGATCTCATTGAGGGACTGCAGGCTGGAAATATGCACCAGAAAATACAGTTACACATCTCATATTTAGACATCCATTAGTAGAATATAGTCAATGAAAATGAAGAAAGACAATTGTACAACAAATATATAAATACAGCAGAAAACTAAATCATATGGATAGAAATGTCTGCAAGAATTAAATTATTAACAAATGTATTAGTCATTTCATGGAATATAGAGCTCTGGGGCAGAATAAATATACAAAAACATGTAAGAGCAAATACTATGACAAATGCATCCAGGAATAAAAAAGTATATACATTGTATTTCATCCATTGTATCAAATATCAAGGAGATTTACAAAAAACATGTTGGCAGGCAGAGATGAAAAAGGGTTGGTGGTAGACTGATGCATGATATTTGATTGTGCATAGGAGCACGGCGTGTCATATTTATGATAATTACTGGGGTAATTGCAGAGTTCAGGAAATGGGATTTTATTATATGCCTCTTCCTGAAACTAAAATTATCTGTTGGTTTCATTTTTTCAAGTTTAAAAGCTAACTTCATCAATGTGGGCTCTGTTAGTTGACTGTACCTTGTCAGCTCCAGACGGTCACACAGCTTCTCCACTTCCTCCATCATTTTCACACTTTCACTCTCATTGTCAGCAAAGTAATTCCAGTTCTGTGGAAAGGGAAAGGAAAGCTTTACACTCTGACTAAAGCAGGGGTCCAATGCCAAAGGGGCCTCTTTCATCAAATCTGATGCTATGGTGGTGCTATGAGAATCAACCTTGCAGGTGGTCCTGAGTTTCTGTCTCTCTTTCTTGAAGGCCTTCTTCTGGATCTCCTTCTCTTTCTTGGCCAGCTGAGCAACCTGCTTAGCCTCCTCATCCTCCTTCTCCTTCACTAAACGAGCTGCATCCAGCTCTGCCTGCCGGGCCTGTGGAACACAAAGCAGGACTGATTATGCTTTCGCAACAAAGGAACCAAATCATGTAAAAAGCAAATCTGAACCCCAATCTATCAGCTGCTTGTTCCTCCCTCACTGAGAGCAAAACACTCGACAAGATCACGACTTTTTTTTGTTCTTGCTCCTAAATGGTGGAATGAGCTCTTTGATGGCATCAGGATCAGAGATCTTTTACACCTTCTGCTGCAAACTAGACACACCTCTTCAGACTATACCTCGAAAACTAAAAACAATAACATATTGGATCACTTAAAATGTACTTATAAGGGGTCTTTTCTATAGCAAGTTGTAAATCGGCTGATTTAATGAAATTGCACTTTGTTGTTTCTTGTTCTTTTAAGTTTGTATCCCTATGGTTGAAATGCACTTAACGTAAATCGCTTTGGATAAAAGAGTCAGCTAAATTCCATGTAATGTAATAATATTTTCATAAATTTGAAAATGCTTAAGAAATTCAGCAGGTGCCACGTTAAAGACGATGTTTTGGTAGTTTACTGCGCTGTCACTATGACCATCAGCTGACAAGCCCTCTAATGTAAGGAGGAACCATCCGCGGTAGAAAACTGACTGTAGAATAGGGTGTGGAGGGGAGCCAAATCATGCTGTGCCGAGGCATACATAGTTATAATAAAAGTAACATTCTCTGACAACACACCCAGAGGCTTTGCATTAGGAGCTGGCACCAGAAGAAGGGTGGCACTCATTGATTTACCTTCTACAGACAGTGAGTGGACATGTGATGTCAGCGGGTTTAGGCTTAACGTGAAGGACACTTACTCGCTCTTTCTCCTCCTGCTCTCTTTTCTTGGCTTCCACCTTTGCCTTCTTCTCAGATTCTTTCCTGGCCTTTTCGTCGTCTTTGAATTTCTTTATCCTAGGGTCAATACTGTAGGCGGTATCTGCAGGGAGGAAATACAACCCAGTCTCACTACATTGGTTTATTCGCACAAACCATTAGACGTAACGCTATGATAACTTTAATGTATTTAGATAATCTTGTACTGTGTGCGGAACTGTACCAACTAGTGTTCGTAATCGGTTCATCTCCTCCTTCTTCCTCTGAGCTCTGGCAGCCCGATTTTGCTTTTCGATCCACCTCCTCTCATCTCGACTGTATGACAGTGAAAACACGCCAGTCAGACACTTAAGTTGTAGTACAGGCCTTTTAGTGTTTCAGTGCATCGGATCGCTGAGACACACACAGGCTTACCATTCAGCCTTTTCCTTCTCTTCTTCATCCAGGTATGAGAACTCCCTCCATGAATCAAAGTTGTACCTTTACCAAAAAATAATCAACAGGTTTAAACGGTCTGTCACACAACGTTCTGACACCAGCAAAATAAACTATTCTTGCTTTTTACCAAAAAGAGTAAAAATTGTCAACGTCTTCGAAGGAGGACTCCATGGTTCCAAGTTTGGGAACGTGCTTTTTGGAAGACCATCTGGCGTTTCTCTCGAACACGGGAGAATACACATCCCAAAAGTTATCTTTGCCTTCGTTCTTTGAAGGCACGCTGTTGTCGAAGGTTGGGTCGACGCTGTCAAAGGCTCTTCTCTTCACGGGGTCTGACAGGGTTTCCATAGCTGAGGGTCACACAAGGACAGCAAGCTGCAAGTGAGGTCAGAGCCCTCCAGTAGAAGCATTAGTGCCGATAACAATCAGACTGCGTGTTACCTTTAGTTATACAGGTGAAGTAGTCGTTGTCCCCTTCTACAATCTGCTCTCCTGCAGCTTTCCTTTTGTCTGGGTGGTGCTTCAACACAATGGATTTGTCTGTTGAGAAACAGCGGAGGATGTGAACCAGATGAGTAATTTTCACCATCTTATGAAGCACAAGGGCAGGAGGAAAGAAATGTACTCACGGGCAGCTTTGATCTGCTTCTGTGTGGCTTTGTACCTCAAGTGTGGGAGCCCCAGGACAGAGTAGTGATCTTGATTCTGAAACAAGTAAAGGGTGAGGAAACGGTTCAAAAGAGAAACTGCCTATGAATGAAATCCAATGCAAAGGTTGCAGCACCCATTCGGAAAGAATGCCATAAAATTGACAAAATATACTTCCAGAGTACTTTTGCAAAGATGTTTTTCTACCACAATATCTTTTGCTTTAAAAATTCCAATAATGTTCTCATCTTGAAGATAAAAGGAATTACTCCCTTTTACACTATTGCCGATTCAATTTGTTTGAGTTTACTCTTGTGCAGTTTGAACGTTGACTAGCAACATTGTATTCAAGATAACAAGAGGAAGATGAGGTAGGACAAAAACTGATGAGAACCTGAAAAAACCCCAAAATAAATACAGTTAAAGACATTTTCTAAATCCAGAAACCATCAGGGTAACAAAAAAAATTGAGGAGTGTCTCCTACAGTCATAATGAGCTCTAAAAATAAAAACAATGTCCCTATTTCAACTGATACCTTCCAGTCTTTGGGGTCCAGTGTTCGGAGCATCGGGTACTCCTCCAGCTGGAACTCCTCATCCTCGGACTCCTCGGAGGACTCCTGTTCCTCCTCCAGCTCCTGGAAGGAGGCAGATGCATTTCTGCTCCTCCTCTTTAGGTAGGCCTCGAACCATCGACCCACAGGTTCCACTTGGATCTGCACAGAGGCTGAGAGGCAGAACGGATGTTAAGCACCACTGGTGATTACATTCTCCAGGCCAACTAAATATTAGAGTTTGTTTTGTATTAAAAAATAAAGAATTGAAATAGTAACATAAAATGAGGGCAATTTAGAAAAAAGCTAATGGTAAATAAACCAGTGTCGAAACTATTCTGTCACCTCAAACAATTGCATTAGTACTGCAATGATTACTTTTGGGGCAACCGATTTAACCTGATTATAGGCACTTGCTGAACGCTTTACCATCGTTTAGGTGCAGATTCTTCTGTCCTTATTATTAATAGGCACCGGTAACGCTATCTGAAGGTACAGTAAGTATTCGGCCACTACAGAAGTCTGGTAAATGCTGGCTGACATGCAGATACATACCAGCCTGGAAAAGTGTGTAAAATAACAAGATCTAGCAGCTAGTAAGTCAATCTAAGTCAATTGAAGAGCTATAGATATAGAAATGTTTAAACTTAAATCTTTAAAAAAATCACTGCAGCAAATGCGACCATAAGTGTGAAGCACGGTTACACTATGAAAAACAGTTGGAATAAAGCGCGAACACACATATACAATTTTACTCTACCGAGCACTGTTCGAACATAACATTAACGAATAATACTTGCCTACTCCTTCTTTTATTTATTTTGTAGCTACGTGCTAGCTAAGTAAGTTACAACAACGGTCTTCATGTAACGTTATACCAGGAGTAGCTTAGCTAGCTACCCATGGCCTCTTTCAGTGCTTACCGGCAGTGGTTGTAAAGACAACCGTTTCATCACTTTCCTGCGCTTCTAACAACATCCTAGAAAAATGAACTACTAGAACATCCACGTGCCAAAACTATCCAACGAGAGTTTACTGAAAGTACGTTTGTGGCCCTCTTATCAACACGCCACATGGGCCTCTTTCACCAAGTGCCGCAAACGAGTTGCGTTGTTTCACCCTTAGCAATCCCGTGTTGTGTCGATTCTCAATTCTGTAGTTCCGCACACGAGTTTTATAAAGCAGCGCGTCTTTTCTGAAGCTCAACATATTTTTATATGTATAGCAACATTTTATTAATATTTACAACGTTGCGTTCAACTTGTATTAGTATTTATTTTAGATAAAAATATTTTAGTCATTTGTAGTACATCCTCAAAGAAATTCCGACATGTATTTCCGGTGACTCGCGGAAAGCGGCGGAAACTCAAAGCTGCTGTGTAATTGCACCTTTTAGCTACCGAAGCAGCTCTTTCTTTATTGTGCGTAACAGTTTATCTACAGATTTCAAATGCCGGACTATTTAGGAAACGACCAAAGGAAGACCAAAGAAGAGGAGAAGGATGATGGACCGATTAGAGGTAAATCTAAATATTGAATACGATAAACAATGTTTTTGCTCAAAAGCAACATCGACATTAGCTATCAAGCTAGCGTTAGCGTTGTTTGTTAGCTCTTTTTTAAACCAACGGCCAGGATAACCGTTGTGGTTTGGCAAACATAACACTTAAGATATTCTCAGTAAAGACTATTAACATTGCAATAAAAAACATTTGGTCATGGAAGTGCTGCATCGCAGAGTTCAACAGCGCTGCGAGAGGCCCAATGTCAGAATGCTAACTCATTCATGTTGTTCTTCATAGCTTTGGACGAAGGGGACATTGCCCTGTTGAAAACATATGTAAGTACGACCTGACCCGCAAGTACAGATCTGACGTAACCTGTGAAAGGTTTGCGTTACTACTGATTCTCAAGTTTTGACGGGGTGCTCGCTTCTTATCATCAGGGTCAGAGCACATACTCCAGACAGATCAAACAAGTGGAGGACGACATTCAGTCGCTGCTCAAAAAGATCAACGAGCTGACAGGTGGGTGATAAAGCCGTGAATCCCCTTAAAAGACCACAAAGCCGTGTGTTTTATTGTGAGTGTAAAATGAGTTGCCATTGCTCAAGCGGTTTCTGTAAATCACTGACTTCAGGTGGATGCTGGGTTTTGTTTGAGGTTCCTGATGTGTTTTTGGCTTTGGCAGGCATTAAGGAGTCAGACACAGGCCTGGCTCCACCAGCACTCTGGGATCTCGCTGCCGACAAACAGACTCTGCAGAGCGAACAGCCACTGCAGGTTGCAAGGTAAAACAAACTCTGATTTTGAATAAATCACGATGTTGTGGAATAAAACAAGATCATGTGTCTGCTTTTTTGTATAGCTGCTAAATATGTATATATATATTTTATCTAAGCTTATTTGATATGGACATCACAGTGGAATCAGATGTGTCATATAATTATGCACAATACCTAGTGTTTGTAGTGAAACTCTAATTTAATGGTCATTTGGTAGAATGCTGTCAGTCTTTCTTAGCTTTCATACGGCATCACACGGATAACCCGTACGTCAAAAATAAGAAGAAAAATAATCTTTCCTGTACTTAATACGCCTTTTGTGTTTGAATTTGTATATTATGTCCAATTTATATCTCCTAATTTGTCTTATGTATTCAAAAAGATGCACAAAGATCATCAACGCAGACTCGGAGGATCCCAAATACATCATCAACGTCAAACAGTTTGCCAAGTTTGTGGTGGACCTGAGTGACCAGGTGGCCCCCACAGACATTGAGGAGGGCATGAGAGTTGGGTGAGGCAGAAGTGTTATTTAATGTATCAAAAACTATTTTCAAAGAGACATTTGTGATTAAATTTGCTAAAATCACAGTCTTTCTTTTCCAGTGTTGACAGAAACAAATATCAGATCCATATTCCTCTGCCTCCCAAAATTGACCCAACTGTCACCATGATGCAGGTAGGAATCGGCTCAGGAGGCCTCTTTGGGGAGAAACTCTGTGAAAAGTTTAAATCATGCATTTAGCTGATTTTTTCTTCTTTACCCAAATAACATGATAAATTGTAACAGACTTCCAAAATAAGCTCCAGTAACAACTTTGTTGTAGGTGGAGGAGAAGCCTGATGTGACCTACAGTGACGTTGGTGGGTGTAAGGAGCAGATTGAGAAGCTGAGAGAAGTGGTCGAGACCCCTCTGCTGCATGTGAGTGTTTACAAAAGAAAATCACACTTCTCTTCTGTAATTGATTGATCAAAGTTTCCAGTTCAGTCCAGTTTACAGGACTGATTGATACTGCCGTTTGTCCGCCATCGTGCATCATGTTCTTTTTTTGGGGTCCTCTGCTCATCAGCCAGAGAGGTTTGTAAACCTGGGAATCGAGCCACCCAAAGGTGTGCTGCTGTTTGGGCCCCCCGGAACGGGAAAAACGCTGTGTGCTCGTGCGGTGGCCAACCGGACAGACGCATGCTTCATCAGAGTCATCGGCTCCGAGCTGGTGCAGAAGTACGTCGGAGAGGTGAGTGTGGCACACCGGACGGAGGATAGCAGCGGTCAGATCAATGGCTCCTGATCGATGCAAACACTTACTGTTGGATTGCTCTTTGTTTGTAGGGGGCTCGGATGGTACGTGAACTGTTTGAAATGGCCAGGACCAAGAAAGCTTGTCTGATCTTCTTCGATGAAATTGATGCCATTGGAGGTACGGTTCTCCTTCTTTCTTTTTTTTGTAAATTTCCATTAATTTGTCAGTGGTGATTCTTAAAACGTGGTTTAAACTACGCTCGCATAAGGGCTACATCAAGAGAAACATTTGTAGAAACTAGGCAATTCCGAGCAACGCTGTGGTCGGAGATGCGTGCCAAACTTTTGTACGGAAGGAGAATAATAACGAATAAGTATGAGAGATTACAATGAGTTGGCCCTGCTACTGCAGAGACCACACTCAATTATTGGAGATTAAAATCCTCAATTGAAGTTGCAAAGTCAGTTTTTTTTTTTTTTTAAACCTCAAACCAGTTTTGATGGAGCATTTATTCCCATGTACAATTGTTCAACCAATTAAAAACAAACATGTGGATCAACATTTAAGCAGATCACAATCAACCCTACTAACTCTAAAACTTGTGCGATGCTGCCAGGCGCACGTTTTGATGACGGCGCTGGCGGAGACAACGAGGTCCAGAGGACTATGCTGGAGCTCATCAATCAGCTGGACGGCTTCGACCCCAGAGGCAACATCAAAGTTCTGATGGCCACCAACCGACCGGACACCCTGGATCCGGCTCTGATGAGACCCGGACGTCTGGACAGGAAGATTGAGTTCAGCCTGCCGGACCTGGAGGTGAGATCAGTGCTCACAATACACGCAGATATATTCTCATAAATCAAGCATTAAAAAAGGAATTTTGTCTGCGCACTTTGTGTAGCGTCTCACTGTAGTTTTTGTTTCAGGGTCGCACACACATCTTTAAGATCCACGCCCGCTCCATGAGTGTGGAAAGGGACATCCGCTTTGAGCTGCTGGCTCGCCTCTGTCCCAACAGCACCGGTAAGACAAATGCACTCCATCTCGTCAGGTCTTTTGTTTTTAAAGACTCATATTCCCACTAGATTAATTTATCACAACATGGCCTTAGAAGTAAAGGTTGCCCCCAACGGAGCATATTTGCTAACAATTGTCCTGGAAGCAGAGTTTGATGTGCATTTCACCCGCCAGGTGCTGAGATCCGCAGTGTGTGCACAGAGGCCGGCATGTTCGCCATCAGAGCTCGCAGAAAGATCGCCACGGAGAAGGACTTCCTGGAAGCTGTCAACAAGGTCATCAAGTCCTACGCTAAGTTCAGCGCTACTCCCCGATACATGACTTACAACTAAATGTACGTGTGTGTGTGTGTGTGTGTCTGGAGTTCTACCATGGCTTTTTACTGTCAGCGTTGAGTCAAAAAAGTCATGTCACTTAAATAAAAATAAAGTTTATTCCAAATTCTTGTCTGTTATTTGTTCAACAGTATAACTACACGGGAACTGTAAGGCATTCTGTATTTTACAAAAACACACTTTGATTTATTTTTAAATAGGTAACATACAATGCTACATCAAACAGCAGTGTTCTGTAACAACAAACATGACACATCCATAACAGCGGAAAATATAATTACGTGAATCCATCAAGATAACTTTTCAGTAACAGATGTGATGCTAGCATAGTAAAGGAAGGCACTATCAAGCGTCCACCACCAGCTGTAAATCAATAAATACATCCTTCTCAACAGAGCAGGGGTCACTTGAAAACAATTACAAAAGGACAAGCCTCAAAGTGTGTAACCAAACTCGGGGGAAAGCCACCACCTATGATTCCAATAGGGCTCAACAGGTGAGCCCGTACCAAGTATCCAAACAGTCGCTGCATTTAATCCTGTTGAGACTCCGAAAAATATACCATTTGTTAAGCACTCTTCACTTAAACACAACACGCGCTAGAGTCCGTTGTGTGGAGAATTTGGCAGTTAGTGCTCTAAAGTGCCACAAAAAGAAAAAACAATTGTACTTCACTGGTGTAATCTTTTGTCCGGTATGAACCCTATAGTCGATATGAATGATCGTTCCATTCATGCTAAACTGCTGCTGGAGCATCATGGTTCTGCTGAAGGAGCTCCCAGATCAGCCTTCCCGGTCAGGTCCCCGCTGCAGCCCTCAGTTGAAGGCACCGGCTCCCGTTGGGCTGCTTCATCGGTCGGGGCGGCGGAAGTCCGGGGATTTGAGCGGAGGCAGCGCAGGACGGCATCGTGGATGGTGGGGAACACCATCGACGTGCTCACGACCCCGCTGAAAAACTGTAAGGTGTCCAGCTCGTCCAGCAGGCTTCCTTGTGGATCAAAGCACAGATACGGGATCACAGGTGTGAACTCTGTTCTACTACCATGAAGGAACTTCATAGTATATAAACCATTACTAAAAGGATTCATCTTTATAGGTGTGGAGTAGCGAAGTTCACCTACTGCTATATTAGACAGTGTTACTTAGTCTAGCTGACGCTTTTATCCAAAACTATTTGTATATCTAACAGTGAATATGGACCAAACTAGCTACTAGCTAAGATACAATGAAAAAAAATGAGACTGTTTTTATGCATCACTCTACAAGACATTCTTATTCCCTTATATAATAATCGCTATTTTGTCAATACACAAGTGAGGCATCTCAACTAGGTCCGTCTGGAATAATTTCCAATGTTCCTGTTGCCATTTAAAAAGGGGACTAAATCTAAATGCGGCAAATGGTGACGAATTGACAAATTGAGTTGTCGTTTCCATTTGTTTGTTCAATCGTCAAGCTTTTGGTCCTCCTTTACTAAAGAGATGGTTGCTCCGCTTGTTTCTGACAACCACCGATCCCGATGTCCAATGACCTCATTCGGATAAAATATGATCTTAAAAATCTAAGTGCATCTTAAAAAACGGATAAAAAGTTGATGAATTGCAGAAAACAAGCGCACATTAACAGAGGAATTGACGACATAGACAGGAGACCAAAATGCAACTTAACTGCAGATGGCTCTGGATTTGAAGAATTTAAAAAAAGAGAAGTTTTCATTATTACTCACTGCTGCAGCCGGCTAGGACCACTTGAACATCCACAGCTGCATATTCCTTGATAACCTGCAGAGATAAATGCTCCCTTACTTCCTGAGGTCCAATCCCTCTGAAACCCACCCTCCGACAAGCACTCCTAAGTTGGAACGTCAGAACAGACACCAGACGGACGCTGAGGGGAACCTGTTTGATGGCTTTGGCTCCCACGGAATCTATGAAGCTGCAAGGTGTCCAGTCCAGGATGATGGAGTGGACGGCACTCACAGCAGGCTCAAGGAAGACGGCCTCTTCAGGGCTGGACGCACCGCCACTTTCCCCCAGCTGGCCATTTGTGTGCGCCTCTGCCGCGGCCTCGTAGGACAAAACCTCATGGCTCACTTCCTGCTGCTTGTTCTGGAATCAATCATCACATGCAATCTCAGAATCATCCAGAAACATTCAGAGATTATGGTTTAAGTATCTAGTATCTAGTCTTCATTATTCTTTATTTAGTGAATCATCCATTTAGTTTAATTATACTTTAGGGCGGGGCTACAGTGATTGACAGGTTGTTTTAATGCTGTGGGAGTTGCTGGTGTTTTAAGCTTTAACCCCTTCACAGCAGGTTTTCAGATATTCAAAGATAACTTTCACGGTGACGACATGGACTTCTTCTACACACTCAAGGGCTTAAAATGGTTATTTTATGATGAAGATTAATTTTTTGTTATCGACCAAATTGTTGCATCAGAATTATTTATATTTGATGATTTGGGGGGCAGCACGGTATAAGTTCTACACTTTCTTTAAAATGACAGTTACTGGGAATGTCCTTCATGAATTGAGTTTTCAGTCTGTGAGAATCCCAAAGGCCTGACAGGCATCAGCCTGCCAAACAGGTTCTTCAGTCCCTCCAAGATCACAAACCACCAACACAGCAAATATGCAGCATGCCGACTGTGTACAGAAGCCACAGGGAAGAGGAACGGGAAGCAGCACTCACCGTGCCACACAACTTCATGGAAGGGTTGTTGTTACTCTTTGCCTTCTCCATTACTTTCTTCTGCGTTTTCCGAGCGGCTTGCAGGGCGTCCGGGTCCACTCCTGTCTGCAGAGACATCATCAAAATCCTTTTAATGGTTTGCTGAAAACCTCGGCCGTGCACTTGGCACAATGACTGATGCCCCCACAAGTAAATCTAATAACTTGTACATTGAGGACACCATCTGCCCTCACAGAAAGAGTAATGTGATCAGGCTTTAATCTAATGTAATCTGCGACAATAAACAGCTGCTCCTCCTGCCTTGTGATTGAGAATTAAAAACCTCAGAAAGCTCAAAGAGTCTCGCATTCTATATGACTAAAAGTCAGTTTAGGTCTTTAAAAAATGTTTCAAATGTTCACTAAAGTTGCCATTTACCACTGTACTTTGATTTTTTTGTTAACATCCATCTTGATCAAAGTGGAACATTTAGGCAAACAAGCATATTCCTTACCAGCAACTCCCTGCTCCAGCTTCATTGTTGCCACCCTCATCTTTCCTGGGACAGATTTCCCAAATACATAGAAAAAAAATAATCTTCTTGCTGATGCTTTATATGTGGAAGTCATATAGAGGCATCGCTATCACAATGAGACGCTTGAGATGCTAGTTAATTTATGGGACTCGGCCCGCTGCTCTAATCTCTGACTACTAGTCTAGACCAGTGGTTCTCAACTGGTCTGGCTCCGGGACCCACCATCACCCCTTTATGACAAGCCGCGACCCAAATCGATGTTGACACCGCTAGCACCCCCCAGTCGACGGGGTGGGGTGCTAGCGATGTCGACGGAGGGGGGTGCGAGCGGTCTCCACCTCTTTGTGGGCTCATGTTGGCTCACATTTAATTAAAAAGGCATCTGCGAGCCACTGAATTGTTTCTCTCTTGGTATCGTCGGTAGTGACGACCTACGTAGTTATGGCTTTTACCCATTCCAGACTTAAACCATGTGATAAAACCCCTCCCATTCCACTGAGACGTGTTAGCAATATTCCTCTATATAAATAAACATACAGCTAGGATTACCTTCTGTTTGAGGGCGCTCACATAAAGGTCACTGTTGACAAAGTAGACCGAGGCATTGGAGTAGAATATCTTAATCCCCTCGTATTCAGCCGCCTGGGAACAAAACACAGATCACAGGGGCTCAGAGTTCTGACCAGTAGACCTGGTGGGAAATGTTGGGCCTTTGTTCAGACTCACCTCTTCATACTCATCCACATCACAGTACAACCCCGTCCCGGGAACATGGCCCAGAATGGCACTCTTTGGGCTGCAAGACACAGAGAAAGGTGAGAAACTTTTGCTTCAGAATCCTCGGCTATACCACCAAACGATGTGATGTGTGGCATCAAGTGTGTTTAGTGAATGTAGCTCAAAAGGATGTTATGGTAACAGGCAAATGAATATCAGCACCTCTGTGTTCTGTAGATGACTGATAGTATGGCGAAGGAGATGGCCACCAGCAAGCCGTAGTCGAGGCCCAACAGCACCGACGCCACAAAGGCCACCAGCCAGATGGCCTGAGAGGGGAACAGGACGACAGGAAGCTCAACAGCAGAGCAACAGAGTATTGGAAATCTACCTTCACATGGTTGACGCTTTGCTAGTTCCCCATGACATTAAACAGCAAACTAGATATATTGTTGTCTTCAGTAAGGGAAAGGAGAAGTTAACAGGAGCTCTGTAGACAGATATAATGAGACGCCAATAGACAAGGTTGCAAAGATATGGAAAGACAGGAGACATCGTGACACTGGGGACAGAAAAAGGTTTAGGACAAGATAGTGTAGAGACACCAGCTGTGGGACAACGGTCTCGTGTGTGTGTGTGTGTGTGTGTGTGTGTGTGTGTGTGTAGACGCTAGGAGACAGAACGGGAGGGCCAGCGTGATAAAGTCAACCGACCAGAATGAGCTAGTTAGACCAGCATCAACATACCAGATAGAGGAAGAACATCAAGATAATAAGGAGAGTAGTCAAAATGAGGGAGCCAGAATGGAGTCAACACACCAGATAGGGCGGCTAGTGAAGGACAAGGAGAAGAGTGCAACAGCAACAACAGGAGGAGAGTTACGTAGTTAGGATTGAAGGGGAGGGCTTCAGTGTCAGACTATTTTGGAAAATGTATGACTTTATGCTAAATGCTATGTTACGCTACTGGATCTTTTGTGTTTGTCACACATTTTTACCTAAGTGTACAATAAATGCATACAATATTTCAATGCTGTCAAAAAACTGCTTTAGAAAGGCACACAAGTGTGTTCAAAAGCACATAGAATTCCCTACGCCGGGCCAGGATGTCTGTAGTTTACTGTGTCCTGATGTTCTGACTCCTGGTGACGGGCGGCGCCCTTTAGCGACTCACTTAACTTGCATTCGATCGGACAGACTCACCAGCTCGATCTTGCTGGTCCTCCACAGCACAGGAATGTCTCGAAACTGTTTGAACATGCCCAACAGGTTCACCATGATGACAGCAGCCAGGGCAGTCTGGGAAACCCAAAAGACCAGAGAACAAACACATCGGAAAACAATTTACGAGGGGAAACATGAAGCGCTGACTAGTGTTTGTGACTTTGATTCTGTGTCAGTGGAGCCATCAGCCACTGTTGGGAAGGCCGCTCCACTGGCGGTGACCCAGACAGGAAGCTGGAAGCCGCGCCTCATTAGCGGCAGCGGCGGCGGCGTCACCCACCTGAGGGAGCGGCTGGAAGACGAAACCAATGGCCACCACCACGAGCAGCACCATGAGAGACGCCAGCAGTCCCGCAATCTGAACACACAAAGACACCGTGTCAACATTGTCGCACACTAATCACGGTTTAACAACACCAATTTAGTCAGGCAAGATAGTGTAATCACTACTGTGAATGTGCTACCTGGGTTTTTCCCCCAGTGCTCTCCTGCACCAGGCTCCTCGACATGGAGCAAGTGATGGCAAAGGTTTGGAAGAACGAGCTGATGAAGTTACACAGGCCGAGCGCGATCAGCTCCTGACGGCACAACACAAAGGTTTCATCCCAAGACATTCAGTGGAGCGCAAAATAAAATATTGAAAAGGTGTCGTGCAACTTTTGAGACGCCAATTAGAGGGCTAAACTTTAGCGGGAGAGACACACAAAATCTGTTGACGTGAAGATGACGGATGCTACTCATCTTCTATGGAGAGCAAGGGAGACGGCTGTGTTACACGGAGGAGACCGCGAGCTTCAGTAAGTGAATCTAAGATTTGCATTATCACTGATCCATCGCAAGGCAGACTCAAGAAACTCTGATCAAACGGCCCATTTCTGGCCTCAAATGTTGTCAGAAACATATTTTTGGGGAATGCTTAGCTGCCAAGTGAAAGTTTGTCACCTAGCGGTCATGTTGGAAACAATCAAGCTGAAACAAAGGCCGGTCCACCTGCAGGGGCAAACCGCCCTGTCCGTCAGCCAGATTTGGTACATCTCTCCACCCTCAATGCATGCGAGAGCACAGATTGTCGCGGAAATGTGCTTCGCCCAAGACGTCCGGACTCACCTGGTTACCATCCACGCTGTAACCGTGCTTCAGGGCAAAGGTCTTGGCAAGCGAGATGCCCATTGAGAATCCTACAATTGCTACGGCGAAGGAGTCTGTGACCAAACTGGGGAGCAAAGAGAACTCCGGGGCAGACGGAGGAAGAAGCCTGCAAACACACAAGATGACACATTAAACATCTGTGTGGTGTGATGTCATGACGGCTCCCTGCGTGGCTTGATGTGTTGAAGAGTGCAATTGAGCTAGGAAACGCATATTCTAAAGTTCTCTGCAGATCCGGATGCCGCAGTTGGAAACTTCCAGGGCTGAAAAACATTGTCTGAAATCAGAAATGTGAACGCGACAACCTACCCGGTGGGTATCTTCCCGACCACTTCCACTTTGTAGTCTTCTGATAAGGACAGTCCATACGAGATCCCGGTAGACACAATAACCACAATGATCTCTCCAGGAATGGGGATGGGCAGCTTCTTCTTGAAGCGCTCGTTGAGGTCTTTGACCGCATACAGGAAGACGATGCACACCAGGCCCAGGATGACAGTGGGCACGTTGGTGCTGGTGATGTCACTCAGTACCGCCATGACGCTCTGGGGGCAAGAGTGGAACCATTTATTGTGCAAGCAGTCATTGCAAACGCACAACTGGACCACAGCTAGAGAAAAAAGGAGGCCCCCTTTGTCGATAAACCAATAAAAAGATATTGAAAACATACATAAATGGCGGAGAGGGGCCCACTGAAGCGCTGCGTTTTCACCCCCAACAGGTACTTCAGCTGAGAGACGACCACGTGGACCGATGCAGCTGTGGTGAAGCCTCGCACCAGGGGCTCTGTGAGGTAGATCGCCACAAAGCCGAACCTGAGAAGCCCTAAAGCAAGCTGCAAAAAAAAAAAAAGGTTAGATGCAAAGGGAAAGGAACAGGCCAAATAGTTAGGATAAACAAAAACATGAAATCAAGGTGTTGCTACGCCAACAGGGGCTCAGACCGCCTGCCGCTTTGGGTCAACATGGATTTCTTAGCGTGAGAAAATCTCAGCAAGCTGTATCAATTTACTGGGATGTTTGAAACAAATAAGATAATGTGTTTGGGGTGGGGGGGGGGGGGGGTGAAGGGGGGCTGAAAGGTGAAATCAACAGCAGCTTCTTAGTTGTTTTCCAGGCTCACCTGAATGATTCCCACCAGGGTGGTGAGCACAACAGCCACTTGCACCCTGCGGGCGTCCCGGGCCTCCACGTCCAGGACGGCGGAGGCGTTGGATCCGTTGGCAGGCAGGACGTAGAACATGGAGTCCGGGGCCTCCCTCACCGCAACCGCCCCGATCATCAGACTTATCACCGCAAAGGTTCCTGCAGATCCCACACAGAGGGCAGAGTACTTCACCTTCCCAGGCTTGCTTCGGTTCAGGACTATGATCTCCACGTAACTGTGGATTCAGGCAGTATTCCTTTGATTGAAAAATGCTGTCATTCCCAGCACTTGAACACAATGCCTCAAAAGAAATTTTGCAAAAAGGTGAATGGTATGCACTACAAAACAAGCATGCCATGCTGACATTGGAAACGGTTTATTTTCCTACAGTTCAGTGCAGAGAGAGTACTCAGCAGGAAGGAAGCAACACAGTAACAGCACGAGACCTTTTACTCAAACACACACACACACACACACACTATTGTGTTGTCATTTTATCTCATTGTTTTAACTGTAACTGGGCCATGACTTGGTCAGTGTCCTAGGTTCACAGTCTATTATCAGTGTTGTCAGTCACTAGACTAGAAAAAAAG
Source organism: Pungitius pungitius (assembly GCF_949316345.1). Taxonomy (NCBI): domain Eukaryota; kingdom Metazoa; phylum Chordata; class Actinopteri; order Perciformes; family Gasterosteidae; genus Pungitius; species Pungitius pungitius. The sequence goes on from NC_084901.1 coordinate 11,572,196, forward strand.
GGAGGAGCAACCCCTCACCAAACATGGGCTTGTAAGAGTTATGATGCGTTCACTTGGAATCAGGCATATAGCACCCGGACGGTCAAACTAGGTGGCATAAACCAGCAGAGGTGCAGCAGCTTAACCTTGCTGCAACAAAGCTACTTACAATCCTACAATAATTGCATGAAATAGTTAACCACAACATAATTTGATATATATCCTATTGTCTCACCATAGCGACATACAGTTGACATTTTTTCATTTTGCCAGTCAGAGGATCCTGTCCAGTGTGACTGTGGGGTAATGCCCTTTAGAGGTGTGTACGTGCACCTGTCTTGCCCAGCACTTGAGATTTATTCCCTCTCAATCTCTGCCCAGTTAAAGGAGCATCGTTTCCAAAGCAACTTCCTTTTAATGCTCAATGAAGTTGGACGGGTGGCCTGTTGGGAATGTCTTCCCATGAGCTGTGCTTCTTCAGAAAGCTCATTAGTTTCATACCCAGAGGTGAGATGCAGCCCCTTGGGGTGTGGGACAGAGGCAGATGCCGGTCCCAGCTGATCTGAGAGTGTTTTTTTTATATCGATTGGTTTAGCTACTCAAGTTTGGGTCAAGTCTCTGATTGCATTTAGTGTATTAAAATATCACTCTTTAAATCGCACATGGAGCTGGAGTAAGGGGTACACTTCCATTCATGAAAACCTGTAGCTGCCATTAAAACACTGCATGAGGACGTGTTTCTTCTCTGAAAGTATCACGGTTATTACTGTAACCTGTAAGAAGAGACAGATCCACACACATGGCAATAGTAATTAAGGGGGATGATCAGCAACAACAATTACAAAAACCTTTGATACACTTTTGAATTAAAATACACACACAGAGACATTATAAAGAAAGGGAACTTGGCTGCTTCTTGAAGCTGCATATTAGAACCCACCACAGCAGATGGCACCAGACATACAACCCAAAAGTAAGAGACTTCAAGTCTGTTTCTCACCGACAGAAATATGTCTGGACGTGCCAAAGAAGGTGTAGAGCAGGACGGGGTAGAATGAGGAGTACAGACCATAAACTGGAGGCACAGCAGCCAGCATGGCATAGGCTAGACCTGTGGAGCAAATAAACAAAGTCAGCAGTCCCAGGAGACAAGTGCTCAGAGCTGCACAGAAATCACAGCAAAGACAGCGGGAAGCTGAAGCTGCTGGCCCGACAGCTCCACTGCTCTTGGTCAGAGATTTATTGGGTTAACTGGAGAGATCTGTTCTCCCAAATCCGACATTTGAAATTAATGTTTAGGTCATGGACCTTGAGGCAGCTGCACAACTCCCGTGCTGAGACCAGACACCACGTCCGAAAACAGGTACTGCTTGACTGGATACGACGGCAGCCATGTTAGAATCGGCAGAAAGGTCAAAGCTGCCGCCTTGGCCCTCTTTGATGAACACCTGTACAAAGGGAGAGAAGCATATTTCATTTATATGTTTGTACATAATTATCATATTATAATACGGGCAGATGAAATCAAGCATTCTGATTTTAGTTTGGTGGCAATCGCCGAATCTGTTACAGGAGACACACGTACAGGGACTATTTCCTCCAAGATACTGAAATGCAATACACAACGTTTGGTGGCTACAACTAGTCTGTGCTGAAAGGCAGCTGTTTACTTACTATTATTAACATTGCTGGGAACCGTATGATAAAAGCAATAAGGTACGAGAGGCTGTACTTTATTGTCATTAATGTTACAGTTCAAGGGTTGCCTAACAACACCCATCAACTGTAACATTAAGTTGCTTAAATAAAACAGACTTTGAAAGAGAGAAAACTAACATTTCCCGCCACAGAAAGTTAGCTAGAATGCCTGTCGTTATTTTCGTTGACCTCAGTCCGTCATCGGGCAATAAGCGGGATACACAATAATCTTCTTCACAACATACAGGAAAACTGCCCCACTTGGCTGAATCACCTTCACACCCGATAAGGTGTCCAGTCCTTGTAGCAATAACAGACTCACTACAAGCCCTATCAAATCAGATGTCTCAGTAATGGGGGGGTGATTAAAAAGCGTTCTGAATGCACACAATAAGGCCTAGAGAGGTTTCTCAGAGGAACAGAGCAAACAGACATCACACAACAACAAGCCAGAGCACAGGTGATCAAAGGCAGACCACAAATATTTAAAGTTAAATAACTTTAAATGCGTCAATATACATCTGCGAACCACGTTGGACTGTTGTCGTTATGCTTTAGTTTGAAAAAATAAAGATTAAAAAATAAAATGAATTTACAATTACATTAACCGACCACTTATCGACCATCAATAAACAACATTGATAACTGATGAATCATTTAGATTAATTGTCGAGTAAACGGTTGCTGCTTCATTTAATCTATTCGTCAAAGATCGGGTTGATGATGACACATAATTCAGTAAACTTACTTACTTACTTTTATCGGCAGTTTCCTATTTTGTGACATTTAAAAAAAGACTACACCCAGAATAAATCAAATAATAAAATGTATATATATTTTTTTAAATGTTAAAAGAAAAGTGAAGCAGATTCCTATAAATGTCAATATATTTGCACAATTGCTTCCGATAAAAGTATTTGATCAACAAAGCCGTCATATGTGATTATATGGGTGAGCATTATGTGATGGTACCAGAGGCTCCTTGGAGCTTTCTTCTTCATTGCTGTATACTTTCTTTGTATAAAATGTTAACCGAAAAGGATTTTAAAAGAAACTAGCAATCAAGTGGATACCATACATTTGGATTTGATTTCTTAAAGCTCAGCTGACTTCTTACATTCATTCGCTGAACCCACACTTTGCTCTTTGGCTCCATATTTTCATTATCAATTATGATGTCTTTTTTCCCAATTGTGTGATCTCTATCACACATCAGATCCCAGTACTGTAGTCTCTTCGATCCCCAATAAGTTGGAAAAACAGAAACAAATGGACTTAATTGCACTGTGTTGTCTTTTTCTTTCTTTTTGACCTGTGTGAAACAGGTGCCTTCAGCGGGACAAACACAGCTGTGAACTCCGGAGTGTAAACTCACCGGAACTGTTGTGCCAGCTTCTGTCCGAAGGTGGTGGAGTTGTCCTTGCGGTTGAGGAGCTGCGAGCTGATGAAGGCTTCATCATAGACCGGACGCTCTATCCGGTACAGCGGCTGGGAGTCGGCCTCATCTCGAGCTGCAGCTTCTTCCTGCTCCATTACAGATGCAGCCAGAGCATCAGTCTCCCTGATGTTGTTTACCTCTCCCATTTTATGCTGTCCCTCATTGCACGTCCGGCCTGCTAAAAAGAATAAGAAAAGGCCAGATCATTGTTACAACACTCCAACATTTCAGTCACTGCTTTCGTGCAGGCGATCACAATAGTGGGCGAGAGTAAAGCCACCCAGGTGTGAGGGTGTGCATGTTTGTGCTGATAAGGGAGACAGTTGGGCATGCACGGCCACCACCTTTCAGTGAATGCTCTATCAGATTTTGAGCAAACAACTGTTTTCCTAATTGCAGTTTACAGCAGGTTCCGGTGGATGGAGAACATTTCTCTCCCCAATCACATGTGCTCGTATTTCGACATCTGCGGAATTCCGTTTGTACTTTACGTAAAAGAGCGCAGTTGGACTCAAATGTTCACAGGAATTAATGAATGAAGGCTTTTGTGCAAGTCTGCCAGGTTGTTTGAGGTGAGCAGGTTAACTAAACCCGGAGAAGAGAAAACACGAGTTTTCAGTTCCAGAAAGAGCGAATTTACACTCTTTTTTTAGGTTATGTTATATTCCATGAAGTGCCCGAAAGCCACACGGTTCAGAGCCTAAAGTTCTTTCTCTTCCCTTTTCCTTCATATTAGCTAGCTAACGTGATATTGATGAATGACAAATAGGGAATGTATACTTATACTTGAGAAAACGAATAGAAAAATGACGTGACAGCAGTGTTAACAAGTGTCTCACTGCTTCGCCTCGCTTTGACAGGAGACCGGTTTAGGGCTCCACAGTTCAGAATGTAAGCTTAAGCTTTTTTACACATGAATATGCTAGTAACGATGCGTCTCATACCTGCACACTAAAGCTGCTGTCGGGGGGCTGCTGGCTGAAGGATGTGAAGTTACCGATTAACCGGCTTGGTTGAAGTTCGCCAAGAGAAACGTCCTTGGAGGAGAAGAGTCGACCGAGAAAATCCTGTTAAACACACAGATGGGGCTGTGCGGAGGAGATGACTTACTCTGAGCCGAAATCCGTTTTCATCTTCCGGTCTTCAGATACGAGCGTTGATCTTGACGCATGCGCTGTTCTCCCGCGCCGGTTGTAGTCCTCCACGCAGTGAGCCGCTGCTTTCCTTTTCTGATTACTCGTTAAAATGATGCTTGATTATGCATACCATTACTTAGTCTATATTCAACATGTCCCATACCGTCTCATTTAAGACACATTATATGCACTTTCATATTAAATACATGTTGGTGGTTTAGTTACTATTTCTTATACAACACCGTTTTGGACTGACGGGCGTATTTTTTCTATTCAGTTATGTAAGAGGATAATGATAGAAATAATAATAACTAAGGCCTGGACTTGAATCAGAAACAGAAAAAAACATGTTTCATAACCTTCAAAACAGTACCCATTTTTTTTATGTCCCTCCAGCTAGAGAGTGGTGGGCCGATGATGACAGAAGTCATGCATAGAACTAAAAAATAGACCAAGGGAGAGGTCTATGTCTTCTTTTGGATCTCTGTTTATTTGGGGGCAGGAAGCTGGAGGATATACGTAGGACCGCAGCGTCATGTCCTGACGTGTTCGTCACGGGGTTTCCTCCTGCTTTCTGAAAATGAAAAATTAATTTCCTAGCAGGTATCGAATACCAGCAAAGTAAGGGTCCCTCGCATATCTTTAAAATATGAAACATCAAACAAGTTGATAGTGATGGGAACACTAATTGTGACTCATTTGTTATATTATGATTTTACATTCGATATCCAGTTGATTCGTTTTTTATATCAGTTATTCTCAAGTGGGATATCCTTAATCTTATCGATATATTGGTCCTTGTGTGATGTTCCAAGAAAGAGAAAATCATATAGCCAAATACAGGCCAAAGGTTTTGACCTTTTGAAAAATAAAATTTAACCAAAAGTTGGATTATTATCAAAAAATACAACAATGTTTTAAAAACAACAATAAGTGAATGAAAAGTATTTTTGGGTTGAATATAATTTTGATTTGGGAGGTTTTCCTGCAACGGCCAACTGGGAAGAAGCCCCCGGGGAAGCCCCAAAAGAAATTCTATCTACACAGTGGTCTGGGAACGCCTTAGGTACTCCCAGTCCAAGCTGTTAGAAAGGGAAGTTTGGAGTTCACAGCTAAAAAAAAAGAAATAAAATCGATGAATATACAATAAACACAAGCAGGAATAACAAACACAGTTTTGGTTCAGCAGGCAGTAAACATTAAGAGGAAAGCGCTTGATAAGTTGTGGAACAGTTAAGTATATCAGATATGGTTTGTTTGAGGATTTTCAGTCAGGACTTTGTGTGCATCACAGTACAGAAACAGCACTGGTGAAAATGAGAAATTATCTTTTAATTGCTTCTGACAAACGACTCATCTCTGTTCTTGTCTTGCTGGACCTCAGTGCCGCGTTTGACATCTTTGATCATTGTATCCTGTTGCAGAGACCAGGACATTTGATTGGTATTAAAGGAACCACAATCAGCTGGTTTAAGTCGTTTTAATCAGATCGATCCCAGTTTGTGTTTGTAGTCGGTGAATCCTCGATGACCACCAAGATTGGTCACATAGTCCTACAAGGTTCTGTGCTTGTACCGATTTTATTTACCTAGTATATACTTCCTTCAGGCAAGTCAGAAAATAACGCTTAAACTTCTATTGTTATGCAGACGATCCTCAATTATATCTAACGATCGAGCCAGACGAGACCGGCCAGCTTTTTAATCTTTATCATCAGTCTCTCAAGCCTCTCCAGTTGATCCAGAATGCTGCAGCATGTGTATTAAGAAGAGATCATATTACTCCTGTATGAGCTTTTCTGTACTGGTTTCCTGTTAAATCATGAATAGAATATTGAGGTACTTCTCCTCACCTACAAGGCATTTGCTGGTCAAGCACTGTCTTATCTTAAGGAGATTATAATTGTGATGCAGAGAGTTTCTGGGTAGTTGGTCACTGTCTGTTTTCTTTAGTGTTTTATTTCATTCACCTTGCCTCTGGTTTCAGTCACCTCCCAGTCACTGCTTGGTGTCAGTATAAAAGTCAGTATAAAAGTCACAAAGCTTTTGATCCTTGTTGCTGTTTTTTTACTATATGTCAAATTAATTGATACCGATTTTTACATGTAAACTGCCTGAAAAGGGTAAAGTAAATGTGGTAAATATGTACTCCTTCATATTAAGTTTCAATTCCTCTAAACCCTACAGTTAAAACCAGCATGAGGATCTTTCGGTTTTGGCTCACCCCCGTGGACAAAGGCTGAAGTGTTTCTGAGTCCCTTTAGAAAGCGTCTTATTTTACCAGAGTCTGATAGACTTCAGCACCACTGCAGATGGCTCAGTTCAACTCACTCGACAAACAAATGTTACGCCCGGCCCTCAAGGTGGTGATAGAGGAACGATCAGTGGAGACACATCAAACCAAAGAGGACTTCTCACGTCAATGCTGAATGCTACTGCTGGCGCTTGGGTATCAATAAAAATCTAGAGGTAACACGGACACAATAATATTGAAAACATTCATATTATTATCATAGGCGCCTTGATGCTTCTTTAAAATGGGATTATTTGAAAGTCATTAGTAACTTTAGTAATGTTTCGTTAAAGTAAAAGCCTCAAATCTGCATGAAGAATGCGTACAAAGCCACGTCTCCAATTTAATGAAATCAAACAATACCACAGTCACTGAATTGATAAACAAGATGCCGCCGACGATGGCTTCCACGGTGTTTTGGTGCTCTTTGTTTTTTGTTGTTTTCGTTGTTAATTATGTTTCCTGTTGCGATTCCCGGAGCTCTTTCAGCAGAGATGAGCTGTTGAACATCCGTGGAACAACTCCAGTGGAGTTATTTCCAACTTTTATCTTATTCCTGCACTATGTTGTCTGTTGTCTGTTGTCCATTGTCGAACTGTCTGCTGTTCTGCACCAAGCACCAAGTTAAATTCCTTGTATGTCTGACATATTATAAACGTTCCCTGATTCCTGATTCCTGAGTGAATTTTCCATAGCAGACAATTTCTTGCTGGTGTTGATTACTGATACTGATTCAATACCATACAAAGGAAGGCACTATCTGTTTCATTATATGATTTTATGGTTTGGCACTATTGACTAAGATTATAGCCCTTAGTCTGTAAAAGTGGCCGTATCGGAATCTGATTTCAAAACTTATCACAAACATTTTTTGCTGAGAGCTTAAGCAACTTAAATGTACAGTCCTCAGTTATTTAAAATAATAAAACCAACCAAATACTTATTTACAGCGTGGAAAGAATTTGCACATTTCAATAAAACTGGTAAATTTTAGAAGTTCTATCAAAATAACGCTACTATTCTCAGATCTTCATGTGTTGGCCTTTGGATTACATGAGCCATCCTGCTCTCTGGTCTTTGTGTGTACTAACAGTTTCTTTCATCGAGGGGAAGGTTGTGGCCTCAGGTGACGAAGAGGGAAGTAGAAACTCATCTCGGCTTCAACGCGATTGACCCGTCTGCGGCAGCACTACTTCTTCCTCCTCTCATGTTGGCGTGAGGACCGACTGGACGTTAGAGTGACTCACTTTCACCTATTATTACAAGAAAAGAGCAAAATGAGCAGCATTTCACAGGATGCTTTATAATTAAAGAGTGTCAATGTTGATTTCCAAGGCTAGGCAATTTTATTTATATAGCACATTTCAACAACAAGGCAATTGAAAGAGCTTCACCTAAAAATATTAAAAACATTCAAATATAAAGCAAGGAGATTTGCCAACAGTGAAGAACATTGATACATTGAAACATAAAAGAAAATTAAAAGGATATTAAAAGGATAAAAAGGATAAAAAAAATATGTTAAAAGATTTCAAATAGAATAAAATTTGCAGTGTAATTTAAGAATATCTTTTAGAATTGTAGAAACGGCAGATCAAAAGCAGCAGCAAACAGAAAAGTCTTTAATCTGGATGTAAAGGAGCTGAGGGACTCAGCAGACCTGCAACTGAACGCTGCTTCTCCATGTTTCGTTTTGACTCTGGGAACACAAAGTAGACCAGTCCCAGACGGGCTGAGGGTTCGAGGCGGGTCATAAAGTATCAGCCGATCAGAAATGTACTTTGGCCCTAAACCATTGCATAACACTTGTTTAAGGGTGAGTTGAGTGCTTGGAGAGGAACAACAGAACAAACATGGAACATCACTCATTTCTGTCCGAAGGCTGCTCACCATGCGGCTGTGTTTGGATGCATAAACACTTGTTTCTTCCTTCTGATGGGCAAACAAACCCTGCTGACCCTGAGGAGGGAGCCAGAATCATACTGCTGGTATCTTTTGGTTTGGGTTAACAGTTACGTGCTTTCTACAATGGCACAAACAAGACAGTCATGTCGGGAAAGTATCCGATTGTCTTGATGGTGAAATGAGAAACTGTTAAGTGCTTGCATACTCTTCCAAGCTCCTCATGAAATTAAAGAAAAAAGTCAGCATTTGGGCAAATACACCTCCTGCTGAGCTTTAAAGGAGAAGACTCTACTCTCACATAGGTTTGTTTAATGTGAAACCAGAGGCAGGAGACAATTAGTTTAGCTTTGTTTAGCTTAGCAATAAAGACTGGACATGGAAACATTTGGCCTGGCTTTTTATCCAGAGTCCACCTGTTAATAGTTGCATTACTAGTTTGGAGAAACAAACTAGTAACACTTTGCATATAAATGTAATGTTAAAGGGCATGTTACGCACTTTGTTCTAGCATTGTGTTCTATCAATACCAGGTGTCAATTTGTAAAAAACAACTTTGGTATGATTTGATTAAGTTATTTTCTACCTAGTTAGTTGGGACCAAAACAACACACTTGTTGGTCAGAAGTAAAATGAGTGTATACGTTACTCAGCATGTTCTTATCAAATATTTTGACATTGTGTGTGTTAATATGGAATCACAAACATATCATGTAATTTATCTTTATTAATTTTCTTTAATTCATTATAATGTAAACCATGTTTAAAAAGTTGAATACTGTTTAACAACAGTAGGAACAAAAGCCCTGTAAAATAAAATTCAACATCATAACAGTCTTTCAGATTCAGACGTTTAATTTCATTACTATCAGAGAACAAAATCTAAATTTGACAATCACTGACAGGTAGTACAGATTTCTTTCTATACTGAAAAACTCTGGCATATTTCCAGATGTGTTAAGGTATCTTACTATTCTGTCAAAAATGAAGCTTTATGTGTAAAGCACTGTGGCAGTGTGACAGTAGAATGAATCATTTGGAAATGTACCACTCGAGCCAGGTCTCTATCTGTAGATAATTCTTTTAACATATTTTTCTTTAATCCAACCTGACACTTCAGTAGATTAAAATTATAATGTAAAATATATGAAATAAAATGAGGCTTTCAGGCTCATGTAGGAGGCCCTTCTTTGAAACTAACTGTCTTATTTGTTCTTTACCTGTAAACTTTGCACCTTTCATTCCTGCGTGGAAACCTTTGTAGGTCCAGGCATCCGCTAATGGTTGAACAATGTTTGCTCTGTCGTGAATCAGTATTCCTAGAGTCACTGTGCGATGACACTGCATGTTTAATAACATTAGTCACAGGCAAACATGTTCACACAGTCTGTGTTTCACCCACACTCACAAACCAACTCAAAGAAAACACTATATCTGTTGGTGTATGAACCAAATGCATTTTGGTATGAACCAAATGCATCTGCAAAGATTAAAAAAAAGAGCTATAAGAGCGACTAACATAACAACTTTGATGGCTGATCACAAGTTGAAGTGTCTGCATAGGAAAGGAACATATAAACTTCACAGTATTTACCTTTCTTCTGCATCTTCATTGAGAACTGAAAAGACTTTTGCATTTTGGCATTGACTTAGAAATGATTTACGGACAAATCCGTAAAAGTGTGAACATCTAAAAATGTAAATCTGGAGCCAAAATCTGCTGTTGATCTCCGTTATCAGTCCGATGTCATCAATCTTTGATTGATCTGTTATCCGTGTACACAACCACCTCCAGTGGTTGGCATTTATTGCCTGTGAAGGGTTTAAAGTCTGTGCCATAAAAGCAACACCTTTAGTGCGTCAAGCCCTAGTTGCTAAAAGTGTTTAGTAGTTTTAGTTTACAGATTTTGTTCTTCGACAATTATTTGAAGGAACATTTATTTTTGAAGGATTTACTTAATATTTCTTTCATTTAAATGTGCATCTTGAGTTGTGATTTTTGGTTCCCCTAAACCTCTCGGTTCGGGATCTATATTTTTCTCAAGTTTTCCATCTGCGTCATCAAATGTGTGAACTTGCCATCCCCCTGCTAAGAGATAACAGCGTACACTGTGATGTTCATACTTAGGTATTGGATGTTTTAATCAGATGCATCCTTAAATCTATTATTTCTATATTTTTTTTCAATCTCATCTAGTGTATATATAAAGAGGGTATGTCTTCATGTTTATATGTTGATCACATGCTCATGTTCCTAGACATAACGTTACATTGTTTTAGTAATTATGAGCCATATAAAGTGTTGGCAATGGCAAAGGTTTTAATGAAGCATTCATTTATCACCTTGTTATTCATTTACTCTGCGCCTCGTAATGTTACCTCAACATAACAGAGTTACAACACACTGAATGCAAATGCCAGAAATGATTCATGTAATGAGAATAGTAAGAATGAGAATTATGGAAACATTACAACCATTAATAATATCAGCAGTGGAAATCGTAATAGCAATGTGACTGCTGATGATAGCAGCTGGACGGTGTCGGATAGAAACACGATCCACTGAAACCTGTGAGGCAAAACAGCACAAAAGCTTTGGGGAAGATGTGAAGTCAGTAATGTGGATTAATGAGATATTTATTTATTTATTTTAGCACCTATAGGTTCAAGCTCCCAAAACTGTAGATCTTCCATTTGCCTTTTTACATGCCATTTTTCAAACCATATGTTAGTTGGTGATGAGGCATTTTGATTCAAAATGCACATTCTCTAAGCCCACGCAGAGAACATTCTGATGTCATAATCAGAGTTAATTTCCAGAGCTCTTCAAGCGATCAAAATAGATGATCACAGGTCTTTAAGATTTGCAGCTGTCAAATGTCAAGTGTTTATTTCATTTTCTCTGTATTTCACTGCCAGTGACTCGGTTTTCACTCCTAAACAGCAGTAGTTTGATCATATTTTAAGTTTGGTAATTTGGTTGACAGTAAATGCACAAGGCCTCTTAGCCTACGCACATGTTATTTCATTAAGTCTCTTATTTAATCAATAGAAATCATACATTCATGCCAAGTGGAAAATGACTGACCTTGGTGTAAATGGCAGCAGATCATTAAGCAGCATTCCAATCAGATATCAATCATTACGCTTTTTTCCATCAATGAGCGTGTTGCGATAGAACAAAGGCTAATCAAAGTCTACAATAAGATCACACTGTTTTATTATAGTCATGTGGATGTGCCGTGGGTTTTTACGAAGGGCTTCCTGTTGGAGCGGGTAGGACACAAAGAGGGAACATTATCCAATCCCCAAACAGAGAGATCGACTCATGTGTGTTGATTCACACATCTCCCATGAAACTGCCCTGATCTGTGCTCGATTGTGGAGGCAGGCATTACTTACACTTTATTCTGGGTAGACACTTCGATAAGATTGCACTGAAACCAGTGATAAGCCCCCCCCCCCCCCCCCCCTCACCCAAACACACCACTCAAGTTTCTGCCTCTCATTAGTTTGGTCTCTTTGCCTTTAATTTGAAGGAAGACCTTGTTGTTTTTTCCACTGATTTTTTCTTTCATGCTTCTCCAAAATAAGAAAAGAAACCCTAACTGAGTCAGGTTTTAAGATGACTCCCATGCATTTACCCTTCATGCGGGGAACCTGAACTTCATGGTAATATTGAGTCTTGATAATAAAAATCGTTTTCTCTCAAATAACTATGGTTGCCCTGGACTATTTTCAACCTCGAGGTGCATTGCAGAGCCACAGCTGACCTTTAGCAGTGTCTCCCATTCTGAAAAGCTACTTGACAACAATGACCTGCCCTGTCCTGATCCTGATCCTGTACCTGTCCACATCCTCCCTATCCTGTACATCTGTAAAATATCTTCCAAATGCTCTTTGGGGATGGAAAGTCCCCACTGAAAGTTGCGGGTCACAGATATCAGTAAGACCAAGGATAGGTCAAGGATATTCCAGGCGTCGCTGTGCGAAACAGGGACTTCATCATAATTGCTGTCAATAATTACAGTCGTGATAAGCGACAGAGCTGGCCTTTATGGATGGGAGAGCTGTCAGAGGTCCCAGTTGATCTGCAGGAGAAGCAGGAGGAAGGAGGGACGAGTGGAGAATCTGGATTGGAGACAGATTAGGACACAGTCAGGTATGTGGGACTTGTTCATTATGGTATGAAAGTTAATGGGAAGAAGAAACATGTTGAGGATCTTTAAAAGGAGCCTGAATTCCAGAGGTGCTGGTGTGCTTTGGGCTCCAGCTGATGTCAGCAGATCCGGTGTTCTGGTTTCTAGAGCTCAAACAGAGCCTGAGAGCCCGCCCAGCTCCACAGAACTGTGCAGGTTCTGACCTGGCTCGTGTGCCCTGCTTCTATTTGGGTAGCCTGGACCTTTGTTGTTTCCTGTTAATGTTGTCTGGTAAGTGATGTTCAAAGTCAAAACAGGACAGTCTCCCTAACCCTAATGCAATCATTGGATGTCAGGACCACATAGAGGGGCGGCAGCAGTGCTCCGGGGGCAGTAGCGGCGAGAAGATGCGACGGGGAGCTCAGCAGTACGTGGTGGCCAGGCCGCTGTACTCGGAAGAGTCCTTTGCTGAGGACCATGAGAGGGCTTACAGGCATCGCAAGACCATGCTGGACCACATCAAGCAGTACTTCACGTGAGGGGACGCAATGCTTTTTCTTTTGTCCTCGCCTTAAGTCTTGCCTTTATAGACGTTAAGATGACGTTTTCAAGGAAAGTGTCAGCGAAGTTAAATGGTTTATTCAGTTTGCTCTTGGTTCTTGTGTAGTACTTTTTTATTCTGCTCTCCCCGCAATATTACAATTTTTTAACTTTTTTAAATTTAGGTAAAATTACAATGATTGATATAAAATAAAGTCAAACTTTTGCTACTATTATCTAACAGAAAAATTAACAGCATGTCACAATGTGTAAGCATGGACCTAAAAACGTTAATTATATTTTTTGACGTAAGAACCAAGCAGGTCTTTTATCTTACTTTATGGTCCTCACTCGGGTCAAACATATAAATCAGGTCAAAGAGACATTCCTAGAAAGTTAGGCTGTAATTTCTGGGGCAAAAATGATAAGTCATCCAGTAAGGTAGGTATGCTAAAAATGCATTTCTTTAGTTTAAATCGGCTCATCTGTTGTGGGCACCATGACACTAAGCTTTACTCCAGCCCAATTCTTCCCCTTGCTTTCCTGCCTCCAGCCTAATATTATATATATTATATATTATATTATATATAATATAATATGTTGTTTTGTATTTCTCGTCTTTGCAAATTGTGATGATTCCATGACTCCCACCTTCACTGACTGATTTTAAGAACACCTGATACTCTAAATGCAGTGCAATCGCTCTCATTTTATTCAAGATTTTCAGCTGTGGAGGTGATGAGTGTTCGACCCATCATCTATTTAACATATATTTCCTCCATCTTTCTGCCGTGCCGTGGCACAGATGCGACGCCAAACGAGCCAAGAACGCGGCTCTCTCTCTCCTGCCGGTCATTGCCTGGATAAAGATCTACCGGATCAAAGAGTGGCTGCTCAGTGACATCGTGTCCGGCATCAGCACTGGACTGGTGGCTGTGCTGCAAGGTGAGCGTTCACCTCCTGCAATGTGGAGATTTAACACTTTCCTCTTAGCAGCTCAAATACAATTCTATTCTCCCATTTCTGGCATATATGGGGGAGTTTTTGAGGATGAGGATGTTGCTTGTCTACAGATTGTAAAGCCTTCTGAGGCAGATTTGTTATTTGTGATTTTGTGCTGTAGAAAATAAATGGAATTAAATAGAATATATAGAAAACAACTAGTAGACAGTAGTGGATAAAACTACTCATTGGAGTCTCTTTTACATATAAATACAAATAAATCCAATTCCAGTAATCACATTTTGACAAAACCAGGTTGGGTGAAGCATCTCGACACAGTGTCTAAGAGCCCATGGCCCAAGTCCATTTTGCGTCTGCAGCCGTGATGTCGCGGTCAGAGCAGCAAAGCATAAAAAGTTATTTTGAATTTGCATTATGCTGAAAATGCATTCTGACCGACCAGATAGAGCAATGAAGATGAAATGTTTTCCATCAGAGGGCCTCATTCCCCCTGCATGACCTCACCAAAGGGAGGAGAGAAATACACCTTCAATCGCACAGCGTTGGTTTCGGTAGAAAAAGTAAAACAACCTGTGTGAACATTCCAAGGGAGCGGAGATCTGTTACGTAAGGGTTTAAACTTTATTCATGGTAGTTGATTTGGCTTTATGTATATATATATACAACAATTTCACAGAATACTTTAACGTTTTTATAAATATATATATGTATGTATGTATTAAAATGTTAAAGAAATCAGTGAAATTGTTGCCTGGTATCACCTTGTATGATTTAGAGTTCTCACCTTATTACAAGTATTTTATCATTTACTGTTGTGATAATACTTGATAACTTTCCCTGTTGTTATCTTAGGCAGCAGGAAGGGCAAACTACATATATATTGTATATATTGTATGTATATATAAGTATGTTTCCAAGTCCATTTTCCAGTAGCCAATAGGGGAAAGGTTTTTTAGCATTTACATAAGTAATGGTAATTCTAACTAATGATTAGTTTCAGAATAGGTACTTTATTATTTTGTTCATAACATTGAGCAACAAGCAACAAGTTACGACTTGTATAAATGTACTGTTTATAAGTGATTTTCAGTTTCATCTTCCAACCCACATTTTAGAAATGATATCTTCTTCACTACACACATGAACAGAAGGCAAAATGATGCCTCACTGGGGGGTTATGTATATAAAATAAAGTAGTTTTTAGTTTTGAAGGTACTTAAATTAGATGTGGGGTAACCGTATAGCTAATAGCAACTATCGGAGACGTCAAGTGAATGTGTTCTGTGTTTCAGGTCTGGCCTACTGTCTGCTGGCCTCTCTTCCTCCCTGGTATGGACTCTTCTCCGCCTTCTTTCCTGTCATCCTTTACTTTTTCCTGGGCACGTCCCGACACATCTCAGTAGGTAAGGCCGCTATATGTGTGTGTAAGTGTGTGTGTTTGGGTGTCGCCGGCCATAGATGCTCTCTAAAAGCAAAAACTTGATTAATCTCTCTCTCTCTCTCTCTCTCTCTCTCTCTAGGTCCGTTCCCAGTCTTGTGTCTGATGATCGGCTCAGTGGTCACAAGGTTGGTGCCTGACGAGGGTCCGCCCCACAACATCACAGGCTTTGAAGGCCTCACCAGAGACGAACAGAGAGTGTTGGTGGCTTCTTCTGTGAGCTTCCTCGCCGGGATCATGCAGGTGAAACACACTTTATCCGTCTTCGTTTCGACCTTCAATGTTTTTTTCACAAGCAACCATATCACCTCCACCACCTCTATGTCTCCACCAGCTGGCGATGGGTATTCTGCAGGTGGGGTTTGTTGTCATGTACCTGTCTGACACCCTGGTGTCTGGCTTCACCACGGCGGCCGCCGTCCACATCTTGGTGTCCCAGCTGAAGTTTGTGTTGGGGCTGACTGTCCCGGGCCTCAGCGGTCCCCTCGCGCTCATATATGTGAGTGCAGAGCCGCAGCTTTGCTGTTCATCGCATTCCGCTTTCGTTCTGCTAAACTTTTCGTCTTCCAGACCCTGGAGATCATCTTCAATAAGATCACCTCCACCAACGTGTGTGACGTGGTGATTTCCTTGTCAATCATGGTGGTGGTTTTCGTCGTAAAGGAGCTGAATGACCGTTTCAAATCGAAGCTGCCCGTGCCCATCCCCATAGAAGTTATCATGGTGAGCTTCACAGGGCATGTTTTATATGTATTTTTATTAGCCTGAAGACTGCTCTCTTTAACTACTATTACACATGTATCAGATCATTCATTACTCTTAAAGATAAAGCTTTCAAGGAATCTTCGTGGGGAGTTAACGCTGTATTCTTATTATGTCATGAATCTACATGACACTTGTCTTCTCTCCTCCAGACTGTCATTGCGTGTGGAGTTTCATACGCATTTGACTTTAAGACGAGATACGGCATTGAAGTCGTCGGCTATATTCCAAAAGGGTGAGACATTTTAGCTAAGAGTAAGGGATTTTGTATGTTATGTTCATGACAATGCCATCAGGGATAATTAAGCCCTCACTAGACAATCAAAATAGACCCAGAGCAAGGTGTCTAACTTGCCATGGGTGCTGATTTAATCCATTATGGCAAAAATATATAAAAGTCATGTTTTTACTTTTTATAATTTGAAGCCGTGTCAATGACACAGTTTATATAGAAGAATTACATTTCAGGTTTTAAATGTATTTCTTTTAAATGACATTTAATTGAGACGAGAAATAAACTTACTACACAGCAAAATTCTTAGAGTTAATTTTCCAGTGTTGGGTAAAAGTGTTGAAGAGCAGAGTTTAAATTCCTCTGCAAACTCTTACAGAGTCAATTGTACGAAAGAGCTGGAGTCATCATCCAGTGTCAGGATCAGATTCATTTGATCACTTAGTAGAGTTAAACTCTTTGATAGGTTTGAAATGTAACTGTACAGACTCACCCTTCTTGGTATAAGGCTGAACTCTACTGTGGTGCATTGATGGATGGGCTGCACTGGGAACCATGAGGTTGGTGGTTTGAACCCAGGCTGCTCCATGTTCCATGTCAAAGTGTCTCTGAGCAATACACCTCACCCCAAATTGCTCCCTGGGCTAAAATGTAAACACCATGTGTTAAAAATGCATTGTAAGTTACTTTAGCCAAATGACGTTGTTTATAACAATGAGCAGATTTATTTTTGACACTTATTCCGAGTTAAATTGTTAACACTTCGTTGAGTGTTGATTTAACATTGAGAAGATTGGGACAATATAAACACCAGCTTAGACTTCAAATGGAATCTCACAGAGTCAATTTAACTCTTTGAAATATGCTGTGTAGTTTACCATTTACTGTGTTTCCTCATCTCAATTCTCCATTCATTTTATGTCACAGAATACATGAAACGTTCTCTTTCAAACAGGTGTTAGATCTCAATGCGACTGCAACAATTTGATCAAATCGTTTCTAGGACTCTCACCATCTGCTAGGGAAAACAGTGTCAATGTATTACAGTGTATTGATAATGAGGGCGTGAAAAACAGTATGATGTATCTCTAAAACTACAGCCAACTAGGTTATCTCAGAAGGAACTGAAAATGAAGTACAGAAACATTTCAATACAACAGCCTCAAATCTGTTCTCAGGTACGAGCCTCCGATGGCACCGAACCTGCACATCTTCCAGGAGACAGCAGTGGAGGCCTTTCCTATGGCCATAGTGGGTTTCGCTGTTGCGTTCTCCGTGGCAAAAGTCTATTCAGTAAAACACGACTACACTATAGACGGAAACCAGGTATGCAACGACTCAAAAGGAAGCTGGGGAAGTACACTTGTTCAATTCAAATGATAAGGCTGTTTTCTCTGTAGGAGCTGATCGCTTTTGGCGCCAGCAATATCTTCGGAGCTTCCTTCAAGTCTTTTGCTGCGAGTACAGCCCTCTCCAGGAGTGCAGTGCAGGAGAGCACAGGTGGTAAGACTCAGGTAAACCACCGCCAAACGCAAACATGTCCCGTTAGCCAGAACTAGCAGCTGCTTAGCTGGAAACGGGCGGGAAAGTTAACTCCGAAAAGACAATATATTGGTTTAAGATTTCCTTTAGTACAAATGTCACCTTGTTATCTAGCAAGCTTTAGAGGCGGTAAGTGATTTGGTTTTATTTTGAGATATAACAAACTGGGACCAACATGCTGCAGCACAGGGAACCACGTGTCTGTAGTTTTTCACAGGTGCTCTGTGCATCTACAGGTGGCTGGTTTACTATCGGCTATCATAGTGATGATTGTCACACTGGCCATCGGATTCCTACTTGAGCCACTCCCAAAGGTAAACCTCAGAGCTTTCTCGCTCGACCAACAATCAAGTGAAGTCTTTAGCGGTGGCTGAAATCTCACCTTTGACCCCTAATTTTACCAGTCTGTGCTGGGTGCTGTGGTCATCGTCAACCTAAAGGGCATGCTGATGCAGTTCAGAGACGTCCCGTACTTGTGGCGGAGGGACAAACCAGACTGTGTACAGACTCACTATCTTACTCACAAAGATCATCATTTTAAAGTTTATTACATTCTTTTTGTGCTAGTAGCAATAAGAAAAAGATGCCATGTAACCATTTTTTCTTATTATCTTTTTCCAGGTGGTGTGGTTAGGTACCTGCATTGCATCCATTTTGTTAGGGCTGGATCTCGGATTGGCTGCAGGCCTCGGAGTGGAGCTGATCAGTGTTGTCCTCAGGGCCCAGTTGTGAGTATCTACTTGATAAATGCAATTTATTAACTCTTTCCTGAGCAGTTTACATTTTCGTCTTTATTTTCCTTCCCAGCCCCCGCTGCAGTGTGCTGGCCAACATCAAAGGAACTGATATCTACAAAGACCGAAAAGATTATGTTGAAGTAAGTGTGTGAGTGGGAGACATTTTACACCAAAAAATTCTCCTTTACCGCCCCAGTCGTCAGCATTAGAAAAAAAGTGAGACATTTAGTTTTCAGATCAGTATTATGTTGAATGTGGATGAAAAGCTCTCAGTCTGAGCAACTAATGGAGTATATCAAGCAATCCCGTTGATAGTTCTGTGGTGTAATAATGGGTTTGTTCATGTCCGGATAATTAACGTTAGTACGAAAGTCCTTATTTATTTGCGCTAGTGCTGGTAACCAGATGGTGGAGGAGAATCATTGCTGTGCATTTTGAACTCAAGGCCAGGTCATTTTATTTGTATAGCACTTTACAGGACAATTCAAAGTGCTTCACATAAAACCATTAAAAACATCCAAACGTAAAGGAAGGAGTATTACAAACTGTTGAGAACATTGATTGAGAAATAAAAGGATGACTTTGAAAAATAAAAATAGAATAACATTTGCTGTGTGGTCCAAGAATTGCTTTAAGAATTCCGAAATGCAGAAATGGTCAATTAAAGGCAGCAGAAAAAAGTGGACCAGTCCCAGGCGTTCTAAGGGTTGTCAACTTAACAGACTGTATCATGGTTTGGGTCGTAATTTTGGGAATAAAGGTCATTACTCTCTCCAGATATATGAGCCGGAGGGAGTGAAGATCTTCAGGATTCCATCACCAATCTTCTTTGCCAACATTGAGTTCTTCAGGAGCAAACTGGTGGATGCTGTGAGTACAAAAGGGACGAATACATTCATGTAGTTATGTTTGATAGTTCAGTTTGCAACTTAGCATATTTTTCACACCCATGTTTTCCCAGGTTGGATTTAACCCACTCAGAGTGTTGAGAAAGAGAAACAAAGCACTGAGGCGGATCCGGAAACTTCTAAATAAGGGAGACCTTCAGTGGACATCAGTGAGTATTGATTTTGACTTTGTTTTGACAGCTTACTTTACTTTATGCGGTTACCAGCGGTCCTTCCTTCTCTGGTTTAACATCAGGATTGGCAGTGTTGAAATATATTTAATTTAATTGTTGAAGTACATTTAAACCCATATACATTTCAACTCAAATGATATATATATATATATATTGATTAACATATTGATGCTGAAACAATTTAGTTTTAAAAGATTTGGAGAGCATGCGTTTTTGCTCAACAGTGTGCAAAGTTCACCTCAACTTATCTCATATGTGAGTAAATGTGTGAACAGGATAAAATGAAATGTGCAGTGTGTTGTGTTTGGTTTACCACTTTGACTTGTCCTTGACTTCCCGGTTATGAGTGCATCTCTTGGACTTAAAAAGATGAGTCAGTAAAAGTAGAATACTACAAAACTATTGGGTAAATCCAAGTATAATCCTTAGAGTTATCAACATTTGGTGGGTTGTTTCTTTTATTAATCTGAGAATAGTCTCCAAATTTATCTCAAGGTTTTCCCTGCTGCCGACCAACCCAACTTCTACACCAGGCCCAAGCATTTAATTATTTTTCACCCAGTTTGCAGGTTATTGACCCCATTCCTTCAGCTGGAATTGAAAATTTGGATGAAAACTGAATTCTGAATTGTGTTTCATGATATCAAACCAAAAGAAACCTAACTGGTGTTACTCAGGTCTCGGAGGTGTCTCAGCTATTCTGACTTCTAGCTGAATTTTTTTTTTGTACCTTAAACTAGTGGAGTAACATGTAACTGTAATCTGTAACATTATAAAATCTGTGCTTTTGAGAAACTCTAAATACGTAATCTGATATCCCGTTTGGGTAAAATTACAGGTTTCGCATAAGTAGTGACTATAAACAGTAGTTTTAAGATGAATATTTCACAAGAAGTAGATTCACTTTCACTGTTCCAGGCAGCAACGTTGCTGGTCCTTCTTGCATTCCTTTTGTCTTTTTCCCACCATAGACGTGAATGTGTCGCAGCTCTGTGTGAACCAAAGGCAACAGAGAAAATGTTCGGACCGTATTTCCTACCATTGCAGAAAGGCTTCTTGAACACCTCATGTGGACCCATTAAAGAGTCGGAGGATGAGAGCAACATGGAGGAGCTGGACCTGCCGACTGACTTCAAGGACCTCCCGACCCGGATCGACTGGAGCGCCGAGCTTCCCGCCAACATCATTGTTCCCAGAGTCGACGTCCACAGCCTGGTCCTGGACTTTGCCGCGGTCTCCTTCCTGGACATTTCCGCTTTAAAGGGACTCAAAACCGTAAGATTATCAATCATGATAGCAACAGAGGCATATTTATTACTAGTTCTATATTAAATATGTATATATTTATATATATATATATATATATATATATATATATATATATATATATATATATATATATATATATATATATAATTGTTTTCATTGAATCTCATTTGGTTTATTGTTTGACAGATACTGAAAGAGCTGATCCGGGTCGAAGTTGAGGTTTACATTGTGGCTTGTGATCGTGAGTTTAAAACCACACTATTTAAAGTCAAAAGCGTTTTTTTTTTTCACTTCCACACAATACATTTAAAAATTTGTTTTTACTGTATTAGCGTAATGGAAAGAGACAGGTGTAGTATGTATGTATGTATGTATGTATGTATGTATGTATGTATTTATGTACAAAATCCATTTGAATTCTCCTCTGTGTAGCTTACATCCTGGAGAAACTGCACGGCTGTTGCTTCTTTGATGACGAAGTTCAGCCATCAATGTTCTTCCTGACTCTGCACGACGCCATGCTGTACGTCCATGAGAAACATCCAGGGTCCACTGAAAAGAATTCTGACTTTGACAAGGTAAGTAAAACACAAACATGACACAAATATATGTATGATTGTGTCATGTTTCTTTCTTTCTGCAGCCTTCAGTACTGCAGATATGAAAATAATAACAAATGCTTATATTGGTGTTCAGATTATAACCACGGTGACAGTTCATCAACCTGGAGGCAGCTTGAGGAGCAGAGACAAACATGTGCGTATCATATCCTATGCTTTGTGCTATTTGAAGTATAAATGTCATCATGTTTATTGTATTTTATCTTATTTGTTTTATTTTTGTGAGACAAGCTCCAGGAAAAACTATTTAATGCTACAGTTAGAGATCTTAATAATGAGACACATTCTCTCTGTAAAGTGGAAATAGAAAGGTTTTCAACTACACTTTTTCAACTACCCACACTTTTTTTGTTGCTAAAACCCATTTCAGGATGTTTCAGGCAGTTTACGTGCGTTACAGATAGTTAGGGAGATGATGATAACATCTCCCTAACTAGCTCACCTATGCCCACCTCCAGAGTCTTCATTGACAGGATACTGTTTCTGAAAGGCTGACAACTTTCATTGCCCTATATAAATATATTTATATAGGGCAATGTTCAGAACCAGAGACTTTCAGCTGGAACACCACTGGGCTGAGGTGTGGATCATCCGCTATCAATCAACCTCCTGTCAGATGGAAAAGAGACAACAAACAGGGCAAAGACCTCAAAAGAGGGGTTTTAACAACCGTACAGTGATACAAAGCAGCAACTCCAACTCTTTATCTATCTGTCCATTTCTGTTATGGCTATGGCAACAAATATCACATTTGTAGGAATAAATAATTAGCTTTTGTTTTACTACTGTTTACAATACTATCCAATTAAAAACGAAAATAAGCTCCCTGAGCCACGCAAGCTTATCTGGTACTTTCGATATCGTTGATTTAACTTTAATTGCCTCCAGGCCAGGAGAGTTATTTTAATGTTCTTCTGCGGACGGATGTCTTTTATAACACAAATGTTATGTGGACGGAATTTATTTACAAAAATATCTGTCCACAAGTAGACAAGTTCTAAAAGTTGAATGGATGCCATGTTGAGTAACTGTGTCTTCCACACCCACAGGCTCCATCTCCACAAACCAAGTTCTGACCGAAAAAGAAGATGTTGATTTCTGAGAAAGAATACAGACGCCAAAGATTAAAAGAACAACTGTTTGACAGATCACTCCGTGAGCTGCAATATACTGATGGAATAAATAACGAGATACTGTTTTTATACATTCAATGATTTTAGTTTACAGATACAGTATTTACTGTAATGTAAAAACATCCATGGAATTTACGTTGTTTTTATACTGTATATAGTGGATTTGTGGGAAATGTAGGTGCAATATATTTTGCACGTTGTATAGTTATATTTTCATGATTATGAGAATAAATCCCAGCAAACTTGTCTCTAAAGCAATGTGAACAACACTGAATGTGGAGCGGCTGAACTATGGAAATAAATATTCCACCACTTTAAATGATGGCATTCAATGATTCATGTTTCTAGTTTCTAATCAGCATTATCGAAACTTTACGGCTGCTACATTCATAACAGACATAAAGGCTGGACAGCCTTGTTTGTTTAATCCTTGTTGAGAATCTGGCAAAATGCACCACTAAAACCACAATATCAACGGGTACGTTAGGCTTACTTTGAAATATTTCATGAAACCTTACTTTCAATACTACTACTTTCACCATGACATTATGTTGACTAAATTACCAGTCAGGGTGGAGTTTGAAAAATGAACGTGATGTTTAAATAACCTGTAAAGAAAATATTTTGGTATGCTCTGACAAGTGTTTGTGTGAACTTTATATCTAATATATAGAATGTATATTAATACTGATGAAAAACTCTCCATGAGATTCCGTTTTTTTTTAGGTATTTCCACTCTTTTACTTGTAGTTGAAACCATGTTATACGACTTCTGTTTTTTAATGTTTTTTTTACTCACCTTTTTGTAATTAATCTTGTTTTGTTGTTTAATAATAGTGTAATATCTCCTGTCTGTTTATCACTTGTTTTGAAGTAGAGGACACTGAAGTAAGTACTTTTTAAATAAGAGTGTCATAATATATAACATAACATAATAAATGTTATATGGCACATACCACGCTATTTCCTGTGGCTGTAAACCTTACAATACAACTGAACCTTGGCATCACTCTGCTGTGATTTCACCACCATTTGAAAAATGTTGCCCTACCCCAAAAATGGGAGTGTTCATTCCTCTATGGATATTATTATATGGACAGGCGCCCCAATATGAACTTTTTCCAATATGACACTGTAGATGTGTGCGAGCATTTTAATTGATTTTCATCCAAGTATCTCTGCTGCATTTCTTGGTCTCACTGCCTGCATTTTCTGAAGAAGTTTTGATTAAAAAAAAGGGTGTGTCCCTTTTTATTGGACCGAGCTCAAAAAAAGAAACAAAATAACTTTTCTCCATTGGTAAACTTTGTGGCCTATGTGACCTTTGTATTAAAAGCAAGGTTGAGATATTTTTGCATCATTGCATTTGCAGTTTTGGAACATTTTGAAGCCTGCAATGTAAATGATGGTAGACGGTAGTTGTGTAGCTCATCTACTCTTCCTGCCCCCCTACCTGACATAATACAACAATGCAAAATTTGCATCCTTATATCCTTTACACTGATGTACACAGATGACCCTGCTTTGCCACTGGGCCACAATTGCCCCAAAGATTTCAAACTAAAAGACTACTTACTAAGCCAAAGAACATTTTGGAATACCCCCTCATCTATAACCTTAAAGGAAGCTTCCACAAAGAACAAAAAGAATATCAGATGACACATCAACACCATGAATCATAAATCTGTGTTAATGATTGACGGGAGCCGGAAAACAAAAGTGACAAGTGAAAAGATTGATCTCAGATTAGATTACACTCAGATCAACCTGACAGCAACACCGCACAACAGCCACCGGCACAGGTTCTCTTTCTTTCAGAACCTTCACATTAGACTCCCTTTCCTCTGCCTCTTCGGTGTGAGGATGGTGACGTTGAGGAAACAATATGCGGTGGTCAGACCCGTATACTCAGAGGACAGCTTGGCTGAAGATCACAACAAAGTTTACCGGCAGCGCAAAACCATCGTGGACCATATGAGAGAGTATCTGACGTAAGAGAACCCCGCCTCTTTAGAGATTCACATCCGTCTCGGAATTTAGTGAATCTTGAATTTTGATTTCCTGCAAAATAAGTGACTGTCACTGAGAATTCAATGAAACATTGTCTAAAGGATTTTTTTTGTTGGAACCTTTACTTCAAAAAGACCTTCTTTCATATCTGTTATATCCAGCTGGGATTCAAAACGTGCCAAGAATGCAGCAGTGTCTCTACTGCCCGTCATCGGCTGGATGAGGACCTACCGCGTCAGAGAGTGGCTGCTGGGCGATGTGGTGTCTGGGATCAGCACTGGAATGGTGGCCATCATGCAAGGTCAGAGATCCAGTCACCTGCATTCCACAGACAGAAATGTGGCTTGGTTCTATCTAGAAAAAAATATTGTCCCCTGACTTTTACTCGCAACTGTTATTGAGACCTACACTGTTAGTTTTGCTGTATCGTATGAACATCTTTTGCATTTTCCCAAAATACGCTATAGGTTTGTTGAGTAACATTGCATATGAATGTACTCTGTGAGTATGAAGTTTTGAAGTAAGGTAATCGTCAACAGGAGATTTCCTTTTTTAAATGAGAACTTTGATCATTTCACTCATAAGAGTACTTGTGTTGTACACAAAGTGGCTGCCTCGGACAACATCTACAACCATTTATGCATCTGACAGATTAGGCTAAAGATAAGATTACATTTTACGGATCTCATACAGGTAAAAGAAAGAGTCAATGAATAGAATAGATAACTAAGATTGACTTGTTACACCTGTGTTATCTATAAGTATGTCAAGGATGTAAATGACTTTGAAAGACAAAGTAAGATAAACTGATAAAAGAGTTTGACCACTGACTGGTCAAAATCTTTGTCTAAAAAGACGCCAAAGCTGAAAAGCGTTAAACCTGCATTCTCTCTGATTACCAGGGGCAAACTCTTTCTCAGTATCGTCTAACACAGGATTGTGTTCATTTACTAAATGGTTGTACATTTACGGTCCAAAACCATAAAGCAGGGTATGTTTTAGTGCAGGACTACCTTGTGATTGACAGGTTGTTACCACGGCGTTGTCCAGGCACAGCAGAGCTATTTCATACATTATTAAAGTCTTTGTTCTATGTTGTTTTGCTGTGGTCTCACTCAGGACTGGCCTTCTCTCTGCTGGCCTCGCTGCCCCCGAGCTACGGCCTCTACACAGCCTTCTTCCCCATGCTAACGTACTTCTTCCTTGGTACTTCGAGACATATATCCGTAGGTATGTTATGCAATACCGAGTCATGATAAAACAATGCTCTCAACAAAAAGTGAAAACCAGCGTAGTTTCATGCGATTATGTGTAGCACTTTAGCAGCACTAAACTCTTTGTTTACCACTATATTTCCGTATCTTGTTCTTAACAAACTGCCCCCAACTGTCCCTCAAGTTCTAAAACAGGCTCTCTGTCCTCACGCATAACCATTTCACTCTAAAAGTTGGGAAATTTCCTGGACCATATCATCTTGACAAGTGGTGGTAAGATTGAATATTCTGGCTTTAAAGCTCTAAATCGCCGCCCCTCCGCCCCTCCTTCATTCAGGCTCTTTCCCAGTCCTGAGCCTGATGGTGGGAGCTGTGGTGACACGCCTGGTCCCAGAGGTTGGACCACCAGCCAACATCACTGGCTTTGAAGACCTGACCCAGGACCAGCAGAGAGTCCTAGTGGCCTCCTCTGTAACCTTTCTTATGGGGATATTCCAGGTAGCTCAGACCCCATAGCATAGCTTACTGCTTGTTCAAGGTAGAGTCTTTTCATACTTCATTGCCTTCTCATTTTTCTCCGTCCTGTGCAGCTGGCGATGGGTATTTTTCAGGTGGGATTTATTGTCGTGTACCTGTCCGACACTCTGGTGTCCGGCTTCACCACAGCAGCTGCCATACACATCCTGGTCTCCCAGCTCAAGTTTGTGCTCGGGTTGACTGTTCCCGGCATCAACGGTCCACTCTCTGTCATATATGTAAGAATCTTTAATGAATCTAACAGCCTTGTTTGACATTTTTGTTGAGGTAAATGATGTGCCAGACATTTCTTCATATCTACCATGAGAATGCTATCAATCATCTTACTCCAAGATCATTTTACAGCCATTGTACGGGGTGAAACAAGTCTTCTTTTGTGCAGACATTGAAGGAGATCTTTGACCAAATCACCTCCACCAACATCTGTGACCTGGTGATGTCCATAGTGATCATGATGGTTGTGTTCATCGTGAAGGAGCTCAATGAAAAATACAAAGCCAAGTTGCCTGTTCCCATTCCCATTGAAGTTTTCATGGTGAGGGAAACCTTGAAGAGGGGCATATCATGAAGCGTTTATTCTGCTTGTGCACATGTATTTGGGTGTTATTTTTCAGTTCTTTTTTTGGTCTCCCCATAACAGAAGAGACGGGATTAACTGTTCACATTTCGCTCCCTTTTATAAGTTACATGCAGGCTCGTTAGATTAAACAATTATTACATAGGTGAGCCATGTTAATCAGGGCAGGGAGGGGGGCTTATGGAGACAGGCGTTTTGGAGCGTTTTGGAAAGAGGGTGAATACAGATATATTCAGATGGGCGACGCTATGAGATAAATAATGTATTTTATGGACATTAAAGCAGGTAAACATGTACTCTTAACTTGGCCTGATATGTCCCCTTTAAAGGAATATACAAGTACTAAACCATTTCATTTATTATCTGCAAATGATGGATATTTCATGAATCATTCTCCTAAGAATAGCAGTTTATGTGTCAGTTAACACCGTCACTTCCTGCTCACAGACTGTCATAGCTTGTGGGGTGTCCTATGGGTTCAACTTCAAGACGAGATATGATGTTGCTGTTGTTGGCAAAATGGTCAGCGGGTAAGTTTCCTGTTCTACCTGTCTTCAGTGGATCATAGTTCAAAATCAAGCAGGCTGCTGTTTTCTTAGGTCACACAGATCCAGTGAGAAATACGTCTTTACTTATGTGTTAACTGTACAGTCAGAATATAAAACGTAGCCACAGCTGTCAGATAATTGCAGTGACAATATTTCGCTCCGTTTCTGAACTTCAGATGTACTCAGTATTGGTCAACCTTGTTCGGATCATTTGAATGCACGATATTTTTTGCAGATATGAATCTCCCATTGCGCCTAACATGGAAGTCTTCCAGGAAAGTGCTGTGGAGGCCTTTCCTTCAGCCATAGTCGGGTTTGCTGTTGCCTTCTCTGTGGCCAAAGTCTACTCCATCAAACATGATTACACGATTGATGGGAACCAGGTGAGCAATTATAGTTATATATATATATATATATATATATATATATATATATATATATATATACACACACACATATAAACACTAAGAATGTTATTCTTAGTGTTTCTGCTCTTTGAGATCTCAAATTGCATTTAATATTGCATGTAAATGAGCTTTTCTGTGCCATGTGATGAAAAGTAGGTCAAAACGAATCATTGAAGTCAAATTTAAAAAAGGATAACTTGTAATGTTCCACGCCAGGAGCTCATCGCATTTGGGGTTAGTAACATATTTGGCGCAAGCTTCAGGTCGTTTGCAGCCAGCACATCGCTCTCCAGGACGGCCGTGCAGGAGAGCTCGGGAGGCAAAACACAGGTCAGAGGAGCAATTTCGCTGTCTCCTGGGTCACAAACTTTTACTAGCTCACAAACACGGTCACTTTGCATTGTTACCATCTGGTTTATATGAGGTACTCTCATTTCATTGCCATGGTAAAATGAAACATTGTCGTTTTACAAATGCAGATTGCAGGCCTGATCTCAGCTATGATGGCGATGATTGTAACTTTGGCACTTGGCTTCCTGCTGGAACCGCTTCCCACTGTAATGCAACGGCTAATACCAATAAGTATTGCATTTTTACTGTTTTGTCAAATGTACACCTTCATGTTAAGAGGCAGTTGGTTTATCCCTTATATACACTAAATATTTGCCCTCCCTCCAGTCTGTCCTGGGGGCCTTGGTCATCGTCAACCTGAAGGGCATGCTGATGCAGTTCAGAGAAATCCCGTACTTGTGGATGAGGGACAAACCAGAATGTGTAAGTGTTGTCTCATAGTTCACTGGCAAAGCTAAGCGATATCATCGATACGTGGTAGTTATTAGTCTGCCCTTTTTCTGTGTTTGATCTCATCTGTTGCAGGTTGTGTGGGTGGGAACATGCCTGGGGGCCACCCTGCTGGGACTGGATCTTGGTCTGGCGGTGGGTCTGGGTGTTGAACTGCTCACCGTGGTGTACAGGACTCAGTTGTAAGGGCAAAAGTTAACACGGATAATGATTTCTTGATATGTAAACTGACAGCAAAAAGGAAACTAGTGAAGTGTCCTGCAATGACCAAACAAAAGTCCACACAGCAAGTTTATGAGATGATGATACAGATACATTTTAATTTACTACACTGTAACTACGGTGTAGCGTTTCATGTTTGCCGTCAGTCCTGCCATGTGTTTAGTTCTGTTAGCTCAGGGCCAGGTCAAAGTTGGCACATGTGCTGCTTTTGGGGCAACAACGGTTTTGTTGGATCTGTTACATTTGGAGCGTGTGTTATGTTCATGGATGATGACAAATATTGGCGGAAAGTTTTTATGAGGATGGCAGCCTTCTTTACAATGCTCTATTTAATATAGTAATGACATAATTAGAATGTCCTGATAATGGACAAAAAAGGGGGAAAGCCGTTATAGAGAGTTGCCACCTTACAGACTGTATTCAGAGGTGGACATATTCATAGTGACGTCACACATTGGTTTTGTGGATTTGAAGCCTTGAGTTTGGCCTTTTGGCCATCTCAGGTTTTACAATCAGAAGTGACACAGGAGTCTGGAACAAAATAGATTTGAATATAGAACAAGACCTTTTTAGGAAATCAAAATGCATGAACTAGCTTGTGTATGTGAGCGGTGTATTTTCAGTTGTAAGACAAAAGCAGAGACAACTCCACAACTGCTGTGGTAGCCATTTGTCATTCACAATGTATGAACCATCATTAACAAAATAAAAATTATGCTGTATCGAAGAAGACTTGAAACTAGAGATTGAGATCATAAAGTAAAGTTTAGGAGAAGAATACATTAAGAAAAGGAGTATTTTTCTCATAAACTTCTATACAACCAGAGGAGTCGCCCCGGGTGGACAAGAGAGAGAATGCAGGTTTTGGGCCTTAGTTGACAGAATTGGAAGTTGCGGCCTGGTTGAAAGTTGCTGGGGGTCCACAGTCAATGACGTTTTGCAACACATCAATGAAGATCCGTTGTAAATACAATTTCAGAAAGAGTGAATAACTTCAACAAAGTGAGGTACTTATGCATAAAATCATAAATAAGCACAACACAAATCAGGGTGGGTCCAGTGGTATACCGGATCAGCCATGGAAGGACGGATGCAGAAATGAACGTACACGACTGAATACATAATCTGGCAGAGATAAGAGATGAGAGAATAATGGATAAACCGTTGAGGATGCTAAACCATACCAACAGTCACAACAGAGTTAACAGTAGTTATGCAGCATAGAGTGGTTAAATTCTTTAAATGAGCGCTCAACCAATTCACTGTTTTTAACTCCAGAAAAAATGGGACTCGTATTTAACAAGAAACTGATGAAACGAAAAATCAATCAAAGCAGCAACACAAAAAACATACATTAAGCCCCATCTGTTTTTCCTGGGAACCTAGCGTTCAAAGTAAAAAAAATATTTTACTACCTACTATTTGACTAGGTTTAACCCTAGTGATTCTAAAACTCATTTTTTAAATCTCTTGTCTTTCTAGCCCCCGCTGTTCTGTCCTGGCTAACATCCCAGGGACCGACCTCTACAAAGACCATAAAGATTACATGCATGTAAGCATGTCAAATCAAATCAAATCAAAAATCAAACACTGATGAAGTTTCAGTTGATGTTGCAAAATCTCTCTAAATCATATGTGTGTCATTGTGATGCTTCCTTTCTCAGATATCTGAAATGCAGGGAGTGAAAATCTTCCGGATACCCTCGCCTATCTACTTTGCCAATATTGAGTTCTTGAGGGACAAGCTGGTAGAAACTGTATGTAGCACACATACACTCTGTGTCTATTTTTCCTTCCAACCAAATACGTTTGCAGAATCAACTCTTTTTTTTTTCCAGGTCGGGTTTAACCCTCTCAGGGTTTTGAAAAAGAGGAACAAGGCTCTCCGGAAAATCAATAAACTGTTGCAGAAAAAGGAGGATGTCGTTACAGCGGTGACACTTCAAATATACTAGACACTATTGCAGTAGTGAATGCTTCAAGGTGTTCTTCCACAAAAAGCCCTAAGCTGACTTTCTCAATTATGTCAATCAGAAAGAGTTATTTGGTGCCACTGATGAGTCTGGCATGAACATGGAGGAGCAGGACCGGCCCTCTGACCTTCCTTTCCGGGTGAATTGGAGGGCAGAGCTTCCCGTTGACGTCACTGTTCCCAGAGTGGACCTCCACAGCCTGATCCTGGACTTCTCTGCCGTGTCTTTCCTGGACATCTCTGCTCTGAAGGGACTCAAAGCGGTACAGTCATGCAGATGGTCAACATTCTTATCTGAATAATGTAATTCCTTTCTTACATTAAACTCACTGGATTGTCCACAGGTACTCAAAGAGTTCATCCGCGTTGATGTGGAGGTTTACATCGTCTCTTGTGATGGTGAGTCTCCTCTTCGCTGCCGTGACAACACATGCACTGAGGCTAAGGTGAATAATGCTAAATAAGCCATGGCACGGTTTCCCGTGTGTTGACAGAGTCCATCCTGGAGAAACTACACAGCTGTAGGTTCTTTGATGAGGAGATTCTCACCTCCATGTTGTTCCCGTCCCTTCATGACGCCATGCTACATGTGCAGGACAAATCAAAGGACAGAGGTCGAGGCTGGGTGGTAAGGGAAGCTATCTGCGCTACAACTAAACATGCATGCAGAAGCCCAGTACAGCAACAGTCAGTCATGGAGAAAAGAGGTCAGGTTTTGACTCAGGTTGCCACCGGAGGAAAGGTCACAAAGCCTGAGCTGCTATTGTCAGATAAGCATGTTTTAAGAGCTTGAACTAAACAAAAATCTAAGAGATTCAGTGAAATACATTCATGTGTCTACTTATTTATATATTTATGCAACGACTGTCATGATTGAAAACTAACCCTAAACTTTCTTTTTGCAGTTGGGAGAAAGCAGACTCTAGCAGAGCCGATGAGTCCAGGAGCATTCCTTTCAAACCAAAACGCTTCTCTTCACCCCACCACAACACAATCAATAAAACTATTGAAAAACTACCATTAAAGTTGGGTTTTTGTTGGGATTCTGTTGTCATATGACTTTTAAGTTTGACTGAAAACCAACCTGACAAAAACACATGAGGATAATTACTACTTCAACCGGACACTTTGAAATGACTAAATGTGTTACTTTATAAGACGCTCTGTCTGGTAAGTTCAAAAGGTCTTCCCTCGTGTATAGGTTTTAACCAAAAATGATGAATCCCATATTCAAATTCTTATTGTTTTCAAATGAATTGAGAACCTGCACAAACCCTTCAGTCATATCAAACAGATGCGACGCACCTCTGTTGTTAAAAATTTATTGAGACATAGTTTGCGTCTTTCAATGTACAGTACATATGTGTGAATTCAGCTGACATATATACAGAAATATTTACCATACGCTATTAGAAAAACAAAAAAAAAACACATTGCTGCTCCTCTGCAAGTCTAGTCCAATGCAACAGTTCAGCAGGAGGTTCAGTACACTTAACTAAAATGTGCAGCGCTGACACATTTGCTCTTGGGGGGGAAACGTCTTAGCAAAATGAAAGTCACCAGTCACTAGAACCCTGAGGTCTACGATCACATTATTTAGACGAGTGGTGTGAATCGGAATGACGCAGGCTGTTGCCCATTCATTCAGTTGGCAGTTCACTGATAATAAGGCCGGTAGCGGCCCTGATCTGGGTGGTGGGGTCCAGGCATCTGGCCTTGGGGAGGACCCTGCATTCGTGGTGGTGGAGGCCCCCTCGGAGCGGGCCACATCCCCGGGCTGACCCCT
Organism: Pungitius pungitius; assembly: GCF_949316345.1. Classification (NCBI taxonomy): domain Eukaryota; kingdom Metazoa; phylum Chordata; class Actinopteri; order Perciformes; family Gasterosteidae; genus Pungitius; species Pungitius pungitius. The sequence goes on from NC_084901.1 coordinate 11,605,171, forward strand.
CCTGGCTGGCTGAACGGGGGACTGAGGGTGCCTTGGTCTTCAGGGAATTGCTGCATTGAGTTGGGGTTGTAGTGATGAGGTGGGGGGGCGTTAACCGGGGGGCCACTGTGTTGTGGTGGTGGTCCTGGGGGCGGGTGGTTCATATAGGGGGGCATTTGGGCCATGATGTGCCCAGGCGGAGGAGTGATTGGAGGGGGAGCTGTCGACATAGAGGGGGGAGGGGCCTGGTTGTACACCATGTGTGGCGTACCAGAGGCCTGGGGAGGATGCTGCATGGGGTGACTGATGGGAGGGGGCGGAGGAGGCGGGGGGCCGAAGTGCTGCTGCGGTGGGGCCATCATGTGGTGAGAGTGGGACACCACAGGGGGCTGACCAGGATAGTCCCCTGGGTGGTGGTGGGGTGGCTGGCCGGGCCCCGGACCTCCAGAGAGCGGCTCCCTAGAGGAAGAGTCATCTTGAATGGGAACGGTGATGAGATTGCTATGCTTGCGGGTTGTCACCGTGGAGATGCGAAATGTCTCGGGGCCCAGGGCGCTTGGGGGCGGGGCTTCGTGGGCTGATGGCAGGGGCGACTGACTGTAGGGGTCGTGACTGCTGTGCTGGAGCGGGTTGGGCAGGTGAACGTGGTTCTTGGGAAGGTGAGGGGGAGGCACGCGGAAGCGATCATCAGATTGGGGGGGCAGGTGCACCGGCTCCTGGCGGCCAGCGGATGACTTTGCTGCCCTTAGGTGGCGGTGATTGACGTGCGCCTGCAGGTCACGCTGAGACAGGTAGGTGCGCTTGCATCCAGGCACAACACTGCACATATAAAGGGAACCGCGCAGGCTCTGTTCGATGCGCTGCACTGGGTCCGTGCAGTTGTACATGGTGAGGCTAAACAGGGACACAGAAGCCAAATTAAACAACCTGTGAGGGGCCACATAGATACCTGCAAGCAGATCACTGCTACTTCAAGCCTAGTCTATGCGTCTGCGTTTTCAGAGAAACGCAAGGACACGCAGACGCAAGAGCCCCTTGTATGCCTTTTTTACCCCATCTTGCGTGCGTCCAGCAATTTTTCTAGACTTGCGTCAAAAGCTAGCCCGCAAGCCTGTGATTGGTTTGCTAACTACATCCTTTCCGGTGTCTGACACTTCCGGTTTCACAGCATAATTCCGCCATCATTAAAACGAAGATTTGATATGTCTGCAAAATAACAGGCGATGAAAAGCAGCAGTGGCGATGAAGGGGGCTAAAAAAATCTGCTAAATAAACAAATAACTTCCACACACAAAGACGTCACGCTCTATGTCATCTTTAACAAAAAATGATACTCCACCTATTGTTCTGGCGGTGAATTGCTTTGCAACACGCGCAAGCCTTTTTGAACCATGAATTGAAAGGAGTCCGTTGACACAAGACGCAGACGCAAAGGCCTTAAGTTAACATGTACATCAACTTATTGAGAGGGGTCAACAACACGGATCAATAAACTGACCTGAGTTGGTATACAGGACCAACAAACACTCTACAAGTTATCGTTTTACTTACAGGTCAGAATTCCATATTGCTGTAAAAAAAACATCTTCATCACACAATCTGACTCAATGCCACATAATACATTTAATAAGATTAACTTTGAACACATCATTAGATGCTATAATTGACCTCCTCCTGACTAGCAAATGAATGCATCATAATGTAACTCCATGGCCGCTGTTAGCTCAGCAGCGGCCACATAACAAGCTACCTAGCAACTTAAAAAATGATTCGTTTTTTAGCTTTATCGGGGACCATTGAAAGCACCTATATTGAATATTGTCCAATATTGACCTGCAGTAGACTATTTATTTAGTTTTGTGTTTAATCAATCTGCTTGTGTGATTAACATGGGTTCTAAACCATGGGAGCATTCATATGATTAAGTAAAGCACGTTACACCACCAGTGATTTACAGGTCAAAATCCTGTAAATAATGTTAGGTTAATAGGAGGTAAATAGAATTGAAATCTCACCCAGGGCACATCTTATCTCCTTTCTTCTCATGAAGCAAAGCACAGTCGTAACAGAAAACATGTTTGCAGGGGATCTAAGGAGTCAGAATACAAGAGTTACAAAAGAAAATGTCTCTGTGGCAGTATGCAATGACATGTCTGCTCAGCGATGATACACACCATTCGTCCATATAGGTGGATAGGAAGTCCGCATTTGTCACAAAAGTGAATTGGTACTTTATCCCTTTCGCCAATCAAATTTAACTGTTGAAAAAAAAAGAAAAACACAGATGACTCCCATAAAAATATAATCCTTAAGAGTTACTTGGATATCATTAGGACGACTGAGGATGTATCAGCTCAATCTTTGAAAATAAGTCTGAGAAGGCTAAGAAGTTAATTGTTGAAACCAAACCATTCAGGAAAACATGTCTAATGTATTTTGCTAGATAAAAGACATTAGTAATAATATTACTGTCAATCATATCAGTTGTTTGACAGGTGCTTTTACCTTGTAGTCCCAGAACAGTGCCTGGGGGAATCTCCTTTGTGTTGCAAACACATCACCAGATTTAGCTCCACAATCAAACCTCTCCTCCTGCTTGAAGCCAAAGTTTTCTGTAAAACACAAGAGACTAATGTTAATGATGTAATTTAGAAAATAGTAATTCAGTGTTCTCCACAGCGGTGACAAAAGGAGTTTAAATGAGCCAGGGACCAGATTAATGAAGAATTATGGATAGCTCTTGAATTTGACATATTTTCTAGTTATATTTTATAGATCAATCGTGTGTTTGGTAGGTTTTATTATTTTAAAAACTCAATTTTATTTTTAAAAGTACCCCGTTATTGTATTTCTGTTAATGGTAAATGTAGTAGATTGAAGCAATACTGACAAGAGATCTGAGAAAATAGATGTCTCTTCATCATCAAGCAGTTTGGACTGCATTTTAGATAGCCTGACTGCTTGAGATGTCGCTCATTAACTGAACTTTCTTGGATGAGGATACATTCTTCTGTGTTTCCGCTTCAATACTTTATAGTTAAAGAAAGTCCACAGAGTCTCTGGGACAGGGAAATACGAGAGGAGATATAAGGAATAACCTTTACACACACGCATTCCTAGAATGGTGGAAGGTAGTTTGTGCACATCATCATTTTGTCTGTCAATCTTAATTAGTTTATTTATTTTTATTCCCCCAAGTATATTCCCTATTAGTTTACTTATATCTCAAATTTCTTTCTAAATGTAGCCCAAATTATTTTTATTTTCTGTTATTTGCAAATAGAAATTAATGTGATTTTATAATTATTGTTTAAATGTAAATAGAGAATTAAAAACTAAATATCAGTTGAATTGAAACTCCACATCCAATTAACATTTTCTTTTAGAAATTATGTTAATGTAAAACAAGGATTTCCCAAAAAAAAAATTAATTGAACTGCTAAACATATCACAGTCAGAATAGTCATGCGGGTAGCTGGGAAACAAGCCACCAATATTGTGGTTAAAGTGCGACTGAGCCACCCAGTACATGACACACGACCAACCCCCCTACATAATGGTAGGTAAAACATGTATTTGTGCTTCACAGCAAGCCACATTTTTTGACATAATGACACAAATTTTGAAATCATTAATATACCATGTCTGGTATCATAAAATCCTGTGGTTGGTTTGTTTGTTTGCTTGCTTGCTTGCTTTCCCAGCAAAAACAAACCAAAGCAGAGTCTGCTTGGAAGCGGCTTGGGACCCAACATTGCAGGCCGTCTAGGTTCAATGGTTTGGTTCGCACCAGGGCTTGATTGAAAACATTCACATCATCCCAGACAAATCGTAGTAACGGGTAAGAGACCCGAGTGGGTTTAACCCAAATGGCTACATTAACTGCAGAATGTGCCTACCGTCTTCTCCAGTCCCACTTTTGGAAGGCCTGCTGCTGGGTCTCTGGGTGCGAGGCGGAGGTTTGCTCCTTATGGGCTGCTTGGATATTAGTTTGATGGGGATTTGTCTGCGGACATCTGGGCCACCCAAACTCCCAGAGCCGTCACTTCCTTGAAGATCATTGTCTGCAGGTTGAAAACACAGCTTTAGAGTCTTGATGTCTAAATGTAACAAAATGATACTGAAAGAATATGACAACAGTCAGCAGTGTACACGTTTTCAGACCATTGTTTGTGATAATACATATTAAAATGAGCAGTGGAACAGGTATAATCCGAAGAGGCGATTTCTTGTGATATTTTAAGGAAAAGGAATGCAACTCTTTTCTAGACCGTTTTGGAATTGGCTCTCAGGGTGTGTAACAAGCACCTGCCTGTCTTACAAGGCACAGTTACATTACGAAGTCACAACAACGGTCGGTATATAGCTAGATTTACACGTTCTGTTAACTTAGTGACATATGTAATGATGTCTTGTAACTTTGCGCCGCGTTAACAAGCCACACTGATATCATAGACAATAATTGATTTACTATAGCCTACACGGTCTGCCTTTGCGACAGTAATCTAAAAGTACATATTCAACGTTACACACTCCGTCAAACATTCTTAAGACATGTAATTAGCGATGTCATGTTTTGAAAAGACGTTAGATTAGTTAGCATCATGCTAACATTGATGGGGTAACGTTAAGTTAGCATTCGCGCCGCAATTCAATGGAAGCTAGCGGTTACGCCTACGAACATGTGGAAATGCAACGTTTTCCATTCAATACACGTTAGAAACTTTCTAAACACATTGGCAAAATGCACGTGCCATTATATGTCCAGGTATAACGTCACGTAACGTTAACTTATTCTAACACAAGTGTTCTGACGTTCTAGCCAGTTAGCTAACGTTAGCCTGAACCACGCTAGCTTTAACGCTTCTCTGGAACTAAATTTGATATCGTAGCAGAATAATGTTACGGGAGGCTTATATGTCGTTGTCTGATGAGCTGATACAATAACAAATACAACTGCGGAGTGAAAAATAGTACGTTAAAGAAGTTTGCTAACGTCCGCCCTACTCTGTATTTGGCTTACCGCTTTGGTCCATGATCCAACGAGTGAACGCAATGCATTGTGGGATAGAGGATGCTAAGAGAAGAGATGAAGGTAAAAGAGAGTAGAGGAAGGAACAGATGAATAAAGGAAAATAGGAAAGCTGGTGAGTGATGAAGACTACAAGATTCAAGAGAAAAAACACTACATACTTTCTATAAGGAGCGGCCACAACCTCTGAAGCCATTAACTCATTCTTTAGTATTCATAGGTAGATATAATATTAAGACTTAATCAGTTATCAACACATTCTGCTTGTTATAAAGTACATTTTTAAACAATAAGGTTATATCATACCAATTTCACGTCAGAGGATTTCTCGCTTCAATATTAGATTCCCTTCAATTCAATTAATTTTCCTTTTACAGCCCAAATCACAAATTAAAAATTAGCCTCAGAGACCTTTACCGTCTGTATGTGACATCGTCTGCCAGGAACACTCACATCAGCACAGGAAAAACCTTCACCGAAAATAAAAATAAACTCTTCATCTGGAAGAAAAAATAGAGAAACCGGCAGAAGATAAAGAAACTTTGGAAGGAAATCAAGGCAATACAGATTTTCATTGTATTTAGAACTGATCGATTAATACAAAAATACAAGTTTATTATGTTTATTTAAATAATCAATTCATTTGAAAAGATGTTCCCGCTTTGAAGTTTCCAAAAGGATATTTCAAGTCTTGCAATTCAATGTCACTAAGTATTTGTTTAAGGCACACACCTTCAAATATTCAGATTACTCAAAAAATGATTCTGGGTAACTTGAACAATCAAGCCTAAACATAATTGATCAGGTTACATTTTGCAGTAGGGTTGAAGAAAGGTAAGCTCAGGCGAGGGACTAGAAACAAACCTTGACTTTACTTCTGTTATTTTTTCTTTTGCTTATACACTCTTGTAATTACAGACCCCTTTTAATAATGGACTAAATATATATTTACTTATTGAATCAGTTCTCGAACTGCTGCCAAAAAACGTGCCTTTCAATCCACTTCACCTAATTTAGGAAATATATTTACATTGGAACCTACTTCACACGTCTAAGAATTGTGTTCAAAATATATATGAAAGCATTGAATAGTTAGAATTTCCTAAAATGTGAGGTGACCTAGTCTTGGTATGAAACATATTTAAGTTGAATTTGATATAATGGATTAACAGTGTCGCATCATTCCGTACACCAAGTGCTTTGCTGTGTTCAGTGCACGGTCTGAAGTCAGTGCACGTCCACTGTGTAGGTCTACTGCGCGCTCTCGTAACCATGTCGCCATTTTGATTCGAAAAAATATGACTGAGTTTTTCCTGCTTTGCATGCTAAACTTAGCCCCGTGTTTGAAATACTCTGTGCGTGAGTACGACTCATACACTATATCTGAAATAATAGCTGTTGTTATCAATGCCAGGTAGACACTAGTGTTTTTGGGAACTGTTGTATTTGATAGACTTCAAAGCCATATTTGACAACGTTACGATAGCTAAGTTGAGCTTGCTAACAGTAGCCTGTGCTGTCGCAGACTTACCCCTTCAAAACAAATCACTATTTGCTCAGAGGCTAATGTATGTAAGCTAACACAGCTGGCTAATAGTTAGCTGGGTAGGTAGTGACTTAGAAGCTGGCGACTGGACGAAAAACTTGAGTAAAAACTGAATACAAACGGAAAGAATAGCAGCGGATCACTCTGAATCAAAGGTAAGTTATTGACGGACATATCGTCACAAGTTTGAGCAATAAGCCAACGTTTACTCTGCTGCAGCATCGACAAAGTTGAACCCAAGTTGGAGCGCTATTTAACTTGGCTAACTGAACCCAGTAACGTTAACTTAACGTTATCTTATACCTGAACTGTAAGTCGCTAATTAGCATTAGCTGACGTGCTAATCAGAGGGAAGCAGGAACTAACGCAAAGTTAGCAAATAGTTTAGTTGGTTAACTTTGCGTCTTGAACTCGTCAATTGTAGTATCGCATTGTTTAAAAAGTAACGTTAATGTTGGCTAATCGGCTAACGTTGCCGTAAGATTTTATTTAACGTTAAGTTATGTTGGCTTAGTTCGATCACTTAACGCTAGTTAACGTTCCATAGTCTATACGTTTATTTTAACAGCTGTAGCTGGCTGACATCGACATAAACATTAGCGTTCATTATTTTATTGATATATATTTTATGTATCTTTTTTCATATTGTGGTGACTCCTTGCTAACTAAAGAACTATAAGTAGTGTAAGTAGTGTGCGGCCATTTGGAGTTAACGTTAAGTTAGCTGAGGTCAACAGCAACGAATCGCTGGTGGGTTTCTAGGTCCATGTGTGCATTAAGTCAACTTAGTTACGGACGGATAAAGACTAAAGGGGCCCGTGCTCCAACGACGACTGTGACGTGTGCAAACAACAGCGAGGGCGGCAATTACTGTCAAGTAAATCCACCTTGTGTTGTTCATTGTTTATTTATCTTGTATAGTTTGATAGTGGTGTCTCTAATGGAGTTGAAGTAAACAGAAATCTAAGCTAATACCGCAAGTCAGTTGAGCCACAGCAGCTCAGTTGGTATCCGTGTATTATCAGCTGTCATCACATGATGGCCATATCAAGTTATCAGTCTGAAGATGTGGCTCATCTATTTTGAAAGCCAATGGACCTCAAAGGTAGTCAATAACGTAAATCGAAGAACCCCAGGAGGATTACTTTATATTTGTGAAGCAGTATTCAAAAACTAAAAGTAAAGTCCTCAGTATTTTCGGACTCTCATGTGTGTAGCAAACATTACAATCAAGGTCTGTCCAAATAGTTTTACAACTTTCAGAACTCCACCACTGCAGATTGTATGATCATTTGTATTGTATGTAAATAGGTATCTAGTGAGTTACAATAAACATTCAGTTGCATCTGTGAATTTAGAAATGTTAAGTCATGTAGAATTAATTTTCTTTGCCTTGATTTCGCTGCTTTCTAACTTGCCTAATTACAGACTATTGTTGGCACACAACATCCACATCGTAGGCCATTGTTCCTCTTTTCAGCGTCGGTAACCGTACCGGTAGACTGTTTTTGTTGAGGTAGCCTTTGGTGGGTTCTATTTTGGATTTAAAGTCAAGCATTTCCTTTCCTGCTTGGTGTCCAGAGGGAGCGTTGGCCCGTTATTATTGCACTTGTGTACTCTGTAAATGTATGCCAGATGGACGCCGCTGCTGCATGTGCATGAAAGGGTCCACCCCAGGAAAAGAAGTAGGAAACAAAAAAAGGAGGAAGCTCTTTGATTTCCCCAGTCAGTTTTACTTCCATGATTATTCAGACAGACTTATTTGCTTGGATGACACTAGCAGATGAGTGATAGTAGTGTTACAATTGCCCCAGTAACCACACAAGGAAAACAAACTTAACATGCTTTCTTTGTAAGAAAAGCATTGAATATATATATATATATATATATATACACTATATCATTTTAAGATTTATCATCAACTGATAGTCAGCATTTAAAAGCCTCTGCTGATGGTACAGAACAAAAAGACGCTGATCAAAGCTGTTTAAGCAGTTGTCTGAGTATGGAAGGATGAGCCCTCATACCAGTGTAGTTCTAGACAACAAGGATCATGCACATTCTCTTAGTGTGAGGATGCTGACAGTCTGCAATATTTCATTTTCTTTTCCAGATGTTAACATTAATTGCAGATAGCCTAATTAGCCTTTTCGCCTTCTAGCCAAGAAGAATTTCACAAAATGTTTAGCACAAAACCTCTCCATGTCCCTTTGTCTATTGGGGAAGTTTCACAAATCCAACCTTCCTACTTGTTAGTGAATATCCCCGTAGAGTAAGAATCCTAATTGATTCAGATGTAATTCTTTATAAAGCTTTCAGCTTCGGTGTGGAGTGTAAAAGACGCCTAATTTTTGAATGAATGCATGTCCATTTTATTTAGTCTTGGTGAAACTACAACTTGTGAAACCTTACGTCGTAAATAATGTCAAAAAGGCATAGTTTTGTAATGAATTTGATTTCTGTACTCTGTACTTATATATATGTGGTGTGTTCTGACTACATTTAGGAAAATGTTTGTTTGTTTGAACAAAACTTGAAGTTGTTGAATGGTATATATAATATATTTAGCCCCTAACCCATGCATAGTTCAATACAATGCCTTTTTAAATAACAATTAAACTTTTTTTTGTATATGGGTTTAATATGGTTTTAATTTGACTTTGAATAAACATACAGCTCTTAAAGAGACCGCACATGATTTCTGAATGGATTTATTAACACTGTGTGGTTGCTTCTAAAATCTTATTGCAAATATCTAATGATCTGTGTTTGTTTGGTGTGGTGCAGGTTATGGTCAGCCTCCCAGCCTCTCATCTCCTAAAGAGGCCTGCGTTTTAAGAGGAGACCCATGCTGATAAATGTCAGGCCTCGCCACACTCTTTGTTGTCTGCACAAACACAAATGCCTGCCTGCCCAAGGGGGGGCTCTGATTAAAGATATCCACATTTCATCCTCTGGTACGTAATGAGCATTTTACTGTTTTTTTGTGATCACACAGTCCATGACTACATACATTTACATTTAGCATGACACCAATGTAATGTAACTATGCTTAATGTAAACAATATAATTTTTTAATGAACTGCCTACATGCTTGTTTTAATGGATGTATTCATTTCCTGCTTTATCCATCTTAATTTGAATATTTACTTACATAATTTATATTATTAGAAAATGGTGTTCGGGGGTTTCTGCTGGTGTGAGCCCCAAGTGCGCACTTACACAGACGTGGGGGAAAAAGCATTTTTCGGGGTGGGCGGGGGGGGGGGGCAGCAAAACACTGGTGTTTATTTTTTACTGAAACAGTAAAAAACCTAGTAACAGTAAACCTAATATGTTCCACAAGAGGACTTCAGATATTTTAGTTTTAATCCTCTAACTTCCGTCTTTGTTTACATCCATCTCTGTCCCCTGCTTCCTTCCCCTCCTTGACTCTTCCCTTCCCTACTGCTTTCTTTTGTTGTTCTGGCTACTGCTGGTCGCTCTGTGTTTTTTGCTTATCTTTCTCTTCACTCTGCTGTTGCGGTTCAGGGTTGTGTGCCCCATTTCAGCGGCCACCATGTTTTGGAAGTTTGACCTGCACACCACCTCCCACATTGACCAGCTGCTGGACAGGGAGGACGTGACGCTTAGAGAGCTAATGGAAGAAGACGACGTCCTGCAGGAGTGCAAGGCCCAGAACCGCCGGCTACTCCTCTTCCTCTCCCAGGACCAGTGCATGCAAGAGCTGGTCAGCCTCATCACCACCGAGCCACCCACAGACCTGGAGGAGCGAATGCGCTTCAAGTGAGTCCGCACGCTACTAAAGATGATAACAGGTTCCAGGATAATTGGGAAAAAGCCTTGTGTGGTTATAGTCAGTGCCTCTATTATAGTTACAAGGTTATGGTTAGCTATCCATTTTTACAACTTGTGGAAAAAAAACAGTTTAAACTCTGTTTAGTGTTCATTTTGTCCAGGGTTCCTCATACCTGGCTAACAGAGTTAGCCGGTTAATTAGCCGGTTAAAAAGATAAGATGATGTGGATCAGGCTTTTCGGGTTCCCCAAAGCAGGTTTGGCTAAATCACCATAGCAACATATCGGAAAACTTGAAACGCAGGTTCTTTTGAGCCAGCTGGATTAGTTTGCCAATCCCCCAGGATAAAAGGGCAGCTCTCTTCCTTGTTGATGAAGGAGCGATATCAGTTAGATTAACGTTTAATAAAGAGAGAGTTCTCCGACATCACCAAGACCCGTTATAACATCACGATGACGTCCTGTATGAGCGCTGTCGATGTTGAATACAGGAATCATTTATTTACAAAACAATTTTCTCGACCTGAAACGTTACGTAATGACTACCACACGCTGCAACGGAGCATCCACTGTCCCGCAGACTGTCTCATACATGGCCTCCTACACGGTCTCACACACTGTCTCTCACACTCTCTCATACTGTCTCACACACTATTTTTCATACTGTCACACACTCTCATGTCTCACACACTGTCTCATACTGTCCATGTCTGTACAGTGTTGCGATGCAGACATCTGGAAAGCCGCTTCACGTCGTGCTCTTCGTAAAGTTCTGTTCGTTTATTTGTCACTTAATAAACTTCTGGAGATTTCACTGCTTCAATTGATCAAATGTCGGATAATGAATAATAGATACTGATTTGCACATCCAGATCTTACAGTTCTATGTAGTAATCTACACATGATATGATACATAAGTTGAATACAGTACATATAACCTCATAACTATTCATTCGTATCAATTAGACTTGTTGTTATTTTCTATGCTCTCATTGGATGATGATGCATCCCTGAAGCCGCCTGCCAGTAGGCACATTTAAAGAAATTTAATCTAATGATTAAAGTGACTAGGCACTTAAAATCAGCCTATACATTCATTTACACTTGCGCATAACTTGTGTGCGATACTTTGTCGGGCTTGTAGCCTCGCAGGGGGCGGTTTTGCCATGATTATATGGTGAATTAATTTTATTTTCTATAGCACAAAATTGAAAATTTGCCTCAGAGGGCTTTACAGTCTCAGTGACATCGACTGTCTCAAAACCCTCAGATTGACACAGGAAAAACTCCCCCAAAAAAGAAAAAGCATTCAATGGGGAGAAAAAAGGAAAGAAATCTTTAGAGACACAGAGGAGGATCCTCCCCCGGGATGCAGAGACTGAGACGGACTTCCAGAATGAACAACGTAAAAGATGAACAATACATTCAATTCATCTGACAGAAATGATTAAAATACACATTATTACACATATATTATCTCCTTATGTGTTCATGATCATCTTCTGCTTGTCAGTAGAGAAAATAGATACTCTTCCTTTTAAGTTTATTTGTCGTTGTACCGTTAGAAAATCCTGGTTTCTAATGAACAACTCTTCTGCCTTCTGACGTATGACACGCACAAGTGATTATCCTGATGACTGACATCGGGTTCAAACTAACGAGACGTATTGAGGGCGGATCAGCCTTAGAGGAACCGAGATAGCCGGACATCAATCATTTCCCTAATTTTTAGCTGGATAATGTGACATTTGATCGACTTAGTTGAACCATGTACGAAGAACAGCGCCCAGTAATGTCCGTTAGATCTAGGCCTCGGGCCTTCGTTAAATTAATACAACCTTAACAAGAACAAAAGTTATTTTGTCTCCTTTCGCTTCTCTTAAAAATAAAATGTTTTAATTGAATTTGCAGATACTTGTATTAAATACCTCTTTCCGCTGTCATTTAATTAATTTGACTTTGCTAAATCCCCTTTTCACTGTTCTGCTCAAGGAACCTCTCCCGATTTATATTTGAATGAAAACAGTTTTTTGGAAGTTAAACTTGCAATCAATAGTTACACTAAGGACTTCATCATTTTTTTGTCAGATTCCCCAACATTGCTTGTGAGCTCCTGACTTCTGATGTGTCAATCATAAACGATAAGCTGGGCGCGGACGAGTCTCTCCTTGAGGTGCTCTATCGCTTCCTGGAGCAGGACCCCCCTCTCAACCCGCTACTGGCCAGCTTCTTCAGCAAAACCATCGGCAATCTCATTGCCAGGAAAACCGAACAGGTATATTGGAAAAGGTCACGACTTGAGCAGCGTTTTTTTCATTTGTGAACAAGTGATCAAAATGTCCATTGAACTGGATATTAAAACACTGGCCTACAGTACAAAACAGCAGTGTGATGTATTTAAAAAGACGTTTGATATGGCACGATTCTCCCAGCTTACTGCTGCTTCTGATGTGCCTTCCTTTGTTTTCCAGGTGATTAGCTTTCTAAAGAAAAAGGAGGGCTTCATTGGTCTGGTGCTGAAACACATTGATGCCTCGGCTATGATGGACCTGCTGCTTCGCCTCATCAGTTGTGTGGAGCCTGCCCCCTTGAGGCAGGAGGTCCTCCATGTAAGCTACACAACTTCTCATAAGTAGCAGGTTATCACTGGTAGCACTGTTACTGTTTGCAGTGTTAGATCATGTTGAGAGGCAATAAAAGTGCTCTTGACATACATATTGAGCACCTTTTTAATGTTTCTACCACCATTTATGTCCCCCCCCCCCCCCCCCCCCCCACACCCAAGTGGCTGAATGAGGAGAAGTTGGTACAAAGACTCACCGAGCTCATCCATACTGGCAAAGATGAGGAGGTGAGCAGGCTGTCACCATGTTGTCCTCATGCCTGTCTGATTGAAACGCTATTGTTGTGTACACATGCGCTAACATTATTAATTAATGAGGATTTTCTCATTCATTGATGAACGTTTTTAGAGACAATCAAATGCATCCCAAACGCTTTGTGACATCATTCGCCTCAGTCGAGACCAGGCCAATCAGATGCAGGAGAATATGGAGGCCGACCCACTATTGGCTGTACTAGAGTCGTAAGTTTATAATGCTTTTTGGTTTGAGTTTGAGGAAAAAAATGTTCCTGTTGGCTTGACATGTTTGAGAGTGAGTGTGTATGGAAAAACTTGGCATTTATCTGGCTGCAGTACACCAGAGACCAAAAGAAACATGGCACCAGATCGGCTTTGTTTATGACTAAGCTACTCCAACCCTCTACTTTCCATCTGCTCTTGGTTAATAGTGTCACATAATTGGCAAGTTCTTCCATCAGTTTTTGTGTTCTTGACAGTTTGACAGTAAATTCGGAAAGAAGTGCGCTCTACATGTCGACACAAGCTAGGATTGTAAACACTCCTATGTCGTCCTTTACTCTCAGTGTAAAGCAGAATTCATTCAATGATTGAATAAATGATGCAAGGGTTTTCTGGCAGAGCCTGTTCCGCAGCAGGTTTTTATTTTTGTACAATTGACCTTGATGTCACGCCACCCATGAGTTTCCACATATCAGTATCAACAATAGAAAAAGGCATGATTATGATTAGAACACCTCATTAGAGTCCTGGCGTTTTCTAGTTTGGCTGTTCTTCCTACTTAGGTGAACCTTGTCTTTCAGGCAGGAGAGTGTAGCGGGGCTCCTCAAGAACATGTTTGAGGGGGAGAGGAGTGAGGCCTCCATTGTTAACGGAACTCAAGTGCTACTTACCTTACTGGAGACCAGGAGGCCTGGGTGAGTCAAAGTGTTTCCTTTCAGGTTTTTCATTGCAAACGTTGGGAGCTTTCCCGTCAAATGTGTTCTGCTTGTTTGTGTCCCAGGTTGGAAGGGCTGATGGATCTGTATTCTCAGGGTTATGAAAGGTCTTACACTGTCAACAGCAGTATTTTAAATGCCATTGAGCCCCATTTAAAGGACTTCCAGCAGCTTCTTCTGGATCCCCCGAAGGTAAAGCCACAGAGCAGTGAGAAGTCAGCGATCATCACAAGCATTCAAGCTCTGGGTTCTTGTGTATGAAAACAACATTGCGCTTTTCACATTCCTTCTGCAGAAAAGTGCAATATTGACAACCGTTGGTGTTCTCGAGCAGCCACTGGGGAACGCCCGCCTTCACATGGCCAGGCTGGTGGCCGCCTTGCTGCAGACCAGTGCCCCCAGTATCTGCCAGGAGCTCTGCAATCTTGCAACCATGGACCTACTACTGGTAGGCGAAAGCGTGGCTTGACTCTGAACATTGGAACTGTAGCTCCTCCTTGTGAGATGTGTCTGAGCCCTCCGACCTGTTTGTGTGTAATATCTGAAGAAAGTCAGATTTGCACAAGGTCTGTCGTGAGGCAGCGGAGTACTGATCCCCCAATCACACCACCCCACAAAAAGGCTTATTCAGAGCAGGCTCATGTAAGAACTTTGAGCTATGTGTGTGTTATAGCATATGGGGCATTCAAACCCTTCAGTGTTAGCCGGCGTGTGATCACTGGAGAAGTCAGCGCTGGTCCAGATATTATCACCACCTTTCTAAAATAACCATGTAGCGTCGGAGAAATTGGCTTAATAATTGACATTAGTACATATAACCATGGTAAATTTGGGAGCCGCTTCCAGTTATCCCAGTGCAATCTTTTGCTGCATGTCACTGACTTTCTTTCTCCCTCTTTTGTTTTTGCTCTCTAAATAGGATCTGTTCTTTAAATACTCCTGGAATAACTTTTTGCACTTCCAAGTGGAGCTGTGTGTGGCCGCAATCCTGAGCCATCCTTCTTCGGAGGAGCGGCCCAGCTCGGCCCTCCAGAATCACGATGAGCAGCCTGCAGCATCTGGCCCTGAAACGCATGAGGAGGCAGTGGAGACAGGCAGTACCAGTGACCCACACGCCTCCGTCCACAACACCCTCGTAGCACATGTAGGGCTTTAGCAGCTTGGCGCCCAGACGTCCTTCCCCGCTAACCTTCTCGGCTGTTTTGATGCTCTGACCCAGCGCACACTCACCTACATTCTGTGTTTCTGTTGAACTTCAGCTTTTCCAGAAGTGTCAACTGGTCCAGAGGATCCTTGACGCCTGGGAGGAGAACGATAAAATACAGTAAGGGTCTCTCTTTACACCCATGGCAAAGCAGTGTACAAAATAAAAAAATAGAAAATGGTGACAGATATTCAACGTTTCATTTGACAAATTAAATGGAAGCTTTGAATATTTTTTAAATGACATTCGTTCAGCCAAATCACTTTTTTTAATTCTTATTCTTATTATGCATACGGGCTATCTGTCCAATTCTTATGAACACAATTTCTTTAAATTTGTCAGAACCAACCTCCTAGACTGGATGATTTTGCTGTTCAAAAGTCACCTTGACCTCACACATATTAAGTTTGAGATGAACATGGAGAACATGGATTTAACTAATGACAGTTTACATACATATTTATTGCAGAGAGTCTAAATCCAGAGGTACAAATTCTGTTGAGTGTGTGATTAAAGTAAAGAGAAATCCCTTCATCAATATTTCGATTGGTAGCTGTTTCTGATCTGAACATTATCACCTCAGTCTTTTACAGATTAGTCGTGATAAGTGCAGTTGTGAAGTTTTATGTCACTTTAATGGTATCTGAATCTTAAGGGGTGAGGGTGGCACCAGGAGAGGCAACATGGGTCACCTGACCAGAATTGCCAACATGGTGGTCCAGAACCTGGAGAAAGGACCAGTACACAACCAGATCACTGACCTCATCAAAGGTAAAGCTGGTACTGCTGCAGGCCTCATGCTGAAAATTAGTTAACAGAGGTTGAGTTAACTTAAAAGTTAGTTAAAATGAATGTCCTTGGTGTCGCAGACCTACCAGAAGACTGCAGAGGTCGCTGGGAGAGCTTCGTGGACGAGACGCTGAGAGAGACTAACAGGAGGAACACTGTTGAGCTGGTGAGATGCCACTTTTTCTGCATGCAAAGCTTTCTTGTAACTTCCCCTTGTTTCTTACTCTCTCCCAGTTTGAGCCCATTGTGTTCACAGCAGCAAGTTTATCAGGAGAGGACCGGGCAGTGTCAGAGCAGATGTTGCAGCTTCCCCCATAATTTGATTTTTCTAATAAATCTAAGAATACAATCAACAGAAGTCAGACGAGTTGTTTAAATTAACTTCAAACACACATCACAGAGTGATATGTCTTTGCAAGAAGGATCAGTGATTGACTGTAAAATGATGCTCCTGACATAGGTGGGTCATTGTTCATTGTTACGCAATGAATTGTTATGCCCGAGTCAAGTCAAAGATGAGGCAAGTCCCGAGTTGAGTCAAAAGTCAAAGCCAACAAGTCTTACCATTTTAGTTTTGAGTCATTTCAAGTCCTCTTACCACAGAAATAAAATTGATACAAATAATTTATGTCTGTAAGATGTGTATGTATTTAAACCTCTTTTTATACAATGACATTAACCAAATACAGTAAAAAACAGAAAATTTAATTGTTACAAAGAATGCTTGTATTTCAACAGCATATTGCACTAGAACAGCAGCAGCTTCAGTCCTTTATTGTATTGACCTCATATTGCAAAACAGACATGCAAAATAGACATGGGTCATTTTAGCCTAAACTTGTCATCAATAAGATCCTCACTCCTCAAAATGATCACTTCTGAAAAACTGGTCCAACCTGATACTATAATTGGAATGACTCCATAGAGACTGGTGTGTATGAGTGAGTGAGTGATTGAGAGAGAGCTGTGTGGACAGGTGATGAGCAGAGAGGGAGTGTGTGCGCATGTGTGCTGTGGACAGGTGGAGGGAGGCCCCCCATACTGCAGGGCATTTGTAAAAGATCAAATTGGCCAAAAGTTTGTCAGTCATTTGTGCACGATGGGGACGCAGAATGATGCCACCATGGCTGAAAACTCGCTCCACTGAAGCACTAGAAGCAGCCACTGCCAAGACTCGCATGGCTACTTGAAATGAACGTTGACTTGATGTTGGAGAGGTTTTCCATCTGAGTGTGCTACAGTCATGAACCTCATACAATCCGGGTTCAAAAATCCCTATTTTCTCGTTGATACTGTAAATATGCAGCAGTAATGGTGCAAATACTAGTATTTGTCTTTCAAGTTATTTTAAATCATTTGTTTATAAAAAGCAACATTGTGTGTATGAAGTTGAACACACTGTTCACTGTGCCCTGCAGGTAAGCACCCACAACATGCACTCGTCCAGTGAAGATGACGACATGGAGAGCCCCTTCCCCAACGACTTGTCTCTCCAGCAGGTAGGCTGGTCAACCACATGACTTTAAAAATGAACAAAATATCCACAAGGATGTCACCTTCAAAAGTTACCCTTTGACCTTCCTAGGCCTTCTCTGACTATCAGATCCAACAGATGACGGCCAACTTTGTGGATCAGTTTGGCTTCAATGACGAGGAGTTTAGCGAGCATGATGAAAATATCAAGTGAGTAGTAAAAGTGCACATTTCCTCATTTGTCCTCTGACTTGCAGTGAGATGGCTCGTTTTGACAGTTAAGAGCTATATATAAGAGCTCAATGTGCTAGCTCACTTAGCTCACTGAGCTAGCTAACCGCAGCTCGGCGATGCTGTTCATCTACATCCACGAAGCCTGTCGTCTCTGAGTAGAAGCACGGCCATTTGGTTGGGGGGTTTAGTTTGGGAGGAAGAAAATCATTTCAACCTGAAAATGCTCACAACATGGTCTGTGGTTTATTTGGAATAACTGAGATGTTGCTGATGAGTTTTTTCAGATGTATTCTTTTTTTGTGATTTTTTTTTTTTTTGTTTCATTGTATTGGAGATGAGATGTACATCTCCACGGCAACTCCCACCAAAACATTATAAATTGAGCTAAAGGTTAGAAAGGCGTCAGTGAGATGTACCTTGAAGGATTTGCTGAATCATCACAGAGCTCCCCAACATTTAATTTATACCCAATGTCCGCTTGTTGTATTGTTTTAATACTTTTAATAGTGTAGGTGTGTAATCCTTAGTTGTTGAATCTTTGCAGTCATTCCACACTAATCATCTTAACTTACAGCACGTTGGCCTGTGTTTTAATATGATCTAATTCCATTCTCAGTGCCACGTTTGACAGAATTGCTGAGATAAACTTCAATCTAGATGCTGATGATAATAGTGTGAGTATTATGCTGTTTCTGATCTTTTTATTCGGTAATATTTATATTTTGGTAACTGACTAAAACCTAGCTGCATAATAGTACTCGTATATTAGGCATCGTCAGACTGACTGAATTCAAATGCCTGTCTGTGAGCAGGCCAATGCGGCTGCTTTTGAAGCCTGCTGTAAAGAGCGGATACGCCAGTTTGATGATGCTGAAGAAGAAGAGGACATTTGGGAGGAGAAGGAGATGAACTATGCAACACAAGCTAAATCCAGAACAAGGTATAGCTTGTTGATTTTCTAGAACACTAGGCGCTTCTGTCTTCTATTTGTTAACAGCTTCTATCCATTGTCACACCATAAGGTTTGGGGTCTCCCAAACCTCAGAAGAAAGCTCCGGGAGCAGAATGGAGAACGGAGGCAGCGAGCGGGGCCACGGATCTGGATCTGATGAGGACGAGGACTGTGAGCAGAACACATCAGAAACGGGTCAGTTAGAGGATGATTTCATAAAAACCTCACACAGTTTGCGAATAGCCTCTCGGACTTAGTTTGAAACTGTATTTTTATTGCCTGGCCTTGTTTCCAGGTCCAGGCTGGACAGCAAATTTCAGGGAATCCGGAGGGACGGCAGCATCCCAAACCCCAGCAGGGTGGGACAGCTCATCCAGGAGCGGGGCAGAGACGCAGGGAAGTGGCTGGGCCAACTTCACTGAGTTCCAGCCTTTCTCTGGGTGAGAAGCATGTTGACCCCACATAGCAGTTCTGCCACGTTCCTGAAGAAGAACAATGGCTGAAAGTGTCCCTCTAGGGAAATACTCAAATGTTCAAGAACATTGCTGACATAAGTTTCTCTGTTTCCAGAGTTTTTGGAAGTCTTTTTACCAATCAGTGGAACTGCTATTTGAAAGAGGAGCCTTTATTTTGTCGTGAGGAAGATCCTTGAAGGATCAAATGTTGTTTGCTTTATAAACTCTTTTAAATTTCAAGTACGGAGAGATCATTTCACTTTATTACCCTGTTGTGACATAACTGTCCAAAGATTTTGGCTAAAGTCTAAAGAGAGACAACTTTCTTGGTTTGAACGTTTATAAACATTTAAAGATTTGTCACATGTGCTGTGATTATATTCCTCATATTGCAATGAAAACCATAGCATGAAGGGTATTGGATGAACCACACAGCACAGTTTAACAGTTGTATTGTTTGAATAACTAGTCACAGACCAAACTGTGATGGTGTCATGGTTTCCCACTTGTTAACATGGCTCTCTGCGGTCCCCTTGATTGTCTCCAGTACAGAGAGTGGTCCCAAGTGCAGCTCTCCTGTGGATTCGGGCAGCGGCGATACAGAAAAACAAGCCAAACAGAAGAACGAGAAGACGGGTGAATGTTCCCCTGCTCCCTCAGGCTCTCGTGTACTAAGCTTGTACATGAGGCCACTTCAGGTGTATTTGTTTAGCAACGCGTGCGTGAAAGCGTAGCGCGGTATTTAGAAAAAAGCTGCACTGAGGGGGGTGGGGAGTGCGCATCCGTTTTGCGGTGAAAATTCTGCGCCTCTTAAAAGCAAGTGTAAAACAGAATGCGTGTTTCACCACTTATGGGGACGGCAGTCATCTGAACCACATGGCGACAAAGGCCAAGGACATCAGCTGAAGGGATTTTTGTCACAAGGATCACACTTTTTCAGTTGAGTGAACACAAAATCCTTCCGCATTACAGATGAAGCAGCCATGCAAAATTACTGGAAGAAATCAAAGATGACATTGCATCTTTGACTCAGCGTTCACATTGCATTCCAGTAGTTTAAAGGCCTCGCTTCATTATAATTATTGGCATCATCATCCAATACCAGAAAGATATAATATGATAGAAAGACAAAAGGAGGTCCATGTTTAAACGCTCGCCATGTGCAGTATTGTGTGCAGAGAAAGGCGGTGATCACCTGATGGGCTGCAGCTTTTGTAAATACGACGTAAGAGGAAGTATCACAGCGATCGCTGTCT
Organism: Pungitius pungitius; assembly: GCF_949316345.1. Classification (NCBI taxonomy): domain Eukaryota; kingdom Metazoa; phylum Chordata; class Actinopteri; order Perciformes; family Gasterosteidae; genus Pungitius; species Pungitius pungitius. Next base: position 11,625,686 of record NC_084901.1, read on the forward strand.
GTGCGTTTTCCGTGGCGCTGTGGGTCTGTGTGGACGTACGCGAGGCCCTCCGTGTCTGCTAGAGTCGCCCATTCGAAACACCATGAGTGAACCACCGTCTGTGTGTCTGTCAGCCGATGCGAGTGCCTCCTCTGAAGCTTGGCCGGTGGGAGAAGGGAGGAAGGCTCCTCTTGTGGCCTCAGACAGCAGCTCCTCCGGGGGATCCGACAGCGAGGAGGACGACAAACACGCCGCCGGTGCCACTCCCCCCGCCGCGGCCGGAACCCCAGAAACAGCCGGTGCCCCCAGGAACGAGACGGCTGACCTCAAAAGGTTTGGATTTTTTTTTTTTTTAGCTGGAAACTTTAACTGGTAGTTAAATCCTCCTCGGGTGAGTCCACTCTGCAGCCACAATCAAAAAGCTGCACTGTGTGTGTAGAAGCATCTATATTTGAAACATAATTACCACACTGAGGTAATTATACACTGACCGAGCATTTGAAATTACTAGATTCATTCAGTTGTGCCTTTTTTAAATAAAGTATATAATGCAAGCTTCTCCGGTTCTTCAGATAACTTGAGCTACAACTCCGATCCGCCACTTAAGGATTTATTACTTTTTGCTATATTTTAGATGCCATGAATGAACTAACTTAAGCTCTTCATTCCCCCCACACACAAACCCACGGAAGGGAAAGTGAAAGCGGTGTCTGGGGAGAGCGTTGGTTGAAATGCACTTATTGTAAGCCATTTTGTATAAAAGCATCAGCTAAATTACATGTAATGTAATGAGAAGGCTCTGTCACCCCGGTGCTTGGTCCTGTATTTTATTTAGATTTGTCCACTTGTGTGTCTGAAAGCCGACGCCGTTAACAGCCCTTCATGCGAGATCACCAGCTGTAGTTTATGAGGAAAAGAGTCTTCCTCGGGTTAGCCTCGATGTGAGTGAGCGCTCCAGCCCAGGCTCAATGAAGGTGGGCTCACCTGTTAGCTGATAGCTGATAGGTCATCTAGGATAGAGTACAAGTCCAGAGGTTACGTGAGTCCTGGGGTGAATAATACAATCTCATTCACACTGTGGTGGAGTCAAGGGTCAAAATGCTGAATCACACTGACTTGCCCCTAGGTGGAAGGTGCATCGTGGTAAAATGACTGGTGACCTTTTGTCTGTCCTGCAGTGAGGAGAGTCCGGTGTCTCTGGAGAAGCTTTCGCTGTCAGATCCTCCTAAAGCGCCTGCTGAGGATTTACCCACAACCACACAGACGGACAGGAAGTAGGTGACTTTCTATTGACTCTGAATACAACTTTGGGTTGTGCAGAGATTAGGGCTGTCCTCAACCAGAGACGCTCCACAATAGGGACCAAGTTCTTAACACGAGAACAAATATTTATAGAGAAAAGATTTTTGTATAACAAGCCAGAAGTTGGCTTTCAAAATTCCAATTCCAATTTTCTGTTCAGAAAGGTAATCCTCCCCCATGAACACCACTTGTGAAGATGAAGTAAAAAGATAATGTAAAGCAAGACATTTGTAAAGCGTTTTTTTTATTGAATATCCATTCAACTTTCATATCTCATGTCAGACTTATGCATCACTACACAGGCATGTTTGTTATTAAACTAAAGTTTGTTGTGGGAGGTTATCCATAGAGCATTGTATTATATATTTAATAACTTTTTGAGAAAGTTAATTTGGTCACAAATTGGTCCATCAGTGAAAAATGAAGCTCGAAGGCTCTGAAAAGTCCAACCCACCTCCAGCTGGTGCTCATCTCTCCCGCTTCTGTGTTCCTTGCAGAGAAGAAACGCCGCCACCCCAGGAAGTGTCTGTCAATGGGCCGGTCTGAGCGACTCCGCTCCACCCTTCAGTGATGGTGCCTGGCACCGTCGGCCTCCTCCCCAAAATAATGTCACTGCAACTACAGTGTTTTTTTTTTTTTTTTACTGAATCACTCGGCCATGTTATTGGACCTGGACACTGCCAATCAACACCAATGATAAAAAAATAAAAAAAAGAGAAACCAACAGACAGAAAAGTGTAGAGGAATCATCTTCACAGCTTTTTTTTTTTGATGTTGCACATAGTTGTGTGCGTGGTTTTAATGTAGCAGCATCAGAATCCGAGGGGTAACATCATCATCATTATTATTTTTCTATGTCCTGAAAGATTTCTCTACAGAAATCGTCAGAATCCCATTGTTAGGGATTTACATCGTCACCCCTGAATGGATAGCACAGGCTAACTTTAATAATGCCTCAAGAAATACTTTTTATTTTCTTCAAGCTTAAGAAAAAGCACTTATGCAGCCATTTTGTGTACATTATAGCACAATATAAGTGTCCTCTCACCCAGAGCAAGGTTTTCTTTTTGCGTTTCTCTCGCCGGTCTCTTGTACGTCACCAGGGTTCTGAATGTTCTAAAGTGCTTCAGGAAGGTGGAGGGTGGGTTGCTGAACAGAGCTCTAATAGTATTACTGTCTTTTGCTCATGTGCAATAATGTCAATTAGCCATTTATATTTAAAAATGAAATTCAACAATTTTCTTTGTCTTTTTACAAATAATCAGAGTTGGACACTTGGATTTGGTGTAATTTGGGGCCGATAAATTTTGATATAATCTCAACTTGATTGTTGTGATTTTTTTAATTTGTTTCTTTTAATGCATGTATAAGCGGTTCTTTGTTGACCTCGCTAGTGAGCTAAGACCTTCTGATTGTATTGACCTTTACGTTCCTACTGCTATCCCCCTAAAATCAACCAAACATTATCTACCTATATACAAATATTATCTACATTTAAAAGTCATTTTACAAGCAATCTTGAGATTACTATTGTCTGTTCCTTTGTTCTCTCTCCACCGGGCACTTACTCACAGGGCGACTGGTAAGTGGGACGCTGTATGTCTTTTTATTTTATTTTTTAAATTTAAGTTTTAATTTAGTCTCAGCAGCAGGATTGAAAAGAGGGTAGGTCCGGGTTCTTCAGCACTTCAGGATCTTTTTGGGTGTACTTATTTCAATCATTTGACAGAGATCAGGTTCTACGATCATTGTTAAACAAGTATGAAATTAAAAGTGTCTGGTTGACCACATTAATACCAAAAGCTTTGCTTTGACCGTCTGGTTGTTGTGTCTCCACCTCTGCAAAGATCCAGCTACCCGTTTGTGCGACTGACACGTCCAGCTTAAAGACACCGATCTCCAAATATGAAGACTCAAGATGGTTAAATTCTAGGTTTTATTTGCAATATTTATTTATTTTTTACTGTTAAAGCTGTTACATCCATCTGTACTCTCCTCAAAGCCAAAAGACTCCATTGAGAAAAACAATTCTTTGACTGAACACCGCTGCCATCAGTTATGTGGATTACTTTATGGTCATCGCCTCGCTTCAGGATGCAAGTATATAATCATTAGGACACCAAATAACAGGAAAACAAGCCTTGGTGGCAGCATCGAGGAGAAGGGGAAGAAAATGGTCTTGGCCAACTGTTGATAAAATTAACTGGTGTCCCAGTCATGGTCCTTGGTGTGATCCCCACCATGAGCCACTTCCCTTCACTAAGCATTAAAGGGACAGTTCATCCAAAATCAATTTTTTTTTAAAGTCACCTGTATTTTCATTTATCAATCTACAATTTCTCTGGCACAGCGTTGGAGATAGCCGTCTGCCTTCTCTCTTTGCTACGATTGATCTAGATGCCACTGAATACATTTGGAAAACCAAAGGGCAACATCTGCTCCCACAAACCACCACCTTGGTTACTCAAGATAAAAAAACACAGTTTTTCTGCAGCAGTTTAATGGAGGTGGACCAACAATTCAATTTATTTTTGCATTGCCCATAATCACAAATTTGTGTTTTAAAATCTGTACATATGCAACATCCTCTTTCCCCAAGTCAGACAGCTCTGCCTTCTCACTCAATCTACATTGATAAATAGCACTACAGGAACATCTATATTTTTATTTCTGGCTGAAATGTCCCTTCAACCATGAATTTAATGGTTGGCATTTCAACTTTTTGGGGGGTTTCTTAAAACTCAATATGTTGATATCGTCAATTTACTAAGGCTGCTTTCAAACCTCAACCAGCCAACACAAGCACACTGAGGGGAATCCTTCCAGCACGGCTTCAACGTTACATCTTGAGGAAACAGTCTTTGGCATTGCTCCACATTTGTGTTCCCTGAAGAGAGAAAAGAAGAATTATTTGATCATGAATACGACGAGTCACTCGGTCCCCTAGTCAGAGCCGACCTGCTGTTCCGCACCTTTTTGCACATGCTGATTTGCATGACGGCATAATTGATGAGCGCTTCTCGCAGATCTTTGTCCTTCTGCTCCTTGAAGCGCTGCATGTCCACCCACGCCCTGTCAACGTGCTCTCTAACACACACACACACACACACACACACACACACACACACACACACACACACACACACACACACACACACACACACACACACACACACACACACACACACACACACACACACACACACAGAGTTTAGAAATGCGGTTGTATGAGGATGGTTACTTTAGTTTGCCAAAAAGGAGCTTAATTTATTTATTTTATGGACAGAGGACTGAGACCCATGAATATACACGAACTGTTGACCAGAGGGAAGCTAATGTCAGATGGTCCTGTTTGGTAAAGGAACAGGTTGCTTTGAAGCGTGAGCTAGAAGGAGCCAGATGAAGCAGTGGCTCTTCTAGAACTAGCGTACACTTTAACTACCGTAGAGTTGTTGAGCTCCACAGACGTACATTCCTTGCTCCCATGATGTTTCTCCAACACGCCACCTGCTCCACCCCTTCAAGCAGTGTCCACGACTCACTCGCACTCGAGCGTCTTCTCCTTGACGGCCTCTTCCCCCTCCGCGATCAGCTCCTCCAGCAGCTTGAGCCGGGCCTCCCTCTGCTCGGGGGCCTCCTGGCCAAACAGCTTGTTGGTCATGCCTTTGAAGGAGAACGTCCGTACGATCTGAGGAAGACGTGAGCACAGGAAACCACGTTGGTCTGGACGTTGTCCCTGCTTTGGGCTACAGGGTTACAGGTAGCGTACCCCGGTGGCTATCTCCTCGTGCTGCTGCTTCTTGGAGACGAGGTCTTGGGAGGCCATCTCGAGCTCAAACTGGGTCAGCTCGTGTTTCCTGCACACGGCCCTGCAAACGCAACGCGTACTACATATATACAGATCCATATGTACAGATCCAACCATGCACAACACAATATCCAGAGAAAACCAATGTGAAAAACATCAAAAATGTCACTTTAATATTCATTGAATTCCTGTAGAAAACTATTCTAATGGATTGGTATTAGCTTCTTGTGGTGTCAGTAACCAGTTTCCACCCACATGAGCATCACCCTACCCAGTGTGCACCAGCACAGGTGGGACAACTTAAACCAGTACAGAATCGCCAGTTTACTTCCATTAAACTAGAGGCTTTTTTCCCCATTGATTTCAGTTCTTTGGGGGAAATTATTTCATATTTCCTTTCTTCAAAGGAATCTCAGCAACTATGTGGCACCAAATTGTCCTGTTTTTAAGAGTTTGGTTGAGGGGCCTTAAAGAAAGGGTTTCGATGAAGATAAGAAGAGGACCTTACCTCAGAGCTTCAGCATAGAACAGATATTCTTTCAGTTGGTCGGCATAATGTTCCTCCTCCTCTAAAATGTCATCTATAGAGGCTGCAAAACTACAGATGAGTGACAAAAAAAGCAGCATCTGCATTAACAAGCACCACAGCAGGCATCCAGCAGAGTGTGTTTGACTGGCGATGACCCGTCTGATACTCACGCATCCATGTGATGACCGGCACTCTGCAGTCCATCTCCCATCTCCTTCTCCACGGCGCTCCATTCGCTGCAGGGAACCAACCGAGGAGTCACACACGTGTGCAAGAAAATATAACCATCTTGTTTTGTTGGTGAATATGAATGATGTTCAGTGAAATTCTTTTGTATTGGATGTGCTCCTCAATTTTGAGGAACGTCTTTAAAAAAAAGGTCCCAGAGAATCTTTTTCTTATCAAGTGACATCTTTTGTGTCGTGTGAAAGTTTTAATCCGTTTTATCAGAAGCGAGGGTCCTCAGGTAGAGGGCGCTGTAGGCTGTAGAGATTATGACGCCTGTAACGGCGCTGTAGGCCTGCGGTGTAGAGGTGGTGGTCTCCATTAGATCTCTATATTGTTTCAGGAGTTTTTCTTTGCAGGTGATTTGGATTCATATTAGGTCATACAAAACAAGAAATATTCATCATCAATCCAAACCCTTTGTAGGTCATTTTGTTTCACATTTGCATGTTGTCCCACCTGAAGACTCTCCCGTAGTTGCCGTGGACCTTGTAGACACCATAGAGACGATCTGCCACCCTCTACAAGAGACACAGTGAATACACAGGAGCAGGTGTTGATTACAAACTATGAGGAACATTTCAACCAGAAGACCATTGAGATGTGCAGCCTTGTTTACAATGCTATACAGTGTATTTTTCCCAAATTAACTATTTCTAAAGAGGGACAGGGCAAGAGAGGGACACAGACAGAGAGGGACAGAGACGTACTACTCGTGCTCGGAGCAGCTGAGACGTGTGAGACTGCAGCTCGTCGCTGTAATGTTTCATCTCCATGAAGCGCCTGAGAGGGAAGAGTACAGGAGATGGTGAGTACAAGCCCCTCCCCCTTTTCCTACACTGTCCAATGGAAACTCGTTGGTTGGAGCAGCCTTTAGGAAGTTTAGAAATCTGTCGTCCTGCAAATGCTTTTGAATTGATCAAATGTAGCATAAAGACAACTCAGTTTATAAAAACAGCCTAATTAAATCTGAAGTAAACACACTTCTCTAACTCTCAAATAGAACTCTATAAACCAAAGGATAAACTTGTTTGACAGCAGTTGAGCTTTCTTACACGTTGAATCACAAACGCAGACGTACTTATCTGGACTCCTCACCCTGAAGGTGGCACTGAGAGCTCTGAGCCTGGAATCGGCCTGAAAAAACGAGCAGAAGTTCAAGCCCTATCAACACTGATGGTCTCTGCAAGGAGAAATAGATTATGCACCGATTACCTTGGCCTGAAATCCTGTCTCATACACCACTTCCTTCCAGCCGTGTTCCTGCCACACACAGAGAGCGCAAAGGGGGGCGGGGGTTGTCAGAGATCCCAGTTGTAAGGGTCATGGGTTAGACACTGGGATCGGGCCTATTTATTTCTGTCCATCCTTTTATAAAGCGCTGCTATGGATGAAGACCGGCTGTTATCCATAAAACCTCCTCATTTCTCATTAAATACCGAATCGAGTGGTATCAGGCTGCAGGAACATCGCTCAAGAGTTTCCTTCTTGCAATTGGACCATTTCTTTCTTGTATAAAACAAATGTTTTATGTTTATGAGTACAAGCATGGAATTATAAAAAGTACAAGTCACCCAGCTATTAAAAGGTTACATCTCTAGTCTGATCTGGAGCTGAAAGTTTGCAGTTAAGTCGTTCCTCTTTCAGCTCGACATGAAATTGCATTTTCCCTTCCCTCAACGATAGTGACGTGCGACTCTCTTCATGCACTGCATTCAGATCGATGAGGCAGAGCGACACGGCTGCTTCTTTTTAATCGGGGAATATTTATTTACCTTTGTGTTTTTTTTCACTATTGGAAGATGTATTTGACTAATAAATGTCTGTTAACGGCCCAGCTTGAGCGGCCCGTACCTCAGTGAGGAAGTGGAGGAGGATCTTGTCGTTGGAGAGCACAGGGTGTGAAGCCACACGAAGCAGGAAGTTCTCCAGCCCGACCCGCCGGCGCTCCACAAAGTCTGGGTCCATGTTATCAGCCGACAGCTTGTGCCACACAAACTCCGCCTGCAGGCCACAAAACAGAGACGCCTGCATTCGACTACTGGCTCCACAGTGGTGCTTTGTGGTCACTTCTGCTTGGTTAATCCTTTTTTTACATGATATAGCTTACTAACAACCAAATAACCCTACTCCCTCTTTTCTGCACAACATGGTGTTGAATAAATAAAGTGTGCTTTAATCTTGACAACCTCCACTATATTTTTCTGCGGTAGTAATTCCACCTGTTTACTCTTATGTCTCTTTCTGAGGAGAAAAAAAAACCCCAATCAGATTGTGCGAATACATATCGAACTTTATTAGTCGTGTTTGAAAGAAATTGTATTGGCAGCTGTTTTCATTGCGTTTCAAAATAAAAAGAGCAAGCAAACAAAAAAATCCAGCTCAAAAATGGTTCATTTTAGGGGACTTAATTTGCGAGTGGCTTCTTGACCTGCCACGTTGTTTTAGAAATGCCTTGAAAGACTCGATCCACAAAAAACGCCGAGGCCCAAAACTCACCCTCTTCTCAGGCAGAGGAGGCACCACGATGTACGGATAAGTGACCAACAGGTAGTTCCGCAGCAGCTCAAATTCACTGTATCTCCTCCACAGGGAGTCCGGGGCCGGGTTGCGTCCTTCGGCGACTGCATCCATTGGCCTACATAGAATAGAAGAAGAAGCATCCATGAACCACAGCGCGATGACAGCGTGTCACAGAGAGATCCCAACGTCCCCTGTGCTCACCGTGTCTCCACGAGGTACACGGTGAACGTCTCCTGCATGTTCACCGTGTTTTTGCCGTTCCTTTTCTCCGCCTCAGCGACACAGATCTCCAGTAGCGCGGAGGCCTCCTCCGCCACCGGAGACGTGACGTCACACAGCATCACTGGACGGCTCCCTGGGGGGGGCACTCGAGGTTTCACTTTGTTGTGGTGCAGCTCGGTTGATGATGACGTCAGCTAACACCTGTCCGTCTGAACCATGAAACTCGACGTATTAAGCGGGCGTGTGTGCGCGTGAACGTCCCCGCTCAGAGTCCATCTGCGGGAAACATGTTTACCTGTTAATTCCGGTTTGTGCCATCGGCCCATATTAGTCCACCCAGTTAGCTGCTGTGATACTTGAAGCTAGCTAGCTAGCTCTGCCCCCCCCCGACTAACGCCAACGCCGCACCGTTAACACATGCAACGTTATCTAGTCCCTCGAATATGGCGAAAAGCAGTTTCATTGAAACGGGAAGAGGAAGCTGCTGTTTTACCGCGTTGTTCAGGCTGATGCTCGTCGTCGGTAGTCAGCGACTTATCCTCACTCTTACATCCTCCGACCTCTCCTCCTCACCCCTCACATCCTCCGCCCTCCCCATCGCTCCTCTCCGGCTGATGCTAGGTGGTGCGGGAGGACGCATGCGCGAAAAAGGAATGTAAATAAATATGTTTTTCAAAAATAATTCAAAATACATTTTCATTCACTTATTAATTTGAATAGATTTGTATTTTGCACCAGAACTTTGAGGATTCCATTTTTTTTCTTCAAACGATCACACCTTTTTTCCTAAATTTGGTTCCATACAAAAGCTGCACATCATCAATTTGGCAATAAATGCTTCATTTTTCTCATGGTGCCATATTTCTGTCAGTGGAAAAACTACACAGCGCCCTTCCGCACACAGCTGCTGCTGTTATGACATCAGCAGGTGCCGATTAACCAGCGGTGCAACAGCACGGAGAGCCACGAGGGGGCGCAAAGAGACCAACTTTAGAGAATGAACGTGTTCTTTTTGGCTCATATGACAGTGACTTTTGAGACGGTCTTAAAAAGTCAAGACTGTGGTAGTATGATTTCTTAATATTTTAGCACACCTGAATATTGACACAAATGTGTGTCTGCAAGGCAGAGTGCAATTAACCCATTAGGTGTTTAAATATTACTCAGCTGGTATTGTATCCACTTTAAATTGCTGATATTTTAGAAAGATCTGGAAAAGTAATGTGAAACTGGTCTTCAATACACAGAGACAAACGCAGATGAACATTTAAATCCAGTTTTTATTTGGATTCTAAAAACTATATTGACATGATTGACAACATAACCCGGCTCAGAAAGTCATTTCTAATTCCAAACAAAAAAAGAAAAAAAGAAAATAAATTAAAAGCCTTACGTCAGGTGGTGATGGTTAATCTTAGCTTCTGTAGAGCATTACCACAAAGAGATGAGTACACTAGATTGAAAAGGTGAGCCGGCTCTGCCTGGATGCAGTCCCAACACACAGAGTCCTCCTACGGGCCGGTCCTGCTGCTGTCACTGCGCTCCGACTGTTCCTCGGCCTACACCTACAGCCACAGTGAACCATGCGCAATGCGTGCCTCAGGTCCGCTGGTCCCAGACCTCCAGTATATCGAACCAATGTGGCAGGTTGCTAACAAGCCAATGAAAACTTTATACATTACATTATATGACTTTTCATATAATGTAGTTTACGGATTGGATCAAGCAGTACCATTAAATTATTTGGGATATTAATGGCATGTATGTGAACTAATTAAATGAATATTATGGAGGCAGATAACATTCTGGTTAAAAGAAATTCTTAAATTAAACTCAAAAAAATAAAAATCTGAAATTCTCTGCGATTCGAGTAACAACTTTATTTAAAAATAAAAAACTCTTCAACCCACATTTGGTTATGCCCGCAATGTATGACTAATGAAGATATACTTTGCAATCGATATTTATTGATGAAGTACTTATGATTTTTCCCGGTCACCATTTCGCATAAACACAGACTTAGAAGACAAGTTACTGTGAACGGGGCAGATTGAGAAGAAAACCACACAATTTGCTTCTTGTAAATACGTTTCTTTTACCTACATTTTTTCAATTTGAATCACTAAAAATTCCCTCTCAGAATATTACCCCACCCCTCGTCACTTATCTGTCACGTAGCTTTTCACTCGTCATCCATGTTGTATATCGGATCAGTCTCTAATTTAAACTCGTCCCCTGTGAATCACGTGTCTCCTCGCCGTAGTAGAGGACCCGTTTGTCACTGTGATGTCGCTATGAACCTGTTACAAGGCGATTACAACATCCAACCAGAGGGGATTGAACCGTGCTAAACATACAGAATGCATATTAAACCATAAAAGCATGCTCGGTATCTGTTTAGTACTTCACATGGACTACCTTGTGTTCTTTGTGTAATTATTGAGGCATCCTGGTCATTGACTATTTCCTGAAAGAGGCCCATGGAGCAGCAGCAGCAGCCAGTCAGCAGAACCAGCCCCAGGAGAACCTCCTTAGTCTGTGCCTGGACCCAGAGAGTCCAATCACGGGGTGAGCAACAACCTCAGACCTGGGGGGGGGGGGGGGGGGGGGGTCCTGCTCCACTAAACACGCCCTCTCCACCCTTGCAATATCGGCCGGTGTTGTGTAAGGACAACCGCTTTTACAAAAAAAATAATATTGAGGGTTTACTTGATAACATAAAAAAGCATTAGTCACAATACAGAAATAAACAAATGGCACGTTGAATTTAAAAATAAAGTGGTGCTTGAGGAACTTTCTTACTGAGGAGACCAGTTAAATAAATTACTACCATAAACGTTACATACAAATCTGGAGTAGTATATACAAAGGAGTTATTAGACACAAGAAAAATCTACAATGTCAAATTTGAAGTTTGGACAAAGACAGCAGTAGAACCTTATCTTACATAGCATGGTTTGTGGTCACAAGGGTGGGTGGGTTGTTTGTGTGTGTGTGGAGGAAGGCGGGGGGTGGGGTAGGGTGTAGTGGGACAAAACAAAGCTTCCAGCTGACTGTACAGTGTCACTGCAGCGCCCCGACAGACGCAGACATCCGTGTCCACGGTGCAGCCGGAGGTAACCATGGTGACACAGAGGAGGAGAAGAGGGGTGGGGGGGGCTCTAAGCATCACCTCCATATCTGAGACACGTGATGTGTTCGAAGCGAATATGGTAGCACCCTTTAAAGGAAATTACTTTTTTTTTTTAATCAACCCAAGTCTTACTTCCATAGTCGGACCGACATAAAAATACAACTTTTTAAAATGACATCATGAGCATTAACAAGTCACTGACAGAAAGATACAATATTTTCTCAGCTCAAGAAAAGCTGAGTTTTTTTTGAAAAAGGTGGTTCCCCAGACGAACCTCAATTTATTCACAACTAGTCCTAAAAAAAGTTAACAGAAAGTAGACCCTTGGATAGCGAACTGCGTAGGGATCTACTTTTAGTGCAACTTGGCCGGCTAAATGACATTAACCATACAGATGATTAGCTGCCCCTGCTTCATTACGTTAGCATGAGCTTAGCTACACCAGCTAATCAAGGGCTACTTTTCTGTGTCTGACACGGCTCACATCGATACACAGCTTAATCCTCTGTTGGTCCAACAACTCCAGAAAACCAAATACACATTCACACTGTCCTATCATGAAAATAAGACTGAGGTTGAAAAATATGTGGACATTCATACAACGCTTTGAGCACTGTGCTGAGTCCGGGGCTACAATAAAATAACCATAGTCTTTCCGAAGCATCCCATAATATCACTCGGTTCATTAGTATCCCTCCACCTAAATGTCCCACCTTCAGATATCCTTCCAAAGATTGTTTTTTGATAGATATGGATACAAGTAAAAATCCATCCTTTTTTTGTCGTTACTGATTGAAAAAAAAAGTGGGCAGAGTTCAGGGGGGGGGGGGGTGTGGGGGGGTCTACTTTGTAAACACTCAGTGACAGTTTCACCATCACACTCAATACCTGACAGACTCTCCTGGTTTGATCTCTGACAATGATGCATGGCTCCCACAGGATGTGTGTGTTATAGATGTATGGTACAAATGTGAAAGAAATCCTTCATACTGCGTGGGGAGCAACCTCCTTTCCCCCCCCCTCCTCTGAAAGGCTCCGTCAGGCAGCGAGCGGCAGTGAGGACAGCGCTCCGTACACAAGCTCTCGGGGGGGGGGGGGGTTGTTCTGGGCCGGCGCTCCGTGGCCTGGGTTCCCCGCGTCGAGGCTGGAGCGTCCGCAGCTCCTCCTTCATTGGCTTTTGTTGACCCGCACGCAGACGCAGACACGTGTGCGGAGTGGTCGGACTTTCGGAGAGGGGCGGCGGGTGGGGGTGAGAGCTGGCAGCAAGTGGTTCGCCATGGACAATGCTATTTTTTTTTTGTACTTTTTCTGATATTCTTTGTATAACAAAAACACTGAAACGTGGTGACGCAAAGTAATTAGTTTGACACTATCCAACAGCCCGGAGCACAAGTGGTGAAAGGCCCCTGGGATCGGCCCCGTCGGGCGGCTCATTCATCTCCGGGTGCATCGCGCCCTTTTATAAAATTCAAACAATAAAAGAGTCCTGCCTCCTCCCTAGGCGTCCGACAGGCAGCTCTGCACACTGTCCATCCACAGCTGCGCCTTCTGGCTGTCCTGGGCGCAGAAATTGTACACTCGTTTGGTCGTCTTGAGCTGAAAGACGACGGGAAAGACACAAGTTACACTGGAGACACCAAAACGTTCCCGGCAGACACAAGGTGTCACGCTGCATTTGAGGAACTTTGGGGATCCGTCTCAACATCAGAACTTGTTAAAACCCTTTCAGGTTGTTATTGATGTACACTCAGCTGATGTATATGTACCTCAAGAATTTAGCTTTCTTCTTATTTATCTGCTGTTGTGACTAAGGCGCTATGAATAAGAGAAGCCATGTTGGAATAATGCATGAATATGACCCAAGATCTAAATAAATGAGTGAACTTACATCAAAGAAAGCTTTCTCTTCTATATTTTTCGGCGCTCCCATGGTGGGCGTGCCTGGAATGACGGACTCGACGTCGGCCAACTCGATCACTCCTTTGCACTCTTTGTCCTGTCGGCTCTCGTAGTATCTCAGCTGTAGACAGGATGATGGGAGCTCATTCTTTTGCTGTTACAGGGTTATTTTTTGGCGTTTTTTCCAAGGACTTGAGGGCACTGAATTTTGATCTCAACCACCCCTCCATCTTACCTGATGTTTGGTCTTGTCCAGCACAAACCACCGTGGTTTCCATGGTTTCAACAATGCCCCTCTTTTGTAGAGGATGCCTTCAAAACTCCTGATGGGAGAGTAGACAAAATATGACGATGGAGACTTGTATTACAAACAAACGTTGGGGTTTTGATGTCTTGGTTTCTAAGTGCAATAATGAATAAAAAGTGAGTCCTCCGTCTGCATTGCTTGTTTTGCCTTCCCAGCTCTGTGGCACTCACTCAGATGCTCCAAGCCTTGGTGCAGCAGTGGAATGGAACACTGCGGGTACAGACCTGTTCTCGCTCTCCGTGCTCTGGAACTGGCTGTAGAGTGTGCTGGTGCTCGGCCGGCCGGCGACGGGGGTGGAGGTGGCGCTGGTCTCGTGGTCCATGGCCAGGTTGATAGAGGATCCCACGCCGCTCTCCTGCAGGTAGACGCCCTGAGAGCGCCGCTGGTGGCTCAGGTTGGACGACATCAGCAAAGAGCTGGAGAACGACGGCTGTGGAGAACGGAGGGATGATTTTAGTCATCTGTGCAGCATTTGAGGAACTTTTCCCTAATGTTACTAACTATTAGGACATTGTAAATACTAAAACACTTTAGGTGACCAATACTACTTTAATAACAAATCAGAACATGTCCGTAAAAGCACAACAATAGAGTGATGTGTTTCCTACAGACAGAATAAATAACATCTCATTGTTAAATGGAGTTGCATTCCCAACTGCTCTCCTGAATACAACACTGCAGTTTCCTGTATTATCTTGTGAAAATGAAACCACTGGTGTCACCTTGCTCTCCAGCTTGGACTCCGTTCTTTGCGCGGCCTTTATTTTATCCCACGTGTCTTTCCACTTCTCGGATGTCTGGCCGAGCTCCGCCTCCAGACTCTGCAGGTCCTGCAGCAGCTTGGTGATGGCGTCGGGCACCACTTTGCTCAGGCTGTCGTAGCACGGCCACACGATGTGGCGCTGCGATTTGGGGCCGCCGCAGTCGGCCTTATCGAGTGTCTCCTCTGCCACGCGCTCCGGCTGGCCCCTTAGCTCCCAGTCGTATGATGGCCCTTCTGACAGAGTCTCCTCCATGTAGAAGTCCCAAACCTTCAGGTTGGAGTTGAAAGTGTACGGCCGCAGAACCTGGAACACACGATAGCGCCTTAAAGTGACTGGGTTATGAATGTCCTTTGTTACAACGCCTGCATAGTGTCCACTGAGTAAACATATTGTGTGAAATGGGAACAACACCCCAGAAAATTGGCTGAAGTGCCTCTATGACAAAGATCAAGCATTGGTACTACCTTGCAGGTTAGCTAGCTTATCGAATTCCACCATAATTTCATGCTGCAGTCAAAGACTATAAAAAAACACAACTGTTACTTAGAACTGAGCTGGGCTTTACTGATCCTTCAGGATAGAAGCTACTTGTTTAATTTGCTCTTGCTTTTCACTAGTGCTAATCACTAGCTCTAATTGCTAGCGCAAATGACTGAATACCAATAGCATATTTGAATAGTAACAGCGAGATTTAAACCAGTTGCTATGTTGATTTATATTACAATGTGTCAAATTAAAATACTGTTAACTAATAATGTCATTTTTGGAGCTGAATAGACCTTTTTCACAATAACCGCAAATGCGTAATCAATGAGAAAATGGACACATTTCTCTGAGAGAGTCTTCACAACTTCGCTCACAGATTTACCTACAATTACATTTGCTGACCTTGCAAGATTGGTGGAGGAAAACTTTGTCACAAAAAAATAATAAATAAAGAACTAACTGGCTAACTGAACTGTGAGTAGAATGACAAATCATTGTCGTGTCCACTTAGACATAATGTGTGTATGTATAGAGGATATAGAACACCGTACAGAAGTATTGTAGTCTGCTTTTAAAAAAGCATTATGGTATCAATTTCTCCTGATTGTTTGTGCAAGTGAACGTTGTGTGTGTAGTGACAATAATGTTAAAGCCGAATGCAGATGGCAACAGCTGCCGTTTATGGCACTGCTCAAACACAGGCTCCGTTTTTCCTTTAGGGGTGAAATTGTTCCAGGGAAAAAGGCAAGGGACAGCCTTTGGTTTAAAGAGGCGAACAGTGATCCTTAAAATGTAGTCCTCTATGGTCTAAGTGTCTGCTGCAGACATAAGTGCTCTCCTTTCTAAGTTTAGTTTGGTCCTTCATCTCGCCGGATAGCCTGGATCGTCGAACATCACCATCAACAAGGAAGGTATGAAATGACAGATTTGGCTGCTTTTGGAAATATCAAGAACAGCTACGTTACAGGTTACGTTACAATAACTCTTGCTCGTTTCTTGCGCCATTTTTTTACCGTTGCCCTGATCAGACAGGAAGGAGCTAGCTAGCCGCAAAAAGATTGCGTATTTCCGGTAACAAATAGGGAAGTTGTGTGAAAGGTCTATAGACTGGGATGTAATTATTCTTTAAACATTTAGGAGCCATGTTGTTGCTCTTTCTGTTTACTGCAGCTAGTCACTTGTATCCCTGCGAGGCCTTACTTCCAGTGAAAAGCTAAAGGGCTGTTCAGTGTGTGTAGAGAACACCTCTGAGTAACTGGTTCGGGAGAGTGTGGCAGTCTCACCTCCTCGTCCTCAGGAGAGAACATGTAGTTGTAGAAGACCGGTGTTTTCTTATTGAGTCGGTCGATGTAGTCCCACACAGACTTGCACACCTGAGGGCTTTTCCTCTCTCCTTTCTCCTCATACAGCACTCCTGCACACACACACACACACACACACACACACACACACACACACACACACACACACACACACACACACACACACACACACACACACACACACACACACACACACACACACACACACACACACACACACACACACACACACACACACACACACACACACAACAGAGGTGGCAGGGGGCTTGTCAGAAACACAGACACTGCATCTATGACATACATTCTGAAGTTGAAACAAACAGCAGCATTTAGAGACTCAAATGTTCTCACCCAGCTCAATGCGTTCGTAGTCGGAGTCGAGCAGAAAGGTGCGGAAGCGATTGGACACGTAGTGGTAGGCCAAGAATTTAAGGTAGTACTGACTGAACTCAAACTCCATGGGGAACTGCAGGTGGATCTGAGGGAGGAATCCAGAGGTCAGGGTTACAGTTTAGAGGGCGACGGTGACACGGTTCGGACTGCACACAAGCTTGTGTTCACACATTAAATGTCGCCAAGTCACAGCTCCCAATCTCCTGGGTCCAGACCGTTGCAACCCTCCCCCCCTCATGTCTTTTATCAAAGCAACGGCAAAAGCCTCAGCCTGCAGACCCACCTGGTGTACGCAGTCCAGGAACTGCAGGAAGACAGGGGTGAAGCCGCTGTTTTGGCTGCCCAGGGTCTGCGCTCCGCGGTGGCTGAACCGGTGGCCAAACGACAGCCACTCCTTCTCCACCAGCAGCCGGAAGCCATCAAACGTCCGGTAGTACGGATCGGACAGCAGCTGCACCAGAGACACCACCTGGACACAGAGAGCTCAGGGTCACTGCTGAGCCTCGTGGAAAAAGCTTTCAGCTATAGAGTCTGAGGTGCGTCAGACCTGTGTGGTGACGTCCCAGCCGTCCTCCAGGCTGACCATGACGGATGAGCCTGAATCAAGGAGCTCCACCACCAGCACGGACACCTGCAGCACCCTGTGGAGCTGCACGTGCACACACACACGGGTTAATATGAGCAATGCCAGGAGGTCACAAAATGAGCGGTGCACGGGAGCACTAACCAGAGCCATCCACTCCGACTCCTCCAGGCAGCGCAGGAAGCTCATGTTGGGGTCAGAGGTCGAGGAGCTCGGCACGCAGGCCTTCATCAGTTTCTTGAAGCTGTTCTTCACCTGCCGCACGTCGCAGACCTCAATGGGAACCACCTCCCACTGCTGGAACGAGTCCTGCTTGCCACCCTGAACGCAACGACATTGTTAATACAAGTCAATACAGGTGATCTTCTTCTAACCCTAAAATACCACAGGCCCTCTAATAATCAGCCTGTGTGTGGTTACCTTGAGCTGGGCCTTGTCTCCGATGATGTAGAGGTAGGCCTTCTGCTGGCGAAGAAACAGCGCCTCGCTCGGCCCTCCGTTGGGCTGCGGCGATTCCTTCCCTGCCAGACGTGTCCCCACGTCTGGGTTGTAGGCACTTAGGCGCCCGCTGCCCCGGATGCTGCCCCATTTACCTGCAATAAAACACCAAGTAGAGTCTTCAGAGGAAGCACAACATAAACACGGAGTCCTCAGAGCATAGGCGAAGGTCTTGACCATGTGAAACAGCCATTAAAAGGTCGGCATGATTCTTTAAACCACATGGACGTGTATAACGTTCTCAGCTACTGTTAGCCATGCTAGTGGACAAGACAGGAGTCACTTAAAGTACCCAGCCCAGCTCAACGATGGTTACGTTACGCCGTCAACTCCGATTGCTGCTGACATTCAGCAGAGGAAACGACAAACAAGACGTCAGACAGCAGAGCTGCGGCAGCAGCATGCACAGAGAGCAGACCATTAGTCCGCGCAGACAGCACCCTGTCGGGAGCCACAGCAAACACACTGACGCTACTGTTAGAGAAATCTCGTTGGTTAGACAGAGGTGGAGGGAGGGGAGTGTGGGCGGGGCCTACTGTACCTCTAGGAGTGTTCCTAGCCTTCCCAGACACTTTGGGCTGAGAGAGGGAGATGACTTTCGCCCTTTGACCCAGAGCTGAGGTCAAACGACAGAGACGGCCGGTTAACCAACGCCACACAATGGAGGATCGTGACATACACACAAGGGAATGCACAAAACACACCCTCCTTTTGTAGTGCCAGTTTCAGCAACAAAGTAAAACAAAATTCACAAATTTTGTGTTGAAAACAAAATAAAGCGAACAGAGAAGAACTACGGGAGCAACGTGGGAGAAAAGCTTACACACGCAAACGCGTCTCACCTCCTCTGCTGAAGTTTCCGGGGGCTTCCTCTTTGGCGCCCATCACCTGCTTCATCAGAGCGCCGATCTTTGGCTGCCTCAGCTTGTCGGAGGAGTCTGTGGGCGGAGGAAACCAGTCAGCCATGTGACCTCAAGGTCCCTGTGAGAGTGAGTCAGTCTGTGTGTGTGTGTGTGTGTGTCTGTGTCCACCAACCAGAGGTGCTCATATGAGTGGAGGTGAAGCCGCTAAGTGTGTTTCTTCCGCTGCTCTCGCTGTAAGAAGGCATGGAGCTGATGATGGCCTGCAGGTATTTCTCCTGCTCCAAACTGATGGAGTCGGCCTGCGACGGCCCTGCACAGTGAAGGAAACAAATGAACCAGTCTTTATGCTTCATGCTCTAGATCTCAAAGGAAAGACAAAAAAGGCAGATTTCCTAGATCATATCTCAAGCTTGAGGGTCAGAGAAACAGCTTGTCTTGACCATGGCAGAGCCATAAATGTCAAAAGGGCAGCTAACTTTTAAAGGAGTGGTGGGGACATGTGTATGATGATCTTGATGATGGATAAACATGAGGAATTAACCGGCAGACGATGTGGGGCGGGCAATATAACCGGAAATATTCCAGGCAATGAAAAAAGGTCCAGTACACAGTTAATAAACTCTGTTCCTAAAACGGATGAGATTTTTACCTGACGCAGGGGTGTTGGGTGACTTGAAGAAGCCCACCACCCCCTTAGCATGGAGGCCTGCAGATCGCAGCAGGACCCCTTTTGTCCGCGGATTCCTCCAGCAAACTACAGGGAAGCGATTCTGACGGTAGCAGCGGCAGATTCTCTGAATGGTTGTGTCTGGGATGCTCTGAGGCACAATCAGCAGACCCGGGTAGCTGTAACACACACACACACTTTGTTGAGCCCTGTTGATACACCCCCTGGTCTCTGAGCTGTCTTCCGGCGGGGCCTCACCTCCTGCAGACGGTGTACATGCGGTTGACGGTGGAGATCCGGAACGGCTCGTTTTTGGAGCGCGTCAGGCTGTTACTGAGCGTGCCCAGGCCAAGGCGCTGGTAGTCGCGGCAACAGGCTCGCTCCACGACGTTGCTCATGGTCTGCCTGTCGGATGAGCGCATGGTGGAGGAGAGGGTGAGGGAGCTCTGGTCCACCTCCTCTGAAACTGTGACACGACACACGGAGAACTGAGCTACTTGGTTTTTCGGTGATGTCATAACAATGTAAAAGAAAATGAGCGTAAGGCAGCATTTACCTGAGATTTCATCCTCATCCAACTCCGACTGGAAACTGCTCCGGTTCTCCCAGGTGGGGGGAGAGTACTTTTTCCTGGTCACATACTGTCGGCCGATGGTCCTTTTGGCACTCTTCACCAGGTTTTTGGAAAGTGTCCTGACGAATGACACATGTTTTCAAAATGAAATGTTTTCATGCAACTTGTTCAGATTTGTAGTGACATGCATTAAGTGTAGACAGCCTTTGTGTGCAGGCTTGGCATGGTTTATTTCAACCTTTTTGGGGACTTTTAGCTGTTTTTCATGGTTCCAATAGGTCACTAGCAACTACTGAAATCTGGTACCATAAATGGTTAACAGACTGCAGTTGTATTTCTCTTCTGTAGTCTTCTGACCACTAGAAGCACTTTTTACACCACATTTACCCATTCACACCCACTCACACTAAAAACAGGAGTGACCATACACAGTGACACACGCCCATCAGCAACTAACATTTACATCCTTGAGACAAATGAAGCTGGTGATCAATGAGTTACTGTCATGAACCCCTGGATGCTTCAGACCCCCGAATGCTATGAGAGATTGACAGGGTGCTCGTGTTGCTGATGACTAGGAGTCTTTGTAGTTCTTTAGTTTCTCTTGCATGTAAACATATTTCCTACATAGAAGGCTCCTTACTTGAGTGACTGGTTCTTGTCCTTGGTCTTGTGCTCCACCACCATCTTCCCGCACTGACCCACGGTGAAAGCAAAGGTGCCCTGCACGTGCTGAGGATAGCGCAGCTTGTGCATGTGCTTCCGGAAAATCTCGGCCAGGTCAGACGCGACCTCCTCGTCAAACGCAATCTTCATCAGCTGCAAGCGCAAACAGAGAACACAGGTGAAATTTCGGAAATGAGTACGAGAGAGGGCCCGGATATCGGTGATGGGGGTTGAGGATGTGAGGGTACCTGGAAGGTGCAGGAGCGTAGCTGGAGCCCCTCCTGGATAAACTGGTCCATGGGTAACGTGACTGAGATCCTCTTCTCCTTGGTCAGAGAGGCGATGGGGAACGAGCGAGTCACCACCTGCTCACCCACTGAGCGGGACAGACACGCAGGCAAAGATAAGTGTTTAGAAGACCCCCAGAGCTAACCCAGACATGGGTTGGAAGCTCATCAGTTGATCAGTGTGTATGTCATCTCTCACCCAGCGGGTCGTTGGGCGTGCCCTTGAAGATCAGCCTGTAGGTGGTGAGGAAGATGGCGCCCTCGGCAGGAAGCAGGGGCGGACCTCCCATCAGCCCCATGGCCTCTTCGCGACCGTCAGGTATCAAGTGGACCCGCATGCCGTCCATCACCAGCTCCTCACCGGGCAAAAGCGTCGGCCTCAGCAGTTTGGGCTGCGCAGAGACAGAAAGAGAGGAGGGAGCTTAATCACGCGATTCCGTAGCCAAATATTTCTATAGCATCAATCTAATGTCCAGAACACTTTAGCAATGAATGAATCTTATAATTCCCCTCAAACCTTCCGTTTCTGTTGGAACCTTATGTACACGTTTATTTTAGTAGTCGGGGGAACTAGTAGCGGTGACCAAACGGAACAACACTGCATACGATAAGCGCAAAACAAAAGCGAGAGAACAGTCAGAACTATTCCACACATTCTCAGTCATTACCTTACTCCGATGACTTCCACTGATTGGAGTCAGTCAGGGTTGCTTTTGAATGAAATGTGTCCGTTAGTAAGCAAGGATCACTAATGAACACTACCAAGTTTTCCGTTAGCTCTTGCAGTCGACCGCGTGGTAACCCGACGCAATGTTTTTCAATGGGAGTGAAACCATTGGCACTGCCTCGTGGGATACTCTTTAACAAGGATTCAAAACAAAACCATAATATTCTACTCATATTCTGCAATTTCAATATAGAATAATACATAGGTAATTGTATTTAGTTATTGGCCAACCACTGCACTCATCAAAGTCTCATGCGTTCACGAACATTCTGAGGTTACTTGATTTGGTGACCAGCAAACCACAAAACATTATCTGGGATCTTGGCAAAGAGGACCTAACAAACAAAGAATATAAATCTAAATACACCGACTGTATAATAATATTCATTTGGGTGTGTTTATCTGATGGGATGTTTATTTTGGCATTTCTTAAATAACAAGGACAGTCGTGTTTGAGCGGTCCCAGAGGATACGCGTCTCCATCCCAGAGGCCTCTGTGCGCTGTTGAGCTCTGAACAGCAACCGTATAAAATATTGAGCAGGCTTTGTCCTCAGGCCTTTAACATCACTTCCTGTCCCCCCAGCTGGGCCCAGTGAGCTACCTAAGAACTCCACCTTGAATGGGAACTGAATTACCACTCTTGTTTCCTAATCTGTTACGCAACACCTACCGCCAAGTATGTCCTCCGGAGTATCCTCTGGAGGAGGCATTTAACTGCTGGGACCTTACTGACTGCAAATTACACAATAATGCTTTTTGTGTGCTTTTGCTCCGCTCACGTTGTATCCACTAGCTGAACTTGTTATTTTTGTTGTTGTCCATTGTCTTACTGTCCAATGCACCAACCGCCATATCCAATTTCTTTTATGTCTAACATACTTTAGGAATTTTAGCAATTAGGGGTTAGGTGTCTAGCTCAGGGACACTTCGACATGGCACATGGAGCAGCCAGGATTCGAACCGCATCGCAGCGCATCACAGTACTCCATGCGCCACCAAGCTCAGAGCTGCCACCGACACACTGCACCCTTCAGACTGAAGGCACTCAGCTCCTACAGCGGCCTCTGAGACACCAACGGCACAACCAGGCGGAGTAGTAAACCCAACATGCACTGCTCGGGCGTGCTTCGAGTTACAAGGTTTCTGCCTCTGGCGGACAGACGTACCTGCTGTGATACTGTGAGCCTGTGCTGAAGGGACTGGTGGAGAGGGGAGTGGGCGGGGCTGAGTGGGGATCTGCACGGCCTTTGTCCAGCGGAACGTAAAAATAGGAATTGGTTACCTTTTGGATCGGAGGCAGTCTCTTGCTCTCCCGGTGGACTGCGTCCAGCGTCTCAATGTGCATCTGAACGATGTCTGCAAGGATACCAGGGGACAGTTGGGTGTGACACTCTGGGCAAAGGGAGGGATCAGGGAACGAGTGTTGTGGCGGTTTTGAGGCCTGCGTACCTGGTATCATGGTGTGGAGGGCCTTAAGGTGCTCGTTGGTCACCCCGCTCTCGTTGCACACTTTGTCCACGAAGCGGTTGATGAAGCGCACCACGGAGTTTGCCACGTCCGAACTCTCTGCGTCTTCGAAGCCGCTCTCCGTGTCGTAGCTTTCCGCCATGCTGCCCGCAATACTACAAGACCAGGAGAATAAAAAGGTTCACAAACTCTCACAGACTCGCCTGAGAAGAGCGCTACAGCTGGAAGCAAAGCAGTGTTTGATTTACCGCCCGACATTCATATTTTTGCTTTCAACTATGATCTCCTTTTTAATTTAAAGATTATCTTTATTACAGTTTTATTAACTTTTTGAGCGGCTGGAGAACAATGAAGTTGGACAGCTGACCGTACCTGTTTGTGACGTAGCTGTTGCTGACGCTCTCCACGTCTACGAGGCCGGTGCTCCTCAGCATGCGATTCTTGCTGGTGTCTAGCGGCAGCAGCAGGTAGCTCATCCTGTTGGCGTAGTGGATGGCCTGGCTGAACACCGTGCTCTCCTCCTTCTGCACGCGCTCCGTCTGCAGCTCCTTGCTGAGAGTGGGCCACAGCCGGCTCTGTTCTGATGCTAGCTCTAGGGCACTGATTTCCCTCCCGTCACCCAACCCGTCCCGCTCATCCTGAGAACCAATCAGAGAAAAGATTTTTACGGATTCAAATCTGAACAACAACTACACTCCGCTCTTCTATTTAAAACATCAGCCAAACTTTGAACATAATTCCTTTGTTCACTGTGGTAGCATATTGAGTGGGACAATGGTGCTCACATGGTTGTTGTGCTGCTCCCCCTCTTCCGTCTCCAGGTAAAGAGCTCTGATGTGGCTCTGGACGTCGGTGTAGAACATGGCCTCCCAGAACTGCATGGTGGCCCACACCATGTGCTCCTGAACACAGCTGTAGGCAAACTGTGTGATGCCTGCACCCATTTTCTGTCAGACAAACACAATGGGAGAATTTTGTGAGGGGGGCCAGCCGCTTGGAATGACATTCAGATCTGTAGAATGAACACAGACATCCTACCAACTTCAAGAATGCTCCAACCACAAAATCTCCTCACTTAGTCAAATGGAAAACCACTACAGGAATCAGTGATTTTTTCTGGCAAAGTGGAATGAATTTGGTTGATCTGGTTGTGAACTTACTCTGCAGAAGGCTGTGACCAGTGGAAGGAGGGCAGCTGCTATACCATGCTCATCTATATGTGAGCAATCCTGAAAGAAATAAAGATGCAGTCAATGATCTGATACTGAAAACCATAAAACAATTGTAATCAACATTTGAGACTCATCATTGGACTATTTATTGTATCTGAAGCTTTAAATGCTGTCCTCTTAAATGCAACCATTTTTAAAACAGCAACAACAAGATAAAAATATCTTTAAATCTGTAATACATATATAGCGGGTGAAATGAGTCACAAACACGTCACCATCTTTCTCAATAAATATATTTCCAATAAAGTTATGTGTAATAATGTGAAATGACACAGGGAAAAATTATTGAACGCTGTCTCAAGACCTTCGCAACCTAATTGCAAAATGCAATGATGGCATAGGTTATAGGCGCATTTCTAAGCTTCTGAATGTTCCAGTGACTCACCTGTAAGGTGCAGTTCATCATTCGGACAATGTAGTCAAACTGTTGATCATCCAGCACAGCTCGGTTCTGCAGGACGTGCTGATTGAGCTCCTGGGTCAAACACACCCGGGCTGCCCGACCCTTCAACGCCCGCAGCACAGCTGGCATCAACTAGACAGAGGACACGCAATAAATCAAACACGATAGCTTCACAACACTACAAGCAACAGGAAGGTATTGAGTTCACAAGGCTACCTTATGTTCCTGATGGAAAAAGACAACTAAAGGCTTGGTCGCCAAATTAACTGGTTTGTAGGTGTGCAGCTTGTGAAAAGAGCACTGGACTCCACAGACCCCTCTTAAACCATCCAGTCATGCGTCAGGAGTGAGTCACTTGTACCTTCTTGGCCTCCAGCATCTTGTTCTCAAAGATGTATGTGATGCAGTTCCTGACCACCTCCAGCCTGCGGGCGCTGTTGGCCATCACGTTGCCGTTCCTGTCCACGGTGTCTCCTGTGGAGACAGGGGAGAAGTGGCCAGACCGCCATTCATCACTGCAACACCGAGCTCAAACACACACTGTGAGACCAACTGTTGGTAGTGAAAAGTCCACAGAGCAGGTTGGAGGTGGAAGTGGAGACATTGAACTGTCTTACCAAACACCAGCTGCCGTGCAAGTTCTAAGCACCTTCGTAACAACTGCACGTCTTCATAATTCAGATGATTCAAAGCGTTTTAAGAACTGGAAACAAACTACCAATTGACACAATAATAAACAATCCTTCTCAATCCTCAACCCGGCTCACCCAGCGGGGGCCCAGACGGCACCATGCCCATGAGCTCTGCCTTGACCACAGGAGGCGCGGTCTTGAGTTTGGCGGCGGCGTGGTCGATGAAGAGCTCAACCGTCACCTCGTCCAGCATGGGGAACGGCGTCTGACTCCGTGCATTGTTCTGGCTGTTTTCAGACGGTCGCTGCACTTTGTGCATCGCAACGGCGGGGTAAGGATTCTCCTAGAGGGAGGGAGAGAAGGAGAAAGTGAGATAAGGAAAGCAAAAACGCAACGTAAAAGAGGACATATCTCAATGACATGTTAGGCCAGTAAATCAAATGAGTGGTAAAAAAAAGACATTTACACATAGGGGGGAAATTACTACAGAGTGAGCCTTCATGCTTCATTTAACTTGTTATTTAATAACCTAAAAAGGTTCACCGTTGAAAAAGGCAGTAACAGAAAGAAAGAAAATGGGCCAGAGAAGAGTCTCATGAGAGGAAACTGATAGCAGCAGAATAAGGGCTGAGTGAAGGGCATCTTTCGAGAACGTACATTTTTGAAGAGCTTCTCGGCCAGCTCCTTGACGTGGTTCATGACTTTGTGCGGACAGGTCTCCTCTTGTCGTATCCGCTCAACGTGATTGGCCACCAGCTGTGAAAACGTCATAAAGAAGTTACCTTTCACATCCGAGTGGTGTGGGTTTCAACCACCCAGTCACACAGGGGGGAAGCTTTGCAAAGACTCACGTCATCGAACAGGTCGGTGGCTCTATAAGGAGGCCCTCGCTCTGACACGAAGCCTGCAAACGCCATGCCGTCCAACACCTTCATGAGGAAGTCGTCCTCCGTCAGCGACCTCTGACCCAGGAAGGCCGCCTGCGGGGACACACGTCACACTAAGCGGATGGCGACCTTTTTGTTCAGAGCGCACAGGTGATTGGCTGGAGCGGTTACTCGCATCAGTATTCTCTACAGACCTTATGGAAGCGAATCACCGGTTCTGGGTGAATGCGAATGATGTGTAAACACCAGCGGTAGCCCTGGAAGAGCCGAGCGAACAGCCACAGGAAGACTCCTCGGATCTCCTTGTCCTGGAACACACAGTCAGGTTAAAGTACGCACCGGCGCACGCACACACACACACGCACAAAAGGAATGGAATGAACAACTGAACTAGCCACAGGGTCTGGAAGACTTAAAGAATCCTGGACACGCCGATTTAATAGAGTTACATTTTTAACATCCTTTCAATGCCCCAAGAGTAAAATGTAGAATCCAGCCTGCTGGTCAGACACTAGGCCTAAGAGCAACTATCCAGATTTTTGGACCAAATCTGATAACAGTTGAGGGTGTACAACAGTTCACTGTGGAGGCGACTAAGATTGCACGAATTCATCATGCTGTCCATCAAAACTTTCCATTCACTTAATACCTTAAATATTGTATGGAAATATTTCATAAAAGCTCAACATAATTATTTTTTTAAACAAAGCTATTGGGAGCGGATTGGTTTCCTTACCTGGATCTTAAGCGCAGAGGGTTGTGTGGAGAGTGGGGGGAAGGCGTGGTCAGCAACTTCCAGCTCCGGATCCAAAATCTACAAGACAACCACAAATCCCCCTTCAGTCACTTTGCCCCTACATCTCATGAAGACAAGTCAAGACCAGCAGAAGCCTCGCAGGTATGTTTGACAACAGGAGCAAACCACTCAACATAAAGAAGTGTGTGGTGGAAATCCATCGTATGTGTGTTTACTGTGAAGCGCACAGTTTTATTTGGGTTCATTTGCTACATTTTAGGAGCAAACTTTGCCGCACAAACCAGAGATCCCCAGTAAAGAATCTCTGGCCTGCGGTCATCAATGAATACAGCAATATGACCAGATAAAAGGGTCCTGAAATAATACTGGTTAGCTCTTATTTGTTACTTTAAATGCTTTTTTAATGAGTTGCTTACTTAAGAAAGACATAATATTTGACGTCAGTTTTTGCTCAAAAAGAGGTGTCCTAAAATTAAGGCCTAAATGTTTTGTAGAAGGCCACCAGAAGCAACAAACCCAGAGTACTACCTCGGACACAGCCTTTGGTCTCAGGCTGTTCCCTGAAAACCCAATCAGCCAAGTGGAAGGAGAGCACAGCAGCTAAGCTCCGAGTCGTGGTTGCTGCCCAACAATCTCCAGCATCGTGGCACCGACGACCTTCTGCCAGACCTCCTTCTAAACACTAAAGCCCTGCTACACACACCTCCCCATCTGCTCCCCGCCTTTGCAGTAGTGCTCTCTGTATGAGCAGATCGGATGTTTTGGGGTTTGTAGGGTTAGGGTTAGTCTGTGTTGGTGTCACGCCAGCAAATTCTCTTCCACTTGTTTCCGGCTCTCATTCCCTGCATGCAGAGCAAGGACCACAACACACAAGAGTCTCTGGGTCAGAGGCCGTGACGCACACAAGAGCATGCAGTAACACAATTGTAGGAACACAAGGTTTCATAATAATTTTCTTAGAGGAATTGAGTTTTGGGCCGAGTCATCTGAGGCGTTTCAGAGGAGGCCTGGTCAGTGTGTCCAGGTTCAGAGTCTTCAGCACGCACACACACACACACACACACACACACACACACACACACACACACACACACACTTAAGGGTATTCTATTCTGATTCAGCCACTGAGCACCCGAACACCATCACAAGTGTGAATCTACCCACTGAGATGACATCATCTTGACATAAAAAAAAAAAACTTTTAAAAAAAGATCCAAGGAATAAAATTGTTTCACACAGCAGACCAGAATAGACACGATGTGAGATAATTGACAATAGATCAATTCAAAAAGGATAGAATTCCGTTTTTTATGTTCTTAATCCAGATGAAATGCAAAGTCAACAGACAAATGCCTTTCACAGGTTTACACCACATTACATTTCAATCACACTTCAATCGTTTTAGTGTGGATGGAAAGACAAAGCTTATTAACTTCTCTCCGCATCTCTAAAAAGAAAGAGACTTTCATCGGTTTCTATTTTGTTAAAGTAACAAAAATCGGTCGATGCATTTCCTACAACACAAAATCATTTTAAAAACTGTCCGTGGGAAGAGCCCGTTGGATTTCCCAATCTCAAGGCTCCTCGCTGCATCCAACGCTGGTGTTGAGACGGAGCACTGGATGCCAGTTCCAGTCTCCCAAATAAACACAGCACACCCTCCACCTCTGTGACCACACATCTCCAAAAATACAGCAGAGGAAAAATGCAGCCTCTCTTTAACCGGAGATCCGCCAGTCAGAGGAACCCGTTTCCCATGGGTTTACAGCTTTGGGACGGACAAGGACACATTTCTGACACACGCTCGCTGTCCACTGGTGGGACTGTGCTCACCTGTGTGCACGTGGGCACATTGGGTCGGGTCGGGTCAGGTGTCCGCCCCCCCTCTAAATGTAATGGTAGCAGAAACACTGGAGACGGTAGTCTCATAAAGTTAATCATCAGGTTTTAAGGGTGCAAACAAAGACCGCAATCCAGGACCAGATGACTCAACATCATGCACACCCTCACCCGAGCAGTCTCGATAGCTTGAAGCCTGTAATCAGCCGTTAAACATGTATTACAATTTGGACTTTCTGAGTTGTTGTTTTCATACTTGTAGAAAAAGGAGAAGACTAGTGCCCAAAAAGGTTAACCATTTTACAAATGTCTTTTAAATATAAGAGACTGAAAATGATTGAAAAAGTATTCACCTCCCCGAAGACAACGGCAGGTGTACAGGATCTAATCTGAAAGAACTATCAGCTTTGCACAACTAGGACACTTGCATCCTGTCTGCAAAAGTGCAATAAAGAGACAAGAGAGAGACAACCAGCAAAAGTGTTTATAACATGTGGAAGACAAAAGTACACTCCTGTGTAGTTTGGCTTCATGGGTTGTTGGTTGCGGTTTTCCTGTGATATTGAAGCAGTGGTTTATAGCCACGCTACCGGCATGTTAGCGACATGCTACCAGTAAGCTACCGGCATGTCTCTCGGCAGGACAGCGTCCTTTGGTCCGGAGTGAACTATTGGATGTTATAGAGCATTTATCTGAAGCACGGCGTCACTGAGCCATGCACTCTCTTGTTCGATGGTAATCTGTGTCATAAAATCCAAATGACCGTCACTGCATATTAAAGCAGCAAAACAATTAAAGGGGGAAAAAGCTGCGGGGAGTGATTTTTATGAACCATAAAATGGAATAAAACAAACACTGTTACCATCAGTAGATTGTTCAGCAGACGTTTACTGGTCTAAAGCCATTAAAAATGTATCTGACACATTACATCAAACATGACCAAGATAACCAAGCGAAACAAAGTACTGCGTTTACCCACTATTCCAGACTGTGTTAATAGGCGTGACTCATGCAATCACAGCAATCTACAGTTCATCCAGTAATTCGATAATGAACAACAGATTTCCAGCAGCAGCTCTATTGTTAGGCTCATACCTGAGACGGCACGTTTACAGATAAATATCCCACGTGCGTTTTGACATGTGCACACAGTAAAAAGAAGCAATAAAAGGGAAGCAGGAAACAAATCCACATCTAAAGAAGATGATGAGGCAACTGGGAATTCATTTGCTTACACACTGAAGAGGAAAAAAAGCATTTCTCAGAATGGGCTGGCACTGGAACCTGCATGTTAGATATTGGGTGGCATTATTTACTGTGCTCGATATGAAGCAGCAAGAAAATACATGCTTTTGAAACTGATTACTCATTCATTTATATCTATATCTGGATATACACATATATACGATATATAAGATAGAAGAGAGATTTCCGCTTCGCATAGAATTCTAGAAACATATTTTCACTTTGTCCTAGTGTAGGTTGATGAGAAAATAATATTTAAATCTGCAGCAGAAGAAAATGTGCAAGGAGTCTGTCCCTGGAAACATTGTGTTGCATGTGACAGGCAGCGTGTCAGAGAGGGGGCTGCAGCTCTTACCATGGAGAGCAGGGTCTGGGTCTGCTGGAGGAGCGGCTCGGGCAGCAGGGAGATGTGGACGCACTCAGGGATGGTCACGGTCCCGCCGTCCAGGTCGGCGATGATCACGTCCAGCTGGAAACACACCAGACACGCGTTTCATTTCCCAAAGACACACGGACAAAGTGGCCTCTGTTAGCAGGCGCTCATTTCAGGACGCAACAAAGAGCCCAGGCCGTGACCTCTGACCGCTCGTCCATTGATGGCATGTGACTACTGTACGAGACACTGCGTCTTGTTATGATTGGAGACACTGGCTCTATTGGGGCGGACCGGGAGGGTTCACTACACCTTCTTCAAGCTTTAATAAAGACCTCAGCAAAGGGGATTCTCTGATTATCAGATCAAGATGGTAATTTTTTTTGGTCATAATTGTTCTTTGCACGGCCTGTAAAGAGTTTATTTAGCTTAGAGCAGGAGCAGCTTTATATCAAAAGATGTATGAATCACTGCTTAATGGTTCAGTTTTCACACCATTCTCTCCAATGTAATCAAATCGAACATGAGTACAATTAGCTCAGTGTATATATTACATTATTTTGGTCTCCTCCGTCTGATTGTTAAAATCCCTCCTTGTCCCGTTTATGAGGTTTCGTTACAACCTCTATGGAGCAATACATAAACACCTTCATTGCATTTTGTTTTAACCACGTTTCCTCCTGACAGCTGAAAACTGGCGGCAGGTTCCTCACTACCGTACTACTACTTGGAAACACCTACACATGTAGCTGATAATGGTGCTGGCTGTATTCAGGCTACAACCTTCTGAAACATTTGAAGGGTCCTTTTTCTCTTTAAGATCGGTAGTAGAAAAAAGCCAGAAGTGAATTGGGCTAGGACTACTTGAACCAATGCTTAATACAGCTATCCATTTTCCAAATTTGAAATATTATTTGAAATGATACAATTTCTTCTGCCCTAACTACTACTCCTAACACCCACCCCGAACCCTGTTGGCCGGTCCACTCCCACAAGATTACTATATACTGGATATGATACTGGATTGTATTTAATCAATTATGTAGTCGTTCATCAGAAAAATCTTCCAAATTGCGTATCACACGAAGGGTCATATCTGGTGCTGTTGCTTGGAGACTGGGAACCCACCAGCTCTTGCGTCTCCGAGCGGAAGAACGAATTGACACCGATGATGAAGGGGGTGGGGGTGCTCAAGACCTCCAGCAGTTTCCCCGGCAGGATGGGAACGTAGGTAAAGCTGAGAGGGACACAAACAGGAATGAGATTCAGCACATCTGGCACACATGTGTTTTGAGGCTAGGAGGACCCAGATGTCCTAACACCCAAAGGCAGGGAGGAGGGGGTCCCACCTGTATTTGAGGGGGAACATGATGGCCAGCAGTCCCCGGCAGGCGTCCGTCAGTCTCTGGTAGCTGCTGGACAGGAACAGGATCTTGTGTTCCGTCAGGGCGGCACAGAACAGATACAACACGTTGATTATACCTGAGGGAGGAGAAGGAGTCACACAGAGTCCAGTAGGCAAACCGCATTCATATTTACATGTTGGACCAGCAGTTGAGCGAACGATCCAAAGAGCCTAAAACAAAAGTTAGGGGTTCATCCCAGAGGATTTACGCCCCTTATTACTGATTGGGTGGGTGAGCGAGCCTTTCTACCCAGTTCTGAAAATGATATAACATTATAAATACTGTATCTGATTATTTGTATTTTGTCCATTGCTTTGTTTATTAATTGCAGTAAATGGGGACGGCAGAGTGTAGGACTTCAGGGAAGTCAGGGAAGTCTAGGGTTGTAGACCCATCGGTCTTCTCTAAATAGCAAATAGCAGATAAATTAGCACTTTCTTGTTTCTTGTTCTTTTGAGTTTGTATCCTTATGGTTAAAATGCACTTATTGTAAGTCGCTTTGGATAAATACTTCAGCTAAATAACATGTAATGTAATGAGTTATATTCACCAAGCAAGAACCTGAAAATACACTACTGGAATGAACTACATATTGAGAAGTAACCGTACCAAGCTGTCTGAAGAGCTGTGCCACAGTGCTGCCGCTGACCGGAAGTGCGTCATCGATGGGAGTCTGGATGACTTGGCGGTCGCCAGCGCCTAATGTTATGGTTCTCTATAGATTAAGACAGAGAAAATAAGAGAGCTTAGAAGAACAAAGAATGCCCGCCGCTCCACAGAAACATTGGGTTTTAATCACAGTGCGTGTCGGATGAGCAGCTTGGGTCAGCGAAGGAGAGGAGGACCCCACAGAGTCTTAGCAGGTACATCACAAGTAAAATGCAAGCCATTCAAGCCGATGGAGCCGGGAATGGAGCCGTGCAGGGCTCCATGCCAACGACCGCACTGCAGAAAGAAAAACACCAACGTGTCCAACAAGCCTTTTGTGGGAGAGAGAAATCCAAGCGGCGTGTCATGCGCAGGCCATTTTTCACGGCAGCATATGGAAAGCACAAGCGGTAAGGAGATTGATCAGGATGATTGGTTTAGCACCGTGAAGTGAGTCCTGGGATAAAATGAGAAGTTCCAACTTTCAGCCTGCTGGACAGACTCATCTGATCTAGATGGCGTTTCTAAAACAGAGCTTTCTTTAAACAGCTCATTACAGGGACGAAAGTGTCTCTCTGATGTGAACGGAACTCTGTGTCTAACAACCACATCCTCCATTACACACACAAACAAGCAGATTTGGTAAGGCTGGATGTCTGCTTAGCTCCAGACAAAGCCAATAAATATTGACTTTTGTGTGGTTTGGATGACTAGCATTTACGGGAATGGAATCAAAAGGATTTAGACGGCGAAAATATAAATGGATCCCGTTCGAGCACAATAATACGGCTATGCGTTACAAGACGAGGACGTCTGTGGAGAGATCACCTGGCTGCTGGACCTCTGATGTACACTAAACATTTGAGACTCCCTTTGAAAATTAACTACAAATCAAATCTAGGTTGTGCTTCAAAGGCGCTTTTTATCATACCAATAGAATTACATGTAAGCTTTCAGGGTTCACAGACACGTTGGATACATCATTTGTTTCTGGGAACAAAAGAATGTATTAACTGTTCAACCTGACTGATGGAGCACCTTCATCAAAGTTCTAAATGACTCAAATCTGAAGAGCTTCATCTTGCTTTGCGCTGTTAGCAAGTTACACTTTTTAAAGCTTCCTGGAGTTGTTAACCAACCGAAGGCAAAGCTTAACTTCAGTTCCAAGGAAAGATTGAGAGGTTTGCATAAGACGTTTTGTGGAATCATTGATCAGTTGTTGGTCAGACATTAAGCGTGTATGAAAGATTTTGAGGTTGGCTGAGGGGAATGGGTATGGGACGGGCACAGGAAGCCCAAAGAGCTCAGAACTGATTGGAGCCGGGACAGAGAGAGGGAGATGGGCTGGCGTACCGAACTGGCTGCTCTCTCCTGCTCGGCTGGCTACACACACACACACACACACACACACACACACACACACACACACACACACACACACACACACACACACACACACACACACACACACACACACACACACACACACACACACACACACACACACACACCAGAAGACGGCATAGGTTAGAAACAAGAAATAAGGACAACATGACAGTGATGTATCAGGAAGCTGCAAAAACAATGTTATGAACATTGTGAACTCCAAGTTCGAAGAAAAAAAAAAAAGCACAAATGTGACATGAGAGACAAGCACACATAAAAAAGCATTGCCATCATTTAGCATCTGGCAGCACGATAACAGATGATGCATCAAGCCTTTCTGTAAGTACCTGTCATTTACAGCAGTCATTAACTAATTGAGAGGTATGCATGTTCCCTTTACTAGAACAGCTCATTGCTCATTGTTGATCTCTCAAACACACACTGAGTAGTCCTGTTGCAATAAGTTCTTCACTGCTGGATTGTATATCCACTTGTATGTTAGTGACAGTATGATCCTCAGGTGACGCTACAGTAACAGCACTCATCACTTCAGCAGGTCCTTTTGATTCTGCCGCTGTTAAAAACCAGAGATTTATGCTAAGTCTCTCGTGATTTATTCCCTTAGTAAACATGAGTTTATGGTCTCAATCTCTAGATTCAAGTCTTCTTTAAACAGCATGATGTTCATTATAGTGACGGGGCGACACTCTGATTAACAAGCCCTATATGGCGTCTCTACTTCACTCCTTCAAATATGGTGACTTTGTGTTCATCTGATGCAAAAAAGTTGTTGACAGCTGTAATCAAAGATGACAATAGAAAAACTATCAAACTTAGTCACAGACTTGAGTGGAAACACTGTGATGCACCCTTCACACCGCAATGATCGGAGGAGAAGATGTTAAACTAAAGGTTTAAAGGCTACATGGGAACTGACGTGTGTTCTTGTCATGTGACAGAAAATTGCAACAACCTCAAGCAAAACAAATTGTGGAACTCTCAGTTTGACGTGCTTTCCTTTCCCACTCAGTTCAGCCTTCAAGCTCTACTGTCGCTCAAATGGCTTGGCCGCGTGACAGACAGTGTCGGGAAACCGGGAATAGAATTCCCTCTGAACTGTAACAGCTCCATCGCTAATGGGTGGGAAGATCAGCCTGTCACTTCCTTTCATTGGGGAAATTGAACACTACCACACGCAGAGTTCAGAGGTCAGGGTCAGATGCCGTGTAGTTTGTGGTGAAACGATGCAGAAGTGGTGGTTTGATCCATTTGTTCCTGACCCCAAATCCGCCCTGCTGTTGTACCATCTCCATTTCTCACAACAGGGGAGGGCAACTTCTAAAAAATAAAGAAAATCTAAAAACAAAGCTAGTTGGCCTTGGATGAATTACTGAGTCACTACTCTAGATGTGGACCCGCATGCTTACATTTACAGTTTATTAACACACCGTGCATGAACACACTCTTGACATAGCGGTCAGTCCTACGAACCATTGCTGAGCTCTGATTGGACCAAAACCTTTTGGGATAAGACCGTTTCAACCGGTATACCGCCCAGCCCTAGGCACACATATTACAGGAGGAAAAACTCTGCTGTGTACGTTTGGGAGAGCATCTCATGTACTGACAGACATTTAGCCGCTCACTGAGGGATCACACAGTTCTAGGAATGGGTCACGCTTTTCTAAGTGGAATCCCCTCCTCTTGAGTTGAAGGAAAAGGACAGTTTGTGCTTCGATGGAGAGATGCAGTAAAAACTTGGATGTCTTCGAGGGGGTGCATGCACATATATGTGTGCTTGTTTGTTTAAGCAAAAATGCATGCACTCATGAGTGTTTTCAGCTATGTGTGTGTGTATTAATACTGATTAGATCTCATCTGCCCATCTGCTGGGCCATATGTTCACAAAGGCAACCCAAAGACAACCTGCACAACAACATGTGTGTATGTGTGTGTGTGTTTTAGAAAGTGAGGATTCAATTGAAAAATAATCAGTGTAGCTTATGTCAAACATGCCCAGAAAAGCAGAAATAATTTTCTTGTGGAAACTGAAAACAGAAAAGGAGCAGAAGTGCCATCAATCCCAAAAATATTTGAAATTATGACGAGAAAGCAACACAAAACCACGTCCGCTCGTTTGATCCACAAAATCACTAACAGAGAGTGGCTTGTTGATTGGTGGATGAGTGTTACCTGGAAACAGGCCAGCGGCCAATCACAGTCCACGCCATGAGGAACATGATCTAAACTACAAACTGGCGACTCATCCGTCTGTAATACAGAGGAACCAGTGTACAGTAGGCTGCACACGAACGGCACACTTTGCTCATAATATGGGGAAGCCACAGTGGGACGGTTTAACCGATGAGCATTAATCATGGGCAACAATATGTGTAATGGGAAAGTTTGATAAAATGCAATAAATCAAGTCAACTTGTTGTCATGGTGATATCAAATATATGCAAAATAAAAATAGGAAAATGGAAAATGGGAATAATGGGAATAATGAAAAAATCCTTTACAAAGGACTGCTGCTTATTGGCCAACATTGACAGCAATGTTCAGTTCCAAATACCAGTGTGTTCACCAGTATATATTGTTTATAAATGTATGATTCCTTGAATAACTCAATTACCGTAATTTCCGGACTATAGAGCGCACCTGAATACAAGCCGCACCACCTAAATTTAGAGAGAAAATTAAATCTGTAGATGTATAAGCTGCACCTGTCTATGAGCCGCAGGTGTCCACATTGTAACATGAGATATTTACACAGAAGGATGATTTTTAATCACCGGAAATAAATGTATTTTATCCAAAAAGTGCCTCTAACACGGCAGAAAAACAGTGGGGAATGGTATTTTCTGAATATTAGACCACACAGAATGCGTTGTTACACCACTGTGTTCTCCCAGTCTTGAGGAACGTTTTCAAGTTGGAGCCATCTGCTTTTATTTCCTCTGAAAGCTTTCGTCATATTTTTAAATTGAGTAAGTTCTTCACATTGCTGTGTACAACGTCTCAGTTTCCTTCTCCAACAGCCAGATTGGTTGCCCGTAACTTAAATGCTTGATCATATGCATTCCTACGTTTATTTTCCATGACGAGGTATTTTTTTCGCTCTCTCACGCATTAGCCCGTAAAGAATGATACATTATCCGCACCGTTGTATAAGCCGCAGGGTACAAAGCGTGGGAAAAGAGTAGCAGCTTATAGTTGGGAATTTACGGTACTATATTGGTCAAATTTCTACCCCTCTATGGAGGGGATGGGTATTGTTGGTGTCACAGACATGTCCGTTCTTTTTATCTGCTAAATGTCTGTTAATTTCGACTAAATGACGCAGTGAAATTAAGAGAAATGCTGCAGTCCGCACTAAAGACAATACACTACGCTTGACAAAACACTGTGCCCTTCAGCGGACCAGGAGACCGGCCGTGAAACTAGCTCTATGCTGAAGATCAGCACCATTTTAACAATTATCGTCTGCATACAGAAACAGAGTCCAACCACAGCAGGGGCCTTTTTTGGACATTTAGTGGCAGCAAAGGCCCGTGTTGATGGAGGTTGCTGCGCTAACCTGCTGCGCCAACAGACTACACTGCTGAGCGAGGCCTGAGGAAACCTACGGGGTGTAGACCATCCAGCAGCAGCAATACAGCAGAAGGAAAGAGACTGAAGAGCGGTCCTTGGGCAACATTGAGCCCTTAGGTTTGTCGAACATGGTGGTGTGTGTGTGTGTGTGTATGTAAGAGACAAAGGTAGGAGTGGTCAGCAGTTACCTGAGAGCCTCCAGCGATGGGGATGACGCAAGTGAGGAGATTTCCAACCACCGTTTCCATGGGGACAGTAAGGCCATCTACATGGACGGTGTAGATCAGACCCAAACAGTTCTGTTCAATCAGGAGGGAGGGCACAAGGGTCAATAAAAGCATGCCACACAGACAGAAGGCTCTCGTTTGACTATTATATTCTACAGTGTGGGATATCAGTGATGTGAGGCTGTAGAAGTCAGCAATGGTAATAAGAAAAAGTTAAATTTGCTCAACTAAGGGTTAAAAAAGGAAATGAAGCCAGTCAAAGAGATACACTTAAATTCAACAGGTGTACACTTTTCTGATTAATAAGAACAATGTGTGGTGTAATAGCCATTTTGTTGACATTGAGTCTGTTTGTTTTGTTAGGGAGAAAAATGAGAAATAAATTAAAAGAGAGCGTGTGGAACATGCTCGCACACACATACACACGCATCGCCTAACCCTAATGTCTACTGACAGGCGATACATAAACTACATATGCACAAATAAGTGTTTTGAGGCAGTCTGTGTGTGTGTCATACCCTGAAGACCTCTGTGTGGTCCAGTCGGGACACCAGCACCAGGCTCTTGGGGGCGAAGACCTTAGCTGGTTGGACGACAGTGAGCTCATCGTCGGCCTCGTCCACCTCGCCGGCCGCCTTCTGGAGCTGGACAGAGACAAGCATCACATCAGCTTAACACTACACCTTTTTTGCATCTTCGCATACCAAACGGCGCTGATCCAAATCCGTCTGTCTCACCTGTGGGTTGTCCAGACCCTCCCAGAAGGTAAAGCAGGCACAATAGTGACGCTCAGAGTTGATGTCAGTCAGAACCGCTACAAAGAAGGAGGCAGGTTGCCGCTCGGGAACCAACTGCCAACCGCTGGGCTGACAGAACTACAGAGGAGGAGGAGGAGGAGGAGCGGGTTAGCGGGTAATGGGCTCAACAGGGGGAACATGCTTTCATCTCAATTCAATCCACAGCCAACAGTTTATGAAGCCATTTTTTAAATGCTTTTTTCACTGGGTTCCAGCCGACATTCGTGTGAATCCGTGTCACATTGCATAGGCTTTGTTTCTCCTGGATAGCGTATGACTAAAGCCCCACTGGTGGCCCCGAGAGAGATTGCCCACAAAGTTCAGTTAGAGAAAACAAGCAACATTGGGGATATTTAGAGCTTTAGCAGTGTTGACACTTTAGGTCAAATTGACCAGATTGCATTCTACACATCTCTGACTCAAATCTGACAGCGTGAACAGCACAAATACAATAGGACATTGCACACACAAAAAACAAAAATATATAATATGTATCAATACAAATAAATAAATATCAAATAAATCTGTCAGTCACAATCAAGCACTAAAGTGTGAACATAGCCATAACGCCTTGAAACGAATGTGGTTACATTGGAGGAACAAGCAGTGGGTCACTCAATCCAGTATCCCTCCTCAGAGGACCATGCGTATCCATATGCACCCTGGCTTTGTTCAATCAACTGATGTGGGATATTCAACCGGATGAAATAGCGCCCTTAGATAACCTTGTACCAAGTGATCAATACCCAGGGTTCATACACATTATTTCCATGATTTTTCCACGACTTCAAACTAAATTTCCCTGAGCAAAAGGTTTGTGAAATCTCTGTGTACATAAAACAGTGAGAAAATATTTAAACTAACAATGGGAATTCCAAAAGGTATATACAGTGTTACCCTACATTCAATTAGGCCCCAATAAAGTATGTTTTTATGTTTACAATTATCCACTTTGGATAAATATCTTTAGGCGTTTTCCCGTGACAGAATTTATTAATAGTATATTAAGTTGACGCTTTGTTGCGTAAAATATAGACCAAACAAAAAAAATCAAACGATCTCCTGTCATTCTTAAAATAAAGTGTCTGCTACACTTCCCTGGCACAGTGGATGATTCCTGAGCTACTGTTTTTATGGCAATCAAACTTTTTGCTTAAGTTGCGTTCAACAAAAGCACTGTGCGAACTATTTGCGTTGCGAATATTTGAGCGTCCTGCTCATATTTTAAGCTTCTCTCTTTAAAATCATCTTCATTATTTGAAACATATCTTAAATGAACCACGTGAGAATATATATATATATCAAATTTCCATGACTTTTGTGATTTTATTCTATATATATATATATATATTTTTTTTTTTTCATAACTTTCTCAGGACTGGAAATGAGCATTTTAAAATTCCATGACTTTTCCAGGTTTTTCATGACCGTACGAACCCTGAATACCGCCGGGGTTAAGTCAGTCCATGAAATATTTCCTCGTTAGTGTACTGAACATGTATTTTTTTAATTTAGAAATAACCTGATATAGATCCACAAAAACACCAGAAACCATTTCATTATAGCCTTGAAAAGTTTTATTCAAGAACTGTTTAGAACAAAATCACTTATCCATGACTAAAAAAAACCCGTTACGAAGGTGCCAACCCATTTGAACCTGGAATAGCTCAGTGTATTGCTCCAAAGAAATGGAACCCGTATTCCCCACAGGGTTAAGTGGCTTGCTCTACCCACTCGTCTACGAGTTGACTCACCAGCTCTATGCCTTGTGGGAAAGGGCTGTCCTCCCAGTCTTTCTCAGGAAACCGCTGGAGAATGCGACCTTGACCTTCACCCTCCGCTGCGGAGAGAAAGAGAGGGACAAATACAGGGGTCAGTCCATGCTATTTACATCCTTTGTTGTCTATTTGCTTCTTTAAAGAGACTCCTTAGATGTCTGAACATTGATTTGTTTCAATAGACGACTTTTGGGAATGGATTTCGAAATAGAAATAAACTACGAATTCATGTTGAAACACAATGTGTGTTTTGTTCCAACATGCCACAGGGATGGGAAGTCTGATAAGACGGCTTCAGTGTGAGGAGAGGACTATGGAGGCAGACGCTGGACACAACTGATGTCAGTCAGTCAGTTGCTAAAGTGCTTCTATTACTGCACATTCACTACTAATTCATCCAAGACTTATGAATGGATCTTTAGAAAGATCAGGTCAGCTGTATCCTCCAGTGTGGAATTTTGGTCGTCGTCATGTTGGACTGCAGAGTGGAATGTGGCGTGCAGAGCAGTGACGCTGGTGATGCTCCATACGGCTCCGGTATAGACCTGTCAATCACTGTGTAGGCATACGCTGCTTATTGGTCTATTTGACTATAAAGGCCCCATTATTTCATGCTGCATTGAAGAATACATGAAAGAAAAAGAAAACTCATGTTTACCATGTTGACCCATAGACTTCTATACGATCTACATTTGAGCCACTTCCCATTGGCTGTTCTTTTTAGACCCGGACGTTGGCGCTTGTCTGGTGGTAACTGTCATTGCCACTTGGTAAGTTCAGATGAAGTCTGAGAAACATCAACTGGTTACAGTGGTTTTCATGTCCATTTGCTCTCCTACATTAGTCCATATCCACATGCTAAAAAGTAGTGTAATGTGTTGTGATATTGTTTTTTTCTTGCTGCTAGTTAATGAGGCCATTGCCACTGTTGGCGAGAGGGCCTCGCTCATAACAGTGGTACAATGACACGACAAAGGCCCTCTTATGTAACCACCACAAGCCCGCCTTTCAGCTTGGCTCCATCCGAAGGCCTGCAGGCCGCTTAATGGCAGCATTCATCCGCACAGAGAATACACTTATCCTCCCGAAACAAAAGGAGCTGAATCAAGCATACAACTGTACAAGACTAAATATTATCCCATGCTGATAAAAAAGGAGACATTTTCACCAGCATTTCCAGCAGTCCGTGGCAGTTTCCTGCCTCAGAGAAAATAACGGAGGCTTTTTAGCAAGGAAACTAAGCAGAAGCTCAGACTCACGGAGACAATGCACAAACAGAAAGTAGGCCAGCTCCCAAAACACACAGGGATATACTTAAGTCACCCAGGGATATGTGGACGCCTGTGTGTGCAACGCTTTGGGTGCAAGTTATCAAAGACATGTTGTTTAGAGCTGATTGTCTTACTTCTCTGACCTTTACTCATCAGCCATTAACAAAAAACGTTTTGAAAAAAAACTTTTAGAGACCCCTTAACAGGTCTTTCTACTCCGGATACTCAATGTTTCCCCTACCATTATAACAGAGGGTCGCCCCGTGAGTGCGTTTTTTTCCCCCAACGCACTGTAGTCCCGCAACAACACGTGCTCTGTAGTTTGAGTATTGCAGCTGTTTGTTTATTTCACACTGATGTTTAACTGGAAGCTGCCTCAAAAGCGCACTCAATTTTCCACGTAGCACGGCAGTCGCACCAGTGAAGTACAGTGCAGCAAAGCGAAAGCTAGCCAGTAGGCGGAGGGGGGGGGGGGGGACGCACACACACAGAAAATTCTCGTGATACAAAATAGATGTGGATGAAAAGATGAATTTAAATAATTCCATAGCTTTTTTCTTAAGGCGAAAAAGCTTAAGTGACATCTTTACCTTCATTAAGGTGCACCATCATTCATTCCATCAATTACACCTGTTTTAAGTCTGTAACATGAGGCACATACCACAACCTATCTTGTGCACATTCCATCGTTATACGTCAGTTTAGCAGAGCTAAAGCATGCTGGGACAGGAATTTCTAAGAATGAGCGTGCGTGTGTCGCCTGGCACGACCTTGTGTTGTGTTACTGTGTGTTGTCAGTGGGTGACGTGCTTCAGGTGTGTTACAAACGAACAACGAGAGAGGGTGTGACAAGCAGAGGCCGGGACTGTAACACTTGCAGCCAACAGCAGGGCCGAGTGGGAATCTTTTGACCATTTACAGCAGGACATCCTGCGGTCGAGGGAGGAGTCAGTAAACTAGTGCACTGGGAGTCACACACACACACACACACACCTATCTATAGCACTGGGTCTGCTACATATAAAGGGTATGATTCCACACAGGAGGATCATTTTGACAAAAGGAATATAGAGAATGTAAACAAGATTCCAACGAACTTCACACAAGTTGCGGCAGATAAACACGACAAAATAACTGGTCGACGAAAGGTTTACATTGGAGCAAAAATATCTTTGTATAACAACGGCTAGCCGCTCAACATGCTGCTTGAGTCAACCATCCGAGAACCTTTTTTGTGATTTTACGTGCTACTTCCATTATGATGCAGAATATAGATGTCTCTCTGTCAGTTGTTTATAAGCCCAACAGATGCATATAGATGCTTATAACTGGTTATATTGTGTAAATACTGCTGTAACTGAACCAATGCCTTGATGTTTTCAGTAGCAGTATGAGGATCTCAAATAACGCAGTCTACAAAATTACAGACTACTCACTTAATTTATTTTAAACCTCTGGATGGACTCACATGGACAGTGAAGCCGTACTGCAAACACAAGCTACAGACGTTCCAGCGCAACATCTGGGTCTTAAATTGTCTCATGTTTTGTAACATGCTATGCAGAAATAGGGCAGGAATATGGTGCTTTATTCTATTTAATTATTCATGATAGTGTCTGCAGGCTTCCTGGAATATGAAATGAAGCTTGAATGCTGTAAGTGAAGAACAGTGGTGAAAACACAAAAGGTGGCAGAGGGAGAGACTCAACTTGGGATGACAATTTTTAGTCAGTATTTCTCATCGGGACAAACAACAAGTTGCAATCTCAGTCTGTACTGAGGGGATTAAGTTTGAGAAACATCCACACATTCTTCACGCTATCCAGATGTGTGCTGGACCAATCAGCAAACTAAGAATGTCATCAACCAAATACAAACACTGCATGGCAATGTTTCTATATTATAGCAGACATTTCATATACACAGGGAGCTGGGCCTGAAATGTACCACATCTCGACCACAATGACAATATCAGAATGTGTCAAGTATCTCCCTTGTTATGGGTGTGTTAAGATGTGATAAACCTCTTCCTTCATGACAACATCTAGGCAGCGCCGATAGTATCTAGCACAACAATATCAAACATGCACTATTGTTGACTAATAAAGACCTAACGTAAATTCATTTTGGGAATATGTCAGTATGTTGGTAGCGTTGTCATAACAGAGCTGCATTCTTCATCATCATTCACCCAGTGTTTCTGATTTCATCACAAACATCAAACTAAACCAAGACTGCCAACACTAAAAATGACTTTAAAGTGACTAAACTACTTAAGGCTTAAAGACTGAATCTAAAGGCTGCCCAAAGGAACACTGGAAGGGTCCCCTCCAAGTCCCACCCCCTGCTTTAGTGGGCAGGGCACCAGTGGATGATGACCGTTTTAACGAAGCCCTCCCTTCCCTCACTGGAGAAGGGGGCTAAAGAGGGTCACTCTGGAATCTCAACTCAAACGCTTGGGCTAGCTGCTTAACCCCACAAAGCAGTAATAGCTTTGGGGGCAGATGCTGCTAATGCGAAGAGCCCTCGCACTGCGAGTGGAATGTGAAAATGAGGGCAATGGCCTTGCGGGGGTGTGATATCAGTGTTGCTGACTGGAAGTCTATTGGCTTCTTTCTGAGGAGGGACATTTATCTCTACAACTGACTGCCTTCTAGTCACCAAATACAGTTTATTTCAGCACTAGCACTAGTTTGTCTTTTTGCGACATCTTAGAACCAAAAGAGTGACTTAGAAGCACTGGAGACGCCACAACCTACTGCATTCCCTAATGTACACGAACCAGAGAATGGAACAGGTGACTGCTGTGAGCCACCGCCCTGTGTTTCTGGTTTTTGTCCATTCCAGTGAATTGGGAGGAGCTGTGTTAGGAACACA
This sequence comes from Pungitius pungitius, assembly GCF_949316345.1. Lineage (NCBI taxonomy): Eukaryota > Metazoa > Chordata > Actinopteri > Perciformes > Gasterosteidae > Pungitius > Pungitius pungitius. The sequence continues at coordinate 11,670,266 of NC_084901.1, forward strand.
ATTAGAGAGCGACAATCCAGCGTCGGAAATTACACAAGGGCAAAGGGCAAAACGGCCTCCCAAGAAATATAATTTTGCCCCGATATCACAAGGAGGGGCAAAAAAAATGCCTCCATAATTTCCTTTAAAATAATTTAGTTAACTTTTCCCATCGAGAAATACGCGTCCTTTCATCACCAGACGACCGAGCGACATACCATCAAGTATAAATGATTTATTTAGCGGTTTATTTAACGTTGGCTAGCTCTGATTAGCTACAAAGGGTCTCTAGCTAGGTAATGTTAGCTAACGTCAGACAGAGTGCAGTCGGTGATAAGTTGACTAGTTAACTTGTGGTTAACCGCCAATCCTCTATTTCCTCTATAAAAAAATTTATTTGGGTAAAAATTAATTGACACTGCAGATGGAGGTTTCAATGTTTTGTTTCTTGTTTTTAAAGAAGCAAGGAACGGTCAAGCTGTTTGACTTTTCTGAACATATTGCTAAAGACGAGAAACTCCAAAGAAATAAACATAAAATTGAATGAGTCAGATTTATGTTTTATGTTTGTTTGAAAAAAAAAAATCTAGGAAAACACAAAAAAAAATTATGAGGTTAAATGTTATTTCACAAGTTTAAAAAAATGCCCCCAACTTCTTAGAAAATACCCCTGGATAAAACCTGAAAAGCTAAATATGTAAATGTCCTACCCTGCCACGATCGGTGCGTTCAGTTACATCACAGAGCGCCCAGCGGTCGGAGCTAGTTTTGGGTCTTACGTGTGTTGAGAGTGAGTCATGGTCATAACTTTATAACAACAATGAATAACCCACAACAAACGCTCTTTACAGGGTAAAAAACCAGAACACAACAGCTTGTGACACATAACGTTTTGTAATACTAATAATTTTGCATTTATTTAAAAGAAATCCCTACTGAACTGCATGCTGGGTACAACTCACAACAAGAAGTAACTCTGTTGCTACATGAAAACACAAAAAGAGCGATACAGGAGGAACAACGAGAGACCAGAGATGCAACAACACAACAACACAACAACTTGTGCCCAAGAGAGGAGCTGCGTCTGTTTGGAGGGTTTTTGGTTTTGATAAATCCAACGTAAGTTACGTTAGATCAGAAAACGATTTATTGCAACGTCTGTCGATCCTCTGGTGGCAACGCTAGCAGCCACAACAAGCTAACACGCTAACGAGCTAACACGTGAACAACTCGCCAGTTGCGAGCAAGTTGGCCAGCGAGCAGCTGTTCGGGTAGCCGTGGTCGTTTTCGGTGTCAATGAATTAATGTGTTTACTTGTTAAAGCAATACCGTGATATACGGTACGGGATACCGTTAGAATGTTTCTTAATACCGTGATATGGATGTTTGGCCGTACCGTGCAGCCCTGCTATTCGGTACAGCCCTACCCACGTAGCCCCAACTCCAGCAGGGGGGATTCTTACTACACACACAAACACACTTGTTCACGCACGATTGGGGCACTCAGTCATGCTCTCTGTGACACACACACACGCCTGAGGGAGAGTGTACCTGAGTGATATGAGAGAGTGACTCACACCCTCTCATTAAAGGCAGCACCACAGACTGAGGACCCTTGTGGGGGACATTCACACATGTAATAAGTAACGCTTACCATTCAGAGCGGTCTGAATTTTGTGTCAGATGCCGGCAAAGACAACGATACCGCATTAACAAATGAGCCAAGAGGCTGAGCGGCGCTACCAGTCAAGAGCCAAGTAGCGGGTGAAAAAAAAGCCCCCGCTCCATCTGGGGACCGCCGTTTCCCCGGAGACAATGTGGGACCTTTTCTTTCTGGCTTTTCAGCAAACTCACATCCTTCCTGCAAAGAACGCAACAAAAACTAGAGGCTGTCCAGGAGGGGAAACGGCCTCAGAGAGACAAAACTCATTTAAATTCAGGTCTCACTCAAATCCAGTTTCCACAGATTATTAATAACATGAGTTTCATCTCTCTCTGCTCGAGTCATAGGAGACAAAACCTGACAGACCATAAGGACTCGGCATTGTTTTTTATGAGCCATCAGAGACACTGCACCTGTTTTCAGTGTGGGGGGGGAATCCCAGCAGCCTTTTAAGAACTGTAAAGTAACATGCTGATAGGAACAGATCTAACAGTGACGTCATTACAATTTCGTGCTTATCAATATTTTATGAATACTCTGCGATTTACTGCGATCAACTGTGTTGCTGAGACACATCAAATAAAATTAAGAACAAGAGGTCATGAACATTTTACAGGTCGTTTTCTGTTTGGCTCAAATATAACATCACGTGTGGTGTGACGTCCAGGAGCGACAGGAACCAGTGCCTAGGACTCATCTGTGGATGACAGTCACACGATGCCCTGCATGCTGACACATGTCGGCATCCCAGACTCTAAGGAAGCTTTAGGTGGAGGAGCAGATAAGGAGGATGGATTGGTTTGGTAAATAAAAAAACCTTTGTCCTCCTTCAGCAGTACCCTCCCTCTCTCAAATCATTCCAACCAGCACTCTTCTGTTCCCCCTTTACCACTGCCACTTAATTCTAGCACCATGTCTTTTTACATCACATCCAAAGCGACTTACGTTGCATTATAACCCATGCGTTACATTTGGCCTGGGGAGCAATTAGGGGTTAGGTGTCCTGCTCAGGGACACTTCAACATGGCACATGGGGCAGCCGGGATTCAAACCGCCAACCTTGCGGCTCCCAGCGCATCACAGTACTCTCCATGCGCCACCATCGCCCCATTTTCTGCTTTAAATGAAGGATGAAGCTTTTTCTCAGCCGCAGCACCCACGCACATGGCCCCGGAAATACCAGTGTTACCCAGCAACCATGACACACTGGTGTCTGGTTACCAAACAGAAACCGAGTGTCAAACAATGGAGGCAGACAGCTAGGTTTGAGCTCAACTTGAGATTACCAGCTATATGACACCCATTTGAAATAGGTCTTTTCTCAATTTCTTCTTAGCACTGAATGAGGCAAATGTGGAACATTAACAAAACACTCCCACCAATACTCATTCCAACATAGTAAGTGTCATCAGATGTATGCTGCCATCGGTTGGAAGTTGTACAATCGAGGAGAGACCAGCGAACAGCGTGATGTCATGTTTTGGTCATATCTCCCACCATATCATATGAAGAGGAGACTTTAATAATCTGAATCACCTTTAAACAGCGAGGACCTATTTGGGGGGGGGGGGGGGGGGGGGAATTCAGCACAGTGATATCAAACCAGGTCTGAACACTCCCATCATAATTTTTAAACCAATCACATCCTACACAGAAGATTAAAGGAAGTGCAGTGGTGGGAATCAGATTGTTTCTTCTAATCCACAGATTTGACCTAGAGGCTGTCTTCATAAACTTAATCTTCTACCACTGGTAACTCTCCCGGGCGTTCTGCTGTATTCATTCAGCCGCCTCAAAGAGAAATGAGGGACTTCATCCAAGAAGCGGTTGAAATTTTAAACTACGCCAGTAACTAAAAATGCATTCATGGAAAGGACCACTAGTGTGTTGTGTAGTTCTCTCCATATAGAAGGACAGTCATTTTTTGAATGTCCTGCCACTGAATATTGCTTATATCCAACACTGTGTGCAGGCTAAACCCAGGATTTTACTCCTGGGAGCAATTCATTTCTTATATAAACTCCAGAAAATTTCAATTTGTCTCAGAAAATTGAAAGCTGTGAACCAAAAGACCAGAAGCCGCACAGATGCTTGAGCAGTGTCAGCTACCCAATAGAGGGCCATATATTCTGTGCTTTGTCCCATATCGGTTACAGATGACTAGTACTTTTTAATTTCATTTTAAATTTTTAAGTTATTTTATAGCTCTTGGTCATCTTAAATGTGGTGTATAAATTAAATGAACTTGCACTTACTACAATTATGGTAATAATTTGATGAATAAGCTTCAAGTGAACTCTGGTGTGTGAGAGAGAGAGAGAGTTTGTGTGTGCGTGCGTGTGCATTGACAGTGTCACCATTTGTGACAACAATTAAACTTTTTCTGCGTTATGAAGAAATAATAGACAGATGAATAAAAAACGCTGGAATCACTCCTCAGAGATTTGAGGGATTGCGCCCTTGAGCACCAGCGGGCTGTGAGCAATACGGACTGAAACGCCTTTGTCCTGAGAATACCGGGGAAATACCGGGGAAACCAGCACAGCACCAAGTAACAGGGCAGCCCGAACACCCCAACCAACAGACAAACATCCACACCCTTACAAATATCACTATGTCAACACATATTCACCTTAAATTGCCAAAGTGTCAAAATGTTTCCATTGGGTGGGTTCATGTGCGTGTACGGTGTACGTGGCAATTTATTTTTAAACGTGCATCTTGCATTTAAATGTAGGGCAAAAGACCAAGCCCTCAACACCCCCCCCCCACCCTCCAACCGCCTGATCTAATTTTCTCACATCTCAATCCACACACAAAATGTTGTCCTACACAGACTTGAATTTGCATGAGAGTATACAGATTATGCGTCACCTAAAAGAATTGGTCTATGGGCTGTGCGTGTGCGTGTGTGTGTGTGTGTGTGTATCCCAACCCCTAGCACACTGAAACACACGCCTCTGTATCTGTGTAGTAGAAGTGAGAGAATGAGGGCAGGTCTGGGGCCCCGGGGCCACAGTCTCCCTCGTGAATAACAAGTATTCAGCACAGCAGACAGAATGCTGTAATACAGACTCTCTCACACACATCTACACACATAAGGACAAGGGCAACATCACAACAGTAATATGGTAGTCTTCCCTGTGAATGGCACAGTACAGCTGATATACACAAGATCTTTGAAAATGTACAAAATGCTTAATTGCCTTTGTGAGCTCCTTACAGAAAAAATAGCTTTCTGGTTAGTCGTGGTTACTAAACGCTGACAGAAAAAAAGTTTAAAAAATATATTATTATTATCTATTTCTTTGTCTTGATAGAAAAGCACAAAAATTTAAATTGACTCCATATCAGCACAAAGGAAAATGGCCTTCACATCAAAAAAATCTGCAACATGACAAACTGGTCAATAGGAGACAAGCACTAACCACAATGATGCAGCCTGCAGTGGGGTAGAAGTTGCCGTGGTAACGAAGCAAACTCATACAGCCACAAACATCCAGGCAGCCATCCGAGTGGCCAAATGGAGAAGAGCCCACACCAGAACACACACACACACACACACACACTCATGCACACGAGCGACCAGTGCACCATAGCTCAGCGGCGCTCTGTCGCCTTGTGAAAGGCAGATTGTGAGGGCTATTTCTGAAAGGCTGCAGCACTGCTCAGAAGGAAGTGGCTGCCTGCATGCAGGCCCTGCTGGCAGCATCACACACAATCCGCTCGCTTGCTTTCCATCGGAGAGGTTTCTATTTCCACTTGTGCAGGCGCTCACATTCACACACATCAGTGAATGCACCTGCCAGAGCGACACAAGGTAGTCACGGCCCTGTCCAAGACCAAAACTGACACTTCAACACCAGGGAACGGTGGAAATCAAACGCTTTCAATGAATGTTCAGTAGTTGTGCCAAATTCCCCGTGATCCACAACACCTTGGACACTGGGATTAAGGAACCATCCATGAATCAGCGACTGAAATGGCCATATCGATAGATTGTCTGTACCATTCTCCAGGAGCAGCCACACAAGATCTTTGCATAGATATTGGAGAAAAAAAAGTAAGAGGGGGCATTTCAGAAGCTGTTATCTGTACCATTTCATCAACTCCATTGGCCACCAGAGGTGACATAAGAATATATTCTGCTTACAGAGATGACACCACCACACAGGACTGTTCTTTCATCATGAGTCACGAAAAAGCAGTGCAGCGGTATAGAGACAACTCAAATTTGTAAACATAACAATGGATTCTCAATCCAGCCTGGGTACACCTTTTTGTGTCCTCGTTGGACTCTCCCTGCAAGTTGTGTGTGTGTCTTAGTGTGTGCGTAGAAGGGGCTTCAGAGTCGCTCTAAACCAAAGTGTCCCTCAGGTCCTCTCCACAGCTTCCTGTTTGGGCCACAGACGGTATTCACGTTGGGCTGCTGCTGGGAACTACTGTCAAAACACACCGACATACCCAGGAGTTCCTCAAGAGTCCCTTGTTAGGTGGTCCCAACTATGACAGCTACGGACTGATCCCAACCCTCACGGACTCGTGCCGACCAACATCTTGAGAAAAAGAAAGCTCCACTCATAGTATAACTTTGGATGAGCACAGAGTGAGCAGGATGAGACCTCGAAAGACCAAATGTAGAGGGGGAATGGAGGATTCAAGGCTCTGCCTGCAGGTCAGCATATGTTAAGCAAGCTACATTGTCAGTGTTTCTTTAACAGGAAACCAGGACAGCAAGCATCCAGTAGGTAAGAAGCAGTTCTCCCTGCAGAGCTTCAGTCATTGACTGTGCTCTGAGAAGCAAATGAGAGGAGCTGACGCGAAACCGTCAGTGCCCACGCTCGCAAAACATTCCACTGAGTGGTAACCAGCTACTACTCTCACACGTAGACAGGATGTATGAAATATTGAAAACACAAGAGGAAACTCCACTGTGCATTGGAATTCCTGGTATTCTTATGATCGAGGAGCATTCAATCTTGATTCACAGGATTTTTCTTTACAGTAATTACGCTGATAAAGAAAGAAATAGACAACAATCATCCAAAACCTTTGAACACATGCATGCAAATGGAAATCTGGGGGCATCAGAATGCAAGTATAAACTCAACTCTAGATTTCTAGGAGTTAGGTTGTAGCAGTCACCGATCTGAGGAACCTGTCCACAATGTCCGGATCATTCTCAATCCCTTTTAGGATCTTAGCAACAATGAGTGAGGACCAAACTAAAAGTGCAAAGTAGACAAGACTGTCCATCTAACTTTAGTAGGTTAAAAAAAGGCTTGTGGTGCATTTCATGTGTATGGCAGCGATGGTTATGATGGGAATAAAATCAATCAAGCTACACGGGATGTTGAAGTCAATGCCTCCACCTAGAAACTCCAGTGTGGTTTACTAGAATTACTGCAAACAGGGAAGCGGTGGTAAAGGGGCCATGCTAACAATCATCATCACCCTTGAGTGTTTGGTTTCACAAGGAATGGGAGCCTTGATCCATTAAAGCCAGTGTGGCTTTAATGTCTGCTTCCCAGATGCTTTTTACAGGCGCCTTCTGCACTGGGTTGCATTCACGCACAGTAGAACAGGAAGGAGCCTTTCTGCAGCGTTTGCAGTGTCCACATTATAACATCCTGTATTCACCACCATGAAAAAATACAAGGTGTAATAAGTGCGTTCATGCAATGAGAAAAGTGATGTAGGTTGCTCCAGCATCGCCGATACAAAAACGGTTTCTCAGGCTGCTTTTAGCCACTGTGGGCTTGTCATGTTACGATTTGCCTCTTCTCAATAAATAATGGGCAAAAGAAAATCCCACTCTATATAAAATATGTTACAAGCTGCATGCTTCCATCGCATTGGGGGGGTTGAATATTTCATGATTAAACGCGCCATTATCCTGCAGATCTAGGCCAAGGCCCCGCCTGGAGGGAGGGGAGGGCTCAGATAACGGTCCAAACCCCGTCCCAACAATACAAGGGAACAGAGCTCTGGTCCGAAGGGGCTCAGGGAGGGGCAAAGCCCTCTGGGTTAATCCACACAAAACAAAGACAAAGAAAACAATCAGCAACTCCGCCGAGGAGAAGAATCGATTTCCAGTTGAAGCTTCATGCCTAAAATTAAGTCCAAGCGGAAATCAGCAGGATTGTCGTAGCAGGACTGTCCCAGAGTAGCCGCTCAGGACCCTGCAGCCACAACACTGACAACCCGCAGTTCGCCACAGTCCGTGTCCAGTTTTAAAATGTGCTTTAAATTGGCGACGGTTGCTGTTGTAACTTTTGTTGACAACTGGGGAAGATGCAGCGGAAACTGTGAATAAATCCGATTTAGGTCACAAACCAAGCGGCCAGCAACCCCCCCCCCCCACTCCCCCCCTTCTCCCATAGCTACCCGGCTAACGTTAGCTCCTAGCAAATAAAGTTAGCTTAGGCTTGCTGTCAATAGAATAGGACTGTTTCTTTTAATCAAGCTACAGTGTGCCTGAAAGTTAAGCAATGCAATGGTGTTGAGCATTCAATGTGTCCTCCGTCAAAAACGCGACACACTAGCTGACAGGCTAGCATTTAAGTACACTAATCCCGGGAGGCCTGCGCGTCCTCGGCACAGAGTTGGAGGCAAACTGACAGCTGTGGCATCTATTGTCGGTCAGTGGTGAACGGCGACCCGTCCCGTCCCCGCCTCCCTCCTTTCCTCCTGTTTACCCACGGCTAAGAATACGCCGCTAACGCTAGCAGTGCAGGCTAACTCAAGTACCCACCTCGCTTGTCGAGGTCGTAGGTGACCACTAGATAGTAGTCGGCGAGCCTGGCCATCTTTGGAGATCACGGCGACAAGCCTTTCTCACTAAATCCTCTTCTGTTTTTCCCGCTAATTGTCCATTTACGTCCTACCGGCGAAAGACACATCACAGGCGACAGTAGCATCCTTCCAGCTGCACCCCGCCGCCATACTGTCAGTAAGCCTTGCCCTGACAGCGCAGAGTCGCGAGTCTGCGCAGTAAGGGACTTCCAGGGAGGGGCAGCCGGGAGGAATGTCCCCTTCGAGAGGAGCCAAACATGCTCAGGGGCCAAAAGTCTGACCCAAGCGTAGAAGAAATACAACAGCACCGTCCCATCCATGAACACTATTATTTCTTTATAATTGTTTTGTATTGTTATATTCCAGATTTGCTACATTTGCCTTTGTCTATCTATGTAGGAGATACTGTTGATAACTGAACAAAGTCATGCTTTAGATAGTCCTGCTTTACCACTACGAGCCCACGCCAGAATGCACATAACACAAGGATTAAATGATGTCTCAATGATGTTAACACCAAATGAGTTTGGCTCTCTTCATTTAATGTGTGAATTACACTATTTCTTCTAATAGAACCTACTGAACTTGCCCCTTTATTGAGTTTCAGTTTAAACATTTGCTCTTTGTGTTTGGATTAAAGGGGGCAAGTCTCCCAAAGGGGCAAATGCAAATCTTATCACAAACTTAATGGGATTGAATATTTGTTTTAAAGATTGATTGTGATTTCATTTCGATTTGTTTTGTTTGTTTAGTTGGAGGGTGTAGTCATAATTATTTGTACATGGTAAAGTCTGATTTTGTAGTTGGATGGTGGGTTTTATATCAGACATTTTCTTTCTCTGCTTCTAAACCAGTACTTCAAAAACAATGGAAAGATGTGAAGGATGTGGGTGGGTCTTTAAAGATTCAGCATTAATATATTCTGTTTTAGTTGTAGCCAGGACCAAAAGACCTGTCTTATTGTCTTTATTGCTTATTATAACGATTTCTCAAACTCCAATTCCTGTCTCATGTTTTTCAGATGAGTAAGACAATTGTTACTCTTATGAGCAAAATAAAGCGATTACTGGAAAAATGTTGAACTTTTTGTTGAAACACTTGAATTAGGCCAAATAAGGCTCAAGAAAAATTTGGCATTTGGTATGACTTCGAGGGCCAGAGGACGTGTCAGAGGGATATGAGAGAGGCCTGAGGGCCAACATCCGCATGGACCGTCCTTGGCTGTCAGCACACTTCCTGCTTTCTGACCTGAAGTGCTAATCACTCTCTGGCTGAAAACAATCCAGAGCATGGGATGCACCATCTTTCTTCAAGAGCTCGCTTGTCCCTCCTCTTAGTAACGAACTTGCCTCCATCTCATCTCACATAGTTATCTGAGAGAGTGTCTCTCTGATTAACACAGTCTCTGACAACCAAAGCTACATGTTACCAGGAGCCAGTAAGCAACTAAATTGTTCTGTTCCCCACTGAGGTCCCTCCTGTGGTTTTGATTCGTATAGATGACGACAAGTCTCAACCGCACACTGACATGTTGCCATAGAGACAGAAAGCCGTTGAGAGAGAGACAAGATAAGAGCCATTCAGTCAACTGAAAGTTAGAGTAGGTTAGAATCTTTTGATCTGTGGTTGTAATATAATGTATTACCTGCAGTATGTAGCAGACAGGAGCATTAGCACAGAAACTACACAATGTACTGCTGACATTCAACAGTCATTTTACCATGATTTCATAATCTACCGCTGCTTAGTTAGTGAGTGTTATAGTGCAACTTTGCTGAGTCATAATGAACCCTTAAAAACACACACACACACACACACAGAAAACATAACCCATCGAGGCAGCTGGAGACCAGAAACTTCTGTGTTCTGCAATGAAACATTTTTGTCCCTGTCAAAGGGTCCTTTTGGCTTTGAAGAGTATAGATAATGGTTTCAGTTCCCCCCAGATAAGGGTATTTGACGGCAGGGCTGAGCGATACAAGTATTTTAAACACAGTTACACTGACAATGGATGAGTACCTCTCACAACCTCACATGATTCTTTTTATTATCAATTATCAAGTGCCTTTGCTCATTGATAATCATTATCGTTGCAACCTTTTATTTCTAATACTGAAGAAGATGTAAACAGCCTGTCTGTGACGGTGTGTTCTTCAAACATGCCAGCCAATCAGAGCACAGAGTCACTCTCTGCAGGATGCGACTGATTTCCTGCAGACTAACCAACACACAGGAAGTGGTTTGAAGGCCTTTTGCACATCACTGTTCTTCACAGTACTATTCCAGGTGCCGATTTCCCTTCAGCTCAGGTGAAGCGCAGCACATGAGCGATGATGGCGCGGATGCTTACAGCCACACGATTGCTGTCTTTAATAGTGTAATTTGAGTTACAAATGCAGGTGGCTCTGCTGTATTTTTAAAAAACATACAAACACTCCTATGTCTTGCATGTCAGTGCAGTAATTTGACCTTCACTATTTCTGCAATGTGTGTACAGTAAACTTGTGTAGCTCCACATTTGTTACTATTTTGTTACTACCCATAACAAACAAGGATGGCAACCCCTGATAGGAAATTATGACAGTTTCAGTTATGTGTCATGTCTCCCGTGCCATTAAATAGTAAAATAGTGCACTATACTGCTAGTTTAACAAAAAATAAATATTATAAAACTATTCTTTTTATTTAATTATATTATTAACTTTTTTTTCTTGATTCGTATTTTCACTATGTGGCTTGTGAGAGCTAAATTATTGAAAGTAATGTACAAAATGTCAGAAGTTAAAGCCCTGAACTTTAATTCATATTTCCCATAATGCAAATAAACATAGAACAGTGGTTTCTTAAAGTCTGTCAGAGCCCACTTTGAGGACATAAGGACATTGTAGAACCCCCGAACCGAACATAAAAAGATAATCGGGTTGTTCCTGCTTTGTTTTGAATGAATTGCACAATAATATATTGTCACGGTTTGGGCTTTTTTCCTGTTTTATTTTGTAGTTTCATGTCTCTTGTTCCTGGGGTTAGCTTCACTTCCTGTCTTCCCCTGTGATTGTGTGCTGTGTCGATGATTGTTTCCACCTGTGTCCAATCACCTGCACCTCCCTTGTGTTTTTAAGCCCTGTGTGCCTGGTGTCCCTTGTCGCGTCATTGTTCAACGTCCCATGGCGACGGTATATGTTTCATTGTATATGTTTGTCCATTTGGCTTTATTAAATGAACCTTTTGTTTTGGAACCCTGCATCTGAGTCCTGCCTGCCTCCACCAGCCTCATGACATATATAATCTATAAAAAATGTGTTTTTAGTTATAAAATAAGTACTTATGGCTTTACTTTTCCAATTAACATTTATTTTATGAACAGTGCAAAAACTTATTTCCACATTTAACAGGAAGTTTTTAAAACCATTTTTTCAGGACTCAGGAAACGTTTATTGCCATTATATGTTTTTTTTGCTGTCTTTTATGTGCTGCGCGTCTGGCTATCTCTCTCTCTCTCTCCATCCATCTCTGCCTGTCCTTATCTCTCTCTTTCTCTCTGCCTCTTTGCTGCGCTTGTTGGCTTGTAATCTGAGCTCAAACCCAACATACGACAAGTACTCATGTCGGTTTCGCTTTCGTTTTTTTTCCGTCCTGGCTGTGTGTTACGATTAGAATGAAGCCCCAACCCCCCCTCTCTCCAGGGGTCGCAACCCCGTGTTTGGGAACCACTGGCATAGAGAATACCCTCTTTTTGCAATAGGCACAGTGAAGTTAATGTGATGATCACCACATTTTGAAGAAAGACATTCGTTTTTTTAAAATTTATCTACGGGCCTTGTGCAGTACATAATGCATGAAGACAGGAAGATGGTATCTTGTTTAAACGCAACAGAGCAAATCAGACGTGGATATATCCGCCTCATTTTCACTTCACTTGTTACGGTACTTGTATCTTTGTCAGTAGTTATAGTATAACCACACAGATTTAGAAACAGACATTCTGTTTCCAAAAGCATGTGTAGCCCTGGAAAATACACATATGTGATTATTTCATATTTTGCTTTAAAACAATCTCCTTCCACCAGATATTTGGAACCTGGCTTAAGGGATTTGTTCCCATTCAAGCACTCATCTGCACCTTACCACACCGGGGCTTTCATCCTGCCACAAACGCAGAATCTCCCCTTTCTTTCATCAGGCACAGTGATTTTCAGGGAAGCTACACCGTAATCAGAACCTCCTGCACTTTGCTCCATCTTTCCCACACTGGAATCTGATCCCTCATTTGTGCACAAAACTGTCTCAGCACTGTCCTGTTGGCTGCCTCCTCCTAGACACACACACACACACACCGCCGCACTGGTGAGCGGCCATGCCAAACAAACTTTGACTGAGAAGGCGCGGACAAAGTCAACAAATCATTGAACGTCGTCTCTAACAAGCCGTGTAAACAAAGCTTAGCGAAGCAGCCAAGAGGATGGCAACAGGGCGACAGTGGGAAAACGTCTCCCGATTGATTCTCAAATAGCGACTGAACAGTGATGTGCTCGACTATTGCCTTCAAAGCGCATGACAAGGCCCTGATGAGATGTTTGTTTTATTTTCCCAAATGATAAATGGTATTTCTTATGTTTTGGGGGTATGTACTCAGGTACATATATAAGTATGTACTTATGTACTCATGAGGCTAAACCTCATGGGAAGCATCATAACAGAGTCGCTATCAGCAGGGGCTGCTGTACAGTGTGAACTCTGTTGATGTAAGAGGAGGTTCACTAGGGGGCAGCAATCATTAGACTACCACAAAAGGTGGAATAAACCTCACCAAGTGAGAAGAAGTTGGCAGATTCACTCCAAAATATGCTCAACAGAAATATTAAATATATGACTTGAAGAGGAATTCAATGTCTGTCCATCATTTATGGCTGTATCACTTCTTGGTGTAAGGAGGGAGGAAGAAGTGGAGGATGTGTACCTATTAGGCGTGGTCTATTCTTCGAGAATCACGGCTAAATCCTCCAATACAACAGGAAAATCTGCTGGTGCATGGGACATATTGATGCAAAATGTGGTCTTCAATAATCAGCAGGGAGGAACACAGAGCCCAGGACAGTAAGGATAGAGGACATAACACTCTACCAGGGCCATGCACTGTTTAAGTGGACACCTGAGCAAACATGCTGTTCTCAGCCGGAACCATGACAGAAAAAACAAGCACTTTGGATAAAGCGTTCTTCAGACACATGAGCTGGTTTACTAATAAACCGGAGAAAGCCACACAATGTTCTTTCATAGGACCTACAAGTCCTCGTCAAAACTGCAGGTGTTGGCTGTATGTGAAGTCTTTCACATGATCTCCCGATAGCACCAATTTCTATACATGCTGTCACAGAAGTTAAAGGTATGAGTTGCATCCAGCCAGGAAGATCAAGTTGGTTTGACACTAGAGGCAAATATAATTTATTTTGTGGTGAATTTTACATTCATAATATCCAGCGTTAACATATCTTCATGGAAACAGGGGAACAGGGGAACTACTTACTGAGCTTTCAACTGCATCCTAACTTACTGAATGGGTTGCTATACTGTACCTCCAAGTATCCATATCGACTTTTTAACTGCTCTTCTGTGAAGAAGAAAGAAAGAGACGTCATGAGGCCAAATTCCAGCAACCTTTTAATTACTACATTTAATTTACAGCATATGTGTAGAAATTGGAGAAACTCATACGTCACAACCTGGACAAAAAAAAGCATAAATATCTGGCCCCTTTAAAACGTAACTTTTAAATGTGATTTTTTTACAAGGTCTCCTGATATTCTATATCAAACTTTAAAAAAACATTATTTCCTTGGTTTGATCGAACTCCATTGTTGTTCAAAAACAAGAGTGCTAAGCTGCTTGAGGTAAATACATAAACTACATAATCTACGGGATTGGGAGGATTTGCAATCCCTCTCAAAGTCTTCCAGCATGGTTCCGACTGAGCAGGCGGGTTGGAGCTACCAGTGCTCACACCGTAAACAATGGCAGGAAATGTCTTGTTGTGTACGTGGCTAGCAGCTAGCTGGTCGAGTCCAAACTAGTGGCCGCAGTGCAAAAGGTTCACACCATCATCAGCTGAGAGTAAACAACTGCATGAGCATCAACAAGCGCCTCCGGCCTTCAATGCTTTTGACAGTTTGCTTCCCTGCGGCCAGCGCTGTTCTTTGATCAATCCTAATGAGACGAACGCATTATTATGTTGAGTTGTCCCAGTCTCCTCAGCTCAAAGATTCACAGTAACAAAAACAAGACAGAGGAGGCTGCACAATCGGAGGGAAGGTCGACTGCACTTTGATCATTTAACTAAGTTGCCAAAACTTGACAAAGATGGCGCCTCCTTTTAAAACCGCCCTGTGGTGCAGTGGCTCGCTTCACAGAGTAACCTCTCATGTTCGCTAATTGCCGCCTAAAACAAAAGTAAAAGCAGTGCGCGACTGAGAGATCAAAGCAGGCACAGAGCTGCCGTCACAGGCCACAGAGCTCTTACATAAACCCGTCACGATCGGGGGAGAAATGACCTGCTTGCATTGCAAAGTGTGAGCGATAAAGGTTCCTGTCAGCTGTCTGTGTTGGGAAGTACATAAATCATGGCGTCATTGAAGCTATAACAATAGGTGCCACTACAGTGCAGGCTGTACTTTGGGACGCAACATTTATTGTGAACAAATCTAGCGTAACTTAGTCAGCAAGATCAGAACCACACCTGACAACATGGCTGTGAACATTACTTGTTTCCTTTTTTGAGAACAAATAAGGTAACACGACAGGAATTGGCTCGCGACGGAGTCTTTGAAATGCACTCAAACTGGATTAATGTGTGAGCGGCAGATCAAGCTGCAGGACTAACTCTGATGGTGTTATAACGACTGAGGGACTACGTGAGGCGATCAAAGGAAGGCCTGACGACGGCATCGGGGGGCGAGAAGTTGGCAACTATCGCTGGGCAATCTGCCTGAGTGAAGATCACTCAAGTATCGCTTCACATTACCAGCAAGGGCAGAGATCACAGTGAGGCCAAACGCTTATACAGCCCCAAACACAGTTTGGAGTTATTTGCGATACTGGTAGCATTTTTTTTGCCAAGCATTGATTTGTATTGTGTCATCCTTTTAATGAGCTAAATTACTCCACTCTAACAGTCAATTCTCAGGGTTTAGCCCGTTTGATCCACTTTAAAGATACTTCCTTAAAGATGTGGTCTCACCATGCTAATGATTTGGTTTTTAGTCCATTTCCTCAGGTTTAGCTCTATCCAGGTAGCTTGATAACATGAAATATGTCCATACACCTTTTGTTAGACAAAACCAAATATCAGCCCACTCTTTGGAGTGAGCTGTTAGCTTTAGCTTTTACACAGGGCTAGAAGAAGTGAAGACTGAACCCTAAATCTCAGGGCTTGGAATAACCCGGGGTTAGAAATGTGCACGTGAACAGGGGCTAAGTTATCCAAGGGTCACTCAGGGCTACAAGAATGTGCGTCGCACCAACATAAATATAGATGTTTGCATACTTTTCATTAGTCCACATTGTCTTACAAAGATTAGAAAGATTGATTGGACATATATGTAATGTGAAATAGGTTAAATCATCTGTCTTACAGACACAATGATTTGCTGTTCTAGATGTTTGTCTGTCTGTTCGAAATTGGATGAGAATGCCTTGACATCTATACTGTATGTCCAGTTTTCTGTGGCCGGCTTACTGGTGTTTATTTAGACAAGGTCAATGGTTTTGTACATCAGTGAGACGACAAATAACAAGCAGCCCGTCCTTGCATTCCTCATGGAGACTCTGGCTTGTTATTGTCCCCTTTGCCCTCGGATGTACGGCTTCCCTCCGGGATCCGAAGAGACGCACTTGTCCAGCTGTCAGCAGCCCGCTCAAAATTGATTTAGACATGGATCAGGTGTATCACTATTCCGTCGCCATACCAGTCAACTGAGTGAGAATGGAAAGAGGGCGCTTAGACACAGTTAAAACCAATCCTCTCCAATGAGATGGAATAAGCTGCATAGGATTCATCTGAGTCATGAAAGTGAGAAGGAAAACATGCTCAGACATGATGACACAAGTTTGTCATTTCCGCAGGTTCACAAAACACAACTAACGGCTACTAATTGCTCCCCGATTAGTTCATTATTTATAGATATTATAGTAATTCTCTGCCAGCGAGCTGCTAAGTCAGCGTTGACAACAGCTATGAACTGTGCATAAGCATTCAGTTAAGAAAACATATCCATCGGTGTGACTTGTAGAAGAATTCTGGGGATTCTGCGAGGATTCCCGGATTTCCCTCTATCTATCTCACACACTCGGCTGAGTGCAACGATAAGAGATAGGGGAGGGCTTGGTTAGGGAAGGTACAAATTGGGTTTTTCTTCCTGAGAATGCATCTGCGATCATGAGTTACAGTTACCTTATCATCCTGATCTATCAGCCACATTGCTGTGGGGACTTCTGTGTTGCTCAATTATGACTTACAAATGGACCTTTTGTGTATTATGTGGTACCTGACATGTTTTTTATGTACATCTTGTAGCAGTGCTATAGGCCCCTCTAATGTTGCGCTGCGCTGAGATCTTATGCCACTATAATATTTCTGTAAAACTCCTGTGACTCGGTTCCGAAAGTGGATCTGTCTGCTTAGAGCTATTTTTACAGTAAACCTCGAGATACACTTTATTCGTTGCGTTTGTTATCTGATCCATTTCTGTATTAGTATATTTTTTTGCTTAATATACATACCATACTATTGGATACTGTGTTTTATTTCGCAATTTAATTTTTGCAGTATTATTTATTTTATACTTAATCATTATTATAATAGTGTTATTTTTATATTCGATTCTATTTGCTCATTAATATGAACTATATCTTATCTTTTCGTTTGAACAATTCCCCTTTGCCTTTACAATACTATCAACTTTGTCTTTATTATATCTAAATAGAATCTATAAAATCACACGCAAGAAGTAGTGCCTTTTTTTTCAAATAGAGGAAGCCTTACTCTCCACAAAGTGCTTCCGTGGTTTGCCAACCGCATTGAAGATAATGATGTTTCTGCAGCACCTTTGCCCACCGGCACCCGGCAGTAAGCTCCTCCCACTCGGCAGCTATTTAAACCCTCATTGTCACCGGCGCTCAGCTTCACACTGGAGAACTTGATCTTGACCAGCAGGGTTTGGAACCATTGAGGGGAAACTTTAAAGTCATCTGAGCAGTAACTACCAAGGAGGTGAGGCTTCTGTTTGCTTTTTGTTATGACTACGTGTGTTCACGAATGTAAGGGGCTATCCCAGAGTAATAGCATAATAGAGATCATTTTGGGACTTTTTCAAGAGATTTAAACTCTTCATCTGGTTGCTTTTTTTCGGATGGTGTGGTAAAAGAAGTATAAGTTGCGGTGAATAATCCAGTGATGTTTTTTCTTTGTGCAAAGTGTGTGTTTTGGAAAAACTTCTCAACAAGTGAAGGTTGTTAATTCTAGATGATTCAATGGGTTAGTTTCACGAGGCTCTGTCTCTCCCTGTTCCTCCTGGCTGCGCTGCAGGTTCATTGAATCCATCTGATTTCCTCCATAGGTTCATCCACATTCTCCACGTCCCACCTTGGATATTTAAACCCCATCTCACCCCTTCTGGTTGCCACCCACCCGCCCTTGGGACTAACCCGTAGCCCGGTCCGTGTGGTCGTGTCCTCCGTCCCGTAGAGGGCGTCGAGTTAACGCCGGCCCGGAGATGCCGTCCCTTCTCCCGCTTGCTGTGTATTGCATCAGCCTGGTTTCCCTCCAGCAGCCGCTGGCTGTGGCGGCAAAGGACGCTCGCGACAGCAACAGGTAAAACACCCGCATTTTTATTAAGGCCATCAGCGCTTCTGATTGGCTGAATGGGACTTTTTAAACACACCTGAAGCCTCCCCCTCCCCCCCCCCTGGCATTAGTATCTCTATCCACTTTGACCTGTTTGGTTTCTGAGCTATATTGCCATTATTCACTTTTAATGATGAGTTGAAATACATCAGTTAGGTACAAAACTATTTTATAAAACAACATCATTATTTTAGTCTAGCATACTACATACAGCTAAGTTGCATTTCCCCAGAGGATCATGGTGTTGTTAAAATGTCTCTAGAATATCAGCTTTGCTTTCGGTTATCTTATGTTCACTTCGTCCAGTCGGTTAACCAGGCTACTGAATGGCTTGTGACCCACAGTAATAAACCACTCAGGGTCAGTGGTGTTAACAGTTGAAGGTGTCGTGCTGCGTCAAGCAGATAGAAGATATCGTGGAGTGCAAGGTCAAAGGCTCTCGTGATATAATAAAACACGTCCAGTCTCCTTGAGATGAGGAGAGATCCGCTGTGGAATCATTTAGAATGCATTATTTAAAACATTAAGAAGAATGATACATTTATATAATGATATGTATGTGTTTGTGTTTATAGCCTGGCCATCCCTCTCCATATTGTAAAAGTACAAAGTGGGCTAAAGTTGAAAGTAAATGATCATTACTCACGGGGTCATGCAGGTTAGAATTTGACATGAAATTGCTCTTGTATCCGACGTTCAACTGGTACGGGGAATTTGCCACGTCAGTTGACCAGCATCACTGGTGCAATCAAACTGCGTTGACCGATTTTTTTTTTCTTAACATTTAAATGATGATATGTCTCCGCTTCCCTCCTCCACCTCTTAATCTCAATTAGTAACTGTTTGTAGAGGTTTTGTTTGGTTTAATCCCCCTGTGAATCTGTGAGGAAAACTGGTAATTCTAAGGTGGGAAAACCAGTTAGCCGGCAGCCACGGCCAGAAATACCAGCATGGACCTCTGTAAAAGGATCTTGTTAGACGCTGTGTGGTACCTGTATTTTTCCACACCTCAAGTGTCAGGCCGACACACATTCGGCCTGTGTGAATGTGTGGCCGAGGCCTGCCAGCGAGGCAGTCCCCCTGTTCAGGAGCAGTGAGGACTGGAGATGAGTTGGTGTGTCAATGCCCCCTTCTGGTGAATTTTGAATCCACATCTGCTGGTTCAAAGTTAGCACTTATCAGTGATCCTATATTAATCTTAATCTAACGAAAGGTATCTCTTATCCTAAATCATACACATTTATCTGGATTCCTTATTCACAAGGTCTGCAAACATCTGGGGTCGAACATGAAATTAAATGAAAAGCAAAGATTTTAAGTGCAACAGTTAACAACTAATACTGATAACAGTGTAAGTAGATCTGGGAGTGTCGTATTCCTCTTGGGTGTGTGCGTGTGTGTCCTTAAGTTACTCATCAAAATGAAGTACAGCGTGGCTCTTGTATTTTTCCCAGCTCTCTTGGCCCCATCATTCCCTCTGCTTGAAACTGTCCTCATCAGATTTGGTCGTTGCGGCAGATTCAAGTAGTTGAGTGGGACTTGGATTAGTTTCATTTGACGGTTGAGTATAGAGCTGCAGCGCTTTGATGACTCATCGCTCACTGCCGTTTCCAGCCTTTAATTGTTTCTATCTGAATGTATTTAACTAAAATATATTTGGATGTAGTACTGAAAAAACAAGACATGTGATGGTCTTTTTCTATCTTCATTACTATTTGGATTGATCTATAAAATCATTAGCAGGTGAATTGACAATGAAAATATTGGTTAGTTGCAACGCTACATCAGAACATGCAGTAATTTATACATTCCCTTAGCTTGCGGATCCAACATTGCTATTTTTTTCTTCTTCCAATGTTGGTTTTACATTTAATCTTTATTTGACTGTTCTGTTTACTTGTTATCTTCTTGTCACTGCTGATTCTGGGGAGGTTGACGATATGTTCTCATCCTAATACCAATGAGATGAACTTACTTAAACAGTGACAAGATAACAATCCTTCACTGGCTGCTCCATGGTGCACCCATCCAAGTCAAAGGCAAATACCTCCCTTAAATCAGACTGTTTATGGATACATAAATAATTAAGAAATTCCATAAGAGAAACCCCATCCCTTCCAAATACATGGGTGAAGCTGGTTTCTGTGTTGTTGGGACTTAGACTAAGTGGTTGGGTCAGGCAATTTTTATAGGGACCCGGTCTGTACCAACATGCATCACTGTGACAACACAGTGCGAGATCTCCCTCCTCCGTCACTTCTGCTTGACAAGCCTCAACATTTCCCACCTTGCACAGCTCCCATTAATGTCCTATCGGGCTTTTATTAGGACAGTATATTCTCCCTCTTCTCTTGACCAAAGAGCACATCATGTTCTGTTACTATCACATGCTGACAGCATGATTACAACATGACTACAAATACTTCTCCTTCTCCCGTTGGACTCTGATACCGCGTGTGAGCTCAGATGTCTGTCATTCCTTCCCAGTTACATGTTTGTGTCTGCGTTCCATAAGGCAGACAATGCAGTGCAGATTCCAGAAGTGGAAAGCGGATCTTTATTCCAAAGACGAAGAACATATAAAGCTAATTTGTGGTCAAGCTTTACATATGCTGCTTCTGCTCCGTCTGGACCACATTTAAATGTGGGGTTGAAAGGCCTGGGGTCCAACGTAGAAACTCTCAACTAAATATTTTAAAAAGACTGAATTTTTTTTCCTTCCATTCCTTCTTTGTTGATTCTTTTTGAATTGCTCTGCATAAGCAGTTAGCTTGGGGTCGATCCTCTTTATATCACTATCTATAACCCGGCATGTTTATGCATTATCAAGAAACCGCATGAAAATAACTCTCTTTTTATTGTGTATACATTCTCAGAATGATTCAAATCAGGATTGCCTCCGCTCTAAATCAGCTCAAGAGAGGCCTCTTCTTGTATGTCTTGTAAACAGGAATTTGGGCTCGGACTACCCATATATATATATATATATATAAATGTACGATATACACAGTTGCATGGCTCCTTGGGGGTCAATCTCAGGCAGCAGTTGCGGGGGGTGAAAGCTGCAACCGAGCAGGCCCAGAATTCCATCGTGGATTAATGGCTAAGACCTGAATTCCACCCTCCACATCCTTAAAAAACAGGTTTCCGCTTCACACAGATGCGCCAACGTTAGGGTGGAAGTCAGGGTTAGTGGTGGTTTACACTCTGCCGGGTTGAGGCTGGGGGTCAGAGGTAGTAGGCTTAGCCTACACAGCGAGGGCTCTGAAGCTGAGGCTTGCTACCAACATCAGTCAGTAATGCTGTAAGGTTAATAAAAAAGAAAAACTCAGCAAGGCAGCACAAAGGGGATTGGCCAAAGGAATAATCTTCAGTCAAAAGGAATTTCAGTTTTAAGACCCTAAACCTAGGCCATGCAAGGCGTTGGCTGAAAAATTGAAGTCAAATTAGCTTCCAAGCAAGTAGATCCATTAAGTGGTTGGACTTTATAGCCATATTGGCCTGTCTTGTGAGATCACATGTGACCTAGTGGAAGAATTATCCAAGAGTCCTTGATGTTACCTCAATGTAACTAGAGCTTGGCCTCGTGCTTCATTACACATAATACACATAATTATTAACATAAATAGGGTAATTAAAATATGCCTGTAGGGAACTACTTAAGAAGAACTAATGCAATAATTGTTTTAATTTAACGGAAATATATTACGCTTCAAATAAAATAGGAAAGAAAACTATTGGATGGAATTCTTGAAAATCAAGAAAGATCTCCAGAGATCAATCACTTAGGAAACACAAACACATTTAATCGAATATAAAGAGCTAAAATGATATTCCTCGTTGTAATTGATGTTGCAGCACAGTCATGGGGTCCGTGTGGCCGTCTGCCAGCCATTACAGATGCACTTACAAGTCAACTTGTTTTTGGCAAATTGGAGTTGATCAAGCAGCAAAGTCCAATCTGATCTGAGGGTTAGAGGGTTTGTGTTAGATTGTTAGGGAAACCCGGGATCATCTCTAGTCATGAGAGATGGCGAGCTGGCCATGACCAAAACATTTAGTAGTGCATAGTAGGAGCTAAGAGCACTACCTCTACCGGGTACTCGAGTGGTCAATGCATCCGTGTCACAGGGACAGCTTTGCTCACTTTACAATCTGTTAGAATCTGGATGGAAAAAGTGGACGCAGTCACCCTGGCGTCCACACACATTGCTTTGAGCTTTGAGTTAAATAGTATTATTTTGGAAGCTATATAAGCATCCAAAAAAATACAACTCACCTGATGCAAGATACCAAGTTACCTCCCCGTTGCCTTCCCTTTTCATACTAGGTGGGGGCTGCCTGTTCTCTACAGGGTTCAACTCCTACCCTGCACTGTATCAACAAAAATGGATTACCAAAAGGACAAAGTGGGCAACTGCCAGTTGAGTTTAGAACCTCTAGGTGCGTTGTGTGGTAATTTATATCATTCCAATTGTGATTGTTAATATTTTATGCACCACTCAAGCGACATTTAACGAAAGAAATGGGCCTCTCCCCATAAGTAGAAAACTACATCCGTACCAACTTTTGAGCTTCAGTATCTAAAATACACGAAAAAGATTAGGCTACAGTTCTTTCTTATATAAAGTACACTCAGAACAGTGTAGCTGCCCTGCAAATAGCTTTCACGTGCCATCAAATGCAACATCCCCTCTGCAGGCCCGGTGGGTGTGACTTGGTGATGTGGCACCCTGGCACACCAAGCCTGTCCTGGAAACAGTGCTTGCCTCCATCTGTGGACATATTCATTCAGCCACTGCCACTGTAGCACGGCAGGTCCCCTCCAGACTAGCAGACCTGCCAACAGGCAACCAGCAGCTCAACTGGCTGAATAAACCAGAAGCGTCACATTTCAACAAAGATCCCAAACCCACCACACCATATTTATCACTTTTCATTCATTCAAAATAGAAATAATAGTGCCAAACCTGACTCAGTGGGAAAATGTTTTCCTTTGACTCAAAAAACCAAAGACCACCGCTTCCTTTTCACATTTTCATCCTATTCATCTACTGGTATAACAGCCCTTTCCTTTCTACTTGGCCTGACTTTTAGCAGTAGCGATGGGTTAATATTGAGGGGCTTGAGTCACGCTGTGCTCTACAAACACAGCGTGGACAGTTCAGCAAAGAGCTGCAGGGTCAAGTTGTGATAAGCGTCTTTGTCAAACAGTGAACAGATGGTCAGTTGGTGGACTCCGGTTCTGCTAAATGGCCCGTACTCACCAGTCTGTCTACACAACCTATGTTTAAAAAAAAGGAGATTTGGGGGTTTTATTCATCCGTTTTTTTTTCTGAGAAGTCTTAGAAATGAATGGTGCGATGGTGGCGCATGGAGAGTAGTGTGGTGCACTGGGAGCCCCAAGGTTGGTGGTTTGAATCCCGGCTGCCCCATGTGCCATGTCGAAGGGTCCCTGAGCAAGACACCCAACCCCTAATTGCTTCCCAGGCAAAATGTAATGCATGGGTTATAATGTAATGTAAGTCGCTTTGGCTTAAGCGTCAGCTAAATTACATGTAATAAAGTAGTAATAATGTCTCTAAAGCAAGATGGCTGTGCAGAGAGACATGCTGTGTTCAGATAGCACAGCATGATGAATGATTTGTTTTATTAAAGCTGCTTAGTACGGGTAACGTGTAGGTCATTTATGCAGTTCCCTTATAACACAAGTTGCTTTAGTTATGCTGCTGGCAAGTGCATTTATTTTAAAACCTATTCCATCATCATTCGTACCCTGTTCCACCCAGCGGCAGAAATTATTGAGGCACAGATGTTCATTTGTATTTTTATGAACCACATTAGCTACAAATGTTTGACATTTGAGCACACAGCCACAGTACACAGCCTAGCATGGTATTCAACACGAGGAATTAACCCTTTCATAGGCCCCGCCCCTCAAACGCAGTCTCACTAATAGTGTAGAGTATCCACTCTACTATCCATCATTTCCTAGTCTTCTGTCTGGATCATAAACTATTCAATGTTTACTTTTAGATTTATCGTTTTTTTCTGACATTAGATCATATATTTTCAAGCAGTGCAGTGTGTTAATCTAACAGCTTGACAGAGTTGCAGCTTAGCAAATCATCATGGTTCCAGGACATGTTTTTACTGTATTTCTGTCTTCTCCTCAGGCTGGACCTCCTCAACAAGCTCATCAACCAGAGAGAGGATAAGGCCTCGGTGTCAGGAAGCCAGGCTCACATGCCCATGCCCTCTTCGGCACCCAGACATCCCCCAAAATGGCTCGCCGGTTTTCTGAGACACCAACCAGCTTCGGGAGTGAGAGCCGCCTCCCCGGAGCTGGCATGGGCACGTCCGGTTGGGACTTCACAAATCGAGCTGAGGGGGCCAAGAGTTCGTCGCCATGCTCATTCTGGATCGCGTAAGGGTCACCACTATCCCCAGCATGCCCAGCTGATGAGAGTGGGTTGCGTCCTTGGAACCTGCCAAGTGCAGAACCTCAGCCACCGGCTCTATCA
Source organism: Pungitius pungitius (assembly GCF_949316345.1). NCBI lineage: Eukaryota > Metazoa > Chordata > Actinopteri > Perciformes > Gasterosteidae > Pungitius > Pungitius pungitius. The sequence continues at coordinate 11,695,122 of NC_084901.1, forward strand.
GCTCGTTGCCCAGAACGGCAGAGAGGACTCATCCCCCATCAACCCTAGGAGCCCCCATAGTTATGGATGAGTTAGTTGGTACCCCAATACACCCGCAGCAAGTCGATCTATGTCTCTATTTATTTATCTCTTAACATATTTTTGGTATTGGTTTTATTAGAGTTCTATTTAGTCTCTATTTAGTATATATTTAAAAATGACAACTGTACTTCCCATAAAAGTCAGTTGTCAAACCTTTTTCTGCTGATTGATGCTGATTCAACTGAATCACTGAAACCCCTTTGTGTTCTCCGGCCATACTGAGAACCTTTGGCCTTTTTAGGAACATTCAAAGTATTTTTGGTTCTCAGTTCTGAACGCTGAAAATAAGGCCTCACTTTGACGTCTTAATCCTATTAATATTAGAAAGAAGGCTTGTCCTTAACACCGTCCAGTGACCTGGTCCTGTCTGCCAACTGACCTTTGTGGCGGCTGTTATTCCGCTGCTCATTGATCAAACATTTAAGCCTCTAATCTAGATTTCAGAGCCGGGGCCCTGTCAAAACCATTGCCTTCCCAGAGACCCCTTGAATGACCCAAAGAACCCTTTTACCTTTCCATTTGCCCTCTTTTCATTAACATTGGAATTCCCAGGTGATTTCCCAATTGCATAGTACAAATATGACAATGCTGACAACCCTGGAATATTGGGTTGAACGTGGAATATTACAGGAGCAGGAGTTTTGTTTTTCAGGACCACAGTTTACGATCCAACTCAATGTCCCAAAGGATCCGTTTTAGTGTTACATTTCAGGAGCCAGTTGGTCAGCACAGTAGGTGGCAATAGGAGCTGCCGCTGCTGACATTTTCCCTGCCAAAGGTCGAGTCTGAAATATCAGCCATTTCACGTGATTCATAAGTTCCCCTTGCAAGTCACGACGTTGGGTTGACAGCTGTTTAATACAACTGACCTAATCACTTTAGGCACACATACCTACTCAACAGGGGGGGGGGGGGGCTGAGTTTCCCATAGTCTACAAACACAATGCATAAATATAAAGAGCAAGGCATGTGGCTTCCACACATGTGCACACACATTACCATTTAAGGTTAGGTTGTCCCCCCCTTAGCAACATATTTTGGGTGATTTTCCAGGGTAAGATGCATTCCCTCTTCTTGAAAGAAATATTGCTGCTTATTATTTTGATATAATATTTTCTACTGCTGTGACAAAATCCCATTCACCTCCGTTTATATTTGGGAGGAGATAGAGGTCTCTAAAAATACGCCCAGCCATGATGGAGGATGGATGGATAGAGAAATATATATGGCATCTCTTTCTACATTTCCTCCAGGCAATACTTGACAAGACAGAGTACCCGTTGCTGTCCACATGTAGTGTGTTGAACAGGTTAAAACTAACCCCTGAGACGTCTGTTACACTGCGGATTTCTTACGTGACACCACAGGGACCAAAATCTTAAGTCCCCAATTTTCGAACATGGCAAAACTAAGTCAAAAATAGCCGCCCTGACATTCCCTCCTCTCTATATTCGCCTCAGCTCTGAAATGATGGGCGGGCGATGGACTGAGAATAACTGAGCTCAAGCTCTACTTATTCAGCACGCTTACATTTTACGCAACCATGTGGACGAGGAATGTAATTACATGACATATTATTTCCATACTTTTAGTCTGAGAATGTACTATGTGGTGTTTTTTGGTAGGAATACAGTAATTTAGATGATCGCATCTGGTGTTCTGTATGAAAGTTGGCAATTTCTTTAAGCGCAATAGTTAAATATTCACCAAATACCTGGCAATACTTGACAAACTTAACGACATATGACCTACATCATATAATATTGTGTCCTTTTATTGTAATCTGTGTCTTTTGATTTTACTCGTGTCTCTTTCTTTTGTTGGCTCTCTTCTCACCTACTCTCGTTGAGATCATAGGGTGATAGTAAGTGGGTTGCCTTGTCTTAAATCTAATCTGTTCAAAGGCTTGCTGAGGTCAAACATGCGATTCTCTCTGCTGTAACGGAGAAAATCAATGTCTCGTGACAGACATTAAAAGGCTTTTCAAATGCTGAAAAATCTGGGTGGATCCGTCTGCTTTTTAATAGTGTTCTATTTCAGACACACTCTGTGTGCGTGTGTGAATGTGTTGAGCTGCTGTACGTTGCCTACCAGCCACTGATCTCCTGTTTTAGATCTATGCTCTGCGCCATTGTGCTGCTGCGTTTTTGTATTTTCCACGCAGTGTTTGTGACGTCACTAGTTGCGTCATACCTAGTGTGTGCACTCTGTGAAACTGTGCACGACCGCAAATACCTCCCTATAGAAACACCCTTTTGAATGTCTCTCTGTTGCAAAGAGGAATGAGTGTAGAATGTCTCTGTTAGTTTTGTAAGATAGTGTTGAATAGGTCAATCTTGGTAGCTTTCTCTCAGCTGATTTTTTCCATGGGGGTCACAGGAAAGCACTTTAATGCATTTTCCCCTAAACTCCCTTATTGTGATTAATTTTTTTAAGTTGTACAAGGTTCCTCTTGTAAATGTTGCATTCGAGATATTCTGCTAATGTGTTTCAAAGATATCAGTGCACTCCGTGTGGCGTCAGTATGACTGTGAACGTCATGTGCACCTGTTAATAAACATATATATATATATTCATTCAAACTATTTAAAGAAAGTTATGTATTTAAGTTATCTTTGTATGTTAAAATCTGTATGTCACCAAAGACTATTTATCTCACCTTTTCCACTGCTCCTTAGACGTGACCGGATGGTAGGAAACAAAGTATCAACTGTAGTGAAATGTTACTGTTGGACAATATTCTTTACTCTGAAAAATAAAGAACTTTGCTGTAATGGGATGGAGTATGGAGTATGATTCCTAAAAGATATATACACATGATATAATCCAATGCACCAAAAGGTTTCAAATACTAAAAGAAATAGGCCAAATGTGATTCAGCACTCCTCTATTTCATTGTGTCCTTGAGCAACCGGTTCTGAGACAATAACCCGTAATAAGTCAATCATTACAAGTCACTGCATGACACAACTAACAAATGCAATGGGAGCGTGGGGGACAATGTGAATGAAACATTGGGAAGCACACGATGAGGACGTCAGCAGACACGTTGGCACTTAAGGTCGTGTGAGTGGACGGAGTTAATGAATGACGGGGGGTTTGGTCTGCACCACGCAGGCCATTGGTTCGTTTCACATGAGGTAAGGAAGGGCAGAGGGAGGTCCATATTCAATAATTGATGTATTTTCACTGTATTTCATTGATACATTGTTTTTACTTTATTTATATTTGTATAGTTTTTGTCATTGAATACCCACGTATGTCATCCACAGAATGAAACCAGTACACTGGCATTTTCTCTTACAATTCACTCTGATAGACAGACATGGCATGGAGTCCCCAGGCTCTGACTTTGCACTGTGAGATATGTCTTGTAGAAAAAAGTTCCAAAGGTTTAGCGGAATTTTTAAATTACTCATGTTTTACGGTTTACTATTACTCATTGACATTGACATTAACTCAAGCCAAGGTAATAGTGACGTGACACACTTCTTCACCTGAATGAGAAAGCACAGCTCTGTCAAAGTTGCCTTTGATGTCAAGGCCTGTACAACCCAACGGCACATACTCTGTGTGGAAGAAGAAAATGAGACATTGCGGTTCAACAAGCAAACAACCTTATTTTTGGAGGTGCAAGGTTGAAGTCTATTCTCCATCATCCTCTCCAACTCACACAGGTTTCCACCAGCGAGTGCTGACGCCCAACAAGACCGCTTGCATAAGTGAAAAATGATGTGTTACCACATTGTGATTCGGATCTAGTCCAACATGTAAAGGGTTCTATCCTTGGCCATTCTAACTGCGCCAAGTTGTTTACTCAGCATCAAGTATTACGGGTGGACACAGTTAGAAACTCGCTGAAGGATTTAGAAGCTAAAGAGACCAAAACCTGTCATAAGTCCTCTGTTTAATTTAAAATAAACTAGGGTATGGAAGTTCTATCTATAGGGCACCATATGTCAGCCAGCAGAACAACTTTGGCTTACATCTACTGTTTAGGCTTGTTTCTCCTCAAGTCACATTTCTAGGCCAGAAAAAGATACTCTAAGTGGTCAAAAAAGCTGATGAATCATCTTGAAGGGGTCATGAGCACATGTGTCCACACTTACTGCCAACTGAATCGTTTCTTTCCAGGCTAAGTGATTAGATAGGTGACTTATTGCTGAGATGTGTTGCCCAGTGGAAACTTGCAGATGTGGTTTATGTTAATGGCAAAAAAGAGAAACCACATTTCACACACAACGGATGTGAACTTTGGAGCAGCACAATGTTCCATAGCATCCGGTGTGATGCAAACCTGCTCTGCAAATCGAAGATCCGCCACTAACAACAGTGGAAGATGAGACCCTCAGAGAATGAGGTAGATAAGAGCTCAGTGGCTACAAACTGGGACGTCTTTATCCCTCTGAAAAGCTACATCAGATTCTTCCGGAGATGGGAGTCTTAAACAAAGTCCACCAGGTACTTAAGGGTAAATAAAGTAGATGTAGTAAATACATGTTCATCATTAATTAATCCATCAAGTATTGTTATTACTTTTTAATGTAATTTCCCAATTTTACTATGCAGCAGACATCATTGATTTAGTGTCCTGTTGTTGTCCCTTTTTTAACTTTGTATTGCTTTACTCAAAAGGATATTTGGGTCTTTGGGAGCTAGATACCCATGTTCTCCTGATAGATGCATGTCTGTCTATGTCTGTCATCTGTTGGGGGGGGGGGGGTAGCTATCTGCAAAGGGTTGATAAAGGTAATCAAAGTAACAATAAAGCAACAACCTGGTCTCACTCCCTAATCGACTAATACCAATTCTTGGTTAGTGGCCCACGGGTTCTTGGTACTGATGCACAAAGCACCCTTTAGCATCTCTATGAGACACACCGGGCTTTTCATCTTAACCAGATATAGTATTAATCGGGATAAATTCTCTAATGTTGGGCTGAAGCTGTGGTGGATTATGTGCGGAACCAACATAACTCTTTCTCAGTATATATATACATATATAAATATATATAGACATGTCTTTTATATTATACTGAATTGCCATTGAGGGTGACAGAATATATAAGCTTGTGCTATTTACTACTTTGTTGGATTAGATATTAAATATTTATGTGTCAATGAATTTTTGTTTAGCATTAAATCAACGGGGGGGGTTTTCTGAAAATGATTTGATCTCCCTACCTGAAACATTTTTCACTAGCCGCCATTGTAATCGTTTCTACACAACATATATGCTGAGTACAGTACTCAGGGTTGGACTACTAGAGTACTATCAAATCTTGAAACCGGTCAAATGAGGGTTAAATCTTCCGGGCCAAGAGACTATACCTCCTCCAGATATCAGGTTCAGGACTTTCTTTTCCAGTGTGCTATTTGTTGTTCACAGTCAACGTAAGATATAAAACTGTGGAGTTGGTATTGATGGGTGCCTTGTACAACCGGGTTGTTTAAAAGCTCATTTGAAAGCAATAGTGAAGGTAAATCATTGTCCGGCGCTACCCGGCGAGTTCCGAGTTCGGATTTGGGCCAATGTATCCACGTCTATTACTCTTCACTGTTTAACTTCATTCAACCAAAGCTTGCTTAAACAAGTCTATACTTGGACTATGACCTGATTCCGTACCCGCAGATTCTGCATATGAATGCAGATGGCTAAATTCAAAGGTTGTGTTGAAACATGCAGATCAACAGAAACTTTTTCCGTGCACGCTGACACTTTGCCTCGACCTTTACCTGCCAAATCCCTGCTGACCATATCCTCCGCAGCAGGAATGACTCTTTATAACCAGACGACAGACCCTGAGAGTTTGATTCTCAAGATAGTTTGTGTGTAGAGAATTTCCTTAAAGTTTAAAGTTTTACAAAACCATATGGGCTAGAAGTCCTTAGTGTGCGCAGGAAAATCAATGAAAAATCTGTACACCTACGTGCACCTACGTATCTTTAGATATATATCGTTATCACATTGAATGAATCGTTTTTTTATATAATCCTCCACACTTTTTCTGACTTCTCAAGGCAGCCTCATTAAGTGTGACAGATTTTGTTGAATGGTGAAATCCCCATTGACCGTGTGATCAGCAGGCCAGCCCAGATGAAAAGGTTGAATACCTGCTTAGGCTACGATTCAATGATCCAAATGGACAAGGCTGTAGGCTGTAGGTTTGATATACTGTATTGTCTGTGCTAAAAATTCAGTGAGCTGCCCCAGTGTTGATATACAGAAGAGGGAGCAGAGCAGTTATCTGTTGGCTGGCAACAGTGTGGTCTGTAACATTGGGATGACCCAGAAGCAGATAATAAAGAACCACGGATCTGGTTCAAGGCTTTCGGGTTGCCCTGCTGATTCTCAGCTGAATGAAACCCCAGAGACGAATCAAACCGAAGCTCTGGCTGATTCAGGAGGTTGTGTTTACACGTTGGATTGCTTAGAATTTATGCTATTTGAGTCCATTCTAGCTGTGCAGGAAACATTCAAATGCGACGTCAATTTGTCTACAAATACACTGAAACACAATAAGACCCACCAAACCACGTCAAGTCACCAAAACATTATGTTTCCAAAAGGTTGTTTTTTTCCTCACTATAGGATTCATTTAGACTAAAAAAAGAAAAGTTCACATAAACTACTAACACATATTTTCTCACCTACTAAAGAAGGAAAGTACCATTGCAGATACTTCCTCCACCCCTTCACACCGGAGGATAATTTCTACAACTCTGTTATATTTGCTTTATATAAAAGGGGTACACTCTGTTCATTTTTGTTTATTATTGAACTCTGGACAGTGACATAAGACAAGGTAATGGCCACAGAACACGGTGGTCTGTGAAGATCTAAACCTGCCAGACTCCCATTAGAAGACCTCTTACGTTACTGCAGAAGTTCTGACAGGCCATTATTCCCTCCCTCCAGCGGGCTGAGCAGTGTGGCCTGGGCTCTCCGGCAGCCTGGTGTACCTGTAGGTCTCTAGCAGAGCAAGGTGGCTCTTCAGTCTTCCTCTGGGACGTAGGTGGAGCCGATGCTACAAGCTTATGAGCTCTCTTCCTCCCGTCGGAGCTCCAACCACCAGTCGAAAGCGGCCGGATCTCGGTGTCAATGAACCCACTGTCGTGACACGACCCGCACTGGAATGCTGCATCCAAGCACTAGGATTGCACAGGGGTCCCTTCTCACCTGATTCCCCTGAACAAATGGCTATCCTGACCACAAGTTCTTCGAGTTACCAAACTGTAAGCATGAAAAAAACCGAGTGGAAACCAAAAAAAATCAAAATAGACTACTTCCGGTTCAGTTTTGGGCATGGTCCCAAAAGACTTTCTCAGGTACATGGGGCTAGACTTTCCAACAAGAGTAGATTCTATATCTTTTTGTCTCTGCTAAAGCATGCCTTAAAAATTTCTCAAAAATATACAATCGTGTGGAGAAACTGAATTTATTTAGTAGAAGCTGGAGAAGAAGCATTTAGTTCGGTCAATGGATCAACATAGTAAATAAAAATAGCTTAAAGTCAATATCTCTGTTGGGCTTCCCCGTTAAAGCAGAGTTTGTCCTTGCCACCCATGCGGGCTATGTCGGGTCCCTGTGAATTAAATAGTATGGTCGAGCAGTGTCATGGGTTTACAGTAATTTGGCGCTCTAAAAATAAAACTGACTCGTGGTTACCTGGTGTCAGGTGGTTTTAGTCAGGAATATAACAGTGAGTCATTGACTTGAGCAAGGACGTGTTTCCCAGGGCAAGGATATGAATAGAGGTCCATGATGAGATCGTCTCAAGCAACTACAAAGAGCATCAGATTGAAAACTTGCTCCAAAAAGTACAGGGATTGCTGCTGTCATCTTCCATTTACTTTAATTGTACACACTGAGTGTGGTTGGGACGATGTACCGCCACAGGATGCAGATGAGTTTCAATGGAACTACAGTTGCTTTAAGCTCGGACGTGTGGGTGGAAATGGGCGTGGGATAAAAAAACTGCACACTCTCACTGTGGGAACATTTGAGATGGCTCCAGTCACAGAAAAACTAAACGTGACACTGCAATTGTTTGTTCTGTTAAACAAAGTTTGCGTGTTTCCGACGGCTGAGGGGAGGTAACCTATGTCCCACATTTGTGCAGCTGTGCAGTAATAGACTGTAATGGTGTGGTGTAGTTAAAGGCGTTCTGTTGGTTCAAGGTCAGAGGAATCGCAGCTGAAGAGCTTTAAAGGCAGGTAATGGTGTTATTTCAAATGTAATCTAACAATATTATATGATTTAACAGCCTTGTCTAATACTAAATGGTTCATGCTGAAAACACACGTCTTCAAGAAAGGGTAACAAATATATGCCGGGTTTTTTCTTGGTCTGTTTTAACTCTCAAAGTGTTGAGCTAAAACTGACATCAGTTGTTATTTTATCACAGACTCAGACACATGCACACACTCACACACGCATCATAAAAGTTTATTAAATTTGACACTACTGTCTAAAACCTACAACACGCAACAGATGTATCTTGTGAACACAAAATGTTTTACACACACACACACACACACACACACACACACACACACACACGCACGCACGCACACGCACACGCGCACACACACGCGCACACACACACACACACACACACACACACACACACACACACACACACACACACACACACTCTCTGCTCCTCCTGCCCTTTCTGCCAGCTGTTCAGCTGCATACGTGCCGTCTCACACATCCACCCACAGCCTTCTTCTCAAACTAGTTATTAACAAGGCAATGCATATATACAGTAACAGACTCTGTTGTGTCTCTTCTTCACATGCAAACGTGTTCTAAGATTCAGATCATTCAGACCCTTTATTTCTAACACAAATTTATCTTTCCTCACTCAGGTTTTTTTGTCTTTCTTTAATGGTCTCGGTTTAGCCTCCACACCCTACTCAAGGTCTATTGGACAAAAGGTGATAGAACAGTTCTGTGTGGTTAAAGGTGCAGCAGAGCACACCTCAGGCCCCACCCAATTTTTGATGCCGGGTGGGGTCACATGGTCACATGGTTGAGTAATCCATCACAAGGCCGTAACAGCACAAGCAGATCATATTAATAGCTCTCTTTACCGCTGTAGGAAAGTAAAATTGCAGTGTTGCAGACACCCTGAGAAAATAATGTATACATAAAAGTGATGCACCCGAGAAAAATAATTCTCAAAAACTATTAATACATTCAATAATCGCAATCTCTGAGACTGGTTTAAGTAACATTTTATAAAGCATGATTTTGCATTCCACTCACAGAAGTTACAGATCCCAAATAAAGCTGCTCGGCATGCTGGGACATTTGCATAGGCCTTGATACAAACAATGCAATTATTTGTCTGTATTCCAGTATTGATCAATCCTATCAGCAGATATTTTTAATGTATAATCTAAACAGTCAGGCCCTGTGCAGATATTCAAACAACTTCCTCATTAATTTCCTTTCAGAATGCTATAGAACGTTTTTAAAGCCCTGGCATCCATCTAAAGAGGCATGTATGCGCCCGACAACCACAACAACCTGAACTCGAACTCTGACGTCCCTCTGACGCAAGAAGGCACGCGTCTCCTCCTCTTCAATAACAACTCCACCTTCTACACGCGCGCACACACACACACACACACACACACACACACACACACAACAGAGAACATCCACTTCAACAATAATATTGATTACTACAGTATTTTCTGCAGATGTAAGACATTAACAGGAATAATATCAAGACTTCAGAGGCTGACTGTACAGACTCCCGTTCGATAAGCTTCATTTTTTTCTGTTTTTGAGTTTCAAATGTATTGTTAGAAGTTTAAAATAATTTGACTAATCCAGTTTAGTGAACAATCAGTGAACACATGCAGACTGATAAAACACAGAAACTGATGTTCAGAAAAGGGACTGCTGGCTGCATGTCTAACAACACAAGTTTTCAATTAAATCAACAGAATAACAGACATGAATACAATTCCAGTTGAAGTCATGCTGTGACAATTAGTTAGTTATGTTGCATGTCACTGATCATTTTAGAGGTTAAAACAATCTGGGTTTGGGTTTTTTACGTTCCATATTATGTATCCGGCAATGTGGGACTCGTCCTGGTCTGCCCGTGACACGGTGTAGCCATTGCTTCCGGCTTGTTTCCCCTCTCAAAGTCTCCGGCCCAATGCCGTTATCCACACTCAAGACCTTGGTTGAGGGTTAAATGTTGTAATTGTACGACACATATTAAAGCAGGAACCAAAGGGCTCCCCAGGCAGACATAAGAACAAAGGATGGCACACAATACAGATACGGCTTCCACATAAAAATACATTTCAACCAGGTGTGCAAAATATAAAGAGTCTACAGACTGGATCTAACAAAAGGTTACTTGCTCTGATTAGCTTCAGTATATTTGGCTGTAAAGCATACGAGTGGGGCCATTAGTTAGTACTTCTGACGCTACATACCCTATGCAGTAGTATTTCAGTATCTCTGTCCATGCAAAGTAGTCTTTGGAATCTTTTTGGAGGTGATTAGTGCAACTGTACCCAAAGATGAACTGGTTTCATGTCAGAGTAAAATAACTAAGTTAATCTTATTTCCGCCAAAATAGTATTTGATAAGAAAACCGGAGGATTTAAATATAAATAACAGAATGACAATTACACACATTACGCATAAAACAAATAATACTGACACTAGTGCAAATCATAATAGAATACCAATTAGAGTACAGTAAATAAATAAAAATATTAAAATAAAACCAATAAGAGAGAGAAGAACTTATGCTCAACTCACATCAACCTGACCTCATAATCTAACAATGGACCGGCGTGAAAGGGAAGCCGCACACATGACGCTTCTGTAGAGCAGTGGTTCTCAACTGGTCTGGCTCTGGGACCCACCATCACCCCTTAATGACAAGCTGCGACCCAAACTTCTCAAATTTATTCAAAATCAAGTTCATAAGCTGAATTTTATATTTTATATTCAGGATGTTTAATTATCCTCAAAACCCAATGTCTCTCCCATATCAGAATGGTTTGACCCAACCAGGTAACAGCTGCTGAAACGAGCCAGCAAAAATAATGACATGCATTAATGCATTAATGCTTTTAAAAAGTGCCTTCAAAATAAAATCACAGGATGAAGTTTTGGGGGATTTTTTATTTTTTATTCAAATTTTTATTTTCCCATGCAAAGACCCATTAAAAACGCGGGTCGCGTAGCGGGAGCAGTACAAAACAATATGGTGTGGGGATTTCAATTCACATAATTCACTTTGGGGGAGCAAGAGCACAGATGCAAATGGTGTAGGGGTAGAAGAATTTATAGTAATAATTTATTATATCGTGTGTATTAATAATGGGGAAGGAACACAATATAATAGTAATCAAAATACATAAGAAGCACTTGACCTAACATTTGTAAGTAGTACTTTAGCAGGTGTAAGCACATGGAGTGTGCTAAAACATACTACAATGGGCAGCGACCATTACCCTGTAGTGACTAAAGTTGGGGAAAAACTATATTAGGAGAGGGGAGATTAGATGGAAGTCGGAAAGAGCTAATTGGGATGCTTACAAAGTGCAACGAGATGTGGGGGAATTGAAGAAGGTTATCAAATGGATGTAAATATATTTAATGATGAATTAGTTCATGAAATAATTCGGTCTGATGGGGAAACCATCCCTAAAATTACCAAGAATGTTCCCTGCTGGAAAATCAACTGTAGCAAAGCCATAAAACCAGGGAAAGACCCATTGAATCTGAATGGTTACAGACCTATTGCCCTAAGTTCCCTTGATGCAGATAACAGAATAGTCAAATTTTGTGTATTTATCATTTGTGTATTTGTCATGAGACAGGAGTGTCCAAGGGCCTCAGTGGTGACTCTTGGGTCGTACCAAGGAGAACTTCCTGGAGGGGTCTGGGATAAACCACCTCTCCCACAGATCCAGGTGAACAGCAGGATAATGCCATGGTTTAAAAGGACCGTTCCAGTGCAGCAGGTGCGCCCCCTGTAGGAAGTTCTCTGAATAGTGGGCGTCTGGACTCCAGCCTGGACACAGGACAGCTTTTTTAATTTCAACTTTTAACACATTCAATGATTCCACTTCACATCACTTACCCTAACTAATGTACATGTAATTAATAAAAGTAATTAGTCACATCTGGATAATATGTTGAACATTATTGTATTTCCACTAATCTTTTTTATATGAATTATTAGATTTGTGCAGAGACTGATGCTCTCCTCACTGTGTATCCTGTGTGAATGGTCGGTTGGGTTAGGATAAAATACTCTAATAATCCCAAATGTTATTTAGTAAAAGGTGTTCTATACTTTGTCTGCTTAAGTGATCTTCCAATCAGCACAACGATGATGTATTTCACAACTAATAGTATAATGAGAGTGACGATCTTACCCATGTGTCTGACGTGCCACAACGGGTCCAGTGTTGTGTATTTGTCATGAAACACTATAAGCATGGGTGGGGTCGCCACGCCTCCAGCCATTGCACTGCTGTATATGTTGTGCCTGGTAGAGAGGAGGGGAGGAAGAGGCCTTCTGATCAAGCATATATATATATGCTTGATCAGCATACATAGTATGTTACAGCATACATAGGTTGAAATGCAGTTAAAAGTGCTTGACCTTGAAATAAAAACAGTGAACATGCCCTAAATAAAGAAAGATGGAACAATATATCTGTGTATCATATAGCAATATTGACCTGTTTGCTGTACACAATACAACTGTAGTAAACTTGGCTTGGTAAAAAAAAAAGATTGATTTAATCATTCTATTCAAATTACATTCAGTGTAGCAAACAAAATCACTTAACCTTCTATCATCAAACTAGAGACCCTGGTCAAGGAGGCCCTCAAAAATGTTCTTCGTAATATCTGATAAAGGACCGAAAATTGCATAATTTGGTATTTTTGTAAGTAAATATTCCATTTTTTTCTTATGGTTTATCTTTGCAAATTAAATGTTTTTTGCTATTGTTTTAGCCCACAGATCATCTTTAAGTTGAATATTAGGGTGCGGCTTTTCAGTAACTGATGCCTGCTGCGCAAACCTGACGTTCTCCTCCATCCATTTCTCCAACTGCTTGGTGATCTTCTGTTTCTTCCATTCGGTGACATCTGCCACAAAAACTCCAGGGTTGAAAGAGCATTCTCTGGGGTCAATGCCCAGGTCTCTCACTTCCTGCCTCCTATAGTCCAGGAAGCCCATGTAAGTTGTCTATGGGACAAACTCAGAGGAGAGGACGCCACATTTCAATAAACGCAAGTGTCTTTCATTATTCAGTGTCTAAATTTAAGACTATGTTGTTGACAACGATCAGCCTAAATAAAAAAATGTAAATAATCTTGTAATGCATACTTCTCTTAAATTACACTATCTCTTATGATTTTAAGATAAACATCCATTTCATTGCTTCACACATGGTAAAGGACATAGAAATGCACCTGCATGCCGATGCTTTCCACCATCTCATGTGTGGACGGCAGGTTGCAGTCAGTGGAGAAAGCAGCAGCGTGACCCGGCTTCAGTTTCATATCAAACAGATCCTTGATGTCTCCTGAGAAGCATTACAAGACACACAGATATATTCTGTACTGACTGTAATACCTCCATCGCCCACCTCTCTATGAAACAAGGCTATACTGCTTTTTTCAATCTTATCAGACATAAGTGATGCAATATGTATTTAAGAACACTTTAAATGCTTGTATTTGATTCTTATGGGTTTGATGAAACTATTAAGTTAATAATTCAATATTGATTTTACATTGCATAATGATATCATTATATAACAATAGTTAGTTATACTATTCTACTATAATATTATATTGTACATTATATTATTATTTCAAGCTGTATAGTATTGGCTTGGATTTCTATGATGTACTTCATAGTATTATAATGTTACTTTATATTGTTCAAATATTACAAACTGTACCCATTATATACTTAATTTTTATGATGTGTGTTGTACGTATAATTCATAGCTTTGGCTATTGGTTTTTAATATATATAGTTAACACATCATGGCTGCTGAAGCATTACTGGACTCTCTTTTAAATAATACTATTAAAGTGTTATGCTATTGTACTATAAATATTGTAGCTTTTTAACTGTAATTTGATGTTCAAAGAGACTTTATCTGTGTTCTTATCACTCTGCCTGTCTGTGCAGCTGTGACAGAAAAAAGGCACTTATATCAAAAGGCTAACCTTCAAACCGTTTCATCTGAAGGATTCCTTCCTACCATGATCAAAAAACATACCCTGCACAATGACATCATCGTCTAAGTAGATCACCCTCTTATGCTTGATGTCAAGCATGGACAGGTAAAAGCGCACAAAGTTGAGCTGCAAAGAAAAAAGGGAAATACTTATTATTGTTACATCTTTGCAACGGTAGCATTCAGATGTAGGGGTAGCGCACGTCGGAGCTTCATGTGTACATCTGGTGTTCATGCATGAACCAAGGAAAACCCAGAACTCACCGGATGTAACAGTTCGGGTCTAGACGAATCTGGCTTCACTTTTCCTTTCAGAACCATGGGGTTGAATTCCAATATCTTGTATTTGATACCTTTCAGTTTAGTCTTCACTATGTACTGTCTGGGAAAGTGCAATGATAGACAAAGTAGGTCAATAAAAAGCAATAATACTGGAATGGCGGGTGCCCCTCCCCCCAAAAAACTTAAATTAACAAGAATCAAGTGGCAGACCTCGTCAGTCTGATGGCATCGCGTAGAGTGACAATGTAGAAGAACAGACTGGCATCTGTGTTGCTGTAGACGCTATTGATGACCGCCATGGTTGCACCGACGCGCTCCTCCGACGCACATATTACAACAGGAATAACATGATACGCCTCTGGCTCTTTCACTGAGGGAACCCGTCCTGCGCTTGCAAGGCCCTTCCGGTGATCTGGGAGGGATTTTCCAAAAAGGGGAACAGTGTTGTTCATTGTGTGCTCAAATCATTTTTGAACAACAACGGGTCTCCGTGACAAAAATACACATCCGGTTTTATATTCCTAAAAAAATGGTCCTTTAATGTTCTCTAATGCGATCTTTACCGATTTGAATAAAGCCTGTGTGGGTGTACCTGAGAGATTGGGCCGAGTGGACTTTCTGAGCACTGTACTGTGCAGGAGGAGACACACCATCAGCACCAGCAGCACCAGGAGGACCCGGTTGACTGAAACACAGGGAGGGACACGGGTCAGCCAGATAATCTCCACAAATGGACACCACCCTTCTGATTATAGAAGCATTAATAAAATCTCAAGGCTTACTACTACTTGCGAGACTAGTGTTTGGGTTAATTATGTTTTATAGTGCCTTTTGCACTATAAAACAACAACTTATTAGAAACGCTCTTTTCTAAGACATGTTAACATTCCCCAAGAGCGTTCTTTTTTGATGAGTCATATTATAGAATAGGAGTACTTTAAATTATTAATGTCTGATTACTCACTTATTTTATAGTGTAGAACATTTTAAATGTAAATAAAAACAATGCCTAGTGTGGGGGACAGAGCCCAAGCTGATGACTTTTTAGTGCTACTTTTAAGAAATGACTTGCTGAGAAAGTGGACAATTTTATGAGATAAGCAAGAGCTTGGCTTAACTTAAGCTCAGCATGCAGGTTTAGGCTAAGCAGGGGAAATAGCCCAGCTTACAAAAGGTTTATTCTTCAAGACATACTTATATGGCATGTAATGGCCAGGTCATTTTGAACATTAGTTTTCAAACTGTAGCACAAATACAAATTGTTTTTCACTTCAGTCAGTCAAATACCCATCTGTAACTCGTTAACACAGTCTGGTGCCATAAATAGAGCTCAAATATTTGGGACTTAGATCTTGACTCAGATCAAGGATTGCATGTTATTTCTGAAGTATACATTTGATACGTACAACCAAATAGTAAATTAATTCCTTAAAATCTGGGGTGAAGCCAAAGATTTCCGGCTCAGCCCAAACCTTTTGAACCTGATTCATGAATAATGTTCCTTCAGTAAATATGATCTTCAAACTCTGGATACAATACCAGGCCACCAGCAGAACGTTTAGTCAATTATATTCAATTTCTCTAAGGAATGGTGTTGTGGTAGTTGAAGTAGTAATACTTATAGTAGTAGTAGTTCCATGGAACTCCCCCTTTAAAATGTTGGATGGACAATTTGCTGTTTGCTGTTCACATACTCGATGGAATCCTGACTGCAGTCATTAGAGCCCGTCATCTGGTTACCTCATCAACACCCCCCCCCCCCACCCCACCCCCGCCCCACACACACACACACACACACACAAACTCACAGAAAGATGGGGGTTTACTCGCTAGTCTTTGCAAAACGTAATAATGATGCTATTGTTATTAGGACTCCTTCTAGTGTTGCTGTACATCAACAACAAGATGTCATGTCAATTTACATAGCCTGAGACCATAAATCCTTTTTTTTACTTACTTTTTCTGAGGAAATTCATATTTCATCCATGCTTCCAGCAACATCTGCAAACACACAGAGATAGAGCGAGCTATTTCGTTAAACAGATGAGACGGAGTGCTGCAGGGTTGAAAGGGAACCAGTGTACCTTCCTTTCATCGGTAAAGAAGGTTAATCTAAATTCAAAATGTTTCTCTCAAACCACTGTCTCAATGTGGGTACCTTCTGCCAGTACACTTCCATGTAGTACACTGTGTACACTATGTAGTTTCTGGCATATTATGGGAATTTCAACAGAGTAGCGCTGACTCCAATTGCTGTTCTGCAGTGAACGATAATGACAGATTAAACGGCAACGGAAACGGCCCACTTTTAAGTCACTCATCCGTTTCAGGCAGCAGTAGAGGCTCGTGTCTGTTATTTATGTCTCAGCACATCCTCAGAAACTTGCAGGCCCTATAACAGAACCAGGGTAAGGCGTGCAGTTTCTGTCATGCATTTGTTTCTGGTTTGTTTGTCATTGTTCAGAGCGGCCCAAAACATCTGGACCCTGTTATAATAAACACTTAAAACTTTGCCTCAGGCCTGCATGGAAATCCACAAGACATTCCACATTAAAAGGCATTGTGCTTATACATTCCCTGTGTTCTCAAGTTTAAAGTCACAATGTTTTCACGTAATTCTAGCAGCAAATAGGAACTCTCACATCATATTATTTTATTTAATATTATTTAAATGTCCTCTTAAAGGCATCATCAAGGAAATGAGCTGCAGGATTTTTTTTATGTAGCAACCAGCTTTGGTGTGTGGAATCCACACATACACACACACACACGCGCGCGCGCGCATATTTGCATGCTAACTCTTACGAGACAGGGGTGCAAACCATAACTTATAAAATAGAGTATAAAATAGACCTATAGCTCTATAAAGCTATTGCATTGGCTGTCACAATCGGGTGGAGGTGCAGGCGGAAGCAGGCAGGCAGACAGAACTCAAACGCAGGGAACAGGTCTTACAGAATGTGCTCTTTATTTAGCACAACACAAACAGAAGCCAAAATAACGTGCACCAACAACGGGTAGACATGGACAATGACGCGACAAAGGACAACTGGCACACAGGGCTTAAATACACAAGGGAGGTGCAGGTGATTGGACACAGGTGGAAGCAATCAGGCAATCACAGGACAGGAAGTGAAGTTACCCAGAGACACGAGAAAGCTACAAAATAAGACAAGCAGACCCAAACCGTGACATTGGCACAATTGCAAACAGTGTCATGCATTACGCATTTAAATTTTCTTCATCAATAATTTATCAATTCTAAATTAATTGGAAACACTTTTTTAAGATCAACATTTTTTCGGAGTGGCAGGACAATCTTATTTAACTGGGTTGCATACACACCACAACATGCAGAAATCATAAAATCATAACATAAAACAGACATACAACGTTACGTGCAAAAAGTGCTTCTTTATTGTAAGCGAAGAATTCAGAGATAAATGGAGCTCCTGTTGGTTTTCACTAATCAGTCATTTAGCACAATTTAAAGCACATTCGAATGGTCACAAATTTAACCAACATACCGGCAAAGAAGAAGGAGGTCATTCTCATTCCTGGTGTTCAGGGTCCATGTTGTGAAACCTCTGAGGAGTGAGACTTATCTTCACCACCTTTTTTTTCTTTCCCTCTTCCAGATGGGACTCATCTTATTCACCGCTGTTCCTCGTTGTAACCCAGCCAGAATCTGGATCAGTCGCTCTCCGCATTTCCTCGAATCAGCGGAGATGATATTTCGGAGTAACACACAAGCCCTGGTGGTTAGTTTCTTGCTCCATGCTACAAACCAATAAGTGAGCACTATTTTAACCATGGGATAAAGCATGTAGTTAAATTGACATTTGGTGATCCAATGCGTAACAAATACTTAGGTCATACTCTGGAAGAAACAAAACCGTTTGGGAGTCTTTGGGGTGGTTTTGCGAGTCAAATTGCAATACGTCACAAAAACTACATTTCCCACAAACTCTAGCGTGTCTCTCCGCCGGAAAAAGGACGACTAAAGTGTATTGCTATAATTCATAGACAACGTTACATTCCGTTATACATACATAATTATACACAATTATATACATATAACATGCAAATATTGAAGCAATTTTGTGTTTTCCCTTCAAAGACGGAAAAAGATTTAGTTTAGTGTTTTGTAATATACGGAATTCTACGGAAAGGGATTAAGGCCAAATGTAAGCCATGGATTTACTCCATTTACTACATCCTGCCATTAATAATTCATTTTTTGTGTCCTTAAAATGTTTAATTTGCTTTATGTATGCATAGATATTAAAGTGAGGTCTTGGTAGGCCAATCATTTATTTGTCTCCTCTCTGAAAACGACCTAAACAGCTGCCTCCAGAATGTCTTCAACAAGCCCAGCTAACATTTTCTGTCACTGTATTTAGAAAGTTGACTTTTAGCTGCAGCATTTAGCCTCCACCCGACATGGAGGAAAGCACGTGTAAACTGTTGGTGAAGCTCGCGCAGGAGGGACAGTTAAGCTCTCTGGAGGAACTGATATCGCAAGGTGGCTCGGTTGCAGCTCAGGCTGTCAGGAGCCAACGCTATGGTCGCTCAGGGGACACCCTGCTACACTACGCTGCCAGAAAGGGACACCTGGACACCGTGGAGTATCTAATAAAGCGGGTAGGCATGGATGTGGAGGTTTACAATAACGACTACAAGAGGCCACTGCACGAAGCGGCTTCTATGAGCCATCAGGCTTGTGTTAGCTACCTTCTCCGGGAAGGGGCCAAGGTGGACAGCTTGAAGAAAGCCGACTGGTGAGTATAATAGTATTTAACTGGTCACAAGTAGTATAAAATAACTACTAATGTTACGTATGCACCCTCTTCTTGGTTTAATAATGACATTCTGCGCCGTTAGTGGTATCTCCCTTCGATAGCTCAGTTGGTAGAGCGGAGGACTGTAGTGGTATCAGGCTGAAATCCTTAGGTCGCTGGTTCAAATCCGGCTCGAAGGAGATTTTTTTCTGTTTTACTCGATTGAATATTATGACTTCCTATTGCTATTTTAATATTATATACGAAATGGTTGGAAGTTTATGATTTAGAATAGTTACGTTATGGTTGAATTCTACTCCCAGAGCTGAGTGTTTTGTCAAAGAAAACGCCCAAAATGTAACAAAGAGGTAATTAACTGTCAAAGACACATTTGACACCCAACTCCATCACATACTATGGGGATGGTTGTCACAATATTATTCCAATGGGTAAATGTTAAAAGGAAGGAAAGGAGAACTAGATTTGAATGGTGAAACTGGAACTTCTTGTTAACATCAAGACTAACAACCATTTAACAATTGGGTAGATAACAATCAAAACTATAGCTTTCCCTTCAGCCTTTTCAAGGGAAACAAGTTATTTGTTCCATTGTGTAAAAGTTACAAGCTCTGATTCTAACTGAGGACAATTCTATTCCAACATTTAAGAAAAAGCACTTTCTCCCCTACAATTCATTTGATGGTGTCTGGTCTAAAAGCATAATTAAAGATTTTATCATTTGCTGTGAACTATTTATAAATTGAAATATAATTTGCAAGTATTTAATACAAAGTCATTTTTTCATTCTATATGTCTACTATATATTAAAGAAAACTACTTTTCATTTTTTACAGAAATACCAGTGTTTATGGGCATGTGCTCTTGTTACGTATTTGCTGGCAAACTTCTTCTCTCTCAGGACTCCGCTGATGATGGCCTGCACCCGGAGAAACCTGGGCGTGATTCAGGAGCTGCTGCAACATGGCGCCGACCCCGCCCTGAAAAACAAGGACGGCTGGAACTCCTTCCACATCGCCTGCAGGGAGGGCGAGCCGCTGGTCGTCCAGCACCTGCTTCTCGTCGCGCCGGATGTCTGGAGGGCAGAGAGCAAGACGCGCAGGACTCCGCTACACACCGCAGGTAAGGCACCCCTTAACGCCACGGATGTGTGATCGGGTGGCCAGAAAAAGGCTCCTACATCCAACTACACGCTTGACTTTGTTTGACTCAGTTAACCAATTAAGATCTCCTCATTCACTGTGTATGCATTACAGATCATTGTAATCATCCACTGATTGTGGTGAATAAATAAAGGCCAGGAAAGTGTTACTGTTACTGTAGACAAAACAGTGGGGGGCACATTGTTGCTCTGTAATCCCATGTGGCTCTGCTCCCCCCCCCCACAGTTTGTCTGCTCACATCAGGCTTTTAGCTCCTCAGTGGATGACGATTAGGATTGTGAAGGCTCGGCACCCAAATGTTGAATGAATAATAACTTTATGTCTGTGGAACTAAATGGGACAATACATGCTTACCTCATTTCTTAAGTGGAACTTTAAAAGAAACCAGAAATAGAAAAATCCAATAGTATAAAACACACCCACATACATTACAGCAAGAAAGCAAGGACTTTTTTGAAAAGGAAGAGCCTGAGGTACAGTAGATTAAAGAACAAGTCAGGCCATGGGGATGTTTTCCGATAAGTCAGAGGAGTCCAGTGTGGGACGTACACGTCGTACACCAATGATCAGAGTCAATATGCAATGTGTTGGCATGTTTCAGTGACTACAGTGTAACAATTTAATTGATTGTACTGAACCTGCTTTAAGGAAAATAAAAGGTGTGTTCATTAAAAGTTCAGCTTTAACAGAAGTTTGGGATGAGAACATGACAAACAATGTTAAAAGTCCTTGTGGGTAATGTGTTTGGATCATTACCATTATGCTTTTATTTCAATTTGCTAAGATGAATGTTTTTTTGTGTTGTGTGAGGGACCCTTAGCGGTCATCCTCAGATCATAGCCATCTCTCTCTCTCCCTCTCTGTCCATCTTGCAGCGATGCACGGCCGTGAGGAGGTGGTTAGCATCTTGCTGGAGAGGTAGGTCAGACATTTGTACATCCCCAAGAGTCAAATTTGTGAAAAGGTTTAATCAACTCTTGAAACACCTATTGTGACCTTTTAAGTTAATATTCATTTTATTTGTTATACCTCCATGCTGGCAACAGTTACTCTGACCTCACCAAACACTTTTTTGGCCATTCCTGAAGAATTGATATGATTTCACACAGATGTCTTTATAGAATAAAATATTGACATTATGGAATGACATGGATATAAACTGCAACTCTACTCGGCACTAATTATAGTTGAGCAAAAAGTTGCACCTCTGAACAGATTATTAGCAACACTAGCAGTTGTTTTTGCATCACATACAAATGGTGACTGACGGTTACCATTGTTTTGTTGGCACAGCAACACCCGCATTCTCAATTTCAGCTGTATGATCATAACCATGTATGACTGACCCTCACCTTTGCCTGTCCCTCTTCCAGATGTGGCTACGGCCCAGACTGCACTGACAGCTGTGGAGTCACTCCTTTCATGGATGCCGTGAGGAACGGACACATCTCTGTAGCCAGGCAGCTTCTAGAGAAACACCAAGTACAACGAGGCGCTTCAGCTTCTTTAGGAATTCAAATATTTATGTGTACTGTCCCTACATGACACGTGTGTGTGTGTGCTGCAGGCGTCTCCAACAGCGGCTGACCTACTCGGGGCTCAGGCGGTGCACCAGGTTGCCGTCACAGGCCAGGAGGAGGCGCTGCGGTTCCTGGTGCGAGACCTAAATATAGATGTGAATCAGAAGGCCACTGACATCCAGCTCACTGCGCTGCATTACGCTGCAAAGGTGGGATCCGTAACCGGGGTACAAGTATCCTGAGGGGATACTTCTGCATTGGCATACGTGCAAAGATTGGGGGGTAGTTCACTGAGAAACCATGTTTTACTATGCACAGTTAGCAGGTGAGCAGAGACGTGGGATATATGTTTGCAAAAGTTAACAAATTGTAAAATATAAAGGGTTAGCAGTGACGACTAACTGCAGTAACTGTTTGCTTTGAGGAGAAATTGTGATATAGTTTGCTAAAACAAATGGATTACTAAAAGGTTGAAACGGAATGAATAATGGAAAATAATGAAATAGCTAGCGTTAACCATCCTGGCCTGGAGGTGTGGGACCAGGTCAATAATTGTAGTGAATTGTTCAACAACTGGTACTGAGACAAGTCACAATGATGAAGAACAACCGTCCTCACAGCATACACACCTATGATTTACATCTCTCTGCATATTTGAGTGAACATGAATTAAGTCAAGAGAAGAGAAGGTCACAGCTCTGATTACACAGATCAATATTAATAACATGATTTTTTTTCTCTGCTTTATTTTGTATGATGCAAGGAGTATAATATGTGGTGTTATCTATCAAACTATACCTGATCGCATAGCTGTTGTTTATACGGACAAGTGCCAGTCGTAGTGTTACATCGGAATATTTACAGACCTACCAACAGATGTCATAAATGACAGCGTGCAGACTAACTGATTTCCTTCTTGCTTTACAGGAAGGCCACACATGCACCATAAAAACTCTGCGAGAGTTGGGGGCAGATCTTCATGTTCAAGACAAAAAGGGCAGAACTGGTGAGCAGTGGCCCTCTCTTTGTTGGGTTTAGCAGCGCAGCTGCAGTGGGAAGCCTTTTGTCTGGAGTAAAGTAAAGCCACTAGAAATGTGGTTTCAAATCTCAAGTATTTCTCTATATTATTATTAAATAACCAACGATGGAAGCTCAAGTTTAGAAAGAAACAAGCCTACGGTTTATTAAATTAGTTTGCAAGAGCCAAGCTCAGCTGATTTTGGGGATGAGACGGTGATAACAGAATAAAAAGATTGTAATGTTATTTTTTCGCTATTGGTGAAAATATTAGAAACAGCTCAGGAGCATTCTAATCAAGTGATTAGTTGTCACAAAATGTAATCCTGAATTAGTTAACACGGCGGCTATGGAAAAAAAGATTGTGTGCTCCTCTCCTCCCAGCTCTTCACATGGCCTGCATCGGGCAGCACGCCCATGCCGCCAGGACACTCCTGCAGCTTGGACTCAAAGACTCAGAGGACGCATGTGGCACGACAGCAATGGAGTATGCCAGGAAACCAGACGTAGTGCGAGTGTTTGAACATGGCCTAGCAGACCCACCGTAACGTGGCATCAGGTGTGCAGGGTGCCGATTTGTAAAGAAAAGAACCTGAAACCTCAAATGTGATTTAAATCACAAAATCAATTTAGGGTGTAATAAATCTCACCTCAAAATGTGTTGTGTGGTGTGTTCTTGAGTGACAGAATTGTGGGACTTCAACTTAATTTATTAGAGTATAACTTAGAAAGGCCATTATGGGTGCCAAGAGGCCAGCTCCTTTGCTACATGGGAGTGTGCCCTGTGTTTAGATAACGCCATGCAGTTTGGTGTAAAAAGGAATTAAATAAACGTATACCTTGTATATAACACAAAGAAAAACCTAAGCTTTAACCATTAACAAATACCTTTGATAACTCTCTTTTCAGCTTGCTGGTGTGTGATACTTTGCATTAAAGTCTTGTTTATCAAAACTAATGCATCTGTATATTAATATTACTGTAGTCTTGATGATGGAATCTCTTAAATGACAGTATGAGTTCCTACAAAAGTAGACATTTTAAAAGGTAGAACTTAATTGAATAAGAGTGAATAAGTATTCTACATACATGTTAAGAAACTGCAAATAACACACAGACTGGAAGATTAATGGCATTAAACAATCTATGACATACAAAAACACTCGCAGTTTAAGTCGTGGTTAAAAAGCTAAACATTTAGTTTCTTAGATTGTTGTATTATATATCATTGTACATTGTATGTTCATACGGACGCCTCTCTCTGCTGCCAAGTGATTGACATATAGTAAGCCCCGCCTCCGAGGCGCCTGACGCTGAACCGCAGCCCCTTCTCATTTCCAGTCCCGCAGATCTCCATTTTCTTCTTTCGCGATATTCAGTAGCGGAGGAGTGAAGATTTGGAAAAATGAATGAAGAATACGACGTTATCGTTTTGGGCACCGGGCTTACGGTAAGGAAGAATCAAACTATCCGTTTCCCAGCGCGAAAGTGATTTGCAACCTGTTACCGAAGCAGTAGCTTTAGGCGCCTGGTGGTTTGGCGTTGAACTAACAAGGCCTAATCAGCAGAGCTAGCGCTAAAAGCTAGCTTAGCCGCTAACGTAAAGCGGGTGACTACTTGTTAGTTAAAGGAAACTGCGAGCAAAGTAGCTAACGGTAACGGCTAGCTTCAAAAATTAGCTTCAAATGCTATCGGTGTATGGAAATATGAACGGTACCTAAATGTTAATATACTCAATGTACGTTGAACGCTTACTCTGTTGCTATTTAGTTGTTCCATGGACTGCATGTAGAGACCATGGTCATTTAACCGGTTATATGGACGCCTGGCTCACAGTCCAGGCAAGATTATACGCCTTGATTACGTTAGTCTGCTAACGTTAGCCGACCCGAAATAAGCTAACTAATTAGCCTGCTAACCACCGAAAACGACGTGGCCGCCTCACGGACCGTTGACTGTATCCTACTAGTATTGTGAATAAAACCGGTTGAATTAAACGAGACTAAGTAACTAAAGGGAAGGACGGTACAAACTGTTTATCTAAAATAACAAGATTAATGTGTACTATGTTACTGCCAGTCTTGAACTTTAGTAAAGGTTTTATAATCTGTAGTTAACTTGTGTAGTTTTTAGGCTTACCCATTACCCGTGTGAAGGGGTTCGGTACCGAGATTTTAAGCTTGCTAGAATTGAACGTGCCATATCACACCTGACGTCTCATTTCTTTACGCAAATATTTTCTCAAGAACATGCCCAACTGGATGGAGAATAACTTGTGTGTGAAATGAATGGTAGACAAACTCTGCTTTGTTTATTTAATAGCACTCGCTTCTATATCCGCATTCCTGGATCTTCCGGGTAATCTGGTGCTCGACTCCTGAGAAAGTACCGGGGTGGCAGGGCTTCAGATTGAGAACAGACCGAGGTGTCAGGGCTTTGCCAGCAGAGCAGAGAGAGGGCTGCTTAGCTCCATTGTGACGAGTGTTGATTTAGCTCACATTTGGGTGTAGTTCCACCAAGACCAAGGAAGCGAAAGCACGCTGCAAGTGATCTGCGAGCTAAACTGCGTGCCTGCCTGAAAAGCCCAGCAGACCGCAACACCAAAGCTTGGTTTTAGTTCCCTTATTTAAATGAGTGACTTTACTTCTGTTTATCCAACAGATTTTCATTTTATGTTGCCCACATTAGCACTCTTATGACTACTAACTCAACAGGTCATACTGAATATCTGATTACTAGTTATGCAACAATATTCACTATATTTTGTGCACCCAATGGTGACTTTTTATTCTGACAGGGTGATTGTGTTTCCCAATCTGTCCACTACTAATGACCCATGGGTGCTGTTGCTTTGCTAAAGATATCAAACTTCACCTGGTTCACGTCGTGATACTATTTGCGTTTCCAAGTCAGCAGCTCATTGCATGAAGATGAGAACTCAATAGGGTGGCATATTATTGGTGATCGGCTGAAGAATACAGAGCATACATTGATGGCACGCATAATAAAAAAAGTGCTGCATTAATATTCCTTTCATGATTTTTAAGTTAACTTAAGTAGCTTAAAAATGACTAAAGCCCAACATTGTTATATCATATAGAAGTTGTAATGACATTTGGCCACTTATTGGCAACAGCTTGTATTACATGTCATTTAGCTGATGCTTTTATCCAAAGCGACTTGCAATAAGTGCATTTCAACCATAAGGATACAAACTCAAAAAACAATATGATGGGATGTTTGACCCTGAGGAACTCGGGTAGTAAAAGGACAAGGTTCCAACACATATCCTCTCCAAGTTGCCTGGTAGGTGCGGCCATCAAGGTAGGATGAGAGAAGGGAGAGAGCAGAGCATGAGACACAGAGTTCCTGAAGAGAGGAAGTAAGGATCTGGTGGTTTATTGTGTCAAATGCAGCAGAACGGTCCAGAAGGATGAGGACAGAGGAGAGAGAGGCAGCTCTAGCAGTGTGGGGTTGCTCTGAGACAACGAGGAGAGCAGTCTCTGTGGAATGGCCCGCCTTGACGCCTGTCTGGTGGGGGTCAAGGAGGTTGTTACAGTGGAGATTGCAGAGTAAAAGGAGGAGTAAAAAAGTATCGGTAGAAAGCTCCCAAAGCCTCAAAATTTACTTGAGCTGTGTGTACTGCTGTATTTTATCCTGTTGAGCTTGTTTTAACCACAGGCCTTATTTAAGCCATCTAACCAAAACCCCATTTACTCTGAGGCGAACGGGAAAGGCACAATGCTGACTCATTTCCAGGTTTTTAGGACTCTTTCCTGCAGCATTGACTGAAAAATCCCCAGTGGTTATGAGAAAAATGTTAGTGATTAGCCTACTAAGAAAAATAGTGAACAGTTATCCATTCAAAACCAGACTAATACCCCCCCCCCCCCCCCCCACTGCACTGAAACACTGCATTTTATTTCAAATTAAACTGAATATATTTGGGTTTTAACCAAAATAACATATAAAAAATGTATAGAATAATCGGTAGATTACTACAGAAAAAAAATGTTTATGTTGCAGTCCTGAACCTTAAAATGTAAATATTATTTTCACTAAACTAAATGAATGATGCTTTCATTTTCCAGTGAGAAGTTTACAGTTGCTGGTATCTTTGTGCCATAAAAAGGAGGAAATAGACAATGCTTTCTTCACTGCCTGTGTAATAAATTAATTTCTGCCTGACTGTACGGTTGATCAGTGCCCCCCCCTCCTCCCCCTCCCTCTGTCAGCATGGGCCTGCACTCTCTCCGGCTATGTGTCAAAGCCTGCATTCATGAGCAGCAGGCGGTCAGCTTTAGTCACATGACTCCTGAAGGAGTGATAGTGATGCATCACTCTTCCTTCCCCAGAGATTTACACACAGCTTGACTTTATACTTTATAAAGTGAAAATTGAGGAACAGGGGATCTGATTTCACTGGCACAGGTATTTTCGGAGAGCACCTGTGCAGAATGCTAGCTGGGAGCCAGCAGGATTGAGTGTGCTCAAGTTATTAAGGTGGCGTTTTTAATGTCTCAATGCATTCATACATCCATTAGTCATTCTGTCCCGGATACTGTGTGGAGGTAAATTGACAAAGTGATCAATTAAAAAGTCTTCAAAAAATGAATTGAGTGTTGAACTGGTGAATCCAGGCCAGTGATATCTGGGATCCAATCTAATAAGGGCCGGTGGAGTTTCTTGCGTGGAGGCTGCGCCGCCCGTTTTACTGTAATTTTACGGATCAGTGTTTCTCCCAGGTTAACAGCTTTGGGTGGGTACGGACGGTGAGGGACTGATGGACGTTATCTGTTGCACACTCTGTGTCAGCTGGTGGGAGTGTGCTCCCCTTTGCGTGTGCGCATCAGAGCAAAACTATGCCGTGCGCTGAGAGCAGTGGAGAATTGTAAACAAAAGTTTAAGACTTTCGTATTGGTCGGGTCAAAAGTGTCTGCTTGCTGGTTGGCAGACAGAAATTTTCTTCTGAAAGATAAAATGGTACAAACCCTGACACTAGGCGTCACAATATGGAATCCAACATCATCCAGAGAATTTTTTGTTGTTGTAATTTTTGGACATGCAAGGAACAAGTTATACCATGCGGGGCCGTATTGTGCAGCCGTCAGTCAATAGTAAATCTTTTAGAGTAAAGTCCACACAGTCACATGGGGCACGCAGTAATCGCATTATGGCTTTTGGTCTTTGAATTCCTGTCCCGGGTCAACATGCACATTTTTCCATCTCATCACCAAGGCTGTGAGACTTGAAGCCATGTGAAGGCTATAATCATCTGCCCTAGCAGCAGTATGTCAGACATCATGTTTGTACTGGGTGTGGCAGTGTGTGTCTGACTTGTATTTCTGTTAAACTTGCTTGCATGTTGGATTTATAACTGCACCTTTATTTGTACACCCCCCCCCCTCCATCTTTCACGCTTTTTTAGAAGGTGGTTAATGTAAGCTGGGTCATTGGAGCACAAAAATAACTCTCTCTCTCTCACACACAAACGTACAGGTTTTGTGTTCCGGGGGTGATCACCAACTTCCAATTGGTACTTGTCTAATTCTTCCTTTGTTTTTTTTTTCCTTCCAACAGGAATGCATTCTATCAGGAATCATGTCTGTGAAGGGGAAGAAGGTTCTGCACATGGACCGCAACTCCTACTACGGAGCTGAGAGCGCCTCTATCACCCCTCTTGAAGATGTAAGTTGAGCTATGATGATGCTGGTTCTGCTCTGGGAAACTGGGCCGGTGGTTGTGGTTTTTAAATGAAAAGCACAAGGGTTTAAGGAAGCCAAAACTTCAGACTATGAAATTGTTATTAAGCATCCTAATATTTCCTTGGTGTCTAAAGGCTAACCTAATGGCAACTGCTGGACAAACGGGCTCTGAAACAGACGGGTAGATTTTATGTGTATTGTTAAATTCTCAGGTGCACAATCAGGCACTGAGGGTGATAGCATCATTTACTGACCCACGTGCCAAGCGCACACTTTTACTACGTCAAGTACTATTTTTTTAAGAGGAATTATAGGAAAGAAGAACTGATTTCCTTTTTACCTGAGCTATATGATTAGACATAAACGGGTTGTTTCTGTCATTCAAATAATATGTGCCACATCGTTTGTCTTTGTTGCCGCCCAGCAGCAAATGTTCCGTGTTCTGGTGCACATCTGCCACTTTGTTGGGAAGCCCTACTCGATGTCATTCAAAAAGGACAAATATGCCAATCAAAATGTTAATCTAACCGTATTTTGAAACATCATACAAACCTTTTTGAAGTATTTTCTGTGCTGCTGTCGCCCAAATTTTAGAAGACCACTGCACTTTTTACAGTGGTACTTGCCAAGATCCGAAAAGCAACTTTAATGTGTTCCCCGTTATCATAGAGGACGGTGTTTCTAAAATGCATGTCTGGTTTAATGGTTTTTAGTTGTAGCTTGGGAATTAAGTCTGGTTGTTTTTCCCTACAGCTCTACAAGCGCTTTGAACTTCCGGGAAAACCTTCTGATTCAATGGGAAAAGGCCGCGATTGGAATGTGGACCTCATTCCGAAATTCCTGATGGCCAATGGTATTTTGTGTGTGTGTGTGTGTGTCGAGGTGTGAGATTAATATTTTAGAAGGCTAACCTATTAGCAGCGTTTTCTCTTTATCATGCCAATATATTCAGGCTTTCTTTGAAACATGTTGGCAAAGCAAATGTTGCAATCGCTACCTTTCTTGCAGGAAATTCCAACATTAAGATCTGCGTCTGCCAAAGTGACGTTTGTAGAACAGCCAATTGGAACGTCCTCCCTATGAAATAATCTGATTTGCCAAGGTCTCCAATCATGGCCTAGATTTTCCACAGCCAATATGAAGTGCAGCGGTTTGGTTTTCTTTATGACCACTTGAATTAAAGGCCTGAAAGGTCACCCCCCGGATTTAGCGTCATTTAGTGTAATGCAGATGTCT
This sequence comes from Pungitius pungitius, assembly GCF_949316345.1. Lineage (NCBI taxonomy): Eukaryota > Metazoa > Chordata > Actinopteri > Perciformes > Gasterosteidae > Pungitius > Pungitius pungitius. The sequence goes on from NC_084901.1 coordinate 11,725,183, forward strand.
CTGTCTCATTCCCTCAGGTCAGCTGGTGCGCATGCTGCTGATCACCAAGGTGACCCAGTATCTGGACTTCAAAGTGATTGAGGGCAGTTTTGTCTACAAGGGGGGCAAAATCCACAAAGTTCCCTCTACCGAGACTGAGGCTCTGTCATCTAGTAAGTTATTTAAGCACCCAGTGTCAAATGTACAGCACAAATGTGCAGACAGCTTGAAACCATCACAGGGAATGTTTTTAATTTACTATGCAGTACTTGTCTTTTTCCAAAATAATCATCAGCTTACTTGTCGTTGTTTTGAAGTAGTCGCTGCATAGCTTGGCCTTTATACACTGTTTCTAAACTCTTGCCTAATAAAGGTCTGATGGGGCTCTTTGAGAAACGGCGCTTCAAGAAATTGCTCCAGTTCATCTCCAACTTTGACGAGAGCAACCCCAAATCCATGGAGGAAGTTGACCCCCAGAAAACTACCATGAGGGCCATTTTCCAAAAGTTCAGCCTGGGCCAGGAGGTCATGGACTTCACCGGCCACTCCCTTGCCCTCTACCGCACAGACGAGTAAGAGGTCCTTCTACTTGTTCCATTGTAATTTTTTGACAACAAAGTGTAGATTGTATGTAATTATAATGCCGATACAGTTTTAAATGGTCTCTATTCCTCTTCTCTCAGTTACCTGGATCAACCATGTGTTGAGACAATAAACAGGATCAAGCTTTACAGTGAGTCTCTGGCCAGATATGGCAAGAGCCCGTACCTCTACCCACTGTACGGCCTGGGAGAACTGCCTCAAGGGTTTGCCAGGTAGGACCCTCTCCCATTACCCACTTTGTTTCAGCTGCTTCATATAGTGGATTCAAGTAAAAAAGGATGCTTTGATGCTTGGAGTAGTTAAAAGAAATCAGAGGCCGTCTGGTGTGAATAAACTGAGTTCACGAGCTAACTGTGGCAAGAGTTTTGGTATTTGATTAATTGATTTTGCCCTATTAATAACATGGTTCACGTGTTGAGCAGCGCCAAACCAATAACGCTATAAGATAAGTGTAGCTAATTGGATCATGAAGACCAACGGAGTAATAAAGCCGACACTGTAGACTCTTAATCTTACCTTTGTGAATGACCTGAATATGATCATCTATGTCTTATGAAGCAACATCTCCCACACTTTCCCCCCCATGGCAGACTGAGCGCCATCTACGGTGGGACGTACATGCTGAACAAGCCCATTGACGAGATCGTTGTGGAGAACGGGAAGGTGGTTGGAGTCAAGTCCGAGGGAGAGGTAAGCCGTTTGCTCTGCGGTGGGTTTTCCGTGTCGCTCAACCTTTCTCCAGAAATTGACCTCTTACCTTTGGGTTGTTTGCCCCAACGCAGATTGCCAGATGCAAGCAGCTGATCTGCGACCCCAGCTACGCCATGGACCGCGCCACCAAAGTCGGCCAGGTGATCCGTGTCATCTGCATCTTGAGTCATCCAATTGCCAACACTGGTGACATCAACTCTTGCCAGATCATCATCCCCCAGAATCAGGTCCAAAGGGAGCATGGTGAGCACACATGGGAAAAACATTTTTTCATTATCTAATAGCATGTACAAATATAGTGTGACACCTCTGGTTTCGGCCTCTAGGCCTAACTATGACAATATATAGAAAATGATATTGTTAACCTTCATAATGTAGCATTCATTGAATCACGTTTCTAGCTCAAAAGCTGTCATTAACTTCTGTCTTTTCCTCGTTTTCCAGACATCTACGTTTGTATGATCTCCTCTGCTCACAATGTGGCAGCACAAGGCAAGTACATCGCCATCGTCAGCACCACGGTGGAAACAAACGACCCTGAGAAGGAGATCAAGCCGGCCCTGGACCTGCTGACGCCCATCGAGCAGAAGTTTGTCAGCATCAGTGACCAGTACGCACCCACCGACATGGGCGCCGACAGTCAGGTACCATCTTTGTTTCCGCTCACCTCAGTGACACATACTGAGCCCCCTCGGTGGTCCGCCTGATCAGACAATGACGCTTTAGCATGCAAAACATCCTGTCCCTTCAGACATTTTTATTTCATATTTTATCATTTGTGTTCTGTTAGTTTAACCCCGGCATTTAACGGTTGTGCTGTTTTCTTGTGAGTTATAATTCATATCTACTCATAACGGAAGGAAGTGCCGCTTATTGTAGCGCTCACCTCTTGCACGTAGCTGTTCCATAAGAACAGACAGCACAGGAAACACTTCTGGTCTGTTTCCTTCCGCCTGTAAACTCAGGCGGTACTTATTAGAGAAGAATAACTAGACTTCATCTCCCTCTGCCCACCCATGGAACTTTTTAAACTCAAGGCCTCTTTGATGCACTTTCTCCCCTAGATTTTCATCTCCCGCACGTATGATGCCACAACTCACTTCGAGACAACTTGTGATGACATCAAAGACATCTACAAGAGAATGACGGGCTCAGACTTTGACTTTAACGAGATGGAGCGCAAGAAGCAGGACACCTTCGGCGACGCCTGCGACTAGAGGCCTGCTGCCATCCTGATGATTACACACAGCGACAACTGAAACAAAAAATAGTAATTAAAAAAAACACAAATGTACACACCTATGGGCTGGCTGGTCATCCGAGTAAATGGTTTAGCCCATTCATGATATATATAGAGATGATATAGTATTGTTGGATAGGGTTCAGGGAGGGAGTTTTGCTTTTTAAGCCCACACTCGGATGGATGTTGCACTAAACGCTGGTTATGGCTGGTGTACAGTAATGCCCTACATTCTTCTAGCGCATCATGTCAAGATGATTTATAGTCCAAAGATGCCGAATCAAATAATAATTCACAAAACTATCTTAAATACTGGGTATGTTTGGGGTGTCAAAATGGTTTGTCATTGTATAAAACGCGTTTGGAAGATAAATATTATGTATACATCAGATATTTGTCTCCGCAAGTATTCTTTCATGAAAGTTTCCTCCCAGCACATTCAGGGCAGCATCAGCAGGCCGCTGTGTGACACAGCGCCTCAAACTGCAGCTTCCATCTTTAGCCGCTTATGTAGGTAAGAGGGTTTGATATTTCTGTCAATGTATTTTGTTATCTATAAATATATTTTTTTGTTAGACCCCTTTCCTTGCATAGCTCTATCAAGGCCTGACGCATCCTATAAACCAAGCCACTCAAGGGCAACCGTGGTCCAGCATAAACCACCCAAATGTTTCGCATTCAGCTTGGGTCCCTCTGATGCATCAGACATCTGTTCGTTCCTGTATCATGTAAAGTGGGGGATGTTCTGAACATTGACAGCAGATTGGTGGGATGTGTTGACTGTAATTGCTTAAGAAGGACCAAAACGTGTACTGCAGCAGTATTGAACTGATGAGAGTTCTTTTGGTATCTCCTGTGTTGAACAACTTAAAATGACATCTTGGACTCAAATGATTTCTATACTGCAAAGTAAAAACAACTTTATCACAAATCAAAGCTGTGTTTGATTACTATTTTTGCCCTCCCGTTTCTGTGTGGATTCAATGATGGTGAATATGTGCAACGCAAGCAAAAAACATCTACATTTCTGCTGCTCTGAGCGGCATTCTTTACTGAACTAGCGGCTAACGAAGAAGTTTAGTATGACTTAAAACAATTAACTATTTATTGACAATTATTATATAGGTAGTGTAGCAGGCTGTACCCCACTAAGGAAACCGAAGGAGAATTTGGGATTTATAGTATACTCCAATAACACTAAATCGCTATTTAAATCGGGGCCTGAATTCTTTTACGTCCTGCATGTACCAACGTGAACTCAGTTAGGTTCCCCGAGATGGACTTGCACCATACAGCATAACCAGTCGACTTAGTGGTCACCATCAGGTGGTTGATGGAGTTTGGAGCAAACGTGTTCACTGGCGACAACCTGGGGAAAAGGCTTGTCTACTACACAACGCCTGAGTCTCCACCTCACACATGTCTCGTCTGTTCTCTTGTTAGAAGTTTTGCTTTTTACGAGGTGATTGATGGCTTCTGCCTCTTCTGTGCCATCTCTTGGGTAATCCTTTAAGTCTGCAGAAGCTTTGTAGAATCACCTTGACGATGAGGCTGGGTAGCAGAGCCTCAGAGGTCAGAGGTCAGCTGGACATATCCCACCATATCCACAGCTACCTCTGATCAGCCTGCTTTGCTACAGGGTGACACATGAATATATTTTAAGCCGGTATGAGTGACTAATTGATTTTGAATACAGCATATCTAACGGAAAGCACTGGACAAAATCTGCGTATTAGACGAGGTTTTCTGCAATATTTCTTGACGGTCATGTGACTCAGGACTGATTTGATATTCGGTTAATGTTGCGTTATTTCGTCTGACTCCCAATAAAAGTTTTTTCTTCAAAGGTCCTACAATGAATAGTCCGTATGAGGACACTCCCAGCATACGCTTAGAGTGTCAGTTCCGGGTTCGTCACGTGACGGCCGCGGCACGTAAACATGAACGAGACGCGGCTGTTTATAAACATCTCGTCTTAGGGCACCGCCGGCATCATTTCTTCTGGAGACAAAAGGCCAGGATGGAAGTTGAACACGCTCGTCCATATTTTTTTGGAGACATCGGTGAGTATGAAATGAAGACATTACAGAGATTAGTTTTTTGACTCCTGGCCGTGGTTTGACGTCACGCTACCCACAGACTGCTAACATATTTTACCGGAGCTAGCTGCTGCCAACATAAATTAATGTAACTGACCAATTGCTTAATGCTCTTTACTTTAAACAGGCCAGTTATTCCATAGCTACGGTGTGCGAGCTGTTTATCAAGTCACCGTTAATAAACCGCCATTTATTTGAACCCCGCTGGTAACCCCGCAGGCTTCTGGTCGGAGAGAACGGAGGTGCACAAGGCGGCGTCTCTCGGCCACACTTCTCAGCTGGAGCACCTCATCCGGAGCGGAGCGTCGGTCAACATCGTGGCGGTGGACTCCATCACGCCGCTGCACGAGGCCTGCCTCCGGGGACAGGCGCAGTGTGTCCGCCTGCTGCTGGACGCCGGAGCCCAGGTGAGACGGGCCCCTGTCCGCTGTAACATGGGCGACCTTAAAACACAACGGAACGTGCACGTGTGCCTGGTGAATCCCACATAATTCGAACCTTTTATTCATAAAAGTATTGTAGCATTAACGTTGGGTGTGATTATATTGCTGTGAACAAATATTGGTTTGCTTAAAGATATATACGCAGCTTCGCCAGAGTACTCCTTCCAATTGAGTGGACAAAAGGAAGTGTGAGAACGGTTGAAGTACTTGTGTATACAAACCTATGTCCCATAATGCATCTCAGGTGGATGCAAGGAACGTAGACGGGAGCACCCCGCTGTGCGATGCCTGTTCGGCCGGCAGTCTGGAGTGTGTGCAGCTCTTGCTGGATCACGGCGCCATGGCCGACCCTGCCCTCACCTCCCGCACGGCCTCGCCCCTCCACGAGGCCTGCTTGGGAGGTGAGGGCCTCGGCTCATGTCTCACTCCTCTGCGGCTTCGGTCAGATCAACTTAGGCCTCACATCAATCTTCACAAAAGTTAGATGGCAACAAATGTCCTTTTCCAGGAAACTCTGACTGTGTGAGGCTGCTGATTGCCACGGGGGCTTCTCTGGAGGCGTACAACCTTTACTACGGGACCCCGCTACATGTGGCTTGTGCCAACAAACACACAGACTGTGTGAAAGAACTGCTCAACGCAGGTGAGTTTTACTGCAAAGCAGGATGGGAAAATGTACCTCACTTTAAATCTAGTACTTGTTACCTGCAGTTTGCACGGTTTAGCTAATTAAATAGAATTGTGCATTGATTTATTTTACTTTATGAACAAATTTGACACCATAACTTGTTATTACTAATACTATTACATAATAGTAAACACAATAAAGCATTTGTTTGTTTGCTGGATGTCAAAGTTTGTCAAAAATGATTTTTGTCACATAATGATAGAACAATATATTTACATAAATATACTAGACCGCCTTGTCCTTCCACAACTGATTTGAATGTTCTTCTCCTTTGAAGGCGCTATGGTGAATGCCGCCAGGCTACACGAGACTCCACTGCACCACGCTGCTAAGACCATGCAGGTTGACATGGTGGAGACGCTGGTGGAGTTCGGGGCCAACGTCTATGCCAGGGATCAGCACAACAAGAGACCTGTGGACTACACCACGCCAGGCTCTCCCTCTGCCACCTGCTTGACCTTTTATGAGAGTAAGTTATGCATTAGGGTGTCATGGAACACAAACACAGTCTACAAGGTTTGTTTGATTGGAGTTGTGGAACTCTACAAAATTGTAGTATCAAGGCAGCACCAGCAGGTGGCGTGCAAGGATTGCTTTACACTTCCAGGTCACGAGTGTCACAAAGCTGCTCATATGTCAAGTGTTGTTTAGGCAGTGCAGTGACTGCTAATGAGATGATGAACACCTTTTTATTCCACTGACACCCTTTGATTACATCTAATAGAAGAAGATGAAAGTAAGAAAAATATTAAAGATGAATTCTGTGATGTTATCGGCCAGATATAGCTAGAATTTTTATATCAGCCTGTTTTACCCTTCTGTAGACAACCCCATGAGTCTGCAGCAGCTCAGCAGGTTGGCACTGAGGACCAAGCTGGGCACCAGAGCTCTGAAGGTCATAGGTCAACTGAACATACCAAAGCTCATCATGGAGTATCTCTGCTATTAGTGAGTGTCCCAGGTGAGTCAGGTCAATGTATCCAAGCTCCTCTCTTCTGTCTTTTTTTCACCCACCAGGTCTAACTCACGCCAATGATATTTTGATTATAAAGTAAGCATGTGGAATTTGTAATTGCTTATGCTACAGTTTCCATTCAAGTCCACCAGGGAATGAAAATAGAAATCCAAACTGTCTTTTCAACCAGAAGCATCTTGAGGGAAAAGCTGCACTCGCGTCGCTCCCTTTGGTTTCTCTCATTGTAACTGGCTCAGGTTGATATGCATCAGCATGCTGTAAGAAAATTTTAAATTAAAAACATGAAATCATAGAAGAATGCTCTTTAACATGCTACATGCCAGGGAATATCTATTTTAAAGAAGTATTGAAAGAACAGACTTAATAATAATGATTTAGTGATTTATTTACTGATTTAATTTAAGGCTTTATGAGTGGTAATAAATTAACATGAAAGATTTTGTACTCTCAGTTTGATATGTTAACTTTTCTGATTTAAAAGCAGTATTTCCATCAACGAACCCAGTTGCACTTGTTTACCACTAGGGCGCACCATGTACAAAGAAGTCATTCGTCTGCAACTGCTTGCTGTATTAGTGACCCCCCCCCCCCCCCCCCCCCCTCCTCCAAGTCGGGATGCGTTCAGGCCCAAGGAAAGTAGTCCTGTTACTTTGGTCCCTCTGCTATAACTAATTAGTTTGGTTCTGTTAATGCACTCACATCTGTCAGGAAACCCGCTCTCCCTCTCATGACATTTTGGCAGCAGGAGAGGTGAGGAGGAAAACGTTTGGGGGGGGGCGGGGCAGATAAGCGGGCAGGAACTGGGGGGCTTTTGTTTGAAAATCAGATAAACAAGAGCGCTGCATGCTGTGATGGTCCAGTGCCGCGCTGCCCCACCATACACCGCATCCTGGAAATCAGCTCCCTGCAATGAGCTGCAGATGTGAGATGAGAATCTGTTCATCAAGCCCATAAACCCCAAAGAAACACGCCTCGGATCGAACAAAACTTTTGACATAAAATGATTTTCTACATCAAGATGATTAATGATAAAAATGTTTAGATGTGTGAAGCAACAGAGTTGTACACCTCTACATAAATATACTATATTTTACATACAATATGACAATTGTAGAAAAAGTCCATAACTGATTAGGAGCTCGTCTAGGAATGTCTAGAACTTATTCTGTGTTGTTGGAATAGTTCTTTTAAAGAAAGGCCTAGTTTGAAAGAAAATATCACCTCCAAATCCCCGTCTAATATCTCTAGTGGCCTTCCAAAACCTGTTGGGGTCAACTCCAACCCACATTTTAACCTGACCCGTATCCATCCTTCATACAGGGTTGCGAGGGAGGCCGGAGTCAATCCCAGTTTACGTCAGGCGAGAGACAGGGTTGACACAGAGACAAACGATCTGTCACCCTTACACCTGCAGGCAGTTTAGAGCCACCAATCGACCTAATCCCCAGAGCACGTCTCTGGACTTTGGGAGGAGGCCGGAGAGAACGTGCAGACTCCACACAGAAAGGCCACTGGGCGGAGTCAAATCCAAGAGATTTCTGCTGTGAGGTGACAGTGCTAACCACCTGTATTATCAGTTTAGCTTTTTGTAAACATCTCTCTCCACACAGAGGCCAAAAAACAGGCTGAAATATGCGCCCGGGGCCAAATACCAACCCCTGTAACAGACCTGAATGAGAATGCTTCATTTTAACTCGTTACATTCAACGATGCAGCATCAAAGTCAATTGTGACTTCCTGTTTTGTTTTCAATCACTTTTTTCCCACATGTCTGAACCTGTGGCCTCTTCTGTGACCTGTAGGATGGGCTCCTCCCACCGCCTCGTTAGGGCATCCCTATTAAGACAGCACTTTGAAGAAGGACTACCCTCCGTGATCCCATCGATGAGACACAGCAGCTGTCGAGTTGAGCTAAAACCACGTGGAAAGAAATAAAGAAGGAAAGATGACAGCCTCAGTGAGTTTTCTTTCAGTTTAGGACATGTGGATTAAGATTTTCAGTCAAAAGATCAAATAAAAATGTTATTTCAGAATCTGATTTAACATTTATTTCTGCCATCAAGTTCTCATGCTCCCATTTTTACTATTAATATGGATACGTCAGTTTCTAAACTTTTTCTGTCATGACAGTGTGTACTGTACTTTTGTAGTCTGTGAAGTTCTCAGTATATTTCATTAAATAAAAATAGAAATCTGAATTCCCCCTGTGAGTCACTTGTAATACTACTGTAACTCACGTAAGCAGACGTCACAGCACCAAGTGCTGACTGGAAGAGACTTTTTTTGAATAAGAACTGGAAAAAAAATACTGATTCAGACGATGCACCCATCTATTGTATAATTTCTTCATTGGACTCTGTAAATTAAAGACTCATTGCTGCACTCAATTGTTCCCAGCCACCTTAGATTCTGGCCTCCACCCTCTTGTCTGCTCCCACACTTACAGTAAACCAGACTTGCTTTGGTCTGACGAAATTAAGTTTGTGTTTGTCTGGACGACAACGCCCGAGGGTTACACACACCCACACACACACACACACACACACACACACACACACAGGCGAAGGGGCACTTCAAAAGCAGCCATCTGGTTGTATTTTCTGAAGGGAGTCCCCCTGATCGGGAGTGGCCCAATCTTCAGTGCAAATGAAGTGAGCAGAGTTTCCTTCCCAGATGCTTTCCCTCTCTGTCCCCGTGTCTCAGCTGCTCGGCAGAAGCCAGCGAGTCGGCCTGCTCTGTTTCCAGAAGGCCAGGAATGCCACAAGGACTGGCTGTCTCCCAGTTGTTCTGAGGGATACTGTTTCTCACTTTTTCTTACTATTATTATTATTGTACCGGGAAGCGAAAGGCCAAACCTCTCCTGGTGGAACCGTGTTATTGAGCAGAGCTCTTCATGTGAGGCCAACTGTCATTTTAGTTGGAGGTGGTTTTCATCCAGTAGAAGCTAATGAGGTGGATTTACTGACTGCGGATGACTAGGCCTTTACAGTTCCGATAAGAATCACCTCACTTGTAATCAAACACCCTCAAACAAATCATTAATGACAACATCTCTAACTCAACTAAGCATCTCCCAGAGAGAAAAGTAGAAACCATATTCAAACAATGAAATTGTGTGACCCAACATAGGAATGTAGCGACAAACCTTGAGGAAGAATTTGAAGGGAACATCGTCTTCTAGGCTGTCATTGTGGTGACTTCATCCACATTTGAAAGTAACAACAAGTTCACCCTCAGGTATTCACCCAAGGCCAAAATGTACGCCTGTAGCATTCAGTTCATCTGAGTAATCAGCGGCATCCGTACAGACTGCATTGCTGCAGCTCCCTGTTGTACTCCATCACAAGCTAATATTTATGTGGGAGTTCAAGGTGAGGCAGGTAAATTATATACCTAACCTTAGAAGCAGTCATACTCTATGCAATGAAAAAGACAAATGGTTAATCGTCGAAACCCCCATGAATGTCATTTTGATGTGCTGCAATGTTGGGTTGAGGCTTCACGGGTCGACTTAGGAATACATATGGACAGACAACATTTTTGAACGTGCATAATGACTGCATGTTCCCTTTAAGTACACCTAATGACCTACTCTAGTTTAAGGCCACAGACACAATTGAACAATGCAATTAAAAAACCCATCATTAAGACCAAATATCACAATCCAAATGCTTTCAGTTGAACTGACCTTAAATCGGATGCTAATTCATCCGTATTATCTGACTAAAGCTAATGTTACATTTACTGATCGCACAGTTCTAACTTTTACAAACCATTGCCGCATTTTTCTAGCAGTTTGTGAGCTGTAATAACATCTGCACTATAAGCTCCTTCATATCATAGAGCAAATGTAGAGAATCTAATACAGGAGTAAGGTGATTTACTTTCTTAGTTATTGTTAATAGATGTGCTGCAGCATTCTGAATCAACTGGAGAGGCTTAAGAGACTTTGCCTGATAGTAAATAATTACAGTAGTCTAGAAGTAGCAAATTAACAATCTTCAATACTTTTAAGACAGGAAGTGCCTGACTGTCAGTGAAAACAGTCAGGCACCAATAAAATTGGTCCCAGCTCAGAGCCTTGTGGAACTCCAGAACTAATGTTCACGCTCTTTGAGGGTTCACCGTTTACAAACACAAACTTGTTGCGGGTCCAACAAGACAAGAATAGAGACGTCCTCTGTCGGATTTAATTAAAAGGTCATTTGTAATTTCTGTGCTATGATGCACCCTAAATCTTGAATAAAAATCCTCAAATAAACCATTGTTATGTGCAAAGTCGAAGAACTAATTTTCAACTTCTTTTTAAGCATGAGAAGAGAGGAAAGGTGCATCGATAGTTAGCCATCACCTCTAGATCAAGAGTAGGTTCTTAAGAAGAAGTTACTACTTTGAAAAGACTGAGGTACATGCCTTTTCAACAAAGACAGATTCATAATATCCAGTAGATGTCCTAACTCAAGGTTAAACTACTTTAAGCAGCCATGTCGGGATGGGGTCTAAGAGACAGGTAGAAGGTTTAGATCTAGAAATTGGTAAATCTATTGGTAAAGGTCAATAGGAGAAAACATCTCAAATCCAATCATGATTTGTTGTATATAAATATGTATATAATAATAATTAAATAGCTGCATTCCTGCACAAACGTTACTGGGAAACATATTAGTAGAGCATTACACAGTGTCCTGGATGTGTACACAACTCTTGGTCTACAACAGCACTGAATGCCAGCATTCTACTATGTGGAAGATGGAAGGTCACTAAACAACAACTCTCAAGTACAGAATGTGCTGCAGGTAGGTCCGTGCTTTAAGACTGCTCCTCCCAGGCTGACAGTCATTTACTAGGCCATGATCCACTGTGGCATGCTTGGATTGTAACAGATACCTATTGTGATGTCACATTGCTCTCCATAACAGGTAAGAAGTATGTTAATAGTCAGAGAGAAGGCGAGAAGGAGTGGAAGTGGTCACATTGTAAAATTGCCTCGACAAAGGCACAGCATATTCATGTACAATAAACTTCTTTATTGCTTATGTACTTGCTTTTGATTGGTTAACTGTTTGCTGGGACATAAATGTACTTTCAGTAATTGTTTTATTGTTTGAACGAGTGCTCAGCATTGATTGAACATTGTGTAACAGTAAAAACTAAACATGTCAATGATGCTGTTTCTTCACAATAACAAAGGCAAATACAGGCTGGGTTACCTAACTTATTGGCACCAACAGCAAGGCGCTTCTCGCTCAACTGCATATTCGAATGTTTGCTTCTGCCGAGGAAATAGTGATGGTCAAAGTCACCCATTTAACTTGCGTCAGAGCTGCAATACATTCTCACCCCCCAATGTCTAACACCCTAGTATTGGACAGCGTGTCAATACTACCTGGCTACACATACATTCTTTTCAGAAATGTAGGTTTCTGTGTTACTATCTGCAACCCGTCTCACCTGCCCTAAGTGGCCTAATAGAAGCCATTACTTGGAATTACATGGTGTGCCTCACACAGGTGCTTTATCGTGCCTCGGTTCATTACTATCTGACACCATGGGGGCACTGACCAAGCAGCGGTGTACGATGTGTTGGGAGGGGGAACCCAGTAAACATGAATAGTTATTTGTTCCTGAGATTCCTATCTAGGTAAAACAGGTTTTAAAAAGCAACAATTATTGATCTTATGCTGAGATACATGAATCCTGGGGCTGACCTGATTTACTTCAGAGAATTTAAACGAGATAAGTTGAAGCAACTGACCAGCTTGTTCTTTGGGTCAATCTATTCAGCTGAGTGTCAACCCTCTGCTCCCATGTGCTGTTGAAGCTGATAGAAAACATTAGCTGGCTGTCAGTGTGTTGCAGCTATCAAACCGGGAAAGACTGACGACCCGAACAGGGCGTTTGAACCTTGTAATGACAGCGAAAAACAGATTGACGGTTGATTTAACAAAGCATTTGGTTACAGCTATAAATAACTTCAGCACTTTAAACTGTAATAACAGTTTACAGGAAGATGAGACTAACCTGGATACATGGTGGCGCCTGTGAGGTGCTGAAGAGAGTACAGTTTACACCCGTGGCGTGCCTGCTCCGCTTTCATCCCTCACTTGCCTCAACCTCTCCTATTTTTTTTTTTTTTTTGCCGACTCGTGCTTAATTTGCTGTCTCATGTGTTTATCTGCTGGTGATGAGGTGTTAGACGTGGAAACCGGGTGAACATTCCTGACGGCACCAAGGCAGAGTTATTGTTATTCTGATAATATTTAAGGTAACACTTGTTGGAGCCTTTTTTTATTTGACCTTCCATAGAGTCACACGGTTTTTGAGGAGTTTATTAGTTGCAGAATGGATACATTCATCAAAAACACATGCTCTTTTTGCTCTGTAGAACCTAATTCTGTCTTGTAAATCTGAGTTGTAAGATAACGCCTCACTCAGGTTACAGTGCAGACCGCAGCATCCTGACAACAATTTGACACAAAAAACCTTTGGCACTGACCCCCCCCCCCCCCTCCACCCGGCCTCTCTGTATTAAAACTCTGAGGAGGGTTAAATTCTGATTATCTGTGTTATCTCGCAGTTAACACAGCGTTTTTTCTTTCTTTCCCCTCCATATCTGCACTGTCCAACTGTTTCTAATCTGTCTGGATCTCAGAAAGTATACCCTGTTTATAACAGTTTACACGGTTGAAAATACTGTTTTTCCACAGGAACTACGATCGTCACACTTTCCAGGCTCGTTGTGAAAACTGGAAAATGGGTGAAGGATAAGCGAGCAGGGAAGAGACTGGTTCCTGGAAACGTTCCACCACCCGATGCTAACCTACTTCTCCTCCGAGGTGTGTGTGTGGGGGGTAAAGGTGAAAGGGCACCAGGTTAGCTGTGTAGAGTGGTGGGGGCCTGCTGGCTCAGGCACGAGGAGCTGGTGGGGGGGGGGCTATCTGCTGGTAAACAGCTGGTAAAATGTCTGTTTGGATAGCCACGTAGAAGCAGGACGCTCCTCACAGCCAGAGCTGGCGACCACTGACAGACGTTTGTACTGCTTCTCGCGATCTGTATTCACACTCATGGTTTCTGTCTTCTTTACCCATTTAATCGCTTCCTTCAGTCTTTGTTTTAGGTGTCAGGCACGCGGTACAAATATATCCGTCCGAGTAAATATCGATGATAACTGGCCCGCCGGTCAATAGGACCCACGTGGCTGATGCTAAAAGTCCCAGAAGGCACTGCAAAAGCATCTAGCGACATATCTAGTGACTTCTCTGGCGTAGAAGGAGGCGACCTGTCGCGTGCTCACAGCGAGGGATCCCAGGGGAGACATGAAGGGACTATTGTAGAGAATTCTGGTATCGTACGTATCGGGTATCTTGATATTTATGGCAGTTTTTTGTTATTTTTTTCCTCTTTGTGATTGAGTTTGACACCACTGCTCTAGCCTACTCAACACTTGACGAAGCCGTTTTGGAACGCAATCGGCAACTGAAACACTCAAGGAGAAAAAGATGAGATGTCTGGAGGAAGATGCATCCAAATATTTAAAAATCTCTGACTTATTTGGGAAATAACGGACTGGAGATTCAACTTATTGTTTTGTTATGCACCTTCAACACTGCTGCATTACCACTGAGGTTCACACCCCATCCTATGTTCTACAATATAGCTCATTCTTATTCCAGTCATTACTGGGTGGTCTTTCTCTGCAGACATTCATTCCTTAATACGGCTCTGTCGTTACACGCCTAGCCATCTAGTACTAGTCCAGAGTTCAGGATATTCAACTAGCAAATCTGCCTTTGTAGTGTGTTACAAAAGCCAATTCCATCCAGGATAATTGGTGGATTCAGCACCCGCGTAATTTCTTTGTAATCATCCAAAATAATGTTAAATGCATGGGCATTTAGTAGGCCACTCACTGGTCAATACGTGGGATGCACAGATCATCAGCAGTGTTTGCTTTGGAGCCTCTCAGAATTGTCTGTGTTTTTTGCTCAGCACTTTAATGGTCTCCAAGTGTGTTTTCGGTTCATGAAAGTAAAAGAAAAGTCCCCTTGCAGTGTTTGTTTGAAAAATTGATGACAAAAGCTGAAATGCCAAACCTCGGGGCTTAAAAACGACAGTCCACAAACCAATGGTTGACGTCATGGTAACTACGTCTTGTTGATTGAAAAATATCCAGGAATCAATATTTTTGGGAGAAATAGTGAGTACACCTTGTATTTTACATTAACAGTGGCAAAAAAAGACCACTCAATTCCCAGGTTAGCTAAGGGTTCTTTGGTTGACTGTAAAGTAATGACCAAAATAAGTTCCAGACACACTCTGGTTGTCACAGACGAAATGTATCCAACAGTTTAAAGGACATGCGAGTAGATTTCTTTCCGCAGAGCAAATATCGACAAGTCTTTCGATGCGTCACTCACGCCCAGCCCGATAAATCTTCCCAGTGCTTTTAAACCGCAGACCTGCAGACCCGTCACACAATGTGTTGGCACGTCTGTAGGATAAATGAGCAGCTCTCCCCCCGGACGCTCTCAGGATATTGTGTAATGTCTGGATTCCTTGCATTGACCGTCTGCTAAGGCCATTCACACCGCGGTGAAAGATATTGTGATCACTGCAGCCAAAATACCAACTAACGATGTGAGCCCACTGCAGTTTTTCCGTCGGAGGCGAGGTGCCGAATGTCTGCAAGGAGGCCTGGTGTTTTCTCAGGGACACGTGTGTAATAAGAACCGGAGTGTGTGTGTGTCTATGTGTGTGTGTGTGTGTGTGTGTGTGTGTGTGTGAATTGGCAGATGAAGAAAGGTGTGAACAACTCCGGTATTATTGTTTGAAAAAGTCAAGCTGTCCAATGTGTGTGTGTGTGTGTGTCGGTGTATTTATAAGTGGTCGTGTGTCTGTGTCTGTGTGTGTGTGTGTGTGTGTGTGTGTGTGTGTGTGAACAAGCACCAAACGTTACCGCAGCATGCTGTGTCGGTTTAAAGTCATGCTTCTGCACACAACAAAGTGTGTGGAGCGCTCCTGGGAGAGTTCAAGTCTGCTCAGCTGTTCAGAAATGTCTATTTTTCTGCATGATTTCCACGTTCTTTTTGTTTGTTCAAGGTTTTACAGGCGATCATCTCTTCTTCGGCAATATTAACAAGATTAACAGGATTTAGTTTAAAAAAATAATTTGAAGAGGTGACGGTGTTCACGTTATGTCAAAGACATCCAGTGGAAATTAGCATGCAAACCAGACCTGTCATTTATTTTTTGTTCAATTTGTTCAAAGAAGTATTTTCACCTGAAACAAGATGGAAAATAAAAGGATCATCAAAGGGTAAAGGATTCAGACGTATCAGACCATGCACGTCCATTTAATTTCATGGCACGGGCCAAAACGTTTCAGTATTGATCCAACCTCTGCTGTTGCATGCATGCGCCTAGATCCATATATCCAGATCCATGCTTTGTTCTGAGGAGCCTTCAGCATACACACATGTAGTCATCTTCATGTCATCACTAAATACCATGATCGTTGCCACATTGCCAATGCTAACGAAGGAGTGAAGCACAGAGGAGGCTCAGCCAGCTGGCAGCATTAACCATCGCTGCAGGTTTATTGGCGGGTATCAGCTTTCTGAGGGAAAATCTTCTTTGAATATTTTACAAGACAATGCAAATTCTTCATGGTCCTTCGAGCACATCAGTTTTGAGGTGGATTTGTTCACACGCTAAGATTTTTATAGTCACTGTGTGTGTGTGTGTGTGTGTGTCGGCCCTAAATGCAGGAGTGTGGACGGCAGGTGTGCTCTCCTCAGGCTTTCGGGCCGTGCAACCAAGGGTTAAAGGTCAAATGCTTAAAAAAAAGCTGGCCTGTGCCGAGGGGCTTTGACAGCTTATCAAACGGTAAACTTAACACAGCTGACATCTGACACTTTTAGCTGTTGAGAAGTCTTCTTATTCTTGAAGATCACTGGCTGTGGTGACAAGGAGACATGTCAAGATGGGTTGCCTTTAAGGCATTCTCTGATTTATTTTCAAAGTAAAACTAATTTCATCATTTAAGTTATTTTTCTGTACACCATGCAGCACTTCCGGTTTGGTAATTGTTGTCAGTAGGCCACATGTTTACATGGGCTCAAGAGGTCTGTTTGCATCCACTAGGAAGCATCATAGAGGCAATGCTGTGAGTATATTATTGAATATTGTCTCTTTGGTGTGGATGTTCTGACACGTGTTCTGGCTTTTGTTTGCGATTGTGTGTGTGGGCTTACAGCGGCCCTTCTTTGGACTGTTTGCTTATGCTGTAGAATGTCTAATTTTGGACTGCACTCTGGATGTTTGTGATGTCTTAATTTACAGTTTCATCACAGCATGGTGATAGAACAAGAATAAAAGGTCAAACCTACAACGCCTATTGTCTGTATTGCCTGGGTTTAACTCAGTGTTTAATCGGTGCTGCAACACACCGACATGATAGAGACCACTTATAGGATAACAATGGAAGGCACTGAATCTGGCAGACTGATGACATTAGGGGATTTCCTTTTTAATAAGTGACCTACATGAAAGTGACGCTTTCTCCAAATGCTGTTGAATTTGTGTAACAAACTCACTGAGAAATCCGATGTGTTGTCCCTGCAGTGAGACGCAGTCTGTCTGTGCTCATAAGGACTATTAAAGGAAGTTGGATTACACTGACAGAATGATAATTATTTTCTTTAATTATGCGAGAAGAATCCATCTTTTTGTTACTTTGGTTCCATTTTCCCCATTGCAGACACTGACAGTCTAACGGTCAACATTGTTTTCCAAGCAAGAATTGAAGGGACGAGGGGGGGGGGGGTTGAGGTATATTCGACCTCACTTCCAGATGCCACAACGCTGTCAACATCAGAACGTTCTGTGGTGTAAACACAAAAGGTTTCTCCACAGAAACACTGCCTGCAACATACCTGTCATCATTAGAGGTGTTCACACGAGACTCTTTAGTCAATCTTAGTTTTTGCAACATGAACCAAATGTCTTATATAAACTCTTAAACCAGGTATTACTTTTCTTCTTTCAAAATGATTTGAGAACACGCTGAACTCAGCCCATTCCATTAGTGAAAGCATCTGGCAATGCTGAATGTTTTTCATTGTTTTTGAAGCTCCACTTTGGGTCCAAACAGACCTTCAGGTCTGCAGTGCTTATGCCAGAGGTGGGAACAAGTCACTGTTAAGCAAGTCACAAGCAAGTCTCAAGTCATTGCCCTCGAGTCCTGAGTCAAGTCGAGTCAAAGACGAAGCAAGTCCCAAGTCGAGTCACAAGTCACAGCCAACAAGTCTCAAGTCGAGTCAGAAGTCGTACAATTTTAGTTTCGAGTCATTTCGAGTCCTTTTATTATAGTGGGGACGGGGAACCCTGGGTGATGGTGCGCTGCCTCACAGACCTAGACTTCGAAGGGAAGGGTAATGGTGGATCGACTGTGACTGTGTTATAGTACTGTAACGCTCACCCCAATGCTGCAGCGTAAATAAGGAGGCGATGACTGGCTTTATTTATATAAAACAACTCAACTTCGGTCACTGTTGGCCGTCACCACGCCGAACGAACACTTCCGCATACACGGACCCCCAAAACTCGGGTTGTCTCGCGAAACTACAGCTGGTAACGGAGCATAACGTGAACACATGCAACATCTGCATAACTGATTAACTAATAACTTTAACTCAGCTCATTACAGTACTTTAAAACGGACGTTGACATAATGTTGGCGAGGATTTCCATCGGAGTCTGAATCCGGGTTCAAAAATCCCGATTTTTGTAACCATGAACGAGCTGTCTCGTTGATACGGTCAAATGGACTGCAGTGATTGGATGTCGTGCAGGCAGCGCTCTCTGCATACAGGTGGCGCACATTTATTTGACAGATGCAGATAAACAGAGCGGCGCGGTGGTGTGAAAATGTTTTCCCCCAGTTTTCATGGGAAGTAGCAAGTCTTCTCGAGTCAAAAGGCTCGAGTCCAAGTCAAGTCACGAGTCATCGGTATTCAAGTCCATGTCGAGTTGCAAGTCTTTGTACGTTTTATCGAGTCGAGTCTCAAGTTATCAAATTCATGACTCGAGTCTGACTCGAGTCCAAGTCACATGACTCGAGTCCACACCTCTGGCTTATGCTTACCTTTAGTCTCATTTTCAGCTTCCAGGCACTGATCAGAATAAGTTCAGTGTTCTAGGGTTCAGTGCAAGGACATTTCTGCCGTGTGTCTGGTGGAGCTGCTCGGCACACAAGACCTTTTTTCATTTCGCATTCAGTTAGCTAACTGTGCAAAATGCTCCACTGTCACTAACTGTGACAGAGAGCTGGTGTGTCACAGCCCCCTGAGGGAATAACTGCTGATCTGCAGGTGACGTTGATGTGAGTAGCGAGGCCCGGGAAAAAATAAATGATCTTTTTACGGCATGTGAAAGCAAAAATAAGTGAGCTATGAGATTCTACAAGTTACGGTGCGTCTGTCACTCCGACTGATGCTTCTTACAGTCATTTAATTCAGTGTTCACATCCTGTTATGGATGGAAGCAGCGTTACATGCCTCGTTTTAATCTGACCTGTCGAGAGGAAGCTTTGTGACATCAAAGCTTTGTAAACAGTAACTAAATTCTGTCAAAAAATAACTTTATACCGAAATGAACTAAACATTTCCAATCAGTGATTTGCATCCCCCCCCCCCCCCTCTTTTTCTGATCAGTAGCTGAACTCATCTCTGTCTCAGAGAGCAGGAGAGACCCACAAAGGTCATGAATTCCTCATTGCATCTTGTGCACGTTGACATTGAACTTCTCCTGCCCGTCACTTTCCACCAGATGCCTGCTGGGATTCCTCTACTGTTTTCCTTCCTTGCCTGGTCTTGTATTTCCACAGTTTCAGTCTCTCAGTGTCCACCGTGTCCATACGTCGAAGATGGAAAACAGCTGCCCTCCTCCCGTATTTCCCACCATGGCGTTGCTTTTGGAGGACTCCCTGCTCCACACTCTGCCGTCTGGACGGAAACTGTGACCAAGCACAGACAGATCCGCTGCCTTTGATCCCAGGTTTAACACCTAATGCTTGACACATGTGCAAAGTGTGTTAACCACACTCGCACTCACACACAGAAGTCTCCCTTCCAAATCTCATTAGTTACAGGGAGCCATTATTGGGAGGCTTGTATCCAATGATTGATGGTCCGGACCCTCAGATGGTTTACCAGCACCGGGTTGGTTGCTCTAAAGCGGATCGTCACAGTCGCTTATCTTACTTACTTCTTCTAACGTCCCCGTAATGCAAAGTAATTTAAAGTTTGTTGATACCGCAGTTTCATGCAGTGAGCTTTGATTGAAGGGCTTGGTTGCGATTAATAGGGGGATGGATCCAGACTACACTGTCACAGGAGGAAGGGTTCAGGAGTACATGAACATTAAAGTGCCGGCGAAATGGAAGCTGGACAATCTTTAGCTTGTGGGGATTTGAATCAAATCCTTCTCTTTTGGTTGGACTGCTCAAAAGATACAGTTTAGTGTGACCCAAACGGAAACAAACCGCCACCTGTCCTGTCATTGAGCTCCTGCTCGCCTACCTGCTGGCATAACCCTGCTGCTGATTAAAGGTCACTGGTGAAGGGCAAGCTTTGGACCGCAGGCACAACGTTTTTACCCACTCATACCAACAATCTCTTTCCGTCTCTCTCCGTAATGCTGTTGGTGGAGTGTGATTTTCTATGAACCAGTTTGCAGTCTCATTTGAGACTCTGTGGAGCAGTATATTATATTTCATCTCATTGGCACTTACAGACAAACCGTTTGCATGTACAAACACAGGCCCTAACCCTAAAAGTCTCTGCTTTCCTGTTTACACTTTTACTTCCAAGCGAGTGCACCTACACACACACACACACACACACACACACACACACACACAGACACACACACACACACACACACACACACACACACACACACACACACACGCCTTCAAGTCAGCCTTTGTTCAACATCTGCTTTGGCTAGACATTTCATTTCACTTTTTACGTCAGCTACACACTCCGGCTTCCAGGAGAAGCCATTAGAAACATGAGACTGGACAAGGTCTGAGGCTGAGAGACAAAGGAGGCTTTTGAAGGCCCTAACTTCAGACTGGAGTGTAACATCAGTGTTATAACAACACATGTTATAACAACGTGCACAAATGCTTCTGAACAGGATCACAAGTATTTACAGGACAGCAGCATGTGTTGGATTGTATTCTGGCAAGCTTTGAGTTTGATTAGTGAACTGTTAGACAAAAACAATTTTGTTTTAACATTTTAACTTGGTTAAAGCTGCCATACTCATAGCACTTATATTAATAATGGATCGTATGTGTATGTATGAATAGTATTAAGTCGGCTCTTCCCCCCAGCTTTAAGGAGCATATCAGACTCTTTCAGTTCATCAATACAAAAATATCAAATATTAATGTCATTTGCTGAACAAACAATTCATCCATGAGTGGGTCTTATGTTAAAAAAAGGTGGTAATGGAGCTTTCACAGGTTTGGTGCTAAGCAATACAAAAGCAGTACAAAAGTGTTCATGTGTGTATGTATACATATACACACACACACACACACACACACACATCACGTCAATCATGGTTTGAATAATGAGCTCCGGTGTCCACTGCTGAATTGACTCTTGTTAAATGGAAAGGCATCTTGAATGATGAATTTGAGACTAAATGACAAAAAATGATCATAATTATTCTTAACTGCATGCATTCTTACGTATTTTATGTATATCTGACTGTTGTTTAGCCAAGATAATCCCCGCATTAAAACAGAAATAAAACTCATAAATTAAAGAGTATTTAAACACCAAAGGATTTTCAATCTATGTCCGGGCAAGAACATTAGTAACAATTATCCCTAATGCTGTTTTTATAATAAAAGCACGTCTGAAGAACAGGAGGACCTCATAAGAGCATCTTAGATGAATACATGTTCAAGTAGCTTGGTTTTCCTCATCAATCACTACCCCTGGATGGAATGAGACCATCACTACCTGACCTCGACATGGAGCTTTCAGCAGCTCTTTCTCGCTCCCTTCTGTGCTGCAGTCACCCGGAGAAGTTCCCGAGCAGTTCGAATCACAAACTGGTGAAAGAAAAAAACGCCTCAGCATGTTGGTCAGAGACATGAGAACACTGGCTTTGTGTTTGGATTCTGGTAGACCGACTCGCACTGTTGGACAGAGGCATGTGCGTACATCCGATGGCTTTAGGTCAAGAGAAGCTTAAGAGTAGCTGATTTCATCAGGAAGATGTTTTTTTTTTATTGTTTCAATCAACTGGAAACTAAGGCTGGAAAAAGAGACGCTTGGTATAAGGAGGAGAACGTTCTCAGTGGTGGTTGTGGTGTGGCACATAACCACCATACAAGACGAAAGGACTGCATGTGTGTGTGTGTGTGTGTGTGTTTGATGTGCCAGATATGTGGTATTTTAGCTGCTCTCAGGGGAGCAAGAAACCAAATCTTTTCATGGCTGCTGTAAGTCACTTTACCATGTGGTGCTGCCAGGACATTTAAACTGGTCTGCTGCATGCATTAGAAACGAGGTCATACAAGTAACCCCTGAACCAGTGCTGTGTGTGTGTGTGTGTGTGTGTGTGTGTGTGTGTCCATGCAGTTCTCTTGCTTAGGAAATGAAAGCCCAATTAAACTGGGCTGCGTCAGGCTTATTAATGCAAACTGTGTTTTCTTTGGGAGTGTTGGAGGGAAAGAAAAACACAGAGGAGTGTTAAAAGGAGCTTAGATCAGCAACATATTCACACATAAATGCACACACAGACACACACACGCGATAGATGACAATTTGATTAAAAATAACTACTAATAATTGAAGAATAACTACAGTGTATTGTCTTTTTGCTAAAGGGAAAAAACTGATTTTCTTTTAAATGCAAAGATCATTTCATGTAGATAGTTTGTATCATGACCAGATTTCTTAAAAAAAAAAAACTAAATCGTGACCTTTGTAAAGTTATTGAGGATGCTTTTTTTTATTGGAACGTATTTACACAATGGAACCATTGAGCCTAATTTTCTCGTACCTTCTAGGTGTGTTTGAAGTGGATGTGGGTCTTTAAATGCAAGTAGACGGCAAGTTTTTTCATTTCAAGTTCTTTAGTATTTTTAGAGATCCATGTTTCGGTTACCATTGAAATAATATCCCATAAACCAATATGTTTCATGTAATACATTCTTGGCAAACACTGACAAACGCAGAGTTCTGTTAACCCTGAAGACGTTTGAGAAGTAAACAGGTCACCCATTGGTTTGTGTGTGTTGAACTTGGCAATTTAGACGTGGCCATGTTCTTATTAGGCAAGCAGAAGTATAACCGAATGAGTGAGCACATCAGAGAGCTTAAAAATACGTCAATGAACAGAAAACACAACGCGAAAGGGTTCAAATTCTAAAACAAAAGAAACATTCTAAACCTCCTGGACCCCAAATCCCAGTGCATGGATTTTACAACTGGAACAGTTGGCTCAGTGTAAATGAGAGTATGTGTGTGGATGAGAATCTAACCGTCTGGAGCACCGTCCCTGCTAATGCGTTTAAGGGAACCCAGCACGTTGTTTTCTCATGTCCATGCCGAACGTTGGCAGTCTGCCCTCCTCTCCCGGCTCGGAGAAAGACACGGAATCAGAAGGAGTCAATGCTGCGGCCTGCTGACTACTTACTGCACATTTAGAGAACCCCTCTGGGACTAAGGGAAACACCCACCAACATGCTCGCACGCGAGTAGATTCAGTGGCTTTTACAATCAGGTTTTTAAGGTAAAAAAAAAGCTGGGATGACTCCATCTCGTGATGACTCCATCTCGTGATTAGTCCTTCGCATTCTGCCGGACGCCAGCCATTGTTTAGTGCTGCACGAGCCTCATCTTGTCAAAGTACCAGGCTGCACTAAATGAGGACCCGAGGCAGGACGGTGGGGAGGACGAGGACTGGAGTGATTGTTAGAGCCAACTGACTGTGGTTTGGAAAGGATTTCTAGACATTCATTCCTCTGAGCCACCAGTGTTGAAAGTGAACACAGAAGAAGGCCAGACTGGGTTGATGAAGGTTGGATCTCCAGTCAAGCTGAAGAAGAAATATATCTAACAGACTGGAGGCTGTTCATTCACAAGCGTTCTTCAGTTCCTCATGTATGTGTATTTGGGGGTTCTTTAGGGTTGCCAAAAAAGTATTCATTTGAATCATGAAGCCAAACTCACCACAAGTTTAAAATGTAATGTTTGGGGTTTTGAAGTTAAGAGAGAGGCAGGATAGAAATAAGGGACTGACATGTGGGAATAAAAGTCAAAACAAAATGTTGCTAAAAGCTGGTATTCTTCTTCATCTTCTTTAAGGACGCACGTGTACCGCAAAGGGGGTTTTACTTAAGTGTGGTTAAAAAGAACCGATGTGATAGCTTAGAAAATCTCAACTGACTCAAGGACCCAAGTCGTAAAAAGAGACAAGATTGAAGGTTGAAAACAAGAGATGTTTTCTGTGTCTTGCGTGTTCATTCAGGCTTTTGGCTAAAGGAATCCAGAGAACTTGTGAGCCTTTTGAACTCGGCCAGGTTCTCTACAAGCTCAGATTTCAATCCAACAAAACAAATTGTAAGTGTATTAACTGGCCCCCACAAATCAATCTCCATTCCCCCGTCCTGTTACGTAACACTTCACCGCAGAGCAGATCCACCTGCTGATTTAGTCTGTATGTTTTTGTCAAAAGGAACCGTAGACCTTCATAGTTTCAAAGTTTTATTTGAGCATGGAATATATCATTTTTGGGGGAAATATCTACTAGCGATCTTCAATATTAGATGATTCATACATTCATACACAACAGCAATAGAAGTAAAACCTCTAAGAGATGAACCTGTAATGCTGTAGCTTGTGACATCCCAGCTTCATGTGGTGCAGCTGCCCCTCCGCTCTGCAGGCCCTATGAAGGAGGCCATTGTTGCCCAGTGCCCAGGTATTTTGGCAGATCCCAATCAGCAAAACGACAGACAAATTGTACCTCTGGTTCACCTGCTTCATCTGCTCCCAAAGATGATTTTGGGCAAGGAGTTGAGCTACAGCCTCCAACGGGGATCGGGGGAGTGAAGCAGGAGAGGGGGAGACCAGGAGAAGGTATGGAGTAATGCAGCTTATCAGATAGAGCTGGGCTTTCTGCCTGCCAGGTCATTACACAACTGGCACGGACAGAAAACAGAAAAACGAATACACACACACTGATCAGGCTGGTTCCCAAGGATTACATACAGGTGAAAGGATGGGGGAAATGTATTTTTTAATACAATGATCACAATGTCAAAAATCAAATTTGAAATTTCTGCTTTCTTTCTTTATTGGTTAAAAGAATGCTTCAAGCTATTGTGCACATTTTTCAATATCTCAAGAGCTTCCAAAGTTTTGTGATGTCTGTTTCAACAAACCCACAAAGGGTTGGCTATCAACTGTTAGCATACAGCATTTGGGAGGATGCAAGGCACAACTGGAAAAAAGGAAGCTACCCTGCTTGATAACATTAGCAATGCTTCTTCACACACATTACATTTGGTTCATGTTATCAGCACTTGCTAATTACTAACTGGGAACCCATTGTTTTGGAAATGATGGAACCAGAGTGCAAAAATGTTAACTCCTTAACACCTAAATACTCTCCAGGCTAATGTGTGTGCAGTGAATTAAAAACACAAAAGGGAAATGGGATTCCAGTTCATGTTCTCGGTACTTGTAAAAAACCTCCGCCTTCTCCTAACAAACCATGGACAAACCTTTAACACACAAAAAACATGCCGCTGATTGAGAAAGAGTCTACTAACAATTATTTAAAATGTTTATACTGGAGCACTACCAATACAGTACATAGGCTCTGTGGACTTTTATTTCATCAGTAGTGCTTCCTCTACATCCTGCTGTTTTCTACCGGTCTTGCTTGGCAGGTGTGACTGTTTCGTGTTAAGGCCCAATCAGAGCCAATTGCCCACCATTATGTCCCTGTGAATCATGGCAGCCACTGTGAGCTGATGTGAAGGTTAGATTTGGGACAACAACCTGTAATGCAACCCTGCAGGCTAAATGGAGGCATGGGTGCCTAGATTACCCTGAGCCCCCACAAAAATGAGAGGATGTGATCCCTGATGGGTGAACAAAGGCAGCGTGTGTTTCATGTTCAGCTGTTCAGCAGAATCGGAGTTTAGGGGGCCAGAGGTCACCAATAAAATAACAACTTCTGCCGCGAGGAGGGCACAATAGAGACACGAACACGACCAACGCACAATATACAAGGCTGATCCTGGCCAGATTAGAGCTGCCAAACACACGGCAGGCAGAGGAGAGACACAGTGAGGGCCAAACACCAAAGAGGGTTAGGATCTGGAGGGGCTCAGAACAACACAAGGCTCAAGGAGCCTGGTCCGAATGTGTAAACATGGCACGGACTTCTGGATTGTTTGATACTGACACAAATTCGTCCAAGAGTGCTGGTACAACGTTGCCTTCTGGTAATGAATCACTTATGGTACTTTTGGATCTCTCACGCTGAGACTACCTCCGGTTCAACTTTCCGGCTCCCCACACAGACTGGATATGAGTTACCATGAGCTCGCATGCTTTCATAGGCCTGTGTGCCTTTGTATTTTGTTTGTGATTGATGATGCTATCATGGGGTCAAACAGAGGAGCTCAAGGTAAGACTGTGACATAGAAACTAGTTACCAGAGAAGTGGCAGCTTCCATTTTAAACTGTTGGATAAGGCTTGTGAAAGTCTTTCCTATGGCTACCTGTTGTCCAGGTGGCAACCTCTGGATAAAAGGGTATATACTGCTTAAGCGGCAGTTCTGGAAAGAAGACTCTCTTTACACGCCGGGTCATTTAGGAATGTCTAAGTATATTACGCAAGCAGAGAGGGAGGTTAGGGGCCAGGAGAGGCATTCACGTGCAACCAACCAACCAACCAGGCACTGGGAATCTAAACCAATCCTAACCTTGCTTCTTCAGGGGTTGTCTCCGCTGGTGCTGTCAGATGACGTTTCAGATTGAAACCGAATGCAACCCTCCTCCACCTCCTCCACACCTCCAGCCACCTTCGGTCATGCTCCACAGGCAGCCGAGGTTTGAAGCAACTTCTTCACCACGACCAGTATCTAGACTCCAGGAGGGATTCTGTTGGAGCAGAACTTGGCCTTTGCGGCCCCTTGTTTATCCTGGTTGAGGATAAATCATCAAAGATTTTGCACTTTGATGTTATATAGATATAATAATAATAATGTATATAATATATAATAAAAGTATTGTTGATTCGGAACGATTCTCTTCTGATTGAACTAAGGTTACACGTTGAAAGAAGTGGGTCAAAAGGAAAGCAGTGCTGCGCGCAGGAAACCCACTGCAGCTTTTACTCAGGAATCATGGGACGGGAGGGAGCACGTATCGGCCCCCTCCGAGTCTCAGATGAAGTGCTAATTGAGTCCTGTGGCGGATGACATTAAAAAAAGGCTTTCCCTTGTTTTTCAAATCCCCCCGACCCTCAAAAGCTTCCACAGCACTCGCTTTAGAGTGTAAAGAGTGTAAAGATTTGACCACAGCTCTGTACATGCAGGAGTCAGGGAGGTTTTTAGTGAGGCTTAGTAAACAAAACGCTGAGAGAGCTTTTTGCTAAAGCTCTGTGCTTATACTTTCAAATTTGTCTCTCTTCTCTGGCGTCAGCATTCTCCCCACATGCAGGGCCCCAGTCAGAAAGGGACTTGTGGCTGAAAACGTTCTGACCAGATTAAGGGGCTAATAACTACTGGATGATTTTGAATAGCAAGTTTACAGTCAGACCAACGTTTCTATCTGTATCAACTATTCCACTGAGCAAAGGTTCAGAACCAGAATCAGGAACCAGGAGGAATTTGACTTGGTGTATCGGTGCAATATAAGAATTAAATAAGATAAAGTAAAATAAGATGAAAATGTACAAGCAAGAATCATCAATACAAACAGATACGTTAAAACATATGGACATGTTCCCATGTTAGAGAAACCACTGTGTAAAAAGCTTCCAGGATGGAGTATTTGGTTAATGTGGGACTCGGTTCATGAGACCAACTGTGGCGAGAGGGTCTTGGTCGTGATGGACCGCAGCCTCCTGCCAGAGGGAGGGGGCTCAAAGAGTTTGTGTACGGGGTTAGAAGGGTCCTTTCCTGCCCCCCTCAGAATCATCAGTAGCAATGTTTTCATTTAATTTGGATTAATAAGGAGAGATTTTGTGAAACAAATACCGTGTATTTTTAAACTGTCATATGGCAAACTAAATTCAGAACTTAGTTGACTCCACCGACCCGGCCGTCTGTTTACCGATCACACTGAACCCCAAGGTACCCTGCTGCAGCTTGGGTGGCTCCGTGTTCGTCTACGTGTCCGTTTGCGCCCCCCTGACAGCAGAGGCCCCAGCTCCGTGGTTGAAGGGGCAGAGGGGGGGGGTTAGCAGATCAAGTTTCAGCAATAAAAGGTTTCGTTACCCCTCAGTTTTCCTCTTGTCTCTACCTCCATCGGTCCGCCTCCGTACCCCCCCCGCCTTCCCTCCCACCGTTCGCCGCCCTCGGCCTGTGTGTTGACCCACTTCAACAGTAAATCAAAGGCCGGCTTTGCCGTGTCAACATCACAGGCAGCAGGAGTATCGCTGGTTGGCCGACCTGAGATGGAAAGAATGAGGTAAAAGAGATAAAAGCAGAGATCCCGTGTCAGAGCCTTTAGAGCGGCTCTTTTCACTGAAGTCTGATCCACAAGTCCCTTAACTCTCTGCCTTACAAAAAGTAAAAATAATAACTGAGCAATTTGTATGAGTGGCTTTCAACTTCAAGGAAACGGTTTATTAGTGTAAATGAGAAATTCAGTTGTATTTATTGAGCTGGGTTGGGCCTGAGAGAATGCATATTGCTTTATTTGTTGCAGTTTTTTATGTACACTTTCTTCCAATGCAGTTTCTTTTTCTATTCTATTCTATTTAAAACAGATGACAGTTTGATATAAGTATAAGGGATTAAGATCACAGTACGAAGGTATTTGTTTCACAAAATCTCTGCTTATTAATCCAATTAAATGAAAACATTGCTACATTCACTGATTAAATCCATTTTTAAGTAAGCTAAGTACTATTCGTCCTCCTGATAAATTCCTGTATATAAGCAGTATGTACTGTGTATTACAGCAATAAATAACTCTCGAACTCAAGTTCTTTCCCCCCCTCCAACCCCCCATGTCTGTTTTTTCCCACCATGCCTGGGGAGAGATCGGAGGGCCTTGAAGCGCAGATCTTTCCTGGATTAGTCTGGAATGCAGCTTCATAAGGCTTCAAATGGACTTTTCATTTCCAGAGAGCTAAGCCTCTATCAATAGCAGCCTGCTGCGAACCCTGTGCCTAAAAACCAACTGGATGCTTAGACAGGGCCTTATCACAGCAGTGGGCCACTACTGTATGTACAACCCCCTGCTGAAAGCTCGCTCTTTAAACACCTCGGGCTAAAAGAAGAAAGGTACATGTATACCTGGGTGAAAAGAGATTATTGGAAGATAAACTGTAATTAAATTCTGTCTATGGTCTACAGGTCCGTCTCATTCTACTGTCTCTTTCTGGTCTGACACCTCCACACATGCATTCTCCTTTATCTGTTTTCATTCAAATAAACGTTTAAAACAAAATTAAAACAAAATCAAAATACTATTATTGCGACAGTACAAAGATCACCAGAGACACAAGTTTCACATGTATCATACTGGGTCAAAAACAAAACACCTTCTGGCACCAAAGTGCTGTACTTTTGAGTACATGTGACTACAGTCTAGTAATTTATAGCCAGCCACTGTGTTCCTACAGGGACCCAACGTGTGACAGAAAAGACTTTACAGGCAGAACACCCTGAGCTTTGTTTGATGTGGGCACTGGTTTGATAGCCTCAGTATTCAGGTTATTGCTGTATAGTAACTGCGCGATATTGTGATGCAGTGCAGTTTTAGAATTTTTCAAGATGAGTAGTGCATTTCGATGCAACAACTGGCCAAAGTGTCCCGTACTGTTTCATTATTATATAAGTTCACAAGAATCACACAATGCAATTTTGTACTGCATGCTAATTATTTAAGCACATGCAACGACGTTGAAGTATGCTTTATATACAGACTCTTCACCTCAAAATGTGTCCGGCACACACTTATATTGTTCAACGTCCAATATCATCACGTATAATGTAGCAGCTAAAAATCCGGTAAAATAGATCACAACTATGATTGAGGCGGCCAGTCAGAGGGGGACGTTGAGCGGAGATGGCGATATAAGGCATTCATGTTTTTGGTTTTTCGAAAAATCACATTTTCTGTGATAATTACGTAATCAGCAGCCAGCTCCTTTCAAACTTTTCTTGAGTATCAAGTAGTCAGCCAAGGTAAAGAATTAGAAAGCAACTTTTAAGCACATAGTTCTCCAAAAAGTAGGTCAATATTAACCCGTTTAGTGTCTCTGTCTATGGAGAGACTGTTAAGGACAAACCACCACGCTCTGTAAAAAGATTCACTTTTTTCAATCATGTTATTTCATCACAGTGTCTTGGCCTAGCTTCTTACAGGTTGCTTTTTTCCAAACTCAACCCTGTTTTCACATTATCTTTATATCCAAGTGACTATTGGCCACAACAACTTTTGAAATTGTTTGGCTATTGAGGTCGAATGCTTTAGAGTCTTCACCATCAATGTGCATCCACTAAAAGTGCCCACTGACAGGCTCAGATTGTTGCTGTTAGTGTCTGACAAGTGTCTGACAACATAATGAAAGAACCCAACAGGGAGATAAAAGCTTGTCCTTTCTTTGTCTTTATCTTACGAGCCTTCCTACTATAAACAGAGTCACTTCACTGGGGAACCCTTGTGTGGGAGGCGCTATCGCTGCAGTACAATGAGTCCTACATGTACATGTTTTGACCAAATAAGTACACAAGTGATACCTGTAACTGTTAGACGCATTGCACTTTGCAGTGTAGCGGATCGCTTTGTGGGCAGCTCAGCTCTTTGTTGGCTCTGCTGCTTTAAAACCTGTTAACCTTTGGCCCAATGAGATAAGAAAACAGGTCAGTTTCCCCTCCAACACTGAAACCCTTTCCTCCTCCTTCTTCTCCTCCTCCTATCAAGGTAAAAAAAAAAACAGATGGTGGGACCGTGAGAGGCTGTTATCTCGTCCAACATACCTAAACATCTGAAACGCAGGCGGCTCACTTGGTCAAACACGGTGCAGCCGAACTAGTGCGTCACCACAGAAACCTCTGGAGAAATGCAGCTTCAAGAGACGGGAGGGTAATGGAAGACAAACTACCGACCACGTGAGAGTTTCGGGACTCGCAATGTCGCACGTGTACAGATTAAAGGCCTATGAGGAAGTTTTATTTTGGGCTATACAAAAAAGACTGAATTTAATTTAGTTTGTATGTTTCAGTCAGTTTAAAAAAAAAAGTTAAATATGGGAAGACTGGGATGGAATTATATAATTTAATTCCACTTTTTGGTGCCATCATTTATTTTCACATGCAATATGCACAAACAGTGGTGATTATTGGTATGATGGCTTCACCTGACACTAAATGAATAAATGATTTAGATCACATATGTCAAACTTTCGGCCTGTGGGCCAAATCTTCCCGCCCCCTGGGCCACGGAATATGAAACTAGGTTTCGTTTATTGGAATAATTCTGATGCTGTCAAATTGTTTTTTTTGCATCAGAGGAATTTTATAAGAGCTATAAATGATCATATAGACAAATTAGGACAATAATTATTTATACAGTTTTACAGGAACCCAAGTCCTAATCAACAATGTGTGGCCGATTGTTTGTAATAAGTAGTACAAAGAAGGAGCGATAAGATTGAGAGGGACAAAATTGGAATTAGGTTTATTGAGAGAGAGAAAGGTTTTGACATAAAAATCTTTGAGATACATACAGCCATAAATTAAACACCAACTGCATTAAGCACAACAAACTGGCTTCTGAGTAAGGCTGGGATGGACGTTCAGAGGTCAGTAGATCGAGAGTAGCTTCTGCGTGGAAGGGCCTCCAGTTTTCCACCCTGTTGGGAGACGTGTGTGTGTGTGAGTGTCTGCCTGCCCTACGTGCAGGCAGACACTCACACTGCAGGTAATAACAGGCTCAGGCTTATCTGAGTCATGCATTTGCACCTGTTGTGTTTTACACCTTTATTGGAGTTCAGGAGCAGGATGATCGTTACGGTCACGTAATAAATCAGGACCCACTGTATTTATTGGTTCATTTAAATGTATGTATGTATCGGTGCCAAAGTTAGCTGTGACATAATTTACACCTGTTGTTTCATGGCAGCTTATGATGCCATATTATGTTTTAGTGATATACTGTATATTCCCACACAAAAGGTTGATTGAAGCTTTGCCAATTAGTTTGTGTTAATTTAGTTATGTGGCCTGAGACCCCATTTTTTGATTATAGCTGGTCAAGATGTTGTATCAGAGACGTCTGTGTGATGTTTTTGCACAGGTATCTTACTAACATCGATAGCGGACCAGGAGTTCCCAGCAGTCTGGTCAATTTGTCTCATTTTTGCTCTGTCCTGCGGGAGCTATTTGATTGTTAAGTTGCTAAATGCTCTATTTTGTTCCCTAGCTTTGTTGTTACCTTTGTGTGTTGGGTGCTGATCAATTGGCACCCAGTTTATGAGCTAAAAAAGACAGCATGGCCTGAATGGCCTCTGCCAGACGGATGTCTCATTTACAAACCTGTCTGACCTCCTCCCGACCCCGGCCTGATTCGTCTCCTTAACTTGACTTACAAAGTAAGAGGTGACTTTGTGACAACACAGCAGCTCTTACTATTCTCCAGGATTGATGATTGAGAGTGCAAACAAATGATGACCCCCCCCCCCCTCAGAGAGTTCAGTCCGCTGTGCTCACGTGAGCCACACAGGAAGAAAAGTTATTGTGTGTGTGTGTGCGCATGTTTGCACAGGCACAAAAGAGTCTTTGTTGCCCCACGGCACCGCAGGTGAATGACATCATCTGTCCTACTGTGGGACCACAGACAGACGGGATTAGACGTGTATGTGTTGATGTTTTGTGCACACGTGTGTACATCATTCACAAACCTTTTTGTGCCACTATATCTGATATGGCCCCTGCTTCTTATCATATCTATTCAGGTAAAACCTGGAGGAGGGAATGTATGTACACACAAAACAAACTCCAGGCCTGTTGCCGTGCACCGCATGAAGTGAACAGCTTATTAAAATGATGTGGTGCTGGAAAAACATAACAAATTTGTATCTCATCCAACACTGAATATAGTCCCAAAGAATATACTACCGTCAAGACATATTTCATCAAAACTGCGTGTTAATCTGCTGAATGGGATTGATCTGAGCTGGAAAAAAAGAAGGAACAAAAAAATCAATCACTGTAGGAAGAGCACATTTGTTCAAATACAACTGTGGATGATCCAAATGACACGGCACTAACAACACACCCACACACACACTGAGGCTGCTGCTGTCAGTGTTTACTCAGTTAAACCCTTCCTGTACATGTGACACCATGATACATGTGACTTCACCTATTCACATGCAGACCCACCCCAACAACATTAATCCACATTCTGTCAGTGTCCGGATGAGGTCATCTGGACCAACAAGGCTTTGCACATCATTGCAAATGCTTGCTATTCTAAGTCCGCTTTTTGTGTGTAGAGGCCTCTCAGGTGTGTGTTGAGCTTGTGCTACCTAATATTGCCACCAAACACACAAGAATGTAATCTTCATACAACTGTCTTTTCAGTTTGGGGATAAAAGCTGATCTGAAGACATTGTGCAGTGTTGGTTGTCATAGATTCAGTGAGTGAGTATTCTCAGTTACTGAATTGTTATGTATGTTGTATTAATGTGTGTCCTTATGATGCACCCTTTGGTTTTAATTTAATTGAATGCATCTACATGATTGTGAGAGGAAATACTTCCTGGTTGTTTGTCCAGGAAGGTTGAGGTGGCAGAAGTAGAACTCAAACGCAGTTCTAAGCACCAAAGGTGCACTGTATGCAGAAACCAGGGAGTAAGCGACTGTCATCACAACTCGCCAACACTGACAACCAACCCACACGGAGAAAAGGGAGACACCTGGTTTAAATTCACTGGGAAGGTGCCGATGATTGGACACAGGAGGAAACAATCAGGGGACACGGCAGACAATCACACTCACAGGGGAAAACACACCAGAGCAGGAAGTGAAGTTAACCCACAGACACAGGAGGCAGGAAACTACAAAATAAAACAGGAAACAAACCCACACCGTAACAGTTTTGATGTAAGATTAAACTTGTTTTTGTCTTGGCATACTGTTGTATTCTGTATCTTATCTTAAATGAAAACTCTACCATCTTTTATTGAATATATTCTCGAAGTTGAAAACTTTCTGTGATTTGTGTGGTGCCTTGTCAATGAGGGGTGATGGGGCGTCCCTCCGCCACACCAGTTCCACTGGTTTAAATAGTGTTTGCTTGTTAGCAGTCTTTTTATCTGTCTTCTCACTTTTAAAACATCTGTTTGATCCATATTAAATATCAAATATGCATGCTGCTTTAACCACAATTAAATAACTTTATATCAATACATTTTTGATCATCACAAAAATTATTTAAAATTATTTTCATTTTAATATTTTCTCTTTTTTTACAGGAAAATGTGTACCTCACTGGCATTCCAGCAGTTGGACTGATGAGTATTCCAGCTTTGTCACAGCAATCTTCCGATGTTTACTTTGTAGCCGACAAGCCTTGTGTTTACAGCACAAGCTAATGGTTGGAATGTTGCCCTCGTCAATCAGGTTACTATGAAAACATGAGCATGAACGCGCTGGGCGACACGCTGTACACAGTGAGCTCACAGAGGAGTGATGTTGTTGAGTAGAGCTCCCGATGATGATAGCAGCAGCTGCTGCTGCTCTCTTCTTAGACTGCAGCTTGTAACCCGGCAGGAAGAGTGACACGGTTCCCACATCAAAGGCCCCCAACACACACACACACACACACACACACACACACACCATAATCCACTGTACAAGATCCTTCAGTGTGACCTCTGCTTGCCCTGCTCTCCAACCCAGCTGTATACATTAAACCAGCTCAGACATATGAAATGTTTTTAATTGTTGTTTAAAACCAGAGGCTAGAGGCCCACATCCAGATCTAAAGTGCACAACCGCTTTTCCCCATTTCGCTCCTTGGTTTTAGGAGCTCTAAATGCTCTTGCACCTGGTGAGTAGATTATACCTTCTGTTATGAAGAGTGAACACGCACGTAACACACACTGGACACTTTAAAAGTCTTCAACAGGACTCAACACAAGTCACGTAATATGACAAACTGCTCAAGTGACTAAAAAACAACCAGAGAAGCGGGAGCAAAGCTGGGGTGAAGAGCCAACTGACACGGCCGTGATTGAAGGTTGAGACTAAAAGCCACAGATTAATGAGAGGGAAGCGGCTCACCTCCGACCCGGGGCCTGCTGGATGGATTTTGCTGACGGCTTCCTGACATGAAATATTTGGTTGGCAGCCGTGTGCACAGCACATTCAGTTCCCACAGGGGTGAGGACAGCCCCCTTTTTGTTCAGGTAGGACACGTGCCGACATACTGCAGGACGTATTCCCGGTAACGTGTTCCTTATTCAGCTGTTCTTATGCATATCAGCACGTTACTTCCTTACAGGAAGAATGCAAGTCCACTCGACTAGTTTAAGAATCAGTTTTACGTCCTTCTGACGTCCTGCAGCGACCTCCCGGGCCTGACTCCGGCTCCCTGATGCCTAACCCTGACCCCAACTCTGATTCCTCTCCTGGCTTTAGGGCCGTCTGGGATCTGGTCCTTGAGGGGGAGTACTGTAACAGTTTGGGTTTACTTCCTGTTTTATTTTGTAGTTTCCTGCCTCTTGTGTCCCCGGGTTAGCTTCCAATGCTGTCCAATCACCTGCACCTTCCCAGTGTATTTGAGCCGTGTGAGTCTCTTGTCCCTGGTGGCTTCATTGAATGTCTTTCCAGAATATCTTATATCTTTCCCGTGTGTTGGAGTTCCCCGTTCTGTATGCGTTTTGCCCTGTGAACTCTTGTCAAAATTAAGTCGTTTTTGTTAAACTCTGTGATTGAGTCCTGCTTCCGCCAACCAGTTGTGACACTCATAGGGCTATCTGAGGAAAAACAGTGTGCAAAATGAAATAAATATAGACAATTGATTTACATATGACAACGTTACATTTTTCATATGTACAGATAAAAAGGCCACACCATCGCACAATACTCAGACACAGCTCAGAGTGTATCCATATGGTATAAGAGTGGATAATCCTGTCCTATATATAAACCAATAATGCAACTTGATAATGTCTCTTACTGATTAACTGTTAGACATCTTTTAAACTCAACCCCCCCCCCCCCGGCTGTAACAAAGGCCTAATGTTTATTTTTGTTTCCAAGACCATGATTATATCACTATGATACTTCATCAGAGTTATTATCAGATTTGACAAAGCTCCACCAGAGCCACTGATGAGATTATACAACTGTTTTCAGTTGAAGGCATGAAGAACAAGAGACTTCACGAGTTAACATGACGGGGGGATCATCATTTTGTTGGGATGATTACAAACGTGATGTTATCTTAGTTTTCAGGTTCAGTAGTTTATCAGACACTTCGGACCAGATCACTCCTGTTTTTGTCTCGACAGATGATCAAAAGCGACAAGGTCCGTCCTTTTGTTTCACCCTTGTCTCCTAGAAGACTGCACCTATTGTAGCATACCTGGGCGGGTCGGAGGCCTGCTGGGTACCTGCAGCGACAGCAGCCAGACCTTTGAAGGGACAAAAAACAGCAGCGGGTTGTTTGTGAAGTGGCAGACAGCGGAACGATGTGAGGGAGGACAGGAGACAGAAAGCCTGCCTGGTGACAGTGTGACGCCCCAGGACAACATGGCCCTTTATAAACAATGAAGTCATAGTCCACTGATGGTGGACGGGCGTGTGTGCACCCCTTTGGGACTGTATTGTTCTTAATCGGTTTTCAGGGTGATGTAACCTGCTTTTTAAACACATCGCTGGCACTTTGCTTTGCTATAATCAGCAGATGACGTGCGCTCTATTCAGAGGTGTATTGTTGCCTCCAAAAAAATCCAGCAGAGCAGATTTTATGGGGTGATTTTGAGCGAGAAACAGCTGCAAACAGATTTTATGTCAGCAATCCCACTACTGAACATTTCCAGCTTATGAAGTCAGTCACACTTTTTTAATATCATATTAGAAAATATCATCACATGACGTCACTGTATTATGAGTAAAAGGACAATGAGAACACTGTTGCACTGTTTTTATTCTAGTCTATTATTTAGTCTTTTTTTTCCACCATAATTATTACTGTTTTGCCAAATTAAGAAAAGTACCATAAAAGACTAATTAATGAGATCCCAATTAAATTAAACTTCAACTAAATCGTCTCTATCTTAAAAAAGAGAAACTTTGGTGCTCTATAATCTAAAAATATTAACACAATATTAGAAATGATTTGATTTGAATTAGAAATAAGTTGAACTATTGCTGCTGGTGGATTATTTTGCCCTTCCTCTTCACAGAAAATAAACTACATAAAAGCTGCATTATAATGCAGGTCATCCAAAATATTTGAAATACATGTATTTTGTATGGAAAATGAATAGCTTAGTGCCCTGAACTGCTGCACTCTAACAACTTAACAAAGAGCTATTTTAAGCAGAGTTGGCAACATTATGCTACTTGCATAATAAATAATGATATCCATAGCCATAAGGAAAGTCCTAAAGACATAATAACTTGAAAATAATACGATTTTTGCAGTGCCACAATAAAATATTGCCCTAAGCAGTTTAAACAGGCAGCAGGCTGAAGAAGAATGTAAGCCCCCATTGATCCTTTACCTTTTCCTCCTGCTTTGATGTTAAATATTGTAATGTGTGTAATGTGTTTGAGAACAATATTGGTTTCCACATTGCGCTTATATTTAATGTTGGTCAGTCGGTGGATTCTGCTGCTCATATGATGGCTTTGCTACCAAAACAGACTTCAAACCCTGTTATGAAATTTCATTTTCCTGGGCAATGCGTTCAATCTCACCACAATTCACTTTAAAGATCGACCAACCCTCAAGCACTTTCATCAGTTGGGATTTCTTTCACAAAGGCTTTTCGGTTTAGAATAGTACCGAGAACTCCTGTCTTCTGTGATCGATTCTTTATTTCCCCTTGATCCTCTGCTTGGGTCCATGTCAAAGGACAAAGTGTCCTTGGGCAAGACACTTAACACCAAATACAACTATTCAAAGTGTCTTACTGGTTGGCTTATTGACTTGTACAATTAGCTTATATAAAAAACTTCAGACCAAAAGGAGAGCATGGTGAAGGTGATACAATCAACACAAATAAAAGAAGATGTGCTTATGTGAGGTTGTTTTGAAGAAAGCCAAAACAAAAGTCAGCCTTTGGTGAGAGTAAGGATGTCCGTGGACGTGTGTGTCTCCATTCTGCAGTTGATGGACAGAACCCATGTCCTGCTCCACCGGGCATACTCAAGTCAGTGTGGGCAAAGAACGGCATGCTCTCCGCTCTGTGCCAGAGTTAATCACCCAACCGCAGCCATCGCTCGGGGGAGTGCGACTGGTAAATAACACGAGCATGACGATATGGGAGCCACAGGCTTGTCCTGTTCTCCGTGAGTGCTTGGTCTCATGCTCGAGTAAAACTAATATTTGACATGGTCTTGTTTCGCGCCTCCGCTCGTTCACTTAAGCCTCGCTGGTGTTACAAAAGCTAGCTGACAAATGAAGGTAAAGGGAGGAGAAAAGCCCCACTGCTGCAGGGGATCTGCTGCTTGACCCTGTGACATCTCAAACACATGCACTTGTACACGCCTCTACATGCACGGATTGGTGATTGGAATCAGAATCAGAAACATATATGGCTAAAGTGTGTTGGACAAGGAATTTGACGTGGCGGGTGCTGCATACCATTGGCTAACAGATAACCATAGTCTGCAAGTGTACTGTGAGTGTATCTGAAAGTGTTAAAGTGCATTTACATGTGTAGTATGAAGGGATGTGTAGGGGTGAAAATGGGACTACACAGTCAGTTCAGTGGGATCTGTTGATGAGCCTGACTGCCTGCCAGATAGAAGGAAATCAAACTGGGTGAAACTTAGTGTCAAACCAGACTCAAGGACCATGAAATTCAACCTCATCACCTCCGTGTGCGTCCATCAGTGGAGGGCGGTCAGGGCCTGCAAGGCCAGGCTAAACATCATCAGAATATACATTTGATCTTGATATTTTCATTCCACTATTATGAATTACAGGTTACCACAGGTTGATGTGGTTCTTTGTGGTCTGAATGAAATGTCGAAAACATATTTTTCAGTGGACAAAATACATATTGGTCCACTGATCTGTGACAGAAATGTAATTATTGTATGATTCCAATCCTTCCATTGATTTTTATAGTCAATAACGCTGAATTTGTGTATTTTCCTGTTCAAAGACATGAAAGGAATAAAAGTCTCTGCACGTCCGCTCACCACCGTCTGTCCAAAGCTTGCATTCAATCAAATACCACCATGTGTCACCAGGGTCCAAGAAATCTGTCCTCAGGACTTTAAGGGCTCAGATGTTGTTTGACGATGGAAAATGTGCTAGTCTTGGAATACGATGATGCCTTAAAGATTCAAAGTTTAATCATTAGTCCGGAAACGTCTTAAGCTTTAGAGCTCATGATATAACGTGTTGCTACATAAGCTCAACCCTGCATATGAGCTGACTTGAGAATGACTTAAGTATGTGACCAGTCTTACTTTTTGTCGTTGGTATTCCTCTAAATTTAGGAATATAGGAAGCATAGGAAAGCATTTTCATTACCTTGTGAAACTGACAGAAAAATCAGACAAGAGCATCTGTCTCCTGGCCAGGCTGGTGGTCCACCAGTTATTAGAGTGAACCGGCCCATAGGGGCCCCCTTGCCTCTGTAGACTGCCGGGGGGGCAGTAGACCCAGGGACCAGCTGACTCAGTGTGAAGAGAGACAAAGCCAGACGTGTGTCACTATTCCCACCCACCACACTGCTCCAAATGTAATCAAAACAGTTACATAAGGTTCACTTTACAGGCCACAGGGGGCAGCATGTAGAAACTCGCATTTTAAACTCTCAAAATGACTGATTAGAAAACATGTCTGGGTCAGTTTTAAACTTTAAAAAGTTAGAAAATGTTACGCCAGGAATGTAATGGCTGTTGCAAAGTTTTGATTTCAAATGATCACATTTTCTTGTTGCTTTGGACAGAGACAAGCTAGCTGTTTCTCCCTTGTTGCAGTGTTGATGCTAAGCTTACATCTATATACAAACGTACATATATATACATACACACAGTAAGTAGGATCCTCAGCAGCAGACATTAAATGGGGGAGGGGGGGAGTGTGGGGTGACCTCTACTCAGAGAAGTAGAGGTAATAACACCTGAGTGGCCTCCGAGGCCCTTGATCCTCCAGGCCAGTCGAACAGGAAGGGCTTTAATCAAGGTTTCCTGTGCTGCCTTGTTTCGTCTGACGGAGGGAGGGTAATGCGTCCAGCAGCTGTTGCGGGAGGCCCAGGGTCTCGGCGGTTTCAATCACTAACCTCAACATTTGTCCGAAATGGAAACAACCCCAACAGCGAAGAAGACGGACCTCACAATTATTTCTCTCATCAGCCTTCCTCCACAATCTTTGTGTGCAGGAAATAACATGAATAAGAGACGGTCCAAAGCGTTCTAACACCCAAATGTTATAAATTATTACATCATTCCATGAACTCTGCATATGATCAAATACAATTTTATCATAAACATTTGAATTTTTATGACCTGGATGTGTATGAAGAAAATCTTAATTTTGACTAAGTATTAAAATAATTAAAATAATAGCTACTGAAACAAATTACAATATGAAATAGAATGTTCTATGTTTGTATGTTTTTTTCCCCTGTCAACAAAAATCCCTCAATTCTCCCTTTGAACACCTGCTCCGGCTCTTCACCACTACACAGGATTAGGTAGAGTGACATTATCACAATGTGTTTTTAAAGGGTCGACACACATCCCTCGTGACCCTGCATGTGGGATTCCAGCTCCCTTGTTTTGACTATCACGTCTGCTCACTGGGTCCTCGTGGACTTTTCATTTTGTCTTCAACCTCTTGCTACAGCTAACAATAAGCACATTGTGAGCAATAAATATCTGTCCTGTGGCGAGACGAACCGGATAATGGACACATAGTTGAGCGAGACATGAGCTCACCTATGTCGCTGTGAACTGATCTCCTGACACATGACACTACAGTAGAACATTACAGCCAGAGCAGAGGTAAGCAGAGAGCCATCGCTTTTACAGCTCACAGACATGAAAGGAATGAACCTGGGAAGTTGCAGGTTCAGAAAGCTTTGAAAGTTTGGACATAATCATCACAAGCTTCTCCTTTAGAAGAAACACGCATCCCACTTTCACACAAACAGCTGATATCAAATAACTCAAACCATTCTAAACTGCTCCATGTCAAATCTATTTGTTATAGACCCAAGAAGATGTGCTCACGGATGAATGGTCAGCCCTCATCATTAAACCAAGATATCATTATCTGATCCTAGAATCTAGACATTTGTGATCATTGATTATCTTATCAACCTAAATTACACACAAGGAGCAGATCCAGTGTCCTAGTCTCCTTTCATGTAGACTTGTGGCTGCAAAAGTGTCTTAGCAATTCCTGTCTGAGTACAACACGGAGACTTCAAAGAATAGTTGGGATGTGAAGGGGCGTATTCATTTGATTGACAGTTTTGACTAAGATACACACTTGTTGTAATATTAGCTCCACCAGGTCCTCACCTTGTTGCCTAGCAATTTCTGTTGATTTCAGTTTTAAAGGCTACTAACAAAGATTCTTCAACCATATTTATCAGCTAAGAACTTCACGTTAACAATGATGGTTTTAATTTCTCATGTACCAAGAAATATAATACTTCTTTTTTAAATCACACGTTAAGCAAAGCTTAACTTCTAGGTCAAACATGAGGTTGAGATTTTAACTTAAAATCTCAACAAATGTTGGAGTGATTGCCTTGAAGCTAAGATACAACGCAGACCTGTTATTGCTCTGAGCACAATGAAACATGCCGAGAGGCGTTTATCTCATGTAGTGATATGAAGGTTGTGGCCTCCTAATGTCTCGCCCTCCCTCTCTGAGGGTCAGTCTTGTTATGTCTTCATGTCTTTCACATCTGCGTGAGTCGAGACCCAAACATCACAACTCGTCCTTCTGTGGACATTTAAGCTCATATTGTTTATGTCAAGAATTGCACTATAAAGGTGCAGGAATTGTCAGAACCAAAACGTGTCTCCCTCCGAAACGTGTGCGGCCCGACTGCTACAGCTGCGGATGATGCACACCTTCAAGTTGAAAATTTTCCATTGTCCTGGGAGGGTGACGAGTTAGTGGGATTTCAATGTTTATGTCCAAGCAGCTGATGACCTCCTGGTTTCTGAGAAAAAGTAACCACAGCATTGTCTGCTCACAGTTCCCAGAAAACAACAGAGAAAAAATATCAAGCAATCAGGACTCTGTTGCCACATCACTGAGCATGCAGGTATTGTCTGGGGCGCCGTCTGCTTCTGATGCAGCATTCACACCAGGGCCATCTGAAGAAGAGTACAGTAGTAGATTTAGCATGAAAGCCATTTGGAAGATGAGAGAATCTTTCATACCAGAGAATATAGTTCTTTATTTGTTTGACGGACTGATTCAAGGTTCAGACGCATCTTACTCTTCCCAACTGGTCTAGTGTCATGTGAGCTGGAGAGCAGGAAGTAACCGATGCTGCTAAATCAACAGGTTTGAGGAAAGTTAGTTGAAAAGGTTTTGTCTACCCCTCCATCTTTCATTTTCAGTTGGAAAATGTAGGTCCATCCAACACGTTTTCTTCCATCTAAGAAACCAGTGACAGTAACATGGGTAATGCTTATCTTACTGTTAAACTGCCAATACAAACTTGCATTAGAGGCATTTGATCATAGGAAATGTGACGTACTTGTTCAAACAATTCCTGCTGTATCTAAACCTGAACAGCAAACTGGGCAGCGATGGATTAGTTTACGACCACTCTGCTTTTGCAATAATAAACATTTACTTTGTTAATGCACAAGGTACCATGAACCAGATCGGCAAGAAACTAGAATTGTGTAAAAGTCAATAGTGGGCAGGGCCCACACAACCCGGAGCGCTGATAAAGACACTTTATCTCTGTAGGACTGATTGGATCTGTGCCAAACCTGGGTCAGATACAAGCTCACCGATGACATCATCCTCAACTTGCCACCAACATATCAGCAGTGAGTCAGCTCAGCAATTGGCCTAATGTGTCCTTACAGGTAGGACGGCAGCTGCTGCGCCTTTGAACCAACCACCGGGGTTTCCCGTCACTGTGGGTAAAGCTGGAGGGCAAAGGGACTTTTCCCTTCGCTTTTCTCACGTGGGTCACGTCCAAACCACGGAGGATTAGTTTACAGACACCTAGCACCCAGCGGATCAGGTACAGCGACCAATCATCAATCAATTGCTGGCAGTTAATTCAGAATGAGAGGGGAGCACAGTGAAAGCTCATGAACAGAAGTCACAGGGCCAGTCGAGCAGCAATCTGTACTTCAGAGGAAATGTGACTAAATGTGACAATAAAACAATCTGACACCCAAGCTGTGATCTGAAGCAGGAGTTCAACCCCCATAGGGAAATTATTTACCATTAGTTGTTTAATTCATTGCATTTATGCTTCCAAATGAATTAAAGTGGACAGGTGTGTTTGCCACAAGTTTCTTTTTAGAGTTATCCCAAATCCAATGGAAA
The DNA here is from genome assembly GCF_949316345.1 of Pungitius pungitius. NCBI lineage: Eukaryota > Metazoa > Chordata > Actinopteri > Perciformes > Gasterosteidae > Pungitius > Pungitius pungitius. The sequence continues at coordinate 11,768,941 of NC_084901.1, forward strand.
AATCCAACATGGCTCTAGTCGGGAAGTAGCTTTTTTCTTCCTAGTTGGCCAACAAAAATGTGTCATCCCTGCATCACTGTGTTACTGTGTTACATGCAAGTTCTCTGGTACTTTGAAAAGCTGGGAAAGTGAGGACAACTAGATAGCTAAAGCACAAAAAAACAAAAAAACACCGGAAAAGCCACCTCTGACTTCTTATTAAATCACAACTTGCTGATATAAATCTCCACGAGTCTTCTTTTTCAGACGAAGTGCCTTTTATTTTCACACAATAGTCCTTGCCACAAAACTCAAATCAGGGCAATTCTGGCAATTTCCCTCTCGGGCCGCTGAAAATCCAGATGTAAATGAACAATGACTACCTTTGAATAATTAAAGATAATAACATCCATCCGCCATGACTTCATCTAAAGACCATTCAATGACAAACAACACGGTGTATCTAAGCTAACTGCATCCACAGAAATGATCATTTCAACGCTGATTACTTTTTAGAGTTCTATCAGTACCCACCAGGCTCCTATTAAAATGTTAGAATTTCCCTATTAGGGAGGCCAAAATACATGTTCTGCAAATTATTGTATTGTTTTCCCCATGTGGAAACCTCCACATGTGTGTTTGTATGCACAGTACCAGTCAGAATGTGTGTATGTATGTATGTATGTATGTATGTATGTATGTATGTATGTATGTATGTATGTATGTATGTATGTATGTATGTATGTATGTATGTATGTATGTATGTATGTATGTATGTATGTATGTATGTATGTATGTATGTATGTATGTAAAGTATGTATGTGTATATACAACTTAAAAAAGAGATATTTAGCTGGAAAGCTATTAACAGTTGTATGGGAAGTTCAGAAGGAGAATCTGTGTCTGTATGATTATTTTGGGTTTCAGCATTAGTTGGAGTTGTATATGACCAGCAAAGCTACAAGCTGTTTCTTATTATCTTTTCATCCTTGATGTTTTGTAACGGTGTGTTAATATCGCAATATAGCATTTTGTTTTATATTGTTTCATTGAGTAAGTTAATACTCCTATGTGAACAATGGAGGTAACATGGGTTGCGACTTGGGGGCAAGAAATGAAAGGAAGGAGAAAAATCCTGTATTCAATCCGGCGTGGATCCCTGTGCCGTAATGGTGGCCCCAGGGAAATTATGTCTGCGTTTACTTTGGGTCGCTCTGAGACTTTAGTTTTAAATGATTCACGTAAAAAGAATGTCACAAAGGAACATAAGGTGCAAATGCTTTTGTTGATCAAGGAGATTAAACTTTTTAAAAAATTTTACACTCTCAAGTTCGAAGGAGTTGCATTGTTCTCATTCTCTACTTTCAGCACTGTTTTTCAAGCAGGAACGGACCTCCAACTCAATTATAAAGGGTTCAAATTTCCCGCACATGGACCACCTGACAGAGGTGAGAACAACAGTAGTTTGGACGGAAAAAAACAATACATTTTAAAGACTTTGGTCTCTCTGATTACTTAACATTTTCTTGGACTCTATCGGCTGTAAATCATTACATCGTTACCTTATGTGACCGGATGAGGGTTTTCCCCTCCCTCTTTCCTGCACACAGGGGTGGACCAGCACACCTGGGGCTAATTGTGATTGATTGGGAGAGGCAGGGATATTACTTAAGCCTCTGGTGTGTGTGGACTCGTCCTGTGGTCTTCTCCTGCTGGGTGTCTGTGGAGACTGTCCGGGAGGCGCGCTTTATGTTTTGGCCGCTGCCCTAGGTCAACATTCTGCTGTGGTGTGGTAAGGGAAATTTTTCCATCTTTTGTGCCTTTTTAGTCTCCTGTGTCGCCGTGTATGCGGCACTAATGTGCATCCTTCCATATAGTGACCCTGTCTGGGTCATGGATGTCCCCACGTGGGTGGATGAATGCCTGGACTGCTGGTGTTCGGTGTCTCGGTACGATGCACGCCTCCCTTTTTTTCAACACATTTGGGCGTCATTATAAAAATCTAAATGGTCTTAATTGTTATAGTGTGGGCCGCCGTCTGTGAGTGTGTGCGAGGTGGGTGCTGCCGCCGGGGTCTGTGGGCAGCGTGACCTGTAATTTGGTAAGTCGCTGTGTCTGCCTGTTTGCTGTACATTAATTACGGTCTTGTTCTAATGCTGTGTTTCACAGCATAGCTGGACCGGGCTGCAGCCTTGGACATGCTGTTGTGGTGCTATCCTGGTGCCGCGACCAATTAATGGGCCAATCCTCCCCGGCGCGCTCTCTCCCCCCCCCTCACTGAGACTGTTCTTGATACCGGTTAAAAACCTTTCGGAAGAACAGTACAAATGTGGCTCTCTATTGGGTGAACTGTTGGACATATTATATGTTGGTTTTTTTTCTTTTTTTTGTTTGCATTTTCTTTATTATGCATGCTGGTTTATGGATTTGAATTGTTTGATTTGAATTTGTTTTCTTTATTATGCATGCTGGTTTATGGATTTGAATTGTTTGATTTGAATTTGTTTACATCTTTATCATGCATGCTGGTTTATTGATTTGAATTGTTTATTGTTTTCTTTATAGTCCTCAAACGCCCTATCGCAGAACATATTGCCATTTTAGAAAAAGAGTATTAAACAAATAAAACTATATTTTTATAATTATCTTATGGTCTCTGACCCCTGATTTGGTGAACGGCTCTGCGTGCCTTAATGAGAGTGGTCTTGGGCTTATCCCAAGTGGCGTTGCTGGAGATTATTCTTCCTGGAGTGTCATAGGGCGCTCGTATTGCCACATGTGGCGTTGCTGGCAGGATCAATCAAAACATTAAAGGGGCAGAGACCATAGATGTATGTATATATAAATTTGTTTTGTTGTTCAAGCGGTTTAATTATTGTGTTGTGTTTGTGATCAAGAACAGTTTCAGTGGTGTTGGGACCTTACATTCCATAATTCTCATCTCTGTGGGGCTTTTGGTTCAACTTCCTCCGCTGTCATGGAAGAGGAGGTACAGCAGCTAAAAGAACTTGTGTTGCAGCTTCAGGCGGACAACGGGCGACTCCGTCGGGAGTGCGCTGCTTCTTCAGACCCCGGTGGCAGTGCATCCGGTTCGACGGCTTCCGGCAGCGGGACCCCACCCCTTGCCCCCACTGTAACGGAGCGGTTAGTGGTCATTCCGAGGGACCGCAGGTGTCCAATGTTTAATGGTAGGACAGGTTTGGGAATAACTGAATGGGTCGAGGAAGTGGAGGCGTGCATGCGTGCTCGACACTTAGCTGCTGCTGAACAGGCTCTTTTCATCTTCGATCACTTGGAAGGAGAGGCAAAGGAAGAAATTAAGTTCTGCTCGAGTGCTGATCGAAGGGACCCTGCTAAAATCTTGGCCATCTTGAATAAGCTTTATGAGTGTGATCAGTCCTACATCGCCCTACAACAGGTTTTCTTCTCCCGGCGACAGCTCGAGGGTGAAACGTTACAAGAGTTTTCTTTAGCGCTCATGTCTTTAATGGGCCGTGTTAGACAACAAGCCCCAGATGGTATGCCCAATGCTGATGTGCTGCTCCGGGACCAATTTATCGAACATGTCCTTGACTGCTCTCTTCGCCGTGAGCTTAAACAACTTGTTCGTCGTGATCCGACCATGGTTATGATGGAACTTCGCGCTGAAGCCATGCGCTGGGAACGTGAAGGTTTGCCAGGTGGTGTGCGAGGTCGTAGCTATTCACTGCCTTCAGCTCTTGGTCTTCAGTGTGGTGTGCAGGGTCGTGTTCAATCTAGCCCTCGGGTCTCTCCAACAGAACCCACTTTAGGTGAACTGATGGATCTGATGAAGCGCCAGCAAGAGCAGTTGAACCAACTTACCCAGACTGTAGCTTCACTCCGGGCTCTGCCCCCACCGGGATTAAGGTCCCATGCTGGCCCTGTCATTTGTCGGCGGTGTCAGCTGCCTGGCCACTTTGCGAGAGACTGCACTGGGGAAAGGGTTTACCGCCAGGGTCCAGATAGGTCCAGTGGTCAGCAGTCAGACAGTATTAGGCAGGTTCCGCCCAATTGGCAGCCGGAAAACTAGCACCCACTGAGCTATTGAGCCACAGCTCAGGTGGGGAGCCCTCAGGCTCACAGGAAGTTGCGACATGTGAATTGGTTGCCTCCTGCCCGAATATGGATGTTTCTATTGGGGGGGTGAGTGTTTCCTGCTTGGTGGACACTGGGTCCATGGTGTCCACCATCACAGAGTCTCTCTTCATGGCACAGTTCGCACCTTGGGGCCAGGATTGCCTTCGGTCTTGCAATTGGCTTCAGCTTCGAGCGGCAAATGGCCTGACGATCCCCTACATCGGCTATTTAGAATTGGATGTAGAGTTGTGCGGAAAGGTCATGCCCCGATGTGGAATCCTTGTAGTGAGGGATCCCCCTGGCGCTGAGTCTTCTTCCCCGGGAATCTTGGGGATGAATGTTATTCGTAGTTGCTATAGAGAACTTTTCGGTGCGCTGGGACCTTCTCTTTTTGAGTCACCTGTAGTTTCACAGGCACCGCGTCCGGTTGTTGTGGCACTACAGCAGTGCCATAAATCAGTTGGTCAAGAATCCGTCTCCGCTACTGGCACAGTCAGAGTTCGAGGTAGGGGAGCTGTGCGGGTACCAGGAGGCCACATGAAGTTGGTTGCCAGTACTTGTTCGGAGCAGCTGGCAGGTGAGACGGTTCTGCTGGAGCCTCCTGAGACTGGGCTACCCGCTGGGCTGCTTGTTTCATCTTGCCTGGTGAGGGTCGTCCGGGGCACGGTGTACGTCCCCGTGGTCAATGTGGGGACAACGGCTGTTCTGCTCTACCCACGGACTGGTCTGGGCAATCTAAGTACAGCACAGGTTGTCAGTCTGCCAGCTGGCGTGACTGAGGATAGGACCACTTGGGTGGCCGTTAACACTCAAACTGTTCCTTCCTCTGTGCCTGATAGGTTGGAGTCTGTGGCTCTGCCTGCGCTTGTTGATCCAGATAGGGAAAAAATACGGTCCTTGCTGAAAAAGTATGACTCGGTCTTTGCCACTCATGAAGGTGACTTGGGCTGTACCAATCTCCTTTCCCATGACATACCCTTGCTTGATGATATCCCAGTCAGGCAGAGATACCGCCGCTTACCGCCTTCTGAGTATGAGGCAGTGAAGACTCATATCAATCAGCTGCTTGAGTCCCAGGTCATACGAGAGAGCTGTAGTCCGTACGCTTCACCAATTGTGTTGGTGCGGAAAAAGGACGGAAGTCTGCGCTTATGCGTGGACTATCGGTTGCTAAACAGCAAGACTCGGAAGGATGCATTTCCTTTGCCGCGAATAGAGGAAAGTCTCGATGCGCTGTCAGGGGCCCGCTGGTTTTCAACTCTCGATCTTGCCAGCGGTTACAATCAGGTCCCTGTTGCAGAACAAGACAAGCCTAAAACAGCCTTTTGTACCCCCTTCGGTCTCTTTGAGTTCAATCGTATGCCATTCGGCTTGTGCAACGCGCCGGGCACCTTCCAGCGATTGATGCAGAGGATGTTTGGCGATCAGCAGGGTCAGTCTCTCTTGCTCTATCTCGATGACATCATTGTGTTTTCATCCTCAGTAGATCAACATCTGCAGCGTCTTGAGATGGTGCTCAGGCGCCTTCAGACTGAGGGCTTGAAGGCTAGGCTTGAGAAATGTTCCTTTTTCCAACAAGAAGTGGGGTACTTGGGTCATGTCATCTCATCCCAGGGAGTGTCTACTGACCCCAAGAAGTGTGAGGCTGTGGCTGAGTGGAGGCGACCACAGAACACATCTGAGCTGCGCTCATTTCTGGGGTTTGCCAGCTATTGTCGTCGATTCGTCGAGGGGTTTGCCCAGCTGGCGGCACCATTGCATCGCTTGGTGGCTGAGACGTCAGGCAAGAGGTCCAAGAAGGGTGCCAGTAAGACTCTGGATGCTGTATGGACTCCGCAATGTGAGCAGAGTTTTGAGGGACTGAAAGATCGGCTTGTCTCCGCTCCTGTGTTGGCATTCGCAGACTTTTCGCGTCCTTTCATTTTAGAGGTAGACGCTAGCTATAGTGGCCTGGGCGCTGTTCTCTCCCAGGAGACTGACAGTGGGGTGAGACCAGTGGCTTACGCCAGCAGAGGACTTCGGCAGACTGAGCGTAATACGGCGACTTACAGCTCCATGAAGTTGGAGTTCTTGGCTCTTAAGTGGGCTATGACAGAAAAGTTTCGAGACTACCTGTTGGGTCACAAGTGCACGGTGTACACCGATAATAATCCGTTAAGCCATCTCCAGTCTGCTAAACTGGGGGCTACGGAACATCGGTGGGCGGCTCAGCTTGCAGTTTTTGATTTTGAGATAAAGTACAGATCCGGTCGTAGTAACCGGAATGCTGATGCCCTTTCAAGACAGTATTCTTCGGGTTTAGATTCTGCTGTCCCGTTGTTGCCGGGAGGCCAAGTCTTGCCTGACCTTCAGCCTGGCCAACCGTTGGAGCAGCCTGTAGTAGCCACTTTAGCCCTGGTCTCTGCGCTCCCAGCCCATTCAGCTTCTGATCTCCAGTTATTACAACAGAATGATCCCTTGTTGAAGGAGATTATGGTGTTCTGGCGACAAAAATCTCCACCTACCGCAGTTGAACGGCGGCATCTTTCTAAACCAGCTTTGAAGATGTTAACACAGTGGGGGCGCCTGGTGGAGCGGGATGGGGTCTTGTTCCGCCAGGTCCTTCGCTCAGATGGGGGGGAGGGATTCCTCCAACTGTTGCTGCCTGCAGTTCTCCAGCGGGAAACCCTGAATCTGCTTCATCAGCAACATGGCCATCAAGGTATTGAAAGGACCACAGAGTTGGTCCGGCAGCGTTGTTACTGGCCCGGGATGTCTACTGACATCCGCAATTGGGTGCGTGAGTGTGAGCGGTGTCAGGTCGCTAAGGACTCTGGACCGGTGCCACATAGTTTTATGGGCCATCTGCTTGCCTCCCGACCAAATGAAATACTGGCCATTGATTTTACACTGTTGGAGCCTTCTCGAAATGGGTTTGAAAATGTGTTGGTCATGACAGATGTTTTTAGTAAGTTCACGGTGGCTGTGCCTACACGTGACCAGACTGCCTCTACTGTGGCCCAGGTTCTTGTGGCAGAGTGGTTCTATAAGTTTGGTGTGCCAAGTCGCTTGCACTCTGATCAAGGGAGGAGTTTTGAAAGCACTTTGATCCAACAACTTTGTTTGATGTATGGGATAACTAAATCTCGTACTACTCCTTACCATCCGGCAGGAAATGGGCAGTGTGAGCGCTTCAATCGAACACTGCACAACCTTCTCCGAACATTGCCCTTGACACAGAAGCGGAATTGGGCATCTTGTCTACCTTATGTCCTCTTCTGTTATAATACAACACCTCATCAGAGTACTGGGGAGTCCCCTTATTACTTGATGTTTGGCCAACAACCAAGGCTGCCCATTGACTTCCTTTTGGGGCGTGTGGAAGAACCAAGGCCGGGTGAGGTGCAAGGATGGGTGGCAGAGCACCAGGAAAAGTTGAGGGTTGCCTTTGATTGTGCTCGTGAGCGGCTGCTGACAGCAGCAAGTCGTCGGAAGGAGCGGCATGATCAGCACGTGAGAGAGGTGCCGCTGCTGGTGGGCCAGCTGGTGTATGTGAGGGATCATGGTGCCAGGGGCCGTCATAAGCTGCGAGATCTGTGGAACTCGGAGGTTCATCAGGTGGTAAGTGCTTCATCGGAAGGGGCAGTTTATGCAGTGGCACCGGTGAACGCACTGCACAAAGTAAGGAATGTGCATCGCGACATGTTGAAGGCTGTGGTACAGCCAGTTGAGGTTGATCTTTTACCCACTCAAGCACCATCACCTTTGGGTGTGGCTCAGCTGGACGAGTCGTCAAATAGTGACTTGTGGCTATTGGTGTCCAGCACTACACCAGGTGCCCCAGCTCCTGGGCCCCTCGTACCTTCCACAGCAACTAGGCCGGACCAGGCCCTATTGCTTCCGTCCTTTCAGTCACAGTCACAAGTCCCATTGTCCTTGGCCTCGGAGCAGCCTAGTACGAGTGGGCAAGTTATGCGTCGCACCACCCGTCCCACTGCCGGGCATCATTCGAATGTTCACCGGCTTCCTCAGCCTGTTAGGGGTACGGCTGGTGGCCTGGTCGGGAGGCCTTCAGACCCAACAATGAATCTGCAATCGGTCATTTTTCGGCCATGGTCTTGACCTAGGGGGCCTTCTTTACCGTCGGGACGACGATACAAAAAAACGAGGGGTAGGTGTGACCGGATGAGGGTTTTCCCCTCCCTCTTTCCTGCACACAGGGGTGGACCAGCACACCTGGGGCTAATTGTGATTGATTGGGAGAGGCAGGGATATTACTTAAGCCTCTGGTGTGTGTGGACTCGTCCTGTGGTCTTCTCCTGCTGGGTGTCTGTGGAGACTGTCCGGGAGGCGCGCTTTATGTTTTGGCCGCTGCCCTAGGTCAACATTCTGCTGTGGTGTGGTAAGGGAAATTTTTCCATCTTTTGTGCCTTTTTAGTCTCCTGTGTCGCCGTGTATGCGGCACTAATGTGCATCCTTCCATATAGTGACCCTGTCTGGGTCATGGATGTCCCCACGTGGGTGGATGAATGCCTGGACTGCTGGTGTTCGGTGTCTCGGTACGATGCACGCCTCCCTTTTTTTCAACACATTTGGGCGTCATTATAAAAATCTAAATGGTCTTAATTGTTATAGTGTGGGCCGCCGTCTGTGAGTGTGTGCGAGGTGGGTGCTGCCGCCGGGGTCTGTGGGCAGCGTGACCTGTAATTTGGTAAGTCGCTGTGTCTGCCTGTTTGCTGTACATTAATTACGGTCTTGTTCTAATGCTGTGTTTCACAGCATAGCTGGACCGGGCTGCAGCCTTGGACATGCTGTTGTGGTGCTATCCTGGTGCCGCGACCAATTAATGGGCCAATCCTCCCCGGCGCGCTCTCTCCCCCCCCCTCACTGAGACTGTTCTTGATACCGGTTAAAAACCTTTCGGAAGAACAGTACAAATGTGGCTCTCTATTGGGTGAACTGTTGGACATATTATATGTTGGTTTTTTTTCTTTTTTTTGTTTGCATTTTCTTTATTATGCATGCTGGTTTATGGATTTGAATTGTTTGATTTGAATTTGTTTTCTTTATTATGCATGCTGGTTTATGGATTTGAATTGTTTGATTTGAATTTGTTTACATCTTTATCATGCATGCTGGTTTATTGATTTGAATTGTTTATTGTTTTCTTTATAGTCCTCAAACGCCCTATCGCAGAACATATTGCCATTTTAGAAAAAGAGTATTAAACAAATAAAACTATATTTTTATAATTATCTTATGGTCTCTGACCCCTGATTTGGTGAACGGCTCTGCGTGCCTTAATGAGAGTGGTCTTGGGCTTATCCCAAGTGGCGTTGCTGGAGATTATTCTTCCTGGAGTGTCATAGGGCGCTCGTATTGCCACACTTAGTTATCCCTGTTGGTAGCGTAGTAGCAGTACAATGAATGTTAAGTTACAGCTTCTAATGTAACCATGTGAAACTGGACAGCTGCTTTGGGAATTGTACCGATTAGAAAACATGTGCAGCACAATGATTCACAATGATTCTCAACATGATATCACTCACCACACTCTGAGGGAATGTGTGCACGAATTCAGTTAATCATTAATTGCTCATATTTTAAGTCAATTATTTTTTTCCTGCCTTTCATCCATTCTATCCATCAATCTGTTTAACCTCTTTTTGGCATTGGCTTTGGCTTCTTCCTGCCACTTACGTTGAAACCTGCTCTGTCACTTCAGAGAGGCAGGAGGAATAGATAAACCTGCCAGGAGACAAAGGAGACATTGTTCGAGCCTGCCCAGAGACATCCAGGGACACAAAAAGAGGCTTGCAGGCTGACACCAAGAGAGACTAATCTAAGGTGCCTCATTAGGCAGGTGTGGAGGGCCGGTGAGATCACCTCACCCATGCTTTGAACTTCTATGTGAGGTCAACATAGCACAGAATGGATCTTTAGAAAAGTTTAATATACCTAAATTGCACACAGATGTTAGCATGCTAACATGCTCCCTATGAAAGAAAAAATGCACTCTACCAACCCAAGTGTGATTACGTTGACTTCTTATACTGTCTACGGTAATAGTGTTGACAATAATTAGCATTCACTATAAAATGCTGCTGAGGCTGATCGGATTGTCACCAAATATTTGGTCATGAAACAAAGTACTGAACAAAAAACATATAATATATGCATGACATTTATTAACATACATTTGCCATTTACATTTACATTTACTTACTATGAATCTATATTTTTTAAATTAAACATTCAGCAATTATTGGATGGACAGAATGGCTTTCAGAAGATTGACAATTCATATTTATCAAGCGCCACCAGCACAACAAAAGTTCACTTGTTCTTGTCTTTGTTTTACTATTAGCTAACGTTAGCATGCTAACAGACTAAACCAAGATGGTGAACATGGTCAATAATCTAACTGCCGAACATGACGGGGCCATTGTGACCCTGATAGCGTGCTAAAGTTAGCATTTAGCCTACACAGAGGTAGAAACTACAATGAGATACAAACAAAGTCACTTTCATGCTTGCCTCTCACGTTTCCTTTGTCCCTTACTCATTTGCTAATTTAATTTAATGTAAATAGAAGTAGAAAGATCGAGATGTAAAAATACTGAGGACAGCCATGTTGACCTGTAGTTTTAACTGCCACTTGAGGCATGCCTTTTGTTTCTTTGAATGGATGTGTACTGGTGCTTTCAACTTTGTACATGAAGCCTGGGATAATCTCTACCAAATTTACCTTGAACCGCCATACAAATACAAAAACAAGATGAGCCCACGTCCCTGCTTCCAAAACGTACTTTATCCTTCCAATCATCCAGCGCAAATACTCTATCTTGTGCAGTCATTCTTACTTAAGACAACAAAACACCTACAACAAAACACCTAAACCTAACCAATATAAACACTCTGTCTATCTACATCATATTTCATTACAGTTACTGTGGATTCTTGTTTCATTATTTTATTTTGGATTCTTGTTCAATATTCATTTATATATAAAATATAATAATTGTTTTCTTGTATTAAGTCTCTTGTTTGCACTTTGCTTCATTTCTGTAATCCTGTGAATTTTGGAAGACACAAAAAGAAAACTTTTATCTTGTCTTACTTGCGCCAGTATTCTGTAGCATAGCAACCTGAAGTAAACAAAGCTCTCTGCCCAGAACAACATTGTGACTTTGAAACGCCCAAAGCTGGGTAATATCAGCTGGTAAAAAACCTGCTTAGGCGGACATACAACTGTATGAGTTTGTCCAGCGAAAAAGCGATTCAAACAAGAAGAGCGTAATAATCAAAAACTAATGACTGGAGTATTTTACACAGTTAAGTGTGTCATAAAATTGTGGATTTAAACTATTTCCAGTTTTACAACAGCGCTTTTGTCAGACATTTTGAGAGTTTAAAGAAGTGTAACACCTAAATGCTGAACTTATACTGGACAGTATCTAGAGAAACTTTCACCTAAATGCTGAACTTATACTGGACAGTATCTAGAGAAACTTTCAAGGAAAAACTAATGTTTGTCGGGTTAATGCGGACAAACCTGACTGGGGTTCAGAATACCTTGTTTCATAATATAAGAGAGTGTGAAAGCCTTTCATGAATCCAATAGTTTGGCTTGGGGCTAAGCTTTACAATGTGGCATGGCTTAATGTTTTAGAAGTTACATCACTGTCTTTCTGCGGAATAGTTGTTCATTTTGTGCGGTTTCCGTCACCAGAGAGAGATGAGTAAGTGATCTGTTCGTCACCGCTGGCGTGAGGTGTGTTACCTTGGCAGCTATCTGCTGCTCACAAACAATTTCTAGTGTCAAATATAAGCAAGGGTGTGATGGTGTGACTAATCTGAAACCGGGCAATGAGTAATTGCTCCAAAAACGCGGCGGTGTTTCCTAATGTGGTAGAGACGGTCCAAGTGGCTTGCAGGGAAGCTGGTTAAGGGGACAGAGCGCTCCCCCTCGGGGGAGTTCAGTCGGCCGAGACCTTACTGCCGTGTGTTAAGAAGTTGAGCATAATGTCAAATTACTATCTGAAAAGAGGTTGATATTGATCCGCCGTTCACAAAAATAAACTGGAGATTGCTTTGTCACCAAAATGTTTATACTGACAGAGGTTGAAAAAAGTGATAAATATGCAATAGCTATGTTTTTATTCATGTATTCTATACACATTAGAAAAGCTGTAAAGAAACTGCAAAAATCAGCTTGAACTTCCAAAATTACACAAAAAAGTTTTAAACCAAAACCAATATAACTTGCTCATTTGAAACAGATTCCTCTCTTCTACTTTTTATGAATTTATTTAGGTTTTGATGACAAACGGTGAACTGTTCACTTCTTCTCCTTCATTGTTTACTGGCAGCTTAGAGCCTTCACAGCTTGTAGCTTCGACTTCTGACCAAACTACGCAGAAGTAGTTTAATGGCTCCAAAACTCTCCATGCTTCACACTTCACTTCAGATTGGGCCTCCACATTCTGCGCAATTTTAAGTTTGCTTGAAATTAGTTAACAAAAACAATTGTAAATTAAAATGTAAATTACCAACTGGTTTACTCCATGTGTAAATCCATGTTCATCATAATCACAGTACTAAAGTTACATAACATTTAGAAGTTCACCTGGTTTACAGGACAAGTGCTGGCTTAAATCCAAACTGACATGACCTAAATAATAATGTGATATATGCATTGAGATCAAAATCACACCTGTGGGTGTGGAAGCTGAGAACAGCGTGATTACTTGGAGCCACTTATCTAACATTCTTGCAGACAAGAGAAGTCAATGACTACACTTGCGCCTACACTCCAACATCCACATTTATTGTCACTTGGTTCAACCAACTGTTTTTGTTCAGGTTCAGGTGTAGTTACGCTGTCCATGTTCTTGTGAAAGAGGGACTAACGTGGCGGTTGATGCGCTGCCTGGTTACAAACGTAGTTACTAAGTTTGCACTGTTCTTCGCTCCGAGCCTCAACCAGTGAATCGCTTCCGGCGGATGTGATTTACCAGATGCTCGCCTGACAGGAGAGATCCCAGCTGGCATTAAAGGTGGCACTGATCCAGCAGCGGAGACGGGTTTGTGAAAGCGAGGCGTCAACAGTCGTTTCCAGATCAGTACACAGCGACTGGATGACAGGTGGTATTTTAGCACTTTTTCAGGTATTTGGCGGCTCACAGCAGGGTTCCCACGCTCCTTCAGGGTGTGTGTTTGACAATGAAATGCAAAGTGTTTTAGAGATTTTATGAGGGTCTGTAGATTCAAATGTTGCCTGTAGCCATGGGTGTGGTGCAGCTCTCCAGGCCTTAAGAGCTATGTTTGGGTTGGGTCCAAACTGGACTGAACTGAACTTTTAATGAACACACCTTTTATTCAGTACAATCAATTCAATTGCTACACTGTAGTCACTGAAACATGCCAACACATTGCATATTGACTCTGATCATTGGTGTACGTCCCACACTGGACTCCTCTGACTTATCGGAAAACATCCCCATGGCCTGACTTGTGTGTTTTTGCAAATTTTAGTCTGACATAATAAAGCTGAACCAGGGGGAGGAGAGGACACAGGGAGGATCAGTTCTGCCTGCTATGAGGTCCTCACACACATCATCGGGGAGGAGATCCAGCAAGCTTTGATGTCTGGAAATGGATCACAGAGTTTACGTAACTCCCAGTCACCTCATTTAACTCAGAATGGGAGGTAGATGAGGGAGGAAGGGGGACAGTGAAGACCGGCTGTTTGAATAAACACTTCTTTCATCTTACAACTGTTTTAATTCAACTTAATCACAAGATTCTTTAATCTACTGTACCTCAGGCTCTTCCTTTTCAAAAAAGTCCTTGCTTTCTTGCTGTAATGTATGTGGGTGTGTTTTATACTATTGGATTTTTCTATTTCTGGTTTCTTTTAAAGTTCCACTTAAGAAATGAGGTAAGCATGTATTGTCCCATTTAGTTCCACAGACATAAAGTTATTATTCATTCAACATTTGGGTGCCGAGCCTTCACAATCCTAATCGTCATCCACTGAGGAGCTAAAAGCCTGATGTGAGCAGACAAACTGTGGGGGGGGGGAGCAGAGCCACATGGGATTACAGAGCAACAATGTGCCCCCCCACTGTTTTGTCTACAGTAACAGTAACACTTTCCTGGCCTTTATTTATTCACCACAATCAGTGGATGATTACAATGATCTGTAATGCATACACAGTGAATGAGGAGGTCTTAATTGGTTAACTGAGTCAAACAAAGTCAAGCGTGTAGTTGGATGTAGGAGCCTTTTTCACTGTATGCTAAAGGCTGGTGCTCCCAGAGTGACTCTTATGATGTTCAGATGAAATGACTTAAAATACTAAATTACTAAAAGAAAAGTGTCTAATACACTAGTTTTTAATTCATTATTGAATTGTGCGCATAATGGGATTAATCACGGTTAATCACAGAAAAATCATCCCATTAATAGAGTAACATTATTTCATCTTTGCACAGAACTACTTTCTACTAAATATATTGTTTGTTGTTTAATTGTTTAAATATTTAAGTACTTGTCCTTTAGCTCTAAACTCTTCACCCTTTGAGTGAGCGCACATACTTCTACGTATTTTACTGCTTTTTTATGTATTTGATATTCTGATAAAATGGGACTTTCATAACTTTTTGTGTAACAGACTATCATATGCTTGCATTGTGATCCTGCAGCTGACTGCTTATACACAGGTCCTCTTCTTCTCCACTGTTGGATAACAAGTACCTATTGTATGTTTATGTTCACATGATCTATGCCGCAGGGATGTTTCAGTACACAGGCCCCCAACTCTTGAACTTGTATAAACCTCTTGCCCCTCTGTACCACTGTACCTTTTTTGCAAGAATACAATTGTAAGAGACACGTTGGAGTGGTGGAAGTATAAGCCAAACGCAGACTCGTTGTTTTCCAGACACAAAAACTACTTCATTATAAAAAGCCTAGAGGCAAATGAGTAATACAAATAAAAAATACACCACCATCAACAAAGACAGCAACAACTCACCGGCATTGATTGACAATGAACCGACAAAAGATACAGGACACACATGGGGTAAATACACTGGGATGCTCCAGGTGATTGAACACAGGAGACAACGGCAATGGCTGGATTCAAATAGTCAAAGAATGACTTCCGACCGTCTATTCCTAACCACTATTCCTTGACCTCTGTGGAATATGTCACGGGGTCAAAAACTGCAGTGTTTATGGAATCCGACTTCACTTTCTTTAAGGTGCATAGTATCATGCGACAGGAGACGCATGTTAGTTATGGCTGTCTGCAGCGGTAAAACTACAATTTATCCCATCGTGAACTACAAAGAAGCGCATCTCAGATGCTTTCATCCATGTGTTGTTACACTGCTCCTGCAGACGACATAAAACAACCAGGTTCAAAGTATAACTTTATTAACAAGGTTACACTATGAATGAGTTATGCTAACAGTTACTTCCATGATCTACATTTATTTGTCATGATCAGCTGTTATCATGGCAGCCACTTGCACTACCTCCGGGTCATTTCACCAGGAACCTTCCTAACCAACTGTGACAATTCGAATGCAGCCAATCACACTCACAGGAGAAAAAACACCAGGGCAGAAAGTGAGCTTAACCCACTGTGACAGCTCTGTTTGACAGTATTTCTCAAGTTTCATAAAGACTCAATAGCGGACAGAACAATTTCTTTCCACCACAGAGTACAATCCGATTGGAGCTGCCAAAACAGTGTTGAGCACTGAAATGCTGTGTGTGTGAACAGGTGCAGCGGTCACTGTCCAAATCTCTGTTTTATGAGCCTGCTTAGCTCTGATATGAACATGCATACATGTTCTCTGAGTCCTCACATAATGTCCTCATGCTGGTTTGAACGGTGTATTGACACCTTTGTGATTCAAGAGGCAGCTCCTGACAAGATGATGCAAAGAGCAACTTGTAATTACATTCAACCACGAGTGCAATAGGGCCCTATGGGCTTTTTTAAGACAATGATGAAGAATAGGTCATGTGTGATGAAAATAGATTCTTACATATAGACACAGATCAGTGATGGTAGTCGATCATTTTTTTTCTTTTTAAACTTAAATTGGATCATGGCGAATCCTCCGAAAAATAAAACGCCTTAATTTGTATCCCACAAAATCAAAACTGATCATCAACCAAGAAGTAAAAAGACCACAAATTCCACAGGCCGGCCCAACAAATAGCTCTAAGTTTCTCATGTGGAATGAAAAGTCAACTATGATTTACTCCATAGTTAATGAACGATCTATTCATAAAGCCTAGGTCGGTAGTTTTGTTGGCTGAACAACTTACTATAAAACGATTTTCATGTTTCATCTTTTCTTAAACCTAACTATGTACTTTTGTTGTATAAACCTATCCTAAGTATTTTACAATATTTTCCTAAACCTAACTGAACAGTGAGCTGTGTTCTGTGAGAACAAATGTTTATATTGAAAAACCCTTCATGGACTTTGGCAGGTTAACCTACAAAACAGGATCAGTAGAAGGTGTCCTTCATTGATTACCATGGGGAACTCTTCTCTGTGTTTAAACCCATCACACACAGCGGGAGCAGCGCACTGCTGCAAAGGGTCACCAAACAGCAAGGCGTTAATGGAGCATTTGGGGTTTCAAACCACCAACCTTGTAATTACCAGCACAGCCTCTGCACTCTATGCGCCACGCTTTGAATATAAATATCAAGAAAACAGCTTCAGCTGTAATCCAGCTGTGTTATGGGAGGTCATATCTCTGATTTGATCAACGCAGTGGGGTTTTGAAAAAAAGCAGAGAAACCGTTTCAGTTGCCCATCAGAAAAAAAGTGTGACAGCAAGGTAAAGAGCTGAAAATAATATGAACTTAACTTACGAATATTGTTTTTTATTATAGAAACTCCATCTACTGTATGTAATTCAATGAATTACCTCAGAAAATAACACTTCAAAACTATCCTTTAAAGGGCAGGTCCATTCAATCCAAGTTTTTCAGTTCCTGTAATGCCGACCATTAATTCCATTTTATTACGACTTGGCTCCTCTTTTAGTTGTCCTGGGCATCATTTGAATCAGTAATAATGTACTCACTAAAGTGATTGCTGAGATCTGAAATCATGGCAAATGGATTTAGAAATGATATGAAACCCAAGCAGCCAAGCATTGACACAAAGGAGCAAATGTGTAAGGAGCATTCAGGGGTTGACTCTACATTTTCAGAACCAAACTCCATCAAGCCAATCTATTAATGGAGAAAATATTTAGTAAATGGATTCATAATCACAGTAAATTAGCTCCATGCGTGACTTGATGATCTATTGATAAAGAGGGGACAATTTTCTGCATTGAGTGCTTCAACTTCCAACACTTTTGGGTACATTTCCAGATGAAGTTCTCATGCTTTCACTAAGTAACATTGGCTTGCTGGCATTGTCTTGGAGTTTTATAATCCTAAATATTACCTGGGAATGTCACTGCTTTTATTCCTACTGAGCCATTAAAATAATACTAATGCAAATCGCTCTGACGCGAGTCCTGAGTCCGGAATTTTCCGGAGCATCCACATGGAAAATGATCTGTGGCTCCTGATGCAGGAATGGAAAACTGCAAAAACCATTTATGGGTGGCAATCAGAGATAATCTGCGATACTCGAGTTTCTCGTGGTTTTCAGCTAATCTGTTCTTGAAACATCTGGACGCTTGGTGAAGGGGGGGCGAAGTAAACAATCCCGTGACAGATTTTAAAACAACGCCAAGGAGCATTCGTACCTGACGGAGTGAGTCAGTCTGCTGAGGCAAGCCAGGAGGATGCCAGGTCGGCTATTTTGGACTTGGTGAGAGTGTGATCTGTGGAGCGGATTCCCTGTTTGATAGCTTTGGGGACTGAGAGGAAAGCTACATCAAAGGGGAGGCATTCCTCCCCAAATGGACCTGGCATGTGGTTCCCACTCAAAGTAATATGCAGAAATGCACCTCGAGGTGCCTGATAACCATCGTGTTGCTTAGTGATTACATCATTCTTGGCAGGTCATATGCCCTCAAAGCACTGCTGCTTTACCACTGCACTTTACCGTAGCCAATGTCAGCATATAAAAATGATTACTCAGTCCCAACAACCCGCAACATAAAAAAACACAGGAAAGGTTTTGGCATCGGAGACGTCCAAGAAAAACTGCCATTTACTCCCAGTGAGCGAAGGCTGATTCAAATCTCCAAAGCCACTAGAGCTCACTAGAACATTGAACTCTATATAACATTTACAAAACATTGCTAGCACATTGAAACATGTGTTATAACTATAACTGGGACACAAGTGGGTTGACATTTGACACTTCTATCGACGTCTCTGTATGCTAACGGTTAACCATGAGATGGGATTTTGTTTGTGTGTCTTTATCAAGTCACTCCGTGGTCTCAGAGTCTATTGTTTGCAGTCTGTGGTCTGTTTCAAACCTCGGTAGTAACAGACAGAACATAACGCTCCATTCTCCCCTAATTGTGTTTTGTGAAAAACACCCCTGATGGGAATCATTTCCATCCTCCTTTTTTGTTTTTCAACACATGAATGTTTTAGTGAGCCATTCATTGTTGTTGAGGTTTTCTTTTCTTTCTTTCCCACCATCACATGTCCCCTCCCGAGGCAAAAGGAAATCCACGAGACAAAGTGAAGCGATTTGTCTGAGAGAAGCACACCGAGCTGACAGCTCCTTTCGGCAGCGTGTGAGCGATGACTGGACAAGTTCCCTGTCTGTCAGGAATGAGCAGGACAGAGTGTATTTTGACATAAACATGGAGGGGCTGCTTGTGAACCCATTTGACCCTTCTGTTGTCTCCGAGTCCCCCCCGAGCGCTGCCTTTCTGGTTAGACGTTGGTCTTGAGCTTACTTTGTTATCAGCCTTTGGTGTGGATTTTTTAAACTGATCTGAATGTTTCATACCAGGGATTTGCGACAGACCTTATGTGTCTTCCCAATGCTTTGTGCTGGATGAAGCCAGATTCATAGTTCCATCACTTTCAAAAGCCAAAAGATGGCCTAATACTTGCATGCTGTGGACGTTCACATCGAAATTCTTTGCCCGAAAGCAAGTCCCTGTGTTTCCCAAACTGTCAAACTAAGCCACACATCAACTGGGACCTTTTTGAAAACACCGATGCACCCTAATCCTTTTGTACCGTAAATGACTGCTCAATGTCCGTTCTGTTTGCGTTGCACCTCAATGGTGGGGAGTCGGCTCGGCTATGGGGGCTGAAGGCAGTGTCAGGGTGTCTTTGTGGAGTTCTTTGGCAGAGGGAGATAAGCCTTGATGGATGTGGTGGTGACAGATTGCCGACAGGAGGCTCAGATGTCTGTGTCTGTCATTGACCAATAGCCCGCAGCGCTCAGTAGCGCGGACGAGAGGGAGATTTCGGGGGGGGGGGGGGGGGGGGGGGGGCACTTGGGAGAGCGTCCTGATGTGTTTGATCCTGCACTCATTTCCAGCCGCGTTATTTGGATTCAAATCAATGTATGGTGGACTTTAAAAGCAGCATGTGTATGTTACAGGAAGTTCAGGATGTCCAAAAGATCTGCTTTGCTGTGTAACAACAGATTGAAATGAAAGTGCTTTGCATCTTTAAAAACAGCCTCAACAGCTTGAACATCAACACTCAACAATAATAATTGTTGTCTTTTCAATAAAACAGTGTTTTATTGTCTACTTTTGTCACAGATTAGAGCAGCACCCATCTCACCGACTGTAATGCTGGTAAAACTTCCATTAAAGTATAAATTGGCGACTGCGTGGAGAGCATGAGCAGACGTTTGGAGAAGGCTCTCCGCTTTGTGAGAAGCAGACATGAGGCCATTACTCGGTGCTGCCAAGCAGACAAATGAAAAGGGAAGAAAAATCGTCCTCGCTCCAGCAAAGATGAAATGTTTCAGTTTAAACGTTTGGTGAAGGCTGAAATGAAGTGGCCTCTCTTTATTTTCTTTCAAGTCACTCACACAACAGTCAGTGGGCAAAAGCTCATAAACTAAGCAGCTCATTCATTTTGGATTTCTTGAAACCCAAAGTGTTCAGAAGCATTCTTCAGGTCTTCCAAGTGAAAATCACAGACCTGACTAAGTGAGGCTCTCTTTTCATTATGGACTTTCTATCTACAAATGAAATAGTTGGAACAGGCACTAAGCAGCGATGCTGCAGTTGGAAAAAACAAACAAATCTGGACTTACACACTGAACTATTTAGTTGTAGCCCTATTAAGGAGGGGCCTGCTATTGTGTCTGGTTTTAAATCCACTAAAAGAATACTTATTTTGATTAACTGTCATTTGCTTTCTGATAGATTAGGATAGTAATATCCCCTCGCTGCTTCATTCTATATAAAAAGCTGGGAGGCGGTTGGCTTGGTTTAACATGACTGTAAAAAAGGGGAAGAATAGAAACAAACAAGCCAATATCTGCACATTATTTAGCTTTTCTGGTCCTCAAGTTGAATATTTTCACCGTTGCAAAGAGCAATGCAGGCCACTTCCCTTCTTTAGACTAAGTCAACCATCTAAAGTATAAAGGCTCCATAGTCAGCAATCAGATACACAACTGTAGGACTTTGGGAATAAACACGTTATAAAAAACAAAAACATGAAAACCCAATTTCAGTTGCAAATCTTACACAGATCTTTATTGTTCTTTAATTACATACAATTCTTCTCTTCTCTTTTCTTTTCCTCATCATGTTCTCACGTACAATAAACCTTTTTTAATCTTCCTTCCCCTACGTACCTTTTCCTGTCAATTATACTCACTTGATGTTTACCACCTTTCACCTATTAGCAAGATATCACATCAACTTCCTCAGGAAGTTAATTGAGTTAAACACATTGCGGTGACAATCGTTCATTTTTCCATCTGTTCGCTTTTCCCTTCAACCTTCCACAAACTTCTTATTTCCATCAACCAGTCTTTTAAGTGTAATTGTCCTGTCCCCCAGGACAGGTAAAAATGTCCTGCTGCCTCTACTGGTGCACGCAGGGTCCACAACTAAAGCTCCATGCAAGATGCTGCACTGAAAAGGGATCCGTTTCATTCTGAAAAGTCAGCTTTTAAAAAACCAACATGGCTCAGTTCAAAATTTTGTTTCCAAAAAAAAACGTAACATCCCTTCTCTGATTTTGACATCAGATGATACACCCCATAATGATGGTTAGAGACTGAAGTCTCATCTGTCCCTGGTTTTAAATTAATGCCTGCAGTGGATTAAAAAAAAAAATCTGTCATTAAAAGGAATGTATAAAAATAAGACATTGAATTCTGATTAATCAAAAAATCGGACTTTCACAGAGAACTTTGTGGCTCTGTGTAGTACACCTCACCCTTTGGGGTGATTCTCCTCCTTTCTTGCCTGCTAAATATACTTTTAAATAACTTCCGCTAAAACAGTGCTGCTTTATGATATCTAAAAAAATACAATACATTTTAGAATAAAAAACGTAAAAGATTAGTCCCCCAAAAAAGGTCTAATGTAATGCTTAAATATCAAATTAATAGTAAACAGGGTTGAATGCACCACCTCTATCTTCAGAAAATCAACACATAGGTCCGTGTGAGAAAGGTGTGTTTGCTTCTCATTCCGCTTCCCTTATCAGAGCTGGGGAAGCCGTGCACGTCCCTGCAGAATACTGTCTCTGTGCGGTGCTCTTGGATGGAGGGGTGAGGTAAATAGCTGCCGAAGAGGACAGTAACACAGAACACTGTTGCGCTCAGGCACACATAAATACAAGTCCCACGGTTTATAACATTTATGTACAAAAATAAATCAAAGTGTCCACTCAGGAGTCCGTTATCTTGTTCCACCTCAGCTCACACCATTGTCTCCTTTCTCTTCCCCAAAGAGCACAGGGACTTCTTGTCCTTTTTGGTTTTGAGCAACGTGGGCGAGGAGAGCTGCGATGACGTTGGGGATGACGTCGTGGATGAAGTTGAGGAGGAGGAGCGGGAGGAAGGGGACGCTGTAGTGGGGCTGGGGGTCGCGCTGCTGCACGGTGAGCAGGGGGCCGACTGAGAGGCCGGCTGTAGGTGGTTCTCATCCGCCTCCTCCATGTGGACGATGGCGGAAACGGAGGAGGGCCGGCGCTTGGTGCGGGCGTCGTGGGCCGGCGGGGAGGGTGTGGAGGGCTCGCTGAGGGGTCGGTGGACGGAAATGGCGCTCCGGAGGCAGTTGAGCCACTGCTGCTTGTGGAAGACGTCGTTGACCTGCAGCGTGTGGGACTGCGCCTGACTGGGGTCTTGAGAGCGCATGCGGAAAATATTCTTGGCTGTGAAAGCAAGTGGAGAAAAGCAGAATTAGATGTCTGCTACACAAGATATACACGCTTACATTCACAGTTGTAAACGTTTTGAATGAGATGCAAGCCTCACCTTTGTCTGCGTTGCTGAAAGCGCCCCTGAAGGAGCCGCCCATTCTGACGTCTCCGTCCTGCAGGTCCTCCAACACTAGGTCCTGCACTGGGATGGGCTGGCGGTAGACCTGGAAACACTGGCGCTCATTCCTGGTGACGGGGCGGGTCAGGACCAGCAGCTCGGTGAACAGGAACACGTGCAGCTTCTGGATGCAAACGACAAAAACATCCAAAGTTAACAAAGTGCATTGATGTACGTTTACATCACTGGTTGGTCTGGAGTAGACGAAGAATGTAGTTGTGCGTTTAACGGCCTTATAGGGTGTGTGAGGCTCAGATAATGAGCTGTAGATGCAGCCAGCTGTGTGAGTTGTGCTCACCGTGCCGCTCTTGTTACGAAGCTCCCCGTGACACAGCAGGCTCTTGCAATGCTCGATGAGAGGGTCTCTCTGCCTGTCGTCCAGATACTCTAGTTTGTCGATGTAGTACTGGCACTCAGACTCGCCCTTCTTCAAGTCAATGTCCGACAGCACACCCTGAATGATGGTGATCTGAAGAATACAAGGAAAGGAAATTTAGCTCAGCCACGTTGGAAGATCCTCGCCCTGCATTTAAAGAAAAATGTGCTTTTGACTCACCGCTTTCTCTAGGTTGGCCGCATCTGGATGTTCTGCTGGAGTGTGTCTCAGTATCTCCTTGAGCAGCAGTGGATACTTGACCAGGCGAGAGCGCGGGATGTCCAAGAAGCTCCACAGGTCCAGCTTCCTGCTAAAGGGCGACTCGAGACAACGCTGCAGGAAGTCCTGCACCCGCCGGTCCTGCTTCTTCTGGTCCAGCAGCGCCTTGGCTGCCAGCTGGTTGCTGCAGTAGTCCTTGTAGGCGTTAAGCCGAGGCAGCTGCAGGGAAAAAAAAGAGACTTACTTATGCTGCTGTTCTTACTGGAAACCCAGCAGACTGTCACCAGAATGCAAAGAAGTGGAGGCGTGGTGACAGGACACTTACCCAGTTCATCACGATTTGGCCGATCTGGCCCACGGTCCCAACTGGCCCCGTGGCTTTGGCGAGCTGCGCCAGGAGGTCCTCGTGCAGAGGGATGTAGGCATCCAAGTTGCCGAAAATGTGAGTGAGCTCCTCTTCTGACATAATGGAGAGCTTCAACATTGGGTCATGGTACGCCTGTGTACAAGAGGAGAGCAGAAACATCAAATTTCAACATCCCATCAGGTCTAGGGGAGGGTGGAGAGATGTGAGGGTCCAAGAGAAAGAGTAGTGTCTTTTTATAGTTCCTGGCTTAGCTGTGTGGAAGGCCTGCCAGACTTTGATTTAATCTGTTCGCTGAATACGTACTCCAGACACCTCAGATAGAAAAGTACAAACCTTGCGTGCGAGCTGGAGGTCCTCGATCAGGTCCTGTTCACCACGAGACAGCTCAAATATGGCCTGAGGAAAGGGAAACGACACAAAAAGATACTTAAAAAAGGAAATGCAACGTTTGCAATTTGACTTGGAATATAAAACTGCAGTGGTGTCAAACAACAAGTCAACTTATTGAAATCTTTCTGGCTGCTCTTTCTTCTCTCTCAGTGCACCACAAGTCTGTATGTATGACAGGAGAGCGCTGGTTGGTTGGCTTGTCAGCTCTATGTCAGCTCATACAAGCGGGGAAATAGGCTTTTAGACCCATTTCGACCATCTGACACAAATACTACACGGGTATGTGAACCCTGTCTAGTAGACAGATAGAATCAACCTCTGTCTGGGTTTCTAACTTGGCCCACTCATGTGTTCACAACTACACTTTGTCCCTCTGTGTCCCAACCCAGCTTTCCATTGCACTTCTGTTCCTACAGGGTGTTCATGACTCCATGCTGATTCTCACCTCCTGCCGTTTGATCTCTTTGGTGGAGAAAGTTCCCTTCTGGTGGACGTCGAGCGTCTCCGACCACAGCACGCTGTTCCTCCTTTTAGGCGGCGTGGGGGCCGCTGGCTTGCTGCAAGGCTTCTGGGGCACACCCGGCGACTTGCCATCGCCCCGGAAGGAGGCCTGGAGATGGGGAAGAGGAAGACACCGGCGATCAGACAAATGGAGACCCAGTCGTTTGATGCAAAAAGAAGAGCAACAAGAGGGCGGGCTCTGAGTTCCCTCGGTGGGGGGGGGGGGGGGGGGGAGTCCCGGGAGCTCACCTGGATGGTTTGGCCGAAGCGCCGGACGGCCCCATTCTTCACCGGAGATATGAGGTTGGCTAGCGACGTCACCCTGCCGAGAGGACGGACACGCTTTGTGCTGGGTTCCTGAAGGAGACAAAACAGAAGGAGATATTAGTCAGGCAGTTTTACCACGATAAAGAAAAGTCAGAACTTCTCATTGTGCTCGCAGCAGCGCAGAGCAAATCGATTGGCAACGGCGCACTGTGGGATTTCCACAGACCTCAGCAGCTAACGGCTGACGCTCCCATGTGACTCCGTGTGAGAAACCGCATCAATTCCGGTCATAAATCCTCTTTATTGAGTGAAATGAGAGTAGCCGGAGCCGAGGTGGAGCCACAGACAGACAGACTGGCGGACCAGCGGTCCAATTTCGGAGGAGGAAGAAGCTCCAGCAGCTGCTGGCTCCATCATGTGAAAGGTCGCTGAGCCAGGCCAGCCCACTGAGCACAAAGACCCTTTCTGAGCACTGATCTGGAAGGGGTAGGGGGTTTGGAGGAATGCCAGGAATGCACGAGACCCCGCTCTCAGCTGTTCAACATCCCTCCATGCACCCCCCCCCCCCCGGCTATCTGTCCCGACATCCGCAACAGCCCCACTTCTCGGCAGATGATCTGGTTTATCAAACCATGAGTTAAATGCATCCTGATGGCTGCTGTTCCCTCACAAGGACACCTTGCCCAGTGAGGGGGGGGGGGGGAGTGTGAGTGTGTGTGTGTGTGTGGGGGGGGGGGTGTAGGGGGAGGGGGGCTGTGTCCCCTCTGTCTGCACACCCCAGCATTGCGATGGTTGCCAGTTGCCGCGAGTCGAGACAGGCTCTCCACCAGGCCTTGCGTGAGAGCAGCGCTACACCTGGGCCAGGTGACCCTCCCCCCCCTGCCGGGCCCCGAGACTGGGAGAAAGGAGAGCTGCTTGGCTTCGTGCCACTGACAACAGGCCTCGAGAATCAAAGACGGGGAGTTCTGAGGTAATGATTTCAGCCCACAGAGTCTTCAGAAGATCGAGACTCATAAATAGCATCTCTAAACGTTTGCACTCCCCGCAAAACCGTTTCGTATTTTGAGAACTCTCTGAAATAGAGCAAAGCTGTATGTGTGTGTGTGCGTGTTTTTCTCCTGACTCAGGCCAAAAGGGATTTTGCCTTGGCTCAGCAGATCTGGGAATACAGAGCAGCCACTGAGGCTGGCCGCTCTGCGGACACAGCTGTGGAACAGATCCACTCCATCTGCTGCCGTCTGCTCACAGTCTCAGTCGCTTTAGACCAGAGAATCCAAACACACACAAAATGTCTAGTTCTAAGTGGCAGGGGCCAGGAAATAAGTGTTGATTGCGTCGATTGTCGATCTACAAGCAAAGGGACCAAACTTCTGAAGAAACTAGGATGTTACCTTTTAATAACAGCAGACAACTTAAAAAAGTTTTTAAAAAAATACAGTTGCAGGTGAGCAGGGGTCTCCCTAAGTCAATGTTGGAAATGCATGTGGGCCATTTTGCACTTCCTGTCTCTTGGGAAGCAGCTCACATAAAGGCCACTAGTCATTCTCTTTGTTCATCAGCTGTGAAATGAAAAAGTGCAGACGGACGAGGGAAAGTTGCTATTTCTGGCAGTTTAACCCGGGGACTCTTTTATCACTTTGGAAAACCTGACGGACCCGGGGTTTGGATAGACACGTATTCTACATGTGCTCCTTAAACTTCTGACCTAACGCTAGAACATCAGCAGCTTTTAACCAGGGACCCCAAAAGTGCTTCCTGTGCTCTCCCTTTGATGTAACCATGTGTGTGCTCTGAGCTCATATCCCACATGTGTCCCTGGCCTTTTACAGCACGGCTTGGGTTGAGCGGGCAGAATGAAAGGCCTCGAGGTCACCGACAAGTCAGTGTGTTTCAGCTGAAAAAAAGGGGTTGTCTCAGGTTTGGACCGGAGCAAATCGCCCCGCGGCACTTCTGCCTCGTCGCTTGGTTTACTGTCAGGTGAACCACGCGTTCCCTCAAATCTCTCACGAATGAGAAGCATGCAAGCCTCAGGGGAAGGGGGAAGGACGAGGGGGGGGGGGGGCGCAAGTGGGGACATTCACAAGAACAGAGAGCACACCTTACAACACCCTTCAATTGTATCTGCTCCATGGTTGCATTTGCATCAAAAGTAACCTGCTTACAGCTGAAAATCTGAGCAACTAGACTGGGTTTGTGACTGAGGGTTTACCCAGCACCCCCACACTGCTTCACTGTCCTGATCTCTTCCCAGATCCTGACTAAGCTGCCTGCTGTGCTGGGATGCATATTTAAGAACAGACGAGCGAATACACAACACCGCGGGGGGGGGGGGGGGGGTCTGTCCCGTATCAAACACTTCCTAGGTGCAGGGTGATCCAATGATTAACATTTCCTGGTGAAGCAGTATCTGAAACATTCAAAAGTCCAAAGTCTCATCGCAGAGGCACAGTGTGATTAAAAGCCTACACAAACACGGTGCACCCATGCGTGATAAAAACAGGGTTAGGTGCTGATTCATTCAAACCGGGACACGCACAAAAGGCAAGACCTCTCCTGATGCCAACAAACATTTAACAAAACAAAAGAAGGGCTTCAGAAAAGTAAAAAAAACATCTGCCACCACAATTTCTGCATCTCACCTCGGACTCTTTGTTGGCTTGGTTCTGGTAGTCTATCACCTGCAGAGTCCGTTTGATAGGCACCAAACTACCCAGTTCATCGTAAGCCACCATAGCTTTCAATGAAAAAACAATATCCTTTTTTCCGCTTTCACTTTTAATCCTCACGATTCAGCTTCCAGTAATCCAAATCTGAGAACGGTTGTTCAAAAGCAAGGGTTTTGTGGGTAAAAAGAAAAAAAAACTAGAATAAATACATACACCTTCTTCTCCCCTCATGGGCTCTGAAGGTTCACCTCACACACTCTTTCTAAACTTTGGTCTGAAGCACCCTGAGTGAGGGAGGGCTTTATAGAAAAGGACAGGCGGGGGAGGAGCTGCAGTGGCTGCAGATAAGGCGGGACCAGGTTTACTTGGAAGGCCAGAGAAGCTTCACGCAGGCTCTGTTGATACTCACAAGAGAAAACAGTAGCGAGAAGTTATTGCAAAGCAAAGTTGTCGCAAACAACTGCGACAGGGGCTGGGGAACGTTGGAAAAAGACCGAGGCGTTTCTAATGATACTGGTTTGTCTCAAAGGGCCGAGTTAAGGTCTGCAGTGAAGCCGAAAAGAGCAATCATCTAGGATTTATTTTGACTTATGTGCAAATGTATTTCTGTGGGGGTGGAAAAAACGCTGTGAGAACTTTATGTGATCTTGACATTAACGCAGAGCCGAAAGATTGATGGTAATAATTGCACAAATTGGCTTAAAATAGTTGTATAAAGTTCACTCATGCTCCAGCTTTACCACCAAAGACCATGAAAAAAGGTAAAAAACGCAACATAGCTAAACTTATTTCAAATTAAAAAAATCAAATGACTTAATTCATTTTACCTCCAAGGAATAGTGAACACATTTCCAATAGGCAGCAAGTCACAATGAGCAAAAAAAATAAAATACCAAAAAACCCAAAGAGTTGGTAAACTACTAGCAGGTTTTGTTTTAGTGTATTAAGAGCTTTGAAGCTAAATACGGAATAATGTGGAACAGAATAATTAACAAACTACAAAGTTGTCATTACTTGTTAGCTTATTATCAAAGCAGTTTCTGCTTGTTAGCAGGCTCATCGGGGGGGACACAGATGTTAAACTGAAACCTGTCTATTGATTACCAGTGGGAAGGAGGGGGGGGGTTTCCCCCATATGTTAAGTGGTGCAACTGGGGGGGGAGAGGGCAGCATGCTGATCCGTTCAGTAACGACAGAGAAGCGCTCTAACGCCAGAATGAAACTCGGGGCTTTTGGTGCGTGTGTTTGTTCACACAGGGGTCATTCACCCCAACAAGGAAATGCACACATGCCTGAAGGACGACCACACCTGTAGCCCATTACTCCACACGTCCCCCTCCACACCTACACAGCTGCTGCACAAATGCACAGAAAAAAAGTGGAGGTGTTAATTCCGACACAGTGGCTAATGTGGAGGTGCTGCAAGGCAAGGCAGGTGTGTGTATGTACATGTGCGTGTGTGTGTGTGTGTGTGTTTTAGGGCAAATGGACAAGCCTGGAGCTTTACTCAGTCCTCTTGGATCAACACGCAGGTGTGAACCAAGACGGGGGCTTCATCCTATTGCTGTGTGTGTGTGTGTGTGTGTGTGAGAGACAACACAAATGCTAATTGAGGTGTCTGGCCTTTTTGTTGAGGAGCGGCCAGCAGAGACTCCTCACGCAGCTGGGCCGCAGGACGGCGAGTCACGAGTTACATCACCAAAACAAAGCGCAGTGAAATCACAAGTCAAGTGAGTTTAGGATCAGAAAAAGAAAAAAAAGGAATGGGAAACTATGCAGACGCAGAGTCAGAGGATCTGATGTTGAAAAGTGAATGTGTGCAGTCTGTGCGTGCCTTCAGTAGACAGACGGCGTGCGAGGCCCGGCTGTTACTCATGGGGAGACCTCTGGCTGAATCAGCTGTGCGTCTGGTCCCACCGCTATAAAAAATAAACGCGACGTGGCTCGACACGCCTGGCCCTCGCAGCCCCGGCCCCTCTCCACGTCGCACTGAGCTGCCGTGCAGCCGCAATTTACGCTCAGTAACACACGTGCACAGCTGTCTGAGTGATGCGGTTTTACCGCCGTCGTACATATGCCGTGCCGTGCCAGGGACAGACTGGGCCCCCGAGGCACGAGTTGGCGAAAACACAGCAGGCAGCTCTGTGCGGAGAAACACTGGAGGGCTGACTGACTTTAACAGAGAGGACGCCGCGGATGCTGCTGCCCTCTGCTGATGCAGCAACAGCTGACCTCTCCGGTCAGGCACTTCACTATTTCGACTCTTCTCTACTGCAGAGTGAAAATGAAGAAAAAATAAAGTTTCAGTTACATTGGTGTTTGTGTGTGTGGGGGGGGGGGGGGGGAGAGACGACAGGACTGTGAAAGAAAGTGAAAAGAAATGATTGCGCAATATCCAGGCGTATTCCAGGTGTTTTTCTGACATGGTGTTATTGAAGAGGAGTGTTTACTAGTCCCTTACAGGCTCCAACAGTAGCAGATTTTAAGTCGAATTTTGAAGCCTAAAAGGTCAAATATATTTTAGAAACTTCTTTTTGGGGGGGTTTATCTCTTGAAATTCCCATTTCATGCCGACGGCTATCAATAAATCAAATGCTGTGACAAAGAAAGAAAGAAAGAAAGAAAAATGTCCCTCCTCAAATGTATCATTTGGCTCCACGGTGAGGGTTGGAGGGGATGACCACCCGTCTACCGGACCGCATACTGCAAGACACACAGCACAAACAGTAGCCGCTTGGGTTGGGTTGATAACCATTCTGGGGGGGGGGTGTCTCTGAAAAGCCGGGCTGTGATATTGTCAACTTTGTGAAAAGTTAGTGCTGCTATTTACTTCTACTTCTACTTGTCTACTGGGTTTCTACTGGGAAGAAACAAGTTTCTCCCCCAGTTAGGGCGGGATTGTAAAATCCTAACTCCTGATAATCCATCGAGTTTCTCTTCTGAGGGCCGAGAACTATAAATAGCTGCACTCCGCCGTGGCTACAGTTGAAGATGTAGACAGTGATCTATTCACACAAACGCCTGTAGCAACAACGACAACCAGACTGACATGCTATGGTTACTCAACATACCGGGTCTTTATGTCACCCTTAACACACCCAGAGCAGTGCTGGTTGCTACCAAACACCGGTTGGTATCTAAGACTCGGGGTGAAGACACCAACGCTTTGTGACACCACCCAGTCACCAGCACTGACACACATGACCCACACAGAGGGGCGTTCTGCACAGGCATATAGTCAGAGAACTAAAAAGCCCATTTCTGGCATCTCTTGTTATTTTTTAGGGAAAGGATTGGTTCTTGCAGCTCTAATCATAGCAAATCAATGTGATACAGCAAAACTGAGGCTTTGCTTTCTAGCACCTTGGTTTACTTAAAAACTATGTTAAGAGACAATGAGCAGCAGGACCCCAGCAACCAGATGGTTAACTGGGGATGTCTGCTACAGCGGCCTGGAGGGATTTCACTGTGCTGCAAGCAACGTAATTGAAAAATGAAAGAGAGAGAGGGAGTAGAACGCAGATAGGAGTCAAGGAGTGGCCCCAGCAACCAATCCAACTGGTTCCAGAGGTTTGTGCTGTGCGTCTTTGCTAATCCCTTTTATGTGGGCGAAGGACAACAACAGCCTGCACGAAAAACACGGGGATTTGGTCCATTGGTGGTGCCTGTTGGCAGGGTAGAAGGAGCAGTTAAACCCAAATATGTCAAAGGAGAGGGAATTCAGTTGTGTGTAAAGCAGGGACTCTTTTGAGCACGGCTGGTGGAATAGGCAAATGCGCCTGAAGCTTATAAAAGGTGTTTACAAGTTGTCTAGCTGTGACAAGAGGAATCTCAGTTGGTGTGGTGATCGCTGTGCTCCATTTCACACCCACACACCAAACGAGGTGCGTTTTCTAACCCATCCGGTCCCATCTTTCAGTAGAGCCGCTTCCAGGGAGCGTCATGCTCCGATTAAAACAAACCTGGGTGTTATCTACAAGTCTTTGGGTGATAAGGACTAGTCATTTTGACGACGGGGCGTGTACAACGCTTCCACCAAGACACTGCTGGACGGAGCAGCAGTGTTGGTAGCTGGCTCGGCTTAGTCGCACTGAACGGCCCAAACGACCCGCTAGTACACAAAGCAAAGAGACATTTAGATTACAATCTCAAAACACATGGAGAGGGACAACATTGTCTGCGCAGGGAGACATTAATATTGCTTTAGCTTTACATAGCAAACAGACAAAATGTGCTGCTATATTAGCGCTCTGAGTACTGTATATCGCAAAGTTCGTTGGGTTAATGGCTCACACAGTGAAGAGCGTATGATGTTCTGAAGCCCGCAGAAAGAGGAACAAAACCCATCAGCTTGGAGTTGGAGCCCGTTGCATTAAATATGGTGCAGACCTCTGGCACGAATTATGTTGAAAACGGTTGATGTGCCGTGGTCTAGGTTGGAATGTTTATAAGCTTGCGCTGAAATACAATAACTCTGGAGTCTTTGTTTTAGACACCTTTAAAACTCCCCTCTGGTCCCCACGTTCTATCACACCTTGGCTCAGATCATTTACCAAGATGTGATTTCATCGTGGCTCATTCATGCTAGTTTGGGTGTTGTTCTGGGTGTGGCAAACACCGGCTCTGGTAAAACATGATACCATCTATAGCTTTGTTTGTATGATGATGAAAGCACGTCATTAAAAAATATGGACAACGTGTGCAGATTATTTTTGCTTGAGTTCTGTCTTGGCGTGAGTGGATTATTATTCATTATTATTATAATTAGTATGACACAGGACATGTTGCATAACACCACCATTTAAAAACAGCCCAACAACAATTTTTTTCGACTCAGAATTGACCCAGATTTTTTTTGACCCAGATTTTTAATAATAGTATCACACAAAACTAACGGCACACTAGGCCGAAGCCCAGCACACTACGCCACGCCACTCTGTACACTTGACGTGTTGACCGTTTGTTTGGTTGCTGATGAGCATTTGTTTCTGCAGGCGACAATGAAATTGAGAAACGGACCTTGTGCCAAAAGCCATTCGAGTCGAGTGTTATCATACTCGGTGCTTGGATCCATGGAGAGCGGATTGTACGAGAAATGCAAATTAAAGAAGAAAACAGCTAATAGCTTTTAAAAGAGCCAGGCCTCCCTCGCAAAACAGTTTTACTTATTTTAATTGATGTCATCCCAAAAACATTATTATAATTGATTATGGATGGCATTACAGGAATGACAATGAAATAGAAGCTTATTCAAAGAGTATAAAAGTAGGCTTCAGAGTATGCAGCAAAGATATTTTTACCTTAAAGTCAAAGTTGCAGAGACTGACTGCGTCGTCGCCGTCATCCTTTTCCCTGCGTTTCCGCTTCTGTGAAGAGATGAACATGCAGGATGTGAGCGGGAATAGTCGGGATGAATCACTAGAAGTTCTTGATGTGTGTATTAAACATTTTCATGATCCAGAGGGCGAGGATTCTTGATGACTGCAGACGCTTACACAAGCGGCAAACACGTCTTTTCAAAAGCCTACTGGTACATTTTGGTACAGGGACCTGAATATATAAACTCAGACTGGATAGGACACAACCTAGGAATTATTTCCATACAGGGAGATCTCTGGGACTAAAGTTAAGATAGCACAAGCAACGAAAATCAGTTTCTGTAATGAGGCCTCTCTTCTATAGTTCTACTATTATGGGCACTAACATTCTTGGGAGTTCCATTTTGTAATACACACATTTACTTTGCAAGTGAAGTACTTTACAGCCACCAATTCCCCTCTCGTACCGCAGGCCAATTATGCTCATTGGCTGTCACAATAGAGCTACTAGGGAGCTCTATTGTGACAGCCACAATAGACAAGGCTGGAGGTCCTCCTGGGGCCAGGAAGGGGTTCATTAAAACGCAGGATGCTTTAACACCTGCATGTGGACTTCAGTCAGGGACACTCATTCAGCAGGTGAAAACAGCAGAATGGCCCGGTGGCCCTCGGGGACCCCTGGGGCTCCGTTACTCCTCGTCCATTAAGCACGGAGGGCCCGTCTGCTTCTGGCAGGACACGCAACACCTGATTGACCAGCGAGGCGAGGAAGGACTAAATGGACACGTGATGGTCAGGGGCGGGCAGACGATGAATGATGTGCTTGTTTGTGGTGGTGTAAGGCATTTCCTTTGTGGCCAGCCAATCTGTTTATTACAAAACATAACAATTTAAGAGTGTTGGCCTCAACAGCAGTGAGGTGAACGGTGCCACCTAGTCTCAATAGTCACAAAAGATGCTGCTAATAACATAACGTCAGCCAGCTTTCATCCAGCATCACAGCGGTGAAGTTGCACAACTAGCTGAGTGAATGATGTGACAAGCTAATAGGCTAACAGGACATTATATAAATATAATCAGAACAGCAAGAAACTGTTAGATCCATTTATTGCCACCGTTTGTTCTGTTGTCATGCCTCAGATGAGAATACTGCAACTGGGATTACACACACACACACACTTAGCACAAGCTAAGTGTGATGTTATGGGATTGAGCACTTTTGTTCCCTATTCGAACCCATTTTGATGGCTTAAAGACTTTAAAAAGATTAATTATCAAACAAAAAATGGACGAGATTTTACTAGAAATAATTGGCCTGTGGTACCTCACTGTGGGTGAGGTGTTTATTGGCTGTGTGTTGTTTTTACACCAAGGATCCCTTTTGAAAGTTCAACCTTGGTTACACCAGACCATAACTCATTTCCCACATGCTTTTGGGGGAATTCATCATTTTGCCAGCTTTTAATGTTTTTCTTGGTAAGAAAAGGCTTCCGTCTTGCCAACCCATGGAGGATATGGGGATTGTTGTCACATGTAGTACACAGCCAGTACTTGACAGAAATTCCTTTAATCTTGGATGCTTCTTTGAACGGTTTCCTTCTCGTCTTTTCGTCAATTCTGGAGGGACGTCCAGTTCTTGGTAAGTCACTGATTGTGCCATATCTTCTCCACTTGATGAGGTCTGTCTCCACTGTGCTCAATGGAATATCTAATGTCTTCTTGGAAATTCTTTTCTAACCTTCTCTTGACTGATACTATTCAACAATGCTCTGATGCTATGGAAGCTCTCTGCAGACGCTGCCTTTTGCCGTCAGATGCAGCTAAGAACTCGTCAGGAGGTGTGTAGACTTTTTATTTCCATTGTACACATCCCGACACATCTCGTTATCAAGATAAATACGATACATACGTGTCGTTGTATTCAATTAGGGTTTGATGGATTATATTGTCTAACATTAAAATAAATTCCTCTGCTGTAAGTAACAGTACTCTGTATTTCAGGTGAGGTGAGGGATGATTAGAGATGCCACAATAAGTCACACTTTAGCACCAAGACAATGTCAAAATATATTGTCATTGAAATCAGGAAGTGAACAGTGAATAGTGAACATTAGCTGTTAGCAGCCAGTGGACAGCACAGCCATGTAAGGGTTAACTTCAGTCTTTTGGAATGATTGCTATTCACCGTGACATTTGCAGGGAGTGAAGT
This sequence comes from Pungitius pungitius, assembly GCF_949316345.1. Classification (NCBI taxonomy): domain Eukaryota; kingdom Metazoa; phylum Chordata; class Actinopteri; order Perciformes; family Gasterosteidae; genus Pungitius; species Pungitius pungitius. The sequence goes on from NC_084901.1 coordinate 11,803,805, forward strand.
GCCACACTCTAGAGTGAGTTTTTTGTACAACATACATCTCCCCGATATTGTTGGTCAGTAATTGTCTTTCTGTGTGTACGTAGAAGACTAAGAAAAGCCCGGATGGCGGGGCGGCCCTAATCGGCAGGTCACCGTCTGCTGGCAGCTGTCCTTGAAGTGTGCGTGCTCCACTCAGTTAAATATTTCCCTCGGCTCTGGTCCTAGTGCAGTCTCCGAGTGAAGAACAGTCGCGGTGGGGAAAAGAAGACAAAAATTAGCCGTCCTGTTTCTGCCAACTTTTGGAAACCCCTCCGCCAGCATGGACTCCAAGCAGAGACTTGTTCTAAGGCTGGGCCAACATAAACACTATGACTCAACACCCCCTCATATCACCTCAATACACACACGCACACACACACACACACACACACACACACACACACACACACACACACACACACACAGGTTTTAGAAGCTGTTGCGATCTTGGCCCTGTTGCTTTGTTACTCATCTGGGGAGACATCGAAAGATTTGTGTGACATTACAGCTCGATGATGTACACAGACAACATAAACAGGCAGCCGGTACCACAGACACGTCTCGTTCTATTTTAGCAATACAGCAAAGAGTCACTACCATGCGATTTCCATGACACTTCAAAGACACATCCATCCTTTGACCTTACAAACGGATCATTCCGACCCAAGCCCCGATTAGATAAGAAGCCGAGGTAGCCAAGAAATGTTTAACCTAAGTTTTGTGGAAGGGAAGATCAATGTTTGCTGTGCAGACAGGAAGAGGTGGAAGAAGATAAAAAAAAGGAAACACTAAAATAAAGATTGTTTTGAGTTGGAAAATTGAATTCCAACATTTAAAGGCTTTGGGAGTGTCGGCTTTGCTCTGCGTACACAAGCGTATTGAGTTGAGCCACGTGACGGTTAAAGACGCAGGGCACACTCAGGTCGTTCAGCTCCATCTCCGTGACGTGTCTACATGACAGTTGAAGGATGATTCCATTTAAAAGACACCAAACTAACTAAAGGTCAAATGGAATCGGGTATTGAACTGCCGATCTGTACCCACAGTCACCCATGAGGTCACCAACTGTAGCGCCACAACGCAAGGTTGGCTTACTAGCCTGACGTGGCATTCGACCTGCCCTGGACTATTGTTGAGCCATGCTTGTCGAAAGCCTGGATCGCATAATGGGATAACTAATGAAAAACTGGCGAGAAAAGAAAATACCCGGTACTATTACACGTTTTATAAGGTATTAAGAGGAATGAATGCCGGACGCAGAGCAGCTGCAGTGCAAACATCAAAGTGCTGCCGATAATGATGCAGCCGCACCGCGATCTCTCACTGAAATGGATGAGCTGTTTCTGGGGGAGACACTGCAGACACTCAGTAGGAAAAAAGTTGGCCTTGGTTGAACACAAATTGCTGTTGATATGTGCAAGGCCTTCCCCCAATAATGATCAGCCATATTAAAACTCACACAGTTATTAAGAGCTGGAATGCTCTTCATCAGACAGATCACTCTTTCCAGGCTTACACCTCCGGTCGCCTGAACTTGTTGCTTAAGAAGAAGAAAAATGCACAGAATCCTCCTCTTGCTGTCAGTTAATTACATTTTGCATCCCACCATCAGTCTGGTCTGCTCCGCCTTGGCATCGGGTTGGAAACTTGACTCACATTCTCGCCCCTCGAGGGCTCACCTGATGTCTGAGTGAATGCAACAGGCGCCAGGGGAACGCTGGCCTCGCCTGGTTCCAAGTTTGGCCTGCATGCAACCCCACCTACACCTAGCCCCCCCGCTTCAAAGCGCAACACGTTGGCTAAACTTCATTCAAGGCCTTGGCATTAACTTTCCAGCTTAATGCGCCGGTGGTTGAGATAAGGGAAATGGGACTAAAGACACTTCCAGGATTCTTTTATTGCAAGCCGTTATTATTCTTGACAGATTGAGCGGGAGGTGAATTGAAAGGGTGAGCTAACGAGGTTCACATGGTCCTTTGAGCACGCCGTGTTTGTGAATCAAAAGCAGCAGGCTGGCACGAGAAAAAGAGCCGTCGGCCTCAAGGCTTTCCAGACCCCGCTTCCAGTTCTCCTCTCCATGGATTGTTTAAAGCAGCTGTTTTAAAAAAGAAAAAAAAGAAAACTGGAAGGCCCCAGCACTCTGTCACGCTGCTTGCCGTGTAGTCTGCACGCTCTTTTTCTGCCCCTAATCAGCGCGTCTCATTTAGGGTCGACGGTAAAATCGCACGCAGGCTGGTGCATCAGAAGCAGCGGCTTGAAGGCCATTCTGTTTTTATGGCACGGGGCTGGATGAGAAATCGGAGCAGGCTAGATTTCCGTAACCCAGCATTGGGTATCTGGCTAACGTGGGCGGGCCTAGTTCAGCCATCAGAGAGCCTCATAAGAACAGAGTCACTTTTTTATTGTCTATTCTTCTGCAAATTAAATTGTACATTTAATACGTCCCTATCTATATTTCAGCCATATTTAATGCACTGTGTAAATTTGTCTCGTCTTATTGTCCACTGTGTTGTGGTAGATTACAGGGGAGAGGTGAGGGGGTGGGTGTTTTTGGAGGGGAGGTATATTGGGGCCAGATGGCTCCACCCCAGAGCCTTGTAAGGGATTTCCGGCCTAAAGAGGAGAGGGTGTAAGCAGTTGAGTAATTAAAGAAGGGGAGCATAAGAAGGGGAACAAAGAACGACTAAGTAGGGGTGATGGGCCATGGAGCTTATGCTCCTGCACAATCAAGTGATCTAAATAAACTGTGTCCAAACTGTATTCCGGCATCCGGCTTGTATCCTTGAACCGTGACGTGGAAGTCCCCACATAGTATGTACCACCCGCCATGACAAATTCCTTGTGTGTCTAACATAAATCGTTCTGATTAAATAATGCTTCTGACCATCTTTGACGGCACATAGAGAGCTGCAGGGCCAATGGATTTTTGGAAGATATCATTGCACCAATTCCATCGACAAAAAGCCGAAGGGATGCTTCCACTGGCTGTTGGATTAATGCAGAAAATAAGCTCCTGTTTAAACAAGAGTGTCTGATACGTTATATTCAGGAACTCGTTCTTCCCAACTAAACAACACTTTTGTCATTTGGTAATTGTGAATGCAATTGGTAGAAGTAAAAAGCTAATGCTCCACTATGAACAGACTACAACAGGCATACATAAGTAAGAATACACACGACGAAGCCTTAAAAGGTGTTTGTTTTTTTAAAAGCTGTGTAAGAACTTATTTTTACGGCATCAAACCAAAAACATATTTTAAAAATATGTAGACTTGGAGATGGGGAGCAGGAAGTGTAAAAATGCGGACTGATTTCTGGGTTTTGGCATAATTTATTATTAGGTTGAAAAATGTTAATGTGTGTTTTTTTAAATAATTAGGGTCCTGGCTACGGCTATTCATAGAAGAATTGATTGTATTTCAAGGAATTATAATTATTTTCTTTATGGTTCTCGTGACATCGTTACCCTCTAAACATCCATATAAACTCGTTGAATTCTAGTTATAGCGCCACCTGGTGGCAACAGGAAGTGAGATGTTTTTTACTTTATACCTTGCATTTAACGGCGAGGACCCGTCTATCTCTGTTAGCAGCCCATTTTCACTATATTTCTCTGATTTAGATTACTAGTACTACTACTACTACTACAGTACTTGTGAGTAAATAAGTAACACTATCAGTTAAATCCTGGGTTCCCCAGACATTGAGCATTCAAGGTGAATTCCACAGTATGCATGGAACGCCCCACATGCTCAGTGTGAGGAAGTTTGAAGCAATGAGACATTTATCCTCCAGTCTGGGTGCTTTATCGGGGTTACAGGGGGCCGACCGGGAGCTGTCGCCGGGACAATGAACAGCGCTGGCGTTTCCGAGACCTCGTTGAAAAACTCACAGTCCGGATTGAAAGCCAAAACAAGTTCTCTCCCAGTCCACACGAGAGGACAGAAGTCAGCCCAAAGCCAGCTTGACGCAATGTGCAGACGGTAAATGTGAATGAGAGTGCATTAATCATGCAAGTACTGTATATATTGAACATCAAGTAAATACAGCCTGGAGGTATTTGTCTTGCTGCTTGGATCTTTGGGTCTTGGCTTCAGGCCACCTGGCACAAGTTTTTCCTCCCCTTCAAGTGCGGTACAGCTGACGGTCGCTCATCTGTTAATAGTTGAATAATAAACTTGCCAAACTCAACGTCTTGCAGGTGGTTTGATGTGATTTGCAAAAAAGAAAACACGGGGCGCGCTCACCAGCCTGAAGCCCCATTCTGGTCCTGGGGTGAGGAAGGTGAAGGAGCTTCCTCTTCGCAGTGACCTGAACAACAACCAGAAAGGAAGGGGGAGCGGGGGGGGGGGGGGTTGAAGGGGATGGAGGAAAAAAAAGCTCAATCTACATCTACCAGACAGGGCCACTCTCTAGAGTGTGAGTGTTAGCACCAAAAAGTGATCCATGCAAAAACAACCCCCCGGTGTGAAGAGGCGTAACTCAGACCTTAAGCCCACCAGTGGGCTCCACTCGAAGCGAAAGTCCCAGACGAAGAGGGAGTAGTGCTCATAATGCGATAAGGACTCATGGAGCAGCGGTGTCCCGAAAAAAACACCAACCCCCGCCTCCCGTTACCTACCACAGCCTCAGCATGACGTCGCCTCGCCGCTCGTCCTCCGATTAGGATCTTTCAAATTCCGTCTGGGAAGGGGAACACCACGACCCCCCCCCCGGCCGCTGCCTTTAGAGAAGGCCTCGTCTAAAGCCGTGTTTGAGGGAGGAGACTGTCTTTATTCCCCACATGTTCAAGATCTGTACGCAGGATGAAATGATCTTTTAGTTGGGAAGGATCCAGCTTTGCCATTTTTGGAGACTGTCCATTGTGCGATTGTAAGGATCAACCCCCCCCCATAAAAAAGCCCCTAACCTGCTATGTTTACTGAAAATCCTTCTGATGTCAAAGAACGTATCTTCAACGTATCAAGGGCCCCCTGAGGACAATCACACAAGGCGTCTCGCTCGGGGACATGGCCACGTCAAAGCAGTGCTGAGCATCCGTCTTGTACCAAAGATCATGTTTTATTGATACCCACTTCACTTGATGAAACATGAGTGGGCCTCAAGACTGCCATACAAGGCTAAAAGTGAGTGTGCAGCTTCTGAAAGTCAGTAAGCCTCTACTATGGAGAAGAGACTGGACCCTGTTAGAGAGCATTTATAGTCATGTTGGGTCTTCAACTGTATTCTTTGTATTTTCAATAATTACAAGTGCATATAGTTTGCATTAGTTTTTACATTCATTTATTTTTGTGCGTACTAGATATTTATCTATTCAAAAGCATGTCATTTCATTCTTTAAGTTTCAGTTCATTTAATATTTCTAATTATATATTTTCATTTTTTTTCGATTCGTATTGAACTCCAGTTTGTCTTTATTTTATTTTTGGCGCAGTGGTTTAAAACGTTGGTGTAGTGTAGGCAGAATTTCCTACATTTCAGATAGCTGGGTTTATTCAAGCTAGACACCACAAATTAATTCTTGCGGAAATTCAAACTGAAGATGTTAAGACACGGTGGAGTGTGTGTGTGTCAGGCAACCATCACGCAACCACGTCACACTCAGCAGTCGTAACAGCACGGTGAATCAAAACCCCCCCACGCTGCTTTGTTCTGGTGAAATATCATCTCTCACAGCATCATAAATTGTGGCCGAGCAGTAAAGACGTCCTGTATGGCGGGACACAGAAAGGCCCAGCAATCCAGAGAATGCAGAGCTGCCAAGAAACACTTCTGCCTATGCGTGTGGGGGGGGGGGGGGGGGGGGTCTGAGAAGTACTGCTCGTAAGGCTGAGTCATTCCAGTTACCCGGCTCCTGCTGCTCCAGTTGGCCTCGGCCCGCCGACCCCGCCGACTCTCCATCTATAGTCAGCACTATGGGCAGCTGCAGCCCCCCCCTCCCCCTCTGCTCCCACACATCGTAACAGTAGACCGGACACACAAGTAATGATTCCGATTAGCAGATTAGTAATTAATAGTTTCAGTCATTTCATCACGAATATCAATCATGCTCTGGTTCCAGCCTCTGAAGTGTGAGCACTTGCTGATTTTCTCCGTCATCCATCTTTATAAAGTGGATCTCTTTTGCTCTTGGGCTGCTTGTTATATAAAACAAGACAATGGAGGTGATTGCACTGGGGAATTGGATTCATTTGGTTTTACATTTACACCGTCAGGTTAACTGACAATAAAAACAATTGTTTCACCCAGCATGTCCTGTGGAGCTCAGTGGGTGGAACAGAGCACCAACGTGCACTAATGGACTCAGCTGCATCTCTTGTGGGGACCACCCATGCTACAGTAAGGAGTTCAGAAATAACAGCGCGTTTCTGCAGAACTACAAGAGAGAAGGGAAATGAGAAGCTCCCTGGGTGTCCTGGAGGCTTGCCAGAGGTCAGAGGTCACTGCAGGTGTTGTTCAGACTTAGAACGGTCTGAAATAACTTGACGCTCCTGCACAGGAAGCATCTTCGACCCGCCAGCTTTGGACGACACTCGACACGTTGTAGGGGTATATGGACATGGTATACATTGTCTTTTTCTTGGAAAGAAACATTAATTATACATTACTATAGTTGGATCGTTGCTGGTCTGTGCACCAAAGACAAATGTAGCCTCTATTATTGTGATTTGAAAACTGTAAGCCATACTGCAATTTCTGTAAGACGTATTCATTGTGCAGTCTTAATTTGATGCTCTTCACTCGCTTGCATTTTTGATGACCGAGGAAGAAATTTGGATTTCTGCTGATTTCAAATAATGAGCCCTTTAAAATAACTTTTAGACAACCCTTTGTGACAAAAACTTAAAGCTCCCACCTATTTTTATGACCCAATTTTTTTTAAACTAATTAAACGATAAACAATACATTAGATGTGCTGCACTGTCCAAAGCTTATTAATTACTGGCCAGCAGTAGAGAGAATGTAAAAAGGTCAAATTTCATAGAAGTATATGAGAAACAGACAACTTTTCTGTGTCTGAAAGCAGTAAGCAGTACCCTCACAGGGGACAAAGGTTTTTTCTGCCCCTGTGTACCTGCTCCTACGTGTCGAGCAAAGGAACGCCCATGAGTCAGTGGATTAGAATCCCTCTAAGCCCTGCCCTTGTTTGTCAAAGCTAATTCTGAAACTGAGGCACCCCAGCGCTGACCCCTGTGCATGCTCCTGCCTTTTCTCTACCGATACCATAGAATGCAGGCTCACACATGGCCAACGGTCCATATTACAGGGGGGCATTCTACTCTTGGATGCCTTGTCACATGAAGAGGACTTTTTTTTACCTTTAGGCTGGATTTGAATTGTCGAATTTTCTTAGGAAGGTTCCTAACCGGGTGAAATGACTCGGAAATAGTGCAAGTGGCCGCCATGATAAGCGCTGTTCCAATTCTCTGCTCCTAAGGAAAGGAGCGTCAATTCATAGGCATAGGAACCACTGGCTCACCCTTCACAACAGGAAAGGAGATAAATCCATCCCAGAATTCCTTGCGGCGGCCATATTTAAATAGTGGCGCATCATTCAGCCGTTCACGAGAACCAACGACCATGACCGAGAAACGCAGAGCAAACGCTGTTTGTAGTCCACGGTGGGATAAATCTTAGTTTTACCGCTGCAGACTGACATAACTAACATGCATCTCCTGTTGCATAATAATTATATAGCTTAGTGAAAGTGGAGTCAGAATCCCTAAACACAGCGGGTGCCTTTTCCTAAATCCTCACGAATTCTTCTAACCATCTTTACTTCACCGCATGACGTTCTCCACAGAGGTGAAGGAATAGTTGTTGCGGGGATTTTTTTGTTGACATTTCAAATCCAGCCTTTTAGAGGCGCAGCCCCCCAACGAACGCAACGCCCTCTGTCTGCCCATTTAACCTGCTGTTCTAAACTAGCTTTAAATAGACAGAGAACATACAATGCTGAATTCACAAGCTCTGAAAATTCCACCACCAGTCTAGTCTATTTAATGCCGGTCTCACTTGGGAAATCAAAACCAGATTTTCTCTCACGCAACATTCATAATGTTTTCCCTCCATAGACCTTGTTATGGAGGTCAAATATCGGGTGAGGGTTTTCCATGTACCATGTACACAGCTGGCTGGCACCAGGCAGGGCCCGGCCACTTTGGCAAACAACATGGAAAGCCGTGGAAAAGAGTCCAGTGTAAACTCTCGCAGGGGTTCGCAGCCCCCTGTTATCGGATGTTAGGCTCCACTCTGAAATCGTATCAGATAAACTGCCCTGAAACAAATGAGCTCTGGTGCTCTATTCAAGAGCCGGTCACACTCATGAGCACCAAAGTAAAGAGAACACCTGAAGGGACAATGAGGAGTGTGTGTGCTCTCTGGTTGCAGAATGAGACGCCCTCTAACCAGAGAGACACTGCACACAGGAGGAACTGTTTTGGGGACTGCTTCTGGAAAGTTTAAGCTCATAAAAGAGCCGTTGTTGCGGTTAGTTTGTTTTGGGGAAGGGTAGAATAGGTTCAAAGTCTGTCTTAAACCAATACTCACACGGCGACGTCATCGTTCAAAGACTTATTGATCGCTGTGATCCAATCAATATTTTGATGAAATATTTTCAGCAAAACCACCTGGTGGGGACTTAATTGCAACCTAAAGTACATGAGTGTTGTTGATTACCATGGTCAAACAACGTGAAACTACGTTTATATAAAACATTTTTCTGAATGAATTATGTTTTTTAGATTCAACCATGTTTTGCAAATACATCTTCTCCAGACTTAAAAACAGATCATATCAGCTGGAGTAAAAATGACCATATCTGAATAAATAATAATATTATGATAATGACCCTGAAAAAAGAATATGGACATACTGTACATACATGTTTTAACGTACTTACGTAAAATATTGCTTATATATTTTTGTATATTTTAACTATGACGTCTGCTTCAAATAACTTCATATTTATGTGACTCATTAACAACAAAAGCTCTCTAAACTATATGGATATATGATATTTTTGAAGCAACAGCAAGTCAAACACAGGGGCAAAGAACTGGGCCCAATAAGCAGGAGGCCAAGGCCCGATGCTGCCATCTGGTGGCGATTTGATGCATCGGGAAACTACTGCACGCAGTGGTAAAAATATGCTGCACCGACATGTAACGTTGATGATGTTATTTATTTGGCGGATTTCGTTTGAAGGCCTTAAGACATCTTCGACAACTTCGCAAAGTAACCTTAATGTCCGGTTGACCTGCGGTAAGCTGAAACATGTCAGGCTGTGAATGTCTCCATGTAGCGAGCACTGCTCGGCCCTGGCGGTTCTATTGGGCTTTGTGAGCTTCAGAGGTTTCCATTTATAGTCCGAGGGATTATCAAAAAGTACACGGACCCGAAGGGGAGAGACGGACTCACCGTCTCAGAGTCCCGCTGTCCTGGAGCGAAGACTCGGAATTCTTCCTCTCCGGGTTGCCGGTGCTCGGTTGTCTTTTCGGTTCATCCGAGGCCATTTCAAATGTCACAGACCAAGGAGAAATGGCCGAACAGAATAATAATAATACATCTATTCTACGACTCTACTAATGGCCGAGGCTTGACACTGTTTTTGAATATGGCGGAAATCCCGAAATTGACCAATGAGAGTGGAACTAAGTAGCTCGACTATGACCCTAAGTGGGCGGGGCCAGGGCAGTTCAACTACAGGGCAAACGACACAAGTGTCTCCATTTGGAATAATTATAATACAATTTAACAGAAACACGGTATTAATTAAGTTTTCCATTCACCCCACAAATCAATAACTTAATCAGCATGTCACAGGCAACATCTTCATTTCATTTAATTCATGGAAAAGAAAGCAGATAAACAAGTTGATTATCAGCCCATTTTCCAAAGTAAAACTGGATATCTTACTTGATTTTACTTTACACCAAATACATTTTGCATTCCATAAAATACTAACTTCACATTTCAATAATGTTAAAATGAGCCGTCAATTATTCCAACATTAAAAGAAAAATTGGATCAAATGTTTTAATGACACTTAGAGCATCGCAAGCTTTTATTAAAACTGTAAAATAACACCATAGCTAAAAAGGAACATTTGGGATTTTGGTTAAAATTGTAACCTTATTTGATTATACATAAAGGAGAATGGAGCAAGTTAAAGTCTTTGCTTATACAGATAAGCTACAATTATTGATAGTGTGAGAACTACAAACAAGGCCTTGGGCCTCTTTGGCTTCTCAGTCAGCCACTTGTGGATCAACATAGATCAACAACATACAAAGATTCATGTTCAGATGATTCCACCCTCGTCCACTTCCCTGCACGGTAATTCTAATAAAAGGCCTTTGTGGTTCACTCCTCTCTGTCTGCTATCGCTCGTGACTCCATCATCTCTTTTTTTCCAAAACATTTCATTGGTGACAGGAATTAAGGACAAATTTAATTATTTTCTGTCAAATGTGCTTTATTATGAATTATAATACTTTGTACCAACACAATAACCACAAAAGTGTCTTCTGTGACTATAAGTCTCTTGTTGTGAACTGCAGGAAAATTGACTTGTTTCTGGCAGTGACAATAACACAAGTAATGAACTCACATTATGTATTATATATTTATAAAAGACAAGCAAGATTTACTAGAGCTGAGATGAAGTTGTTATCCACGAATGGTAGATGTTACAGACAACATCCGTGAGTGGCCTTCAAACTCCTGATGAATCTCTTCCTGCTTGAATCCAGAGACATAAAGCCTTTGTCACTTTCTTCTGCTCGTCCTCCACTTTGCTGAAGCCTGAACAGATGCTTTGATCCACGGCTTCATAACCGATTTCAAATGGTGCTAGAAGGCTGCAGCGTGCTCTATGCACCAGAAGAAATCAGTTATCTTTTAGAGGAGAAAAAGAAGCAGGGGAAAGGACAGTCCTGTGCACGTCCTCCAGAGGCTCACTCACTGCCGGAGCTGTCATCCTGTCCTCAAGAACACTGATTTCAAATGGTGCTAGACAATGGGAACACACATCTAAACCACCATATGAAACCAGCTTCTAGGGGAAGATGTTTTTTTGGTGTCACAGCTGCAGCGGTGAAATGAGTCAGAGTTAACAGCTCCTCGCAATGCATTGTATTTAAGTAGATCTTTAAAGAGAAAAAAAGGGTCCATAACCTTACAACGAATGGCCCGATGGAATCCTCACTCAACTGTAACAAAACATGCATCATTTTCTGCTGCTCACTAACAGCTCACGGATCTACCAGCACACACAATGCTGCACGTCATCACAATAAAGGAGCATAGGGAGTTTAACTTGTTTTTTTGGCCAGATTGTATCTTCTACAAAGACTATCTGATTGCCTGAATATATTAACGGTAGTTTATCAGTTTGAATGAAGTGTATTTTTCAAAGTGTGCAGTGTGCAGGTGACAGTTTGCTTTGTTTAAAGAGATGCCCACTACTGAACACATCTTTCTGATTATTAACTATGCTTCATAATAATATTGACAATGATGCCATTGTTAAGGCCCATTTTTGTAAAAAAAAAAAAAAAAAAAGCACAACGACATAATGAAAAAATTGCAACCACAACAACAGGGACCCCCATAAAAAGCCATTCTTCATAAAGCCCCACTAATATCCCCTGCAGTCCATCCTCTGTCAGCACGGTTGTCATGGCAGCACGGCAACAAGGACAGCTGGTGGTTGGAACTTTGCTCCAAGCAGCAGAGAGAAATTCAATCAGAACAGACATCGCAGCAAACCAAGGCTGACAGCACACGACAGTCGAGCGCTGGTGCTGTCAGCTGCACACTGAAGCTCGGTCTCACTTACAAACACAAACATATGTATCCATATAATGAGCATAATGATGGGAGCTGACTTTGTTCTCATTCTCCCGACATCGATCCTGCAGGGAAGACGACAGAAGAATTATATAACGACCATTGTGAATAAATGTATACAGTATTTATGCTATTTATGTTAGAACTAGAAAGACCACGATAAACAGGCTGATATCAGAGCTTACAGGATTATGTCCTTAATGCTTCTTTGTGCTCATGTACCGACCACCATGATATTGACTCATATTGAATTTTAGAATCAGACCTACAAACACAAGCACTAGTCTAAATGTTAGCAGTTTGCAGCCAAAGCCAGAGGACCTGCGTTAGTGACAGCACCTACTCAAAATACTAAACCAAAGGTGTGGGCCTTTCAGTTTGAAATACATTCACATCTGTGTTTTTTTTTTTTAAATTAGTACCTACATGCTGCTTAATTGGTCACTGTAGAACCCTTCTGTACAACTTCTTTAAAGCGTGTTAACATGTGTGGATGACTGGGCCAGACGTCAATGGCTCACGTGGCTGGTCACACTGCTCTGAGTCCTCTGTGACATACGAGCAGAGGAGCACATCCAGCTGGAGAAATGTGCAAACAGTGACAGGGTGTGTGTGTGTGTGTGTTCAGTGTCTTGTGTTACAGTACAAAGACCTCCATGCACCATTCGATCTGTGGGAACCAGCGCACAGCACTTATGTAACCGGTCGCCGTCATGACAACAAGACTACAAATGTAAATGCCATTTTGTCCCTGCGGCTTCTACAGGTGTTTGGAGAGTGTAAGATGAGCCATAACAGCTGATGAGCTCGAGGGTGGGGGCAACTGGGGGTTAGGAGCAACTGGGTGGAGGCAGTTGACAGGGGGAAAGACAGCGTCTCACAGCTGAGGAGCTTGTGGCCGTCCCCACTGACCTTCTCTTAAATCCACCTCACATGTGGTTCAACACACGGACTGAGTCGTGCTATTCTGCTCACTGCCACCAGAGGGAAACATTGCATCTAGAAGCTCACCACTTGAAACATGGTTACTATGGTGATATGGCTGACTGGTTGGGGCTGTCCTCTTGTCTGCACTTAGTTTAGGGAGGTCAAAAGGTTGAGGTGACCTGTAATCCCCACAATCCAACACAACAACACCATAGTGTCAAGTCTCAATGTCATATGTGACTCATATTGCTATTATTTTTACTTTTATGATTATAAGCTGTAAGGGGAATTTGAAATATAACCATGATATGTAACTAAAATCCCCACCCCCAAAAAATATTATAAATACATTCTGATATTAGAACGGTTGCATTGTGGTAACGTGCAATGTTGAATCAGAGAATTGTGACGAAGTTTCATTTCACCTCTCCCTCTGCCCATACACAGGCTGACCATCGCTCGATGGCAAACATTCACACTTTAGTCTCTTATTCTCATCCTTTCCCTCCCTCTCTCTCTCTCTCTTTTTAAGTGCACACAGGCACACGCACAAATACACACATACGTACATTCTTTCCCTGTGGGGAGAAATACTTCTTTGCAGAGGTGAAGGCCTTTGAAGGTTAGCTCCACAGTAAAGTTTCCCACTCTCCAAATATAGAAAGAGGCCGTCGGGGGCTAAAAACTCAAATTGTCCCCATTAAGATAGTTGTAGAAATATACACACAAACACACACACACAAAACTCCTTTTTGCTGTGATGGGAGAAAGGCTCCCTTGTCGAGGTGAGGCGAGCGCTTGTTGTCGGCTCTAGTTGCGGCTTCCAGTTCTATTCTCTCCCAGGAAGTGACACACCACTGGCATGACTGGCAGCCACCTGGCTCCCACGGGTGACAGTGATGTCATCCGCTATCCGTCCACGCTGCCGCTGTGTCTGGAAGGAGAGAGGTGAAGATTGTGTTACCTGAAGATGATTGCAAGTTTATGTAAGGTTTCATTTTTTTGGACCTTTGGTCCCGGTTTTTGCAGAGTCATGCTGCGCTGATAATCGGCCCCTTTCATAACAAGTATGATTTTTGTTCTGAATAACGTAAACTATGGCTTGAGGCACACTGCAGTTGGCCAGGGCGATGGACGGATAAAGGGAGGGAGGGAGGGGAAGGTGAGTGTGGGGGACGGAGCCGCAGCATAGATCCAAGACATGCTCAGGATCTTCATGCCATTTGGCAGCAAGCATTAGTCACGCTGTCAGTGACGCTCTTCACTTGAAAACAACACGGCTGCTTGTTCACTTTGGCGTCTGAAGGCCAGCCACCTCACACGTATGGAGGTTATGAAGAGATTGTGGCAAGACTCTGCATGGCTCTGCAAGTGACACACGTGGTGTCCACGTGTAAATATATCCAAATTGGACTTGTTTGTTGTGTAATGAAGCATCGTGCCAAGTTGCATAACAGGCTTTTCACAGGAACTGTATGCAGATCGATCCAGTGGTGCATGGAAGTTATGGAAAGCCCCTAATACACACTAGTGTGTAGCATGCCCAGTGTTACGTGTCACCATTACATAGCTGTGTATTATAAAATAGCCCAAAAGAAATCACTCATTTCATTTAAATAAATTTGTTTAATAGTTGACTTATAGTATTTGCAGTTGTGTATAGTAAAATTCTATAAAAAATAAAAAAAATATGATGGAGATTGTTTTGCTTTTTGCAAGGGTTATTGTAAATTGAAATCATTGCATTCTGGGGAAGGTTTGTCTTTGAACACACACATGTATTGTCCAACACACTTCCATTTAGGGTCCCGCACTTCTAGGGGACTCCAGCACATTTACAATCTACATTAACACCTGTGCCTCACTCAACTCAGCGTTCTATGATAAGCCTTCATAAAATCCGTTTGAATCCAAGGAAACAATGATGTAAGGTAGGAAATGATTCATGCAGTGTTTTTTTTATCAAAGTAAGTTATAAAAGCAGACGTTACAGAGCTTTGACAGTTTACCACAGAACCTGCAATTAACTCTAAACAAACAACATTTCCACAAAGGAAAGCTTTTCACTTGTGCTGTTACGGATCATAAAACAAAAACTCTGGGACCATAAAAAACCTTCGACAGGAGTTCTTTGCCAATTAATGTTGATAGATTTTGGTGGGAAATTACAGAGACAGTGGCTCCTGTAATCTCTTGTCATTCATTTATCTCTGTGAGTCAAGTGAGCGAGAAATTTATATCTATAAAGTGGAAGTCCGTGGACCCCACTTTAGGCTCTAATACATTAGGTAGCTATTATATTAGGTAACATTAATGTGCTAAAGGAGGAATGTGCCAGGTCTTTCCAGTAAGAAAAAGGACAGTGCAGGATGAAAAACCATTAATCCCCCTTTGCTTTCTCGACTCCCAGTGGAGCGCCCCTCCAGCGGGCAGATCCGGCACCTCGGGGGAACCGACCTGATCCTGATGCTCCCTTTTTGTCGAGATTCCCCCACTCCCCTCCAAGCCATCTTGATCAGATGTAGCTGTTCCAGGAAATGTAGTGGAACTCAACACCATGTGTAGATGCTTGATGCGAGAATCACAGATCCGCCACCACTTAGCTGCCAAAATTGATTAAACCAATAGCATCTTTCTGCAGATATCGTCTAAAGAACAAAACCACCGTGACAGGTCTGAGATGATCCGGATCCGAGAGTGAAAGTCGGCTCAAACTCAACCATTCATCATTGGGATACCAGTTCCAGTGGGGGGTCAGCACGTGTATGTGTGTAAATAGCAACCTGAGATGTAGCAATGGAGTAGGAGTTTAAGAGACGTGTGAGAGATGTGTGCAATCAGTTTTTATCATCAGACCATAGCTGGTGGGTTCAGAAATTGTCAATGCTTTCCGCAGCAAACACCGATTATACCATTTTTTACAGAGATTCTCTAATTTTTACACCCCAAAAACTTAAAGCTTCACTTGCCTAATTGAATATACACATTAGTATTCATAAGTGTATTTCACCCTAACTACCACATCAATTAATGTTAGTTGGCACAGGATTTCACACAGAGGTACACACAGCAGTTAAAGACATACCTATTTCTCTGTGGAGCAAGATCAAAGAGACGCTAATGGTTGTACAAAAATAGAAATGCCCGCGAATCTTCATATCATCCTTTTAAATAGTAATCCCTGATTACTTTGCCCCAACTAGGCCCGTATCCTCCTTCTAGATGCAATGCATGCTTATCATGCAGACTGATATGTTGAATCTCATGCGTGAGGTTTGGGTTTAAAGCTTTGACCCCTTGTTATCATGGCCTTCTCTATCCAATCTGTATTCTGCCATTCAGACCGTGAACCAAAATGCCCAATGCCGAACAAACCAAAAACGTAACAATCCAAAGCCGCCCGGCTAACGTAATGGCTTGTAAATGGGCACAATTTGAGTTGGACACTTCTATATTTGGCTAAAGGGCCAAATGCAATGTCAGGTGTTTTTTTTTCTGTTAACCATCTGTATCTAAAAATAAATGTCAGGAGATGGACCATCTCTGTTTCTCTCATTAGTGACCTTACCAAAAAGAGGCGTAGTGGCGTGTACAGCCCGGACTTCGCGAGCTGGGTGTCAGCGGAGCTGGTTCACGCCGAGGTCGGGCCAAAGCCCGGAGGGAGGCCGGCTCGGGTCTGGCTGTGCAGAGGTATGCTAATACAAAATGCTGACAGTAGCAGGGGAGAGTATCAATCTCAGCTATAGTATAGAGTAGCATAAAGACCCTTTAAGTCAGCAAAGCTGCTACACCTCACGGGGCCACACACACACACACACACACACACACACACACACACACTGCTGACAAAGATACTGCACAGGCAGCGACACACTTAGGCAGAACAACTGTGGATTGGACAGTTTACCGTGTTCTTTGTCGACTCGGCATTTTGCGCGGTATTTTATGGCCTGGTTTCAAATCCGCTGCCACTTACAATGAGCTGCGGTCATGGAAAACAAAAGGCCGCCCAGATAACATGAGTGTGACGATTCAGAATGATTGTTGTTATTTCCTGGAGGAGGACCCCAGATCTGTGAGCGTAAAGTCGCAGGGCACGATGAATAAAACCAGAATTCAAACACAATCTCTGATGTGTGCCTCTGAGGTTTTTAACAGAAATACCACCATTGGTCCATACCATTAGACCACTGACATGCACATATATGTGAACCGTGGATTTATTACATGGCTTAGCGTTAACCCTCACAATGTAACAATAAGTTTCACTGACGATTGATATCTGCCAATATTCAGTAAAAAGTGATAAGGACATCTTTTAAGCTAATGTTAATGTTACCTTGTGACCAACCAATCAGTGCCTTGACTGGAGGAGAGCTAGTAACGAACAAAGATTCAGTTTAGTTACAACATGACGCATTCAGGCTCTGTTCAGAGAAAAGGATTTCTGCTGGATGGAATATTATAATAGACCAGCTGCTATAACCCAAATACAAAAGGATCTGTATCTGCCCATATGGATCATCATCAGCAATTAGTATCAGTGACAAAAAAAATGATGGGTTCCCAAAAAATAGAATATTTACTTTTATGTTGATCTGATTGTCTGACACAGTGAATTTTATTGTCCTCACTAATAAAAGAATATCGTATCTCAACTTTTTCCACATTCCGGCTCGCTAACTGGCAATGATCCATCAACCCGTTATCAATAGGGCAGTTTTTTACTAAATAAACTTCACAAGAAACCTGCGGTTACTCTATGCTTACAGTGTCTTTTCAAAGTAAAAAGTCTTAATTGGCTACGGCAGCCAAAGCACTTGGTAAGGTTTATCAAAACATTATGGTTTAGTTCAAATTAGTAGCTGTTGGTTTTGTAAAATGTGTATGCTTATTACGTAACGTAACTAGAGTGGTTATACAGTTATCTAGAAAAGAGGCCCTGTCCAAATGTCAGTATTTAACAAGTTTGAGTGAGACAGCGGTGGACTTGATTGGATAAAAGCTTCTTCACGTGTTTGACTGCATAAAAAAAGTGCAACTGAATGTATTGTATGTATTTGGCTGCTTAAGAAGCATTGGAACTATTCATTTCTAAAAACCCTAATCTTTCCTCTAAAGGTTCTCATATAAAGGAGGTGCTTGTATTGACAAACCCAAAGATTTAATGTTTGCTGAATCAATATTTAAATCAAATATTAACTAAGACTTGATCATCTTAGAGTACGTTACATTGAAGCGCTTGTATCATTTCAGCAGTCCAGTCCAAGTAGAAGTCTATCCTATGGGTTGAACACCACAGTGCCCACATGCCATCAAAATTCCTTTGGAAAGAATGCCCACATCACGGGAAAAGCTTAAAGAGTTCCTGCCTTGTATGAAACACAAACAAGGCTGACGTGTTCCTCCTCACCCTGTTTTCCTTCCTGGAAAGGAAAGAGGACAAAACAAAAATCTTTCCTTCTGGAGAATTTCAGACATCTGGCTTTGTTTGGGCTGAGTTCCGGGAACAGATCACAGCCTCTGCCCGGGCCCACTCCCAGCCAGCCGGCCCGAGAGGACTTCCTCCCTGGACACGGATAAACTATCTTAATAGGCCAATTTGAGGCGGGGCTAAAAATAGCAACATGTCACTGCTGGTGGATCTAAAGTTAACTGGAAAACCGTCATTGAGGGGTGGAACAAAGAGGGGAGGGGGGAGATTTTAAGAGTTCCACTGTTCAGCTTTGTCCTATCATAAATGAATTAATGATAGGCAGGTAGATGATGGATGATATTTGGATGCATGGATAGATTAAAAAAGTGATTGATGCTATATGGATGGTTAGTGTGGTGTTGGGTTGGTGACACTGAAAGTGGGGCGAGGTGGATGTGGAAGAAAGAGCGATTAAGAGAGTGTGTGTTTGTGTGTGTCCATGTTCATGCAAAGAGAGAGAAAAGGCTCGTGATTAAAGATTCATCACCCACTTACGGTAAAGCGACCGACTTAGTCATTTTCTTTGACAATAACAACACCTACTCACTTGGCTTACTCGATCAGCCCCTCCACTTCCCTCGCCTCCGTCACCCCCCCGAAAGAACCTCGTCGCCCGGCTCCAACACCCTGGCCTTGCTGCCGGGGGGAGATTCAGCCGCCCAGTGATGAATGCATTTAGCATTTTGAACACTCACTCAAACACACACTCACACAAACACACGCTAAGAGTTAGTCAGCAAAAGCAGGGACCGCGAGCCAAATCTTTAACTTCCACTCTACTTCCCTCTTGGCTCTGTGCCACGCCAGCTTCCTGTAACAGTAAAAGCCGCTGCGTTCCTGGAAACGGCTGTCTGCTGACACATCGCTGAGTTGACTCCAAAAAAATGGTTTCATCTAAAGCCAGGCATGCCCCTGATGTCTGATGGTGCTTACGGGGCATGTGAGAGTTTTGTTAGAAGAGTTGATGCGAATTGATTTACGAGTGAAAGATTGACATCAAGGTCTGCTGTAGAGTGCAAATGACCTGACTAGTTAAATAAATAAAACAGTTGGCAGCGGTTCAGCGCTCACTACGTGGGGATATACGAGGAGGCTCTGATATGTGTGTTTGTGTTGTTATTTGCATTCACCAAGAACCAAGAAGCTGGTTCTGGGGAAAGCTTCAGGGTTTCAAATTAGCGAAGTTTCCAACTCAACAAATTTTGTAAAT
This sequence comes from Pungitius pungitius, assembly GCF_949316345.1. Classification (NCBI taxonomy): domain Eukaryota; kingdom Metazoa; phylum Chordata; class Actinopteri; order Perciformes; family Gasterosteidae; genus Pungitius; species Pungitius pungitius. Next base: position 11,823,289 of record NC_084901.1, read on the forward strand.
AGAACACTTTGGTACGGTTCCTCATTGCAGTGCAAAGAAGTTTGCAAGTGCGTAACTAGGGTAAGTTCAGTGGGTCACAGTTCAGGCAAGATTTAAGAGTTCCACTGTTCAGCTTTGTTTACTGCATGTTTTTCTACTTCTCTTTAGCAATGTCACCCCAGCCATCATATGTTACCGATTGGAGTTGGCTAAAACTAAAACTAAAAAATATGAGAATATGATCCAGGAGCATGATCAGCCCCACATCCTCATGTTGAACACAGTCCAAGTTATGTGCCGTCCCTAGTAAAGCAGTTACCAAGGTTAATCCCTATAAAGGTCGTAGTCGGAGGCTTTCAACCTGTTGGGAAGATTCATCAAAAGCTTGATGAAATGAAATACACAAAGTGCAGCATAGCATTCTGAGGGACAAATACATAAGGTCAATCTTCTTCACTTTCTGAACCTGTTCCTCCTCAGAAGTGGCGGTTCCTATGAAAGTTTAGCAGTGTTTGCCCAGTACTAATGCCCAATCTATCTCCTAATAATTGATGGCCGAGCAGCAGAGGAACATTCCTCAGCCATTGCCTTCTGACAGAAATCAGTTTGGTCATGCATGTCACAGTCTGTCTTCTTTTTCCAAGGCCTCTACATCTTAGGAAAGACACCTGTGCATTGGGTGCGGCATTGGGGTAAGGACACATTCCCTACCCGGAGCAGGCAATCCATCGGTTTCCTGCTGAGAACCATGGCCTCAGTTTTGGAGGTGCTAATCCTCATCCCAACCGCTTCACACTCTGCTGCAAACCGCTCCAGTGAGAGTTGGAGGCCGCAGACCGAGGAGGCCATCAGGACCACATTGTCTGCAAAAAGCAGCGATGAAATCCGCAGCGCTTAAGATATATGGTTTCAAATATGAATGAGGAGAATATTGTCTGCTCTCAGGAATACAGAGCTAAGATAAATGTGGAGAGGAACCTCTGAAAACTTCAATAACTCAGTCTACTTGAAAAAACGATTCCGCATAATTAATCGCCCGATCATGGAGGCAGAAGTCACAAGTGAAAGTGACAGGAGTAGATGAGTAAAGATTCTGAGAAAAAAAGTTTCAGAAGATTTTCTGTGAAATGTGCCAAGATAGTCGGCCACAAGCCTCCTCCAATGTTGAAATCGGCCTCCAATACAAACACAGATAACATAAAGAACACACATCCATTTGTTTTAAAGCTTGGTTTATTAATCCTGACGATCTAGAACTATTGACCTTTCTATATAGTAATTGATTGCATGTTGCATGCCATTACATTAAATGTCATTTAGCTGACATTTTTATCCAAAGCAACTTACAATAAGTGCATTTCAACCATGTTGCCCAAACCGTTTGTTTCCCAATGACGTTTCTTCTACCACCAATAACCAATAACACCTTAACCCAAGCCCCCTACTAATGGCCCCACACACAGACATCAGACAGCAGCACGAGGACACAGCTCCTGCTCCACATAGGCTCTTCCCCTGTTAGCGGCACAGTTGGGAAGTCCTCTTGAGGCATGTCAACGCCAACCACAGCACATAATCACACCCTCAGCGTGACTCAGCTGCCAGCTCACGCCTTGGCAGGATATGATGTCAGTAAGGCTTAATTCCCGAGGGCGCATCTTTTGGCGCCAATTAGTGGTCCGGCGTCAAATGTTTGCCGAGTTTGGTGAAAACATGTTCTGAGCTTGCCTTGGACGGGCTGAGCAGTTAAGTGGAGAGGAATTAGGGTTTGGCAATTTGACGAATGCATCAATAAACAAGGAAGAGTGGAAATTCACTTGTTGACTGTGGAGCAAATAAGACACAATCAAGTGTGCATACATATGCAATGCAAAAGGACCGACACAAAGCATTGTCATGTAATTACACTGTATATGGAGTATAACTCAACAGTATTTCACTGCTATCATACTTTAATTTACCCTGATATGTTGTTCCGTGCCAACCTATTTGTCCTACTGTAGTAGTAGTCTATGAGATACTTCCTTTTATTACAGTCAGTAGCTTTTTATTTATTTAATCAACTAAACACAGGCTTATGTCGTGTTGTTAACAAGGAAAGAATATATTTTAAAGCAGATATTTATATTAATGCAGCACTCTTTTTGGGGGGGAAAACGCTGAGCAACCACTTTCACACTATGATATATATATATATCAATATCAATATATATCAATATATATTGATTAGTGCAGCTTTAACATTTGATTATATAAATTGATTGATAATAGAAGTGCGCACATAACCACAATACCTCACATGGGGGATTTAGAATATTGAGCCTGGAGCAAAACAAGAGGTTTGAAAGTAGACACCCCCCAAAGTATTCTGAAAACACTTTCCTCCAGATACACCAGTGTGTAACTGTAAAAATCATCATGTCCTTTTCATTCCTGTCACACTTTCCTCTCAACCTCCATCCGCTTGGCAGCCTCTCCCTGTGCTGTCTACCTGGTCCGCCAGAGGACTATTGAGACTATTCCTGTGGGAAAAGCACGCAGCGAGGTAAACAAACCCACACGAGGGCTGCGTGGTGCAGACATGAGCCTCTCGTACGCACACCCACCTGCCCACGAACAAGCCAAAAGCTCAACTCAATCTGACCTGAAGTATAGAAACAATTACAAAAAGAAAAAAAACTTACATTTTCTCGTCCACTACTTCCAGCTTTTCCCTCATAAAGATTTCCGAGGAAAGCCCTCCCTAATTCTCCAGTATCTGGCCTTGGCAAGCGCTTTCCACGGTACTTTGTCCTGCCTCACGCCATCGTCCAACTGAGAAAGTGGTGGTTCCTGACTCTCGCTGTGTGTCCTGTCAGGGACAGAGTTCCACGCTGCTCTCTCTCTCTCTCTCTTTTTCTTCTCTGTGTGTGTGTGTGTGTGTGTGTGTCCTGTCCTACAAAACAAAGTGGGTGTGTCTCTGTGAAACAAGTTTGAAAATGAGTAAGGAGGGTGAAGTGCACACCCCCGTGGGAGCGGACTCTGCTCTGCTGCGTGTGCCTGGCTGTGACTGCATCGTCACAACGCATATTCATGTGCGTTGATGCACTCACACACTTTGCACCCAACTGACTGCGTGTTTTAAGTTTTCCCAGACAGCCACAGCAAACAACAAACAGGAACAGAGTGTTTTTTCTTTTCTTTTTTTTTTACACAATTCGACAGTGTCTAGGAATCAAACCGACAACCCAGGCAGGACCACACACCTACCCATCAAATAAGCAGTTCCCCCTGCAATAGCCTCAACGGCAAACAGCAGGAGAATGCAAGCAGCCAGTGGGGGGGGGGGGGGGGGGGGGTAATAAGAGGATCCCTCTCGTCTCCATGGCGACGCCAGTGGCAAAGAGCGGTTATGTCCCCTCGCCCCCACCCACACCACCTCCACTCTGCACACACAAGGCATTGTGGGAAAGCGGTCGCACTTGACATGGCCTCAGGGTGAGGGCTCACGGTCAGACAGCTGGGTGTCACAATACTGAAGGGAGATTGGCTCTTGTGACTTTGACCCCTCCCAGCGGTCCCAGGTCATGTCTGTTTACATTGACGACGGCTGAACTCTGGTTGTTTTTTCTGTCCGTTTTTCCACCGCCAAGTTTTCTGCCTCTTTTGGTAACCAAGACAGAGAAAAGAGAAATGAGAAACCTGGCCTGCTTTTATTTAGTCGTAAATGATACCATAGCTAGAGCCAGCAGGTGACAGGCTATACATTCTTTTGGGGGACAAACTGTCCTCTTAACCAGCCACAGCAATCCATCTGTGGTGCGTGGTGGAGCTATGTGGGTCGCAGCAGCAAACATAAATACAGCTGCTCAGGAAGGGACGCAGGAGCAGGAGAACACGGGAGCCGAGTCTCCAATTAGAGACAGCAGGTTCCATGTAGTCGAGAGAACGGCACACATGCAGCCGGGGAGAAGCCTTTAAGAGTGTGTGTGTGTGTGTGTGTGTGAGGGAAATAGATAGAGAAAGATGGAGAGAGAGAGAGAAGAAAAGACAGAGAGAGAAAGAGAGAGAGGCCCGAGCGATGAGCTTGCTAATGAGGCTGAGTGACGACTTTCTCCTGCAGAGATTCACCTTCTGACAGAATAAGGTGCATGTTTGCACACACACACACACACACACACACACACGAACACTACAACAAAATAGAGCAGGACCAACAATGAAGGGGCCCATAACTGTCAGCTCCCTGTGTGTGAAGATGTGGGGGGGGGAGGGGTTAGTGGGGGACATAAAGTTGTCATGAATGCGATGTCGCTGCAGGGCAGTTGGTTGAATAAAGGTAAGCATCATGTAGGAAGCAAAGGAACCGGCATGAACATTTGTCATTGATGAGGAAGCAACATACATTTATTTATTGTAAGATTTGTCGAGCTGCTTATATTGCCTCTGGTGGCAACACTAGCAGCTAACACGCTAACGCGCTAACTCGCTGGCCAATGAGCAGTGAGCAGTTTTTAAGGCGGGCGGCGGTCCTTTTCGGTCACAATTACTGAATGTGTTAACTCCCTGTTTTGCTTATTTACTTAGTAGTTGAAAAAAGTTTTTTTCTAATTATGTTTAGGTTGACCTTTAGTAGTTGGGCAAACGTTTTAATGTATAACTCTAAATTACTATATTGTTGGAAACAATTAAATGACCTCCCTCACACATCCACACACCCAGATGGAGCACAATGTGGTTTGGAGGCAAAGTTCACGGCAAAATGGAGCGGCACATTGTGCAAGGGCCGGAGGTGCGAATACACACACACACACACACACACACACACAAAGCCTTTCACAACAGGTAGCATCACGCTGTTCGCCCACACACACATTCTTTTCGTTCCAAAGCAAGGTAAACAGTTTAGTCCAGAGAGGGGAAGCACAAAGAAATATTGAATACACATACATACACACACACACACACACACACACACACACACACACACACACACACACACACACACACACACACACACACACACACACACACACATGAAAAGACTTGCACCTTTTTATTACCTATGTAACTATATGTGTGTGTGTGTGTGTGTGTGTGTGAGAGATTACATGGTTAAATAAGAAGTCCCTTTGATATGGACACATCTCTTTACTGCCGCTCCTTGGAGACAAACAGCTTCATGTAGATAATATCTTTCTTTATAATGTCCATAAAGGACCTGGTGCTGTAGTTGTTTTGCTGAAAACAAGAATGAGATTAGGGAAAGCCTACCCCAGAGCGGGACGATCCTGTTAAGGCTGAACTCCATCCTGAAGGGATGCACCAAGCTCGCATATCAGCATTCTTTTCAGCAGAGAATGTGTTTGATCATTTCAAAATGAAATAGCCCTATGCCTAAGGAAAAAGTGTCATAACCAAAATGTAAGAAGTAAGAAGGTAAGGAATATGAATCCATTCTAAGTGAAACTTGTGTGTGAATCAGTATAATGGAATGGCATTAGGCTGCCTGCGTCCATCTGATGGGGAAACGGATGTACTAAGAGCATGAGCTGGCTTGAAGCAGGATGTGAGGTTTTAGTTTAAGGTTGATAGCTAGTAAACAAATGGTTAATGCCCTGCACATGCAACAAACACGGCAATCGAATCAATTCCGTTTACCTGCCATTTTGCCCCCTTGTGGACAAAACAGAAGGATTATACTGTGTTCTCTTTCTATTAAAGTACTTCATATTAGCAACGCTAAACCAGTATACTAACAGACTACCACCTCTGGTAACTGTATTGCACTAAAGGTAAGAATCTTCAGTTATGAATCTTCCATTTTACATACCTACAAAGTGCAGTTCTCTCGAACGGACACTAGAGGCAAATCGGGCCTGTGCAGCTTTAAGTAGTGCACCTACAAGCCCTTTGAATTTTATTCAAATTTGAACAGCCTTGAGCTCACAATGCCACCTCTAGCATACTTTCACACCACACTAATACACCTACCAGAACTACACTGCCACCTGTTTACGGCCACATAACTGCTGCTCTGCTGAGTTCTTTGTCGGAAGACTTCAAAGGCTCAAAGGCACAAGGAGTGTTTTGGAAGCATTTCCCCTAACCAGTTTACTCTAAGCAGCAGGGCTTGGGGGAATCACAGTAACCACTGCTTGAGCTTCAGTATAACGGGAACATTCCCACACCAGTCAGAGCAGTACAACCTACACCAGCTGGGGACCCAACTGTATCCACAGGCAACACTGTTCTGTCGCTGAGCATCTTTGCCCCAAATATAAAACAAACAAACAATGTAAAAATGTTGCTGTACTTTGTTGGAAAGAATTTCTTGAGTAACCGGGTCATGATTTCTGAAAAGGGAGATTGTTGAGTCTTTCAATGTTTCAATGTTCTTTGCCCTAAAGTTCTATTATATGGGATAGAAGGCAAATATTTCTTCAGCCACTTGATCATTAACACTAAATACCAAAATCAACATTGGTAAATAGTACTACGGGTGACATATGTACTTTGGAGTCCCATGTGACTGTGAAGAGTCAAAAGAGCTTCGAGTCTTGGTATCTAACTTGTGTAAACCACTCAGTTGTGTATTGACCATAGGGGACCAGCCCTGCAGAGTTTGATTGACAGACAGTGACAGGACTGCCAGGCCAGCAGGGAGAACACAGGGCCCTGGACCCAGAGAGACACAGTGCATGCGTTGTTCCAGTTGCCCTTGGACTAAGAGGCATTTTTCTGCCGGGTTGGACAGACGAGGTCCACAGCGGAGAGAGAGAGGGAGAACATCTCATTAGCTGTTGTGACTCCAGCGCATTAGTGTGGTGTAGCAACGGCAGTGCTAACAAGACCGAAGCAAGGAGGGCAAAGTCACCATCTCACTGGGTGGATGAGCTGTCAGTCACCACCAATGACAAATAAGGAACCACGGTTTCCTTGATGACATAACCGCAACGCAAAGACAAAGCTTGTTTTCTGCTAACTCCCTCAATTGCTCATGTGTGTGTGTTTTTGTGTGTGTGTGTGTGTGTGTGTGTGTTTGCTGCTCCTGCTGCTTAGTATCAGGGCGCTGGATTTGCTGCATCCAGAGTCCCGTACATTTTGTTCCCGAGTGCTTGTCTTCTGCCAAAGAATGTGTTTCCTGGCATCGGCCTGAACCTCTGACTGCCCTACACACACACACACACACACACACACACACACGCTCACACACGCGCACACACACACACGCTCACACAGGCACACACACACACTAGGCGTGCTAGGTGTTACCTGCCAATCAGGACACCCTGTGTCTCACATGTACATCGACTATCCGAGCTTGGGCACAAACTGCTGGTCGTCTGATTGATAGAACACCCCCTGCCTCCCCTACGACTAAGAAGAAGTCAAACCAGCTTCCGTTAATTTTGCTTGGCAGTAATATCTAGACGGTCGCTCTCTATTTCATCTCCACTAGAGTCTCTGGCTCTTTTCATATGTATTATGTGGCAACTGAATGAATGCATGTTGGTGTACTGTATGACTTTACAAGTTCCTGGTGAAAACCCCTGTGTGGGCTGTTGATTGAACAGCACATCGAAAGTTGAGTCATAACACAGCTGATGAACCCCAACATTAGAGAAGTTCTCTTACGGCTTGTCAATGTAACTCCCACTGTTAGGCAATGAGCTACTACAAACTGTCTTGATCCTGCAGAACCAACCCTTAATCTTAGCAATTACTCACCCTCCTGGACTGCAAACAGTCTATTTACAGATACAGCCAAAGGACATTTGAAATATTATTTGTATGTAATGTTGCAAATGTCATATGGTTCCCAAGAACCCTCTCATATGCAAAACATATACTGGAAAGGGAGGATGCTTGCTCCAAACACACATGTGCACTTTGAGTCTTGTTTGTTCTTTTGAATCCTCTCCGTGCTGCTTTTTGACATCACACTCTCTGCTTGTGCAGTGATAAATCAAAAGAGAACCATGACTCACAGATGGAAAGCCCACTCACAGAACACGAGCACAGAGAGTTCCAAGCCAACGTTGCTGACATGCATGTGTGTGTGTGTGTGTGTGTGTGTGTGTGTGTGTGTGTGTGTGTGTGCGTCTGTGTGTTCTTTTGATGCGTGGCATTCACCTAGCTGGCTGGATTAATCACAGCAACGAGGCAATAGAAGAGAATGGATCAGGGGTCATGGTTTGACCCTCGCCCCGTTGACATGTTTATTTACAAATGAACAGGTAGTTAGAGAGACCTAAAGAGGGGAAAATACAATTACCTGCACAGCTCCGGCTGATTGACATTATTCCAACCTCACAAAGAGTAAAAGGAGTGATTGAAAAGAAGACGAGTGAACTCACAGCACTATCTCAACCTGAGGTGAAGGAAAAGTCACCAAACGCAGTCGTAGCTTTTTCCTTTAAGAGCAACAACTGAGAGCAGCCTCCAAAACCACGCTGCAAGAAAAAAGGTCTGGTTAACACTGCCTTATGGGGGCCGAAAGTGAACCAATAGGCAGAGGCTGGGGCGGATCCATTACGTTAACCAATGTTGTGTTCCTGAAGGAGGATGGTGCAATCTGCTCCCACTACAGCAAAACGGGCAGGTCACTGAGCGGCTCAGCGGTGAAACCTATCCATCCCTAAAAGAAACATTATCTTATGCCAACTGTGAGTAAATGAGGACAACTGGACTCAACAAATTACACTGAAGCGGGGAAACAGGCAGCCGGTCCCACAGGCAGCCGGCATCCCTTTTGTGCCAACGGCTTCGGTCATACGGGCTGTTCCTCTCATCTTTTGCATGTGACATCGTAAATATGTGGTAGAGCGGGTTTGTAATTAGGTTTGAATGCGTCCATAGCCCTGATGGATAGTGGCTACTCTCTCTGTGTGTGTGCTCCATTGGCAAACATGCCACATATTCCTTTTAATGCATGTGACCGTGCCACACCCGCTTGCTTTGTCAGCACTTTTCACATTTGCACTGTTAGCACTGTTAGCCGCAAGCCGCCGGCACAGAACAGCACGAGGCTACAGATATATCTTTAATATAGTGTCTTTCATTAGTTCAATAATGAGGACATTATATAGGACGATGTCATATCTTAATCCATAATTATATTAAATCCTTAATCACTCAGCAATGTTTTTCCTACGATTATAACAGGGGTGCGCCCCCTCCCCCTAAAATTACTCCCCCCCAGAAAAAAGTGGGCAATCCACAAAAAAAAGTCAGTTTCATACTGCTCGGCAACGGGGCAGAACCATTCTATCTCCCCCTGAAGTGTAAACCAAGAGAGAACACTGCTCAATACCACTATACCCAGCTGCCAGCAGGTGCATACCATAATTAAGTTTCAAGCTGTCTGCAATGCTATTAATGCGGCCAGGCAGGACATGAATCACAAAGTTCGGCAAAGAAATAAATAGCAGCAATTTATAGTTTCTCTTAAGGTCCAGTCCCTGAAACTATTTGTATGTAGTAAAGTTATATAGAATCAGATAACATGCATGCACACACACACACACACACACACACACACACACACACACACACACACACACACACACACTGTTTTCACATAGACATTAAAAAGGGCCAATGGAATACACTTTAAAAGTTCTAAAATGTCACAACAGCATAAAAAAACGTGTGTGGAACCAATGGTCTCTGAAAGTTGGCTCAGCATCATGACTGAACGACTCACAGCATCACAACCGACCTAGCAGTCGACGCCAGAGCGGCAGTCACATCTCAGACACGTTATGACTCCTGTCAGGTTTTGTTCTTTGGATCAGTTCTTTGAAAAACCGATGCGCTAACAGGAAACGCTTTGAGGTTTCAAAGTTCCTCCCTCTTGAATCATATCTCTGCCTGCTACTTTTTTACTGCTGATCAGCTCCCCGGGTGCTTGTCAGGCCATTTCTGTCCTCTCTTGTCACTCAGATACAGGCCATATGTGTAAATTATACATGTTTTATTATTATTGCATTAGTCCATTATCAGCGAGCCAGCAGAAAATATGTATCTCCCCCCAAGGAGTGACTCCGATAAAAGCAACTTCTATCATTTCCAGATATAGATGCTTGTTGAACTTTTTAAAACTACAACCAAAATAATTCATCACTTGAAAAACCTTCTAGGGACAGAAGTAGTCCATCCCCCAAGGTGCACCATGCTGTGTGTGTTGCTTTACCAGATTCTAAATACACCAACGTGACACTTGCTGAGTGAAATAAAACCTTCCTGAAACCACCTTCTGAATCACAAACATATTTCCTTTTACATACATATATAGAGGCCGATGACACAGTGAGAGAGTGAAAGAAACAGGTGGTTTTTCATCGTCCTGTCAGGTACTTTATGTTTGTGCGAGCACATCTTCTCCACTGGTGTGGTTCAACCACTTATTAACACTTACATGAGGTGAAGGTGAGCTCGGTCAACCGTTAGAAGTGTTCCGAGGACACAACAGGACCACGACAGGACAGAGTTGTGCATCAATTCAATGAGAAAGGTGCAAACAAAGACAGAGCACTCTGATCAGCTAAATGAAGCTTAGGCGTATATTCAGTCAGGAAGACTGCACAAGCTGTGCCGTTCCCTGGTGGCCTCCTCTCTCCCTATGGGTCCCCTGCCAGCTGATTGGGGCGTGGGCTCATTTAGTACGTAGTAAGTCAACCAGACAGGTGCACCGTTTCCGTGAACCAATGGTTTGTTGCTGTGTAACGTTAAAAGCTGTTCTCCTCTCTGTTGCTGTCAGTTGTCATTTCAGCAAGAACCAGAGGCAACCCTCTACCAGCCCTGGCACCTCCAATCAGCAGGACAACCCGGCATGTCAGAGGATCGGAGCAACTTATTTGCCACCACCACCAGTTTCTTGACTCCTAAATCGTCTCACCTCGGCGCCCCAGCCTCGGATCTGTCCGATGGCAGGATGGGGTCGAAGCCCAAAACAACGTTGCACTCTAAATATTTATGTCTGTTGAATAAATCATTATTACAATGTCAAGAGGTCTCTCCTCTCCTGACATCTCCACGATGCTCTCAAACCCGCCTGTTAGTGCCATTTTCCACGTTATAATTTAGGTTTAAATTATGATCATTTTGATTTATGTTCTATGATGATTTATTACATTATAAGTATGAATACAAAAAATGGATATGAATATGCATGTTGGTTGATGCATGTGTGGTGTGCATGCTTTGTTTTGATACATTGGAGCTGCGCGAGTGCGCGCACCTTTTATGACGTAAGAAACCCTGTGTAACGTTATGCTGGCCAGATCTTTTCAGTAAAGCAAACGGAGCGAACACACCGTTTTCTACCGTTGTTCAACCCATAAACACGCGTAGACTCGTTCTTTCCGTTGTGAAGTGGTTAAATGAAAAGAAACATCTGACTTACGTAAAAAAGGGAACTTTAGCCACTACACCGCCTGATGGATGATCAGTACTTAAATTAACTATACCCTGCATTTTTGATTGAAGCTGTGTTCTGTGTTTAAAATGTATTGGTTCACAGGTTTCATTCATTTAGTTATTGCTCTTCCATTATATTGTCTTTCTCCCTTTGCCTTTTCAGACTGTGGAGGAGTGACGTATAGACCTGGCTCTGGTTGCGGTGGCATCCTGTCAATCACAAGGTACCCCTGAAACGCACTCCATTTGAAGGTTTATTTGACACTGGATGGACAATAATTTAAAATCTAAATGCTGTATTGAAGAAGACTTTTAACTAGTGATTGAGACAGTAAACTCATATTTACAATCTTCACTCAGGGAATAAATCACAAGAAAAGTATAGCCATTTTGTCATAGACTTCTATAGGACCATTGGACAGATGGACAGAGAGTGTTAACACCTACTTTTCTAGTTTTTTTCATTGTCTAGTCTGAACCCATACGGGGAAATGGATTAGTCATTTGAAACCATACGGGAAAATGTATTAGTCATGTGAACCTTGTCAAAGGCAGAGCTGACCAGACTGCTTCTGTTCTTACCCTTTACGATAACATCTCTGGACATATTCTCAGGTGAGTATTTTTGTGGGGGGGTTTCCCGCCTGATGTGTAAAACCATCCAGATGATTACCGACCAAGTGACTGTAGCGCAAAATGAGAAAATATGAGTTGCTTACCGGATCGCATGGGCAAAAGGAACTGCGGTGTCTGTTTTTTTCATATCAGTGATGCATTTCGCTCCATTTCCAATCAACCACTTGACATCCAGGGCCAGAAATTACAATTAAAGTTTTACAGGGTATTATATAGGATTTTCTATTTGGACTAAAAACCAACATTGCTCTAACAGAAGTCCAACTGAAAGTAAATTGCCTGACAATCCAAAACTACTCTCTTTGGGAGAGAAACAAACAAAAAAACATGACCATTGTCCAAAACAAAAATACCCATAGAGAATTAGCTCTAGCTCTCACCCTCTGTAACCTGTGGATTCTCTATAACCTCTGTGTAACCCTGTGGAATCTCTGAAACCCACTGTACCTTTGGACATTCTGTACCTTCTCTACATTACATGTCATTTAGCTGACGCTTTAATCCAAAGCGACTTACATTGCATTATAACCCATGCATTACATTTTGGCTGGGGAGCAATTAGGGGTTGTCTTGCTCAGGGACACAGCCAGGATTCGTACTACCAACTTTGCGGCTCCCAGCGCATCACACTACTCCATGCACCACCATCTCTACCCTCTGTAACCTCTGTAACTCTTTACTCAGTGTACCCTCTGTACATTTGTACCCTCTGTACCTCTGTAACTCTTTACTCAGTGTACCCTCTGTACATTTGTATCCTCTGTACCTCTGTAACTCTTTACTCAGTGTACCCTCTGTACATTTGTATCCTCTGTACCTCTGTAACTCTTTACTCAGTGTACCCTCTGTACATTTGTATCCTCTGTACCTCTGTAACTCTTTACTCAGTGTACCCTCTGTACATTTGTACCCTCTGTACCTCCTCTACCCTCAGTAACCTCAGTAACCCTGTGTACCCTCTGTACCTTTTGTACACTTGTACCTTCTCTACCATCTGTAACCTCTGTAACCCTCTGTACCTCCTCTACCCTCCGTAACCTCTGTAACTCTTTACTCAGTGTACCCTCTGTACCTCCTCTACCCTCAGTAACCTCTGTAACTCTTAACTCAGTGTACCCTCTGTACCTCCTCTACCCTCAGTAACCTCTGTAACTCTTAACCCAGTGTACCCTCTGTACCTCCTCTACCCTCAGTAACCTCTGTAACCCTGTGTAACCTCTGTACCTTCTCTACCCTCCGTAACCTCTGTAACTCTGTAACCCTGTGTACCCTCTGTACCTTTTGTACCCTTTCACTGTGAGTGTGCACTACTGAGTTTGCTCGGCTCGATGAGACAGTCCGTTACAGTAGTCTTCTCTGTTGAATAATCTATTTAAGCTTTTACTGAATAACGTTGCTGTTGTTGTAAATTTGCAACGTTAATTGTATAAATGCTTTAACTTATTGGTAACCCAATGCCAACTAATTGCACTACCTAACCAGCACAAAACAAAATGACATTAATGACTAGTTACTGATCATACTGAAGCATTTAGCACTTAAAGAGCTGGAAGTTTCCCTCAGGAGTTAGAAAGAACATATTGGACTTACATTCCTGAGATGGACCAAAACAACTCCATATGAATGCTAATGTTGCTCCGTAACTGCTGGAACAAGTTTTCCACTTCAAAATAGAAGAGCTGAAAATAAGTCAGTGTTGTGTTCAAAACTTATTTTACTCCCGTAGTGGCCAACAAGTCTATTGCAATTGTAAGTTTAAAAACATAAATTCAGCTTTGATTGCCACTTTGTTCTCGTAGTCAGCTTGTACAAAAATGTGCAATTTACTGTCATTTAGCATGCATACAATGTCTGAGGATGGAGGGGTCACGGACAGAGCAACTCTCATAAAGCTCCAGGAGGGTGAATGCAACACGTGTGGAAGACAAAAGGAGAGTGGTTATAAACCCTCCATCCCCTCAAACATGCTTCCTCTTCTGTCTCCTTTCTTTCTCTAGGCAAGTTTGCATTTCACACAGGAGAAAACGAACAGAGACAATAAAACCCAGTTTATTAGGAAATGGCTCCTATGCGTTCCAGCGGCGCCTGACACCTTCGCCCCCCCGCCGCCGCCCCGTCCAGTTGCTGTGGAAACATACCTTAAGAGGCAGTGCTTTTGCCTCTCTTAGACTGAGATGTTGAGAGAAACCTGTAAATCTAGGCCAATCAGAGGCTGCCAGGAGGACTGAAAGCGGATCCAGAGAGCCAATCGTGGGGCCAAATCTGGAGGATGATCTGGAGATTAACGCGTCACAATTTGTGCTGTCATTTGACTAATAACATTTAGGTTATGTGCTGATATAACTATTTGACTTTTTCTTTTTAATAACTCTTTTTGTTGTGTGTGTTTTGTCTCCACCTCCTCTCAAGCCTCCCTGACTCACCATGACTCAGCTTGATACAGCTCACAAGTCATGACCATATCTAAACCCTCTACAATAAGGAAGTGAAACAAGTACAAATAGATCTCAGTCTCACCTTGCCTTGGACAAAAAAGGTGTCACGCCAAAATGAACTACTGTACATCGATTCATTAACTAATTTTGCATGTTAAAAATGCATGCTAAAATCATGATTTAAAAAGTCATTATTTGAGTTTTTCTGTGACAGAATCTGAAACACCAAGCTTCCTGCCCGCCAAAAAGTATAATGTTGTGAATTCATTATTATTATTATTACTATTTTGTTACTTATAATGGCTTTAATATGCCTAATGAACAGTGTCCAAAGTACATGTCTTTTGGCAAACACATATAACCACTGAATAGCTATATGACAATTTTCTACTGTCACCTATTTTATTTATATTTCATGACCCTGATTTCACAAGAAAACACTTCACCAGCCAAAGCAAGAAAAATAAATCTTCTTACCCTTTCCAGCTGCCAAAGACGGATTCACAAACACAGACTGAACATCCAGTATGGAATGACGCATCTTCACCTTCTTAAGTGAGTGTTTATTGTTCTGTCCCTCATGCATATGTAATGAGGTCGTCAGGGCGAGCGCGCTGCATGGGCTCGCTCCTTGACTCGGCTCTAATTGAAATCAACAGCAGCGTGGCCTCCCCTGCCGAGGGCCTGCCTAATGCCATTAGAGGTGATCTCACTCTGACTCCATGTGCGTGGAAGTGTGTCTGTGTGGTTCATCTGACCCATGCTCCTCACTTATTTAAACACGCGACAATCAACATTTACACCTGCAAAGACAGCCAGGACACGTTCTGAACTAAACACACACACTTCCATTGTAGGAGAGGGAAGTGTTAAATAGGGGGGAAAAGAGCGGCCTGTACTCTTCCCATCATGCATCAGTCGTCTAAATGTCTCATCTGATGTAATGACCTGTGACAAACACACACCTGTTTTGTTTTGTTTTCTGTTACTTGCACGGTGATTTCCCAAGCCCCGGGGGAGTCCACAGCGACACACACACACACAGACGCCACAAGCACCGCTGTTATGTAACCAATATCCACGTGTTGCTGTGGGAACGGGGGCCGGGAGGGCGAGGTGGGGGGGCAGGGCCAGACAGACAGAAAGAGAGAGAGAGAGAGAGAGAGTGAGGCGCAGAGTGGAAGCACTAAATCAATAATAGGATACGTTGTGTGGTTTGGGTAAAAAAGTGAGCACCTTCTAGAAACCCACAGGCTGCGTGCTTCATGCTCATCACTGGTTTGAGGGGATCATTCTCGGCTAAATCGGTCTCCTACGTACATAGAAGCTGACCAGCCGTCAGATGCAGCAAACAAACATTTATTTTCAGAAGGCGGCACAATGCATTTAATGTGATGTGTGTTGCCGTTGCTCGTCATGCTAAACCCACAGAAAATAATCACCACTCTGCAGTTTCCCTGCAGCTCTACTGAGCATTTTCTACCTCGTTGTCTGTTTTTTTCCCTGCGAGCAGCTTTAATGTATGGGTTCACCCTCAATGCCTGAACACACTGAAAGCGATAACCAACACGTCCGTTTTGCTGCGCGTCAGTTGATGCCGCCCTGGCGCACTGCGGGCATCGGGTTTGAAGAGGTAAAACCACAGAACCAGCAGTAGTTTAGGAAATGCTTGCTATTTATGTATGACTGCATTCAATTAACCCCTGATCTTGATCTAAATATGAAAGGCCTTGTTTAAAACTAGACAGTGGATGATGTTAAATTATTGATTTGAACGGATTATTTCATATTTAAGTCACACGGTCCGCTAGACGAAGGACGTAGCACTCGTGTGGCAGAGAATAGAAATAATCTTTGGCGGAACAGAGAAACGGTTTCTGCACAGCGCCAAATGTAACTTAAACATTATATAGTGACTGATCATGTGAACTACCAGCGATCATTTAAACCAGTGAAAGCCAGAGTTTAAAAAATGTTTTTATTATTTATTTCTTCATTAAAATATGCTCCTCTCTGGAAAATCTGATGCTTTTTGTTCCTTTTTAGCTCTCTCAAAACAGATACTACAGCTGAAAAATACAAGTATGTAATCCAATTATTCAGTGTTTTGTCCTAATAATTGACATATTCCATTGCAATTTATTTCATTTTATATAGCCCAAAGTCACATTGCCTATTGACCAATCGTATTATTAAAGAAGACGGAAATTGATTTTGAAAAGACCGTGTGCATATAAAGAGGAGACGAATCGACGAGATGTCACAGTACATGGTAGATTTCTCCAAGAACACAATTCCGCATGATAACACACACACACACACACACACACACAGACACACTCTCACGAGTTAAAAACAGCAACAGTGTAATAATATCCATAACGATGTAAAAAGAACTGGTCTAGCCTGTAGGAGCAGTCTGTCTCATGGCTATTTCTCTGCACCTGGCTAAGGGCAGCGGCACTTTGTACTTGTGGGAAAGTCATGCTCGGCTGTTACATCGGCGAGAGGCACGCGGCGGGGGGGGGGGGGCTATAAACGGTAAGTGTTCCAGGTCCACTTTAAACAATCTAGGCCAGTCCCTCTGATGCAGTAGCCAGTGAGGAATAGGAGAGCCGCAGCATCGACGCGTGAAGGTGGACGCTGTGGACGGGGGGCAAGCACACCTCAGTGTTTATGTGTAGATGGTTGTAAAATGTGAATAACACCCGGCACCAGGTCTTCAACAGGCAGGGAAATGGAAGCCCGTAGGCTGCCTTCTGTAGGCTGTCCTTGCCATGTCACAGGCCCAGATCTTGTGTTATTATTAGGGCTGACAATAGATTAAAAAGTTTAACTAATTGAACCCACATTTTGGGCGGCACGGTGGTGTGGTGCTTAGCACTGTTACCTCACAGCATGAAGCTCCTGGGTTTGACTCCGCCCAATGTCCTTTTTGTGGAGTCTGCATGTTCTCCCTGTGTCTGTGTGGGTTCTCCGGCTTCCTCCCACAGTCCAAAGACCTGCTCTGGGGATTAGGTTGATTGGGAACTCTAAAGTGCCAGTAGGTGTGTTGATGTGAGTGTGAATGGTTGTATGTCTCTGTGTTGCCCTGCGATTGGCTGGCGACCGATCCAGGGTGTACCCAGTCCCTCGCCTCGATGGACTCCAGCCCCCTGTGTGCAGGATAAGCAGTTCTGAAGATGGATGGATTTCACATTTTGAAATTCATTAATGAATGTTGTTGTTACAATGTTGTTTTTAATGAATGGTCTTCTTCTATGACTAAATCCTTCAAGTAGGGAGTGAGGGAATTTAAACACAAAACTACACACATTTGATAATCTTGGAGGCAGAGTTCCATGGTGTCCAACATGTTGAACTAGAGACCCTTCCTGCTGTCCTTGTGCCATAATTTCCTGGCTGTGTTTGTACAACAAAGTACCAACAATCTCCTCACATTTAGTCAGGACGTTTTCAAACCACAGTCTTTTAGTTGATGTGATCTCTGTACTGATGGAAACAAGCTCTTCCCTTTTTTCCACAGAGTGGTTTTGGGTGTCATGCACTGACATCGAACAGAATGGGATAAATGACGCACACCAAGCTCTCTCTCTCTGCGTGTTCCTCCTCCCATCTGTGACTGAACAGAATATTAGAGAATGGCTTGCATAGCAGCGTTGGTTCATGTGGGTTTCTAGCCTATTTAGTATATAGCACCTTTACTTAAAAATACATTTCCTCACCAAAAAAATCCCAATTCAGTCTGCTGTCAAAATTTCAGGTTTCCTCTCACCTTTCCTCTTAGTTTTTAATACCAACTAAGCTGTCACCCAAATGTCTCTTTAACTGTTGAGTATCCATCTTGTTAATCAGTTATATACTTTTAGAGGCATAAAGTCAGCACTGAGTCGGCATTGTCTATTTAAAGTTTGTGACGAACTAATGGTGAAATATTTGTACTGTGAAGAAGTAAAAAAAAGAAATGGTGATAGTTCATATATCATGTTACAGCTAGAGTAACCATGCTGCTTACCTGGAGCTGGACAATGGTTTCGTTAGCTCATCGGTGGTCAGAATCTCGATTTATGTCTCTTATAGACTTGAGTATTTTCTTGTGCTGGGTACTTTTCCTGTGCCCGAGAGTCTACGTCGCAGCCCAGCCACCGCCACTCACGCGCCTCAACAGCGCGTTCCCCAGCCAACACTTCAAAGTACCGCCGTATTGTTTAATTGGCATCATTTTTGCAGCCCCTTGAGACCAAAGCGGTAGTGCTTCCATGAGCAACCCCTGCATTGTTTTGTGATCGTTGTATCACGGATCACATGAAAGATCCGTTGCCTGACCGCTAACAGGGGCCTCTGGAGCACCTGCGCACAGGAGCAGCTGATTCTGCCGGGCATGGAACCAATCAGATGTTCTGGGGGCAGATGTTCGAATCAGGAAGCAATCTGCTGACGGTCTGATTTGATCATGTACTTCGAACAGAGGCATTTGTAATAAACTGAATCTCTTTCATGTCCGGTTTAAAAGCTCAAGAGTATAAACTTTAAGCGTATAAATGCATCATTTGTTTTAAATATTTTAAATGTGCTCTCATCAGTTTTTCAAAAGGTAGAGCAGGTTTAAGAAGCTGCTTTGTAATCAACATAAGCACGTCGCAAACTCTTGCCACCTGTGAGCTGTTCTTCACTGGCAGAGAGCGTCTGGAGGGCAGCTCCGGGTTTAGTCCCATCGCTGACAGCTTAATGAGGTGCTGCCTCGGTAAAGCAGCCGCTAAATACACAGTGAAACGCGATGTAAACCGCACTTCTGCTTTCACCGTTTCTTAGTAATGTTGGCCATGAGTGACAAAAACACAGAAACTCCACTGCAACTGTTTCTGTGGAATAACCCATAGAATATCTTCGAGTAGGTTATCTTTTTAAACTACTCTCAAACCTATTTATACATTTCCTCGACTTTTGCCAAAATCTAAATCCTTTAGAAATGTTACTCCTGCAAAGCCCATTTTAAGCACCAATTAACCCCCTAAATCACAAAGAATCTCCTCTTCAGCTCTAAGTTCTCCTACTATGAACACCTCCTGGCGGCAGAGCTGTCGGTCATGCCCTGCAATGTGAACATCTCGTTCTAAATGCCGAGCAAAGCCAAGAAGGAAGGAGTGCCTGTGTGTGTGTGTGTGTGTGTGTGTGTGTGTGTGTGTGTGTGTGTGTGTGTGTGTGTGTGTGTGTGTAAAAACAAACAAGTGCTTGCAGTCTACCCCCCCGGCTAAGCTTCTTTGTTCTCAGACTCTTTGTATTTCCGTGTTTATGGTATTTTTTCTTCTACACGTTGTAGTTTAATTACCATGACCAGCAGGCATATGTTGCCAGAAAATGTTGCAACGTTGTTAAAGCCAGACCTGATGTTCCTACAGCTGAACAGCTCAGCCACACCAACACCTTAGGTCCATCCTCCCTCGTCTCTACTCTAATAAAGACCTCAGACTTTTTTTTCCCTCCAGGACCTGAATCCTGCTGAGGTTTCCCCTCCGTCCCGGATGTTTAACATTGGAGGGCAAATACAGTAACGTAGCGGTTAATTAAACAGGTGTAGTCCATGATCTCCTGCTATTACCCAGTACGCTAGGGGTGGGGTCTATGGTCAGTCCATTCATACAATCTGTTACACACGCGACACCAACGTCGGCCTCCTCGGGGAAGGCCATGTTTTTGTTTGAACTGCCCATCTACCTGACGTCCTCCCTGGCATTGTCACTCTTTATAGTACGTCACCTGAGTACCTCAGAATGCACAATGATCCAAGGACAAAGGTATTTTTGGACACAAAAGGAATTGTGTTTTTTGGCAAACCTTGTCAAAAACAGACACGCGATATCTAAAGACAGTCGGTTTTGGAATAACTTGCTCCCCAGAGGCTGAACAGTTGTCATTTCTGACTCTTAATGTTATGCTTTACTGTGGTGCCACAGGCCACGGTGAAAAGGCAGATGCATTTAGGCAGCACATTCATGCTGAATATTGCATTCTGTCGGTTGCCTCGTTGGGCCTTTCGAGAGCTGCTTTGAGAACCATCCTCCCAGGTCCCTTCCCATCCCCTACGGAAGCCCCGTGTTAGCTGAGGAAATGTTTGAGCAGTGTCCATTACCCAAGCAGTTCCAAAAGACTTATTAACAGGAAAGCTTGAGTCTGCTCCGGTCTGAGAGGGCAGCCAGCCAGGGAGATGACGACTGTAGCAACCGGGGAGGTTGGCCCAGAGCTAGAACAGGCAGAGCTCTGGACAAACAAAAGCCTGTGTCACTAGTTTTATAGTGAGCGGAAGGTAAACACGTTTCATAATCAAATGCGCACTCGCCCAGCCTACGCGGACACTGACTCATTTTTACTGCCTGTTTGTTTTTTCGGCGGATCCGGCAGGGCGGAGGCAGGGTGACGATCCTGCAGTCGACGGCGGAAGGCGATCAGCCATTAGTTTCATTGTTCCTGTCTCACTCTGATTTCTCCGTCTGTGGTTTTCCTGTGCCCCCTCTCTGCAGCACGGGGTGATGTCTGCAGCTCTCGCTCCTCCTCTGCCTTCTGCGTCACTTCCCCTCCTTGGTCGGCTGTCATGTCAACACAAGCACACGCCAGCTCGCTGTCGTGTTCTCACATACAAGCTTGAGCGTAACCGCACAAATACACACACACACACACACACACACACACCCAGTCACATGGGAGCTGCTAATTACAACCACACACACCCAGCGGAAAACAACTTTCACAGCTGGCTGTATAAGCTGGGCTCACATCGAGGGAAATAATTAAGAAAAAAAATGTATACTTTTGTTCAGCAAATACACTCCAAAGGAAATAATACTAAAATAAAAGTAAAAGGCTGTTTGTTTGTTTTTTTTGATTAGCCCACAAAACTTTTTAAAAAGTAAGGTGTGAGACAGACAGCGTGGACGGAGGAGGGATTAGCTGCATAAATTGAGGAAAAATTGATGCTGGACATTTACACACGCAGGGAAGGGAAAAATAGCCTGTGCTCATTTGTATTTGAGTTTAACAGATTCTTGTTGGAGAAAGGGCAAGCACAAAGGTCTGACAGACATCACACACAGCATGTGATGCAGATGGGGAAGGTCTGTCTTCAGCAAGCGCATGCATGCACCCACAGAGACAACCTGCAACAAGGTCATGATAACCACTTTCGAAAAGTTGACTTCTAAAGGCTGATGGATTTGTTGCTCGGCTAATAAGGCCAAACGAGGCAGGATTAATGCTTGTTAACGACTAAGGCTGCAGGGTTATTGAGAATGTAATTATCATGTAAGTACTGGAGGACAGCTAACTCATCAGTTCAGCCATTTGAAGTAATAATAATTCATCTTTTTTCTATAGCACATTCTAACTCCCAGTTGAGCGTTTAACCTATGCATGGTCAGTGCTCCCTTGCTTCACATGAGGGCGCTCTAGGAATCTCTCCGATGTCGTGTAATTCATGCTATTTTCATGTATTGAATCTTTTCCAAATAGGTTTAAGTTTCTGCTTGTTGCATGCATGGTGTATTTTCAAAATAAAATCCAAATGTAGATTTGTTTTACTTGGTTATAAAAGTTATAAAAATAACTTGATATAAGTATGTTTGTTACCTGACATCAGATAGCTAAGGAAGTTTCATAGGCTAATTAAAACGTTACCTTAAAAAACTTTGAAAATGCTTTCATATGGTTGATTGGTAAAATACTACCACTGCATCCGTATCATACTGCATACAAATACGCAGTTGAAGGATGTTGGGACAAGACTCTCTTCTGTGTCCCAGTCGAAAGCATTTCCTGTCCAACCGGTGCCTGCTGCTCATCCACATTTTGACCTGCCAGGTTTTTACATCTCAGAGTCTCAGACCAAGAGGAAGCAGCAGTTGATGTAAAAGCCTGGCAGATGAGAATGTGCCGCTGGGGAAGCATCTCCGGAAGAGACACCCGCGTCGACATAGCGGGTTATTCCCCTGTCCCTGCTTGTGACTCAAACTGCGTCCAAAATCAGAGGCTGTCTGAACTTTCTGCGCAAAGATGTGACCGCTCTATATAAATCAGCAGAAATGTTGACCGGTGTGTCGGTGCATGCACGCGCCAATTAGGGCAAGAAGCACGCGGGGGGGTCGTTTGTCCCTACTGGTAATTATAAAATATTGAAGCTCCGGTGGATCCTCGCGACACGTTTCCCAATCTCCCGCAGGATTATTGGCTGTCTTCGTTAAAAGGGGCGTTTGAAAGCGTCCCACTCGTGAATCACGTTCTTCTGATGACACTGTCTACAGACGTTTCATCCCACTTTGCGCCATCACTTCCCATTCATTTATATAGTGACTCATCATACATTTGAAAATAGTGTATATTCATTGTAAACTTTCTGTGAATGTCATACAAAATCATAAACAACGTCACGTGTCATACTCAGTTTCGGGTTGTGGCTTTTTTTAAAGAGAGGTGGGATGTTTCCTGCCGGACCTCAAAACACTTGCATTCGAGCTCCGGAGCGGGGCCTTACTCCCACTTGTTTACTTCAACTTCAATTTCTATGTGCGCAACACCACCCGGAATGCGGACACTGGCGCACACACGGTCGGAGAGAGTACGCACATGGCACAAGATCGTGAGGAATCTCCCCTGCGGCATTGGTGCGCTCTCCTCTCTCTAAACACACTTTTGCAAACGCTGCGGGAGATGCCGGGGGGTCCCAATACCGTAATTCATCAAACCATCGCGCGCGCAACGCAAACGCACCTGCAGAAGGAACACGCAGCCGATCCCACATGAGCACGAGCTATTAGAAATAACTTCACTCACGCTGAAAGGGCGCTCCTCCTCTGCTGCGGGACCCAGACGAAACAAGGACACTGCCAGGGGACATTTTCCTCCTCTTTCGTAGTGTGTGTCATAGCTGGCACGTGCAACTGCTAGTCAGGTCCCGTCCGATGAGGCGCGGCGGGTCCGACTTGGTCCGGCCCTGCTTGGATCGGTTCCGCTCGGCTCGGGCCGAGTGTTCCTCCTCCCGCATCGGGCTGCTGGCTGTCGGCACAGGGCTGCGCAGTTTTGGGCCCCGTCTCCATCAGAGGTCTGCCTCTGCGATCCAGCCCTTTCATTATATCATTTTGCTGTGACACGCTCAGGCCGCTGTCAGTGGAAACTTAAAGGGACCTCCCACGTGATTGCTCTTCGTGCGCGCTCACGACGGGCTATGCGCGTCCCGGGGAAATAAGACGTTGCGCCGCTCATAGAAGTAAAGCAATGGACCGTGGACCTCCCAGGCTGGTTTTAGTGGGTTCATACGGGAAGGATTCTCAAAATGAGGACTGTTATTGAAGTGGAGATGAAGTTGAGTTGATGTTGATGTTTTGAGGCCAGTGGTGGTATGGGGATATTGAAAAGGATGAGGATGAAGATAACCGTAATTTATGTGTTGAAGATGATGATATCAATATTGATAACTTTCGGTGTATGCGATCAGGTTGATCACATGTAGGCTATTTCATTCTTTCAAAATGAGCTCATGCAGTGTGTGATCTCATTGGGTGACTAACATTGTGGGGAAACAGATGATCTCATGACAGATACAGTCAGACAGACACATCAGGGAGTAAAGTATGCAGTATATCAATTTTTTTTTCTTGTTGACCATTTGCTCTTAATTGGAAACACACCAGGGGCATCAGGTAGGACTAAAACAAATTATGGTAGGGGCCCCTTTGTGTTATGACCAGGTAAATGGACATGGACCCAAGCGCACCATACATGACTCGCAGGTGAGGTTTTCTGGGAAATAACAGATTTATTCACACAAAAAAAAGGTGCAGGGCAGGGCTGAGTCTGGTGGGGGTAATGACATCAGAGAGCAAGTTGGAAGGTGAGGATCCCGGAACACTAGGGCAAAAAACAGAACAAGGTGAGCAAACAATCTATGAATGGTGTGAATGGGTGAATGATGGCATGTTAAAGCGCAATGATTGGTTGGAAGACTAGAAAAGAGACACAAGTACAGTCCGGCAATGGGTAATTTGGCCACATGCTTTAAAGTAATAACCTTTGGAGATTTTATTTTCAATAGATTTTAATGAATAGAATGTTAAGAGAAATACATTAAAGGTCACAAGTATGTTATTGCTGTGGACTTTATCTGCAATATATTCAGATATATTATACCAATAATACCAATATGTTCTTTCCAGTTATAAATCATTTGCAACAAATGAACCATATTACCAACCAAGCTGCGCATACAAATTCAACAGGGCCCTTAAAAACCCTGGGAAACGTTTTGGCAATTTAGTCCCCTATTCAGTTGATCAGGCTATTAGCTGACATGTCAAAAGCTTTAACGTGGTACTGCTTTTTTACTTGAATTTGAGGGTGTCTTGAAGATCACCTGTCAAGTTTCCAACCGTTGTAAAAGCATTTTTATCATACAACAGCTCATTCTTGGCCTCCAGGGAAATTAATCAGGCAACAAAGTTACAGCAACTTCTATGAATGATTGGCGTTTTTGGAAAGAGAACTGTTCCGTTTTTAAAATACATTATGTTTTTGTCAAAACTGTGTGTACCACAACATTCCTAAATTGTTATTCGATGCACTTGAGTAGTTATGTTTCATTATTATTCATTTTTTTGGAAACCGACTTGCTCTTAAACTACAGTTTATAAAAGTAAAAAACATATTTGATAGCTGATATTATCAGGACTATGGGAAATATGGCATTACTGTGCTGTAGTGTTGTCCTCTAGTCTTCCTCATTGCAACAGAAGCGAACACGTTGTACTGTCTCTTTAAGGGCTGTCACCGCTCCTTCCTCGCTGGCCTCCCGCTGCTTGTTATTTTGTGCAACAAGATGGCTGTCGTTCCTGAGAGCGGAGTCCTCACTTTCAGCATTTTTAAATGGAGCTCTTACTCCTCTACATATTTACCCGAGTGAGTAATGCACACGTTAGTTGGTCCGCCCTAAGCATTAGGTTGTGTAGACACAAGTGGTCTTTCATCGCTTCAATGCACCAGTGTTTGTCCCAGCCGGCCCGACTGGCCTAGCTCCTCTGCGACCCGCCGCAGCTAACTAGCGTTAGCTTCGTTAGTGGCGGTAGGGGCGTTGGGTGTTGATACGTTGTCGCCCTATGGTGATGGTGGTGCTGATCTTTCAAAGCGTTTAATGGGGCGACAATATGATGTCTCGTTGAGGACGTGTGACGTTAGTTATTTTCAAGTCGTTTAGATTATTCAACAGATAACAATCAGCAGCTTGTGCACTGCTCTATTAAATAACGGTGTGCGAGGTAAGGTTTTTGATCAGCAGCCTCCATTACTTTGAACTGACACTTCGTTCAATTCGTTACAATCCTGAGCAAATAACCCCTCAAATCACAACCTCATTATCCGAGTCTGATTCAGCAGGTCCCTCCGGCACCCTCGTTTGTAAGAAACGAACGTCCCCGTCAGCTGCATTTTCTCCCAGAGCTAAAGTAACTAACTTAGCTGCTGTTGGCTAACTAAAGACCTCCGCTTTAGCAGCAATAGCAAACCGCCTTATCCACCGGCCATCTGGAATATGTGTTTAAAAAACAAATGGTTAGGGAATGGCATGCACAAAACCCCTTCCAATGTTACAATTTACAAGTGAAGTCACGCATAGTTTCAGAGCATTCTGCTAGTTCAGCCTCGCACAGGTTAAGTTAGCTATAGCTGATACCAATAATAGCTAAGGTTAACTATCAATAACTGTCTGCTAGCTTAAATGAACCCTACTGTACTAACATTACATTAATTTAATGAACCTGGTTGATCTTCTTGCACACTCTAGTTGGCCTGCATAAGCAAAGGTTTAATTGCTACATGGTTAATTTATCGCCTGTATACTAGTAGCTCTAACCTACATAACGTTACCCATATACACATACTTTACATACGTCTATTCTGCTCCCAAAGTAAACTCTGGTTACTGGATCCTAGCTTAGAAAAAAACATGGTCGACTGTCTCCAGTTTTGTGCTCCAAATTGACTCTACTGTTTCTTTGTGGGTGTTTTTTTAGGAATATCTTGGTGGACAAACCCAATGATCAGTCGTCCAGGTGGTCTTCTGAAAGCAACTACCCTCCACAGGTAGGCCCAGTGCCTTTTCAGCAAACTGTCCCTTCCCTTGACCTCACTGCTCCAGATGGAGCCGCACAGTGGAATTGTCAGCGTGCATTTACTGCATTTATGGGAGGCTTGTTTTGTTTGTTTATACCGTAGGTGTATGAACTATGATAATGAATACTGCTTGGAGATACATACAGTCTGAGTGAACCCATGGGCTTGGGGAGCGTAGGGGCTGTGAGAACATCTGAGTGAACATAGGGCAGGAATTGTATAGTCATAGAAAAAAACCTGGATCTAGTTCATGACTAGTAATGTCAATTTGCAATTAATACAGTATAAAATTCATCACAGAATTCCTTACACTAGGCAAAAATTGTTGATGGGATGGGATTCAGGTCAGACATCTGTGCACACTGCACTCAAAATAGCCCGGATAGCTACATTCATGCGACTTGGTGCTGCACATCAGTTGAAAACTTTTTTCCTGAGCTGACTTGTCCCATTATCTCCTGCCCTAGGAGACATTTTAACAACAAACCTGTGCAAAATAAACCAGCGATTACCCCTGGTGGCCATACCTATCATGAAGAAAACTATCCTCATGAACTGGAACTCAAGGAACAATATACATATCGCACAGTGGAAAAACTTGATTTAGGATCACCTCTCAATATGAAATCTACCTCGACCCGCAACTTACACATACCACCACTCCATCTGGTCATCTTTTATTACGTTTTTTCAGACATCACACTAGCCAATCATATTGAAAATTATCTTATTTGTTCACTTGTTTGTTCTAAAAAAAAAAAAACTTTTGCAAGGAAACAAATGTAACCCTACGGTTACATACACACAGACATATATATCTGTTATTTCATTTGCCCCCCTTATGTTTTCCATCTCAAAAGGGTTCTGACACGCACACCTACATACACGTAAACATTTTTTTATCATATGTTTGTTGGTTTGTTTAAAAAAAGAAAAAAATACTTTCTTGTGGCCTAATTGAATGGTAGGGGGAACACTTTGGAATTCTCCAAAGCAAACACTGAGATTTTACATCATTTTTGGTCATGGAAATTTTGTTAAAAGTCATGGAAATCCATTGGTTGAAATGTGTATGAACCCTTTTATGGGCTCAGGGAACATAAAGTCTGACAGAGTATACATTCAGAGGGAACATGCAGCAAGTTGTTTCTCATTGTGTATCTTGATTATCGATTTAAATTATTGATTAAACCAGAGTCTGTTATACCTAGAGGACATAAAACAACACAAAACAAAGGTTAACCATTTACCAGGTTGTGCAAGCCACTCTCAAAACATTCCATGTTAATGTCTTGGTTGGTTGGTTTAATGGTTGAGAACCATGCACATATTTAGTTTATGGGATACGGGATGTTGTTTCCATGTTCTGGCCTGTTGTCAGTTGACTGGTGATGTGTCAGTAGGTTTCCTGTCTTGTCAGAGCACCAGTGACTTGTGAATGCAGCGTAACTGCGGAATCATAACTTTGCCCTTTTCCTTCAGTCTATTTCCTCACTGCTGTCTTCATCTCTTTTCAGTTTCTAATCTTGAAATTGGAAAGGCCGGCAATTGTTCAGAGCATCACCTTCGGAAAGTATGAGAAGACTCACGTATGCAACCTCAAGAAGTTTAAAGTCTTTGGTGGGATGAGTGAAGAAAACATGACAGAGCTTTTGTCCAGGTAAGATATGAAGCCAGTCCATGTATTTGGTTTTGATTATTGCAGTTTCAGTGTCAAATTAGTATGCTAAATGTTGTCTTTTTTTTCTTATCTTTTGAGAGGATTGTTTGAAGCTTTTGGGCAGTGATAGACGGCTGTTACCAATTGCTATAATGTCACTGGTTAAAGTAGGCCACTTTGGTCCACCACTCTCTGTACCATTAAGATTTAATTTCTGTAATAAACCTGTACTGGTCAGATATTCTAATTCTGTTTCACTTTCGTTCATTGGCCGTATGCGCTGTATTAACGTGGTGGGAAAAATTCACTAGAATGCCCCATAAATCAGAGAAAGAACTCCAAACCAGCGCACATTTCCTTTAAAAACTCCAACAACAAACCACATGTTCATGTTTCCACTTTACGACTTGAAACTTTGGGGTTGGATGACGGTTGGGTTTGTTGTAGGTTGGGTTAGTAGTAATCATTAGAACGTCAATATACTCTCACAGCTGAATAAAGTACATTACATCATAATATCCAGTGTTTCCTCTATCAGTTGCATTCCTGCACGTCTGCCCGTTGACGACACCGCATTACCCCGAAATATTGACTTATTACCATTGGTGATCAATTCTCGGCATTGGGGTGCAATGACTTAAGCATGAATAATTTTGAGAAAGTAGTTTGCCATTCAGTGCATCATTAAATCATTTATGGGATTTGGGCAGAATACCTCGATGTTGAATTGTATTCTCGTGAAACTTAAAGTCACACAATTTTTGGAAAAACTTTATTGTGGGGAAAAAGGAATTTTTTTTTTCAATCATCTGCCAGCTCTGGTGGTAACTGAAAAATAATATAACAAATAACTGCCGAAATAAGTTACAGCCATCTTTAGACAACTATCCCAACTGTACCGGCATCTGTATGTGGTCGGCATCTCAGCGATTATTGCAATTTTTTTAAACAGCTGCTTTATCTCTGCCCATTTTTACCTTTTTCTCTCTATTCCAGTGGCCTTAAGAATGACTACAACAAGGAAACGTTTACCTTAAAGCACAAGATCGATGAGCAGATGTTTCCCTGCAGATTTGTCAAAATAGGTGAGCTGTGTGGTTTGTCACGTGTCTGTGGTTGATACATAAGCCTCCGTATTACTCTGTGCCCCGGGGCTCTGGACGATTTGAAGGGAAATACGCCTTGGCAAAAGGAATTTAATAAATTAATTCAGATGAATAAGCCTGCGTGAATTAAAAACTTTTAAAGAACCAGTTTTAAACAAGCTGCTCCCATTTTACCTTGACAGCATAATTTTCCCTTTGTGTGTAATTTAGGTAAACGATTATTTTTATCATATGAGTTAAGTTGTTTTCCTGAATTGTCTTCCAGCTCCAGGTAGTGAAATCATAAAGCTATGTTGGCCCGTATGGAGTTACAATACAAGAGCTCACAATGAAATTCAGCTCCATGTGTTGTGTAGACAGAGCTGTCCATGGTGCTGATCCGTCTGCGTCATGTTTTATTAATGTGTGGTGCTGTCCTTGGTGCTGGTCATGCAACCATTGTGGTTTTAGTGATATCATTTTGCAATGACTACTTGTCTGGGAACTGACTCATAATCATTGTCATAGCCAGCTTTAGAGTAGTACGGTGGTACATTTGATACTTTTGGAAGCCCTGTTTATTTCCCTTTTCAGATGGTGTTGCATTTGTAAGAATAATGCATTTGTGGGATGAACAGCAGCGCTTAGTATTTGGGTTGCGGCCATGAAAAATGTATCAAATCTTCTCTGGTATCAGGCTGTCTTAACGGGCCTTCACCGTCATGCCTGTTTGCTCTCGGCATCATGTGCACCGGAACCTGAACATGTGGAGGAACGCTATGTTCAACAACAAGACCAGATTCTGCCTACAGCTGTTGGGTCATGGGTCCAAAGTGTGAAGAAGATGAATTGTCATCATTGTAGGCAATCTCAAAGAAGATATATATATATATATATATATATATATCAGGATGAGATTATGCAAGTCAGTCCCAGGAGGAGAACCACAACCACATTGGTGACTTGGAACAAATGCTTTTTGAAGAATTGGATGCCATCCCTCTGCAGCGTGTGATCAGCATGAAGAGTCAGGCTGTGTCAGGCTGTTGTGGCTGTGTATGGTTCTTTCAAACTCCGCCGCTGCTCCTGCTTGTTAATTTAATATATTGTATAATTTATAAATTGCCAATATGCCTTGTTTCTTGAATCATCCTATCCACCAAACAACGATCATCAGCAATATTCAGGTTTAAAATGCATGCTGTGGCAGCGGCAGCCCCAAAGAAAGTTCTGTCTGCAATCACATTTCATTAGGCCAGAGACCATATATATATATGAAATATAAATTTTACTTCAGGTAAATAAGAACTGTTTAAGTTTTATTTTGATGCGAAGACGTGGACATTACCTGGAATGTAACACAATATGGAAGTGAAAGCGGTGCTCTGTTGATTTAATTTTGGGTAAAAAGTGTTGATACTATTTTATTTATAGTTTCCTTCTACATGGTGCACCATGATAAGTACCGGTCTAATGCAAAGATGTGTGCGATGTGTGTGATTTTGATTTTGGCCATAATTGTGCAGCCCTACTATAAGAGGTATTGTCAAGAAGCATTAGAAACAACACCCTAACAACAAATTTTCTTTTTGTGCTATGTTAATCTGATAAACAAATTATGGCGACGTTGGTGGTCTTGGTTGGAAGATATGAGATATGTAAAAAGATATGTAGCATGTTTGTCTCCTATTTTTATTCATCGATCGTGTCTTGCTCTGTGTTGCAGTCCCTCTGATGTCTTGGGGTCCTAGTTTCAATTTCAGCATCTGGTATATTGAGCTGCACGGTATCGAAGATCCCGATGTAGTGCAGCCCTGCCTTAACTGGTACAGCAAGGTAAGAAGCTGGGGTAAAGGACTAAAAACGACTAACCACTCCAGCTGGCCTGATTCTCTAGCATGATGGATAAATCAGCCGGCAGGAGTCTCCGTCTCTTTAAAACAGATGTTCTTAAGCACGACCCACAAGCAGTTTCTTGAAATGTGTATGAACTTCCATTATAACAGCGGGGTCCCCGCCCCCCTGAAAAAGTGTTGAATACGCACGGCGATTCCGCTACAAAACATCAGCGGACATACATCCGGCCCGCCGGAGTGCGTACGGCCCGCCAGGTGACAGCGACCCATCAGCCGACCCATCAGCCGACCCTTCTGTCCGACTCGACTACACCTCCCTGCGCGTCTGAAGTTGTGAACCTAGGGGAACGCTGTTCTTTTAACAAACCAGTGGGAATCTCAAAACTTTAGTGGGGCTGGGTGGTGGTAACACTGTGATTTGTTCTTGTGCCTTCTAAGCCTGGGACATGATGTAGGGAATTGTGTGTAACTGTTTTGGAGGCGATGTGGTTGAGGGAGGGTCAAGGCGATGTAAGAGAGACTCACTTTGTCTGCAGACGTTGGCACACCCCGGAACCGCCAAACAAGACGTTTTATTTTGTATTAATTATATAGTTTATAAAAACGCACACTGTTTTGGTACGTCTAACAACACCCAAAGTGGAACTTTAATAACTTCTAGGAAAGTTCTGTATTTGGAATTTAGTGCCATCTTAAAGGATAAATAAGCCTGTAGAACCACGCTTTTTTGTGTTAATAGGTTTACATGAACAGCTCCAGACTGGTCGTGGCTACCTGGAGATTTCAGCCTATCGCTGTTCCATTAATCTGCCTTCAACTTTTTCCTCTCCATTGTTCCCTAACAGTACAGAGAACAGGAAGCCATCCGTCTCTGCCTCAAGCACTTCCGACAACATAACTACACAGAGGCCTTTGAGTCGTTGCAGAAGAAGACCCGGATAGCGCTGGAGCACCCAATGCTCACCCACCTGCACGACCGGCTGGTGCTGCAAGGAGACTTTGACGCATGCGAGGAGCTCATAGACAAAGCTGTAAGAGGTACGGTGCTCGCCCTGCTAAAAACAATTAGAAGTTGCAATGGTACCATTTTAATCCTTTTTTAGTTCTGCCTGTGTGATGATCTTTTGCCATATTCCGTCCTCTTCTCTCCTCACTAGATGGTTTATTTAACCAGTATATAAGCCAGCAGGAGTATAAGCCCCGGTGGAGTCAGATCATCCCGAAATGCAACAAAGGCTCAGGCCCCCAAGAAGTCAACCGAGACGACCTAAACAGTGAGAACATTTCTTTAAGTGGGAGTTTTTCCCCAATTTGTCGATCAAACACTCAATAGACTGTAAAAGCTTTGCTGCCACAAAGCTAAAGCCATGCTTCCCTCTGCTCGTCCCATCGCACGATTTCCCACAATCCCTTTTCTCACTTCATCTCTCTCATCTTCCACACTCACCTGCCACTCTGTCTCCTCACCCGTCTCTTCTTCTCAGGTGACGGGGACGACAACAGACCTGGGATGAGGGGAGGCCATCAAATGGTGATTGACGTCCAGACCGGTGAGACCCATGAAGCCAGTGTTACGACTTGGCTGTTTAGCCCGAGGCTATGACTCATATCCTCCTACTCAGACTCCATTAAAGCCTAATGAAATCATCCTACCCTCCCTCCCTGTCCCATCCACCTTGAGAACGGTCTCCTCCAAAAACAACGGGCCTGAGGGCATTTCGCTTCAAAGTGAATATGATGAATCACAACTTGATTCAACTTTCAGGTTCACATTTCTTTTTAGAATGAACAGAATTTTTTACATGGATTTGGCTCCATAGTCGTGGAGCTAGTAAAAGAAAATGTGGCTGTAAGACAGAACATCAACCTGATCCTGATCTTTAGTAATAATTTCCTAGTATTGAGTTAATAATGATTATGATCTAAAGTTGAAATGCTGCGTCATTCAGTTACACACACTACACTGCATTCTCTTCTCCCTTGATGCAGAGCTGGAGTTCAGCTGGCTGCAGGCGAAGCTTTCCAAAGCACAATGGAGATCCAGAAGGGGAGTTCTAATGTTTGTCCACTTGCTCTATTCCTACAGAGACTGTTTACCTGTTTGGGGGCTGGGACGGCACACAGGACCTGGCTGACTTCTGGGCTTACAGTGTTCAGGAGAACCAGTGGTCCTGCATCTCCAGAGACACAGAAAAAGAGGTGAGTTGAGTCACAAAACGTGTTGTCTAAGAAAGAAAAATAATAATAATACACAAGTGGTTATTGAGCTTTGTTTTGGCCCTTACCAATCAGAGCGGTCCCAGTGCCCGCTCGTGCCACAAGATGTGCATCGACTCTCAGCGGCGTCAGATCTACACTTTGGGCCGGTACCTAGACTCCAGCGTGAGGAACAGCAAGTCCCTGAAGAGCGACTTCTACCGCTACGACATCGACGCCAACACCTGGACGCTACTCAGCGAGGACACGTCCGCTGATGGAGGCCCCAAGCTGGTGTTTGACCACCAGGTAGCTGCTTGTAATATTTAATTTACACATCCAATTCAATGGATGCTGTACCCAGCATGCCGTTCAGCGGTTTAACAGTTAATAGAGTAGTAGATAACGTGTATGTGTCTGGGACAGCGTATTAGCAGAGCAACAAGACTCACTCATTAGGCGCTCTCAGTGTTGAGTGCAGGTTGTTAGAGCTCAGAGCTTCACACACTGTCTCTGTAGCAACGTGTTGAACAGAGAAAAGTACACTAAGATCTCATTGCGAAGCTCTAGCTTAAACTTTAACAAAGTCTGGAAAGAACAGAATCTGTTCTTGTTTCAAAGCAACAACTTGCCTCAACTTTTTTTGGTTTTCTTCAAGACAGAACTTTTGTAATAAGTATTCTTTGATGAACTTGTTCCCTCCGGCTCCTATCGCCGACAGATGTGCATGGACTCGGAGAAGCACATGATCTACACATTTGGCGGCCGCATCTTGACGTGTAACGGCAGCGTGGAGGACAGTCGGACGTCAGAGCCTCAGTTCAGCGGCCTTTACGCCTACCACTGTCACGCTGGGACGTGGAGCCTCCTGCGGGAAGACTCGTGCAACGCTGGGCCAGAGGACGTCCAGTCCCGCATCGGCCACTGCATGCTCTTCCACACCGTGAGGCTCTTTTCTATTGCTGTTCAAATCAACTATAACGCAGTTAGCGTGGATGGTAATTCTGTTTTGTCTCTTCTGTTTCCCACAGAGAAACCGCTGTCTGTATGTGTTTGGAGGTCAGAGGTCAAAGACATACCTCAATGATTTCTTCAGCTATGATGTGGACGGGGACCATGTAGAGATCATATCTGATGGCACCAAGAAGGACTCAGGCATGGGTAAGCACACAGTTTATATTTAGCAAGTCTTACTTCAATCAATCTTATAAAAAAAAAATTGTTTCATTATTTTCTATGCACACACTGTCACTGTGAACAGCTAGACGCACGTCACACCATTATTCACATTTGTGCGTCACCGGTCATGCAAAATTACACTTATTTGAACGTGCTCGCTAACTTTTGGCAGCAGTGTAATGTGATGAGAGGAATTGCTTTACACTCAAAGATGAGAGACTCAGCTGCTGCCTCGCAACTGGCTACAGTATGTGAGCTAATTTTGGTTTAGATATTCTCAAGCAGCACCATGGTACTTGATAAAATAGGAATTCCATCCGAATTGGATCAGTGAAAAATTGCATTAATAATTGCAACGGTTTGTTAGAAAGTTTCCAAAACTACCATCAGATCCCACCTACATCAACACAAGCTGTTTGGGAGGGTTGCCAGGAAAAAGCCTCTGCTGTCAATCAACAACAAACCAAAGCACCTACAGTTTGCTAAACGTTACATGGACTGTGAATGAATTCAGATGGGACCAAACTAGAGCTTTTTGCCAAGAAACATCAGGGGTGGATGTGGCGTAAAAAGAAAAATAGTCATACGGAGAAGCACCTCCTACCCACTGTGAAGTATGGTGTTGGATCTTTAATGGGGTGGGGCTGGTTTTCTTCCAAAAGCCCCGAACATCTTGTTAATTATCAAATATTAGCAGATAATTAATGAAAACCTGACAGCCAGGATAACAGTCCGAAGAACACTTCCACACGGACCAAAGAATAAAGCTTTTGACATGGTCATCAAAGTCCCCCAACCTAAACCCTTTCTGTGGGAGGAGCTAAAGAAGAGAACCCACAAGCATCAACCTGGGAATCCAAAGGATCTGGAGAGATTATGCATGAAGGAACGGTCTCAGATCCAGTGCCATGTGTTCACCAACCTCATCACAAGAGAAGACTCAGAGCGGTTATCTTGGCCAAGGGAGGCTGCACAAAGTATCAACTGAAATGGGGCACATTTTCGAAGGGAATTTGTTTCATGATAACATTTTAACATTTATTTAAATT
Source organism: Pungitius pungitius (assembly GCF_949316345.1). Lineage (NCBI taxonomy): Eukaryota > Metazoa > Chordata > Actinopteri > Perciformes > Gasterosteidae > Pungitius > Pungitius pungitius. The sequence goes on from NC_084901.1 coordinate 11,858,914, forward strand.
ATGTTACTTCAGTTAAGTGTGTGTGTGCTATACATACATTCAAGGGCACGTTAACGCATTGCTGATTGAGATGTGGCCACCTCAGATCCTATGTTTGCTGACCGCTCACCTCCCTGTCCCGGAGCAGCCAGAGGCGGGTAGGGGGGGGGGGGGGGGGGGGGAAGACATTGACCAATTCCAATGTGTGCAAGGGTGAAACGAAGCAAAAAAGAACAGAATGTGTTTTGGCAGGAAGGAAGCACAAACTGTTCTCTCGGGCCATATCGGTCTCTGATGTTGACGTGTGCAGTGGTCTGGCGGCAGCGTCTCTCTGGACATGTCGACCCGCAGCCCGAGCTGGGAGGTGTGATCAGATTAAGCTCATATAGATGATATCCCCTTCATGAGTTCAATTTGTTTTCCCCGCAATGACATTTAAAATCTAGTCTGTTGCCTCTACGGAAACAACCGGCCTAACTCGGCTCAGTTGTGCGTCTTCTCCCTGCTCTACAAAGAGTAGAAAACTGGTTGGAGATACCAAACACCTCCGAATTAGGCACAGACTTTAAATGTAAGTCTGTTGAACCCAGCTTTGTGACATATTTAATGGACATAGATGAGGCTGGACTAGCTCCAGTATTCGGTTTGTACAAATGTGTATTGTTGACTGGCTCTGGTTAGATGGTGTGTGGTTTATAATTTAACAGATTTCTGACACACCAATTCAGCAATATCGGAGAAAACAATCGCTGTCTGACCTATAACGTAATAGGGCTGAACTATGTGCCTGAAATCAGGTGTGTGTGTGTGTGTGTGCATATACATATATATATATATACATATACACACACACACGTGTGCGTCCCCACCCCCCCCACACTATATAATGGTCGGGGAAACACTAACAATATATGATTCCATCGCAATAAGCTGCCGTTGACGGACAATAAAAGAATAAATGGGAATATTGCCGAACGCATATTAGATTTAGGCTTTCGGTTGCTGAAATTCTCTCAGGTGTTGAGGAAATGAATCCCTGCACGAATTAGGTTGAATTTGCATGCCGGTCAGCCTCTCTGCTTCAGTCCGTTGCCATGGCACCCGGTTGCTGTGTTATAGAGTAGCTTTCTTTCCTTCCTTAAACTTGACTTTTTGTTAAGTGGAATAGAAAGTCGTATTATTAATGGTGCTCATCAAACCCGTCCCACTACGTTTCTCCGAGCTGAACCCTACGTCCATTCATGTTTGCCGTTGTCGCCACAGTGCCGATGACGGGCTTCACTCAGAGAGCCACCATCGACCCCGAGCTCAACGAGATCCACGTGCTGTCGGGCCTCAGCAAGGACAAGGACAAGCGCGAGGAGAACGTCCGAAACTCCTTCTGGATCTACGACATTGCCCGCAACAACTGGTAGGAGAGTCAATGAAAGACACGCGCACTTAATCACACTCAGCGTCTCTTTGTAGCTGAGATATTCAGCATGCGTGCTCACGGAAAGAACAGGCTGTTCCATTACATTGATTTAAGTAGCTTTTCCCGTGCTCAATGTCTGGTGAAAAAAGACGTGCGCTTGTTTCTCTCTGCAAGGGCGCGCACATGTAACAAGCTATTTGTTGAGCAGCTTTTCCTCAAAGGCTTCAGGAAGTGTTGAGTAAACCTGCTTCCTGCTATTTATTTGTGTACATGCGTTTGTCTGTTTCAGGTCGTGTGTGTACAAGAACGACCAGACAGTGAAAGAAAACCCAAGCAAGGCTCTGCAAGAGGAGGAGCCGTGTCCTCGCTTTGCACACCAGCTGGTCTACGATGAGATGCATAAGGTACCACACGCAAACTGTCACACTCAATCTCAGGGGTCCGCCTCAAAGCTTTTGGATCACAAAGCATCAGGTTAAGATGTATCGTCGTGAGCTGCTGGAGAGACACATGTTACAGGAGCTAAAACAAAAAAACGCACTAAACCGGTCAGAGGGTGAAAATGACCCCTTATTTTAGCACTTACAGAACAATGTGAGGAGATGGAGGCATCTGATTAATTTTGAAGACCGATTGGTAGCATAATACACGTCACGTAGCACCCAGTGTGCATTATAACTGTAGTATTCCTGTGTGTGTCCAGGTGCATTACTTGTTTGGGGGAAATCCTGGGAAGTCATGTTCTCCCAAGATGCGCCTGGACGACTTCTGGTCCCTTAAACTGTGTCGGCCCTCCAAGGAGTACCTGCTGCGCCACTGCAAATACCTCATCAGGAAATACAGGTCAGGTCGAGACTTTTCTTTGCATTTCAGCAGCCACAGTCATGGGCTGTCTTTGATTGTTCGCTCTTCTGTTACGAGAGTCAATACTGATGTTATGAATAGGGTTTGGTGGCACTAATTGTAGTGCAAGTTAAGTAAATGTATACGCCACATCTAAATACAGCAAAAAAATAACCAAGAGCTATGAGATGAATTTAAAATGGCATTTGTAAGCTGGGCTGGTTTAATGGATCACCGTGTGTCTCCCTTTACAGGCATAGCATCAACTACCGTACAACCCACAGTATATGCGCACTACACTACCAACAGCATTAAAGAGTACAACACATTAAAAAATGTATTAGTCAACAATAACCAAAATGGAACAAAGCACAAAATATATACGAGACAACAGATTGGTCCGATACAAAGGCGGGAAAATGAAAATGTGTTTTTACTGATAGAGCTAACGCTAGCTCGATCAGCTGGATAACGAGTAAACAGCAGCAGCAGCAGCAGCAGGGCCATATTACACTTTGCATATTTTGCCATTGACACACTTTTTTAGTTTATTCAGTATTCGCGCACGTCTTTGCCTGCGTCATGTGACTCACAACAACTACCGGCGCTGCTGGCTGCTCTTTCGTCGACGTCGACTTGGCTCTTTTTTTTTTTTTTTTTTTTGCTCCGCGCTCATCTCCGACTCATCTCATCTCTCAGCTCAACTCTGAGTGACAACAACTTCATGAGGTCATGTTTTGTTCCCATCTGTTTTTGATTGGCCAGGTTCGAAGAGAAGGCCCAGTCAGAGCCACTGAGCGCGCTCAAATACCTGCAGAACGACCTGTCACTGACGGTGGACCACGCTGACCCCGTAGAGACCAAAGAGGTACCAGGTTCTCTTTGTGTTAGTGGTCTTCTGTGTAGGTGTTTTCTTGGTATGGAGAGGGGGCCAAGAGCTTAAATGTGAGAGAAAATGAACCAAAAGGAAATATAAATGTAGAGCTCTTATTTGTGTGCTGAATGTTACAGAGACCTGCTAAAGCAGCAGCAACAGCGCCATCTGCTGGGGGGGGGGGGGGGGGGGGGGGTTGTTTGTCCACCACACCACCTCATGTTTACTGTCTTGCTTCAGTTCCAGCTGCTGCCCTCGGCTCTCTTCAAGTCCAGCTCTGACTTCATCCCTCTGGGTAAGGAGGGTGTGTTGCGCACTACATCTTCACTGCATTTGTTCACTATATTAGTTAGTACTTTATTTAGTAACAGAGTGTCCACACTGTTAAATCATCAATATATTGGCCGTATAAACAGAGTGAGCACTTAAGGTCAGAATGAACAACATAAAAAAAAAACATAAAACAAATAGAACAGAATAAATGCCTTGATTCAAATCCAAACTATATAAACTGCAACAAAAAAGCAGAGCAATGCATTTAGTCATCCAGTCGTGTTCTTGTTGTGCCTGTTAAAAGCTAAAGGTCGGCCCTGGTAATGCATCGCTGGGTCCATTTACAGTTTACCGCATTGTGTTTAAATCTGTGGGGAAGATGCGACTGGTGTATGCATGAACACAGCGTGACACTAGGCCTCCCAACACAAACCCGATGAAAGCCCTCCATCTGTTCCGTAGCGTCCTGCAGCATCGTGCTCCCCCTGAAACCAGATGTTTTTTCTTCAGGTTTCTCAGACGTGGACCAGACGTATGCTCAGCGGACGCAGCTCTTTGACACACTCGTCAACTTCTTCCCAGACAGCATGACGCCGCCCAAGGGAAACTTGGTCGACCTCATCACGCTTTAGTCCCACCCCCCCACCTTTAACACCTTTCCCTTCCCCACCGCAAAGTGTCTGAGCGCCCACCCATCCATAGGCACCCGGTCGGGACGGAGACAAGTTATTTTTCTACTCCTGAACTCATCTAGTGGGATTACGCTGACATCTGGAACTCCAGACGGCCTCGGACACAACTAACAACACACACACACATACACACGGTATTTGGATATGTGTGAAACTCATTTCCCTTTTTCCAAGGAAGCCTTTGTTTTTTTGCAGAGGTTTCTGGAAACCCCTTTAAACATTGCTGGTGTTTTTTCATTTTCACTTGGATTTCTTTATTTTCCTTTGGGAAAATGACATGCGCACATTTGTTTTCAATCTTTTTTTTCTGGTTTGAGTTTGTGTCCATTCAAATGTCCCCCACAAGACCCGTACAGGCCTCCCTCCCTCCACGTGTAAAACATGTAACATGGTTCTGGCCAATTGTTGCGAAAGTTCAGTAAGATTTGTGCTGTTAGTAACATTTAAATCCTAATGTACACTTTCATTTTGGTTCGCTTGCTTCTCTGCAACTTGTTCAGCTCTATTCATTAGGCCAAAACAATGGAATAGTGTTGCAGTAACAATAGCGGAACTATTCTATAAGATAAAGCTTAATATATATCTAAATATACCTTTTATATATTGGTTTGGGTTGTAAAAGTAGCTTTTTTTCCCCACAATAGTTAATCAACTTAATTCTAAATGGTGTACAGAATATGTAAATATACATATAGGGATTCATTTTGTTATTTAAGTTTTTTGTGGGGGGGTTGAACCGATTCCGTGGTGGATCATGTTCTTCCTTTTTTTGCTCTTCATATGAAAGTCCAACCTTCCGGCTTTAATTGCTTCAGTGTGATGAAATAATTGGGGATATTTTCCTTCTTGTCTTCAAGAGATGAGTGTGCCGCAACAGATCTTGCAGCCGAGTTGCATGGGATGGTTTTGATGTTTGGAAGTGTGGTTGTTGGTACATTTCTAGATAATACTCTTGTCAAAGCCACCGGACTCCATTGACAAACACATTTTTTATCATCATCATCATCATCATCAAAGGAGTCCGGTGTCTTCAGTAATCCACTCACTATGGAGAAGCACCTTAGACAAACCACTTCTAAACATCTCTATTGTCCCTTTAAGCAGAACCAGGGTCATCCATTACAACACAATAATGCAAGTTATTGACCCAAGTTTAATGTAAACAAAGAGAGGCTAATTGATAACAGCTTTCCTTACGTACAGAGTCCCAGTAGACAGTCTGATACTGCTGCAGGCAGGGTGTGTTTCGTTAAAGGAACAGTTCAGCCCAAATTTCCAAATCCATGAAGCACTACAGGTGAGACAAAATATTTAGATGTTGGGCTCAATTGTCTTTTAAGTGTAGTTCCTTGCTGTTAGCTTCTTTTGCGTTGTGCTTATTTCAGTATGCTGCCAGCCTCTAATTTGTCCATCCCATTCAACACGTCATCTTCTTTTTGTCTAAATGACTGTTTGAAGAAGTGGACTAAAACCATGGAAGGCAGAGGACACTGTCGAGGCTACGGCGCCAAAATGACTACTGACCATTTTCCAAAGATACCCGAGATTTATCTGAGGAGATGGACACCACTCGTGTCTGTACACTGAATGTAACACCAACGTGTTCACTGGGGAGCTTTGGGTGTGGATGTTGTTCCATTTGGACCAACCCATGCTGGCTGTTTCCGCTCTCTATGCAAAGCTAGCTGTTTGGTGTTGATCTTCCAGCCTGATCCTCAGCAAGAAAGCACATTTTTCAATACCAACCCAACTACTTCTTTTTAATTACTGTTGGCAAAAAGAAAACCTGTGGCAGTGATCAACGAGCTTGGAATGAATGTGTTGATGCTTTTGCGTTGGATGCACTTCATGAGGAATTTCTACCTGGTGAATCCAGGAGGCCCCCTCTGGTCGCTTGATGTGTCCTGCTTTGGAATACAGGAGGTGGTTATTTCCACGGCGCGTCGCTGTGCATTTCTCCATCCCGCCGGCGTGTTTTCACACCAGACTTGAGAAGTTATTTTCTGACACAAACATCCCTAAAGTCATCGGTGGAGGGAAGTAGAACCGAGGTAGAGGCCGCTTGGGTACAGCTTTACATCGCGACTGTTCAACATATCGCTGATGGAAGAGAAGACAAAACAAGAATCCCTGTTTTTGATGAAATGATGATGCAATGTGAGCAATTAATTTATGTCTTTGGGGCTCATCTTGCTTGCCGAAGTCTTTGTTTTTCATTTTGTGCCAGAAGAAAACTGTATTTAAAAAGACTAATTGAAAGCACCTTTTGTTTAAAAAAAAGAAGTAAAAACACAATGCCAAATATTACTTTAGCTTTTTGCTATTTTACTGGTCTGTGATGGATGGAATGGTATTTTGATCATTTCTTATCATGTTTTATTTCCATCTTGCCCTTCTCTTAACCCCTGCGTGGGACTCAGGAGTTTTAAGGCTGGTACTCTCAGATCACTGAGCGGTATTGTGGATACAGAGAATGGGTAGAAAGGCCTGTAGTGTTGCATTGTATGTAATGTATATAAGGAATAAAGATTGTATTTTGTTCAGGTTTTCCTAATTCCTGTGTCCGTGCTGTTTCTGCCCCCTAGTGGACGCGAGTATTGGATCAGTACAGAAAAAGACAACTGAGGGACCAAAGTGGAAAAAAAACACTGCCTTTTATTTTCAAATGTGAGCAGGTAGAAGAACATGAGCCGAGGCCATTGACCATTTGCAGCTTCCAGTGTGTCAGACCCCTGTTGTTTGCCTTCTGCAGCAAACAATACATAAATACATAACAAATAGTAACATACTTTGGTGACAGCTAAAATAAAAGTGAAACTTTAGACAAAAAAAGCAATTAAAGATTATTGGAGTGCCCAAGATGGTGATTGACTTGTATATAGGTTCGCATATATATTAACTTAATGGTTTAAAAGGAATGCAGTTATTCAAACTGAACCGACTCAGTGATGTGCCCTGGTTTTAATATCAAATCAGACAGTTTAAAATGTCACAAGACACAACAGCAACAACAGTGTGGAAAGAGAAACTGTTTCAGTGGTAGTCCCTAAAAAACATGAATAATTCAATTTTATTTTGAATGTGTTTGAAGTATAACTAGGCGTGATGTGTATTTTTAAGATATCTTGTCATAAGTCATGGTTACATCAGAGAAGCGCAGAAGTCCTATTTTTAGAAAGAAAGCTGGAGGCCTTTTCCGTCGTCTGTATCCTGTGACGACTTCTAGACAAAAGCAAATCTCACCCTGGGATTTAAAAGCTTTCACTTTCTATCGTCTTTCTATCAACCTAAAGAAGCGTCTTTGTGGACATTGTCTTTGTTACTGAACGTCACCTGACTCTTCCACGCTCGCAGAAAACAACTTAAAAAGTACTTATTTACAGGTGGTAGTGTACAAATCAACTCCTCCTCCCCCCGCTCGTCTCTACAGGTGTGTGTCCTCCTCGCTCGCCACGTCCTCCTTCAGCAGGTTGTCCATGGGGACGATCCAGCTGTCGTTGAACTCTCCGTTCAGCGCCGTCTTCTTCTCCTGCATCTCTGGCTGCACCTCCATCACCTCAAGCGTCGGGTTGTCGTGGTAACCATTCTCCACTGTGTGCAGCTCCTCCGTCAGGTGCTGCTGCAGGGATTTAAAGGGACAACGTTTCTAAAAGCTGTCCTTGTGGTGGATACTGCTTATTTCACGTTGACCCTATTTTCCATCCTCACTACTTTCACATGTCCTTTGTGTCCGAGTGCCACAAACACAAGAAAGTCAGTCCACTCAAAGTGCTTGTTTACCTCACTGACAGGCGGAGACAGTTTGATAACATTATGAAAACGGTTATCAAGGTCCTTTTTGTACAGTTGTATGGACACTTTACAGACGTACATTGACTGTTAGGAATAACATTGCAGCCTTTATGGTTGACTCCATTTGTAACTTAGCACACAAACACATTGAAAAAAGGTTCCAAGTTAGAAAATAAGTTTAAGCCCACACAGGCTTTACAGCTACATTTTTCATATTTTCATTCATAAATCTGCTAATCAAGGGGGGGAGTTTGTCGTGGCATGTGTGTACTTTTGAGTACTGTTGTACTGCTGTTTTTTTTCTCTGCCCACGATGTTGCACCACCATAGAAAAGCCCTCATGTGGGGTTGGAAGACGCTCTGTGTGGATGGAGGCGCTCCACCTACCTGGTTCTCATTGTACGGCCTGCGGTGGTGCGAGGCACAGACGGCGAGGATGACGATCATGATCAGCAGAGCTCCACTGGAGGCCAGGATGGCGATCAGGGTTTTGCTATCGGTGGGTTTCTTTAAGCAGAGAACTCAATCAGAGGATGGCTTGTGTAAGCCGTGGTGAGTGACGATATGTCGTCTTTATGGGAGCTCTTACCTTGGTGATTTCTTCATAGTACTGGTTTGCGAGGCTGGTTTTCACTGTGAGATGCATTCAGGTGTGTTTGTTAGCAATTGGAACATTCAGTTCACCTCTAAGTTAACCTGACACAAAGGGGGGGGACAGTGCTTCACCTTTTCCGTTGATCTCCACACGGTCAAACTGTATTTTGTCGTTGCGGTGCTGCCACGTTAGGGTGCAGTTGCCGTCTTGTAGATTGACCATCAGCCGCTTGCACACCTCCGCCAGGTCTTTCTCCTCCTCTTTCTGACGGTAACAAAAAAAAAAAAAAACATTTCTGTCTCGCAAGCAAAATCCATCCCATTGTTTTACTTTCCCATGAATGACTGAGCAGACACCGAGATGTGGAGCGGCCCCAGCTGCTTAGGCCTTCACGTGGAGAAGGTGACCCCATGTAAGATGTGTGGGAACGAAGGAAGCTAGTGAAAGGCAGGAAGGGTTCCCACTGAAGACACTTTTTCCACCCAGTGATTGGAATTCTTTTTTTATAGTGAGCTTCACTGTTTCCTGTTGATGGATCCACCCAGATCCTCCCTCAGTGGTGGGAAATATTTAAGGGTTTCTATTACCATCTGCCATGTGTAAAGACCTCATAATGCTATTACATCACTGACTACTGGAAATATTGTTGAATACTGTAAGAAGTGTCCACACACTTTGTAGAATTAATTTTTAGAATTAATTTTTTTTAGCTTTATTGCAGTGAAACTGCAGTGAAAGGTGGGCGCATATTTGCAATTAATAATACACCAAGCCTGTAAATTGCTTTGTGAAGCATTATGGCGAATATGTGATCATTTAATTTGTCTAGCCTTAAGAATAACACCATATAGGACGCATGGGCGACTGATGTGAGAGTTAAAGCACTAAAACGGACCCAATGTAGAATATAAATGAACACAGTTTGTGTTCTTTTCCCTCCTGCAGGATGCTGCATGACGGAGAACGGAGGGCTGAGGGTGGTGCCGCGCTTCCTATGGAGCAGGGACCCGAGGAGTCACACCACACACTGTGTTTGTTGTCACAAGCATTGTTTGGCTCGATGGATTCAAAGACACACAATACTCAAAACAAAGCCTAATCTTACCTCGTCCCCGTGGTTTAGAGAATACTGCAAAAGAGAAGAATAAAAACACAGTGCGTGAGGGCGAAGCATTCAGAAATATGTCGATACACCGTCCGCAGTGCGGGACTTACCGCATACTGCTTTGGCTGAGCTGCTGCGGCGTGGCTGGTGGTGATTTGGGTCACAACGGAGGGGGGTGGTGGGGACGGGGTCCCAGCTTTGGTAACAAGAGGCTGTGAGGTAGAAGGCCCCTTCTCCGCCGGGGTGGAGGGGTAGCCAGTGGTCACCGCGTTGTCGGCTCTCCATGTGACCGTGGTCACTTTAGACGCCACAGTCGCTTTCACGGCACCTTCAACCAGACACAGTGACACGCGGTAAAAATAGTGTTCCCTGACAGCGACGCCCTGAGGTGGGAACCAAGGAACAGACTTCAATGTAGACAAAGTGCACCCGGGGAACTAAGTGTGGACTTACTGGAGGAATGGCGCTAATGTTACTTGATACAGGAGAATAATATATGGTGGTACACATAAAATGAAATAACTATGAAATATGGGCCTTTCAAGCATTTTCAAGTCAACAGACCGAAGTTTAAGGCAACTCACGAGGCATTGGCGTTAAGGTCCTAGTTTTAGTTTATAGTCATCAAAGGAATGACTCACTTTTCAGCGGCTTAACAGCTTATTGTCTCCTTAGTGTCATCTTAAAGAAGAACTGAAATAATCATCTCAAATGTTCCACCAGATCAAATACATTGACTGATTGAAGTCTGTCTAAGATTAGAGAGCTTCGGATGGGGGAGGTGGGCCGTTCTCAGGTGGGCATCAGAGGCACTGACCTGCTTGGCTCTCCTGGCTCGTCTGGGTGGGGATGGTGGTGTGAGCCACTGATTGTTGCACCGTCGAAAGGGCCCCCGTCGAACCCTTTGTGGTCTCGCTTGTCCCCACGTGGCCAGACAGGTTGGTGTCCGCTTGTGTCCCGGCTGTTGTTACGGGTACAGAGGTTGCCTTTGTTTTGGGGGCAACGATGTATTTGGGGGCTCCAGTTGACCCAGTGCTGTTGGCAGCTGTTGCTGTTGTTGTGGCTGTTGCAGTTGTTGCAGCTGTTGCTGTTATTGTAGCTGTTGTTGTAGCTGTTGATGTAGCTGTTGCAGTTGTTGCAGCTGTTGCTGTTATTGTAGCTGTTGTTGTTGCCGTTGCTGTAGCTGTTTTTTCAGCTATTGTTGCAGTTGTTGTAGCTGTTGTTGCAGTTGTTGTTGTTGCTGTTGTTGTGGCTGTTGCAGTTGTTGTAGCTGTTGTTGTAACAGGGACACTAGTGTTTGGTGGGCTGTTTGACGCGGTAGCAGTAGCAGTAGTGGTATCATCCCCTGTAGTGTTTGTGGCAGACTTTACTGTGGCAGACGCAGCAGACGTTGTCGTCGCATTAGTTGTCCCCATAGATGGCGTCGTATGGTTCTTTGGATCAGTTGTCACATTCTGTGTCAATGTGGTTTGGACACTGAAGTTGACGTTCTCAGTCTCGTTTGCAAACTCTGATGACTGCTTGGATGTGACAACATTCTGGGTGGTGTCCGCATTGGAAAGCCTGACACTGAATATTAGGAAGCCTAAGGAGTGATAAAAACGCAGTTATTATGTACAGCCAGCTGCTAAATGAAATAGTCTAAACCTGTATTGACAGATGTTGTTGCCGCTCATGGACAGAGCAAGCTAAAAAACACAATATTGCCTTATATGGCCTCAAGTAGTGATGAATATGTTGACTACTGACACATCCAGCAGACCTGAGAACAGTCAAATGTGTTTGTCCACGAGGGGAAAACAAGTATGATGTTTATTGCTCTGTTTGGTTCCCCACTGACTTCGGAGAAACATTATGTGCTAAATACTAATTGGGATTTATAAAGAACACAGATTGGAGCAGCTTCTTTTCTTTCTTTTTTTGAAATTTACAGTCTGGCGGAGGCCTTTGAGGTCTGTTTCTGAACAGCTGTAAGCTTCGTCCACAGCGCTCCTTCTTCTTCTGTTGCTCTATTTATAGCACGCAGGACAGGATGAGGCACACAATACACTTGGAAGTACCACACCCTGAACCACGGCCCCGCCTGCGGTGCCCCGAGATCTATCCTCGCCTGGCTCCAGGGCCAGAAAACAATGGCCCTACCCCCCCCCCCCCCACCCCCCACTTTCTGACCTGCACACAGCTGAAGTAATACACACACACTTACTGGATAAGTGCGGTGACATGGGGGTCACACGTAGACATCCTAAGGGACCTGAACATCTTGTAGAAACTTTTTTTTTTTTTAAATCTATTTCTAATCACATATATTTGAGATGTGTGTAGGCTGCCACTGAAAATCAAAATGAAAGTGTAAGAAATCCACCTGCTTGCTGGGTTTTTGAGTGTAATCTTTGGGAAGAAAATGTTCTACCCCACAAAACATGAACTTCGGCTGTACATATACAACAAATGAGTAGTCATATTGAAATGTCTCCAGTTGCATTGGCCACGCAGCGACTGGATCGGCCAAAGGAACATGGCATCAGACACCTTCTGTTTCCATAGAAAAGACTGATCGCTGACTCTGAAGTGCATGCAGCTACAGTCTAATATCCTTCAAGTTGTCATGGAGAAAAGTAGGATAGCGATGAGCATTTTTCATTTTTTGCATATGGGAAAAACCTTTTTTAAAATATTTATTTAAATAAAAATTATTTTTCAGAATCAGAAACATTGATTTGCCAAGTATGCTAACTGTACTTAATCTAAAATGCCAGGAGTTTTTTGGTGAGATGTTGTTGGTTCATGGTCTCATTCCAGCCTGCTGTTTCTCATCTCCAGCTCTCCCTCCTCCAGGTGTGGCGTCATGTTTTAACCCCGAGCTATCTGTGATACGTCCATTTCTCAGCGGGCGACAGCGGCTGCTACCAGTGCCAACGGCTGTTTTTACATCGCCCACTCATTCCTCACACACACACACACACACACACACACACACACACACACACACACACACACACACACACACACACACACACACACACACACACACACTCTGCCTTCTTGTTTTCGTCTAATGAGGTTTTCTTTAATGACTCAGAATTACTTTGACATTATTTTATTATTAGCACAGTGTTATATTGTGGACAACAAATTACTTTAAGTATTACGAACAAATATATGAATGTGTCTTTTCTTTCCAAAGGCATACTCAACTTCAGACACATGAGAAAACCCAATGGGCTGAAGCTGAAAGGTTGTACTCTTTTTTTATGTTTTTCTTACCCATATGCTGTTTTTTGACATTACATTACATGTCATTTAGCTGATGCTTTTATCCACAGCGACTTACATTACATTATAACCCATGCATTACATTTTGCCTGGGGAGCAATTAGGGGTTAGGTGTCTTGCTCAGGGACGCTTCGACATGACACATGGGGCAGCCGGGATTCAAACCACCAACCTTGGGGCTCCCAGTGCACCACACTACTCTCCATGCGCCACCATCGCCCCCATCAAACAACAAAATGAAAGAAACTGCCTCCTAATAAAATCACATCACTAAACTAGAGTAAGTACATACTTAAGAAGTCATTACTCATACTCTGAAAGCAAGATTTACACTGCCCATTACTCCCAGAGTCGAAAGAGAAGTGGTCTGCTTTCTATCCATGCTTTGTGAACGTCATCTCCTGGCCCTGAAGCCTGTGACCTGCGTGACCCCTGTGACCCCAACTGTCACAGTGTGCGTAACTCATTCCTGCTTGGCTACACCTGTAGTCTCTGTCGTAGTGGCATGGTGTGACCCGTGTGATCGTGTGGGAACGGACCTGTTGTGCTTTCCCTGGCTCTTCCTTACACTCCTGGGCTCACGTCAGTGATAGGAAGCACTTCTTTTGATTCTATGTAACAAGTGTCAGGGACTGCCTCTGGTCTTCTGCCAGTTGTCTCTATTGTTCTCACTTTTGTTTAGATACACGACAGCGTTGGTGGGAAGTTGTTCTGCAGCATTCAACCTTAGAAATGATCGTTACAAACTAAATCAAGTTATTAGTAGATTATGCCGTAGTAAGGAATGATCTTTAAAGCCAGACACAAATCAGTGTTGATCCTGGATTCCCTGAGCAGTGGATGTCCAGAGGAGGTCAGAGGGGTTGCACAGTGGGTGAGAACCGTCTGACAGCGTGGCCAGACGTTTGAGACTGGTTACATTGTTCTCCCTTCCCCTGTCTGCCATGTTGTAAATAAATGCCCCCCCATGCTGGAACAAGGTCCCACAAATGCAATAAACATGGAGGTGAAAAGATGGGAGACACAGAGCGACAGAGGAGACTGTTTTATAGCTCTGTGTTCAGTAGTTATATCCGTGGTCAGTGAGGTCAACACCAGTGGAGGCGACGTAGCCCGGCTCGCGTGTTCTGCGTGGTGCAGGATGGGATGGAGGTTAGTCAAGATTAAGGGAAATTCTTGGGCCAGAGATTTATATAACAAAAAACTATTGAATATTACAGACTAAATGAATAAAAACGAACAAAGACACCAGTAAGAAATTTACAGCTGTACTTAAAATAGAGTTTAAAAGTAATGATACGGTCCAACCTATAATTCAGTTTGTATATTGTCTTTATATGCTGTGCATATTCAATTATTTTTCTTTGACGCTTGATTACAGTTATCATTTAATGTGTGTTATTAACATGATATCAATATTTATTTCGTAACACCAGGATAGTGCCACCAAAAATATTGATATGTCACACCTTAAAAAAACACATGGGATGGACAAAAAAACAGGAACACCTGAACATGTAACACAACAGCAGCAAACTGAGAGATAATTATCATAGGATTGCATGATCTTATGTGAGGGGATGTGAGCTACTAAGTGTGTGTGCAGTGGGTACGTGTGTGTGCCAGCTCTCCTTCCACCTTGCCAGCCACCCTGAGTGTAACTCTTGGATTTATGTGCGTGTGACGTGAACAAATGGATGAGAGTATATAAATAAATGTAGCTGTCGCTCTAAAGCTCTGGCGGGACAAAGCTGCCCCGTTAGCTTGGTGACGGCGCACACAAAGGCCCCCACTGCCCCACGTGCGGCCATGCAACAACGGACTTCTCCCACCCCCACCCGCTGCAGCCGGGACATGTTCAAGCTTTCGGCTGCCCCCACCGTCGTCCCATTGAGAGAGGTAATTCAGCTCTCTGGGAGACTGGGAATGGGGGAAGGGAGGGGTCCTCGCTTCACATTGTGCGCTCCTGTGAAGCGAGGTGAGGAGCAGTGAATGTAAAAACACTCGGTGGGAATAAAGGAGAGACAAGAGAAAGGGAGGGGAGTCGGAGGGGGGAGGGAGAAAGTGGAGAGGGGGGTTTCAAGACGCCGTAAATCTAACTGCCACATGGAAATGACTGACCACACACACACAAATACACACACACACACACACACACTGGCACCCTTGCACACATCATCCATAAACAACACACTCCCTGTCCTTGGAGAGCAGACTGCTATGTGTGTTTACACCAACTGTGGGGTTAACCCGTGCTAAAAGTTCATGTCTTTGTAACAACCCTCCACGTGCACCCACACCCCTCCACTGAGATTAATAATAAGTGCCATGTTGATCCATACAGATAAATGATTGTAAATGATGAACAGTGTGGCGTCTATTGATTGAAAAATGAATGTAATCCATCCATCGCATGTTTTTGTGTAACTTTTATACATGAAATAGAGACGTGACGATGTGCGGCTTCACAGTGTCTAATGCATGTCTGTTGACTGAAACTCTTTTTAGAAATTTAAATTAAATGTAAAACATTTTAAACAATGAGCTAAATAGATTTTATTCATTTAGTTTTTTTGTTTAGATTTACATTTTTCAGTTTTACATCGAGGGGCCATCAACATTATTACATATTCTTTTTTTGACGCTTTGAATCATACGATTTGTGTTGGAACATGCCTTTAAGATAAGAGCAATGGAAAAAGCTCCAAGTCTAGATAACATAGAAGATAAATTAAAATGAAATTTGCTTTTTGATGAACAATCCTAAAGGAGAAGCTCAGCGTGAAGGCATGTTTCATTACACACACACACACACACACACACACACACACACACACACACACACACACTTTGCCAATGCAGCAGCCGTTTTGTGTTTTCCTAAAACCTGAGAAGTGAGGGGAGTTGACACGAAGGGATGGGGCGGATTAAAAAGACTGCTGAGAAAGTACAGAGCAGGGAGGAGAGGAATGAGGAGGCTTCTTGACGGAGAGGAGGAGGGTGAGCGAAGGTCCGCCACGGTACCAGCCGCGAGCCTGATTAATGGACACCTGGGTGTGCAGCGCGGCATGCTGGGTAGAGGGAAGGGAGTGCGAGGTTGGAATAGAGGTGAAGGCGAGCAGCCCTTTATCTGCAGCTTCTGACAGTGATGAAATGCTCAGCTTTACAGAGAGCCGAGATTCCTCCAAGAAGGAAACTTCCACATGCCATCCCCGCCTGGCCTCTAAAGCAGGACCCAGTGCCTCCGGGTCCTGATCCGTACCCACACGGCTCCTAAAAAAGGCTGCCGAGGACCTTCAGGAGTCTTCCAGGGAGGCCAGGACTGTGAGTGTAATGTCCAAGTCAAAACAAGAACTGCCTTCATGAAAATAACTCTGCAGGTGTTAGTCTTTGCGTCAATCTTCATAGCATCAATTCTACTTTAAAAGATAAAGATTACGCCGTGTTTTTCTCAAGATAGTTTATCTGTTACAATAAACAGTGCATTTATTTTTTTGTGAGCAAGAATTGATTTAATGGGTGTTCAGGAACGAGTTGACATCCAAACATTAGATCATTGGCTGCAGAAAAAAAAATGGTCGATGAAACATTGCCAAATTAAACAGAAAGCTCCAGGTGCTAGTTAAAAAGTAACTATGAGTGGTACTCGAGTTAAGGTATAGCTATATTAAGAGATATAACGCTAAACTAAATTTGTTTTAATTAATGAACACATATATTTCTTTCCGTATTATTTGAATCACCAAGATAAACATTACAAATGACCATAACGAAATGAAGGATAATATTTGAATTTATAATGGTTAACTGACTTCAGAGCCGTTGAAATTAAATTTGGGATGTTGGCAAAAATAAATGTTCTGGAACCTTATAATCCAGCTGCTATAATGAAAGAACAATATCGATCATCAATTATCGGCAAAAAGAATAAAAACATGATCAGGGACCTCTAAACGTTATATGTGCTCCCTTTTATTTCTGTGATCCAGTCCGTGACTCTGACTCCTGACTTGACTTGACTTTGTCCCCCCCTTTTTGAATCCCTTGCGTCACTAAAAATAACTCATAAACCTTCTTTACACAAAATAATGTCTCTGCCCATTGTTTTTAATGTTATTAAATGAAGCCTGGGGTATTGAAGAGTGCAATGAAAGCCTCCCGAGTGGGAGAGGACGTCACCGTACACCACGCCCTCCTTTAGAATTTGGGATGTTGGGAATGTTTTATTCCCATCTATTGTTCTCCTCCCTCTTCCATGTGCGCCAGCCGACACCAGCAGAGTGTGCCAAGCGGGCAGCGTCTCTCCGGCCCACTGGCGTGCAGACGGCTGCATGTTATCTTGTAGGAAATGAACAAGTCATGAACCCACCAATGCATGAGAAAGACGGTCTGCGTAGGGGTTGGGAAGTCCTGGAGAGGCCTGATAGTTCACGATACGGCCTAGTTCAGGATCTAGATACCTTATCGGACCCCCGTCGTGTATTTTTTACTTTCAGGTTCAAGTAGCTGCAGTTAGCAGGAACATTCTTGGAGCTTTAGAGGCTTAAATTGGGAAAGTGAAATGGCATTTTCACTTAAAACCTAGTGTTTATGAAGAGACAGAAGTAGAAATACATGCCAATTCTATGTGTCGGAAGCATTGGACCAAGTTCAACAGTCATTGTGATGACTTCAAACACGCCCTTTCTGGACCAGTTTGTCCCCAGAACTTGGGGACTTAGGCTAACAAACACGTTTTGAAACAACAGCATCGCATTGAATGAAATCAACATGTTGGCTGTTTGCTTTCTTGCCAAGAGTTATGAGAAGATTGATAGCAATCTCATATCTGTCCGGAAAAACACGCAAATATGTGCAGGACTTTTTCTTGGCTGGGCTCAGAAACTTCCTGAAGTCTCGTCGTCACTGTGACAATCAGCTGAACCTTCAGGAAGTAACTACACCCAGCCGAGAAGGAGTCGGCCACATTGAGGGCCCTAATTAGGAGAGCTGGACATGGCACCTTCAAAGATGGAGGCTTCTGGAGTCACTTCAGCTGCTTTTTGGCGTTCTAAAAGGTGGGATTCATTTCTGAATGATAGTGTGCTTGGTGAAAAATCATCACGGAATGACCCTTGGTTTGGGATTTTGTTTAGACCATTATGGTTTCATTTATTCATTTCTTAATCACACTCTACTTGCTGCCTCATCAGCTCTTCATCTGTTTTAGTTTTTTATGTAATCACCATTTTTAGGTCATTGATTAATTTCCTCCTGCACAGGGACAATGAACTGATGAGGACAGTACTGTGTACAGTGGATACACGGTATTTGTTAAATGACCATTCAAAGGAACAGTATTCCTGAATCTCATTGTCACAAGGTCACATGGTGGTTCTCTCTGAAACTGTAATCTGCAGCTCTAGCTTCTATCTTTATATTTGTTAACTGTTTTCCTTCTGGACATGTCCTTCAAACGCCAGTCCTAGAAACCTTTGTCAGGTACTTCTAGTGAATGAATTAGTTGGGTACAGTGAGAGCTCCATTGTAAGGGAGCACTGCTCAGCCAACCTTCAATTACAAAGTTTCTCTTTTCCTAAAACATGGTGAACAACTGAGTGTATGTCCAGTATTTCAAGCACTTCTTGTGATCACAGGACGTTAAACACACAGACCCAGATGCGCGTTAACATGTAAAGAAAAACATGTCAGGCTTTTTTTTTTGTTGAAAAAGGTGCTGACAAGCCTTTAGATTTCTGCGCATGTGACTTCACACTTAAGAAAATATATAAATAAACCAACGGCCTCCCATCTGAACCCACCTACTGTATTGGCGGGAGAAGCAGGGTCTGTAATTAAAGAAAAACACTTTCCAGGCCTCCCAGTCAGGGAGGGAGGTCAGGGGTGCGCTTCATTATTCAGGCTCCTTGTGTCCACAGCTATTTGAGGACTTCTTTTGATTGTGTGTGTGTGGTGGAAGGAGGGAGGGGGGCTCCGATGGGAGCCCTTAACGATGGGACGGTGGGAGATGGAGGGGCAGATGTTTCGGACTCCTAACGTGTGATTACCACTTTTCTTCAGATTCCATACAGTCCAGCAATAGTCTGCTTCCCGAACAGAACGACGTAGCGCAGGGGAGGGAAAAAAGTAAAGGGTCTGCTGTTCAATGCAGCTCAATTTGTGCACAAATGAAGCCACAAAGAAAACCAAGACAAAAAGGCGCGTTATTGGCAACAACCCTGGTTTGCAGCAAGTTTGGCCGTGTTTCAGTGTTACGCCAATAGGATTCTGTGTTCTTTGCTTCTTAGAGACCGAACGCGTCCACAAACCGTTCAAAGGGTGGAGGCTGTCTCACGCCGCTAGCAGTGTTCCCCTCATATGATGTGAAGTAACACATACTAACCTTTATGTGGTAAATGCTTCATGTCAAAGTCTACATTTTGATACACAATTTCATCTTTGGTATCAAAAGGGCTACATGTTAAAAAAAAAGAATAATGTTGTTTATAGGGGAGTAAAATATAACCCTATATTGTACATTCAATCAGTGCTGCTGAGGTAATAAAGGGCAACAAAATGGTTTGCGTAGTTGAGTTGTAAAACACTTTAAATGCGCTTTAATTCTGCTTTTCATGCGTGTACTTTACTTGACTATTTCCATGTTATGCTTAATAGCTTAATACTTCTACTACATTAGAAAGGTACTTTTTACACACATTGTGTATGAAAGGTGTACAGAATGGAATTTTAACTTCAAATAGTAGGCAAAGATATTATGATGTCTTTTTATGTTAACTATTAGTTCCTTGAGTTTAGATTTTGGACTGATTCCACATTAATACGCCATACTTTATCTCATTCAGTCATTGGTCCCTGTTGACTTGTTTTAAACTCCCTGCATCGCTCTGCAGCGTGTAAACCATGCTGCCACTGCTTCTCACACACTTTACTATCACAGAGACACAGGTACGGGTTCAGGTTCGTCGTAGCAGCCACAGAACCATCCATCCCAGCTGTAGATTTAAGTCCAATTGTACTCACTGACTGACAGCAGCAACGATGTGATCCTCTGAGTCGCTCTCATCCTGTTTGGTCCTGCTTCTGATCCTTCATGCAGCGCACAACCACCGGTTCCTTGGTATCTGGAGGCAGACAGTGATGATGAGCTTGAGTCCGTCCCGTCACGCCTTTTCTCCTTCTCTTTCTGTCAAGTTAACCAGCTCGCCCAACTTATTATTCACTTTTTTTCCTTCCTGCTTCTTCTCTTAAACTGAAAGCCAAGAATGCTTTTGTTTGTCTCCGCTGCTTCTTTCTTTCCTCGCTGTGCACTTTGAGGATTTGGGGTGGGGGGGAGTGATGGGGCGGGGGGGAGTGTTTCCGCGGTCTCCTTGGCTTTAGTGTTGGAGCTCAGTGTCCCTCTATCTCTCTCTCTCTCTCTCTCTCTCGCTCTGTCTTGTCTCCCACAGTGCCTTGATGCTGTGCTGTGCTCAGCCAAAGTGTTCTGCTGTTAGCAGTAGGCAGCGGCCCCCGGAGCCCTGCCTCCCCTTATCATGAGGAACCAGGGGCAGAGCCAGTCCGGTCCAATCCCAGAGCCCAGGACTCGCTGCAGCCAGGACATTTTTGAATAACAAAGGAAGCCGCGAGACAATGCCGCCCCCCCCCCCCCCCCCCCCGCCCTCCTTGGTTTTGATTCATTTTCTAAAACGGTCCATGACTCAAGGACACGGGGGTGAAGTCACCATCGGCACTAATGTTGTTTGATCTCGGTAAAAAGGCCTGCTGACATTCACAGAGTCAGCGTGTCTCCGCCTGAACTTGTTCCCCACAGGTTACAGTGCGACATATGTCTTCAGACCTAAAACCCCGAGGTTGGACTTCTGTCACAATGAAAAACACAAAGTAAACCCTCAGCTATACTCGTATGCATGCACAGTGGTTCTATTCGTGCTGACGTGGAGGATGCGTTGCTCCAAACACAGGCGGGCGGATGAGTCCAGAACACGGATGATAGGAGAAAAACTTGCTTAAGTATATAATTGTGTGAGCTATGAAGTTTGTTTTCTGAAATAAATATAACTTGGATGATTCACATCTATGGGCCCATAGCGAGGAGGCACTAGCGTAACCTTTAACCTCGCATTCCACTGGATTATGATGTGCATTAAGAGATACAGTATAATTGTAATAAAGTGCATTTGTTCTAATGATTTAAACAAGGGTGATTACATTGTTTGAGAGGGAAAATTGATTAAAAGAAAGAAATGTATCCGCTGACATACAGACGCCTCTTTCCCAATGTAAGTCTATGGGGGAAAGTATTTTTGGGCCCAACAGCATCAAATGAAGGATCCGTAGGATTTGCTTCCTCCATTTGGCCACTACGCCAAATGGACTTCAAAGCCTCCTGTTGAGGGTTGGGCCTCAGCGGTCACATTTCCAGTAGGAGGAACCCCTCTAATGATGGTGTTTACGTCCCGTGGGCCCTCACAGGCTCATCATGACATGTAGTAATCTCACAAGCACAAGGACCAGAAAGAAAAGATGTAGCCGTGGTCCAGTGGTGTTTTTTTTTCCAGATGTGTTTTAGTGTGGAGGAATGGTTGCAGATAAGAGGATGTCTGCTTGAGGCCCTCATAAACATATATATATATATATATTATTTTTATTGGACAACAAAAATACTGGACGAGAGTGTAGGTCTCGTGAAGAAATGATTAATTGTGTAGAACACTTGCCTCCATTTATTTCAATTAATCAAGATTTATTTGATCTTCTTTCACCAGGGA
This sequence comes from Pungitius pungitius, assembly GCF_949316345.1. Lineage (NCBI taxonomy): Eukaryota > Metazoa > Chordata > Actinopteri > Perciformes > Gasterosteidae > Pungitius > Pungitius pungitius. The sequence continues at coordinate 11,880,522 of NC_084901.1, forward strand.
GCCATGCGTCAAAGAACCAGAATAATTCATAGTGACGTGGTGATTCTAGGGGTGAAGTTTTCCTTATTCAAAAAGGGATGCAATGGATACGTTAACAGAACCATTCCAAGTTGTCCCTCCTCTGTTGCTGGCATGAATAACAATGTATTTCTTCTCCATTAACCCACAATGACAGTTTAATTTACTTCAGAAATGGGCACACTGCTCCAGCTGGCACTGTCTGTTACTTTTGGATTAAAGTCCGGACCTCCGTTCAGATTGCTGCGCTGCAGGAACCACAGAGTTGACTCAGTTGCTTGTAGCCATGACAACGGATATTCACAAACGTCCCAGGAATGGCTTTTCAGGGCTCTTCTACTTAGCCTCCTTTCATTTTGCTCCAGATCTCCACTGATTGACGGGGTGGATTCTCTGAATGGTAAAGGAACCAAAAACAAACAATTTTTTTAGGAGAAACCCAGTGAGAGCTTGGGGACGTCATGCAAGCTCCGGTAAAATGCTGATGGGAAGTCTGGGAAATAAATAAAGATACGATCAGGGGTGTGGAGGTTTTCTCTGGTGTTTCCTGCCACTGGAAAAGTTGGGAGTCATTAATAACTTGCTTTAGAGACATCAGTAGATCTCCGAAAACAGCTCTAAGGGTTGTTGCTGTGAACTGTGTGTGTACACGTTGATTAGGATTGTTCATGATAAGTATGAGTACGAGTGTGTGCATGGATTGTGTGAGTTTTTTTGCTCATGTAATACTGCGTATGGCCGACATGACAGAGTATAACTTTAAATGGCAAATGAATAGGAATAGTTCAATACTCGGACATGTGAGCGGGGACCTCCAGCACTTGCTAGCAGACGTATGTTAGTGTATTACTTCCTTCTGCTAAAAGCAGTGTGTGAGAACAGGGTGAAGTCAACTTGGATACGTAACTTGATAATAAGCAAACACATTGGAAACCAGCCTAACCTAAACTAGTGTTTGAATCCACTCCACATGTTTAAAGCTGCGACCGGCCGACAAACAAGACAAGTTAAAGGTGTTGGTGCCCTCACCTACTCCAACCCTTTATTTCTGTGTATCACCATCACTTTCTTTTTATGAGCGCAAGAACTGAAGTTGCCTGATTGTGCACAGTTTGCACTCACAGTGATGAACACACATGCTCTAGCGCCTTACAGAGCAGGAGGACTCTAGATTTCACCCTCCATTACTTCTGTGTGGCCTGGACGACTCATCAGGCCAGTTAAGTACAAGATCAGTGAGATAGTGACAGACAGGGAGCGTGTCTGGTGTGTGTGTGTGTGTGTGTGTGTGTGGGGGGGGGGGGGGCAGGATGGATGTGCCACGGCGCTTCCTGAATGTGAGGGTATTTGTTTCTTTGTCATTGTTCTTAGAAAGGATGCTCTTTTTCTCCTTTGATGTTGACTTGATGCCCCTCACTATAAATATGTATATTTTCATACCTTTTTTGTTGGCACCGAGCCAGGCCCTCTCATGTCTGGCGTTAGGAATTCCTCTCCCCCCGAGCTCAGCTTGGTGGTTTTGTCCAGTCTGTGGCCCGCGGCCGCCATTACTCCCCCCCCCTGCCTCATTAGCCCTCCACAATGAGGCGGGCATTACAAGAATGTGAGAGTGCATTCTTCCTTGTACCCCCCCCAACTCCTCACTGGTAACCTCCTTGGCACCTTCTTGGTCTCCAGGAACCCCGTCACAGACACTCCTCCACATGGCATTCCCTCACACATCTCATGTCTCTCCCCCATGTGGTTCCCCTCCAGGCTCAAACCTCCCACCTCGGGGCTCCTTTCTGCTTCTCTCCCAGACCATCTCATCTTTCTGAAATTCCCTTGAGACGTGGTACCAATCACACAGAGATAAGATTCTATCCCCCCCCCCCCCATTATTTAGTGCATTTCTTTTTATCAGCTCAGAGTGGAGTTACTGTGGTTGACGGTCTGGCACATGAGTGAAAGACTTTTGAGTCCAGAGAGCATTTCTCCTCCACAGATCACAAGTGTATTCTTGCCACTGAAATGATTAAAAAGAGGTATACTGTAAATTACTACATATACAGAACATTGACAAAATATTCAATCGATTGCGCCGTACAACTTACTTTAAGCCCCCTTACCAAACCCGGTCACTCACCAGGTCTGGTTTGGTCAAAATAAATAAATAAATATTTATCCATTATATATGTATATATATACATATATATGTAACAGTATATATCAAATGTGATATTAACTTGTTGGGTTGGATCTTCTTGGAAGGCTACGCCATTGCCATGTTGTTACTACGGTGCCTCTCGTGGGACAAGCCCAGCATGGGGCCAGCCCTGAAATTATATGTCCCTCATTCATCTTTAATCAGTAATTGGCTGAGCTGCTTCTTAGACCTGCCTCTTTTGGGGGCGGCCCCAGCCCAGCTGAGACGTGCAGACAGGTTGCAATCCACCAAGGCTTTTAATGACTAATAAGCATAGTGGGTCTCCCTTGTTGTGTGAACACAGAGCGCTTGGCCCACGCTTGTCTCCCTGCTGCTCTGTGCGACTGCTAACAGGCCAACGGCTGAAGTGAGAACTTCAAATCCCTCATCAGAAGAAGGGTCTACTGATGCGCTCCACTCTCCAGTGTGGGAGGAGAGGCCTGACATGAGAGTAACGATAGGACGCAGAACACTCCACACCTTATTATCAGAAGCCTGGTACCAAGTGGAACTGCATCTGGCGAACAGTATGTGAGTGTGTGTTTTTGTGAGGAGGTGCTGCTCTTTCCTCTGCTTTGACTGTCAAAGGTTTCCTTCGGGCTGACATGCACCGCGATGGACGGGGAGGACGAGGGTCAAAGGTCAAAAGGGAAGAAGGAGCTGAAGTGGGATGGCCCAAGAAAGGAGTGGAAGGATGGTGGATTGTGTGTGTGTGTGTGTGTGGGTGCGTGTGTGTGCCCTAGAGGAACATTCTCCAGACGCAAAGAGATATTGAAACCTGTGGGCAGTCGGCGACAGCAGGGGTCGGCCAGGCACAGACAGCATTATCTGCCAGGGATAGGACCCAGCGAGCACGGACTTATCTGCAGGCGCTGCTATGTGGCTTCATCTCTGACTGACAGCGCAAACTGTCAGAGAGATCCACCGCAGATGCCCAGCCGACAAACGTGACCTCTCCGAGGTCCCCTCCAACCCTTTTCTCTGGCCAACGTCAGCGACGCTTGCTTTTGAACAGGTGAATTGACTTTTGTCCGAGGAACTTTCTCCCTGTAACTCGTCCGATCAGGGTCACATCTGTTACTTTTGCTAAATAAAGCAATGAGCCTTCTTTGACGTGAAGCGTGAGGCTCAAATACTGACAACGGCCCTCTCACCATGCTCTATGTCTGAAAAATGAAGCCATGCTGAAGGTCTTTTTACTTGCAAGACAAACTTCAGACTTTAACACCAAATGTATCAATATGACTGAGACTTTTGGTTCTCTGACAACAGCTTAAGTTTCAGTCCTACGAGGGCTGCATGGGGGGGGTGAACAATGAACAGACAAATGGGTATGAACGTAGACCGGGAGGAAAGGGACAGGGAGGAGGCCGCAATGCAGATCGATCTACTTCCAGTCTGATGGGAGAGCGGGCGTCTGCGCCTGTCCCGCCGAGGGACGTGGGACACAGGAGTGCGGCGGTTTATTCATTGGGGGGGGGGGGGGGGGGGGGGCGTCTCAGGAAACAGCCAGGAGGAGGAAAGGGAGCTTCCCGGGGAAAAAGGCGTAGGGATTCTATAGGAGGAAATGAGCAGCGTGGGCGTGGGCCCGACGGAAACTATTTCTAGCTCGGGGGCCCCAAGGTGGGGGCACCCTCAGGAAATGTGCCATTTTACATTTGCATTACATGTACATGTCAAGACCGACTGACTGCAATAAGCATAAACAATTGCCAGACGAAAATATTATTCCGCAAGTCCAAACCAGTTTTCAAAGCATACCAGACAGATTCTACATCTTGTGTGTATTTGTGTTAATGACAGAACACACTTTATTTCAGCTTTCCAAAACCAGAGTTTGACCGACTAATGATGTGATTGGAGAGCGCAATGTGCTGTGAGGCGGCGTGGTGTTATGTGGAGAGGTGGATGACCCCTGTGAGGCTGGTGGGCTGCTGCAGGGTCAGAGTGGGCAACAAAACAACCTGCTTTCCACTGAACAGTGCCACGGATAGGAAGAAGAATCCAATCTTCTCTTTAGTCATTAAAGAAGTCAGCTGCGGGCCGTTTTTATGTCACGTGCAGTGTTGACCTATATTGAATTGAAAAAGAGACCCACTCTTCCTTCTGAAAGTGAAGGCAATGCAGAGGTTTTACTTCCCTACAATTCACTCGTCTGACCCGTAGTGGGCCACTCCCCTGGTCTTGTAGAAGTGAGAATAAGAAATTGACTAGCAAGGTGTACCTATTAAAGTGGCCGGTGAGTGTAAATGGGACATTTTAAACATCACTGTTGAATTTTTATTCAAAGGATTTACATAACATTAAAGCACATGGTACATTGTGTTAACTTACAAAAGAGCTGCATGATCTGACAGCAATGGGTCTGCTCTCCGTTCAAAACAGAGTGTGTTCCAAAATAAACATCCAGTACAACACTTCCCATTACTACCCCCCTACCCCAAAAGAAAGAAATGCATAAAAGCAAACACATCAACACACGCACAGAAAAATAACAACCTATTTGACCACTAATAAGACTAGCCTTTAAAATAAAGCCTTGATTCTTCCAAGTTGGTTTGGATGCACTCCAAAACATTTGGTATCTCACAACTAGGAACTACACTTTCTGATGTTTCTGTACATGGGGGTTTCTGTGACTCCCCCCTCCTCCCCCCTTCCTCTCTGTCCCTCTGATGACCATTGCCTTGTGGCGAGGTCGTAGGTCATCTGGCCGTGTTAAGGGGTAAGGCCTCGTCATGAAAACTGGATCTGCTGCACGGTGGGGATCTGAAACACAGACGCAAATGTTTAGGTGGGCATTGGAGCAAAAATGATCACCTGGTTTGGATCAGCGTGTGGGTGGGCTGTACCTGTTGATATGCGGTGGTGTACACCATGACGTTCTGCTGCTGACCATCCGCTGTGATGATGCCAGCTGGCAGTGGGTTTGCTGATGAGGGCAGAAAGGTGTACTTTGAAGAGGGGACTTTAGGACATGAAGAACAGGACACACTAGGACTGGGCCATATGGATTATTGATAATGTCTCTAAATAGTTTATCTGTTAGATTTTGCCCTTTGATGCAGGTGATTCTTTAGGACTCATCTGAATACTGAGTGGTATTATGAAATGGGATTGGTCTATGAGAAAGTATTAAAAACACTTCAGGTTTACTTATATATTCAATTTAAATGACATTTTTCGACTAAAGACTAAAAAAAATGGATTTAGATACATTGCGTTTAATTTATAACATTGAATGAGAGATTACGTGAAATCTTTCATGTGAGATCACGCCAAAATACTTAAACAAGCTCGTACTTAATGCCTGGTATATAACAACATGGGGGCCAGTTCTCTTATGACACGGCTATTATTGTTTACTCCAATCTAATAACTTGAGGAAAGAAATTCATGTCAGGAGATTAAAGAAAGTCCAACGTGGAGATAAATTATGAAATAACCTTACTGAAGTTATCGTCCGTGAGCTCATCTCCCAGGCCATCTCCCCCCGGCACTCCTGCAATCCCCTTCTCCCCCTTCATGGCCTGGAACAAACGCAAGAGAAGCAGAAGACATTACAGATGTGAGCACGGCGACATCTGGAACCAAACAAGAGCATTGTTTGGACAAATAAATGAGCCGATTCCAATTTCAGGCTGCTGCGGTCCCATGTAGGAACTTTCAAAAGGAAAAAGGTAAAAAACGGTAATGATAAAATACAGGAAATTCCAAACGGTGTGTTATGATGAGTCAAAGCTTTCAATGTCCTCGTCTGATTCAAGATAATCCAACGGATTGTATTCTAGACAGTTCAACACAAGATGTGACACATGTGGCAACCCAGCTGCTCGGTGCTTTGTCTGTTAGCAGCTGGGCTGCTTTTATTCACAATGGGAAAAGAAAATTAGTGTGTAGATGGAACAGTTGTGCTTGTCTAGATTTATATTATTAGTTCATTTCATGTAATCATTTTCTCTTAAGATTTGGTTTCAAAACGGGGGCGTTTTGAGCATTTATTAGACCAGAACCAGAAACGATGTGTTTAATCCTACTGGGAACAATCTGATTGATGGTAGTGATTCTGTCACAATGTGGAGTAGATAACCTGAGCCGTGAACCAGAACACAAACGGTTCAATAAGTAAAGAGAATAACAGCTTCATCTAATGCCTGCCTGCTGCCAGGCAGGCATTAGATTAGATTTTCCAGACGTCCCTCTCTCTAGCAACCTGGAGACGGCTCATTTGTGCTGCTTGTATTGCCGATCCTGCTCTTCGCTCACTAGCATGAGCGCGGATTCAGCTACGCTTAGGGTTGGGTATCGTTTGAATTTGAACGATTCCGATTCCTTGTTTCAATTCCGGTTCCCAGTGATTCTCGATTCCGATTCTTTTAAGAGGCAGGGTCCAAAAAGTTTGAGATATTTTAAATCATCAATGTTAATTCTATGAACTTTTTATTAACTTTACTATGAATTTCTAACAGGGCTGTTTTCAGCTGTGTAACCACACTTTGGACCGCCGACACAGCTATACATGTTCGATCGCGCTGTTGCGCCAACACTTCCGGTGGACGCTTCTTCGTTGGTGTTCAGCGGTTTCTATTTCCGGTCGGCGCCGGCGGACTGAGAATCGAAACTAGGAATCGAATTTTAAACTTTTGAACAATACCGGGTAAATCGCAAAGCTAGTTCCGATTCCAATCGATCCTCGGATACCCAACCCTAGCTACGCTACCGAAGCGCTCGAGACAACATAAGGTCACTGGTTGGACCATGGCAGTGCACACGGGCCGGATTCTTCTCTCTTTGTGTCTTACCTCTCTGAACTTTTGCAGGTAGAGTTTCAGCGGCTCCACGTACATGTCGAAGCCCAGCGTGGACATGGCGAACAGGATGTCCTCCCCGTTGATGGTCTTCCTCTTCTCCTGGTGGCATCGCTCACTCGCCTCCGACGTGATGAAGCTGATGAACTCGCTCACGCACTCCTGCACGCACTCCTTGGCATCTTTCGCAATCTGTGGGAAACGGGAACACAGTTTAAAACATTTTCTTCAAACTGAGGACCAACTTCTGTCACTCAGGAAGAACAGATCGGGCCTTTGTCAATAAAGGATTTGTTAGTAATACAGTCAGTTTCCCTGCAGTGTCTGGTGCTTGTACGGAGTGCTTCCATTTTGCCAAAACAAACTTAACCTCTCAGTAAGTAAGTAAGTGTGCGCTTGAGTGGTAGATTGAATACGTCTTCAAATTGCCAATTTGTGGTCTTTAATCACACCTGACATGGGTCTGAGTCTCCGTGGAAACACGACCACTTCAGGCGCCCGAAGAGCTACACTGACGGACCACATTAAGCCTGATAGGGACTCAACGAGGCCAGCTGTGTTCTGAGAAGTGCTCACATTAGCTGCACAAAACAGACTTGATAATCATCAGTGACTAACTGTTATTTTCCCTATTTCTTTGTCATAATGCTCTTCTTATAGGAGTTCTATGGACGGTGTACCGGTTATGCCAGTTTTAAATTTGTTGTCACTCTTCGGCAGGCAGCAAAATATACTGTTCACTGCTTATCACTAAGGGCACAGGAGAAACAACAAGAGACCAGAGGTGCACCAACACAACTTGTGCCCAAGAGAGGAGCTGTGTGCTGTGTGGGTTTGAAAAATCCAACATAACAATTTATTGCAAGTTTGTCGAGCAGCTGGTATTGCCTCTGGTGGCAACACTATGAGCCACAGCAGCTAACGTGCTAACTCGCAGTAAGGGGAGAGAAAGTTGGCCAACGTGTTTACTCCAAAATATAAAATACTGTGATATTTAGTAATACCGCCAGAAACATACAAGTGTAATAAATTTTTGGCCATACCGCCCAGCGTTAATTTCTACATACTTCTTTTACACTACCTTTGCTACTCATTTGAGAGGCTGATGTTTTCATATTTATCGCCCCCCCCCCCCCCCCCCACACACACACACACACCTTTCCGGTTTGAGGAACAGCGTTCTTCATGATGCGAGCCACGTTGGCAATGGGGAGATAGATGTCCTGCTCCCTGAAGTTTTCCTTGATGCCACCATCGTCGTGGTCATTCAGATTCTCCTCTCCGTCATCTGGGGCGAAACAAACACAACACGGGGGTTAGAATGAGCCGCCTGTGACCCCAGCTCTCTGGCGGGCCACACTCTGTGCCGGCTCCTCACCGTCTTGGGACTGGAAGACGTATTGACCGGATGTCACAAACTCTCCGCTGATGCCCAGCTGGGAGGCGTCGGTGGTCGAGCTGTCTCCGTCCATCTGTGGCACAAACAGAAAGGTCACATTAGGAGCGATGCCCATATAATTATCTCCACGGCACCAATGCTAAGTCATCAAAGCGCAGATGATCTGCTCTTTTATTAAAGGTTTTGCTCTGTAGCTGCGCTGAGGATTGAACACTGTGCAAAGTGAAAGAACTTAATAAAATGCTGAAAGTAACAACCCAGATGTGGGGAACAATTATTCCTGCACAGATAAAACACCACAAAAACAAAATGCAACGGCGAGTTTAATTTGGCGATGCATCTTGTTGTTTATGCAGTATCCTGTTCTCATTAGTGTTTAGCATCAAATGTGAGTATTTTCTTTCATATTCACACAATGACTTTAATATATCTTAATGTTTCATTGGTTTATAGGTTTGCAGTTACTAAAGGCACAGAGTGCATGAGACATGCACTGCATTTATCTTTGTATGTTTGCTCTAGGTTAATTGATTATTTATAGTAAGACCAATACGACATGAAACAGACAATAGTTCTTATATATCGAACACATCGTGAAAGCCATGCATGAAAAATCCCCCAATGCGTGTTTCGCTTTGTCTCGGCGCGTGGCTTTGTCTCGGAGTGAACCCTCGCAGATGATCGCATATTCACAACTCGCTCACTTGTCTGGAATAATGCCAGATGTTACATTCAGGTTAACGTTATGCCCTTTCATTTTAAAGGCTACGACTAACGTTTGACGTGTAACCGATTCGTTTTAAAGGACAGATGTGGTCTTAGATGTCGAAAGGAGGTTGCTGTAGCTCCGCCCCTCCCCCTTCACGTTACGCGCTATTGTAAAATGATGAAATGTGTTTGCCGGCTCGTGTGAGTAAATTGTGAAATTAAATTGGCACGACATCGGGACCCTAGGTTAACGTTACCGTCGTTTGCGTTGCTTATACGGGGAACCGTGCGAGGGCACGGCCGTAACACGCAGTGAGGTTAGTTTACGTGTGTAACACGCTAACGCTACATATCCAGGTCTGTGTTTAGCTTTCGTGTGCTAACTAGCCCGGTGTCTGCCTCGCGTCGTTAGCTAACGTTTGCTACTACCAGGCGAATTAAACTAGCCAGTTTCCCGCTCTTAAGACAGGTAACGCTAGCTGGTTTGAGGTTTGAATGAAAATGAAGAAAGGCTCTCTACCTGGTGTAGTTAACCTAGTCCGGTACATAGCGCCCATTGAAAACGTTTTCATTGTACGCCCACTGCAAATCGCGCCTGTTGGCCTGTTCTTTGTCGTACAGATCTGAGCGAGACGTGGCCAGGCCCAAAAGTCAAATAGTCGTTTATTAAGTTTCACCGCTGGATACTTCCTGATGAGCAGCCCTCATTCACTCCGACAACAAATAAAAAATCAGACAGAGACGGACATTTCCATTCGAGCTAACGAGAAATCGGTTAGCAATCATTGGCCGGAGCCAGGCACAAACCTGCAATGAAGCCCTGGTTGGTTACCTTCCTGAGACGGCTGTTTGGTTGGACAGAAAATGGCTGCGAAGGGACCAGTCCCAGCGCGTAACCGTGGCTGCGCTACCGCTGCTCGCCGGTAGAGTACCGTGCCGCGTTCGCGGACCTCTTGCAAGCTCCTACCTAGGAGGTTGAAAGTGAACTCAGCAGTAGAAACAAATTTATTTGTGACTGGGTTAGTTTTTTTGCAATCAAGGAAATTGAAAGCCAAATAAAGTATCAGTACACTTAAAAACAAAATAATTGGTACATTCAGAACGTGTTAATTGTTTACGAACAGATCCTTGTTTTTAGGTCTATCTGTATATATCTTATAATTCCTACATTCGTGGCTGCACTGGAATGCACCTCGTCTACCTTCTGAAGTGCCTCATAGAACAATAAAATATCCACTGAAAGTTTATTTGAGTAATTTACTCAATCAATGACGTGAGTTATTTTTAGAAAACGGATCACAAACATTCATTCAACATTCACGCTTTACCCTCATTTTCAGCGTTAGAAACTTGTTACACCAGAAGGAGCTGTATAAGTAACGCATTGTATGCATGGTGCTCATTTTCAATATACATGCTAATGCTGTTCAGCCACAAAGCAATAAATCAGCAACAAAGCAACGTGGACATGCCATCGCACACACGTCTCAAAACAACAGCAGTCTGCAGAGGGCAACACACTTAAAAGTGCAGCCTGCATTCGTATATATTAATCCACTATGACGTCAGTGATGTGTTAAAGTTAACTACCACTAAGTAATTTGTATTTCTCTTATGACCTTATCATAGGACAATGTGAACAGGTGCCTTAATGTTTTCACACAGATGAGCGGAGTCTTTACTGAGCTGTCCGACTCATAGCTTCTCTGGCGATGAGTTTCCTCCGCATGCATCCAGCCTCCCTGAGTGGAAGAGGACCCCCGCTAACTGTTGCCGATAATCCGGACAATGAGACTCACATGATTACCATATTAATGGATTAATTGTCCTTTCCTCTCCACCATTTCTTCTCCTGACTCCTGTCCTCTCCCGTCCTCTTCTCACCGCCCACATGATAATCAAAAGCTCTTTCATAGTGCTCATTGAGGGAGTCACTGTCTTGTCCTGGTTGAAGAGTGCAAGGTCAGAGGGCAAAGCAGAAAGTGCCAAGCAGGCAGACACTGATCTGATAAGGATGTGTTAGAGACGCACCAGGCAGCATACAACACTCATGCTTTGTTATGTTTGCATGAATGTTAGGAGACCACATATTGTATGTGATTGGATCTTGTGTTTCAGCAGGAGGACCTGTTCCTCCTCAGCGCCAGTTTAGGGCCAATAGAAATCTTTCCTTTTGTATCTAACAAGAATTCTAAAACATAATGTTCTTCCTGGTGTTAGTCAGTTGTTCTTGCAGATGTTAGTCAGTTGTTCTTCCTGATTTTAGTCAGTTGTTGTTGTCCTGTCTTTGCAAACGCAGCGCTGTTACTTGACCTGTGATCTGACAAATAAATCTACCAGAACGAGAGAAGTCGTTTGACTGAATTCTTCCAGACGTCCCCAACCGGGCTTCCAATTTTTGATCATGTTTTTTTACTTTCGTTCACACAGATGGGGGTTTCCAGTTTTAACAAAAACAACATCAGGGGGTTCCTATTGCGGAAAAATGATGTTCGGGACTCTTAGAAAAATTGCTGGAGGTTGAAAAGGGGAAGGTAACAAATCAAAAAAGGTGTGGTGTGCAAAAACAATCCCAGCTCGATGGCCTACGCCACCTCTAAGATAATAGAGACTGGGAGGAGTTGAGACAGGCCTCATTACCTGGGCATACCCGGAGATAGAGAGCAATGCCTCAGCAGGTCAGCCAGCACATGGCATTCCACAAAGGCCCTGTATGAGTATGAGCAGACACCATCCCTCTCTCCAGGCCGCCCAGTGAGGATCTCCACTCCCTACCTCACCCTCCTGGTCAGGCCCAGGTGGTCGGTGGCCCCTTGGAGGGGCTAAAGAGCGCCGGCTTACCGCGCTGCCTCTGACTGCCCTATGTCGTCCTGCTGAGCCTGACCTGTGACCTGCTGCCCAGGTTCCATCAGAAGAGGGCCCAGAGGATAGAAAACCATGTGATCGTTAGTGGAGTCAGACTCAAAAGCAGGAAATGTTCCTTTGTTACGCAGTGCTTCTTGTGTCTGTGTTAGGTGGAGTGTACTGCTGCCTGCAAGCAGGACGTTGTTTCATGAATGGCCAATGTTGTCAGGATAATGATAGAATACAATATCCACCTAAACGGATTTGATTCAAATCGTCCCACACACCGGGATGGAAAAAACTAAACTAATACTGTACTAAAGTACAATTCTGATGGTACTCGATTATTATAATGTTAATGCTAAAAATGTACATACAATTAAAAGTATCATTAAGAGACGTGTAAATCGTATAAGTCAATGTTTAAAAAAAGAAGTCGCAGAAGCCCTATTTTTACTCAGTACTTTTCATAGCTGCTCTACTGGATCCGAAAAGAGGCCACACAACTAAGCTAAAATCTCGCCTAAAACACAACCACCCACCCAAACTTTAAACCTGAACTACTGTAGAGAGGGAATTGATCAGAGCTGATATTGTTTTTTATTCATAATGTGATTACAGCAGCGTGTCGGGCAGGAGGAGGAGGCCAAACTAACATTTGGAGAAGCCAGTGTAGAATGAACATAAACACGCAGACACACATTGACATAGTGGAACAAACAGGATCCAACATGAAAACGTCTGCCCTTTTCGAGCTGTATCACAGTGTATCACAGCGGGAGTGGGAACTTCCTGCCAGGAATAAAAACTCTTGCTATATGAAAGTCATCTGTCACATTCTCATTTTTAAATATTTATTAATTCTGCTATTTAAAATATTTGAATATTGACATTGAATCAAATAACAATGTGCCAAATGATTGTGCTAGCTGTGATTATTTTTGCCTACTCTACAGTTCCCCTCAGAGCTTCTAGCCTCTCTCAGCATATGGTTTGTCAGGCCGCTGGTATTGTGTCTGCCTACACCTCGTAAAGTCTAAATTTACTACTGCTGCCTCTGTAATGTCCACCAGGGGGTGAGAAAGACATAAATTGCACTTCTATAGAAGAATTTGCTATTTCTAATCAGTCCACTGGGGGTCCACTCTGAGTGAGAGCATGCTATCGGAAAAAGAAAAAGGTCAGGTCTCGACGCATGTGTGGTCGACCGCAGGAACTAACGGAAAACTTGGTCGTGCTCAATAGTGATGTGGATGGGGGGGGGGGGTATATCACCATGACTTGGCCTGACCACCGCCTATGATTTTACTAGTCTGACCCACAGGAGTTTAAAGTGGGCAGTATGTGGCCCCTTAGCTAAAATGAGTTTCACACCCCTGACGTACAAAATCAAGACAAGACCATTGGCAAGAAAATTGGTATTTTCTATCAAGTTATTGTGAACATTTAACATCTTAGCAATAGCGATAGCACCAACGCCAACGAGTCACACTTTGTGTCGTTTGTGTTGGATGAAAAACAACACTGCACACTGACACAGCAAGAGAGACGTCTGACCGTCAAACGGAGTTAATGCCTCACAAAGTCATTCATTGGGTTTGACATCTCTGCATACGGAAAGAGGAGAAGAACTGAGATATTTTGGGATGTACGCTAGTACTGCATAAGATCAGGATCAGGAATGAGGACACATTTATTACCAGAATATGTTAGACATACAAGGAATTTGACTTGGCGGTTGGTGCATTACATCAGACAGTAAGACAATGGACAGATTAGACAACATAGTGCAAGAAAATGGCATGTTCAATTTAAATTTAAATTTAAAATTAAAGTTAAAAATAAAAAGTTAAAAATAACTAACACCATAAAGTGCACCAGCGAACAGACAAACATACTCTACTCCACTGTTTTGTGAGTGTATGTGAACGTGACAAGTGACAGGTGTACGTGCATGTGAAGTGTAAAGGGAGTGAGAGTCATTCAGTGGGGGACCCGACTGCCGACGGGAAGAAATTGTTAGTGTGGCAGGAGGTCTTGGTCCTGATGGTCATCAGATGGAAGGGGCACAATTAGTTTATGTCCGGGGTGAGAGGGGTTGGCAACAAACTTTCTAGCTTGCTTCAGAGTCCTGGAGAGACGGCAGATTGCAGCCAATCACCCTCTCTGCAGAGCGGATGACACGCTGCAGCCTGCCCTTGTCCTTGGCTGTGGCTGCAGCGTACCACACGGTGATGGAGGAGCAGAGGATGGACTCGATGATGCCCGTGTAGAAGTGCACCATCATCGTCTGTGGCAGGTTGAATTTCTTCAGCTGCCTCAGGAAGACCAAACTCTGCTGGGCCTTCAAGAGCTTGATGGACTGGTGCAGGTATCTTTATATTTAAATCAATATTTATCATATAATGAGGCAACTGTGTAGTTATTGTGAGGCCTCAACCCCAGCGTGATGGCAGGAGGCCGCAAGGGGGCGCCGAAGGACGCGTCCTCCGGAGCCAATCACTAGAATTCAGAACACCTGCGAGAGAGAGAGAGAACCCTATAAGAACAGCCCGACGCAGCGGGCGAGTTGTGAGCAAGTGTGCTTCTCTGCTGAACCCGGTGTTTCACTGAACCCTTGGTTTCCCTGCCCCCGAATTCCCGTAGAACCAGTGAATCGCCGTGCATCGACCTTCCGCCTTCTCCCGACTACGAACCTGCCTATCCCCTGGACCAGATCCCTCTTTTGCCTCCTGTGTCTCCGAACTACTGCCTGTCCCTGGATTTCCCGTATTGATTTGTCCCTGGATTCGACTGTTACCTGTCGTCCTCAAGAAACGCTGAGATCTCTGCTCTTGAGTCTGAGCCTGCCTCCAGGGTCCATTTGTTATAGTGATGTCCAAACTCATTAATCTCCCCACACACTTTGATAAGTTTGATACATTAGCTATAGAGGAATGAGCTTGTTTTCTCTTCACTCTGGAGATATTTGATCATACTATTTCCTATTGTACATCCATGCTTTTGTTATGTTCTTTAGCGCTTCCAACAACCGAGTCAGCGCCCCTCGAGATGACTGCATTTAAAATCGCTACTCTGCCAAGCTGGTAGTAACTGTGCTAATTATAATTTCTACTGTTCTCATTTCAGTCCATGTGTACAGATCATACTGCAGCCAACATATCTATCTTTCAGTATGGGCTCTTTTGTTTTTGTGGGTTTACATGTGTTGCATTGTGTGGGCATTTATTGAAGTCAGTCTGGAGACTTGGACCTGAACTGACAAGAATTTGGGACTTCCTGTTGACATAACAATGATTCTGACTCACACATGTAGGACCTTGGAGCACATGGTTGGACGTGATCGTGGGCCCAAAATCCCCCTAGCAAAGCCCCCTCTGGAACAAGGCTCAGAGTTAAGGGGATGGAGCCTGACTGTATAGAGCCGGACTCCGTAGTCAGCAGCTACACTACGACTCAGATGGGACGTTGGTCCCTCAGATTTGGGCTCTCATTTGAGATGGGAGGGCCAGGGGCTTGAGCGGCACCCACACATGAATTGAGGATTCAGGGCCCAGTTTAAACATGACCCTATTGACCAAAATGAGGGAAGTAGACCTTAGTTTGAATGCGATTGGAGTTTGATTCTGACTGAAAAACTGAAAAAAAGTAGGTTTTAAGGTACTACCATGTTGAGTCCTTGGGAAAAGCTCTGCTGTCTGGGGTCAATGCCAGAGCAGCAGATTCAAATGAGTTCCTGCTCCAAAGGCTGCCCGTCTGAATAATTCATGGACGATATTTAATAAACCTCACAGTCCATCTCTGTAACAGCCGACCCCACAGCACATTAGCAGGTTAATACTTTTCATTTTCTAAATTTGATTATGAAGGCACTTAGTGGAGTGTTAAATACAAGTCACTGGTCCTGCCGGTATCAAGGCTTTGGGGATGGTGTTTAAAAGTAAATCCCCCATCCATTAACCGGACCGATTGATGAGTAGAAGATTAAGTTCTGATTGATTTTGCAATTCAGAAAGCATTCCAGTTGCTTAAGGTATGTCTGCTCGTTAGTTACTTGTTATAAAGATCTCGTTTCTTTCTTCTTACTTCTTGTGTTGAAAGGTACGACTGACCTCTCGGCTTGGAGATCGCTCATCTCGCTAATCTTGACAGATTTTGCGCCAGAACTTATTATTGTTATGTGATCAAATATGTGCTTGACATTTGACAGTATTATTTAACATTTTACCCAGCAATCACCGTTTCAGGTCGGTATATACAAATAAAGGCAAAGAAAAACAATGTTTTTCCTTTGTCTATTAATAGTTTTTATTGTATACATAGAAAGTGCATATATTTGTATTATAGATTGCTACAGAGAAATTTCCCAAAAAAGTAAAATGATCGGGATGATTTTTCCATTTTAGAGTGTTTATATTAATCAAATGGCGTAGCTATTAACTTGGTTAATCTTTTTAAGACACCCATGCGTATGTGGTTGGCTGAATCACCAGAAGCACACTGTTGGATGCCCACCCCCAGAACATATTCTGATAAAGAGACAGATATACAGTATTTCTCAAGAGTTGGTAAGACCCCAAAACCACAGCTATATAACACTTGTACTTGAAGCCGGCCCGCGTTAGTTTAACATCCGCCACTAGATGTCCCTGTAGCTGTGCGCAGACCAGCTCAATGATGCAGCACTCCAAAGATGGAGAACTCAGGTGGATGCTTGAATGTGTGGGTTGAACCAACTTGTTGCTGTAGTTTTACTGCTGCCACATCTGTAATTAATATTTCCTGTGTTACTGCTGCTGCTATAGGTATCATTGATATTATGATATTATTGATGAACGTGTACTGTGAGTACCACCAATAACACTACTACATCACATCTAAATAATACCATTGCTATTATTGCAATACTGCAACTGTTTACTATCACCAACAGATAGTTACAGCACTGTAATATGTGTTTCCTGGATCCGTTTAAGTATAATTTGAGCAGTTTTCTTTTTGTTGTCCTTTTTTAATCTTTTCATAGTTGTTACGTTTCTCTGTCTAGATGTCGTATGTTTCTCCATGCCCGTTAATGCGTCTCTTTGTAGCAGCTCAGTGTCTCTTTGTGTCTCTTTTTGTTGTTCAGGTCTCTTTGTCGTTTTTAATCTCTTCCTGGTTGGTTTGTGTCTCTTTATGGCCCATGGATTCTTAAAAGTGGGTTGTCATTCTGTAAGGCATCATATCGCATAACATTGTCAAACTCAAATTCTTAATAAGCAAACAGTAACTAATAACACCAGTGAAATTAAAAATGAAAATACTCCATCAGGAATGTAGTGAAGTGGAACGGTTAAAGCAGCATCATCACAACTGGACAATGGCCCTGAACCCAAATGGAGGACTCCTGGGCAAGGCTCAAAATCAAAGTTAATTTACAAAAGGCAAAAACTCAAAGTCGCTCTCATAAGAGGAAGACAAAAACTATACTAAACAAAGTACAAAAAACTATAGTAAGTTATTTTTCAACAAGGGACAAGACGAACTGGCACAGGACAAAGGGACACACAGACAATATATACACACAGGGGAAGGGCACAGGTGGAAACAATCAGAGGCAGGGCAGACAATCGGACCGGAACACAGGGGAAGGAGCCTGAAACGAGAGGAAGGTTATTTTTCAAAATAAAACAGGAAATCACGAGACAACATAGACACGAGACAACCTGATCAGCCCCGCTTCTTGGACATGACAAGGATAAGATTAAATATTCAAGAAGTGGTGGAAAGCAACTTCAAGTAGCTACTGTACTGCAGTACATATTTGAGATACTTATTTTACTCGTTTCTACTGGTTGAAACCACTGTTAACTAGATGCGACCTATTCCGTAATGTGTGTAAAACCTGATTCTACTATTTTTTTTTAAAGAGCTATATATTAAACAACAGGCTTAATTCATCTGACGCTCTTTAGGAGAGCACATCTGGACGCGCTAATGTCCTCGTGTGCCGCCACCCCCCCTCCCCCCCCCACACCCCCTCAACCCCCCCGCGCAGTGGTACGCTCCGCGCTGTATGCTTTTCAGTTCATTGACCGGCGGACAATCCTCATCAGTACCACCAGCCAGAGAGCCCCGGAGCCTCCGACAGACCCGGCCCTTCAGCCCCCCGCACAAAGCGAGCTGCGCCCCGCCATGAAACAGACTCTGAGCGAACTGCTGAGGATGAGCCGGATATGCCGGATGCTATTCGCCACTTGTTTGGGATCCTTTATTCTGGTCATCTTTTATTTCCAAAGTATGTTCCAACCAGGTAGGATCTCCCTCCTCTCGCCCCTCTCACCGTGCGTGTGCGTGTGTCTGTGTGCGTGTGCGTGTGTGATTGATTGTATGAGATGTTGTCGAACAGCCGCCTGGCATGTTGACATATCGATCTGTCCGGGCTAACACTAACGAAGGGAACGCATAACTAACGCACGTGTGTGCGCGTCCATCCTTCGGCCCGAGCACGCCGCTCATGAGGCACCATTGATCCCGACCCGATCTCCTTGTTGCGCTTTTGTTGAGCAGTTCTCTCTCCTCGGTGGAGGCGAGCGTTTGGGTGGGATTGGACCCCCCCCCCCCCCATCCTCCCTTCATCGGACAAGTGGCATGGAGATTTGTTTTGTCTGTGGAAACGTGGTTCGGCGATGGGAATCAGCGCATGGGCCGATGTGCGTGGGCGTTTGAGAGATTTTTTCCATCTAGATCGAGGAAGGAGGCAAAATCAATTTGGAGTCCATAATCTGGAAACGAACCGTCTCTGGGGAGAAGTTAGAAAACCAATGCCCTTCCTAGTCTTTGCGCGCCCGGGGATGTGTTTAACAATTCACCACGCCACAAAGAAGTCCTCTCCATGCCGGTGGGGGTTCCGCGGGGAGAGTTTTCTTCTCCATTATATTAACTGAACAGATCTGAGTCGTTTGACTGAATCAACGCCCGTGGGTGTGGATGTGGTATCCACGCGCTGTGGGCTACAGCAGCGTGCCTGGTGCGCCAAAAAGCAAAGAGTGCCGCGTTCTGACGCGGCAGGGTGGAGTGCGCGGTGTAGACTCGGCGATGCTTGCAGTACAACAGGTTTAGTGTACGCTGCACAGAAGGAAAACTACTCGTTCCTGCTATTCCTTTCCATCCGCAGAAATAGAATAATTCCAGAGGCAGTGTGTGTCATGCTTTATCTGCCTTAGGCCTTGGTTCCAGTCTTTATGGCGCTCATGGGAAACCAGAGGAATTCTTAATGTACAAGCAATGAAGCAATGAACCCCCACAGCAGAGAGCCGTGTCCTCCTCACGGAGATCTGTGATCAGGAAGAGTGTTTCTTCTGAGTGAGTCACCACTGTGACAATTTGTCTTATTCCCACAAAGGAAACCAACCTCATCAGGGACCCTATAGAAAGTGAAAAGACCTTTACTGCACTTCTGCCCACTATTTATTAGGATATCATTAGATGTCTAATGAGACCTTCTGCACGTCAGCAGCTAAACAGATCAATAGTTGGAGCACATTATGGATGTCTTAATATTGGCTTTAAATCCAGACCCCACGGCCTTGTGTAGAGAAAATGGAAATAGACAACTTAACAATTAGACCGTAGGTTATATTTGTTCATGACATTTGACAGTTAAAACCCCAACATAGGGAAGCAAGCATGTCGGTGACTTTGCCGTGACATGGCTTTTTAGATCTCTAAAAAAAAGACCTGGTTCAAAACTAACAGGAAGACCGAGATCCATCCATCGTCTGTTATCAGTTCCAAATCATGGGCAGCAATTTACGTTAAATGAAGAAAGTCATGATACATTTTCTAAGATTTGATAGATATTGTCAGAATAACAAGACAAAATATGAATTGTTTCTTAAAACAGCAGTAGCGTTAAAGGGCCAGTTCTCCCAAATGACTATTTATCTCCTCCAGGCTAAGGCTGAGTGGATCATGTGTTCGGTCAGGCGCGTGTGTGTGTGTGTGTGTGTGTGTCTCTATCTAGTCTGTTTACAACTAATCTCACATACTACTTTATCCATCATCGTGATATTTTCAATGCTCACTCGTGACTAAGGATTCAACATTTTAGACAAACCTATTTCTTTGTTGAAAGCGTCGTTTGACGGTTCACTAAATAGACTGTACTTGAATCTCTTATTTCTAGTCAACCATGCATTTAAAGCACAATTTCACAACACGTCATCATTCACCCATTCAAAGCTTGGGCACATTTTAAACAGGAGCATCTGCTGATTCATTTCTATATCCAAAATGTGACCACACACAAAATAATAAAAAAAACTATTCTCTTTTATTCTGAGGGAAGGACAATGGAGTGGTTCCTCCTCTAAAAAGCATTCACAGAGTGAGACCTCTCTGCTGTATGTCATTAAATGAGCTTCCAGGCAAGGATTTAATTGTTGAGGAACTAAACCAAGACTCCTTTAAACCCCAAGCTCCTCTGGATCCTGCTCCCAGAGTTGTGCCAATCTCCACAGCCATTGCATCAGCTTGTGCCACACACACACACACACACACACACAGTCACACACAGACGCGGGTCACAAAGTGGATGTTTTATTCGGCTGTGGTGATGACAGGGTGCTGCATCCAGGATGCTCTGATTGAAGAGGAGATGAGTAAAACAGGGTGTTTGTGCAGGAGCTGGGATATAAGTTTTAATGCTACAGTGTGTATTTATGTGTGATTACACAGGTGAGACGGATAATAGTGAGCGGTGTGTGCATGTGTTAAGTGTTGTTGACTTCCTGTAAGGCTAATCTCTATCTTAATATTATTCCTGAAACGGACCCCTTTATCGCAGTACCCTTTTTATATTTTTTCTCGTTTTCCGCTCACCAGTTTTCCCCTGCACCCCCCCCCCCTCTCCTCCCCCACACACACACATGGCAGCACCTTTGTTGTCTGTCTGATAACCCAGGCAGCGTCTCCCAGCTTCAGGCATGTTTAGCAGGCAGGGGAATCCCGTCTGGGCTCTGAGTGTAAACTTTCACCTCTCTCCCAGGAGCAGCAAGGCCATGACCTCTTGTAAAAGAGACAGAGGATGGGGTGGGGGGGGGGGGGGGGGGGCACGGTCCTATCACACTGTGGCCTGAACTAGCACACACACAGCAAGTTTGGCTTAGAGACTTGGCAGTATGTTCCAAATAGAAAAAAAAATGCTTTCTCTGCATCAACTGCGACCGACTTGCAGCTCCATCTGTTGTGGAAGCTGAAGGAACAGAGCGGGAGGGATGGTCAGCGCTGTGTTCAACAGCAGTTTGAGAGATAGCCAAATTCAATTTAATTTGGAGTTTAATGCCAACCGTAATGAATACAGACATAAAGCAGCACATAGCAGCAATGAAAACAGTAAATCTCATGCTCAAAGTCCAGTTAAGCTATTTGTCGCTGTGGGGTAAAGGGATACTGTTGAATAGTACCGTCACTCTGGTGGCAGCTGGGGATGTCCAGAGTTATTTTGACACTCCCGCCCCACCCCCCAATGGACCCTATTGCTTATGTTATCAGAATTATTATACCATCTACACATCATGAACAAATGAACATTAGAGTCTTGGCTACAATATCCACCTATCCATTTAATTAAAATGCCCCTTAGCTGCTAGTTGGATCCAATAGGATCAGAGGAATCAAAAAAGTGGTTGATTGGTGTCAATCGACAAAAATCCAGATTCGGACTCATGTAGTTTGTCAGCCGTGAGGCCTGCACAAAATCCTCCTCTAGAGTAGTTATCAGTTCTCTATCAAGGTGAAACTTTTCATTCTTACTGTCCACACACTGGGCTTTCACATTGCTGTGTGTTTAGCCACGACTTTGGGTTGTTAGTGATTTTATTCCAAGCAATTCGCAAAATTTGATGTTAAATTTTGTGTGTTGAATTTATTGATTTATGTCGTCACTAGAAACATATAAACAATTTTTTACACATCGGAACACTCACAGGGCTTCTCCTTTATCCTGACAAAAAAAGTCCAGATAGACTAAGTTGTTAAACAGTTATTACTCTTTTTCTTATGTGTTGCCATTTTTGCAGCAGGGAAGTTAGAGTTGTGTTCTAAATTGAAAGGAAAGATATAGTGTTGGAAAAAAGGGGCAAACTAATCCAACAAAACCATTGGTGGCGTCATAAGCCCACTATAGAATATCCCTAAAGTCATAGAAACTGTCTGCCTGCCTGAGCTTTTTCACATCAAGATAATAAAGCCCAAACCCTGCCATGCGGTAGATTCTTTGTAGAGTACGCATAGCAAGAGAAACAAATCCAAACGTAGGTGAAATGTGAGTGACCTCTGCCAAATGAAAGTCAGCCCCGTTGTTTAAATTGAGCCAAACGGGTCGGCTCATTTGGTTTAGCCGGCACTCTCTGAGGGCCGTGAGCGAGCGCCTGTGCCCTTTGCAACCCCGGCTTGTCTCCCTGAATCCAGCTACTGTTGCTCTGGGTCCCCACAGATCAGGGCTGCCTCATCAGTTCGAGTCTCCGTGATCGACAAAGTCAGTCTGTCATTCTGACATGCAGAGGCAGGATAGATCCTTTTAAGCAAGGAATGGGAAAGTCTTAGAAAATAATTTCAAATTCTTGCCTGGAATTTTCAAAGGGAAACTCTAAATTCCTCACCTCCGCTGGTCTGTGGCTGTAACTGATGCTGCACTGTCGAGAGAGACTGCTGAGTCAACGGGGTCGGGGACCTCAAACATGTGGCTTCGTAATCGGAAAAGGGGAAATGGGCATGAATCCTTAAAATGAGAACCTCCAAGACGTTATTGGACACTTTTATAGGACACTGATTCATCTACAGTACACAGCAACCACAAGATGTCTGTTCAGTCATTTTTTTCTTTTGTTCAGCAGCAATCTATGGAGGCATCTCTGCATTCCCAATACCAAGGGGCCAATTTTGTGGTGTAATTAAAGTCAATAGTCAGAATCTTTTCAGTTTAGTTTAATGAAGTGGAAAAAAATCCAAATATGAATATTGTGATGTTCACTTACCATTTATCATACCAGTATATGTCAAGCAACTTATATACACACGTCGTTGCCAAATAGTTGGTGTTGGATCCCCTGCTGTGTCGTCCACATCTGGTACCACTAAACCTAAATTAGTGTCCTTTAGGATCTGAACTCTTTTCACTGCTACAGTCCTGAATCAGGTTTTGTGTTTAATATTTCCATCATGAAGGTTCAGGTAACCCCACATGTCTTCCTGAAACCCTGCCCGAGTAACTCAGAGCAGGCCGACAGTGCCGCTACGCCGTCTGGACTTTGGGTCAGGCAGCAGCCAGAGGCCGACCCTGAGGACCCCTCGTTTACTAGGCTGACTTGATGACCATCTGTTTGAGAGTCTGGACCTCATTAGAGAGCCAATGAAAGGGCTACTACAAAGGACATACACACACACTTATATTTTAGTTTTTTTGTCCACCTACCCTTTATTACATTACATTACATGTCATTTAGCTGACGCTTTTATCCAAAGCGACAATAAGAGAGAGCAAGTGTATGTGTGTGTTTCTGTGTGGGTCAGCAACAGCGTGTAGCTTTTGTATCCCTGATAACCTCATTTTTTCCTCATCAGGCAAAAAGGCCTCCCTGCCAAAAAGGTGATTCTACACACATGAAACACACACACACACACACACTTCTCCAATCTCTCACTGCAGACACATACCAGTAGAGTTGCACATGGGAAAACTTTGTTCACACTCCTATCCAGAGAACGGGTGTGTGACACGTCTGAAGTCCTCATGATCCGAGGTTATACATGTCTGATGATGGCGATGAAACAACTTCAAACGGTTCCTTAAAACCGCGCTCGTGCAGTTTGCGTACACGCGTCGAGTCACAAATAGCTGAGAAGGTGCGGTGTGGAGCAGACGTCTGTATTTAACAGATGACGATATCCCAGATGTTTTATGGGTTGTGCTCAATCCCCAAGGACCGTTTTACCTTATCTTCCCCTGAATCAGAGACGGGCACGTTATTGATGCTATATTTGCTCGTCTTCACCGCAACATCTGCCCGCTAAGCAGTCGTAAAATGTGTCTCAGGTTTAATCGAGCTGTTTACAGCCATTCATGTTCAGACGGGTAGTCTGAAGGATTCTCAAAGAGTAGGTGCTACCTAGAAGTCATTATGCGGTTCATATACATCACACATATTCACTGTCAGTTGTTACTATGATTGTGTGGGTTTAAAGCTGCCTATATGTGTATGTGTATATGTGTGTGCGTGTGTGTGTGCGTGCTCTTGGGTGAAACCATGTACAGCAGTAAACTGAGACATGGCTGCCATCTGTCAGACTCCCATGTTCCACACACTGACATCTGGTCTGTCTTTGGTTGTGTGTGTGCGCGGAAAATACTGCCCTAAAGTGGATGCAGGGCTTTCCATTTCTTTTCCTTTAAAGCCGTAGTTTGAAAGACAGCGTTACAAATGTTCTTTTTATGGATTTCTGCAACCAGAAGTCTCGTAATGTGAGTCAATGATGTGCAAACCTCTGAGATTAACGGTTTGTTGTTCTTTTCGATGGCTGGTGGGAAGTTTTGTAACGTTTCACTAATTAATATTAGTTTGTGAGTGGGGCAGATTTTCTAGTATTGACCATGGTCCAGTCTGAATGGTCCTTTAAAAGTTGATGAAATGCTTCTGTCATTTAAAGTAACAGCAAGAAATGATAGGTAAAGATGCTAAATGATGTGTTAAATATGTTTCATTACGTGAACTTGAGTTATAATAATCATCAGCAAATATCCCTTAGCTATTTAATGTGTGAGCGGTCAGGGCTGAGACTCAGAGGAAGAAGGAATAAAACAACAACAAAAATACTTCTTTCCAGGTTATGGATCATTACTGACAAAAACTCTACTGTACAAAACAAGCTCAAAAGGAGCAAAGGCACAAGCGGACTTAACACACTGGAGAAGGGAAAAGCAAACATAACATTAGACTGGCTTACCTCGTACCTTGCTGACAGAAGTTTCAATGTCTCGGTGGGTGAGTTAGTGTCTGAATCCTCTCTATTGTTTTGTGGTGTGCCACAAGGCTTGGTCCTGGGGCCTCTATTATGTTCTTTGTATTTGCTACCATTGGGACCAGTTATAAAATGTCATAAAGTCATAATCATTTATATGGTGATGATGTACTCCACTTCTCATTCAATCCCAGTGAGGTTTTCCCAGTAACTGGGCTCTTGGACTGTGTCAATGCAATCCATAAATGGGCAGCAGAAAACTGCTTACAATGCCTTGAGTGCTGCTATGCTGGTATGTTGATAGATCCATGTATAGTTGCACTGGAATGGTCACTGTTGTCACTGTCACACCGTTGGCAGGCCCACAGTGGAGATGGGAATGTAATCACACTTCCGCTGCCGATAAATATTGATTTGGTCGTTAGGTTCTGGCCCCCGGGCAGTAAGCCGCGAGTGCATTGGCCGCATGTGAGCATGAACAGCGGCAGAGCAGGGCATTTTAAGGGCAGTGACAGAGCGGCTTTCAGGCCAGATCTCCTAGCCAGTGTTTACCTCTAGAGTTCAAGGAGCCAGGAGAGGTGTTTGTGAGTGTGTGTTTGTTTAAGATGTCTAAGTAGGCATACGGTTGTCAAAATGGGACAAGAATAAGGCAACGAGTGTGCGTTCGTATGTTTGTGACTGGAAGGACTTCAGGAAAAGTAAATGGCAAGTCACCTCAAAACTGTGTGTGTGTGTGTGTGGTAGGGGGGGGGGGCAGCTGTACTGTGGACTGTATGGGTAAGAGAAGTGAATCATGCCTTTAATTAGGTGGAGGAGAGATGGCTGAGCCATGTGTCTCATTAAAACCGCTGGTGGAGGAAAATTTAAACTTGTCTGCTCCAAACCAGCTACGGAGACAATTTTCCAATCCTCCTTCGCCTCCCCTTTCTTCCCCAAGTCTCTCCCTGGATATTGACCTAGTCATTTTACTAAATAAAAGAATAATCCAACCCTTCATATTCAAACACTGCTAAATATCATTGCTCCTTGCTATTCCGGCTTTTCAAGGGGGGGATTTTGTGCAGTCACAAGTGCTGCAGTTAACTTTCTGTGTACCTGCTTATCTTTAAATGTGTTCCATCATGCTCTACTTCAGTAAGAGGTTTTTCTCCATTTCTGGCATTAAAAGCAATTCATCAGAGTTTAGTCCTGGCTTTCCTCTCAATGGGAACACCTCCAATTTTACACTTAACGTTTTTTTGGAGTTGGCCAAAGAGGCAGGTTGCCTCAGCCTTTACCAATACTGTGTTCTTCTCTTATTCATTATATAACTTGGTTACTTCTTCAGGATACTTCTATATTTATCTTAAACCAAACCAAGGTTGTTTGTAGCCTGAACCCAACTAATTATTTAAATAATATTTTTTTTGCCGAATCTTTTTTAAAATAATGTATGAATGAAACAAATGGCATGTTGTTTTTGCTGCTTATAACGTTTTGACAGTTTCAAGTTTCCGCCACACCTTCTATAAAGTAAAATGACTTTTCTTTAAAATTACTGACGTAAAAATTTAAATATGTGAAGATTAAACCACTATATGCAGTTTTACCTGATTTCTTATGCAAACCCCATTTGCCCTAATCACTCACAGCTCTTCAGCGTTTTCCACATTGCCTCCTTCTTCTTCCCCTTCACGTATCTCTGCCATAATCCGTCCATCTGGGCTTGGTGGCGTCCAGGGAGTTTTCTTTCCAGCCTTGGGTTTTTGTGCCAGCGTGGCTGGTTTGGCTCGCCGAGTTGCCCAATGCTGCCACCGGCCTCACTGCATCCTAATGGTGCGGTGCGCCATGGCAGTGCCGAGCCCGCTCAGCTGGTCTGGAGACTCAAAGACTCCTCTCATGTCCCTCCAAAAAAAAAAAGGGGGTCAGGGCGGACATGCTGGCAGAGCAGAGCAAGCTAACCTTTCCTCATTACTGACTCAGCAAGAAGTGTGCTTACACATGCACAGACGCGCAATGGCCTGAGCAAACCTTGAAGCAGCAGCTGTGGAGTGGTTTTACAGGGCAATCTCGCTTCACAAATGAGCCTATTCTCTTAAGAAGTTGGCTTATCCCTTCAGGATTTAATTGGGCTTTTGGCAATCCGCCTGCCAAAATTGTTGACTTTGGCTTGAAAAGCTTGTTTCATCTCACCTCTGAGGTGCATGAATGTGCACCTAATTTGTTTTTAAGTTTCGCTGCATATCAATGGGAATTTGGGTTTTGAGAAAAGCCAGTAATTCTTGAGTCAACAAAGGCAATATAGAATCCACCATGCCCAATCTTCAATCCTGCCTGATGTCAGAATAAGAAGCTATTTATTGCCACAAATGTTACACATAGAGGAATTTGTCTTGATGATTGGTGCAATATAAGAATAAAATAAGAGGTAAATAAGATAAAAATATACAAGCAAAATGAAAACAATATATATATATATATATAGATAAGTACTGTGGCACACCCTTGGGTGTGGGTGTCCACGTCACACGTCCAAGAAGACTGTCGGCACCAGAAGTGCAGTTGGAAAGTTTATTAGGGACAATGAGGGGAACATCCACAACACTTCACAGTCTACTGCTGCACTGTCCCCCCATTCATTCACGTAGTCTTCAATCCGCAGGCAATCCACAAACGGGTCCTCGTCCAGAACAGTTCGGTACACGGGGGGGGGGGGGGTAGTCAGCCAGTCCAGGTCCCAAAACTTAATCACACCGTTTTTTGTTCAGTTCACTTCTCAGCACTTCCTAGTCTGCCCTTCCTTTCCCTTCCTTTCCCAGCCTCTCCTCGTGGGAAGAGGAATATGGAATGCCGTTTTATTCACAATTAAATAAATGAATAAATACATAAATACATGAAATATGCATTTGAAATACATCGTGAAATAAATAAATGAGGCAATAAATACATAAATATTAAATAAATGTAATTATTTCACTGTATCTTTATTTCATAAGTCCATATTAATTTATTTCAAGAGACTTTTATTTAATAAGTACACATTTATTTATTTCAAGAGACTCTTATTTCATAAGTACACATTTATTTATTTCAAGAGACTTTGAAATAAATAATAAAATAAATAATAAATTGCTTGCACAAAACTCTTGATCAGCACTCAGCATGTTTTTTTGTTGTTGTTCATTTAAAAAGAGAGAAACGGTCTGCGATATTGGCCATTAGTTCATTATGTTTTTTTTGTGTAGGTATATGTTGTTAAATGTATTTAAAGAAATTACCTATAAAAGTATTTATGTCTTGTTGTATTAATTTGTCCTTTTATTGACGTGCCTAATGCGCAACCTATGGAATTCCTCAATGTGACTTTCAGTCTGGATGTGACTTGGTCCTGATGGGCCGCAGGCTCCTGCCAAAAGGAAAGGGCTCATAAAGCCTATGTTCGGGGTGAGAGGGATCTGCTACAATCTTTCTTGCCCGTATCAGAGTCGTGGAGGCAAACAAGTCGGCGACGGCAGATTGCAGCCAATCACCCTCTCTGCCAAGCGAATGATGCACTGCAGCCATCATTCGCTCTGCAGCGTACCAGACGGTGATGGAGGGGCAGAGGATCGACTCAATCATGGCCGTGTGATGTTGAGCTCGCACTTGAGGTCCTGGGATATGATGGCGCCCAGGAAGCAGAAGGACTCCACAGCGTCGACGGGGGAGTCACACAGGATGATCGGGAAAGGTGTGGCTGCGTTCCTTTGGAAATCCACTGCCATTTCCACTGTCTAAGTTGTTTTGACTGCACCAGGTTAATTTGGAAACGTTTTCTGTTCGACATGACTGCCTACCCCAAATACTTGAAATTTCTGTCCAAAGGCCTTGATCAGTTTCTTACTGAGAAATTAGGAGAAACCTAAAAAAGATTTTGAAAATGAACTTCCTGAACACAGATTTGTGTAACTGACCCATTGCTAACCATGAGTCGGATTCAAAGAAGCTCCCATATTAGTGTGGTCTCTCAGGCGGTTGTTAGTTTTTAGCAGCTAATAATGCTAAAAGGGCTAAAAATGTTTCACAGCAGCATTGTTATCAATGTCAAAATAATAAATGTACCTCTGTGAAAAGGGAAGCCTGGCCATTGACAACATCTGGTTCCACCCCTGCTCCAAACCACCCAAAACTGTCTGTGGTGCAATTTCCGTGCTGGGTCCCTCCAGGGTGAACCATGTCTGATCATGACTGAAGATCATGAGGTAAAAGAGAGCAGGAAATAAAAGGAAAATAAATAGAAGGATAGAAACAGAGGACGAGTAGAATGAATGGTATGACAGCAAGGGAGGGAATGGGGATTATTTGAGGGCATCGGGGATGCAGAATTCAAAGGAAATTAATTTACGTAAACTGCGATCGAAATGGACCAGAGTAAAAGAGGAATTAGTTCTTGACTTTCTGAGAATTTGAACCACACTTTCCCTGAACCTTGTTGCTTCCTGTCATGAAGAGAATGTTGACGTTCCCTTCCCGCCTCCTTCCGATTGATTCCGCTTTTGCTTTTTTTAATCTCTTTCTTTCTCCTGTCCTGACTGCTATGTGGCCTGTAAGATCAATGATTTATGAAAAAATGTATCCATCATGCTTTCTTTCAAATTCAAAAAATGTAGTGCCTATTGAATTATTGAAGTAGCATTTTCTGTATGCAATCAGCAACTACATTTCAAATCAAAAATATCTCTGCAGTATGTATTGTCAGTTTTCAAATTGAACTGGATGAATTATAAATAATACACACCAAATAATAAATAAATGTGTCACAGCCCCACAGACTAAAGTTTTCTTTATTTTTTAGTTTTTTTAATGGAAAGTCCGGGTAATTTTGAAAAAAAAGGACCTAAACCTTTCTATGAAGCACAAAATAATCCAAAAATATTTATATAAATATAAATATAGATAAAACCTTACAAGAGTTCCCTTTATCATGACACGCATATTATTCAAATATACCTTATGGTTGCTGAGGTATAACCTTTTTTATTTTATTATCTTCTGAAAAGAGAAACACGTGTGCCGAGAGTCAGGTTACCGAAACGCCAGTTTCTGCTCCATCCCTGTCCGTTAACATCATTGAATTCATGTGCTGTGGTTCTGATGATGATAATTATGTGTCTTTTCATTTCAGATGTGAGTGGGCACGCTTTCTCATTTCTATTTGTGGTTTGTGTCTTTAGTGGGGCCTCCTTAACAATTGCCAGAGTCTCTGAACATGCTGGTATTGAACTGACGGTGGTGGCGCATGGAGTAGTGTGGTGCGCTGAGAGGTTGGCGGTTTGAATCCCGGCTGCCTCATGTGCCATGTTGAAGTGTCCCTGAGCAAGACACCTAACCCCCTAACTGGGCAAAATGTAATGCATGGGTTATAATGCAATGTAAGTCGCTTTGGATACAAGCATCAGCTAAATGACATGTAATGTGATGTAAAAAAATGAACCTTGAGTGTCTCCATTCTTAAGGAACTTTGGTCTCACTTTTGGAACCAGGTGAAAATTTCCCTGACTCAAGTAATTCTCTGAATACTCCGTCTCTCGTCCCATCTCCGCTTGTGTGTGAATCTCATTTTGATAGGCTGAGTAGCATCACATGATGTCAATTATAACACATGTAATTGTCTTTCCAGGACAATTTAACAAATGCTGTAAAGGCTAGAAGAGCTGTGCCATTCAAAATAGAAATGCTCCATCCAAGGCAGTAAGGTCCACAATATAAGCACAATAATGTACTGGAGAGTCAGAGCCGAACCCCATCCAGACGAGCTCGGCACGCCGGCATCGTAGCTGACGGTTAATGACAGCTGTCACCTCCTCTGATCCATTCTTTCTTTTATTTTTCTCTCTTCTCCTCTATCCTAGATATCCTCCATGTGTTCATCTTATTTGAACTTCTTGTGTGCAGCAAACACCAATAAATGATGAGATTTTGTCATGCTTTTTCTGACAATTTACCAGAAAATGGAAGAATTTATGCAACAGGCAGCTTCTTGCTTACGTTTCAGATATGGTCCTGGTTTGTGTTAAATCAAATACAGACTTTCGTTCACCTGCCCAGAGTCAAGTTAATGTGGATTTTACTAACTGATATACTTTATATTTGAATGACATGGAATTACTTTTTGTACATAAAGAACAGTGTATGAGAACAGACTCATCACGTTTTTATAAACTCCCCACATGGGGACCAAATAAGGAACATAAATCCTGTTATATCACAGCATTCACACAGTTCAACATGTTATTTGTGATGCTTCCCCTTTCCCACAAATCGGTTTCAACAGAAAATCCAGTCTGAATACAGTTTCCATCTTAAGAAAAACCAATGTAAACCTTATTAGAGCTACCTTGGGGGTAAAGACAGCGATGTGATACAAGACGTCCATGGAACATTCCCTTCCCAGGGATGTGCTTTGAAAGGTCTGAGTGATGACTCACACGGTAGTATGACGCCAATTGTTTAAAACTGGTATGAGTTTATGTTCTCCTTTCATTTTCTGCTCAACTTTGATCTGAATCCCTTTCCTTCCTGTTTCCTCATCCTCTACTCTTGCTTCCTCTAATTGTTGGAATGCATTCCAAGTATTGTTCTTTCTTTAATCAACTTATTTTTCTACTTCTATTTCTTCCGCCACACCTTTCAACTCCATCACACTTTCAGCTATTAAGACCATTCAAATATTAAAATGTTCAGCTCCTCAGTTCAGAGGGGGGCTATGACTTTTCAGCTTTTTAGCTCTTATAATTTATATTTTTAAAATTTTATAAATTAAAAACCATCAACTTTTTTAACATGGTTTCCAATGGAGTTCTTTTTCAAATCCTCTGAAAATTTCATCAACTTTCAACTTTTTCAGTTTTTCCAATCTTTCAGCTAGAGACACCATTTAAACTTTAAAATGTTGGCACAAGTCTTAACAATTTTTATAAAAAAAAAATTACAGCTTATTGATTTCTATTCTACTTTTGTAATAATCACTAGTTATGTTTCATTAGTTTTTGGGTCCGTTACTAAGTTAGAGTGGAGCTTTGGAATGGTATGGACAAACAGAAGGTACATGTTTTGTAAACTGCTAGTTGAGCAGTTTTAAAACACATAGAGACTTGAAAGCTACACTCATGCGTTCGGTAGAGTCTTGTGTCTCTCAAAATCACATTATTTTTGGCTACCCCAAATAGCTTTGCTCCAGAGGGCATTGTTTGAGGTGTGGATTCTGTCTGCCCCTGTGAGCTCGTTAGTGGCCGCACCTGCTCCGTTGTCACGGCAACTCGCTGGGGCTCTGTCTGTGACTCACAGCTGATCCATATTGGCTGATTAGTGCAGCCTGACAGGACCTCCTTCTCTCCACCTTCTCTCATCATTTCAAAACAACCCCCCATGGAGGGAATTCTTACTGTAATGTTTGATGAGGCCTATCAATTAATAGCTTCTTAGTTTGAATAACAGATATTTAACCATGAAGCTTAGGATAAAGTTGTTTCGTTGAATACTTATTGCTCTTTCAAATAGTACTACAACCACTACTAATATTTCTAGCACAACTAGTATTTCAACCCCTCAAAGAGGGAATTCTTACTGGAATGTTTGATGATTCATATCAATTAATAACTTCTTAGTTTTATTAGCTTAGGGCGACTGTGGGTGAGTGGGGAGCGCGGCCATCCTCCAATCAGGGTTGGCGGTCTGATCCCAGGCCCGGCTAACCTGCATGTCAATGTGTCCTTGGGCAAGACACTTAACCCCAGCATTTCTCCTCTAGCTGTGACTACAATGTGTGAATTAATTCATTAATTATATTAATTAATTTCAGCTTTTATTAGTTCTGTATTATCTCAAATTCATAGACGCTTCTCCCATTTCTGTTTTTTGCTATTTTTTCAAGTTCATTTCAGCTTTTCTCATTTCTGTATTTTCAGCAATTTTAAAATTTATTTCAGCTTCTTATATTTCTATTCTTTCAGCAATGTTTAGAATAATTTCAGCTTGTCTCATTTCTGTTCTTTAAACAACTTTCTGAAGTTAACTTCAGTTTTATACATTCCAACGCATTTTCAGCAGGAAATGCATTTTCAAGTCTCTTTTGTTGATTATTTTCGTCTTGTCTCCTTTTGTTTCCATTTCTTTCTTTTATTCCTCTCTCCTTAAATCCTCTCGTGATTCTTTAGTTGCTGTCTTAACTTGTTTCCTCTCCTGTCTTGAGTTTTTTCCTCTCCTTTCTGAACTCCTCTCCTCTCTTGATTCCTCTCCTTTGGGTCATCTTCCTCAACCCCAGCGGCCACTGTAGCCTATGGTGCTTTCAACAGGCAGCGCAGTAGAACCTCAAAGTAATCCGTCACTCTCTGCCTGAGAAGCCCATCTGTTTTCTGCTTCTGCATGCTTGTGTGCTTCATGAATCACCTGTGATGAGGCGATATCTATGAGAGCAGCTAGGCATCTGTGGGAAAGGATGGTGGATGGGGAGGTAAAAAGAGAAACAAAGAAAGATGGAGGATGGGGTGGAAGCAAAACGCCCAGAGCTTTTACACCTTCCTCCTACAACCAGCTGGCTTTGCCGGGTGGAGGGGGTTGCTATGGCGATAGGTAGCGAGGGAGGCCTGCAATGGGAGCAGAGCAGCCTCGTGATTGGCTGGGGTCTACCAAAGTAGAAGTGTCTGGGAGAGCTTTGTTGTGTTTGTTTTTGCCTCTCAATTTTAATGCAAAGGGTTTATAACAAGCGTAAAATGTAATTAGATGAAGAATAATTTATGGCTGAAGTAAGCTCTGTATTTACCATTGCTGTCAGAGGAGAACCTTCATCATGTTAGCTTTTCAGCGACTACAGCAGTCCTCTTTATCTCCCGACCATGATGCATTTTTGAGTTCATCCAATGGGGTTTGAAAGGGTTTCATTAGCAGGAGCTAATGAGCGTGTATTATTTTCTCCGCCCATAGAGAAAACGGTGGCCCTTTAATTAGAGTTTAAATACAGAGAATATGAATTTGGAATCCTGAGGTTTCCACAATATAATCAACACAAAACATAAACACAAATATAGGTCATGAAGATTTGTGTTGCAGTGGCATTCAGTTTGCCTGGTTTTATGATTAAGTTATAGTGAAATTTGAGAAAAACCTCTCTGTGTCTTCTCATCCACTCCTGCAGTAATTTGCTGTTCCAGCTGTTTTCAGTTAATGCCAACTCATCACTTCCAATTGTACAGCTTAAATACAGCCTAATGTGCATTTGACCAGCGCCGATTCTACCAGTGGCCATGCTAAAATCTCCAGCATCTTACCAGTTTGAAAAGAAACATGTTTTTTTCTCATCAGCGTCGGTACTACTTTGTGATTCTTTCGATCATTCTTAAGCTAATAACCAAAAACCACACTTGAAACTTCCTGGACATACGTTTCACATTAACACATTCTGATTCCTTGTTTTGGTGGGATTACTTTAACAGCCAGCTTGGCCCACACAAGTGGGCCCAAGTAGCATTGGTCTTCTCAAACTGTAGTTTAGACTTAAGATGGACATTCCAAGATAAGTAAGTAACTTCATTTACATGACAAAGGTACACAGTTTTCTTGCATTTTTGCCTTTATTTGACAGCCTAGACGCTGACACAGGCAATGGGAGGACGAGAGAGCGATGAGACGTGAACTAAGCTGGAATCGAAGGTGGAACAGTGCGAACACACCGGCCAAACGCACTGTTGGTCTTAGTACCTTTTAAGACGTTCTGTTGCCCAAACTGAAACGAGAGGGAAGGGTGAGTGACAGAAACACAACAGAAAACAACCTGTGACCTTATGCCCCAGTCTGGGTGTTACAGTACCCCCCCTCCTAAGGCCGGCACCTGACGGCCCAGGCTCATCAGGAAACCTGCATTAGAAGTCCTTGATGAGGTTAGGACCCAGGATGTTGCTGGCTGGCTCCCACGACCTCTCCTCTGGACCGACCATCCCTCACAATCCACCAGACACCGGAGGCCCCGGCCGCGGCAAGAGCCGCTTGACGGCCTGTGTCATTTCACATTATTACACTTTATTTCTTTGTTTTGGTTTCTTTGTATGTGTGTATTACTTCTGGTGAACTTACATCTGGTGAAAATGTCATGTCAATAGCTCTTTTGGAAATATATTTACTAAGAAAAATGGTGTCGTGTTCAATACTGATTTCACCCGCTGTATATATATATACATGAGTGATAACTTGGACACATGTTTTTTGCCTCGCCGTCACCTCCGGATTGGTCTCCCCCCCACCACACACACACACACACACAAACACACACACACACATCCTTCTGCCACGTCATGACCGTGGTCAGCTGTAGATCTGGCTGACAGATAACAGAGACTCTGCCTTGTATCCGCGTCTCTTGGGGTCCAGCAGCCCACTGAATTATGCTCAGTCACTAACACATGGGCAACCAGGGCCATAATTCCTCCCTCCAGTCTATTTTAGGAGGACTCGCAGTCCTTGAAAAAAATAAACACTCACTGTAATTCAGCGTACAGAGTTACAAGAGCAAGCAGCATCTGCGGTATCAGAGTGCTCTGAGACAGAGACAGGGACAGAAAGACAGAGGGACGTGGCGAGAATTCATCCAGAAAGTGCGGCGTCAAGGAAATGACGGGCAAATATTGGTGGGCGACGGCTGTGATAAAGTTGCAAGCTCATCTGCTTTGGCTGATGCTGAGGAATCAGGGCTGCTGCATTTGACCTCCAGAGGCAAAGGAGTAAAATGTGGGATGACATTCTTTTCATTTACATGCAGTCAATAGAGACTTTCTGATAAGAAAATTATAATTTGCTGATTTTTAGCTTACTGGTGTGGTTTTGTCACCTCTTCCTGGAGATTATGTATTTGGCCGTGTGTGTGTAGAGGGGTTTGAGCATTGAGCAGAGATCAAGAAGTTAAGACTGTTGTTTTCTCCACGCATTAAGGATTGTTCCCCTCTTAATTTGCATTTGTACGTAGCAAAGCTCACTTGTTACAACTGAAAACACTCAAACACATTGAAACTAAACATTCTGTCACTTATTCAGGAAGGCCAGTTTTCTTTCAGCTTCTCTTTTACATCCAGCACGCATCACTTCCATCGCATGCATTAAATTAGCATATTTGCCTGGAGTGTGAGACTAAGTAAGGATTTAGAGGTTATAGAGGTGCACATACTCAGGGAGAATACATTAAACAGGTTAGCAACACCAGGGAGAGAAGGATGAAATGACTTTTTTTTTTATTTGATGATCTCATTCATTATCATTCCAAATAGAAATGATGGTGATTTCAAAGTTGGACTTGAGCACCTACGTAAATCAGAGAAGATGGATCAATGGTCATTGATAACATGAATATGTGTTACTTTGGCCCCTGGTCAGATGGAGTAAAGATCTTGAGGGCGATTCGTAGGGTTTCCTCCCTCAGAAGTCTTACTTTATCAGAACTCTCCACATGGCCCTGTCGACGCAACACTGCTGAAAACAGCTTACTGTACAATACAGACTTAATAGAGGCCACACCCACCTCCTCTGTTTTGCTTATGTGTGTCTGTGTGTGCAAGCAGAGAGGAAGTGGGAGTGAGGAAGAAAAGCCCAAAAGGTAACAGATTCATTTCACTTGCGTGAGGAGGAATTGATTTCTCCTGAATGTCAGTGGAGATGAAAGCAAAGTGGGGGCTCGCTAACGAGCAAGCAGTGGCCTCGAGAAGCAGCAAATGAGGAAAGAGATGACAACATGCAGGGAAGGACTCGCGATCGACAACCTATTATAAAGAATTGGGCACCTGAAGAGTCCATATTACTAACACACACACACACACAAGCAACTGATTGATCCCCTCTTTTTGAACCTGTCTGGCAAAAAAGATTCTGGTAATGAGGAAGAGTGGGGAAGTAAACAATCTGACTCGCTTTGTTGTCTTTATAATTATTATAGCACATTAATTATTAATGAGCTCTATAATTGGAGGGTGCAGACACACTTTAAGGCTACTTTCAACCACACAAACACACTGGTCTAAACACACTCTCACACACACATCATCTCTGCATTTTTCAACTTTTTTCAGCTGCCCAAATCCTTTTAGGCGCACATACCTAAATGACACCTAAATAGACACACACTATCCATAGTCATTTTGTGTCTATTTTTAACCATGCCAACACGCACGGCAAACATCTCCAACCTACACTTTAAATCTATTTTCAACTACACTCATGCATTATCCGACATGCACTCATTTGAAACCAATCCCCTGAACCACATGCATGCACATTTATTTTTGTAAGTCTGGTACAAGACACACACGCCACACACACTTCATCTTTGCTCCCTGCTGATTGGAGGAGGAGATGAGACGTTCTATCCTTTCTCTCCATCAATCTGTCATCACCTCTTTTCTTCTTCTCTTTGTCTTCCTCCAACATTCAAATCCTCCCTCCTTTGTAGCGATAACAGCAGGATACAGACACAGTCTTCAAATGTATTCAAGGTAAACCTGAAGGAACAGCTTGTGGGTTTTGAGTGTAATGTTCATGTTAGAAATGATTTTCTTCCAGTGCAGAAAAGCAGCACTCTTTTCATGATGCAACGGCAGCGACACACTTGTGGTTTCATTGCTACATTAAGGGCTTTTTCATTGCCCT
This sequence comes from Pungitius pungitius, assembly GCF_949316345.1. Taxonomy (NCBI): domain Eukaryota; kingdom Metazoa; phylum Chordata; class Actinopteri; order Perciformes; family Gasterosteidae; genus Pungitius; species Pungitius pungitius. Next base: position 11,918,125 of record NC_084901.1, read on the forward strand.
CTTTGTCTTCCTGACATTTTTTCCCCCATTTTAGTATTTTTATTTGATATAGACAATTCTTTCTTCTTAAGCCTAACCTTTTTCTAGATCTTAACACACACCACACACTAAGTTGCACAGACCAAGATCACAAAGTGCTCTTTTCGGGTCAGGAATTCAACAGCGACTGGACGCAGTGCTGTAGGTGTGATCTACTGGGCTTTTTCAGCCTCTGGTCGGAGAGTTCTGATGGATGGACCAGACATAGACATTAAATCACCTCAATCCACTGGGGTGGGTGAGTATCGTAAGACACGCTCTGCTATGCTCTCCTCGCTGTCTTTATTAGACGTCTTCTTCAGCTCTAACTCAAAACTTTTGGTATTTTATCTAAATCCATCTTCCTTCCATCTTGTCTCAGTATCGCCTGTGCCTTCAGTTTTCCCTCTGGGCTGCTAGGACCAAAGCTCTCTTTCTATATTTAGTCCCTGAGGCCAGCCTTAGGCTCCTGAGGGGGCCGATCTGGCCCTGAGCAGGCTTCACTGAGACTCAGCTCTCCCACAAACACCCTTAATCGTCGGGTCGCACCCCAAAGAGGAGCTGGATGAACGAGATGAGAAAGCAAAGATTGTATGCGGAGCAGAAAGGGGTAGAATGTGGACAACCTGAAAAGCAAAAGCTTTGAAGGAACAAGTGGGCGAAGGGGAGGGGGGATAAAGAGTGGGAAAGAATAGGAGAAAATGAGCCCATATAAGCTATCCACACGGCTCTACTCTTGACTGATAACAGCATGTATATGTTTATTTGAAATTGAACGCATTCATTTGCATAGTATTTGAAGAGTATGGGTGAGGCTTTACTTACCCACTGCTTTGAGCTAAATGCTAACATCAATATACTAACATATATATTAGCCTGTTAGCATTGTAAAAGACATGGTCCTCGGTTTCAAACTATAAAGCTACGCAGGAAAAGTTTGAGGTGGAAGGATGGATAAAAAAGGTGACCTGTTTAAAGGTTCTTGAACATCTCAAATACACGTGATGTACTTGGTGTACTTAACGTTTTACGTAACTTCATGCATGTAACATAATTAACCACAAAATAAACAAACATATTTTAACCTTTTTTTAAAGGTGATGATGGAGCACGATGAAAAGTCAAAGGATTACCCAAGTGAAAACAATTTATTGGGAAAGAAACATAACTGAAACTGACAAAAACCCTTGAATAATTTATAATGGCCAAGAGTAGTCAACTATACAATGGACAACTTTCAACAATGACGGACTGGGCCTCTATCTAGAGCACCAGCTGTCAACAGTCCACAATCAGCATCCGTTATAGCCAAGGCAGAGATCTATTACTGCACCCACCGCCTGACAAAAGTGGACCCACACTTTGCAGCGACATGTGTTTTGCGCGTTTGACTGGAAAAACATTACTTTTTTTTGGTCTTTGCAATGCCCTCATACATCTCCCCACACCAACTAATCTTCCCCCACAGCTGAAGGCATCCAATTATTTTTGCTCTAAAAATGTATTGTGTGTAGATGCTGTAGCGTTGTCCAAAAGATGGACACTCAAATTGAAACTAATTGGATTTTTTCAGTCCTAATACTCATCTGTAAATGTTATTATATGAAACTCTGTGGAGGGACAACATCTGAATTGAAATACCTCTGGAATGTTATTCTTTTCAGTTCTTGTACTGCAGTAGTAAACAGACTGCTTTGAGCCTTTCTTGTCTTTATGGCTCGTTCCGCTTGCGGTGTGAAATCTTTCTATTCCGACATCCCTCCATCTGGCCTCGGGCCTTTGCTTCGTGGTGTCATTAAACTATGGAAGTGTAAGAAGCCACTAAGTGAGGCAGGAACCTGTCAAGGGAATTTGGGGACCAAAAACACCCCACCAGCATAAGACTTTTAAATGAAGACAAGCACAGCGCTTCTTATCAGGCCTGTTTAAAAGCAAAAGGAACATCTGCATCTAATTTTCCTCACAGGCAGAATGATGAAACCAAGTTGTTCTCAAGCAAAATTACATATTACGCCTGCTTCCTTTGAAGGAGAGAACCTCAGGTCACCCACAGTGTCCTGGCACCGAAGGTCCATGTGTGATGGACATTGTTACACCTGGCTGACACTGTTAAAAGTTGCGAGTAATGGCCACTATGCAACTCGTGGTTTGAGGAACTTATACCAGCAAAAAACATCTCCCTCCTCATGTTTCCTGTACTCCATCTATTATGAATATCATCAAAGCAAAACTATATTGGCATTTCAGTTGAAGTTTCAAGAGCACAACATTCTAATCCTACACATAAAGATTTTAACTGTTTTCTTTGGAGAAGTAGACATCAGCAATTCTGTCGTCCTGGTGCTCCGCTCTGTCAGGAGCACATCAGACAGGTTAAGACTTCCACACAAACACAGGAATGAGATTAAAAATAATCAATAAAAGAATTTGGGTGATGTATGGAGAAAGGAGAGCGGCAGAATACGATATACATCGGCGCCTGTCAGCCATCGCTTCAGCTCAACGGGGAACGTTGGAGCAACATCGGCTTCTGAAAGGGAGAAGGGCACACACACATTTTATTAAAAAAACTCAGTTATTTTACACCCCACTTTTTCTGCTGACTCAGCCTCTTTCTTTCTCTCTCTCTCTCTCTCTCTCTCTCTCTCTCTCTCTCTCATTGAAAGACTCACTGTAGCACACTTGGTGACGTAGATCCAGGCGTAGTGTCAACAGCATGCTAACACCGAGGTGACAGGCTTTTCACAAAGAGCGCTTGGTGAGCAGGGAGCACTGAATATACAGAGCGGGTGTCATTTGCTGTAGTTCATGGAATTATCAATACATAAACGAGGGGTTTTAGGCTCTATATATACAGTTACACATACAGTTGGCCATTCAAAATGAAGTTTATTGGTATTTATTTGATAAACTGTGTTTTCAATGAACTAAAACGAGCTCAATACAACTAATAAAATGCATGGTTTCTCCTAATTCAACAAGTGCCACTTTTAATGACTACTGAGGTCTAACAATTATTTAACCCGTTCATGATAAGCACATTCAGTACTGAGTAGACCCTTATGCTCTTCTGACCTGATGCATAGCCACTAGTCTTCGGTTTGGGCACTGCAATCGCCTTCTTCAGGTCCCACCGGAGATTCTCTGCGGGGTTCAAGTCAGTGACGGCACCTCTAGAATCTTCCATGACTTTTTATGGCACCGAGCCGAGGATTTCCTGATTCTTAAATTGAATCCATCTTGTCCTACACACGCTGCAGCTTTCCATTGCCAGAAGAAACAGAGCAGCCCCAGTGCATCACCGAACCCCGACTTGCTTCACCGAAAGCAGGGTGTTCTTCTCAGTGCTTTATTCTTCTTCCTCCAGACACACTGCTGATCGATAGCCCAGAAAAGTTCCAGTGTAGTTTCATCGCTGCACAGAACATAATCCCCAAACTTCTGTGGCTTATGGACAGCACATTGGAGCCAACCTTTCAGAGACAGATCACTGTGGAACGTGAAACCTATAATTGCCTGCTGCCACCAAGTCTGCTGCAGGTCTTTTGCAATCCCTGGAGGGTTTTCAACCTCCTGCCTCCTTCTTCTGGTGTCTACTGGTGGTAGTCGTCGATAGCTTCCCCTTTCTGACACATCCACGTAGTGTGGGCAGTGTTGCTTTAACTTCGAACTTGCCTACTGCGCTTCCAATGGTTTCTTTAGGAACTTACTTTAGGAACCAGTACCTTTGTAATCTTTTTGTGTCATTATGCTTTTTTTGCGCAATGCAATGATCTCTACTCTTAACCTTTTGGAAAATTCTCTTACAGCTAGTCCAGGTATTTGCATATGAGACTTATTAGTCATATAGTGTAACAGACATTTCCATCCTTCCTATTGGCCTGGGAGAGGCCTGAATTGATGAACTACTTGCAAAACATGGAAATGTTTACTTGCTTAAAACTAATAGCACAGCTCACATCAGAGCAAATTCTGTTGTGGTTAGACCAACGGTGTGACACTGTCCTTTCAATGGTTAAAACCTCACGGTCAACCTGCCATTATCAGTCATACCTCCAAGTTCAGACACACTGCTTGAAGGCCAGTGTCCGCCTGATCCTGAACTGATGGCACAGTGTCTGGGGCACAAGGAGAAATCCTTGTCTTGAAAAATATTGGCTGGCACTTGAAAGACTAACCATTAAATATGATTGCAGTTAATGGCCTTTCAAGCCATCACTCACAATTCGATGGTTAATTAGATGGTCCCGGCTGAGCATTTTAGCAGCTATCATCATACGGGCGTTTGATGCATGGTTCAGATGGTTGTGGAGGTTAATGTTATACAGAACCAATATATTTTTTTGAAACACAATTAAAGCTTTTACAAGTAGTACAAGCTCAGGAAGTGACTCTGACATTCAGTGATATTCAGACACATAGCGCTGCTGCAGTGATGTTGTCGGAGACCTCCCACATGGAAGACTGCCTTGACTTCAGCTCGAGATTTCAGAGCAACATGGGAGGTCTGTATGAGACAACGCACTCACACACAGGGGGCGGGTCATAAACAGCAGCTCTGGGGTTCAACCTGAGGGGCTTCCAAGTGCGTTTGTCGGGGTAAATAATCACAAGCTCGTAAAATGAAAACAACTTGCTTGGTAAACAAAAGTAACATCCAATGTCACCCCATTAAACGGGTCATTCCTTAATCCCAAAGGACCACTCCGCTGATTTCATTTGAAAAAACCTCTTCCCAACATGTGTGTATTCATGTGAAGGCAGAAATAAGCTAGAACTGGGAAACTAAAGTGTTCACAGTCCTGTTTGCACAAAAAACAAGGTGGCCACTGCCCAAATATAAAGACTGCGATTACCAAAATGCAGAACTCAATGCTGCAGAACTCCAGTCCTCCATCGGGTGACGTTGCTAAAAATAAGAGCCAGGATTGAACACCAAATAAATGCTGATGTTGCTCGGTGTGTGCCGGCTGTGCTAACAAGCTGAGATGTTTGACAACCTCTTACATCTTACGCCGCAAACTAAAGACACACTTCTTCAGTTGCATATGCAGCTTGTCCTACGCCCCCCTCGCCCTGCATCCACCCTCCCCGGGAACGCAGAAAAAAATGGAATAATTTTTCTGCTTAAAGTGTCAGCTAACCCTCTGGGATTTGTTGAAATGTTCCTGACGACAGTGTTGGGATCGAGCTTCTGAACCATTTAGCTATTGAGCATCAATTAGGCTAAAGAGAACTTTGTATGTGCATGTGTGTGCGGGCGAGCGCGCTTATCTCTGATTATCATTGGACAACTGCTTACTTTGAGACTGTCGGTGAATCAACCAGCGTGCATTTTTCATCATGCCATAATCAATGTGTCTCCTGAGCCACATTAAGACAGACTCAGTTACTCAGCTTTCACAGTTGTTTTTTTATTAGTTTGTCTGTCAGCAGTATGTTTGCAACAACAACAAGCACATAGGGAATAGTTTGGCTATTTGCCAAGGAACAATTGATTAAACGGCGTTGGGGATCTAGATAGAGTGTTTCTTGTGTGCTTCTTGGACAGTTGCGGGTGACTGTGAGTGAGTGGAAAGCAAGGTTGTCCTCCATTCAGAGGTTTGGCGCTTCGATCCCAGGTCCTGCTAACCCGCGTGTCCATGTGGCCTCGGACAAGACACTTTACCCAAACATTGCCCCTGTAGCACGGACTACTGCGTGTGATTGCTAGTTACTGATTGGCAGGTCGCACTGTGTATGGTAGCTCCTGTCATCTGGGTGTTAAAGCGCTTTCAGTGGTCACAGGACTAGAGAAGCGCTATAAAAGTCAATGTTTCCCCCAAGCATTATAACAAGGGGGCTCCACCAAACACATGTATTCATGTGTACCCTAAATGCTGTAATGAAGGCTTGTGATGGGGAAATTGATGGGTTCGTCCCTGTAGCCGTGATGGAGCTACCTCGGCGGGGTTCTTCTGCTTAGCAACAGGCTTTATTTCTAATGTGCACTGAGAGCAGGTTGGTTTGCTGGCTGTTGGGCCTCGCCCCCCCCCATATCCTCGACTCGCTGTTTTTGAACGGGAGACAATCAGTCAAGATGTTGTTCAGCTGCGCTTATTAATTACCTGCCAGCACCGTTCCCTGAGCCGCTCTCCCCTCTGCAGCTGAGGTAACCACACCCCGCCAAACCCCTCAAAGTGTCGTAGAGTCCGATCCCAACAGCAGGCTTCCACTCAACAAATCAAGCATCCTCTCTTTCCCTCTGGCATCACTTCAACTACCTCCACCGGAGAGGATTCCAGCCGTAATGAAGGGACTACAGTATCCCGAAAATCTTTAAATGCTGTGCTATGCTCAAGAGGTATTTTTTGCCACATGAGGATATTTGTGTTGGGGGGGGGGGGACTCTTAAGCTGGCTTTGGAATCATGTGCTGCCAAGAAAACGGTCCAAATTAAAGAGGGAAGAGGGAATTTTGGGCCAATAATCGAACTGCACTTGCCTTGAACGTGTGACAGAACTAATGATTTTTTAAGTAATCTCCCCGGGATGTTCAGCAGGGTCTTACATCAAAATACACAGACGGACACATAAAGACTGGACTGCATCGCACTGCACACAAAACTGAAATGATAAGAGGAGCTGTGTGTGTGTGTGTGTGTGTGTGTGTGTGAGAGACACAGTGGGGTGTATATTGCTGTAGTGAAGGGTTTTTAGACAGCTTCAGTCCAGTGCTGTTAAATATAACACGTGATCATTTATAAACCTGTAAGGAGAGGAAACCCCCACTCCCCCCACCCAAAAAAAAGCTCAAAGCCCCCGCAAGGTTACAGTGTTCATTACAGTAAAAATGTTAATCCTCACTATACCACTCAAGATCTGTTTTGTGAGGTCACAGTGACCTTTGACTGAAAATATCCAATTATGTTGTCCAGATGGATGTTTTTGCTAAACTGAGGATAAGAAATGCCCTCCAGGTAATCCAGGTGTATCATGCGGTATCACAGTGATCAGACTGGGACAGACGGACTGCCATAGACCACATCATGATTCATTTTCATCTAATTCCCCTCTGGAGGAGAAATATACCCAGAAAAAAGAAGGCAACGAGTACCAGTAAAATGTTTTAGGGGCAGAGTAGTCACTGTGTATGTTACCTCCTGTCATCAGAGCTTTGAGTGGTCAGACGACTAGAAAAGAGAAGTACAAGTAGAACCACGCTGTCAAGGCATCAATGTTTTCCAGGTAATGCTGGCCCAAACACACACACACACACACACACACACACACACACACACACACTCCCCTTACCTTGAAGGATGTTATTGAGATAATGTGAATAATGGATTGTGTGCTGTTGCATTTTTGAGGGGGGATTTGTTCCAGAGAGAGGTCAATTATGCTCTTACTAGGAAGGTAAACCTCTAATGTGTGTGTGTGTGTGTGTGTGTGCGCGTGTGTGTGTTTGTTCGCTTTCCTCTGCTAAGCCGTTGCAGATCAGTGTGCTTTGTAACGTTCTAAAAGGTTTCATGCAGCGAGTGTCTTTATGCTGATGAGCTCGCTGCTGTTAGATCAAGGACTGAGAGTGGTTCACCCAGTGTGTGTGTGTGTGTGTGTGTGTGTGTGTGTGTGTGTGTGTGTGTGTGTGTGTGTGTGTCTATTCGCTAAAGATGATTCTGAGCTGCGTGCCGAATGTTTCACTCTGTGGCCGTCTTTGTTCATGACAGATCTGCAACACTCCAAATCCTAATTTCCCTCTCTCCATCCCATGTTTCTCATACCAGCTGTGTATCGGGTTATGTGTGTGTTTGTGTGTTCAAGCGGTGTCCTCGCTCCTCCCGTGCTGTCATCTGACCCAGTGAACCGATTCAGTGGCATCAGCGCCTCCTTTAGTGATGGCATCTGACTGCTCGCGCCGCCCGCTGTTGCTGTGAACGCAGCCCTGATTCCGGCCAGCGGCGCGTCTCAGCGATAAATCGTGTCTGTGCACTTGAGCTGCGTCTGCTGGGAGCTTTCATCCAAAGCGTTGCAGTTACAGAGAGTTCATCATTTTTAGCACGGGTGGCCCCTGTGGAAATAACTAAATCAATGCAGAGGGAGCGTGTAGGAGTAGAGGGTTTTAAGCATCACGCATGTTCATGACTTTATCTCCCATCTCCAGGGAGGTCCAGCAGCCGGTCAGGATATCTTAAGGCACATTGAGAGGCTGAGTAGATAAAAAAGAAGCTTATTATTGATCTGACAGTGATGCAATCATACTTTAAGAGATAGTTTTGGTCAGCATCCAGCCTCATTTCTGCTACTTTCTCACTCAGCTTGTCAAAGACATATGGTCATTGGCCCAATGGAGACGCTTAAACTCCACTAGTTTAAGTTCAGGAGCGGTCACTTTCTGCTTGTTACATACATTGTGTTTATTCAAAATAAACTTTGCTCACAGGAAACAGTTCCCGCTCGTTACATGCTTACAGTATCTTTTCAGAATAAAGTTAATAAAAGCAACATAGGTTTACTTAGTGGCTCCTTAGCGCACATAAATCATTTCATCGATCGTTACTGGAGATATCAATGAGATCAGTTTAACAGCAGCTTCATCCACCATCTACATTCCACATGTATGGAGAAACGGGGCCCTTGTGATTAGTCACCCCAGACACAGTAGAGTTCTTTTATTCATGATTTCATGCTAATATATTGAAATGGCGTTGAATCCTATGAATTGTACTTCCCCTCCTGCCCAAGTTCTTCTGCCCTGCACCCAGATGGGTTGCATGTTTTTCTGTCCGCTCCAGAAGGAAAAAAACCCTCCACCAGACCAGCTGTGTTTGCATGTCCTGCTCCAGTAAACCGAGCTGCATGCATCTCCCACTGCAGCAGAGGCTTGATTTAAATCACACCATTCAGGGTGTTGATGGTAGTAAATGTTCCTTAAATCAGTGGTTTTAGTAAGAAGCTTGTGCTTGTGCTTCACTGGGGGTCAGTCTTGGGGGCACGGAGGCAACTGCTGTGATCAAGCTCTTCTTGAGTCTGTTTCTTTGCTTAGTTCTGATCATAGTCATTGCAGATTCTGAAAATTCTGTCCCAGGTCAGGGTGCCTGTCCACATCCTCAAAAATGTAGAATATACTATTCTCATGATTTTTGCTGGTATTAACGTATCTCATAAAAGCAACAAGTTGTGCATTTCACTGACATCTGTGGATTTATCCAGCTGTAGTAAAAAAGACTATACCTCTGCAGGATGTTCAAATTATTATTGGGCCATGGTCTAGGTTTGTTGGGAGAGGTTAGAAAATACGAATTAGACACACACAAAGGAAATGGAGCCACTGAAGGTTTTGATTTCAAAGATTATATTGAACCGGATAAACACAGGAAGTCAAATTGAAAGTATCTACTATGCTTTTATTGACATGTTATCAACACTATTCCATTGAAATGGAAAACGTATCCTTGAATTGTCTTTAGTCCCTTTAGTTGGTTTCTCTAAGATCAATTTCATTCATGTTTAAGTCCTTCCTTGTTTTATTTCATGGTTTGTTCAAAAGTCAGTCAATTCAGTTTAAAGGAATCAAAAGAGTAAGTCAGTCGTGAGCTCTGTTGCCCTCTGTGTCCTCCCACACTGGTGCATGAGAACTAAAGAAGAAGCTGTCTTCCCCTCGGCAACAGGAAACATCTCAGCCCAACTCCCCAACTCCTTTAACTGGTAAAACTTTACGTTGTTACTTTGGTCGCTGAACTACTTTCTAAAAAAAGTTAGCACTCCATCACACTGATATTTTTCTAGAAGGGGAGGGACTTATTTTCCCTTAACAAATCTACATTTCCCAAAATAACCAATGAAAAGCATATCTATGTAAAACTGCTGAATGACACACTGCTCAACAACCAGAATGACAACAAACTCAGATTATCCGATTTTCTTGTTACATCAAAATTATAAAACAAAATATTAGGTACTCAAACTATGCACATGATTACAATAGCAAAAGAGAGAACAATAGGCTCTGTTTTTGAGCTGTAAACACAGTTTTCTGTCTCAACATGGGACACATTGAGGAATTTATTGCTTCAATCAATAACATTTACCACAGACACTTTTTCCAAGAACAGGTATGGCCCTTTTCTGTGAAATGTAGGATACAGCCAAGTGAAGAAGAAGTCCAAGGCAGGTTAAGGGAAGGGGAAAGGGAAATTATTGATAAGAAGATTGAATAGAAGTTTATCCTGAAAGAAATCCCACTGTGTGACGTTCCAGCCCACATTGATTACCTATCAGAATCCGTGCGGGGGTCAGGTGTGTCCGACCTCCTCGGGAGCTGCAACCTCACTTCTTGGCATAGTTTGGCTCTGTGAACCTTGGCCGTGGCATCGCTCCACCAGGGCTTCATTCTTTGTCTTCTTCTTCTGGGCTTGTTGCCAAGGGCAGAGCTGCAGTCGCTTCTCATTTTCAGTCTGAAATTGATAAGTTGTTTCATTAAGAATCGCTTCACGTCCACACTTTCACCCGTCGGCGTCTGATGGAGCGGCTTTGTCGGAGTCATCTGTCTTCGCTTGGCGTCGTCCCACAAACAAACCAAAGCACTGTGTAATATCCTTCTTTCTTACATGTATTACCAGGCCCCTGAGGTTCAGATCCTTAGCCTGTTCACTATAGATTGATGGTCCTCCAAATGGAAGGCTTTATGGTGCAGATATTGTCTAACTCTCCAGAAACAAAGGTGGGAACATGATGTAAATGCCTGAGCAGCATATCTCAGACTCCCTCTGGCTTTTCACCTCTGGCTTTGCAGCCAACTTTAGGAAAATAGAGTTTTCTAGACGCTGGTGGGTAAAAAAGATGAACACCCGGGAATGTTTGTACAGAATTTACTCATCATTAATGTGAGTGACGAACAGCTAAATACTGAAGGTGAAAGCAAGCAGAGATATAAATGAATTAACATAATAAAGATATCGACATCACCCCAATGCAGACAATTCAGATTGTCTTGACAGATTGAGAGATTTTATCCTAATTGTGTTCAAAAAGGCAACTCGCCGCGTTGTCGCCGAGTTGTCGTTGCGTTGTTGCGTTGCGTCGTTGTGTTGTTGCTTTGTTGCATTTCTTTGTTACCTGATTTCCTTGTTGAGTAACATTCTTGAGTTACATTGTTAGGTTACCTTGTTGTGTTACATTGTTATGTTATTATTGTAAATACTAAAGAATTTGAGCTAGCATTCCGGTGCTCTCCAACTCGCATGGGGGGGGGGGGCACAAATGGAGTGACTAAGAATTTTTTTGATTTTGATCTTTGGAACGGATTTTGTTTTTAGTGCTTTTTGCAGGCTTACGATGGTCCAGTGCGCGATTGGTGAAGGCTGGATTTCTGGGGATCGCACAGAAGCGTTGGGGTTGGAGCGTCCGGTTACGTGTGGTGAGCCCGGAATAGTTGGGGCGAGTTGACCTTGCCGTACTCAGTTGCTTCTCTGGTGAGGACAGCGGTGTCTGAATAATGGAGACGGCGTTGGAATTTTTGGACCTTATGGAATCGTGAGGACAGTCAGCCCTGATATGTCGTCATTTTTACTGCTCAATGTCTCCCTTCATCAAAGGAAATTCACGGCATCGAGAAAACACATGAATTACTCACAACCTCTCATCCATGCGGCGCATTTCAACTTAAGATCTTTTATGCATGGGACCCCGGTGTGCAGGCAGAGAACCAGGGAGAAGATAATCCCTCACCCACCCTCACCTTGTTGTGTTTGACGTGACTCTGCTGATGGCGGCAGTGTTCCTGCAGCCGGCCTGGCACAGGCCCTCGGATAACAGCTTGCCGTCAAGCCGCGGGGGTTCAAATACCTCGTTCTCTTCACTTAGCTCAAGTTGGCTTTCATTCACACTTTTAACTGCAGGGTGGACCGCTGGGAGGGAGAAAAATATGACATGTGCGTTATGTGTGGGTGTGTGTGTGAGTGTGTGTGAGAGATGAGAGGTTCAATGAGTTCAGCCTGATCTGTTCGCTCTGGCCATCTGTATCCAGGCAGACGTCTCTACCCATTCTCATGACTAGCCCCCCCCCCCCAACCTCCGCTGCGTACGCTTCCCGTGGTTCTGTGTTTTTTTGCAGCGTCTGCTTCGTTGACCCAGCTTCTCTCATGTGACTGGGGTCTCTTCCACGCTTGGCCACCTTCAGAATGAATTTGGCCTTGGTTGACCGCATTTCACCGCTGGTCACATTTTATATACGTGTGTGTGTGTGTGTGTGTGTGCGTGTGCGCCCCCAGCGGAGGGGTAGACGATATACAGTCATCACGTCTTGACTTACATGCCATCCATCAAAAATGGACAAACTCTGTCACGTGGACTTCAACTTCTGTTAAGTCCATGTAGACTCTGTCTCTGTCCATCAACCGAATCTAACAATGTATCTAACAATGATGATATCTCTAATCTTAATATAATCACATTCCCTGTGTGGCGTGGAAATCTTCCATTTTAAAGCCATCATGTTTCCTCTATCAGTCAGAGTCATGCTTTTCTAAGAGTTTCCTGGCAGACGTGCACGCTGCTTGGCAACCCACCGATTGAGCCACAGAGAGTCAAGTCTGTGGTAATGGTTCCCATCTTGAGGCTTCCGGCTACGAATTCCTTTCCTTTTTAGTTAACGGGAGTGTTGAGTCAGGCGGTGAGAGGGCAGCTATGACTCAGAGATCCTGCGACACTGGTAATAAACAGATGTGGAAGCTGAGAGGTGATGTCATGGGCAGGAGCATACAGTGAAGAAGGTGTCAGATCACCCGTATTAGGAATACATGTGAGGTCATGTATCTCTTGTGGTGTCTAGCCAGGAGACTTCCCCTTACAATGGAATTCAGTGACGAACCAAATAGAAGCATCTTGTCTTTTGACAAACCTCGCTCACTGGGACTATGAATTACAGCACACTGGATCAACCAAGTCATGGCTGTCTACCTCCACCCCTTCTGTTCGTATGTAGTAATAATAACGCTATATAATAATGAGTCGTAGCGGTAATCAAACGGAACTTCAACGCTACACAGCGTGAGCACAAAACGAATCAATTAAAAAAAAAACTGTCAGAAGCGGGGGAACAGTCACAACCATTGCGTACATTGTTCATTATCTTACCTGGATGACTTGCACTGATTGGAGTCAGCCATGGCTGCTTTTGAATGAAATTCAAATTCAAGTGTGTTGGTTGGTAAGCAGGGATTTCTAATAAGCGCTACCAAGTTTTCACTTGGGATTTTATTTTATTTCCAGCACTGCCGTGGCAATCGGTAGCCCTACTGTATAAAGAAATGTTCTTTACAAAAACTGCCAACTTAATTATCAAAAACATCATGCATGAATAATTAGTAATATCAGCAATAGAGGCAGAATATGTCCTACATGGCTTTTGGGCAAATAAACCCCTGGATGCTTTTTTCATGAGACACTATATTCTTATATATTGGCAATTTTCTTTTTTTTTGTCGCATCATAACTGCCTCTCTAATCTCTGAGGTCGGGGTGGATGGGCCACGTCACTACATTCATGTCCCATTCTAATTTACATTGCTGACATTCATGTTTGACACCCATGGTTATGGGAACCATGAAGCCAAATTGTACCGTAATATGGTATTTGCTTGACTTATATGTATGAATATAAAACTATAGGATCTATATAAAGTAACTGAACCAACACACATAGTTTGGTCTTGATCTTAAATGATTTAACATGAATGAAAAAAAAGAAAACGGCAAAAAACGGGGATACGGGCAGAAGGAGAGGACGTCATTGTGGTCCCTCTCCACCACTCCTCGGCTGAGAAGCATCTCTCGCAATCCAAGCTTAGTTGGAAGCCCCTACGTTAGAAAAATTCTCACTCTACACCGGTATAAAATCATCACGTGTTTAATGTTTGCAAACAGAGTTGACACACATACAGGTCATGGGCCAAGGCTACTCAAAGGTCTTTATCCTCGGAGCAGAAATACATAGTTGGAAGATAAACGTGCTAAAATCCAAGCGCTGGTAGTCGACTTTGGATATAGACATCCTTGATTATCAGATGAGCAGAACACCATGTGCCTCTATGTGAAATAGCAGACTTTGTCATAATAAGGTGGAACAATATTGCACTTTTTTCTATCTATAACCTCGCAGCAAAATAATATTATTAACTCCTAAGTGACTATTATTCTCAACACGCATTAATTATTGAGCTAATTAATGGAAAACGCCTTGAAGCTGTAAATGTGTTATTTTAAAATAATTTAAAAACAACATCTCAAAGATTCTCACACGGTAATGATTATATTTATTAAACTTTGTTGTTCTACGATCCATTTTGTGTCTTTGTATCGCCTGTACAAACCAACCCAGCCTCCCAGTGGGCGCATTGCCTTCTTGTCTTTTTAGAATCAAGGCTGTGGTGGTTTAGTGTGTATTTCATGTGGTGTGTCTGCACAGGAATGGCCAGTAACGGGATCCCTCATGGTAAATGTATGAAACGCGTTATCTTTGAGCACCACAAGCCCTCTTCTTCCTCACCCTGCCTCTTTTTACCCACTGTGAATGTCCCACCACACACCACCCTCTATGGTCCAGCGTGCTCAGCGTGGCCCTGATGTGTTTAAGGACTCCTTGAAAAGCCGGGTTCTCCGTTTCCAGTATCACGATGCAGACATTTTAGAAGCTGTAAAGCGTTATCTTTGTCTCTCAATTTGCTTTAGAATTCTGTCTGTGGTTCCTCTTCCTCATCCTCCTCATCTTCTATTATCACACGCTGGCTCGGAGCTCGAATCCATTTATTTGCTGGCTACATGGAATGTGGGGAGTTGTGCGTCTCTGTGAAGGCGGTGGGGAGACATGCGGCTACTGCTCCTATGTGCAAGATACATCTTGTCAAATTCAATTTTTTATTCAATGTAATTATTTTTATATATGCAATATTTTGCGACAGATATATCTCATTGTAACACATTCAGGCTTCTTTCAATTTTGATTTTGATCCTACTTGTTGAACACTTAACCTCCCGCTGCACACAGTTGTCAGTTGAAGCCTGTTGGTTCATAAAGATACCGACGGATGAGCAGTGAGGAGAATAATTATATTTGATTTTTTAATCTGGGCCTAAGGTGAAGACTAGGGACGCCGTAACTGCTTGTGTATAATCGCCATGTCGGTAATCATGGTTAAGGGGATTAAAAAGAGCGCTTCTAACCAGGAACATCACCACAGGAGACTTGATTGGTTTAAAACACACACACACACACACTTTGTTAAATCAAGTGGTGCCAACAATGCTAATCACCTGTATTTCCACTTCTCTGCTCCGCTTGCATTTAAATCCCAATTAGGCTACAGCACTTCAGTTTTGGTCAGTAACAAGCATACTCACATACTGTCATAAAAAATGGTTAGTGTCATTGTAGAGACCCAATCAACCATATGTGTGTGTATGTGTGTGTGTGTTGCCTGGCGGGCCCAGTGTGAAGTGGAGCCCCGCCCTCTCCCACTGCGGAGGTACGATTGGCGACAATTTAATCCTCAACCAGCGGCCGTCCATAATCTCTTGCTGCGAGATGGCGGCAGATGTTGCGCTTGACCGCGAATCCGCACTGAGCATGTGCAGGAGCGGACCCCGCTGTTTATTGGGCGCCTCGTGTGCTATCAAGCGTCAAGACGGCATAATGCAGAGCCTCATTTGCTGAGTGCAGTGCTGGCGATGCATCAGGAGAACGCTCGACCACTGAGCCGAATCAACAACTGACAGAGTTAACTGAAAACAGACGTTACTGGGTTTACTAAATTGCTATTTACTGCAGCGTAGGCTGCTCTATTTACTTTTTTTTTACGATCCTTGTTGTCTCACTTTGTATAATATGTGTCAAATTAGGTTAGAGCTTGTGTTCATCAAAGGGACAAGTTGCATTTAATTAAAATATAAATCAGATCTTCACTTTTACTCATACTCACACTTGCCTTATTCTTGAGATGAATAGAGAGATGCCCTCTGAAACCAATTAGATTACATCTTGGATATATTTTGCCCTAAATATAGTGACATATAAAAAAATGGAATACAAAAATATGATATGTGTTCACCTGTTTTTAAGTGGACAAGATCAAAGCATTTCAGAGCATTTTCTGCAGCGTGATGATGGTGACAGGGAGGATGAGGAGGAGGAGGAGGAGGAGGAGACAAAGGGCTGTGAGTGGGACACAGGACACCCGCCAAGGCAAGGAGCATGAAAGCTAAAAAGTGTGTGTGGATGTTTGAGCCGAACACACAGCGTTTTCTCTAGAAACTGACTGGGTAGAGTAGAATGAAAAGGTGGAGGATGGGAGGAAGAGGAGGCTCTCAATTACTCAGATGTCAAAGCTTACAGCAAATTTCTTGAAACAATTTCTGAAAACCGTTTATGTGAACATCTGTACTGGAAACCATTGAAACTCCCTATATGTTGTGAAATGTTGATTCTGTAGAGCTTTTTAATCAATCTAAAAAAGTCATCCTTTGCTGATGAGATTGAGAGTTAAAGTTGAAGCTGAAACACTTCAGGAGGTGAAGTGTCACTGTGCTCAAGTGCTGAACAGTTTGGAAGTGGCAGTTTAACTGAAAGCGGTTGATATGTCAGCTGAAGATGAATTGCTGCAATAAGCTGAAGGATTCTGTTGAGGTGAAAGTGATGCAACAGTTGAACTGTTGAGTGTAATCACAGACCAAAGAGGAAAGCAGTTGGACTGTGAGTCAAAGCTCTGTTTACAATACAAGTGACAAAGGCAATAAAACGCCTACACTGTGGAGGTTGAACAGTTGTTCAAATGTAGTTGGTCGTGCCGTTAAATAGCACTGAGAACATTTTTTAGATGGAACAGGATGGGCTTAAAAAACATATGATTGGTGGCGGATTCGGACGTTCCTGTGAACATAAAAGAAGTTCAAATGTCAGATGTCAGAAAAAGATAGCACATCTTTTTATACTGTTGCAGAGGAGATGGAAGTAATTAACAATTTTCAAAAGATATATATATAATAATATATATATATATATTTACAGTTCAATTCACTTTATAGGCACCACATGTTGCATTATATTGAACTTAATTAATTAACATGTATTAAATGCACTTTGTGGCTCCAGTAACGATCTCTTGAAGTAAAAGGAAGTCACTGTTAAATCACATTGTCTCTTCCAAAGGAACATGGTCTTGCATTATTGAATGTGCTCCTTCGGCTGTGGCATCAATAATTCCCACTTTCACAAGAATGAGTATCAAGGTAGCTTTCAAATTCTGACAGTCTGTGAGTCCACAACAGCGGCCTCGTGTTTAATACTTCAGCCTATTAGCACATCATCATGAGTGTGCTTGTGTGCCACAGAAGCTCACATTCAATACCTGTCAGCACCCAGGGAATGAAAAGGCTCTGCTTTCCCATGACCTTAAATCATTGCAGACCCAGCCGGTGCAGGTGGGACGATTGTTTGGAGTTTGTAGTTTCCATGGTTACAACTCAGTTCCCACTAACCAAAAAGCCAGGTGTTGGTTTGGAACTATGGGTAACTTCATGTCCCCATTGACAGGGACGGGGGGGGGGGGGGGGGCTACACTGGTTACATAGAAACCACAGTGAGTTGGTTTTCTTTTTTTCCGTCCAGGTCCCGGTGGCTTCAGCATGTGTGTGTGTGTGTGTGTGTGTGTGTGTTTGGGTGTCTTATAAACAGTTAGTCAACGGCATCAGACAGGCCGCAGACAGGATTACTCACAGATTAAACAGTTCACCTCGTCTCTGCTTGCTGTCTGTGTTGGATGATGTGTGTGTTTGTGTTCATACCTGGACTGGACGCATAGCAGACCAGACCACAGGGATAAGGCCTCTTTGGACAAGGGGGGGGGGGGGGGGGGTTGTGTGAGGCCAAAAGGATTAAGAAAGATGAGCTTTTCTGTTTTCACCACGGGTGGTCATATAAGCATAAACCGACACAAAGGATTAGAGGAGGATGCAGCTCGGCTGTCCGACCCAGCATGGAGGAGGATGAGAAGAGTCTGAAAATGGCACCGTAGCATGTGTTTGTTAGTTATAACAAGCCACTCCACTAACCCCAAGGAAAACAATACAATCGTTTCTATTAAACCTTTTGTTTTGTTCACTTTTCAATGGTATAGGTTTAACAAGACATCCTTTGCGGAAGTTTTTAAAAAGAGTTAACAGGAAAAATAATTGACATTCAAGTGTCTATGTGTGACTTTTAAAAATGAGTGGTCACCCGATGGCAGCTGATTTACTTCCAGCTTGGGTCCATAGTGTAGCATCTCTTCTCACAGCATCTACCAGTGTCCCTGATGGTAAAGGACGGGCGTCGGGTGGTATCAGATGTGTTGTAGTTCAACCTGATTTAGTTTGGCACTCGTTGTCATTAGCAACATGCTCAATGTTGCAAGCAGATAAACATCCCCACAGCTCTGCGACCCGTCATTGCCACGCGGCACACACACGCACACACACGCACACACAGGGCTGAACCCTCATGAGCTTGTCCACAGCTATCCGCAATCACTGTTGTTCTGCTGACTAAGCTCAAAGAGAGTGTGCAAAATGTTGGTGCTTTTCAGTGTGATCAACTTAGAAAGCAGATAGGCCATGATTGCCCTCGTAGCTCCCGTCTCCATAGAAAAGCAGGAATGGCCTGTTTTCATCATCCACAGCAGGACGTAGCGGTGAAGCCCATTAATAAACACTAGCTTAAGCCACAAAGTCATCAATCATGCACTGTGTGTATATGTGTGTGCGCATGACTATTTGTACATGTAGATGTGTGTGTGTGTGTGTGTGTGTTAAGGAATCCCTCGCCTCTCTCTATGCTCCCCTCGGTGTTTGAAGGTCATGGCTGTCTGTTGGGCCTTGTTACACTAACAAGCGCTCAGCTCACTCCCCAGGGCTCCGGCGGGGGGGACGTGGTTTGGCCAATGGAGGGATTACAGGTCACATACTGGGTATATCTGTAGTCAGGGCTAGCGTCAGACACTCCATCCTTCAATTTCTAAACCAGAAGCCATCTGAGGTATGTGCGGCGTCTTCCTTTGATATTCTGCCGACGTGAGCTGAGAGTAAAGCAAAGACAAACTTCTTTTGATTTATGAAAAGAAATTTGGACTCTGCAGCAGCAAAAATATATGTGTGATATAGAAGAGGAAAATACTGACAGTCACAAATAACATCCTCATTTAGTGGATATTGAGTGTGTACTGGTTGGAAGGAATTACATGTTTGTAGTCATTTGTAAATATACAGTTCCGTCCATGAGCAGGTGTGCAGATGATCAAATGTGTCCTCTGATATTATCGGCTTTACGTAGCGGAAATGCAGACCTCAATGCCGTACTGCTCTCACTTCACACGGTAAAAAGGGGGAAACTTGTAGATAACTGTGTCCAACAGTGGTCCTGAACCCTGGAGGCACCTTCAGTAATCCCCCCCCCCCCCCCCCCCCCCGCGCCCTCATATACTATTACATTATTCTTTCAAATAATGTCTATAGCAGACACAAGGGCTTACTAATACTTACACCTTTGGAAATATCTAGAAAACTGCACTGTGTGCACAATTATTTATTTAATTTGTAATTTTTATGATATTGATTATTATTGTTATTATTATTATTATTGTGAAAAATGTACATCAATGTATTTATTATTCAAAAGTGGTGCTGCCACCAGGGCTTTTGTCTGTATTTGAATTTTAGGCTCAACAAGAGATTGCATTCATTTGCAGAAGCTAATGGGCGACATACTTCGGCTCTTAATAGTCCATAACAACATTAGCCTGGGAAAATATTACAAAATGAAGGCCTGTAAAAAAAGGCCATTACTGTTTTAGTGAAGGGCTTAAAGCTAACCGATGCCAGGGATGCATTTTCTAGCAAGTAAGATCCTTGGGCAAAAGGACTAAACTACTGAAACTGGAATTACAGCATGGCGGCTGGTGGAAATGTTCTTGGTAGGGCAATAAAATCAATTTCAGAAAACATCCCAGGTTGATTTTTTTTTTAAACAATTACTACTTGGCAGTTAAATATTTTATTTTTATTCAAACATGAAAAAATCAGTTAATAATACTGACAAACTTATTTTTGTGCCCCTCAAAGGCAATTTCGTATAATATAACGTATATATACAGTAGATCAAATAATAATCAGTATGATGTCATATATACGGTATTCATGTCGGTCGTCTCGTCTGCTTCAATGGGGACAACATGTCATCCTCCTGTCGACACCAGCCTTCACGAGAACGCAGAAGCTTGGGGCAAGACCAATGTCACACATTTAATCATTAAATCTGCAATTGCAAAGTGATTCTTAGACCCGCCTTCGGAAAGGGACATGCAGGAAATCATATATTTTGAGCAGATAAACAAAGCATAACTTATTCTGGACATCGTCATATGAAGCTATGATGCCCTGAACAGAAATGTGTCCTCATCACCAGTTCTCCTGATGGCACTAACACATGTTCATCCGTTAACATCAGGCAGATGACGTGTGCAATAAACTGCCATTAAATCCCTGGCTTTCTCGTTAGCGGTGCAGTTTCTTCCCTTTTGTCGATCCTGTGCCGTCCTTCACAGCTTTTTCCATCCATAGTAATTGGAGAGAATGTGTTGGCGGGGGCGAGGCGCTGTGCTGATTGCTCCAACTGAGCTGCTGCCGGCAGCTAACCGCTCTGTATGGAGTTGTGTAAGGAGCTGAGATCCAGCCAAACAAACGCTGGACTGTAGCGTCGTCCTCGGCACATAGTCACTGCTGTCATTATTTATCCTTGTAGCTTGGTGCCACCACCTTGCTGCAAAGTGATAGTTTCCAAAGTGGCGTCCTTCGGGATGGGTCCAGGAGGTCCATGGCCAAAACAACGGGTAGTTAGGTTTCCCTCTTGCAACGATCCCTGAGGGGAACAGAGTCGGGGCTCAATAAAAGGTTGGTGGAAGGGTGTAGGACGAAAGGAGACAAATCATGGGGCAGACACACAAACTATTTTCCCTTTCATTAACTTTCCAAGATCTTGGTTCTTGGTAAAGAGGTGTTTCCCCAACGCGGTAACAACGCTGTATTTCTGTAGAAGAAGGCTACATATTTACAGTCAGCGAGAGTCAAAGTTCTCAACTGATTCCTTTCAACAACTTTGTTGAGTTGCTTCTTTCCGTCTGAGGGCCGGTTGGTGAGATTGATCCTCAGTTAATAGTTATGTTTCCTCTCTCTTCTGCAGTCATGCGGAGGAACCCCTTTGTGGTGGACGGCTGCTGTAGGAAAGGGTCCCGAAACGCCCTGCAGGAGCTCTACAACCCAACACAGGTAGGAGGCTGACACGCTGCCACAACTGCTCTCTCTGTATGTATCTCTATGTACATCTTTTTTACCCCCATCCCTTCATATTTGCACGGTCCTCCAGCTGTCAGAGGTCTGACCCAATAAGGCCCTCTGTGGAGCTGACCTCAGCTGACTGCTGTTTAGCATTTTTATGTATGCCTGTATCTGTGTGCAAGCCACCGCCTTCATCGTTTTTTTTTTTTTATGGAAACATATTTTGGGGCGGCGTGCTGGCGATACGGCTGTCACGCTGCTTGGAACAATCATTTTACTGACCTGTTTCCAATGGACAGCTCGGGTTCTAATTGTACAATGCCATTACAACCAAAAGAACTACAAAAAGCTCAAACTACACACTTAAATGCTTTTGGCCTTGACAATAAAACTCATGGTATAATAAATATCTTTTTAAAAGGACGGTCTTTGGCATTGGCCCTAGAGCGTCCATTTATGCATCATGAGTTATCGAAGCCTGCTTGCAATGATAATGTCCTTCTGACCAAAAGCAAACTGACTCTTGTGATGGATTACCAATCTCAAGCAAGCGGTCCGAAACCAATGGAGACCTTGAAGGTATGGAATAAATACAGCAGGTTAATGCACTAAAACGGGTTGGCCAGGATGAACAGTATAGACCCTCTTTCAACCGTTTGATTCCATCACAGTGTGTGCTAGAAGCAGAGCAAAAGACACACTGGTGGTAAACACTCATCTCAGACTAGTGGGTCAAAGCTTCATATTCAAAATGTCATATTTCTTTTGTTGTCGGGTACTGGAATCTACATTGCAATTCAATATTGAGATTCTAGGCTGGAGCGTGCTGCATCAGCTAAGTGATTCAGAAATGTTGCTAATAAGCTCAACCATTATAGTTTGCAATCTAGCAATCTAACTAGCTGATGGCTTGCAAAATGCTTGCTTTCATGCACAGAAAATGATTCAAACAAAGTAGTCACTTCTGTGTCATTGGCAACATGCTTTTTAAGCTGTGACATGAGTGAAGTATTTCGGTTGTTACGTTGTACTCATTTACAGGCTGGCTAGTTAGCGAGCTACCTTGATATTTTAACCTTGCTTCGTGGACATTTAGACTGTTCATAGAAAATGAGCTCCAGAGGCTGAAGGCCTGCAGAGGCTGAAGTAGAATACTTTGTTGAGTAGTGTTGCAGCAGCTGAATAGAAGAGGGAGCCACGAGGACGTTGCTGGAAGCGATCCTATCACAGTGATGGATTGGATAGCTTCAACTCCTCTTCTGTTCCCTCATCACTGTCCTCCTCGCTATCTATCACTTATCTCCCGGCCCCCTCTTCGGTCTGCAACTAACCCCGGTGTGTCCCATGGCTCACACCTCCGGCTGGCCTTTTACTCCCTGAGCTCTGTCTTGTGCTGTCTCCAGCTCACTGTTCTTTTCTTTTTTTCACACTTGATCCAATTCTGTTTCTTCTTTTTTCTTCTATTTGCCATTCATCACCATGGCTTGCACCTTACACAGGTACACGGCTAAAGTAAAAAGGCTGAAATGCTTTCCCGGAGAGTGAGGATTAGACCCTGTGATGATGCACTCGCCAAAGGTCCTATTTCCAGGGAGCCTTTTTCCACACGTTCCCACCCTTGTGAAGGTCCCATTGATATATTTCTGTGTGCACAGTGGCTCGTTACTGCAACGAGAGCAAACTTTAGCAGGGTTTTTGGGGTAAAAAAAACTGTGTGTGTGTGTGTATGAGAGAATTAATGTTTTTTCTGGCTTCGATAGAAGCAATTTAAATTGCAGACCATCTCAGTGGGGACATTTTTTTTAAAACTATTTTGGCCACAGGATATTTTTTCAATACTTATTTGTATCGCCGTTGGTAAACAGACTTCATACGAAAAAAAGAAAAGAATATACCCACGATATATGGATATACATAACGGTCCTCTTCTTTGCAAATTCTATTCAACAGAGTGGTTGCACTATATCACAGTAACTGGAGTGAACTCTGCTTCCTGGGGGCCCCCACTGGTTTCCATAATCAGAATGTAGATCAAAGTGAGGTATGTTTTGCCAAATGCAATAAAACCTCCAGGAGGAATGATTGTATCCGGCCACACACATGGCCGGATACAATCGAAAGGTGCGGAAGGAAACTCATTTCCTTACACATCAATTATCTTTTCTCCTCATGGATTTTTTTTTAGAATGTAGACACTATAATTATCGAACCAAAACCCAGCTCCCAGTTAAATGCTGATTCAGAGATCAGGACTGAGGATGTGCATGCTGTGTCTGGGTTTGAATAACTCAAAGCTAACATCAGCACTGATGGAGTGCCGCTATAAGAGAGGTATGTGTCCATAGTCTGTTCCTAGGTTTCTTTCCAATGACTCCATAAAGATGGAGAGCTGAAAAAGAGTGAAGGCCTTTGTTGAAGACTTTTTTGTGTCAGAAAAGTTGGATTTTAATAATGGAAGATTAGTTACACTCACACGAGAAACGCTTTGAGGTCAGGTGGGATTCTTTATACTACGAAACGTAGGTATCCGCACAAGTGCAGTTATGGATAATGAGTCAATAAGCAGGTTCCTGAAATTCCTGTGTCACCACGCACTGAAAGGGTCCACTACAAGGCCACACTGCACAGTTTTGTCAATGTCAATGTAGACATGCATTCTGATATTATAGAAGTCTATGAGAAGATGTGCACTTTTCATTTGATGTTTGCTGTTTTTGTACTATCTGGACCTTGAGTCTGAAATAAAGTTGATTGATTGGTTGAATATAAACATAATTTATTACACAATGTATGTATGATGCAAAGATTGACTTCATCCTGAAGTAGGATTAAAGGGGTAGTAATGCTGAGGTCAGATAAAGCCTAATCCCCCAGACACTGGTGGTGGGGATGATGAAGGGAGGAGAAAAATTTTAAAGTTTGACAGCAACAATGGGATTTTAATTTTAAGTATCTGTTTGGTTAAATAAAAGTGAAGACCCCAAATCAGCTGATGATGAAGAGAGGGAGAGAGAATGAGGGATTGTGAAGGAAGAGGAGTAGAAAGAAATCCACTTTAGCTTTATTATGCATTGTCAACATTAGTTTAAATTAGTTAAACTGCGGCCCACAAACCAATGGCTAATATCAAAGTGACATCCAATTCTTAGTTTGGTAGACTGACTTTTAGCAGATTGGTGTCAATTTGTCTCCCGCAAAAAAAGAAAAATGAATAATGATCGAATCTCTGACACAGCTGACCCCCAGTGTCTGTGTGTGTGTCATTGTGCCACCAGATTATAACTGTCTGGAGTGTTTCACCAGCTGCAGGGATCCTGCTAACCCACAATCCCTTGGATTACTTGAGTGTGTTTACAGTAGGTCTTCTCACGCCCACCCTCACGTCCACCCTGAAACGGGCACCCTGGGCCAGATTATGCAAGAACACAACGGCAGACACTGGCACGGATTTAAAAGAAATGTCCCACCTTTTACCCACAGCAAACACACAGCTGATTGAGGGCCCTGCTGTAAAAAAACATCAGAGAATCCAGCCATAGGCCGTGGGCACGGGTTTAAGATATAGGTGTGTGTTGGGGAGGGGGGGGGACTGGATAAATCGCTGGTTTTTGAAGACAAAGGGATTCAGAAGAGGTGAATGCACTCTTTTTTTTCTGGCGGGCTGCAGATGAGCATGGCTGAAGAAAACGAGGTGCAAGGAGAGTACACCAATAAAATATAAATAAAGATGTGTAGGATCCTCACTGTGCCACAATATCGATCACGGTGTTTTCTAGAGATGATCACATGATTCCATTTTGGGAAAAACAGTACATCCACGCAGGAGAAATCCAGGGCCCTCAGGGCATGTTTTCCCAGTCCCTTTGTGGAGAAAGCTTTTTGATTCACTTGATTTCCCTCTGGAGTTCCTATCAACATTTGTGCAGCTTTTTAAGAGGACGGGCTGCCCCAAAGTTTGAAGCAATCACACATCTCTGGACATCGACAGATGAGAAAATGCTTCTGGTAACGAAGCGTAAAGAGACAAACAAAGATGAAAAATTGCTTGCCTGAGTTTGCCTGCCATTCAGCGCGAATATCCAAGGAAGACACATAGCCCAGGTATTGTAATGTTAAACTTGCATTACTTATTGTATCAAGTGAAGAACTGTGCAAGACATTACCACAAACAGGCGCCTGACATCCCTTTTAAACGCCCCGAGTAGCTCTACCCGTTAAATAACGTAAATCACAGTTTTATGTGGTAGTAGTTGTAGATCTAAAGTTATTTGAGTAAAATATTGAGGTTTAAAATGTATTTTAGTTAGGCTACATGAGTTGAGTATTTCATGTGAGGTAACTGGTCATGATCGATCATGGTCATGGTTGACTTTAGGTTACACACAGAGGAAGAGCTTGTGTTTCTTTGACCCGTCCATCCACAATCTCCTCCCATCATGAGCCGAGTGGGCTGCTTAAATTGTCTTAGGCAGTTCACTATGTGTCTCATATGGAGCTAAAGGTCCTTGTACGCTGCTGTCAGAGGCCAATGGTCGGCACAAAGCGTCAACATTGGAGGAGCAAGGCTTCTCAATGTTTTCTTCTCCTCCAAAGAGTTTATATGAATGCTTTGGGAAGGCTTTTCAACCAATAACTAACAATTTATATCTGATTCAGGAAACAGAACGGCACATAAAACCAAAACATTTATAAGGTCTACGTATAACTGATGAATTACAGCTTTGGTAGCAATTCCTCCACTGTGTGCTACCAACACTCAGAGAACGCTCTAGTACGTTATTTCTGGTTAAAGAACAACTTCAAAATTCTACCAAATTCTTTCCTTTGCTGCCCTTTGAGGCTTTTGAGACTTTCCAGATGCAAGTTAGAAAACAAAGACACGTCACAGAGTTATAAGAGGAACGCTCATTTTGCCTATTTGTTTTCTGCTCCTCTTCCTCTTTATTCTCTCCCTTCTTTTTACTCCCTGAGGGATTAAACAAGACAAGCAGAAAAAGGGAGGTTAAAGTGCCCGGGGGGTGAGGAACTTTGATGTCTCTGTCGGAGAGTCAGAGAAGTTTATCATTATCTTGTCGCAGATGCTATACTTATTCCCCCACTTTTTCTCTTTCAGACGTACTGGACTCACACTAAGAAACACACTCACTCGCATACAGTTGCACATATACCCTTATCTACTACAGATAAAGAACACACGCGTATCAAGTACAAATGTGATACCGCTTTGTGTTGTTCATGTTTGATAATGAAAGTAAAAGCAGTGTAAGTGTGCATGGCCAGGTTTAATGTGACCGTGTGACTAACCCTGGTATCATATATCCTCTAGATCTACCCTCAAGTGTCCACGGCATTGTGTGTGTGTGTGTGTGTGTGTGTGTAAATACAGTTTGGCATCAACTGGATTCAATATCAGCTTCCATTTTTATTGAATTTGCCTGACAGTGCCTCTTAAGATTGTGCAATTACGAGGCCTTTCAAATGTCCTTTACAGGCGCATGGTATATTCAAGGATGCAGCTATAGAAAGGCATATTGAATGTTCTGCTGCAAAGGTTAGAGTTAACGGTTGATCAATTCCGCACGTTGAATCAGTAAGAGAGGCACCTAAGAGAAACAAAGTGCACAAGAAGAGAGAAATGGACAACTAATGTCCAGCGGGCACACACATCCTCATCTCATCAGATCATTCCAATACTAATCTAAGTCCCGTGCATCTAGGATACAGCTATGTATTGACAGAGAGGGGTTGCCCATTTTAGAAGACGAATACAGACTACCGCCACCTGCTGGTGTGGAGACTTATTTCCTGTCACTAAGGCGCAGTGTTGATCTGGACATTTATGGTCATGACCCGAGGCAACAGGTCTTCAATCAATAGTTTGTCTGATATCTTTAAAAAAGTAACTCCTTGTATTTCATGCATTATCCTGAAAGCCAGCAATACGTAACGTCCGCCAGTTACATGCATGTGATCTTTTCAAATAAGCTTTCATATTCACAGGAAATAACTCACAATTTGTCGTGTGGACAGTCAGAAACGGATATCAGGCCCAGACCTGTGTTTGTACTTGATTTGTTCAAGGAACGCCTCAGGGTCCACAAGAATGAGCTGGGAACTGTTGACAGGGAAGTGTGAGTCGGCCTCCCGGGCCAGCCAACCCTGTGACCCGCCCTCCGATAAGCGGAGGAAAATGGATGGAGGGTTACATAAAAGACTCAGTGCTCCTGGAGTAATATGGCTGTTTTCAGAGCATCACAGGGCAGTAAAACCTCCATTAAAGGCTGCCAATGGAATGGTCTGTTAATGCTAACGGCTCCTTGAGAGTAAAATAATATTCACACTCGCATCTTATCTGTGGTCCAATATATCAGAAAATGTGTCAAGGCACGTGTTAAGTTATTATATTATCATCATTAGCATTAATTGGAGCTGAGATTCAAACCACAACACCATGGGTGTTTTGTATTTGTGTTTTGTAGCCGTTAACATACACACCGTTTTCATTCCAACGATGGAAGTCATTCACAATAGAAAGTCATAGACAATAGATTTACTAGGTCTGTTTTTGGGGACGTCAAGAGGTAGAGGAGCTGGATTGCAGCTTTAAAATGCAGGTTTCAAGCCCAGCAACCTAGTGCACCAACTAAATGTGAATTCAAGCATAGCTCAGAATGAATGTACATTGTAGTAGATGTTCCGGTTGATGACCTTTGTGTAACACATGTCAGGAAAGTCTTTTCTCTTATTTTAGGACATTTTTTTGTAGATCAGAGTCATTGAATTGTTTGTTACTTATACTTTTGTGAGGTAGAGGCACACCTGTTTTTATTTCACCTTAATTTGCATCTTCATTAATAATTTAGTGATTTCTTTTAACGGTAGAGACTGTCCAGTTTATTTATAAAGTTATTCAATTTAACTGTTGAGATTCTTCATCCTACAACACATGTGATACATCTTTTAAAAGGCAAATGGAGATCAGGGGATGCACCAGTTTGGTGACAGATATCTAGCTAACTACCAACTAGCAGACGGACCAACAGTTTGATTTCATTATTTCTCTAGATGTACTAACATATCCCATATTGACTCTCTTTGTTGACTTTTGTCTTCCCTGCACAACAAGCGACAGATGGGAAAACCAAATATAAATGTATTTTGAAAAGGAAAGGAAAAGCACATTGTGATTAGAAACTATAAAATTGTTTTTGTGGGAAAACCATGATACACTCAATTTTAAAACAGTATTTTACATCTTCCTATCCAATTGATGCTTACTCACTTATGTCACCTTCTAGTGCTTGGTGGATACATAGTTTTCCAGGTATGAACGTGTGGAGCTTCATGAATATGCAACAGGGCATTTTTCAGAGATGTAGCTGGTGTCCTTGGCATTCTCGTTGGATAGATACAGAAGAAAGGAACGCTTCTTCTGCTCTGCAGAGGCCACAGGTGGTCCCTGCGAGTCCCCATTCTGCTGCACAACTCCTCATAAATGACAATGTGGGGAGTTTACGGCCCTCGATAGAAAGGGCCGCCTCATTAACTGTTGTTGCCTTCTATGAAGACAAAAAATCTGCCGTGTCTGTCTTTGTGTAGTTGTGTGTGTGTGTGTGTATGTGTGTGTGTGTGTGTGTATTTAGTACCGTTGTGGCACACGGGCAGCTCTATTCCTTCACAGTCTATGAAGGCCAGTTAATTAAGTAGATCGGGTCAGCAAGACAGACTACCTTTAGTGCTCAGTGTGAGAGAGAGAGAAACGAGTCCCAGTGATCCTTGTTTTGAGGATTTAACAGCGACACACACACTTCAAACAGAATCTAATGCACAGGAGTACAAGATAGATCAGGTTTGAGTTGACGTAATGGAGGTCCTTCCTAACATCACCTTTACTTTACCCTCATTTGCTTTGGATGTCAGGAGGCATAAATCCACCAAAAAGAGTGTAAATACTTGAGAAGCAGCTGCAGAAAAGCCGCAGAGAAAATACACAGGACTGCTCAATGAAGCTGAGGAAATAACGATATAGCTGTACTGGCTCATGGGATGTTTAGATTGCATCAGGAAGCGTTTTTCTTTCTTTGTTATTATTTCTGAGTGGAAAAAAACATTTCGGGCATCTTCTCTAAACCAAAGTTCGACTCGGCGCCTCGGCAACAAATCACGTCACATTAGCATCTCATTTTCTACACGATTGTATTCATAACATATTTTCCCAAGTTTGTCTGAGGAATAAATTATCAACATAAAGTTGTTTTCATATGTATGGTAATTCAAAGTACATTCTTAAGATGTATCTCAGCATGAATTGCGGACACTAAGAGCCTGGATTCTAGTCTATGAATAATTTCAACAGACTCTGCAGTATAATGTGATTTCCACCATGGCCAGGTAAGCCTGCTAGAAAAGTGGCGCCCAGAGCCACGCTTGCACATCTTCACAGGGTTCTCGTCTCATCATTTTATTAAAATTCAGTCATTTTCATTTAAAGAGAGGTGGAAGACATATACTCACGTCTTTATGTCTTCTACCTAAGTAAAATATACAAAACAACATTGTAGAAGCACCAAGCCATTCCTCCCCAAGAGCTGCAAGACATGTTGCTCCTTTGCTGTTTCCATGTGTGTGGGGACGGGGGCATTTAGTCACCTCCCTCCCTCCTTCTGTTTGATTTCTCCTGAGAGAAGAGACTGAGAATCACACATTCATGGCGTGGAAATGAAGACTTGAATTAAGGAATCACAATTAACGCACACAGCAAAATTCTTAGAGTTCATTTTCCAGTGTTGAAGAGCAGAGTTTAAATCCCTCTGCAAACTCTTACAGAGTCAATTGTACGAACGAGCTGGAGTCATCATCCAGTGTCAGGATCAGATTCATTTGATCACTTAGTAGAGTTAAACTAACTCATTGAAAGGTTTGAAATGTAACTGTATAGACTCACCCTTCTTGGTATAAGTCTTAACTGTACTGTGGTGCATTGATGGATGGGCTGCACTGGGAACCATGAGGTTGGTGGTTTGAACCCAGGCTGCTCCATGTTCCATGTTAAAGTGTCTCTGAGCAATACACCTCACCCCAAATTGCTCCCTGGGCTTAAATGTAAACACCATGTGTTAAAAATGCATTGTAAGTTACTTTAGCCAAATGACGTTGTTTATAACAATGAGCAGATTTATTTTTGACACTTATTCCGAGTTAAATTGTTAACACTTCGTTGAGTGTTGATTTAACACTGACATGATTGGGATATAATATAAACACCAGCTTAGACTTAAAATTGAATCTCACAGAGTCAATTAAACTCTCAGAAATTTGCTGTGCAGTTCCCGTCATCCGTTTCTCGAGCGGTTTAACGACAGCATCAAGAAACGAGCGCCGCACTGAATGCACAATGGGCTCCCCGCCGTAATCTAAAGATAAGAACACAGAGACTTTTCTTTTTGCATACTCAGCATTAATAAATGTGTTTATAGTGAGATTATTCTCCCCGTTTTGATGGATAGTCTAAATCAATAGATAACATAATGCTGTAAGACTTTTCATTTTATACATGAAACTTTCTGGCTTGAAACTTAATTGACCATATCATACAAAGCTGTGCAGCACTTTAATGACAGTTGGTGTCCGAGACTGACCCACAGGAAACAAAGGGCTACTCGTGCTAGAATATGATGGTATCTGCTCTCCCATGGGAACGGCTTGACATGGCCAGAGGTCAGTGGTGTCCATCCTGGCTCCTTCTAAGATTGTATCGATTTATCTCTTCTCTCATTTCCCCCTCTCATCCCCCCCCTTTCTTCCAAAATGAGTTGGAGGAACTGTGATAAAATGGCCGAAAGTAATCTCTTACAAAGAAAGGAGATAAGAATATGAAGACTGAGACATAGTGGGAGATGACAAGATTCTCTCCCTTGTCTCCTTTTCCCTTGCTAATTGCAGCATTTGTCCTCTTTTGGGACGGAAGGACGCGAGCTCGCTGCTACATTTGTGTGAATAATACAGTTTGATGTATCTGAGCGGCGGGAAGAAGGAGAGATTTTCATCAATAAAGAGGTGTTATTCTCCGTGCACAGTTACGCCTTAGTGCGCTTTGATGTGTGTTGAATAGGAAAAAAAGTGGAGAAGCAGAGTTATTCATGCGCCATTATGCCTTGTCAATTCACACCTCTTTCAAAATATTTTAAACAACTGTTAGAAAACAGAAAAGAAAAAACATTGACAGTGTATAACATGTTAAACTAGAGGTAAAACAATGGAGATGTTGATTAAGAACTAATAAACTACAACACAATTGTAAAGTAGACATTTTCTTTCCAATAGCAATGAAGGAAGATTTTTTGGGAACAGTATTTTTATTTGTTCATATAAATCACATGTGTCAAACTCACACTCCGACCCGTGAATGAATTATCTTTGGCCCGCATGATCAAATGTATTTACTATTAGAGCCGGTATATCGCACGCATCACCATAATACTACAAATCCCACAATGCACTCTCCGTGTGTTGTCGCGCATTCGCGGGCCCACGAAAGCGTGCCTCACATTCTGTATTACATACCGCTTGTGTCAACTTTCGTTGTGTTATCATCGTCCCTTTTACCGTAAAATCCATACCAACAACTTTTTACTCCGTTATTTTTTTTGTTGTTTTTCTCATTAAATGAAAATAAGAAGCGTAGCCGCTAAACCGGAAGTACGTAGATTTTCACAGTAAGAATCGACGCAACCGTCTGTAATGACAGCGGTTACCAGGGTAACAAGAGAAAAGTTCATTAACGGATATAAATAAATAATCCTGGTCCGACGGGATGTGTTAGCAGCAGTAGGTGACTACACTCGCTGCTCTTGGCTCTGCATTTTATTGTCCACGTATTGTTTTGCTTCAGTGAGCAGAACAGAGAAAGTTTAAGGAGATCGGCAGCACTGTTACCTTTGTTTGCGCCGTGAGCACGGTTAGCTCACTGCTAGCCGGCAGTGTTTGGGTTGTGTTGTAGCTGCTGCGGTAGTTTACACACATTAAGTCAGATCAAATAAAAAAACACTTATAGGGATTGACTGCAAGCAAAACAATAGAAAATAAGTCTGTGAACCAAAAGGATAAAGGATTTTTTTGTAGAGGTTTTGATGATACTTGGTGCTTGATTGTTATGGTCCGATACACAGCCGCAGGTTAGTGTGTAAATAACATTGAAGTTTTGTGACCGCGACCTAATTTTTGTGAGATGTATATAAGGTATGAGAACAATTTGACAACGTATTGGAACAAAATGCATTTTAAGTGGGACCAAGATGTGTTGTTCACAGAAATCAATCATCTGTTGGGGGAAAGATCAATATGTGTGCACAAACAGGGATAATATGCAAGCAGGTTAGTCCCGTAAAGGGATGAGATCCATCCGTTGTGGAATTAGATTATTATCTTGTGTAAACAACAAATATTTCAAGACAGCTTTTTGTTGGGGTTAAATTAATGAGCCGTGCAAGTATATGCTATTAGTTCACTGTTTGCCCAATGATTAAAAATGAGTTGCATCAATTGAAGATGAAACTTCTGAATCAACAATAGAGACAAAGTTTGACAAAAGTTATAATAAGTGAAAGTCAAGGTTTCACAACTGAACAGTGTTTTGAACTGATCATTTAAATATATATATTTTAGTTATCAATGAGTGTTTCTCCCTTGTTTGTCAAAATGTGAAGTGACAGTGGGAAAACCCATTTTTACCAATTCTCCCCCATTTTGAGAGAGACAGAGAGTAGAAACCCCTAACCTGTATCCCCACATGACTATCCAACAGCTCATTGACAAAGTCGCAGTCTATGAAATGCGATCTTATTGCAGATTTGTAGATATCCCCGACTCTAAGGTCATGCTTTTGCTCCATGACTTCTCCATCACTGCTTTTGTATGTTGGTATCAAATTGAAAAGGTGTAAAATTGGTCTTTCCTTTGCACATGGTGAAACACCCCCTTGGAAACATGAAAGAAAAGAGGCTCTCAAAGAGAACGTTATACAAGTCAAGCTGTCCCCATCTTCTTCAACGCATGGCCCAGGCCAGAATAGCACTGAAAGGCTGCACTTGTTGTGAGTGGGATGGAGCGGTAAAGAAGCACTACAATCAATTTAGATCAGACGAGGAAACCGGGGATCTTAGACAAAAAATATTCAACAGGCTTTAGAAAACATTGGTGCACTTCAGATGCAAAGCCAATGTGCTGCTCCCTGCAGCACACTCCTCCTCCTCAGCCTCCCCCTTTCCCTCCTGCCATGGTCCACTTTATCAAAAGCATCATGGTGAATATGAAATATGCCTGAGATGAATGGTTACTGCCTGGATTGTGCATATTGAACACTCAATATCTGTAATATCCTCCAATATCATTATCTTCCTCCACAGCCGTGAACTAATCTCTGTCACAGTCGGCAGAGCTACTCGGAAGGCGAGAGAGATAGTCAATAGAGAGATGAGTATAATAATGAAAGTTGGTATTAATAATACTTGCTCTGTCTCTTCATCACTCCCTCTTTCTGCTGCAGTTCTGACGAATTCATTTTTAGAGTGCTTTTTTGGCAGCGGGGGATTTTCAATTCACTGTTAAAGAAGTTATAAAATGTGGACATAATGTGTGGAGACAACAAAAGACAATCGAGACAGGAAGTTATTTTAAAGCAACTCTCCAAATCTTTGAAAAACAAGTAACAAGTAGGCTAGAAGACTTCTACCTGACAGATAGTTCTGTATGAGACACACCCTGCTTTCAATGAACTAATAAGGCAGTGATGGATGTGTCGAACAGTCACAGGACATTTAACCAGTAGACCATCGTTTGTATCCCAGCGTTAAACATGGTACCTTGTTTGGTTACGTAACACATGTTTTTATCATACTAATTTTACGTATCAACTGTGGCTATTCTTAACCAAAACCACAACATTTAAACAACCCTGCCAACCTCGCACCGCCGTTACCTGGACTGCAGCGAGTGACCGATTGGAGTGAATTGATTGTTAATTAGAGGCAGCTTTAAATAAGGAGCACAAGGGTTTGGAAGAAGAAGTTAGAGACTGGTTGCTGATGGCGAATGCTGCGATTGAGTTAATAAATAAATGCACTTGTTGATGCAGAAACCTCGTCTAGGCCTCCCCTTTATACATTTGCCTCATGGCCGCTCAGGCATTCTAACAATCACATCTTTACATCTTTACTCCAGTGGTTTCAAACCCAGGACCTTCATGTATTTTAGGTAATTTTAGATATATTTAAGAAACTATCCATGTTTATATTGATATGTTCGTCGTTATTTCAAGACCTCACAGTCATTTCCATAAAGTTACAGAAAGCCATTATTTCTCTCTCCCATTCCCTTTTTTTGTCTGTGTCTGAACAGCCGGAGCTGTCTGGAGCAGCCGTGCTCCACCAGGCCCGGCGGGATCAGGTGGTTGATGCCTGTCGAGTCTACAGTGCGTCCAGCCGGAAGCGCAGAGTCCTGACACCCGGAGACCTCAAACACCTCGTGGTGGACGAAGACCACGAGCTCATCTACTGCTACGTCCCCAAGGTGGCCTGTACCAACTGGAAACGCGTCATGATGGTGCTCACAGGCCGGGGCAAATACAGGTCAGTACAAAGGGCTAGTCACACACCCCCACCCCCACCCCAATGGATTGCTCTGAGATTGAACGTGAGATTGAACACAGAACATTTGTTGTGGGAATTGGTCGCACCCCTGCAGGCCGTTGATACAAGGAAATGAATGTTGTTGTTTGGCTGCATCTTCTTCTGCCTCTCTTCCACAGTGACCCGATGGATATCCCTTCCAATGAAGCCCACATCCCGTCCAACCTGAAGACCCTGAACCAGTACAGTATTGCTGAGATCAACCACCGCCTCAAGAACTACCTCAAATTCCTCTTTGTTCGCGAGCCCTTCGAGAGGCTGGTCTCAGCGTACCGCAACAAGTTCACCCTCAAGTACAACTCGTCCTTCCACAAGCGCTTCGGCACCCGCATCATCCGCCGCTACCGCAAGAATGCCACGCAGGACGCCTTGTTCCACGGAGCCGACGTCAAATTTAAGGAATTCACAGAGTACCTGGTGGACCCGGCGACGCAGCGCG
The DNA here is from genome assembly GCF_949316345.1 of Pungitius pungitius. Lineage (NCBI taxonomy): Eukaryota > Metazoa > Chordata > Actinopteri > Perciformes > Gasterosteidae > Pungitius > Pungitius pungitius. The sequence continues at coordinate 11,953,605 of NC_084901.1, forward strand.
ACGGCCCGCTCAATGAGCACTGGCAGACCGTGTACCAGCTCTGTCACCCTTGTCACATCCACTACGACCTGGTGGGCAAGTACGAGACTCTGGAAGAGGACGCTAACTACGTGTTGCGGCTGGTGGGAGTTGGCGACTCCTTGCGCTTCCCGAGCTATGCCAAGTCCACCCGCACCACGGATGCCATGACGGCCCAGTTCTTCAGCAATATCAGCACCCAGCAGCAGATCCAGCTCTACCAGCTTTACAAGTTGGACTTCCTGATGTTCAACTACACCACACCCAGCTACCTCCGGCTGGACTGATGAAGGACACAGCTAGAACTGGAGGGATTTCTTTGGAGGCAGACTTGATTTTTTTTTTTAAACTATCGTCGTAACTTGCAGACACGGGGTCTGAATTAGACATATAAATAGGTGCTGAGAGAGAGGAAGGTAATGCGTGCTTGTCTGGGGATAAGAGGGGAGGGGGGGGGGGGGGGTCTCATCAACTCAGCGTGCAACACAAAGCGCTGGTTGGATGTGGGCAAAATGAACCAAATGCATGCAAAAAAACTAAAAAGTGTGGGTGAAGCAGGTCTTCAAGGTGTTTTAAAATATGGGAACTTATCCCCAGAGGACGGCGCTGAAGAGGGCTTCTCCTGATGATGCCCCCGACTTGTTTCAACAAACCGCTGACAAATTAGACTGCTTCAGATTCTACAACGCGAACAGCGGCTTCGCACGCGCCCTGACCCCAACGCATCGTGGGAGCTAAGCTAATCTCCACCTCTCATCCTGACCCGTAGATAAACTTCGTCAAATTGTAAAACACCGTTCATTTTTCTCGCCACTCTGTCAGCGCGGTGCGTTAGCGCCCGGATCGCCACAAAGGCCACCGTTTAAAGGATGTTTTCTGTCTTTACTCTCGAGACCTCAACTGTTGTAATCCTTCGCAAGTCCTCTCATGTTACACCTTGAGTCCCCCGAAGAAGAAGAAGAAGGAGTCTCCTGCTGTGACAGTGAAGTGTGGAGGTGCTTAATAAATCATTGCCTGTGACACCGAGCATCCTTAACACTTTGAGCTACTGGAAGTCTGGGAGTGACAAGTCGAGATAAGATAAGAGACAGCCTGTGTGGTTGTGGAAGGGTTAAAGGCATGGGATCTCATTGCCCCACACTGCTGTGCCCCACCCAGGACCTCAGTGGACACACCCACAGAAGCCCCTCCTCAGACGACCAAACATGTCTTTCAGTAAATTAAGATCCTTTTTTTTCTATGCTTATTTTTGGTTTGGATTGTTTTATTAATCATTGCTGCGAGCAGCAATAACAAAACATTATTTAATTAGCTTTGTTGGTTAAAGAGAGAAATATTTTTGTGTTGATGAACATTTTAGGATATGATTTAAAGTTGAGCTGATGTCAGTGTTTTTCATGTTGCTTTCTTTCTTCACAACTCTGATACGCAGTTTCTTCTCTTCTGATGGTGGCGTGGTGCGTTTTCTGACCGCAGCTTTGTCCTTCTGTGTCTGACATCACCAGAGATTTACGAGTTTCTCTTCTCCATTTTCTGCCCTCAAAGATTTGGGGCCATAATGGTCCTTAGAGATCCGCTCGTATTTAGTGCACCTCATTGCTGTAAAGGTAATGGTGAGACCCCCAGCTCTCCCACCCAAACATGAGCACTAGATGCTGCTCTCTGTGTACATATCAACCAAATCGAATGCCCGCATCACAGTCATAAGCCGTATCCCGTACTGTAATGGGATTAATGTTAGCGATGCAGAGTCATGTCAAGGTTAATAACCGCACTCTCCATTACGCTGTGAATTGCATTACAGGCTGTAGGTATTATACGGGAGGGAGAGAGGGAGGGAGGGAGAGAGAGGGGCGGAGTCATTTAGTTTTTTTTACCTCTTTGTAAATTCTAAACCACTCCAGCTTCAAAGTCAAAGAGAGGGGTTGTTTTTTTGGAAAGCTCTTTGTTGCAATTGACTGAGCCAGGAATAATATTTTCTTATGCAGTCTGGTAGACTGAGTTTAATAAAGTTTTACCCATTATTCCTGTATTAATAACATTTCACTTGCCAGAGTCAATGTAGAGAGGTTACTCATGCTGTGATACTGATAGACAAGGCTGGATTAGCAAACGGTGAAGCCGATTTGTGTCACTATGACACGGACAAAAGCACAATATCAACTCACTCACGATTCGGGCCTTCCAGCGGGTCCTTCTTAACTCCAACCAGGAGGCCCTGTCTAGTGGGTTCCTGTCAGAATGTAGTCTTAAAACCTGCATTTTTGCACTTAACTGGCAAACAAACGCTGGTAATTGCCATGTTTGCTAGATCTTTTTGGGTCCAGCCTAGTCCAAGGGTCACTGTATGGGAACACAGAAAATATGCACGACTAAAGCACAGGCCCAATATCACAAAGTCGTCTCAGAGTGCTTTGAAATAAGCATAACATGCACTACGACACTGTAGACCCCTTTATTCAGACAATGAAAACCAACCAGGACGGACAGACATACAGTATGTGCTATGTGTACATATTAGAAAGAAGCAGCAGTAGTAGAATTACAATATAAAGAATTAGAATACAATATTAAAGGATAAAATTAAAACATTTCAAATGAAATGAGTAATAAGCCAAATAGTCTGCAATCCCATACTACGACACTAGGCTACCACTTCTGTGTTTACATGGGGACAATCTTTACATTTATTTGCATACCTGGGGCCGTTCTCATTACAAACTCATCTAATAGTGCAGCTGGCTACGCACAGCCCTCGTGTCAACTTGGATTGTGCTGTTGCATGCGCTCACTGTCCTTTCAAAATAAACCTTCATTCGCAGAAACAAGAGGGTTAGAGTTAAGTCAACAATACTACTTAGTCCGCTTGAGGATCATGGTCTGGGTTGGAATCGATCTGTTGCGTTTAAGTAGGCCACCTTAACTGTGTATGTATGGGTTTCACAAGTCAAGTCCCTTGACTAATGGTTTCTCGTCTGTACGTACTTCATCACATCATCTTCTCTCTATTCCCCATTGCAATAGCTCTGCATAGTAACATTCTACACAGTGTACAGGGGGGTTTAAGGGGTCAACGCAGCCTCATTTTTGCCCCCGCTGCCCCCGAGAAGTTACATTTTATTGCTACACCATGAAAAGGTTTTAGGCTACAATTAAATAAAAAATATTGCCTGTAGGTTGTAAATAGTGGAAAGTCACATAGACACAGTTGTGCAATGCAAAGGGGTTAGGGCTTTTAAGTTTTTACTTCCGAATCAATATTTATGTAAAATGTAGTCTAGCTGTGGAATTGAAGGCTCAATGCAGTATCTGGTCTAGTTCACTGTAAAGTCTTGTTTATTGATGACTCTGTCTCTGGCAAGCAAAGTGTTTGCATAACTAATAGTTATTAAACTAATAGTAAATCTTGGATACTATTTTGGCATTTCCTTTGGGACGCAGACCCATTGTAGCTGTAAACCTCCGCGAGTGATATTGTATTGTAGACATCTGGCTCGAATAGAGGAGAAAGCTTGCCGGCCTGGCCTTGTTCTCCTGCACAAACAATGGCTGCATTCTCTGACCCCCCCCCCCCTCAGAAGGGCAAAAAAATAAACACACAAAATCAGCTCACACACTTTCTCTCCTGCTGATGTTGATGGCACGCAGCATCTTCCTCAGCAGCTGTGAGCAGAGCTCTCCTCCCTTACACTCTGACGGAGCTTAAAAGGCTCATTTAGCCTCTAGATTGGAAGATGAATGATTCACAAAGGACCTCTTAGGCTGCAAGCGAGGCCCCCCCGCCTCACTCCAAACGTGGCCTGTGTATACAAGGTGTAAGTCAGTGTCAGTGATCCCTGCCATCCACGTGGTAGAAGCACACTCTGCTTGAATAAGCAGAGCTGGTGGAATGTCCCCATGGGGAGCGAGCCCCCCCCCCCCGGAGGCCCACTCTGACTCTCTGCCACATTCCCAGCGCGTTTGTCCCGCTTCTTAGCCCCCCCCCCCCCCCCCCCCGCTAACAGTTTATGTTACAGTCAAGCCGACGAGTACATGTATGTTGATTTTGAACGATGTCTATTATTAGACTGAACTACACATTTGCAGAGAGGAACCCTTCTTAACCTTAATCTTAATCTGAGGGAGTTCTTGTGCTTATATTATTATGGTAGTATTTATGCACACTGTCAACCGTGTCATAGCAGGTAAATATAAGTTAAAGAATTAGTTGGACAATTTGGGACTACTGCCTTGGTGAGATGATTGGCGGGTGTGTCATATATGGAGGTATAGTCAGCAGCTGTTTGGCTTAGTGGGAAAAGTGTAAACATGGGGTCCAAAACTTAACAAGAATGAGTCAGTCTGCGCACCGTGTCTGCACGTACAGTTGCTACCATGACTGGATACGTGAGTTCACAGTGACGGCTAACCCAGAAGCTACAATCATACCCATCTTCGGTTTGAAGCAGAAAGGGTCAAAAATATCACTTCTCTTATGAGGGTCACAACACGAAACATGTTGTAAAGGGCGTTTTTGGCACACACTAAAATATTAATAAACAAATTCAACCAAAAACCTGATTGTATCTTATATTATCAGCACAGAGGGATGAAGGCAGGGACATTTTTTTTACACTTATTTCCATTTCTGACACAATGTATCTATATATTCACAATGTAAGATGTTTTGTACGGTAGAGACATGATGTCAGTCATTCTGCTGTTGCTTTTGAGCTGTCATGTCTGGATTAATTGGCGCGCTGGTGGCCTCGCACACTCACAGACACACACATTGGGTTTTCTAGGCGCTATTGTTTCTCTGCCTTTCATTCACCGCAACGCAACACGCACACAGTGAATATTCATTGTTTTTCCGACAGATGGTTCAGTCTGCTGTTTCCCTTTGCTGCGATAAGTTTGGACAAAGATTGTCTCTCTATACGCAGATTTTCGCTGCATTTTGATTTGGGCTCTAGTTTTGCCATTGCCCAATGACTTCCCTGCTTAAAAAGGAACCGTTTTATGTTTTTTACAGTGCAAAACTTTATTTAGCTGCACTGAAGTATTTTGGATGTCAGAATGTTTTTAGGGGAATAACCCTCCTTTTGGAGGACAAGATAGTATTATGACCAAATTTACACCACCAAATTCAGTTTGAAGAGCTGCAGCACATAGAGTGACACAAATGAGGTATCTCCATTCACGCTCCTCAAATTTCTCTTCCCATATGACAAGCCACGCAAACATGCCGTTATGCGTACTTGCTCTGATAATGCAGAGCTCATCTTTCTTTAAAGCGAGCTAGCTGCTGACCCTTAAAACAAGGGCCTCCTACCCTTCTTTCCTTCCTGTACACCAGGCAAGTGTGAAGAACTGGAACAAATCCAAGTCTTTGTCTTAAAGTTCTTCCATCCATCCATCTTCCAAGCCGCTTATCGCTCATACAGGGTTGCTGGGGTCAATTCCAACTAGCCGTCTTAAAGTTCTTCAATTCTTAAATAGCTATCACACATTTGGTTAAATTTGTACACATCAGCGTGTCATGTGACCATGCACCGCCCTGACATCTTGTACATCCTCCCTCAGTGAGCAGAGACCACGCTCCCTCTGATCTGCCCAGTGTTTCCCAGCGGGTTCATGTTCCGCCAGATGGTGTAGATGTTGTGCTCCGGCCTCCAAAGTAATGTGTGTGTGTGTGTGAGTGTGTGTGTGTGACCCCTTGAGGAATGAATCTTAAATCAGCCGTGTCTGTTCATGGATTTCATACCATGTCATCAGCATTTTCAAAAAAAATGTGCGTATCAGATTCCCTTATGTGCTGTAACTAGTGGAGCGGCGGGATGATGGTGTGTGTGTGTTAGTGTGTGCGCGTGTGGACACGTGTGTGCTGTACTCACTCTGCCTTACAGGGGACGTTGCAGAAGAAGATAGAGATTGTCGTTCAAATAGGAGAAACGTATTTATTTATTTATTCTCAGACAACAATCCTTCCTAACAATCACCATGGCAACACACCCAAACTCTCTGCATCGCTTGTTCTCTCCCAGGATTGCGTCTCACTCCCCTGTTTTACTGTTTTCTCTTAGTGAGATCATGAATAATTGAGCGTGTACAGTACACTGAGTGTGGGAGAGTGGAGTCGGTTCTACAGCAGCACGACCTGTGGTTCATCCTGTCTGATGTTTTCACAATAAAATTACACTGAAACTTCCACCGCCTCCAGCTGCTTTTTCCCTGCTTTTTGATTTGTACAAGCTAACGTCACACACGTAGGAACATATCAGCTGCACGTGACCTCAGAACAATGAAGCGTTTTATCTAACCTCCATGTTTCTGTGAGAAAGGAAGATCATTTTTAATGAACTCAAGTTAGTACAATACATTTAATACTGTTCCTGTACATTTAAATGTTTGAAATGAAACGTATTGTTAACAATACAACTCATACACAAAATTGAAAAGGTACTCTTTTGTTTGTTCGCCAAAGTCGTTAGACATAGGATCAACGCAAAAAGGTATAGAATATTATAAATAATGGCTAATGGGATGAAATACACAAGACAGGTAAAAGGTAAAATACCATACAAATAAAATGATGATCAAGAAACATTAGATGAACTAGAATGCAAACAATGTATATAGTTGTTTATAGTTATTATTAGTAAAAATGTGAGGGCCTGTAGAAAATACATGAGCAAAAAATGACAATATTAAAATCAGTATCTGTATTTGCAGAATTCTCATACAAACACTGCAGCAGCATTGACGTTGTCATTTACCTTCTACTCCACTACAATCGAGATTTGCATCTTTAAGACGTAACTAACAAAGTATTTTGCCTCGATAGCTCAAATGTCGTGATTTAGCTGTGATGCTTTGACAGGCTTTTGTCTTTTGTTATTAGTTAAGAAACCAAAAAAAATAGAATTTTAGAACCGCGTGCAAAAAAAAAAGATCGTATCGAACAAAGATAGTAGGATACAAACACATCTAAGTAGCTTTGATAGCCCAGTGTGTGCACAGTAATAATGGAAGGTTTCACGTCAATATAGTGCAGGGGTAACAAACTCATTTCAGGTTTGGGCCAGATACTGCCCACCTCGATCGAACGTGAGCCGGACCATAAAAATCATAAGGAGGGGTGGCGCTGGGGATCCGGCGGGCTGGATTTTGCCATATGTGTAGAAACAGCTAATTAAGATTCCTATCTTTGTTGATAACAGCAAAGGTATGAGGCATTTATAATTGATAGATATTAATAACAAACAGCATGCAGCATCACTTGTCTCGACAGACAATCCGTTGAACTTGAAGATCTGGACACTGAACTGTTTTAGGATTCTTGCAGAACGTATTTTCAGGATCTCAAACACAAAATTACTCCCCTATAAAGTATTTAATTGAAAATGAAGTTGGATTTTTTTATCTGCCCTATCAAGTACAAACGACAAAATACTTTAAAGTAATTGAAAACTGTATTTCAAATACAAGTAATAGAAATACTGCCTGCCCATCTCTGTATATTGATTAGTTTCAAACATTATTTACTCTTCACATCGTAAATAGTGTGGTTACAGACACACAGATAGTGTGTAAAAGGCATATATATATATATATCATCAAATTGGTGGGATTCCCGAGGTGCTTCCCACAGTCAAACACCGGACAGTTAGAAAAAGGACCAGAGGTAAGATGGCAGCTTGCAACTAAATGTAACTTTGAACTATTAGTGAACATGTAGGGGCCCATGGCTAAATGAACCTAATAATATCACATTTCAATAAATCTGACTAACTTCTACATGTTGGCCCTTTTGAGAAAAATAGGTAATACCACAATGTAAAACAAATCAATTACAAGTAGAACCTCTCATCAACGTATTCTTAACTCATGTAAAGAATTATAACTGATGTAATTATGGCATTTGTGGACCATTGTAAAACCATTTTCATTAAGACTTAGGGATGTATGCTGTATCTGTCCAACAGCATGGGCGTACGCCGCAGTACGCCAGCTTGTCCCTGGCAGCTGTGTTTGTGGCTCAGCCTCCGTCCCCATCCATCTCTGAGGAGCATCAGTGACCCTACAAAGACCTCCCTACCTTCCAGTACGCCGACGCGATGTTCTGCTGCGCTTAGTGGTTCTTTTCAAGTGGTCCGTTCTAAAAAAAGAGGCCCCAGCTCCAAAAAATGGCCACACACACCTACACAACCAAAGAAGGAGACAAAGAAGAAGACAAATGCAGAGTAAGGTTGCTCTCACCTGTGAAGGCCAGAGAACGGCAGTGTATGGGGCAGTACTGTGGGTCCGCTGTGGGCAAAAGGGGGTTACTGGTTTGTACGCTCCACATTGCCCTTGAGCAAAACACCAAATTAATGCAATACATGACAAAATATGACAACATCAGCACTATTTTGTGTGTTAACCAAACTCAATAAATAGGAAGGGTGGGGTGCTGCTGTTTTGATGGGCAACTGAGTGCAAACACCTGTTTAACCCCCACACATTTCAGCAACCACATAATCATCTGCACACAAACACACTGCTGGCAGTGTTCTTCCTCCTGGCTGACCTTGTGGTCCCATCTCTAAAATACACATTAACCTTCTTGTCCTCTCCAAGTGCACACCCTGTCATTAGAGGGAGGCCAACCTCCACTGTGTGTGTGTGTCTGTGTGTGTGTGTGTGTGTGTGTGTGTTTCAGAGGAGGTTGGGAAACAGAAATGCAGCTTCATACTCATACAGCCAAGATGAAGAGAAAGAGAGGCTGGTTTCCCTCCTGAAATTCAGTTTTCAAGTCTGATGCTTTCCTTTTTTTCAAAACAGAGGCGGATGCAGGCGGGAAATAATAGTAACTGACCTCATATCTCTATGAAGTCCATTTTTGCACATTAATATGCAACACTGTAGATTCTGAGGCAGCTGATATACTCCTCCTTGTAATGTCACCATTAGAGACTAGAGATCTTGATTGTTCCTATTCAATAAAATAAGGTAACTTTGGCTCCTTTGGAAGTCCAATCATTATTGACAGTGAATATAATTGATTGAAGCAATAGAATCTTCAGTGCTGCATGTTCGCAGAAACTTTAAAATCTGTCTTTCCCCCTCCATCCGGCACCGTTATTTGATGCCAAAGTGACAAAGTTGGATGAAAGGAAGAGCTACAAGCTGCTAGTTCCGGAGGTGTGGTCTAGATGGCGCTATAAAATGAACTTGAAAAAAACAAAAAAAAGAATTCCTTGTTTTTCCACTTTAATTTGCATTCATTTACAGGGTTGCACAATCAAATGAAATATGCAGTCCCTTCATGACAAGAAGAAACACTATTATGTGAAGTCTGGAGAAGGATATTTTATACAGAAAGTGTGGGAATAGCTTCTGTACTTCAATGTCAGGCCAGGGGGAAGCACTTACCCTCAAGGGCCAGGATTTAAGGACAGGTTCACACTCGGCTTGAAAACAATGCTCAGGTGCCCAGATGTGTTTTACACCAGTTTTGCTCTCTGTTACTATTCCTCCTTTTCACAGAAATGTGCATCCAACATTAGTGGTGAGGAAGAAATCCACAGCTCTCCTCATGAAAGCTTATACTAAGGCATGATATGCATGCTGTAAAGTTGAGATCAGACATCAGTTATCCCGCACAATAAAACTCAGATATGACAGTAATTCATCCGGACCGTGCCGAGGGATCTGGAGACGGCTGTGAAACCCGAGCTGACGCTTTGCAGTGAATAGTTGTGCCGAGGAGCCTTTTCATGCCTTCTTATCACAGACAGCATCAGATTGACTGAGCTCTCGGTTCAAGTTTCCCACGGTTGGACTGAGCGGGCTTTGTGAACGTTACGGATCCAGATCCACACGACTTCTCCAACTCCAGGGCCGCTCCCCAGAGGACAAGGTCTCCGCTCTGTTGCAGTACACTGGTCAGCGACGAAGTGTCAGGGAGGGTATCGCTGTAAAACGTTGGCCATAGAGATGAAGAGGCGTTGGCAGGATATCCGGACTGATTGTATCATAAATTACCCGATGATTTATGCAAACGCTGACAAACAGGGTTGAGAGCTAATTAAACATAAAAGAGGCCCATCTTTCAACTCTGATAGTGTAAATGTTGCCATAGAAATATAATTAAATCAGAAGAGAGAAAGTATCACGTGGGAGGCTTTTAACACGAACAAACCAATGAGCCGTTCGACCTGCCAAAGTGCCAACGGGTTACGCGGTCCGATTGGCTGGCACACAATGACACATCCCGGGCTTCAGCAACACTTAGATGACTGTGAGGTAAACGCCTGACATTAAGGACGTTACATCCATTAGGACCATTATTGACGGCACAGATGGTGCTTTGTGTTTTTACATGTGATCTCAGGGAGGGGCAGAAATACATCAAGAAATACTATAAATGTGTGGAACTACCTACCATAAATAAATGTACGAAAATAAAATACAAAATACTGGTGCCAGTAAAATTTAAATGGGAGTATTTTGTATTTAAAATATAGGAACTTCTTCTGGATTTTACATTTTCTTACAATTTAGTAAGCAGAGCATTCGGGTCTGACACACACAGAAGAAGTAAAACCAGCTGTACACAGACAGAGCCCAAATCCCATCCAAGATCGACAAAGGCTTGGTTCCATCTGTGCTTGTTTATGGTCCATCTCAAACATCATCTTGCTGAGACGTGTTGTATGAATGTATGAAATAACTGTGATAGTCTGGCTAACTGTGAACTATATTATCTGCCAGTAATTGACATGGCAGTATGCCATTAACATTGAGAAGGTACACCATCAATTGTAAAACAGTGCCAGGTTAGATGGTCAGACATCTCTTGATAAGGTTAAACACTGGCCGTGCACTACCTTAGACAGCATGCTAGCGTCTTTAGCATGTTAGCTTTGACTGTTACATTATATTATAACCACCACCATGTTTATATAATAGTCTTTGTAACCAGACCCAGACAGAAATTATACCGTGAACATGTGACACACTCAGACAAAATATTTTACTTGACAGACAATCTGTTGAACTTGAAGATCTTTATTATATTCCACAACTGTCAAAGGTTGAGTTGCATTGTTGGTAGTAAAGGAAGCAGATATTGACATTGAACAACTCAATTGTTGTGAATAGAATATGAGAATTATATATGTATTGCTGTGACAGCTTGCGTAATTGATGATCTGTCTCTGTTGAAGTGCTTGGCCTAGACCCAATCATGACTGGTTGACGGGGGGGGGGGGGGGGGGGGGGGTGAAGGACACATTCCTCTGGAGTCACATGATGAGCGGATCAGCGGAACCCTGTCTCCGAGTCATGTCCCGCTTTAGTGTCCCTCAGTGGTGATGGGCCGTTAGCGTGTCTACATTGCTCCCAGGGTGGCACACATCCAGCCGTGAATCTCCACAGAGTCACGGCTGTTAGCCTCCTATTGTGGTTTTGGGTTATGTGCCAAACGAGATTGATAAGAGCCTGAATGAAGACGGATCGACCGGTGTTCCTCTCCAATAGCACTGAGAACCCAGCATAGGCTGAGTCATCTGTCCTCGGCCCCATCGATCGTTCCTTGCCACAAGCACATTAACTGTCAGTGTAAAAGTTGGAGGAGGGGGTGAGGGTGCGATGGTGGCAGTGGGGGGTACAAAGGTCACCGTGTCACATCCACGACGGCTACCAGGGAAAAAGAAATTGTTGAAAAATGTTTTGGTCAGTCAGTTTAGTAAAAAATCAAATATATTGTGGTGATTATGTGACGTGAAAGCCCCCATGAATCAGTAAAGAGTATATGATACAACGTAATGGTGGGATTGATCTCAGCATCACCCACACAAACCTTTGGCCTTTTGACTTTATGGGTTTCATGGCGGTGACGCGCTGTTCAGAAATGCACTCTGTGCTCTTGTAGTGAGATCCGCAGGCCTCTGCAGAAATCTGGTTTCAATCACGTTGTGTACAAAACCTTAATTGTTGTCCCGAGGTCCCAGAGAGGTGCAAGGGGACTCACAAGCTGGCTATGAGCTACCGCTGTGAGAACCAAGGCAGCATATTAACATACTGCTAATAGCCCCCGAAGGTGGCTGGATGAGTGACGGGAGGAGGTTACATTTCACATGCCCTCTGATGCCGTCTGGATCGCTGCTGCTGAGTGACACTGCACCCCCACAACCTCACTTTATCAAGCTAGCACAGCGGCCCACAGACCTTGTTAAAAACGGGCCCTCCAGACGCTAACAGAGATGCGTTGTTAAACACAAGCTCATACATCAACTGAAGTATATGAATTATGGCAGCCTGATGCTCACCTGGATTGCATGGTTCAGTGCTCTCATCATCACACCCTTGCATTAGTGAAGCTATTTTCGGTCAATAGAAACCCCTTTAATTATAGAAAGGCCTTATTCCCAAAGAACTCTCAGCCAGTAAGACAATCCATAAGCATGAATAAGCAATGTACATTATAGTGCCTTTGATCACATGAGAGGTAACACAATCCGATTGGCGATGCTGAAAAGTTGTCAAGCTTGTTGGAATGACTCTCACAGTGGTTAAGGAGATATGGGAAATCCATTAGTTATATAATCCTGGACTTTGAATTTAGACCGCGCGCTCCGTCTTAAGTGCAACCCTTCATTTGATCCCTTAACGGCCTCTTCTCGTTTCCAAGAAAGACACACATTGTGGACTCTAACTTTGAATTTCCTCATTTCCACGCTGACGCGTTAGCTCGGCTGTTTTCGCGGGAGCTTTTTCGTTACAGAGATGGCTGTTCTTTTATCTGCTAATGGGGGAGCGCTAACTTGTCGCGCTGCAGATATCCCAATCTGAGAGCACTTCTGAGAAGCTTGGTTGTCTAATGGCTTAGGTGATGGGCAAATATCCCGTTTGATTTATTAGGTATGAGTACAGTTTTATTGCAAATGTAAATGTTCTACTTTGAAGTGTGCACGCATGGACGGTCAGGCCTTTCTGTGCAACTGGCACCTTTTAAAAAAGTTCCTCCTTCCAAAACCATGAGACAAAACCATGCAGGTTCACCAGAAGTTCATTCAGCTCAGGGTTCCTGCACGGCCCCCAGCAGAGACCTCCATGGAAAGACCTGCCGCCTCAGCCTTGGAGTGGAGCTCTGCCCCAGGCAGCAGCCGCCCCACCGGGCCAAGAGCATCCCATAGCAACAGCAGGTATGCACATAGTTTATTTTGTTTCAACGTTTGAGGTCTTCTACCTCACAATAGTTCTGAGAAAGCTGTGGTAAATTTCCACCTAGTAATATGTTATTGAATTATTCTTTCACCAGATTTTTCCTCACTTAAATCTGTAACATTTTCTCGTGGTATTTTATTAACGAAAGCGTTCAATTTTCCGTTTCAAATATTCACTTTATTAAGATCGCGGTGCGGTTCTTCCTACGGACATGAGCCGCTTTGTGCGTCTGAGGTGGGCGTGCGTGTGACAAAAACTGTGCAAAAACTCCCGTTTCCCCCAACAGAAGAGGTTCGAGCATCGCCTGGCATTGTTGTCATGGAGACTGTTGGGAGCGCGTGGATAATATCTCAGGCAAAGCAAGGGGGGAGTTTTTACCTTTCATTTCCATCCCGCCTCCTGCTTGTCGCGTGCGGCTCACTGGTCGAGCTTTCATCTACTGCACTGGGACTAAGTGTGCCCAAGTGGATGAGAGCCTTCCACAAAAATAACCACAAATCAGGTGATTTTCAATTAAAAGACATTTATTCAGACGGTTTTGGCCAACATGAGCCAATCAAAGGGTTTTATAGTAAATGTAAGTCACCCTCTAGATTCAAACAACTTTGATCTCTCGAGGCTGTTTCATAATAGCAATTAAAATGATATCACTTAGTAATGAAACTCCTCAATGGTCGTTACCGTTGAAGAAGAAAAAAGAGTGCAAAAGGAATTCACTGCGCAGTACTATAAACTTCAGAAAGAAAATTGCATTAATGGCGTGACGGAGAGAAATACCTTGTTAACCAGCGAATCTCAAGAGGCACATATTGGAGTTGATGAGAGCGAACGTCCACGTGCACACAATATGCTGCTTAGATTAAGGGGTTTGATTGAGAGGGTGAAACGTAATGATCAGGCGGCTTCAGTTGGATTAATCTTTATCTTTTAAAACACATCATTCAGAAAAGGGGAACAATATGTTTAATAAGGTTACGTTAACACAGATCAGACTAGTCTGAAATAAGAAGAGACTCAACCTAAACTGACATTAAAACAGCTAACTCGTTGTGTTCATGCATGGAGATGCTATGCTCACGTGCACTGAAAGCAGCGTGTGAACATCCACAGTGGAACGGTTATTCCCTGAGCCTGCCGCTCTGTGTGCACGACGGAGGCTGCTAGACAGGAGAAACGAGAGGAGGACATGATGAGGATCAGAAGTGCTGTTAACGTTTACATCATACCAGGAGGGTAAAGCTTAAAGACACACAAAGTGTATCCGTGGAATTGGTTTTGGAAACTGAAGCAGGAATTGCCCTTTCACTAAGCCCGGCTCCTCTTAGCTCCTGTTGCTGACTTTATTCTGACATTCAATGGCTGCTGTGCTGTAATGCTTAATCATTTCCTGGAGCCTTTTAACAACGTACGCCAACGCAGGATGTCTTTGTATTACAGTGTAAAGCTAGATGGCTAGTCTGATAAAAGAAGACCAGCGCATTTGGCAGCTCTATACTTCAACCTGTAGGCTCTTTACTTTTAGGATGAGGACTAAACCATGCTGTAAACGTAACAGTATCTGTGGTAAAGTTGCTGGGATGGCTGGACTGAACTTGATCCAGGGTGGGATTTGTTTTGGATAAGATAAGCATGTGGAGAAATCCAAAGGTGTCAGTACAGACCTGGAATCCCAGTGACTGTGGCTAAGCAATGATTGTGCAATCACTGTTCCAGGGCAGTGAAGGGTCAATCCTCAACAACTAAACAACTCTTAAACTAAATGATCTCATTATCTTTACTGTTGAGACTTCATGTAAATTCTGAATAGAGAGCTACAACAACGATCAGGAGGACTGGAGTTGAGTTGAGTTACTTGCTGGTCTCCCAAAAGCCTTTGGAAGTCGAGATCCAACATGCAGTCGGGAGCTGGTTTGAAAACTCCAATGAGGAAGAAAAAAAAAGAAGATATGGGCAGCAGAGATGCATACGTGCATGGAGGAATGATCCAGCCGTAGCCTGGCAGAGAACAAAATATTTGGGGAGTACATTTAGACAGTTGAAAAGGTTATTTCCCCCCCCGCCACCTGCTCACATGGCAGCTCAAGGCGGTGGTTTAGTTGATCTCAGACAAACTTCCACAGTAATCGTCTCTGTGTCCCACCACTGACTTGATGTTGCAAAATCGTAACACACAAGTTTTTACGCTGTTTTTACGCTGTTTTTACGCTGTTTTTACGTGGAAGACCTCCGACCGATGCTTGCAGAGTAAACCAGCCTCAGCACGGTGGGGGTGGGGTGGGGGGGGTTCCCTGCTCCTCTTAGCGAGACCAGCAAAACAACAGGAAAGTGCTTCGGTGCAAACTATGCTGATCAAAAGCTGTGCTGGGAACAGTCTAATTTCAGTGGGTATAATGTCTTTTGTGTGTCATAAAAATTAAAAAAAGCCAAGAGCAGAAAATACTTCCCAAAACCACGTCGTGGTTTCAGTGAAGTGAGCAGAGGAATGTGCTGGCCAGCGTTCCCACAAAGCTTCCGGGAGCGCCAGGTCGGGTGGCGGAGACAGACGGGGCCTTTCTTTCCACCACTGCTGAAGCTTTGAAGTCAAACGCCGCCTCAGTCGCCCACATCGCTGTCCTGGTCTCCTATCACCCACAGGAAGTGGAAGCTGAGTGCCAGCAGGGCGGTGCCCAGCAGGTCGCCCAGAGCCGTCAGGTAAGGGATGGAGAAACTGTCGGGATCTTTGCCGCTCCGCCACATGGAGTAGACCATCCAGTCTGAGATGCACAGCAGCAGCAGCACCTGGAGGACATTGTAAACAGGACTTTATGGTCTCAATCTCTACTTTCAGGTCTTCTTCAATAGAGCATGATGTTCATACGGTAACTCATTGTCTGTCTGAAGTCAAGTAGACCATGAAGCACATGGGCTGGTCAATCAGGAAAGAGAAGCATGTTGTCTTCTGACCTATAGTACTAATATAGTTTAGAGATGGGCCTGAATTTGGCAGTTTCCAATTCTTTTATCTTGGGCAAATTTTGTCCGAGTGTAATCCTTGACCAAAGAATAGCAAGACGGACAAAAATAAAATGCTTAACTCGTAAACGGCAGTGGGGACATAGATCAGAAAGCGTAATGGCTAACGCAGCAGACCAAGAGATGACTTAAGAGAGTTATTCATAATTCAAGTTTCTAGGCATGGAGTCAACTGTGCACAGAGCAAAAGAGAAGACTATTAAAAGATAAGGACAAGTCTATGATCTAAGGGGAAAGGAGCTGACCGGGGTGGTAAGCAAACGTTCTATGAAGTAAAAAGATGTAAGCCATCGGAAGATATTAACAAGTCGGGGAATACAGGCAGTAAGGATGTTATCAAGAGGTAGCAAAGGTAGGACGATTGACGACGACATTACATTCGAAAAATCGACTAATGTACGAGCCGATAGTGACACTGCATACATCAGCCTTTACAGTACCGATGGGCTTTTATCCCTGATGACGCCCTCTCGGTGATAGCGATTGGTCTATAAACCATGACACTCATCCACCCGCCCCGTTGCTTACTGATTTTGCTTAGCAACCAGACACGACTGCCGAATCGCAAGCGTTCTGGTTTTGACGCATCACATTGGCTGAATGCTCATCTTTATAAGTAAATAAGTTATTTGAAGAGAAAAAAATATATAAATCTCGGATAAACCCCCAGGAGGAAGCGTTACCCATCGACAAACAGCCGGTTGTTTGCACCGTCCACTGCCTCCAACTGACGACTCTACCCCCCCCACCCCCCCCTCCCCACCTCCGCTTTCCTCAGAGAAACAAAGAAAGGGCGCCATGCAGGGAGAAACTTTCAGGCACAGCTGTTCAAGGATTAAGATGCATCCAATTGTCTCATTTTGGCAGGACGAATGTAAAGCAAGAGAGACAAATAGAAGCCATTGGCATGCCATCAGGCCGTCTCTGCATTCACGGCCTAATTCACGCCTGAGCGTCTGCTAGATGGAGCTGTCGCATCTCCTGAGATGGACACGCTGGCCTGCATCGGCCTTCTTGTCAGTTTCTCCAAATACAAACCACTCACAAAAGGTGGCAGCGTTGCACATCTGAAAATGAGTGTGTGACTGCTGGCGGTGTGTGTGGATGCAGGTTGGAACGAAACTTCTCCGGCTCTAACAGTCGTTTGGACAAAACGAGTAGTGACAGATTCTCATGCTCATCTCAAGTGCCATCATGCAGCGATTTGGAAACGTTCTCCAGTGTTGCAGCTTTGAAAAGACTAGACAACGTTTGTGTCTCCTCACACCTGTAGAGCAACATGGTATATAACTAGCCTATCCGATCACTAATTTAATTCAGGCATCCACTCACATGGCTGGGTAACAATTGTATTATTGTATTGCCTGAGGATAAGGTCTCTGATGCAGACTGGAGACTGGGAACTTATACTCGGCCCAAGGATCATGGCGTTTAGGTTAGACTTTAGGTTTAGGTTTACAATACAGAGCAAAGCATCCATTTTGACAGAATCCACAAACAACACAGACAACAAGACAAACAAGTCCACATATCAAGTAAATAAGTTCACAAGCGTTTCTGTAGCTTGTATGCACTGTTGCTATGATTTGTGCACCTGAGTGATGGCTGCTGGAACAGAGCTGTTCTTATACCGCTTTGTTCTGCACCGTGGGACCACAGGAGGTCCAGAAGGACAAAGCTGTGAAATCCATTGTGCAAAGGATGGGAGTCGCCCTTTAAAATTCAGCCAGTTATCCGTTGAAACCCGTCACAAGGACACTAAGTTCAGCTGCGGCTCACCAATCGGCCTGCTCAACCATTCTACTTGCTCTCAAATATTAATATCACCACGAGGAAAGGTCCAAGCATATTTCAAGGCAGGGTTCTCCAACCTTTTTTGCCGTTTTAATGTTAGACAATATTTTGTGGACCGGTCTTGTAGGTATGGCGACCTCCAAGATGATACAATGTGTGGAGCTTTGTGTTAAAAAAAAAATACATGGTGTATGAAGTGATTACTCGTTAATTATTTAGTCTTTAAAAGAAAAACTAACCTATCCCAATTAATTTCAAAATGTGAGATTAATTGTTTTTGCATTGAATCCTCTACTATTTACACATATTAAAAGGAGGTGATATGGTGACATTTAGACCAGAATTGCCCATCTCTATGCAAATGAGCAACACACACGATAAGAGGGAAATGTGACGCATCCTCAGCGACTTGGTGGTCACATTTAAAAAGGGACGTCTGATCAAACTGGCTTCAATTTATCATGGGATGCCGCGACAGTTGTGTCATGAAAAGTTAATGAAAGTTTTTTTTTTTTTTAAACAAATGAAGTCCCTCTGTTTATTTAAAGCCCTCACACGAGCGACACAACGGCACATTTTGCCACAAGGATACCT
Organism: Pungitius pungitius; assembly: GCF_949316345.1. Taxonomy (NCBI): domain Eukaryota; kingdom Metazoa; phylum Chordata; class Actinopteri; order Perciformes; family Gasterosteidae; genus Pungitius; species Pungitius pungitius. Next base: position 11,972,217 of record NC_084901.1, read on the forward strand.
GCAGACAGACACAAAACGCCATGCTTTGTCCTCTCGGCGCCTTGGAGCAGATGGCTGCTGTCTCCCGTTGGTCCCTCAGTGAATCCAATCAATCAGCTAGGTCTGCATTCCCTTACCAACGAGGTGACCGACATTAACCCAGTGGTTGATAGTGTCGTGATACACACCTGTGGTTAGGAAACTCTAACATGCGGCTTATGAATTGCATAATATATATATATATATATATATATTTTATACTGTGATCCATTTCTCGGTAAATTCTAATTCACATATATTCTGAATATGTACAGTAGGCTTCCATTTTTATCATATTTGTCTTCTATTTTGAATATTTCATATTTGTATTTTTTGCTATTCTGTCTTTGGGTAAATATCACATCAGACTCAATATCTGCAATTATTCAATATTGAAAAGGACTTGCATTGGCAGTGTGAGGGCGGTTGCTGTAAGTCCTGTAACTAACTGCACATTGTTGAGATGCAGCATGTGGAGGGTTCATAGCAGCGATGAGACAGGGTTTGGAGCTCTTTGAAGTTATCTCAGCCACGTTAATTACTGTCCTAATGATGGATGGTACACAGCAGAGGAGTTGTTGACTTTGAAAGGCTCGACGGGGAATGTCCGTGTTTAAGCGAGGCCTCAGCTGATGTATACACAATTGTACTTAATCTTCTTTACGATGTGTGCAGTGGCCTTTTTCAAGCTGCTGTTGTTTGCTCGGACTGACTTTCCTGAGCATCACTTCAGTATGCCTGAGTACATATGACCCCAAACCCCCCCCCCCAAAAAACTGCACATCAATCGCTTCATGTCATTCTATTGGCTGCTTTAGAGCAGCCCAGGTATTTATCATCCAGACAACTGCTCACTAAAATGCTTCAGTCCCAGACCTTTACAAGCTAGTTCATGTTTCTCCTTGAAATGGTTTAATAACCTATTCTACTTAATGGCTGGAACACCTTTAAGCCCATTACATTATTCAGCATGCACATATATACATTTTAGATTTTTATTTATTGACGCATCCAAGAAAACAGCACCATCCACGATTGAATACCTTTCAACCTTTGTTGGCCCTTTGTTGGAAGGACCTTGGTTAGACTTTTGAAGTTCAGTGGTAGAACCTTTGTGGGAAATTCGTGGGACATTTGTAAGAGCTTTCTATAACATTTGTAGGACCTTGGTAGGACTTGCAGATCCTTTGTAGGACCTTTGTCGCCTCATATGAAACGTAATCACACAGCCTGGCTCTCTGTTCTCTGCAGCTCTCACTGAGGCAGACGCTTCCTGTTAGGATTCTGAACCGGTCCTCCACAGCTCCCTACAGCTGTCCTACTCAAGCAAACCTCAGACTCTCAGTCAGTGCCTTTTTAAGTATTTCATGCCCTGCAGCATCAGTCGTCACTCCCGGATCACCTAAATCTAAATATGTCTGGGTAAGCTACGTTTACAGAGGAAAAGATGGGAACTTGTTGCATCTCAGTGCAGGAGAGATACAACCCAGGTGTCTACTCTGCTGCATGTGCATATGTAAGGCTCAACAGTAAAGGAAACTACCTCCTGTGTGTCTTCTCATGCCTGGAACTTTCCCAAAGCAGGACTCCCTACTCTCGTATTTCCATTTGGTTTGTTGCACTGGTTGAATATGAAATACTGCTGTGACAATCAGAATAAGAACCAGCTGCACATGCATCCGTTTGGAGACAAATGTGAAGCAGAAGAAGTTGATGTGGCGTCATTTTTTTATTATTAAGTCGACGTATGACTGCACATCTTGCATACATCGCGTCTTTCACAGCGGGTCTTTTAAATTAATGGGCTGTATAACTAAATATGTGGGCTGTGGAGCACAGTCCTGCACCGTATTTTTATTTGCGGTCGCTCTGGGATTTAACACTTTTCTTCACAGTTTCAGTCCATCAGAGAACAACAACACTGCTGTGTTGTGGAAGCTACCCCCCTCTCCCCGATACTAAAGCAGCACACAACTGTAGAGAAGAAGAGGGCTCTGCCCTGTTCAGCTCCTGGGAGCCGTGTCCCGCTGAGCAGCTGGAGGAGTAGAAAGCTCAGCTGACCGTCCACATACAGCGACAGATTCGATTGGTGAAGATGGCGCCGACAGCATCTGATATGCGGGCTGTTCTGAAGTAACGAGGCTCTGGCTTTGGGGCCAGAGGTGGTCGCCCTTTGCCGAAGAGCCTTCAGAAGCGCTATTAGTAGTGGCTTGTATTGCAGCACGTAGCAAACCCAAGGATTTTGACCTCAGTATTATTACGTATTCCAAAAACGCAACATTAGCATAGCAATGCATATTTATCAGGGGTAAACTTTGCGTAGCCTTTTCGGAGTTTGTAGACTTTCAGACTGAGGAACTGCTTCGGTCTCCTTTTCTCTGATCCGTCTGAGGCTCATTGCAGCACCCTGCCTTGGTTCAATTGGCATCTACTATCTATCATTCTACTCGTGCTTGGTAAACCCTCAGTACGTTTTTACAATCAGCCACTGCATGTCAAGATATTCAGAACTCAAGCCAATTTGGGATCCTTCTTCTTTTTCCCCGCAGGGACTGAATTGCAGTGAGGCTCTCACAGATAACCCCCCGTCGAGCTGCAGAAATGTTTCAATTTATATCCAAACTTTCTGCGGCTTTCTCTCTAAAAAGGGGACATCATCACACCTCAGCATGTACAATTTCCGCTTATCTTTTGCTATTAAAGTAACAGATAGTTTAAGTACTTCTGTGACATTATCAAATTCTGCCATTGCTGTATCTTTGCCAAATTGTGTCCGACTCCTTGTAGGGCAGAGAGTAAAATCTGAAGTATGTGTATTGTAGTACGTAAGTGTATTGAATCCTGGAGGGGTGAGGGTTTCAGCCAAGCAGATTTTGCTCATGCCGGTCATGTGTGCATTAAACGTGCATGTCTTTGCTTGGGGTTAATGCGGGACACAAGGTGAAACTCCTTGATTTTCACTTTACAGAAATGCAGTAATCCGGCAGACCAAGGCACTGACTCGGACCAATGGGAGCCATATCTAAGGCTGCTCTCTGCCTCATTCAGATGAACCCGGTAGCTTTAAATCGCTCTATCACCCAATTTCCAAACAATCCACACCTGGAAATCATTAAAGCTAATGTTCCCTGTGCAGGTCGGGCATTATAAATTACCGCTGAGCTCATTTGAGTTTACTGTCGGTATATGATGAGAGTGGCACAATGTTTATCAGCATCATTAGTGCGTGGGTTGGAGTGTCGGCAGAGACGCTGTGAGGAAGTGCACCCGGCTCGTAATCCTTAAAACAGCCACGCTATGGAGAAACAAAGGCATCAGGTCCTTCCTTCCGTACAGAGAGCAGCAGTTCTGACTGGTGAAGGGCCGGCTGAATCCGCGTCGTCAACAGTTACCTCAATGGTTTTTTTTAGCTCTCACCATTTCACAAGTTTAAAACCAAACCTTGGACAAAGACGGTGGAGCAGTGTGAAAGGAGTCTTCAGGACAAAGTCAATCCTGGTATGCAAATGCGCCTAACTTGATTTTCCGCCATTTTGAATTTAGTGAAAAACATTTCTGGCAATTTCTCCTAAACTCAGAGTCTGATTGTCACGAAACCGTCGGTGGATCATTATTGGTTCAATGTGCCCTTGATATATGGTGCTGATAACTAATTGTTTTGATGAGATATGGGCTAATTAACTTCGCAAGGGGTGTGGCTTAATCTGTCAGATATTTAACTTCCAAATGACTTGGCCTGCCCTCACCAAAATTATATATAGGGGGCGCTGTAATTAATGGTTGAAAATCAGCCTTTTTGGCCTGTTTTTGGCCTATTTTCATGATTTCTTACAGTTGTAAAAGACCGAATTCCTCCCAGGGATTAAACCCGATTCTTTTCTAAATCGCTCAGTGTGATCCTGAGTCGTTAGGCTCTAAAAATTGCATTTTGCCGGAAGAATATCCAAACTATGTGTGTAGGGAGCATTTTCAAAAAACCACCATTCGCCACAAACGTTGAAGTTGTTTTAGCTCTATTATATTATCTACTTTTGTGATAAAGGTTAAAGGTTTATTTTAACAGTACCGTATTTACCGTATTCAGTAGTTGTATTTTGTTTTGAGAGAGAAACTTAAAAAGATCAATGTGCGCTTATATTTAAGAAGAAGAAAAGATGATGGCTGTAGTGCATGGGTGCCCAACAGGTCCATCACCATGGCTCTGCCGATAGATCGTCTGCCATTGGAATAGAAATACTTCAGGTTACGCATGCGCGGTCGACCGCGCGGGCTAACGGAAGCGCTAATTAGCGATCCTTGTTTACTATTATATTAGGACTGGATTGTGAAAAAGTTTTTTAAGCTTCAATACTTTTGTGGGATGATAAGAACTAAATGTAAAGAGGGACCATTTTAGACTGCACATTCCAGCAGGCGCCATCACATGCTCACCTGAAGCACGGCCGCAGCCAGGTAGACGGACATAAAGATAGGGGTCAGGGTGGTGTGTCCACTCTTCATCAGGTGGATGGTGTAGAGGAAGATGAGGTGACCGGGGATCACCAAGAGGAGGAGCACCTGAGCAGAGCGATGATTGGCTCCTGAGAAAGTACAAAACGGAGGTTAAAGGTGAAAACGCTCGAGAGTGTTGAGTAGCTCCGTTACTTAAAGTTCGCAATGCAGATGCTTTGCATCTCCCAAGACCAGCTTCCACATGGAGTCCATGGGAGGGGCATGTAAGGGTCAGGTGTAAGTACTGTACATAAATAGAACTACTAATGCAAAGACCATTTCATTCTTAACAATGTGAAAATGATTGTCTAAAAGTGCACTGTAAGAAAAGCCCAGACTGGATGGTTTGGTGACAAATTGAGTCGTCTCCATCCATAGGCTTTATTATCTTGCTGCCGTCATTGTGGAATTCATTCCCACCTGGGACACGGGATGTGGAAATCAACCTCCTCCACCAAGCCGTACTGAAGCTCACGAGCACCTTGCACAGGACCCACCGACCTGACCTGTAAAGCTGATGCACTCTAATGCCTGATTGTAATTCTGACCATCCTTCCTTGGACCCTGATTTGAACGTCTACTTTAAATGTGTACTTGTGCAAACAGCTGATTTAGAACATGGTTATTCTAATAATGACACATTGCATTTACCATCACTTAAGCTATTGAGTTTAATATGGCACAAGTGATATGTGTGAGTATGGGGGTAAAATAATAATAAAACACCTGACGCATCTACAGCTACTGTGTGATGTTGGTGAGTGGTCAGTAGCACCCACCTGTACCCCAGAATGTGCGGCAGGGATAGTAGCAGCCCTTGGCCTCTTCAGGAACCTCCCCAGGAGCACAGTGGAAATGCAGGTGAGTGGAGATCCTGCTGGCCTGAATAGCAACCAGGTTGCCCCCGATCCCTGGACCAGATAGGAGAGAATTCAGAGTGGGAGGAGGCAGGTTAATATGGCTATTAATATTAGCACTCATAGGGTTAATGGAGAACCACCACTACGGACTTCTGCCTGCATCAGGGGTCTTTTCTACGGATCTCATATTCAGTGAGCTGTGCACTAACAAATTCCTTTCTCTCTAAATGATCATTGCTGCCTGAACACAAACTTAGTGTCACAAATAGCAAAAAAATTCTTGACTTCCTGATAAAAGGAAACGCGTGCGAGTGTGCTTGGATTGGTAAAATATCAGTATTTATATCTGTATATGCGTATGGCACACACAACAAAAAAGAAGGAAAAAAACCCTCAAATTTGCCCGAATTTGCCCGGAAAGGTCCCCCCCCCCCAAGTCAGACCCTGGTCTTTGTTTTCCACTAGCTATGGTTTATCTGAGAGAAATGTAACTTAGTGCCTAAGTTGGTGCCTGCTGCTGAGGTTATGTGGTGGACACAAAGGCAGCGCCTCGGTAAATCCTGTCGCAGGGGGACAGGGTCCGTACCAAGACGGTTAAGAGGTCAATATGGCTTATATGGATTTTGATTTGATTTCACTGTAAACCGAACAGACGTTTGGAAGCTTATTTTTCTATTACTCGCACATAACAAGAGAGTGAGAGGGATCACGGCCATGTTCCTGATCGAGCAAACTGTCAAGAGAGCGTGGGACGCCATCTGTGCCGACCAAACACAGGGCCACTTTATATTCACATACTGCAGCTATCACGCCGCCTACCTTCAGACAGGATGCAGCTCACACACACTCTCACACACACACACACACACACACACACACACACGCACACACACTCTCTGCTTTCATCCCTCCACCCAGTCTGCTGAGGAAGCCCTGCAAGAGAGCTCCCATAAATACAAACAGATACATAGATAAAGAAGCCGACGAGTTAAGCCGTTTAAGCTCAGAAGAGAAGAAGGTAACCTTTGTTTGCCCTTTGTGTCTGTGAAAGGTGCAAAAACAGATCTTAGGCACACATGCAGTGCAGCAGGGAAACGCAATACATGGGTGCTTTCAGTCACTCAAGTGCTACTATAAACCTAGTGTATATATATTTGTGGTGGCGAGTGTATTGAATCCGACCATGCCACCACCTCAAGGTGACGTCCACTTAATTCAATATACTGGTGACATCTGAGTGGCGCGTTACCAAGACTTCACGACGATAAGCATTTCCGCTCTCTCTGAATACCCCATTGATCAGAGTATTTCAAAAAGGTCAGAGGTCAGGGAGTGGAGGCCTGGGTGAGCATGCAGACTGGAGGCAGGAGGAAACATCGAGGCCTCTACTGGCTCACTTCTCTCCTCACTAGACTACTTTTTAATAAAATTAGTATTAAAAAAAATGTCTGCATGTTCAAATAAAGCACTTCAATTAAAAAAAATAAAATAACAGGGCGATAACCTAGATTTTCCCCTTTTCTGCTTCACATTTGGACTCAACAGTCTCGGCAAATTATAAATAATAAATCTTAAACACATTTTAACAATTGAACAGTTTAAAAGAATATATATATCCACTCTCCCAGTTTTTTGGTAAGTGGGAGAATTAAGCTCTAGTTTTGAATGCATGAGGGCCGCTCATTGCACCTCATGATGACGTTACACCGGTTCTAAGCATACGAGACACTGGTTTAGTGCTGCAGTGGGAAGTATGAACCAAAACGAGTCCGTCCATCATGGATTAAATGCTCTACTTTCGCTGTCCATTTCTTCCTCATTTTTCTCACCCATCCCGTTCACTCGCTTTAGCTGCAGTGAGGTAATGTTTGATGATCACTGCACTGGGATCCATTTAGAAAATAGTTTTCTTTAACGAGCGCTTCTATCGTAATTTAGGAAGTGAGAAAGATATTTCATGCTGTGTTGTTGTGTTCAAACAGCTAATTTGACCGTCAAACTGCTGTCTCTGGGCCAGATGTTAAATGTACCATCGAAAACAACAATAATGGCATTTAAGCAGCCAATAGGAATAACACTAGAGGCAGAGTGAAGGAGGGTAGAGGGGAAAACTGGTTTAAGCAGGTCACTGGGTCTGACAGGAGGAAGGAGGATGAGGAGGTTGTGGCTACACAAAGGACAGCGGGAGGGAGGGGGGGGGGGGGGGGGGGTGTCCCGTGTCCCGTGCCCCTCTCAGCCGGGTCGCTCTGTCCCGAGGGGGCCGACACAGAGAGCTGTCTGCCCGCTCACCTCCTCCCCATGTGCTCTGTTTATTTGAAAGGCTCCATTACCGAGACGAACCGTGATAAAACACAAACAGAAGAGGAGGGGGCAGAAAACAAACAACGTTTTATAGGCAGAAGTTAGATGTAAAGAGGAGATTAAATGCTGCTGCATCGGAGGCCTGTCGGGTGGAAAACCGGAACAAGGCGCATGACAGCATCACAAAGAGGAGTCAAAGCCTTTATGATAACACCTGAAACTGCATTTTAAATCCAAATGAAGACAAGAACACGTGGTTTACTGCAGCGACAATATGAAGTACAACAGGAAAGTAACTGGCAGACACCTCCATACCTGGATTAAATCTACCAGATTCAAATTCAAACAGTCACATTTCATCGCTTTTATCTTAAAGGAATTGGCATTGAAGGAATTGATGGAGGTGAGTGATGCTCACTTCCTGTAGCAGAGTTTCATTTAACTATTCTTTTCTTTACACATCTCCTCTCTCATCAAACATCCACACACTGTCCTCGCACGCTTCATGTTATGAGGACACTCAGCGCATTTTAATCAGCAGAACCACCGGTGCCCCCGCCTTGCCGCTTGCCCTTTGAATAACATGCTGTAAATCCCAGACAGATAAAACGTCCACTCAAGACGTCGCGTGGCGCTCGCGCACACAGAACAGAAACGTCTCTCGGCCCTGACAGATTCCCTGCCGCTGGGTGGACGGGACTCGCCTCAGAAACCAATTGGACTCACGATCCCAACGCTTCTTGTTTAAATAAATGCCTCTCATTAATGGAGTTGAATGAAAAGCGTATCTCTTGTTGTGTGGAGGTGTTTTTGGCAACGGTGGCTGAGCCAGCTAGCGGCGGGAGAAATAGAAATGGGACCAGGTTCATGGAGTCGCGTCAGACGGACCGTGGCTGTCTCATTAGGTCACTCATTTATGCTGATGAGCATTTGGAGTCATTATTTAGAAACTGTCATTGATCATGGGACTGTGGCGGTAGCCCGGGCGCTTCTCAAATGAATTCACACCTGGGAGCTGCACAGCACAAGACAAATAGACTCTCCGGAGCGTCATCCATCTTGTGTTTAAACACTTTGCCTCAGCTCCAAAAGGGTCAAACACTAATTAATTGCAAAACTGGAAGAGACAAATGGGACAAACAACAGCAGTCTGTCTATACCCAAACTCTCACAACAAACACCTTGTTGCCGTCTGTTGAGTAAAATAAAACTGGTGTGTTTGGCTGCTGCCTATTAGGGCAGAAAGTCCTGAGGAAAACCTAATCCTGTTTGCTGGTGGGCCTGCAGGAGGGGAAGGAAGCACAGGGGAGGGAACCGGTACCAGGGTGGAGATTCAGACCCTGCTGCAGTAAAAAATAAGGTTTCATAAAGGGGGCTCAAAAACCGCCAAATTTAACACAAAGCAAAAGCTCCTCTCAGTAGAATTAATATCAATATTATATATAAGCACTACAGCCGTAATCCAAAAGGAAATGATTCACTGCATTCAAATTAGCAAGCAAATGTGTCGCTGTGAGCCACACTGCCTTAATAGTATTTAATAAAGACACAGGCCTGCAGAATGACTGACTGAATGCTGACTGAACAGGACCTTTCAGTATCACTCTTCTCTACATCCCGCTGGGGCATAGGAAGTGGTTGGATGAAAACCTTTGTTTTTGACGGTGACACCGTTTTACACCAGTAGAGAGAAGCAGAGCAACACTGTGACTCACCGTTAATAACCGGCGTGTACACCACGATGCCAGCCAGGTTTGGGTTAGACAGTGTTTTGTCCAGGATGAGCCCTCCGATGCTGAAGAGCAAAACATAATTAGACATAATTAAGTTTTGAAATACACACAGAGGGAGAGAGAGCGAGACAAAAGAGCATGCCTCATCTAAATGAGGTCGTTTGTGAGCTCATCTATGAATGCCAGGCTTCTATGGTTTTACTCATCTACAAAAAAAAAAGGCTGAGAAAGGTGGGGTTGCAGACGCAGTAGCAGTACTCTGAAGACGAGACGGACACACACCTGCTGATGACCATGGCAGTGATGACGGGCTCCCACCCGGAGTACAGCAGGGTGCGGCTGGCCGGGTGCTTGGAGGAGATGATGATCCACAGAGGGGTCAGACACATGAAGAAGGCGCAGACCAGCGACGACACGTACGGGTAAGTATCTGGGGAAGAGGAAGACACGCCTTTCATGTTTCCTCTCTGGCTGGCTTTTTGGAGGACTTCCCAGCATGCACCGGGAAACAACACTGAAAACAGGCTGGCTACTGGTCTAAAATCCTCTTTTATTTAAAGACCCTGAATTAAAGTGCTGATTAATTGTTCAATTGAATGCATCCATTTGGGAGAATTCACCTTTGCTTAACTGAATATAAAATAATAAAGGACATTGTACTACAATTGTTATACAACCTACAATAGTAGTAATATATATATATATATATATATATACATACAAACACACACAGACATCTGTGGAGCATGGAAGTGCACACCGACATAAGAGCGCTCTCACTTTCTCTTTACGACTTCAAACTACAAAATAGCACAACTCTGCTTTTAGAAAACCAATTAGGTTAAAGCACCTCCTTAGAGGCACAACCAGATGTTTTCAGCAGGATCCTGTCCCAAACACTAAATAACCGTCATTAGGAAAAGGATTTATCATCACTTTGGTGTTCAGGTCTTAATGGGCCCCGTCAGGCCTGCAAGCCCTTAAGAGCTCAGAAAGAGACCGACATGCACGGGGAATCTGACAGACTTCTCAGAGTCAGCTGGCTACAAGACAAGCTCCAATCAGGCTCTTTTGCAGGTTACACCGTATCATGTCATTGAATGAAAAATACCAGAAACCACTACCCTTTAGCAAAATCAATGTCTTTATTGTCAAAAATTGCTACTTAACATTTGCTGTTGAATAAAGCCGCACAGAAACTTTAATCCGGACATTTATCCCTGGAGCTGTTCAGCTTTACTGCAGACGTCTGTCAGTTTATGGCTGCACGCAGCGATGTGATGAATACAAACAAATGCAAAGAGGATAATGTCCTCTTTTGTTTTATTGTGTGCAAAGTGTCATAGCGGACTGGGCTATGCTTGGCTTCTGGCACACACAATGTTCTATCATTTCGGCTCAGCTGGGTTTTTAATATCTGTATAGATAGTCATTTAGAGTGATTTAGAGTAGACCGGCCATTAGTTACAATTGAGCAGGAAAAGTGTCAGCTAGCTGAACAACAGAGCCTTCGTCCTGAGACGCAGCCATGAAAATATGACATCTGTGTTTATGACACTAAGGTGAACATATGTGTCATAGGGTTGGACCAGACAGCGGTCTTCCAAAGGAAATGAGTCCTTGTGTTCGCCGTACTCGAGTGACTCAAGAGGATGATGCCGGTCTCGCTGTGACATGAGCTGAACCTGTGGAATGTGCGGTGGGAGGAAGAAGTGGTGCCGCAGAGCGAGGCCGGAGGGACCTCTGCTGACTGACGAAGGGAAGTGTCTCCCAACGTCTACCTGGCCTTACAGAAGCCTCTCACTGAGAGGACCAGGACCAGATGGAGTGAATTTCAATGTGATAGGATTGACCACACCATGTCCTGAATCCATGTGCAATGTATGGAAAACTACGACTGCAGCCCTCAACTACAGCCCTCAGGCTCCCAACAATGACAGTAGATCCATGTGTATAGATGGACAATGGGATTGGAACGGATATTCTTCTAAAGACAGTAGCTGATCACCTACCCAGGCACTTGTAGAGGCCCTGGCTTATCCAGGCCAGGATCGCCAGGGTTATGAGGTCACCGAAACTGGCGGCGATGGGTGTGGCTACGTTGTCTGGGTTAATGCCTGTCTTCTTTGAACCCACAATTACACCCACCATGAGGAAACCTGACAGAAAAAAAAGTGGGGCACATTACTTTTAGACGTTATCAAACCACCAGTCTATGAAAGAGAAGTACAGGTTTTTGTGACTATGAGGCTTTTAGTGCTTCAACAGATGTGACGCTGCTGCTCCCCAGTCACTGCATAATAAGGTTATTGTAAACCTCAGCTGTCACTGCATACGCGTGTGTGTGAGAAAGTGTGTGTGTGTGTTTACCCTGCAGCAGGGAGGCGATAAAGGCCGTGGCCACGCTGCTGGAGCAGAGCAGCACAGCGTGGCTCATCTGGAACTTCCCTTCCGGGATCCAGCCAAGAACCACGGCTGCTACTGCGGCCAGGAAACCCACCACTGTGGCCTGGACCTGTAGGAGAGAGGGGTGGGGGCGGGGTTAAGGACGTGCCCTTTTACTGAATGCAGAACAACGAGCATTACTACAAGTGGGAAAAACAGGATCAGCAGAGGAGTCACTTGAAGGTAGGTTGTGTGACACATAAACATGTAATTCTGTAGTTAACGTTTAACAACCAGTCCATTCCATTACACCTCCTGCTGACGTGTGTGTTATTGCGTACAACAGTGCCAACGCACTTAGAGAGGTTGCATGTGTTTATCAGTGTGTGTGTGTGTGTATAGATGATTAACAGAGAACGTACTGTTATTACACAGAGACATCAATAAAACCGTCTCAGCCAACTTGGAGCTGGATCCAACCAATGGAGACGTGTACACATAGCATAGCCTCACAGAAATGTGGGGGGAATTAAATACATTTAAATCGCACAATCTTTCACGGCCAAATATGGGAAGCCAATCCGTAAAGGGGTCTACAAGAAGTTTGAAAAGGAAAATGCCTCAAAGCTAATTGAAAAGTCTGAGTTTTGGGTTGATCCAAATAATCACGTAAGCATTGTTCCATTCTCATGGTGTAACAGACTTGGTGACTCTTTAAGGCTCTAATGGGATGATTACCTGCTTCAGGGCCAGGTTGCCTATGATTAGATTCCACTTCTCGATGGGAGAATCCATCTTGCCCACATTCACCTGTGTTGGGAAATTGAGTATAGAAAAGCAAAATGACAACAGTTAGTGCGATTCCTCGCCCAAATGATCAGACTTAAAGAAGATACTCCAGCGGTTCAGTACTGCACTTCTAAAAAGAGTTATGAGACATATTAAAAGGGAACGTTTGGATGTTTTAGGGTGCAGTTGAATCAGAGTTGCTGAACCCAAAATAAGCCCTTAAAAACACCAGTCACACAATAACACCTAAACTAACCACACTGAGACTGCTGCTTTTGTCAAAGGAGGATTCCCAACATTTTCATCTGCATTGATGTTTAGTGGAGATTATCAGAACTAAAATACTATCAGATCTGACTGTTACAAGGAAATATTGATGATTCACTTCCTGCGTGAAGTAAAGCACGGCCATATTGTGGTGACTACGTAGTGTGTGCAGCAGTAGAGGTCTTCTTTGTCCTTTTATTCATTTGCTCGCGTGAAAAAAGGTATATTGTTATGTGAAATAAATCACTTAATCAAAAGTGTAAAGGCCTTTGGAGTCAGGATGTTTCAAGTCTCCTCTCCTCCTCGGCTTACGCACATAAACAACATTGAGGCACGTTTTTTTTGTAGGTGATTGATCCTCTTTACAAAGATTGTTTCATCGCCTGTCAGTGAATCCCACCCCCCTTCAAGGAGAAATTGAAACACAAGTTCTTTGGGAGGCCTCTGAGGAATGGCGATCCGGCGCTGAGCTGCGCTGTCCGTGTTGACCCAATACTGTGTCAACGTGGAGCCTGTGTGCCGAGAGCCGGAGGCCGACGGGAGCCCCGGGAAAAAGGAAACAAACACAGAGTTTCTGCGCTGCTCAGTTAACGATGTCGTGGACACACAGAGAAGGACTGAATAAGCGCTCCATGCACTCGCGGACAGGAGTGTGATCCCACTGGTTTATGAAATCCTGTCGATGGGATATCATGAACTAGAAGGTGGTGCAGTGTGGGGACGGGTCAACCTGATCAGGTTGACCCGTCCCCACACTGCACCACCTTCAGTCACACTGTTTGCTGTGGGAGGGCCTGAGGGGAGCAACAGTTTGACTGTTTGGTTGTTGTGGTTGAAGCAGCCCGTCCCGCCCCTCCCTCCCTCTACAGGAAACCACCACTTCACTCTGTTAGATCAGCAGATTCCTCCCCAAACTCCTGTTACATAACTTGAAAACTACCACAGGCACCGAGAAAGAGGCTTCGTCCATGGTGACGAGACACGATGGCATCACACAGCTAGTGCACCATCCACAGCGGCTGTGGGCCTGGCTGGAACCACACGCCGTACACAAGAGGGGGTTGTAAGCATCGTGATGTCACCATTTGGATTACGGACTGCTGTTGTGTTATGTTACAGTGAACATAAGTCAGTGTATTTGAACTGATGACTGGTCGGGACCTGTCAATCACACAAGTCCCACTGTAAAGAATACCCTGCTTTATTGTCTGTTTAACACTAAATGGACCATAATATATGAAATGAACATGTCTTGAATAAGACATAAAAATAGAGATGAGTAAGTAAAGAGCTTATTATGCTCACTGAGGGAATACATTTCCGTCATTTTCTCATATGCTTCTATACAACCAGAGAAGCTGCCCCTGATGGACAGTAGAGAGAATGTAGGTTTTAAGGCACTTTAGCATTGGTTTCACTCATCAGATCTATTGTTATTGGAATAGATGCGTTTCTGTATTGAAATAGCTATATAAACGTTCTGTCCTCTGGGCCGTGGTGTAAATAATAAAGGAGTTAGACAGAATCTCTGCAGCCTGACGCTGGACTCCAGCCACGTAATTACTACACGCACAAGTTGTCTTGTAAATGCAACCTGTCGACGACGGAGAGAAAACCGGACGGCCACGCGTCAAGATTGTGCAGCACATTTAAATTTGCTTGAGCCACTTCAAACTGCCCCAGCCGGATACATGGGAAGTCTGCTCTTCACACAGCCATGTCACCTTTACTGCCTTTCAGTGACTGAAGCTGAATCCATTCCAGCCGAGCATGCAAACTTAAATTCTGCACATATGCATGCCTCCCTTGTCAATATTTCATCCTGACTGAGCCGGTGTGAAAGTGTGTGTCTGTGAGTCTCACCGCTGTGGACAGCCTGGAGGCCAGAGTCATCTCTAGGTTTCCCTTGAGGCCGAGCAGAGCAGGTACCAGGATGAAGATCTCTGTGATGTACCGGAACGCCTCCCAGTGCTGCAGAGGACACACGGAAGAGATTACTGCACATCATTTGACATTCAAATCCAAACGCTATGCTCCGATTAGATAAGTGTGTATCTGTGACTTGAGTCAAAAGAGTGGTAGAGTATGCTGAAAGGAACCCAATAATAAGGTTCTGAATATTAGAGACATGGATTAACACCTGCTACCATCTTATTGGCTGACTGGAGAAAGAAAATGGGGATTGCCTGGATTCAGAATGTGATAGTCTAGGCGTCAGGACCTGGACCACCTAACTTTTTTAATACTTACAGCACTGTATAACATCTTTAGTGTATGCTATATCTAGAATATGGTCTCTTCTACCCCTTGCTGATGAACTGAAGTTATTATTATGTTATTTCTGCGTGTGTGTGTATGATGGATTTGGGGGTTTTGGGTCCTTCAGACTTTCTTCGGGTGGGGACACCAACCTCCCCATCTAGGTTGCTCAGTACAGTGTTATCAAACCTGATCAGAACAATGTCCCTAACTAGGAAAATAAGACCCAGTAAGTAATGCACTGGACTTTGCCTTTAATGCCCCCCATTCTTGAGCTCTCGGCTGCACTGGGAATAATAGCTGCATTGTAATTCAGCTTACCTGCACAATGTCCAGCACCATTCCAGCTGATACAGTTCCAAATCCAGCCAGCAAGAATGGCAGCAAGATCTGCAGCGCCATGGCCAGCGGCGACTCCTTGGGCATGTTGAGAGAAGCCGATCTCGGCCTTTCCTCCACCGCGTCTTTCTCCTCATCATCTTCTTCTTCTTCTTCATCTGCCTCCTCCGCTGAGAGTCTCCTGTCAGCCAGCATGGGCTCTGTCTCGGAGTAGCCTCCATCTCCACAGTCAGATAAAGTCACAGAAGAGCGGGAGGCCCGGTCCAGGAGCCGGCGTCCTTCTATGTGAGACGCCTCCTGTCTGTAGCCGTTCTGCAGCGAGGCGGCCTCGGGTTTGGCTCCGACGTCCACCATGGCTAGCCGCTCCTCCTGCAGCTTGGTGTAACCGGTGGGAACCATGGTCTGGAAGAGGGAGGCGATCCGTCCGGAGGAAACGGGTTTGAGAGAGCGAGCACTCCACCCTCCGCTCATACGCACCGCCAGGCTAGAGCCCAGGGAATCCCCTATGGCTCCTCCCAGACTCTGGATACTCATGGTGTGGTACAAAACCACAGTGTCTGATCTCCTGACATCGGCTGTGAGAGCAGGGTCAAAATGACAGACAGTTCAAGTGGTTCAGACCGGATCAGATGCACCATCCATGTTGGACAAGGGAAAAGCACACAGATAACAGAGGAAAACAAAGATGACGTCACACTGAGTTAGTTATCATTGAGAAAAACCTAGCGTCCATTATTTGGTATAGAACCAAAATCCAAATATGGAGCAGCTGTTTTTATGTGGATCACGAAGCCCATTAAAAGCAAACGCGTCGTTACTTATTTGTATCTTAAAAGCCATTAAAACGCCAGGATGACTTTTAGTCACCAGGTTAAAAAAATAGTGCTGGACAACGCGTTGGAAGCGTTAGCCTATGAACACACTGTGGAAATGTCCACACACCACAGTGAGTTTAACCACAATGCATCTCTCTGGATGTGGCGACGGTGGAGTCAGGTACCGTCAGCCAGTCCTCGGAAAAGGAGCGTACGAGTTGGGTTTCGGTTGCTAACAAAGACAAACCAAAGCAATAAGAGATCATCACCAGCAGTACCGAAGTGGTTTAAATGTGAGGCACAACAGGATTTCTGTAAAGACTGCACATCATAACACTTGTTTTATATGTATTGTTAGACAAAAAATGCCTTGAGTTTGAACCGTGGTGTCTGTTACTGATGATGCAGTCCGGAGTGGGTTGTAGTTTGCCCAGCTTTTCAGGCCTTTCACATCACCTCTGTTTCATTTTCAGGGATACTTTACGATAACCTTCGTTATCCTCCATATGACGACAACAATATTGTTAAACAAGGGGCAGAGTGGAAATAAATGTGCTCGTATGCATATGTTGGCACTGTTCTGTGCTAGCGAGCTGTGCAGAGATCAAAACAGTAGTAAAGGCGGCTGCCCTACTTTCTTCCGCGTCATGCGGGGGCATTTATACAATAGTAAATATAAGAATAGCCAACAACTGATTTTGGTCGTCACTGTGTGTTATTCCTGTCTAAAGATTACCTTATTGGAGCAGGGACATGGTATCCAGAAGAAGAGATGGGAGGCTTCTTCCCTGACAGCGAGCTAGAGCCGAGGAAAGAGCCGCGTCACAGCAAAAATGCCACCAAAGCTCGTCTATGTCGAGAAGATGAACTACTCCGCCTGAGAAATATTGAGCGTAATCTGCACTGAGGCATCAACGTCGCCTTGATTAACACCAAGCACATAAATGCAATACAATACAATTTACAATAAAAACAAGCACAAAACAGATTCCTTGTCTATTGTGGTTAGTTACAGTTTTACTTTGTATTCTTAATGATGATGCATATATTAACAGAGATGATTTTGGCTGAAACATTACGAGCATAAACTCTCGACCATCAAAAGACACATTCCGACTTTCTCCGACAGTTTTAGCGAAAACAAAATCCAGTGAGAGTGGAATCTCTCGCTTCACCGTCAGAACAAAAAGTGCCGTGCAATTAAATGAGTGCCGCACAGATATTTTGAGTAGTGCGCAGGCGCAAAGTACATCTGTTTTTTTTTGTGCAATTTATTTTATCATAAAGCTCATAGGTTCATCAAAATGAAGCACTATACCAATGTTTGCATAATCTAGCTGTGTATTAGCTGTCACATTCATTGTCTATTGGCGGTCCATGCATTTCTTTAACAGCCAACTTCAAGGTGCAGTTTGATGGAGTCTGTCGAAACAGCAGAGGACGCTGTGCTAATCATCGCTCGTATGTATATATCCGCCTCAGTGTCACCCGGATGTGAATCTTAGCAGGAACACATGTTGCTGCAAACATTGGTCGTGTCGCCTCTGAAATGGACTTGAATATGAAGAAAACCAGCTCTCGGGCTTTGCTGTCGTGCGGGAACGGAGAAGGTTTGAATGTTTTTTATTAGCGGACGTATTGCTGGAAGAAAAAAAAGAAGTTAATTAAGAAAAGCTATAATACTTTGCTTATGTCAGATTACACTTCTTCCTCAGAGCACCGTAATTGAATAAATATTAAATAATAAATATCTTCCAGAAACACTAGTACCGTCAAATCTATCTGCTTAAGTTTCTTCCACAGAGCTTGTCATGTTTTTGCCAAGCTAAACGTTCCTCAATATCTGAGAGCCTTATCTTATAGACTGTCAGACATTCTTATGGCTTCCAAAATGTTGTGTTACGCTTAATAGTAATGCCCTGTACAGTTTATTCTCACAGAAATGAATACCTCCTACGGTTTATATATATATATTTATATATGCATATTTTGTTGCATCTTTTATCGGGTATTAGTATTTCAATGTAATGTATAACAGACTTTTTAATGACCCCTTGCCAATAATGAAAAGCTGTATAAATAATACGTTATCAATCATAGCCTTATAACATTCAAACGGAATGAAAGTTTTATTTGAATCTCTATTAACAAAGTTAATTTATCGTAGCTTGAACAGGATCCATCTCAGATCATTTTACATCTGAGGGAGAATGTCATTGTCTGCACCACTATGATCTCTTTCTACACCACTCCACACAACCAATGTTGTGAAAGTGAAACACTAATTTGACCTTTTAGTTGACGCCTAGATGTCAGGGCATGTCATTGTGTTCTCACTGTGTGCTTCCTTTACCCATGACTTTGTATCACATTATTAGGTCTGAGTGAGAAGCTCCTCCTCAAGCCGAAGGCTGGCAGGTCCCTGCAGACGGAGAGAGTCCCGAGGAGCAGCGGTGAGACCAGACGCCACTTCCCGTTGCTCGGAGTTACTGAGCTCTGATCTTCTTTGGGGGACGCAACATGAAATTTAGATTTTATATTGACAAACTGCAGTATTGTGTGCGGAGGGTGAATTAAAGCGTTGAGTCGGTAGATGGTCTGGCGTTTTGGCAGGGGGTGGTTTTTATAAACCTTATCTCTCCAGACGGCAGCAGGTTGAAGCCGTGGTGTTCTGGCTGGTTTTAATGATGTAGATGAGTTTGTGTCTTTGCCTCCTTTTTTTTCTAAAACAAACAATCTGCTCCTCACTCTTACTGAGTTCAGTGTTGGTTGTTCTTTCCTCATTATATGAAGTCATTTTTGTTTATAATCTGCATTTGTCTTTTTAAAATGTAGCTTTTGTTAGACCCATTGAGCCCGAGGTGTGCTGATGGGCCTTGTTGTTGTTGTTGTTGTGTGTCAGTGTTGGAGCGGCTGCAGAGCTTCCTGCCCCAGATGGCCGCGGCCAACGAGAAGCTGAAGCAGCAGATGGACGACGCTCCAGCCGGACGCTTTGACATAGAGGACGTGGGGGGGGCGGAGAGGGTCATAGAGATGGTGAGTCAGGCCCCCCCCCCGATATGAACGTTGCATGTCCTTGGGTCGTGTGTGGTACGATCCGATCACAGAGCCGATGTCTCCCTCTTGTCCTTCAGGACGTGGCGCTGGTGGAGCTCAGCGACTCCGAAGATGACGACGAGCAGACTTCGGAGGAGGAGGAGGATGAGGAGTCAGACTCCGATGAGGGGAGCGAGGTCACGGAGCAGAGCCTCATATTACCCGGTGACAAAGGCAAGAAGAAGAAAGTCAACATCCAGGTTATCCATCAGCAGGGAGAGTAGGGAGAACTGTCCGACCAACCTGACGACGTATTTGGCTTCTTTTGGTCCTTTCCTCTTGAGGTGAAGTGGACCAAACTGACCCGAACATGCGCAGGGTTTTTACTCCACAAACGCCAAGAAAAGGACGTTCCTGTGTGGGGGCACAGGTCTTTCCCCGTAACCATAGGAACGTCTGTAGATATTATTTAGTACATGTTAAGGGTACGGAGCCAGAAGAGACGCTGTGGTGATCTCATTGAGCCTGATGTGATTGGACACCCCCCCCCCCCCCATCTGTTTAGGTGACGGACTTTACTTGCATGAGGCACAGTTCTGATCTGCTGAAGATGGGCAACTAGAAGCGCTCGGTCCACATGGACGGATTCCTCTGACCTGATGGCACTGAGAGGACCATTCAATACCACGTTGTCTGGTTCACTTGTGATGCGTCGTACCATTTCAGTTAAAAAATACCTCTTTTGTTCATTATGTTACATTCAAATCATCATGTCAGTATTTTGCTACTGGTGCCTTTTTTCAAATTTATTAAAACTATTTTGTATTTACATCATGTGTTCATTTAGGGATCCAGATGCTTGGCCATGAGGTTGAGTAGGGATGTACCCAACGCTTTAATTCTTCAAAGCTTCTTAATCAACATTTGGATGTTTGATATTTTTTGCGTCCATTCAACGTGCACAGTTTGTATTTGTGGGTTTACATTGTGTGAGGGTTTTTCTGTGAAGTTCTGAAAATGAACACCCACCTGTTGATATGCACTTTGAATGAAAGGTTTTCTGGGTGTTACTATAATCTTATTTAGTAACATTCAGAAAGTTGCAGTGTTCTTCTCAACAGCTTTTAATCAATACCTCAAAGATGCAAATTACTCCTTAATTCATTGATATAAATAAAGTAATGCCTATTTGATCGTCTGTATTCCATTAATGAGTATTTTAACAGAGACTAATCATTTAATTTCAACACTAAATTTAATGTTTTGGCCCCAAAAGAAAAATTAATTAGTTACATTCAAGGGGATTAAACTATTTGGCCTCAAAATACAATCTGATTTTGACATTGTTTTACGGTTCATGTGTTGAAGAAAATAAAGTGGTTTTATCTAGTTCAAAATATACTTCTGGGTTCAATGTGTTGATCATTCACTGTGGGACACCGACGTGTCCACTTCTCAGGAAAATCTTTGGGCCAATTATGTTATATTATGTTTGAAGTTCACCCTGGAATCAGAGTTCAATGCAATATGGTTCATTCTTCAAGCAAAGAACACGACCAGAGTCCCCCTCCAGAAAACCAAAGATTCATTGTTTATTTATTCGTGTACAGTGCGGCTGACCTCCCATTTGACATTTAAAGCCCAGCCTCTTTTCCCTTGTCAACCTTTAATTGACGTCAGTAAGTAAGTGATTGTCATATCATACCATCACATGTGGGCTCTTTTTATCACAGCCTTGTCCTTCCCAAGACAACCTGACCACACACCTGCTGCAGGAGTATTTCCTACAAGAGACTGATTCTTACCAAATCAACCTATGTTTAAGCATTCAGAACACACTATATCCCACTTGTTCTCAATATGTGGATATGTGTGAATTTTATTTAGATCTATTAGACATATTTGTTTAATAGATGTAATCTGTGGTGCTATTTTGATAAATTAAACTCAAACATTCTCACCCTTGTGATCCGAAATTCACACATTTAAACAGTTGATATGAAATAGAAAAAGTGTATTGTATAGTACTTCAATTCAAACAAACCTAACATAACAAATAACTAACAATTTCTTTTTAGTTATACTTTCCAATATGTATAATATCTCACTTAAACTAGTAATTTAGTTCTTACTCCCCTCTCCTAATTAACCCTTGGTGTCTCTCAGAACCATAAATAGTGCTCAATTTCACCTGGAAGTGTTTGAGACACCTTAGAGAGAGATCTAAATATATTGTTCCAACATCATTTGTACAAAAATGTTAGAGAGCAGGACTAAAGATGTCTTTATCAACAGCTGGCCTGGCCTTCAACATCAACACAGCATTCTTCATACTTTGAAATTCACAGATTACTAAATTTATTTACCCTTCCTATAAATCGTCTTCTGCTGGAAGTATTTGTTTGATCTACTCACCATATTTCCTGAGTAATTATGGTAGCACCACCTCTGGAAAGAGCAGGAGTACTCTGTCCTCCCATCAGGCAGGACACAAGTTTCATGAGTCACTGCCGCATTACAGTCAAATTCCAAGCAAAGTTTATTTACCCTTGTATGACATTACTGGCTGAGGACATTCTGGTATTGAAGGGACACATCCCGCCTTCTTCACAGGTCGAGAAAACCAAACACCTGCTTCTTGGCCCTTGCTGCTTGAGTTGAATAATAGATTTATTCAATAAGTAGACGTGTAATAAGCTCGCTATACAGGATACCCTACATAAAAACATCTTGCTGGTATGTCTTTAATAAATGTAATATTGTGCTTGGACAGTCTTCTTGTTTAAAATATATCAAACCACTTTCCCTAAAAGTGTTAGAAAAACTGTAAATCTAAATATAAAGTGATGTGGGGGCATCACATCTTGAGTGTGTAAGAGGGGAGAAGGTATCGGATGGCTCACAATATCTGCTGTAGTGTAAATGAAATACTGATGAAAGATATTTAAACCCGACCTGACATTCAGACTTCAAGTAATGTAGAGCCTCTTATGAGGTTTGACACCTGTCTTAAAAAAACCCACTTTGATTGAACTAACTAGGGTTTAAGTTAAGTGTAGGTGTTTGTCTTTTCAACAAGATCTCCTCATAACATAACTTTTCATGTGATGCTATGACGCAGCGAAAAGCTCAAGTATTGGATGTCACAGCTTCAGCAACAAATGGGAATAATCAATAACAATGTAATTAAACAGTCACTAGATGGTTGAATGAGGTAATCTATTTGTTACCAAGTTTCGAGTCCCTAAACCATGTTTTGTTTACATAAGTGAACTGTACGTGTCAAGGATGAGATCATTCTTAAAGAATGGTTCTTCAACTTGCATTAAAAAAATAATAATAATATTAATACAATATTAGACTGTAACACGTCCTAAAAAAACCTGGAGGTTGCTGACCTCCAGAGCTTTAACTGCTCACCTTGCGGCGATGTACTCCAGGGTGTGTGAGGAAGCTGTGACATCACTGTGGGGGCGTGGTTATAGCTGACCACATGTGACTGCCAAACAACTTTCAACCAGAGAAAAGCTAATGTAAAAAGCTAGGGTGTGATTTAGAGGGATCCATTGGCAAAAAAAGAAATCAACACTGTCTCCCTGCAGAAATACTCACAAAATGCAATCTCTTCAAATTGAATGAAAACAACTGCGTAAAGTTAGGTTTAAACAACAATGTCACAATCGTAAAACGTTCTGTTGCACACTGGTCTCGCGGGTGAAAACGTTTAAAAAGTTAAAAACCTTGTAAATGGCCGTTGAGCTGAGATTATTCTCACAAACTGCTTTAAGCATTCAAATGTAACTCTTACTTTTTGACCCCAAATCCCATCATGTCACTGATCAATCTCAACCACCAATAGCCTTACGTACTTATAGTTGGTTTGCTGACCAGGTGAACCTCTCATTGTTAGTCTTTCCAGGCAGAGCATGGGCTGCTCCAAAAACAGTTCACCTTTGTGTGCAGATGGGTTATATTCCTTAAACTAATAACAGACCACATCTGTTAATGAGGAAACAAAGAGATATAAAAAGAATGAAAAAGGCAGTGTTGCATGATCATTTTCTACTGAACTGATAAAAATGATTAAACTGATTTAAATGATTATTCATGACGGGAATACTGTTTTCAGGATGACAACAGTGTTTTTAACGTAAAAAAGCTCCTATGCAACCAAAACCTTGAAAAGAGTCAGAACCAGCTCGGCTCCCATAAGGGTTCCATGTTTAAGCTACACAGATGGGTGTAAACCACATGTGTCCCTTGTCCCAGGTCAGTCACATATCCCAGACTGTTGCTCTTATTCAGACACACACACACACACACACACACATACTGTCCAGAAGCAATGCTGAATGAAGCTGGATGTCTGACTGAAGCAGACGTACGAGTTCCTCCTCGAGTTCCTCCCAACACATTTGGTTTGTTGGGATAGTGTGAGCCTCAGTACTCCACAGTCACTGCTTTGGTCTTGAGGTATTCCAAGAGAGCATCCTCTCCTGTGGACCACACCAACAACAACACAAGGATCACTGGATGCTGCTACTAGATGAACTCTTTTAACAGGGGTTTTAATTCCTCACATTTGATTTGATCAATTTTTAGAGCCCACTAAGAGGTTGGAGT